>NC_062280.1:191466703-192698239 GCF_902655055.1 Lutra lutra
ACAATATGCTTTAGGGGAAAGATGGTGTAAGAAGTCCCACAGGTGGGCACTGTCACTGATGAGGTCCCTAGGGGACATGTGCCCAGCAGGGGTCACAAACTCAATGCCTCTCCTGACCAGGTGGGCTCAAGAGTGAAGGGGGCTGCTGTGATCAAGACACCATCAGGAGGCTACGTGCGCCCCCTACTCTCGGGCTCAGTGTTGAAGAGACAGAAGGGTAGAAAAGAAAAACCTTTGATCTTCAGTTAAGTCTGGTTTTCCAAAGGAAAAAAGAAAATCGGGTTTCTAAAATTTCCTTTTCATGGTGGCAGCTATGTCTTAGTTCTTGTTTTTGTTTTTCGACAGCATATAGACCACAGGTCAGAGACGGGGCCCACGAGCCTGCAGTGTGAGACCCCCCCCCCCCCCCCACATGTAGAGGATCCAAAGTGCTGAAGAAAGAAGGAACCCCAGTTGGCTTAGCATCGCAGCCCTAACCGACCGTATGGGTCCGATATCTTTGAGTAATCCGATGAGAGCACCAGCGAGATTCTCTAAAACCAGCCGTGATAATATGAGAACGCCTATTTAAATTTCAGCTTAAATATAAACTCTCAGAAACTGCCGAAACGAAGCAGAGATGGAGTTTGAAGTGTCTTTTCCTCGTCTTGCCTGCCTACGTGCAGAGCCCCCGACACCACAACAGAATCGACGACAGCTGAGTCCCAGCAGAAGCCTCGGTATTAATTTGTACCACTGCCAGACACAATCATCCACTCGAGGACAGAGAAACAGAACAATTAGACAAAAATTTCATATCTCCTCCTTTGTGGTTGTGGTGAACTGAAAGCATCATCTGTGTTGTACTTGTTATCTTAACAGTAGAGGCAGAATTCCTCTCCTGAGGCTTCTGGGTTCAGGATGAAAGATGAGGGCGGAGGGGAGGGAAGACCCATGTTCCATAACCCATAACTAGCGAATAGCCAATAATTCAGGATAACCATAACCCAAGAACTAGAAGTGACTGTGAGGGTCTAAGTCCAGCACACTACAAAGGGCCAGACACAGCTGCCCACCCTCACACTCCAAAGTTCAGGGGTGAATTGTCGAGACAGAGCTCGTATGGCCTGCAAAGTCTACAATGTTCGCTCTGTGGTGATTTGCCAAAAAATTTTGCTAACTCTGCTCTCAGGTACATTTTGAGAACATCCCAACCGAGACAGATGGGGACAGGGTGTTCATCTCATTTTTTACTGAAATGCTGAAGAGCTATGTATTCCCAAATTGAACTTGGATTGCACTTATTTTCATGTATACAAATGTAAACCATTTAAGTGGAAATTTTCATGACTTTCGTCCCTGGAAAAGCCCAAAAGGTGTATTATGCACTGGGGTTTCTGGTAAAGATACGCAAGTAGTAGCCTGCAAATTCCTTTCGTCCCAGCATCATCTAGGACTAAATGAAAATTTACGTTTTGGGGGTGCCTGGGTGGCTCAGTGGGTTAAGCCGCTGCCTTCGGCTCAGGTCATGATCTCAGGGTCCTGGGATCGAGTCCCGCATCGGGCTCTCTGCTCAGCGAGAAGCCTGCTTCCCTCTCTCTCCCTCTCTGCCTTCCTCTCCGTCTACTTGTGATCTCTGTCAAATAAATAAATAAAATCTTTAAAAAAAAAAAATTTACGTTTTGGTTGATATCTGCAAGTTTGCCTACCGATGGCACCACCACCTCCATTATTTCCAAAGGAAAATATAAAAATTAGGCATTCCAGATAAATTTACAGCATTTATTAGAATACAGGGCAAATCTCCAATGGATTAAAAAGACAGGGTAGAGAAATATTTGACATGTACTAGCATGTAGCCCAATAAGTAACTGTTATTAATAAAAAGTAAATAAATAAATAATAAATAATAAATTAATTAATTAAATAAATTTTAAAAATAAATAAAAATAAAATAAAAGTAATAAACACACAATAAATAATTGCTGTTAATATTCTATTAACCTGTATATTTCAGAGTCATCAAAAGCTCAGTCCCTCCCATCAATATCTCAGTAATGACCCCGACCCTGAACTTTGGAGTTCAGTTCCCCAAGCTGAGAGAAGGAGGGAGCCTCAGACTGCAAGTTCTTCCTTGAAGAGCAGTAACAAATCATAAAGGTTTCTTGCAAATGTCAAATAAGATAATAGAGGTGCAAAGTGATTTGTAAACTATACATTTACAACATTGAGTTGTAAACTGTAGTTATGTTGATAGTTATATTTATAAGCTATACATAAAATCGCAAAGTGCAACTCAAATGTTCACTGTTATTATGGACAGGGAACTAGTGATTTAATTATTCCTTCTAGGTTTCAACACTACAGACATTCCTACATACAGGAATTCCAAAGATCCATCTAACCTGAATTCTTGGTTTTGTTCTTCCTTTTCTACTCTTCAGAGATTTCATATACTAGAATTTATCCTGGAGTCAACAGAGAATTATCTTATTCTCCTTCACCTTCTGTAGCTTCGGAATCAATGATATATGCTTTAATGATACTGCTCTGACTCTGGCCAGATTTTGAGAAAGAAAGGTGAAGGGCGCCCGGGTGGCTCTGTTAGTTGGGTGACTGCCTTTGGCTCAGGTCATTATCCCAGAGTCCCGAGTTGAGCTCCCTGCTCAGGGGAGAGTTTGCTTCTGCCCCTGGTCCTACCCCCTCTTGCACGCTCTCTCTCTCTCTCTCAAATAAATAAAAAAATCTTTAAAAAAATGGGGAGCACCCCTTAGATTACATATAAGGAAGAATGTTCTGACCTTTTAGAAGAATTTACAGTAGTGAACTTGGTGACAAAACAGAATTTGTAATTAACACTCAAAAGCAGACAATCGAGTTGACTAACGTATTTATCTGAAACTCTACATAATCAAATATTCATAATATTAGACTATGACGAATGCCCACAGGAAGAGAAATATTAGCCAATTGTTTGCGCACGTACTTCAGACTAAAACATAATTACATTTGGGTTTCAGAGACAGCTTTCATTTGATTACAGGACCCAGTGTTTCAAAGTATATTCTCACCAACAAAGAAATCTCTCATTACTTAGATTTGTAGGTCCAAAAGCTGTTACTTAAGTAGTTTCTGGAGAAAAAAATTATACACGAAGACATTTTCTTTTTTTTTTTTCTTTCTTTTTCTTTCTTTTTTTTTTCTTGGCCAAGAAAGATGCTATTTGACATTTAGAGATATTATAAATAAATAAAAAGATTTATTTTTAGACATATTAATTGATTTATTTATTAAATATATTTTTACTTTATTATATTATATTGAATAAATATTTTAAAATGACATACTTGTTTAGAATTGTGGCAAGAACACAATTTATTGTAATGATTAAATATTAAATAATTAAATTAATTAATTAATATAACTGTGCTTTTGTATATTTTCATATATATTATATATACATATATAAAAACCTTTAACTATATACATAAGGAGAATATATGTACCTCCTTGGTATTCAGGGACTAAATAGCAACTTCTTCACCTGGGAATTTGTGAGAGATGCAGAATCTGGGGCCTCACTGCAGACCTACTAAATCAGAATTTGCATTTTAACAAGACTATGGGTGATTTCTAAGCATATTAGAGCCTGGGAAGCATTGGAATATGTTCCTATTACCATTAATAAATTAATAAATGTTCACAAAATTTTTAGAAAATATCAATTAAACTGGTATTAATCATTATGCTCACTACCCTTCTTTAACATTAGTATAAAATGTATTAAAGCAAGAAAATAGAAACAAATAAAAATATGAATTATTTACAGGACATCTTTAAGTAAGAAATTATAAGATTATAAATAAAAATATGTGCCAACTGGTTCTATAACGTTAAATCTGTTTTCCCTAGAATATAGGCATGAATAAATTCTGAAAATAATAATGCTTGTAACATGAACAGATGGTATCAGTGTTATAAATATTAGCAAAAAACTTACAAAATAAATACGCTTAAGAAAGTATTGATACAGTCATACATCATCCCCACATACCTGTCGCACAACAGTGAAATCTTCAACATAATAATGATGATGATAATGATAATGTTAATAACTTTTACTAATACTTATTTACATATACTCTGCATCAGGCACTGGGTTGCATACTTTACATAATTAATGAATTTAACCCTCACTAGAATTCTATGGGATTGGTGCTATTATTATCTTCATTTTAGAAATGAAGTAACTGATCATAGAGTTAAGTAGCTTGCCCAAATACATTTTTCATCAGGATAAATATATTTAACTATTCCTACTCATTTATCATATTGTTCAGCTAAAAATATTTACTTTTTTAGATATGTGATCAGTTGTAAAAATGGCCCATATTCTTCACCCTCCCCTGGATCAACACCCTTTAGTATGTAATTTAACATGTCTTCCCACTATTAGCCAAGCTGAAGAAAGTAGAGGTTTGACAAACTCTTGTGTACCTGGCCTGCCTCTTCCACTTCCTGCACAGCCATGAGAGCATGCCTGGGCTAGCCTGTTTGACGACAGACATAGGGGAACCTATGTTCAACCTACACTAGCCTATTTCCAGACACACACTCAAGTCCTGCACGAGATCTACAGAGCAACTTAGCCAAGCTGCGCCTGACCCCACATGCACCAACCAAACATGCTTAACTGTTCCACCACGCATCATCTCCTTTGGTGGCGTGTTACATGGTTACAGAAAGGCAATTGATAACTGATACAGATAACTGCTAATTCAACGGAATTACTCCTTCAACTAAAACACAGAAAATATGTGTTTTATCTGCTGATCTTTATATCTATGCCTACATGTGGAAGAAAATATAGATGGAAAACAGTAATGAATGACGTAAGCTATCATGTGGGCAAAGGTGACACATCTCTCTATATAATTGTAAGGAGAGGAAAAAGTAAATTCTTAAGAGTGTAAAAAACATGAGTAACTCAAAATGAATCTCTTTTCCCCTTCACCCAGCCTGTGCACAACTTTGTCCCCCATTCGTCAATTAAAGAAATATTGAACAAAATGGTAATTGGGTTGGCTGCCATCTGTTGTCAACCATCCCCCTAGAAAAACACAATCCATGGCTGTCATAAATTCCTGAGGGCAGGGTTGGAATGGGATGAGGGTGTCATAGTGGGTGGTGTTGTGAGTAAAACTGAACTCTGGGATCAAATGTGTACTGCTGTTTTGTCACACATCAGCTTTCCAATGGTGTACTTCTCCAACATATGCGGGGTCATATGCTAACTCTACTGAGCTTTACCTAAAAGAGAAACGTGAAACACAGCGCTTTATGGGAAGGGAATCAGACTGAATGTACGTAATCAAATCCAGAAAAAGTGCTGCTACTAGTTTTAAAAAATGTTCTGAAAGAGCTGAGTGAATGACGTCAACAGATAACACATGCACACAGGGATATATGCAAGTTTCTTGGTCTGACAGATACTCCAAAGCTTCATCAAAACAGGGCTTAGTGACATCTCAAAGTTGGATTATCGGTGCTGCCTCATCTTCCATTTTAAGAAGTTTATAGATGCAGTTAGTGATTTGTAATTTTGTTACAGCAGAAATATCAATTGAAACCAACTTTATATATAAACTCACCATGACAATGTCAGTGAATGCTTTAAAACATTTTAGAAATAGGGTTACTTCATGTGAAAGATAAATAATAGAATATATTACATAGTCTCCATCGTAATACTATGTGAAGAATAGTTCAGGGACCTGTGCCCAGCTACAAATTGTTTATTCCCTGTCAGCAAGGAAACCGGTACAGAAATTGAGCAACCATTGACAAGCTTCTGTAACAATTTAAGAGTATATTTTTTGTATCTATTGAATATAAAAATAAAAATGCTGAGCATTTATTTCATATTTTTAAAAACACTTTTCTAGTAATTTCATGTTCTTATATTTTTATATAAGAATTACATAAATTATATTTTTTCTTATAGTTTCTGCAAAAGATCAAAAATAAAAAGAAAACTATTGTCCTTTACCACACATGTCTGGGGAACACTGTTATATTAAAGACTGGCTTAGATGGGACTATAAATCTAGTTAAAGGAAAACTAAAGTGCATCTGAGTAATAATTAACATTTATCTATTTATTAATTTAAGCCACTCACAATGCTAAATGCTTTACATGCATGATCTTATTTTATTCCTTTTAACAAATTTTGGCATTAAAGTGAAGCATCTTGGGAAGAGTTTATGCAGAGCAGGACTTCATTTTGGGTTCTCTGAGTCTCCACTAGTTATGCCACTGGTCAACCCAATATAGTTGTAAAAGGGAACCCAAGAAAGGAATGTGACTTGATAACAATGAGGGTGACCACAAGGCAAGTTAAGACAGTTCCAGAACAAATTTTCTCCTTTAGTGAATGACCCTCAAGAAAGGACTGGAAAAGATGATTGAGTGCATTTGGATAAATTATTTTAAAATTATCAGCTGTAGCATTTATTTTATTCTTAACTTATTTCATCACTTTTCCCTAATGTCTCCAGAGAGTTGGGTTTGGAATAGGACTTGTACCTGGTCTGGTCCTGTCAGGTATCATCTATCCCTGAAAGAGAATAAAGAAATATAGGGAGATAGCACTTAAGAAAGAAGATTGCACAATTAAGGGCTTCCAAGATAATTGGGGGAAAAAAATAGCAAAATCTGTGTTCCCAGAGTCTGGGCACCATTGGCTGTGGTGACGGTGTGGTTGGGGAAGGGGTGCAACAAAGACATTCCCAAATGGGACAAAGCCTGGGGAAGATACTCAGCTCTTTCACATCCAACTAGAAAAAGATTTTATACTGATGGTAGCAAACGTTTTCAGTCAATGCACTAGAATTTTTGTTAGTCAAAACAAGCAGAATTTGCTGTGCAAAAAAAAAAAAATTAATTAGGTTAACCTAGTTAGAATAGAGGTATTCAGTATCTTGCCATGTTCTACCAAATCCCACCTGATTGCACTATCTTCCTTTATCATCGTGTCCTTTCAACTCCTTGCACTTCTCAGCCCATTATCTTGAGTAACTGAGTATAAAACGTCAAATATTTAGCTGTGACTCTTACTCTGCCTAATTCTATAAGTAAATGTGTCCTTGTTTTCACCAGTTTTTCTTGTATTTAACTCCCTGAACTGTATTTTAATACTATTTCTAGGACTTTACAAACTTCTCTCTGTAGGCTAATTTCTACACACATCTGCAAGCTTTTTCTACTTTCCTTTCTTTAAACCCCACTTAAAATCTTCACTTAGACCTTTCCATTGAATTTTTCTTGGTATTAAGTGCATGTGTTGTGGAGGTTTCCTAATAAAACATACCTAGTCAGAACCATTTACTTGTATAAATAAAAAGCAAAGCAAACCAAACCCTCAAGAGTACCAGTTTATCCAACCTTTAAAATGCAAGTTTCCAAAGAAAAATAAAGCAACTATCAGTAGGTTCTACGGTAACCTAAAATACCATATTTACGGAATAACATTAATGTATATTGAGCTTTATGATTTCCAAAGACCATTCACACGTACTTTGTTTGACTCAATAATGTTGTTAAAAATGCTTTAAGAAGGAAAAAAGCATATCAAAGCTCGTGTCATAGGCGATGATTTTGAGACTCAGAGGGCACAAGCCCCACTAAGCAATGGATGAAATATTTTTATTTCTACCCACGTGATATTTTATGTGCATAATGCTGCTACTTAGCAAATATTTATTAATAAAAATGATGTTAAAATATGGAGCAAATTGAAGGGGCTTCTTTTTTTTCCCCAGAGTATCCAATAAATCATCCTACTGAACTAAGAAGTCGGGAGATGACGAGACTCACCAACACTGACTGTGTGGGGCACAGAGGAAGCCCACATCGCACTAAGAGGAAAACCTGAAGATTACTTTCTTTTGATTTTGCTTTATTGGCTAGTAACGCATTGGACATGATTTCCCAGATTTGGGTAACAACTTGTTCAATGATTCCAAAGATTAACACAAGAAGACAGACATCAAACACGGAAGATAGAGACCAGAAAAGCAAGAAGAGATACAGTACATTCCGGGGAAGCTAAGAACCTGAGGAGAGGAAAATGCCAACCCAGGACTAGCTTCCTCTAACTAGAGGAAATCGAGGCCACCAAAGCTGGGCTGCTATGGATTTAATTCTCTCTAAATTAGCACTGTAGGGGCGCCTGAGTGGCTCAGTGGGTTAAAGCCTCTGCCTTCAGCTCAGGTTATGATCCCAGCGTCCTGGGATCAAGTCCCACATCGGGCTCTCTGCTCAACAGGGAGCCTGCTTCCTCCTCTCTCTCTCTCTGCCTCTCTGCCTACTTGTGATCTCTGTCTGTCAAATAAATAAATAAATAAATCTTTAAAAAAATAAATTAGCACTGTAATTTCATGTAATAGCATGAAATATTGTAGGCATTAGTGAATTACACTCTCCTACTTTCCAGGTTGTTTGTTGAGAGTATGACACTATGAAATGGGAAGAATTACATCTACTAAAAAACAAAGCAAAACAAAACAACTACCATTATAAAGACTAAATTTCCTGTTTCAGCTATGAGCTAATATGTTTGAAAATCTGAGTATTGTGAACACACGGAAACAAGATTCCATTATTCTATGTTCAATTATATCTAAAAGCCATGCATTCATTTATCCAATGAAAATCTACCAATCACTGCTCTTGATACAAAATAAGACAAGTTCTTACGAGAAAAAGAATGATTTCTCTGAGAACATGAAACAAAGAAATCTGACCTTGCCTGGGTTGGTAAGGAAAAATACTACACTCAGAGTTGAACTCTGAAACATCATTATAACGTAACTAGGTTTAGAGCAAGGTGAAGAATGTTCCCAGAAAGGGCAGTATCCTCTGCAAGGCCCTAGGGCAGGAGCAGAAACAGATCATTTGAAGGATAAACTGAAAACAGAGAAATTAGAATGCAGAGTATGAAGGAAACAGAAGGGAAAGTTAAGATCTGGGGGCTAGGCCTGAGCCAAACCTCATGGTCATGATCAGGTTTTGGTCGTTCTCTCCAGACAACGGGAAGATACTAAAAGTTTTTATGAAAGAGCATGCCACAGTCAGACATTTGGAAACACCATGGCTGAAGTGTGAAAAATGGAAAACAACAGAGTCACTTTGGATACAAGAACGCTGATTTGTCTACTGCAGTGCAAGGAAAGGCCATCACCAGTGGAGATGGAGAGAAAAGGGCAGATTTAAGTTTTTAGGAGGTCAAACAGCCAGTACTCTCTGATTGTACATGGCAATGAAGGGAGAAGGAATGTCAAGCTCAGTGTGCTGGTTTCTTTCTTGTGGAACTGGCTGACATTTGGTGTGTGTTCCTTGCTGTTTTTGAAAGGTCAGACATTCCGGTTTTGTATTCTTGGGCAAAATTAAGTTTACGTGTATAACGTAAGTTTACATGGTACTTTCTCTCCCTTTATAGACTATTATTTCTAATATCTATTGGGTAATTTTCCACAATGTGTGTTTTTACTATTTTTCCTCAAGTAGCCTGTGTGTGTGTGTGTGTGTGTGTGTGTGTGTGTGTATTTTCCATTTCAGATTACTTTATAAAACTTAATGCATTTTTCTAACAAAGACAAGTCACATGGAGGAACTATTATTAGTTATAGAGCAAGTGGGATTGGAAGAGAAAGGGCTAGAATTTGCAGGGGACAGTTCCTTAAATGTCTTACAGTTTTCTTTCTTTTAAAAAAGTCCGAGTCAACAAACAACATGGTTTCCAGATCACCACTAAAACATAAGAGGAAGATGTCTATCATAGACTTCCGGGTTGAGGGGGGAAACATTTGCAAAAGGTTTATTTCTTGGGTTTACTGTGGTAGAAAACTATTCCATTCCCAGTGATTAGTTAAATGTAATGTACATTAGTTACATTCTTACATTAGTCAAATGTAAGAATGATCCCAAAAATACCAAAAGAAGTTGAATTTGTGACTTTTTCAGAATACTATGAAACACAGTTATTCGTACCGATATCAGGGCAAGCAGTTAGAAGTAGGCTCTGAGATACTTGTTTCCATAAGAGCTGTTACTTATCACCATTCATGAACTCACCCAACCTCTTTAAAACTGATTTTCATTTTTATGTGGTGTTACAGTAAAACAACCACAGAAATTCCATCAGTGTATCCCTCCTGCCTTCATTAATCTATACACTTGATCCTATACTCGCCACATTTATCAGTCCAGATTGAACTGGGTAAGCTTTTAGGTCTGGTTTCATAGATTAGTTCTTCCATTCACTCAATCAGTCCAATTTGCTGTTGCAACTAAAAAGGCCAAGTAAATGGTAGGCCCTCTGAGGAGGAAAATTGAAAACAAATTAACAAGTATTTCCGCACCTTGTTACAAAGTGCCCATGAGCCCGCTCCCCAGGGACAGTGTGCTCCCTGAGTCACAGCGCTTTTAAGGACAATATAAACATGCAGAGAAAGACAATTCAATCAATTGAGAGTTAAGGAAGTAGTCGGAATCAGATCAATAAATTTTAATGTATGTGCACTGAAGTCATCAAGAGAGAACAGTATGGATCAAACACCAATGATAGCTGTGCATACCCCCCTCCCCAAGTATAACATAGGGGTTGAGGTCAAGGATGTGGAAACTAGATGTTAGTTTTTCCTATCCTGGCCTCTTAATTAATAATAGTCTTGGAAAATTCACTGAACCTCCAAAATACTTACCTCTACAGAATTATTAAATTGGACACAAAATCAGCATGGTTTTGGTGCCAAGAGTGTACTCAATAAATGCCAACTACTATTTTTATGAAAAGACTAAGGAAGAAGAGAATTGTAATAATGTCTAGCAGAATTCATATAACTCTGAGGGAGATGAAAAAAAAAAACGAATTTAGATCTGTTTATCAATCATGGAGTTCTGCAAATAGAAACAGCGAGCCTGTTGCTGAAAGAGGAAAATTTAAGGCATTTCTTTGGCTCTGCTAGACACTTCCACAAATGCAATATGTAACCATACTGAGAAATGATGCAGTGGTACATTTTATGTTATGTGTTTTTTTGGCCACAATCAAAGAAAGTTTTTTTAAGGTATAAAAGAAAAAAGAAATCTTACCTTACTGCCTCAATGAACAGTAGCTAATCAGTTCTAATATTGATAGGGTCACAGGACCCATTTGTGTTTTGTCCATGTTGATATATAAGAGTTGCCGTGATGTTGCATCTGAGAATCTTTATGACTTTGCAAAGTAGAGTTGTACGTACATTTACTTCACACGGACATTTGAAAATATGGCCCAACTAAGAGCTTCCTATCAGATTTTTTTTTTTAATTTATGAACTATTGTGAAATGATTAAAAAGGTAAGTACTGAGGTTGATGTCTATGGACAGAGGACAAAAAATACATAGAGATTTCTATGCTTATCCCGGCTTGAGTACAACATTATGAAGCCCAACCCACAACTGCCAGTGTGGAAGATTTCAAAATCCTTGCTGGCATACAGTGTCTCATACAGTGTCTGAGTCTATTTAACTATATAACACATACAGAATAACACAAAATCCAGGATGACTATACAATTTCCTTCAAAGATGAAAACAAACGGTAAGTTAAAAAAATTCTTTTAAGAAACAGGACATATACAAACATATATTTCAAGGGAAGGTTCAGATTTTGAGGGATGGGTTTTAAATAAGAAGAGTGACAATTTGTATGATGCTGAGAAGGCGACTAATGGAAACAAAGAGCTGGAGTGACGGGGGACCAGGGGATGTGGGGGTCAGAAGCAGGAAATGCCAGAGGCAGACCAGCGTCAGGGAGCAGGAATTGCAGGGCAGTCTTGAAACTGGTGAGTGTTGGAACAGAGATGGCTCCACGGGCGCCATTACAATGAAAGGAAATACTTTATAAAGACACTTGGCAAATAGAATCAAAGGAAGCTACTGAGAAACCGGCCAGACTTGGTCTCTGTAACTGACTTCACCCTAGAAAAGGACAGTGAAGGAAAGATTGGCAGAGGGAGTATAAATGATTTTGGAGGAGTAAATTGTGGTCTAATTGGCTACTATGATTGCAGTTAATGAGGCAAAGACCATGTTGTGCTTAAATTTCTTATAACTTTGACTTTGTGTCCCCATCCAAAGTAACTCTAGCCTAAGCCAGTCATTGTGCATGAGAGATGGAATGCATGAGAGATGGAATGCATCCCAATTTGCATTGGGCACATCAGTGGGGCAGCAGACAGGACACTAATAGGACAGTAAGGTAGCCTGAAGTACAACGTGGTCAGCTCAGTAGTGTGGCTACTGTGTATGCAAGATGAACACACTTAATATGAAACCAACTCTTGGTATTATGTGGAGAATTAAACTTATAGGGAACACTGGGGGGGGCTATTTTTGTTTTTGTTTTCCCAATGCCATCCGAGTCATTCGTTTAGTCAACAAATATTTGAGTGTCTCATCTCTGCAACTCACACACTGGGAGTGGAAGATGTCCTCTTAGAGTTTCAGTTTCATTTTCGTAGAGGTTATCAATACTAAGTTAGCCATCACAACAGACTGAAGACATCAGGCTGAGAGTCTACAGAAAGGAACAGCTCTTTCTGATTAGGAGAAGAGGAAAAGCTTCTTAAATGAGGTACTCCTTAGCAAGGTCTTAAAAGGTGATTAGGAGTTTATCAGGTCAAGAGGTAAGAGAAAGGTATTCCACTGGAAGGAAAAGAACTGCATTCTGGAAATTACAATTATAAGAAGCTCTCTGAGGCAGGAGTCCTGGGCAGAGTGATAGAAGCTAAGTTCTGTACAGTCAGCTGAAGATGGAACACAGATTGTATTGACCATGCTGTGCAGATGTGATTTTCTAACAAGCAAGGATGAGCCCTGGAGATTTTCAAGCAAAGGGATGATGTGATGACATTGTATTTTATTTTTTATTTATTTTTTCTGTGTAGAAAACATCTTTCTTTTTTTTAATTTAAATTCAATTAGCCAACATATAGTACATCATTAGTTTCAGTTGTAGAGTTCAATAATTCATCAGTTGCTATAACACCCAGTGCTCATGCCCATCAACCAATTACCCATCTCCCACCCCCACCCCCTCCAGCAACCCTCAGTTTGTTTCCTATAGTTAAGAGTCTCTCAGGGTTTGTCTCTCTGATGACTTCCCATTCAGATTTCCCTCCCTTCCCCTGTGATCCTCTGTGCTGTTTCCTATGTTCCACATATGAGTGAAACCATATGATAATTGTCATTCTCTGGTTGAGTCATTTCACTCAGCATAATACCCTCCAGTTCCATCCATGTCGATGTAAATGGTAAGTATTCATCCTTTCTGATGGCAAAGGTTGTATTTAAAAAGATAAGTGATCATGCGATCCTATAGTCATACTCCTTGGTATCTACCCAAGTAACTTGAAGTTTATATCCTCACAAAAACCAGTATATGAATATTTATGGCAACTTTATTCATAATTGCCCAAAAACTGGGAGCAACCAAGGCATTTAATAGGTGAATGTATAAGTAGACTGTGGCAAATACAGACTATGGAGTATTACTTAGGATAAAAATAAACGATCGAGCCACACAGTACCTTAAACGAATATTCCCAAGTGAAAGATGCCAGTCTGCAAAGGTGTGTGTGATTCCAACTGTATGACATTCTTGAAAAGGGAAAATTCTGGAGATAGTGAAAAGATCAGTGGCTGGCAGGGGCTGTAAGAGGAGGCATGACTAGGTGGAGCACAGGGGATTTTTAGGGCAGTGAAACTACCTGATGATATTGTAGTGGTGTATACATGTCATTGTACATTTGTCAAAACCCACAGACCGCACAGCACAAACAGTAAACTCTAATGTAAACTATGGACTTTAGTTAGTAGGAGTTTATCAATATTGGTTCATCAGTTATAACATTTGTACTATATCAATAATGTAAGATGTTCATAATAAGGGAAATTGGGGGGGGGGGTGTTAGCCAGAAGGTATATAGGAACTCTTTCAATTTTCTGCTCAATTTTTCTGTACATCTAAAACTGTTAAAAAAATAATAGTCTATTAATTTAAAAAAATTAAGGATAAATGACTCAGGGTGGAGGGGGCTTTTAGTTCAGAGTCAAAGATGTTGCAGGCTCCGCATAGGTCCCTCCATTAATGTCTAAATGAATTCCCATTAGGAATTCTCAGCAATTACGTATAAGAGAAGAAACATATTAATAGTTCTCAAGAACAATGTTTGAAAGTGCAGGCTGGTGAAGCTAAAATGGAACTCTGAGAGCAGGGATAAGTAAACTATAGTCCCCAGGCCAAATCCAGCTGCCAACTGTAAACAGTTGGCATACATTTACATAAATGTAAATATTGTTTATTGGAACACAGCCACACCCACTAATTTACCTGTTGCAGACAGTGACTTTTGAGCTACAACAGCAGTTGAGTGGTAGCAGTTGAGACCCTATGACCTACAAAACTGGAACATTCAACTGGCCCTTTTACAGAAAAAGTCTGCCAACCGTTGCCCTTGACCTTTCTTGGGGCTAGCTGAGTATAGATTTCATGGTATTCCTCATTCTAGAATAAATAATTTTGAGATACAAAAAACTTCCCTGGAAAGAAAAGAAGAAAAAGAAACAATTCCGTCTGTGGACAGATCTCTCTGGGAATATCTGAGATTTGGAGCTAGGAGCCTGGAGAAAATTTTCCAAATTGATCTGTAGAGGTAACATAGAATTCACATCGATTCATTAGGTAGCCCAGTTATGAAACTGATGGAGCAACCTTCTACCTGTATCTTATTTCTGTTTTCATTACCTCATGGATACAGTTTAGTTACGATCAGTAAAACTATATTTTGAACAAAATCTGTAATTCACGAAGTCTCAACAATTAAAGAGGAGAACAGAGACCTGAAGTATTGTTTTTGCTTAACTAGAAAAGACATTCAGAAAAATTTATATCATGTTTATCCTCTCAATGGTCTCAGGCACAGTTGAGTAGAGGAGTAAAAATGAAATATTTAGGATTTGCTGTAAGTAAACTTTAAAGATATTCAATACAAATTTTAATCAGCTCCATGAGGTACAAAAAGACAATAACTTCCATGTATAAAATACCAAACTAGTCTTACTACTGAGAGCAACGATATAAAAATGATCACTTATATGAGTAACTAAAAGTACTTAGCAAAGACTGATCATTTCAAAATGCTTTCCGCTATAAGGACTGGCCTATCTAAACGGTAGGGGCTTAACAGAAGTTGAACTTCTGTCACTTACAGTCTCTAGAAGTTAGTGCTTCCAACACGGGATCAGTGGCTCTGAGGGCATCAAGTTCCACTCTTTCATCCTTGGTGCCCCTCCTCCCGCTAGCCATGGGTCCAGTAAAATAAATCAGTAGAGAAAAACCTGCTTTTCCTCTGTTGCCGTGCATTATAACAGAGTTCTGCCCAGAGGGAATCTTTTATGTTGCCCTCTCATTTTAGTATTTTTAATGCTTTGGAGGCACATAGTTAGAGTACACCTTTATGAAAGGTAAAAATTAAGTTACGTTTTTAAAAAAAATCAGACACTGCCTGTGATTTCCATTTTATAAATGGAGAAACAGACAATCCCAAATACCGTGAATAATGATGAAGAGCAAGCTGGTAGTTCTTGTAACTGGTGAAAAACAGTAACCAGTTCTCATTTAACTATCAGCCAGACTGAAAGTGTTTAGTGGAATGTACTCTCCCAGACATACAGACACGGAAGTAAAGCACTTAGAAAGATGTATACACTGCACCAGCATTGTTGGAAGAAAGCAGGGAACAATAAATACCTAAATATATACATATAAACCTACACAAATATCACAGGAACCATTACTACTTAGAGAAATCTTAAAAAAAAAAAGTGTCTGGAAACATGGGTGGTTGACATTATTTCTGAGTTTTGTCTACAAAGAATGCAGAGGAGACATTCTAGTGAACTTTTGGAAAGGCTCACGTTTCTACATTTCCTCACAAGGTGAACAGTGTAAAAGCGAAATGAGAGGACGGCCCTCACCCCTCACCACCCACCCACCTCCTCACCCCAACACAGTCTCTTCCAGTAGCTTTGTGTACGCCTGTCAGCCTCTTACTCTTCACCTGAAAAAGGAAGAACCAGAAGAAGTGGCTGAAAAGGAATAAATGAGGCCTTAAACTTTGAAGGAATTCAGACAAGTTGGGGCAATCCAATCTTCAAGTGGGGAGAGAAGCAAAGACCCTGTGTGATGAGTTGCCCTCTGTATGCCCAGGAAGGGTCAGCCCTTAGCTGGTGATGGGCATGTAGGCGTGTTAGTCATACGGTTCAGTCACAGTTCACAATTGGAGGGAATGTTTGAGGGCCATCGTCATGAAGTAATTAAATGCCATGTTCCTCTTCCGACTCTAATTTGCAAACCAGAGTCTAACTCCGTGTCATCCTTAAGCTAGCGTGGTTGCAAGAGTTCGGGCTTATACATAACCCCACAGAACTGTCAGAGATGTCTTCTCTTGGTTTCAAGTGGGAGTTGTTTAATTAACGGAAAAGTACCTCATGTTAAACATAGGGATACAAATTCGCAGATAAAAAAAAAAATGCATCAACTGGAGAGAATTGTAAAAGTTATTGGAGTAGCTCACACCATTTCTGTATAAAAAACATACACAATTGTACATAGATACTATTTTAGTATGGAAGCCCAGCAGGCTTATTTTTCTGGAAGAAAGGTTTCAATTTGGGCTGTGATCTGTTCCCTCAAGAATATAATAATGATAAAACCACCCATCCTTCATAGAAAGACTTACTTCCTTCCAAAGGCAATCTCTCCTCATGAACTTTGTGCAAGTTTAAAATTAACTGAGACTACTTCATGCCACAGAAAAACTTTCTTTGTATTTTAATAGACATGCAGTTTGTATGACACTGTTTTTCTGGTTTATAGATGTGGATAAAAATGAAAATGATTTGTATCTAAGAACCCAGGCTAATTACTGCAGTCTTCTTTTACATGAGGTTAACTGATTTTCTTGTTGGTAGAACAGCTATCTGGTGTTTTAGAAGCATTCATTACAATACTCTGAGAGGGAGAAAAAAACAAATACAACCTACATGTTTTATTTTGGTTGGCACTATCCTATGCTGAGCTTTCTTTTCCTGTTAAAAGTTATTAAAATCAAGGTAGAGAAAAATCAAGTTAGTATATCAAGCATCCAGAATACAGAAATGTTTTTTGAATTCATAGTGTTGAAAGTGTTAATTTCACATGCCGCAAAGAGATGTTTACTAAGATGGTTTTTTAAAATAACATTGAACTCTAGTGTCTAACTGAGAGGTTTTTAGTGGAGTAATTATTACAACATTTACAAATATTTTACTTCTTAAATCTAAACCATGAAAGGGAACCAGTGTTTAATATTAATTTCTTAGGGTTTGATCTAAACTGTGCTCTCTGATCATGGCCTGAACATCCTGATCATGCCTTTCCTTGTTTTTTGGTAGCCAGAGAGTCTGTCTTATTTTTAAATTGCTAAATGGAACTTAACGATAGCCTATAGCCTTTTTAAAAAATTCTGTTTCTAAAAAACAAAGACAGTTGTCTTTTTCATTTTTTCAGTTATTTTTTTTTTCCAGAAGGTGGAGAAGAGGGGGTTTTCGAGAAAAAGAATTAAAACAGATACAGAATTTTAAAATTCAGACATACATTTATTAGTCAAGAATTTGCTCTAAAACACAAACCGAGATCATGCAACAGTGCAGTTCTAAATGTTCCCAGCAAACTCCTGGGTTATTTGACAACGGGCAGATGCTCAGGTCTCAGCGGTCCTGAAGAGGTGCCCTGGGCCTCTCCCTCACCTTGGATCAACACCAGCAGGATCTAATCTGGAGGTGGCTGCCTAGCACACCCTCAGTTCATCAGCACCCTGACTTAGACAAAGGCCACCCTCTAGTGGGGTTGACATGCATTTCAATCTCAATCCCCACTCTTGGAGGGGAAATGCCACTTAGCATGCCTTTGGGTCACAAAATGATGCCATTTGAAAATCGAATGCAAATCCAGATTCAGAGATTTTTATCTGGGTGAAATGGGTGAAGAGATAGAGATTATTGTAGAGATGACTCCCCCAGGTAATGGGCCTCACCTGGGATTAAGAAATTTAAAGACCCATGAAGCCTTGTTAATGCCCTGTAAAAGTCACTCCTGAATAAGTCTTAAAATGGTTTTCAGTAACAGTAGGAAAAGAACAGGGCATAAAAAACCTCATTCCTTCCGTGAAGTACTACAACTTTACAGCATCTGGTTCCCTTCTATAACCTTCATATGTGACTTCTTTTTTTTTTTTAAGTTCAGTTAGCCAACATACAGTTCATCATTAATTTTCTATGTAGTGTTCAATTGTTCATTAGTTATGTATAACACCCAGTGTGTATGTGACTTCTAATGTGACTGCTTATATTATACACAACCTGTGGGTTCCCTAGAAATTAAGCAATTAGAAAGCTGGAGCAACCTTTAAAAATTAAATGTAGACTCAATGATATTTTTACTATGTATCGAATACTCTTGGGGGGCAAAGTGGCTTTTTGTACATTAACTTTACAATAGAAAATAATACACCGGATAATTATGAGGCATACGTTATTATTATTTTTTTTAATAGTATAGATTGGGAAGCTTAGAGCCACAGTCCTCAAACTTTGGCATGCATCAGAATCACCCAGAAAGCTAGCCGAAACCGGAGTCTTGGGAGAATTTTCATTTCCACATGTTCTCAGGTGAGGATGCTTACCTGGAAACTACACTTTGGAAATCTAAACTTAGTGACTGCTGAACAATCTCGTTAATCTTAAGAACCAAGGTAGCATGTGCATGTGACTTTGGCAATAGAAATTCCTTCAGCACAGAGAGATGATGCATGTATAGTAGGAGCTTAATATATTTTATATTTTAAGTTTTCTGTCTTTACCAAGCAGAAAGACACAATAACTATAAAGATATAGTAATTATAAAGAGAGTAACTAGGTAATGACAAGGACTCTGCACCCAGGAATCTAAAAGCTAGCACTTTCCCCCATTTCTGGATTGAGTTGCAGAACTTTCTAGTTCTCTATGTGATTGACAAGTCAGTGGAGTTAGTGAAAGGGTAGAACACCTTACCAACACATAGATGGGCCCTGAGTAAACCAGTTCTCAAAATTCAATATCTAGGCCCCACAGATTGGGTTCAACAGTTCTGGGTTGGGATAAGGTATCTGCTTTAATAAGCCCCCAGATGATTCTTATAGAAGCAGTATTTCCCAACATGCTTGGAGAAACTCAGAGTTACAGGTTTACCAGCTGTCTGGTTGCATCTGGCATGAGAAAAACAATGATGACAGTAATCAACAAAGCACCATTTCCACCACGGCTGCGCTTCGGAGCCAGTCTTGGTTGGGGCTGCCTGAGTATGTCCTACCCAGTCCCTGTGATTACTTCCCGTGTCATGTGCAAACCAGAGGTCCATGCAGAAGTCTACGGAGCTGTACGGTGTACCTGTTGTTGTAACTACTCCAGACTTGGGGAGAAGCTCATGATAGACAAGGGGCAGAGACTCATCTGCTCTTCTCCCCCACCTCCCTGTCCCCTTCTTCCAGCCCTCGCCACGTTGCTTCAGTGGGCAGGTTGATGCTTGAACGTTGAGGGGATGAAATACATGCCCAGTGGGAGCCTGGGTGGAGTGGAGATTGCAGTGGTGAATCAGAGAGTGATCGGGGTGGGTAAGGACCACAATGGCGTCAGCAGACAGTAAGTGCTCAGCAGAAATGGCATCAATTGTACATCAATGGCAGACTGTCTCTGGCTAGATTGTGCTTCTCCTTGCTCCCATCAGAGGCTCCCATTAGAAAGCTTGGTTAACAGAGTACTCTGTACTCTGCGAAACTATTTCTATAATTCTTAACTTCTGATCCCTAGGTGGGCGAGGCAGGATTGCATCAATTCATAAATGATTTGTCTCACCTATTTTAATTTCACATGGAACCATTCTACTGGTGTTTCTTTGGGGAAAATAATTTAATATTTTGCTCAGCTGTAAAATCGAGAAGAAGGACTTGATGATCTCTAAGATGCGTCCCAGTCCTCAAGATCCCATCCTATTTGGTCTTAGAAAAATGCCTTTCGGTGGGAGCTATCACTGTGGAGGAAAGAGGATCAGATTTATTATCTGGCTCTTTTCTGCAGAAGTAGAAATGGAATTTAGATAAATGAAAGGATCAGCCTGGAAGTTTCAGAGGCTGCTTCCACCTCTTCTTTCAAGCTAAACTTAGTGGCTGCTAAATAACTTAATATAGCGCTAAGAGGAGAAAGGATTTCCCAACTGGCAGGGAAATCTCATGTTTCTTCATCTAATACCAACTCCTGAGCCTCCCCAAAATAGGGGTGGCACAAATGGTCCTTTTTGCCAGACTGTGGCACTAGCAACTCTGGGGAAAATCTACTTTTTTAGTCAAGGTAGGGTAACAAAGTGTCCTTGGATGAAACTATTTTTGACAGAGATAAATCTGAGTGAAATATGAGCCAGTACCTAGAATGAAAGGCAAGACCATGCCAAATAAATTCTTTGGAACATTTCAGTCCTTGGACTCTGGGAAATAAAATTATATATCTTTGGGTCTTCCTTGCTGCTTGTCTCTCTTCTACCTTTTCAAAAAAGCCTTTGTCTACGACCTCAGGCTGTCAGGTGACTTAATATTCTCTCTATCAACACCTACTGTCAAATGTTGCCTATTCACATGTTAATTTTCATAAAGACTCACAGGGAGAGTTAAAGTGGTAAGAAAATCTATGAGAAGTCAGCATAAAGTGCATTTTTTAAATGGCTTCCCCAATGTCTTGGGTGCTCAAAGCACTGTTCCTACTACCCCTTGATTAAAACCATCAGTGGCTCCCTGCCTCTTCAAGTACAAACTTAAAATTTCTTTTGACATATGATACACAGAATTGCCTTAACCAACAATCTCATGCATTTATGTATTCATTCAAACGCTAACAGGTGGTTGCGGAGAAACTGTTGTGTGCCAGTTGCCTGGTAAGATTACTTTTCTTTGATTCCTTCTACCTTACTCCCCAGCTCACGACACTTTCTTTTTTTTTTTTTAAGATTTTTATTTATTTATTTGACAGAGAGAGATCACAAGCAGGCAGAGAGGCAGGCAGAGAGAGAGGAAGGGAAGCAGGCTCCCTGCTGAGCAGAGAGCCCGATGCGGGGCTCGACCCCAGGACCCTGGGATCATGACCTGAGCTGAAGGCAGAGGCTTAACCCACTGAGCCACCCAGGTGCCCCTCACGACACTTTCTTATTACCATGTTTCCCTCTACCCACAGGTTATTATCTTCAACCACTGTAGCACTTCAAGCCTCACGTCATGCCACCTACTCCACAAATCCTTCTACAATGTCCCAGCTCTACTGAAAAATTCTCTGAGTTTTCCTGATAATGGTCCTATAATCGTATTATAATAATACTGGCCATGTTCAGAATCATGTGGTATTTACTACTTCATATGTTTTATCTTTAAATCTGGATTACACATTCTTGGTTTACAAAAAGAACATCTAGTACTTGCAAATGGTAGTTTGCAAAATCAATCTCATTGCTGGGTATCTTGAAAACTCCATTGAAGCTATAATTAATTATATAAATTGTAGCCCTATAACCAATTTTATAATTTCTCTTTATCTTAGTTCCCTCAATGTGCACAATATAGCCTTTTCTTCTGATTCTGCACCTTCTACTAAAGTAGAGGTGGTGTTGGAATCATAGTCCCAATTCCAAAAAGAAAAAATTAGTATTTTAAAAGTTATGACTATTGTCTAGGAAATGACAGATCACACTCACTGTTCAAAGGAAACATTAAAAAAATCAAAGTCATAGAAAATCAGGCCCTACTACTTCGTTTTTTGTTAAAACAATTGCTTGAACAAACCTTAGGACTTCCCTTCAAAATTCTAATAATGTTAAATGGCAAGTGACAATATTATGCTAAATTTCAGTTAGTATTTTAGTGAAGTGATTCCTAGTTTCCTACTACTAAATTTTGAAGGTCACCCGAGAAAAAACTAAAATCCAACAAATACTAGTGTTTAATTGTTAATAGCTTTCAATTTTACTGGAAAAACAGCTTACACACCATCACTGGTCTTTGTGGGAATCTGTGGGAATCAAGATCATTCTGCATTTCAAAATGAGATAAAATGGGTCTGTCAATGTATACTCTGAGCAAAAAGTCTAGAATTGATTATCAAAAGACATGTTTTGTGAATTAATGAAAATAATCAATATCCATAAAACCTAGAAATGTACACTACAAGAAATTATTTTAGCATCTCATAATTTCTTAAAAGAGGATTGCCAAATTGTGGGTAGAAATCGCGAGTCAGGTATAGCATGAGACCTCTGACTAGGGAATGTATCTGTTGGAAGTGAACAATGGCTTGCATGATCACATCTAAAGATCTTGACTCTCTATCAACATGAGCAGAGATGACAGTGGCCTGACATACAGGTCCATCTTTTTCATTCAATCTTCTTTAACACTTTTCCTAGAGAATATGAGATATTGAGCAAATCGAAGATACCATGAGGCTAAGAGTTTCAGTAAATATATCAAATGATAGATCTCAGTTGGAAAAGATTCTCAGAAGTTAGAGTGAGAGGTTAGATATAATAAAATGATATTCATAGAGAGTAAAAGTGAATTCGGGCCTTGGGTCCAAGTTCACTCTTCACGAGTACAACACGGGATACTCATGGAAAAGAAGGTCTGAAACACATCAGAGGTGTGTAGTTGATGGTAGGCTCAATGACTCAACAGAGGGATATGACTGCCCAGCCTAGAAAATTCAGCCTTTGGCTCTATTTGTAACAAGTACTATTAAGACAGCACTTCTCTGAGCACTCACTAACTAGATGACCTACTTGGGAAGTAGATTGGTAACTGTAAGGTTATTGGAGGCTGCCTGGCTCAGAAATCTCTTCTGAAACCACCTAAAATTGTTCCTAACTCAACTCATGACTCCATAAGGATATGACAGAATTTAATGTCAAGAATTAAACATATATTTGTAATTAATGCTCTTTGTGTCCTAATGGATAATTTGAATCTACGTGTATCTTATCTGTCTTAAGGCATAGGTGAAGAGAGTAACTCCATTCATTTCTCCACAAATCAATCCAGCCCACACCTATCCTTATGTCTTTAGTTCTTAGTTCCTCACTCTGAGATGTTAGAATGATGTGATAACAATATGGGTATAAAAAAGAAGATAACATTCTCATTTTATATAGTTCCATATGGCTTCAACAGCAAGGGCCAACAAACAAAACTAATCATGTAATAAATTTTTGGCATCATATAAGAATTTTCTATCAGCTGTCTGATATGGAGTGTGTAGTCATAGAAGTTCATCAACAGAAAGGAGAAAAACCATGTGTCATTAATGCTATAGAAAAGAGAGGTTAAGCATTTGATGAATGGTGTTGGAGGTGATATTATGGGCTGAATGTTTATGGCCCCATCCAGTTAATAAGTTGAAGTCCTAATCCCCAATGTAATGTTATTTGAAAGTGAAGCTCTCAAAGGTAACTAGGTGTTGGTGAGGACATCCCTTCATGATGGGATTAGTGCCCTTAAAAGAGGAGGAGACAGGGGCGCCTGGGTGGCTCAGTGGGTTAAAACCTCTGCCTTCGGCTCAGATCATGATCCCAGGGTCCTGGGATTGAGCCCCATATCAGGTTCTCATCTCAGGAGGGAGCCGGCTTCCTTTTCTCTCTCTCTCTCTCTCTCTTTCTCTCTTCCTCTCTGCCTTCTTGTGATCTCTGTCTGTCAAATAGATAAAATTAAAAAAAAAAAAGAAGAGGAGGAGACATGCGAACTCTCTCTCTCTTCATGCACTTGTACTGAGGAAAATTATGGTAGGATACACTGAGACAGGAGCCATCTACCAGCCAGAGAGAGAGGTCTCACCGGAAACCAACCACGTTGGTGCCCTGGTTTTGGACTTTCAGACTCAAGAACTCTGAGAAGTAAAAGTCTGTTGTTTAAGCCACTTAGTCTGTGGTATTTTGTTATAGCAGCCCAAGCTAAGACAGGTGGCTCTCTTCCGCTGACTCTATCACTGATAAGCAAGAACATGACTATTTTTTTTAACAAAATGCTACTGTGGTTTAATTTATTTCATCTTCAAATGTTAGTCTTTTGACAGTATTATAATAATCTGTCCCCATGAAATGCCATTTTATAAGCTTGATTTTACTTCGCCTGCTAAAAAAGTTCATTAACTTCCATTTCACTAGGAATTAATATAAAATTCTAGATGATCTAGAGCCCTGATATTTCTCTGATTTCACATTGAACCAACTCCTTCTTTCTTAGCCCACTGCAGCCTCCTGACCTCAAAGGCGTCTTTATACTTTTTCATCCATTCCAAAGACTTCCCTACCACAAGGCCTTTGTATTTGCTATCTCCTTTGTGTATAGCATTACTCGGTATGCTCTTCTTCTCCTAAACAAGACCCACACTATTTGTTCATGTTTTTTATGTCTCTGCTTAAATATCCCCTTAGTAGGCTTTCAGAATCCCCCTTTATAAAATAAACCTCTCTTCTCTTCCTTGACATGCGCTATCTTGTTTACATTGCTTTATTTTTCTTTTGCCAGTAGTCACCTTGTGTGTTTCTTTTGATTTGTTTATTATCTGTCTCCCTCCACTAGAATTTAAGCTTTAGGATAGCAGTGATTTTGATATATTCACTGGTATGCTAAGCACCTAGAATAGTCTTTAGCTATTATTTGAAGAGCATTTGTTGGATAAATTTAAAATACTAAAAAAAACTCAAAGTCAGCATGTTTGGTACTTTGTACAATTAATTATTGTCTTGAAAGATAAAAGATAGCATTATTTCACCCAAACCCCCTATTAAGAATTTATGTCTTACAATTCTGATATAGTAATCTTACCTTTCAGAGCAAAATATAAATTAGGTACATTCCTTCTTATTAATAAAGATTATAAAGCTGGAGACCTTAAATCAGAGATATTTGTTATATAAAAACAAAATAAATGCTGTGTATTTGGTGTTTAATTTACATTAAAAATAATTTCTAACTGAAATAAATACACTTTGTGAATCTCCAAATAAATCATAGAATATGTAGGGGAAAACATAAACCAATCTCCCCACTCTAATTTATATAACAGTTAAAAATGAAAAGAAAAAAAACCCACACAAGATAATGTCATATAGAGAGATTTTCTAGCTCTTAGAAAAAAAGGTAAATTTATACCACAATCTCTGTTGTACTTCTGCATATTTTAAAGACCCAAGTGACTAGTGCTTGTCCCTTGGCCAACCAGGGTGAAAGACCAAATCTTGGAACCCACCTGAGCATGGGTTCCCTGTATCAAGAGCCAGTCAGTGTTCTGAGCCCCTCAGGAAAGCCAAGGGCAGACACATGCTCATATAGATTTCTTGGTCAAGCTCACAGCAATGAAGAACCTCTCTTTCCTTCACTGGCAGGAAAGGGGTGGATATTTCTCTGTAAATATTCAATTCACAACCCAGTGGCTTGAAATCACAGTTAAAGCCTCCCATCTCTGGGGAAATACGCCAACACAAGAGTCACTGAGAGAGCCTGCCAAGGAGCTAGCATTGGGAAGAAATCTGCTAACTCCTGTCCCTTTGATTCTGCTGACTGCAGTTGGCGCTGAAACACAAAACAGTATGTGCTGTCGATCTGTGCAGGGAGCAGCGTGAGGTGCCATATTGCACTGTAGATACGGTATTCTAGATAATTCCATTGCTACTAGACTTGAATAAACTCAAGGAAACCCAAATGGTAGGGTCATTTTGTCTGATTCCTAATAGCACTCTTAAACTTGAAAAAGTTTGTAGAGATGTGTGCTTACTTTGAGAGGGTCAAGTTACAGACTGCTGCATTAAATCTCACGTGGTAATACAATGTTTTGGAATAGCATGCCTTTAGAAGGAAATCAGTGATACTTGCCTTCAGCTGGATCATCTTCAGGAAATGAATCTTCAAATCCCATTGTGGAAAATCTCAGCTTTTGAGGGAGCTTGAGATTCCAAACAGTGAAAAAATTCACTAATTTATTACAAAAGAACTTTTTTTAGGGGCATTGTACCAAGTAAGGAGGCAGGCATCGTTGCCTTCTTCACTCCACAGATTTTAAGCTATCCATTCAAAGACTAACAAGAGATACAGCCTTAGGTCGCACATATCAATATAATGCTGAGTCAGCTGTTGCCCACCTGTGTGGTTATGGGTAACACAGCTGAAGGCATCTTAAAAATGGCAGAATTGAAACAGCTTGACTCAGAAGACATTGCTGTAAATGCTCTTCTAGTTCGATGGAGATAACCATAGTGCAGTCGACATTATTTTAACGCTTTCTTTACACTTCAATACCTATATACTTTCTATACACTTCAGGACCTGCTGGGTCTCTGCAATGTGCCTGTTTTCATTGAATTGTACAGTATTAACAACTGTCACATTTCATTTTCCCAAATCTGTGTCATGTCAGATCCTACCTTCTGCTCTGTCATATTTTTCCTTTTTCCCTGAGGAATATTTTCATGCTAGTCAACGAGTTGTACTCTGGCAGGCTGCTGACACAGCCATGGGGAATATCTCTTAGTGCTACACAAAACACGCACCCGACTCCAGCCTCTAGCCTTCTGCCCCTTCATGGAAAGGTCAGGGGTTGTCTCTTAGACTACCAACTGCCATTCCTCCTTCTCATCACAAGAAGAGTCAAATATAGGGCAATTGGATATGTTGGAAGTCTGCAAAATGCATGGAAATGAGAGCATTTGGCTTTAGAAGTTTGGTGGGGTTGGAATCCAAAAGAGTGATCAGTGGGGACATGGAAGGTGCAGCACAGGGACCTGTGATTACAGTCATAGCACATTGTTTTACCTGTGACAAAATTGAAGACATATAGCATTTCCCAGCCAGCCATCCCCAGCTGTAGCAAAGCCAGCAGAGAGTCAGGAAAAGATTTTAGTATCACTGATTGGAGAAAAAAGTTTGGTTGACTCAGCCGGACTCAGTGTGCCAAAATGAATATGTAATCTGCCCAACCTCTTAGATTTAATAATATATTTTTAAAAAAAGATGTATTTGTTTATTTGAGAGGGACTGAGCACAAGCAGGGAGAGGGCTTGACCTCATTCCTCTGGGACCGTGACCCTCAGATCACACATGACCTGAGCCAAAACCAAGAGTCAAATGTTCAACCGACAGAGTCACCCAGGCACCCCGGGATTTACCAGTTTTTTAAGGGCTTACTTCTTTCCCTAAAATGGTATAATACTTCAGTTATGAGCTTGAGCTGGAAGGGTGTAGGAGTCTGTGTATAGAGACCTCAGATGCGGAACTGGATCCTACCTCTGTGCATTCCTATTTCCTCTCTAGTTTTAATTTAGGGTGATGTACTTACCTTCCCAAAGTAGGGGCAGACCAAGGTGGGAGGGCTAGTAAGAGTTCTGTCTCATCAGAAATCATGTTTCATTACTGACATCGTTTAGAATGTTAATAAAAAAATAGAGTAAATTTTAGTTGGCTTTATTATTGTTATTTCTTACATCTCTACAGACAAGACAATATCCTGTTGCCTAAGCCCAGGGACTACTTCCACTGACCTGCCTCCTTCCCCTGGTGGGTCTCAAAGCTTCTCCACACTTCAGGGCTCTCATTTGCATGTGACAATTTCAGTACCTGCCCGTGCTACCTCCCAGAGCTGTGAAGATAAATGTGATAATGGTGAGAAAGTGTTTGTTAATTGTCAAGCAAATTGCAGCAGTTAAGTTCTTGATTATCTTGGGGTGTGGAGAGAGTGAATGTGAGGGAAAATCGGAATTCACTCCTTCATGGCCTAACCCTATCTTTGCTCCTGGTTAGAAGAGTCCTCTAAACCATAAATGAGTAACTATGATGGGCAACTGACCAGCTTGAGAGCCAACTTCTTCATTCTCTTTCTTATTCTAAAGCAGAGTATCTCAACCTTGGCACCACTGACACTTTGGACCAGATAATTCTTTACTGTGGGGGCTGTCTCTGCTCTGAAGGATGTTTAACAGCATCCCTGGTCTCTACCCATGAGATGTCGACAGTATCCTTGTCTTGAGTTGTATCAATCAAAGGTGTATCCAAATATTGCTTGAAGTCCCCTGGGTCGGGGGAGCAAAATTACCCCAGGTTAATGACTGCTCTAAAACAATGTCACTATTTAGGAACAAGATGGGCAAAGGTGAAGTACAGGAATCCAGAAGATTTTCTTGAAGTACTTATTTTCCAAGAATCTCGAATTTATTTTTTTTTTAGGGAAATAATTCTACATTTTTATACTGCTTATGTGGAGTTTAATTTGACCTTGAGTGAGAATTAGCATTTTAATATGCCAAAGTGATAGCTGTACCCTTGGGTTCAATATAATCACTCCTGGATGGTAATTTCCCCATCTAAATTCTCCATATATCTGCCATAAAGTGATGCTTTGTGCACACAATATATAATTGGCATTTTGTGAGCCAACAGCTCTCACTGTTGCATTTTGGTTGGGTTCAGGAATTCTACAATATATATGAAAGCAGTAGCGAGGACTGGCTTAGATCAGTAGGACTAAGCAGTAGACCAGATGATATGACTCTGCTTTTAGCATGTGTATTCCTTCCATTAATTTTATTTTTTCCCTCCCTGTTTCATAGTTCAGTCATAGGGAATATGAGTTACTGAGTTAATGAGATTTGAGCTGACTACCAAGAAACTCACACAAAAGAAAAAACAGAGAAATAACTTAAAAATCTCCAACTACATGTAAAACCTTACTTGGCCAAAAGCTGTAAATACATGAAGCGTCTAAATGGCATGACCCAACAACTGAAAATGGTCACTGGGACCATTGCCTTAGATTATAGTAATAGTGGTAGTAAAAGGAAACTTTGCTGTCAACTCTCAAAGTGTTCTAGAAGACAAGGGCAGCTTCCATTACCTGCTATATGTTCCCACTCTTTCCCTGATAGAATCTCTAAATTGCCAACTCAATGTTTTACCCTACAGCTTCCTGAATTGTGGAATTGTGATCCACATAGCTGGATCCGCATATAAAACAAAGCCTATTGAACACATAAGAAGCCTTTTATTTCTTGAACAAATCTATGAAGATTATGTTTCCAAAATTCATGAGGCTTAGTAATTTGAAAAAGAGGTTTCAAAAGCCATTGATCCTACATTTCTATAACCAGACACTGTAGTAGAGACACACTGTATTTCAAATGCAAGATATTCAATAGGGATAACAAACACCTATATTAAAAAATGATCATTGCAAGGGGCCCACCAAGTCAATATACATGTCGTATGTTTCCTGATGATGTTCTTTGTGGGGCAGACCTATATCTTGTGCTATATTCAGGTGAGTGACCGCACATTCTTCCTCTCTCTCTTTCTCCCTCCATTTCTTCCAGTGCTTCCTGAAGGCTTGCATGAGCCAGAAATGGCAGTAGATATTCACATTTAGGCCTGAATATGTCACTTTGCCCTCAAGGATTTCACAAGCTTGGGGGAAACAGGTGTATAATGGACTTTTGCAACACGTGGTTAGCAGCATTATGACAGCAGTAAGGAAAAGATGCACAATATACAGAGGACGTGGGTAGGAGAAAGTTTTAGAAAGAGTGTTGACCGAAATCAAAAGCTGCAGAGAAGGCGAGTGATATGAGGACTGTACTGGGCTCACCAGGGTCCTCCCAAAATACAGTCCACTTGCAATGTCACAATGTGATTTGCCTTGGAAGCACGGTCTTTGCAAATATAATTATTTAAGTTAAACTCGGGCCACACTGGAGTAGCACAGGCCTTAAATACAAGGATTGATATCCCTATAAGGAAAGGACACATGAAGGCATGGACACACGCAGGGAGGAGGAGAACATGTGAAGACAGAGACAGAGACTGGGGTGCTGAATCCACAATCCAAGGAATGCCAGGGATTGCCAGCAACCACCAGAAGCCAGGAGATAGGAATGAGGCAAATCCTTTCTAGAGCTTCCATAAAGAACCAACCATGCGGACACCTGGATTTTAGATTTATAGCTTCTAGATATGTGAGGAAATAAATTCTAGTGGCTTTAAGTCCCACCATGCGTGGTAATATTTCATAGCAGCCTAAGGAAACCAACACCAGGACAGAAATGAGCTTTCTCTTTAGTATCCTATTTAGGCATATCCTCATCAAAAAGGAGGATTTCCCTCTCTCAAACATGGCAGTCCTTACTTTACAGAACTAGAAATGAAATTTATTACTGTCCTGGAATTTTTGTGTTTATCTTTCCATTTTATATATGCAAGAGATAGAATGAGAGCTCTTCTCAAGTGCCATAAATTATTACAGGATTTACATCACTCTCTCTTTGTCCCAAATCTTTTTCTAGCCACCTCTGTGATGCTGAGTTAATACAGACTATGATTAGTATTTATAAGGAAGCTGCCTGTTCTACAGTTTGGAGCCATGGTTGGCCACCATCACTGCATTTGAGAATCATCTGGAGAACTGTTTTAAATACCGACAGCAGAATGTTGTTGGCCCCTGGAGATTCTGATTTAATTAGTCCAGTGAGTAAGTCAGTCATACTTTAAAAAAAAAAAAAAAAAAGTCTCCCCAGGGTTTCAGAAGTGCAGCTCCAGGTTGAGAACCACCAATACAGGGCAAGGGTTTACTAGAAACAGGTATGCTTAAACAAAGAATGTTAAATGATCCCCTGAAGACACAAAATTGAAAATACAAATAAAATCCAAGAATGGGCTCTAAATTTACTGAATCTGTTATAAACTCGTGATGTTTTACCCCAATATTATGCCAGTAGAAACAAGGGAAGTAAAAGATCATGCAATGTGACTTGGATCAGAATGTCAGCAATATCACTGATTTGGGGCCACAGTTGGGGGAGAGGGAGTCGTCTTTACAGAGTAGCAGAAATAAGGGGTGAGGATTTAAAGACAATAATAAAATCACGATCATCATGCCACCCTTTGGGGACCCTTTGGGGGCAAACCTCTCCAGGATAACCAACCAAACTGAAGCGAAAGAGAGTCACTTTTTTCCCCAAAGAGATTCTTCTAGAAATGATTATATGGCCTTTTTTACATTGGTAAGTGTGGATTGAAATTTAAGTATCTTGTTATACAAATGAGGTACTTTTTAAGTACAAAATTGAGACTATGTCTTCACAGTCTAAAATATCTTTCTCATTTCCTCTTTGATGCCCACATTTATATTTTATTGCTTATGCAATTTAGAAGAAAACATTATTGTTTCTAAGATGAACATAAAAGGAAACCATAAAAGTCAACAACATGTAGACATTTTGGTGTGAGCAGGGAGGTCTCTAATTGCACATAAGATAAATATCTGCTGTTTTTAGAACAATGCATCCTTTAAAAATTTTTACTCCAAAAAGAGCGAATCAAGCATTAAAAAAAATGTGAATATCCACATAGAAAGAAAATGCTTTTAAGGGTACATATATATTAAAGTTTTTATTCCTGTGAATTTGCCTACATCGTGGTGGCAGAATCCTTTATGAATGGCTGAATCTGACCAGAATTTTTGGCCAAACCAGTCACTATGGACTAATGTGTGTTGACATATTCAGAATAAATGATATCAGTAATTTGTCATCTTTGCCATATATGTGTCTATCCGTCTTATCACAATGCATATTAGTAAAACCTGAAGGTACTCAAGTATTTTAAATGAAATATTAAGTATTGTCTTACAAGTGGGTCTTAGTAAAACAAATTTTTGAGGGGTGCCTGTGTGACGCAGTCAAGTATCAGACTCTTGGCTTTTGGCTCAGGTCAGGATCTAAGGGTCGTGAGATGGAGCCCTTTGTTGGCCTCAGCATGCGTCGGCTTGAAATTCTCTCTCCCTCTGCCCTTGCTGCTCATGCTCTTCCCCTCTCTTTCTCTAAAATAAATAAATACATCTTTTTTTAAAAAATGGCAGGTTAAGTTATATTTGATAATTAAAAAATAAATATTACTTACATGAAGCATTGGTATTAGTCTTATTGGCTAACCTCAGAGTTGAGCATAGTTAAATTATCAATTAGACAAAACATACCCCTCTAATTATTTTCTTGTTCAAAGTTTCTGTAACTATAAGAACGCATGTAGATTATATGTTGATAAGTAATTATTATTAAACTGCATAGTCTAAAATACTATGTAAGAAGCTTAAACAAAACCTAAAATGACTTAATGTGATGGTTAGATATCAAATATGATGCTTTAAATTCTTTTTGTTGATCTGGAGAATGTGGACCGAATACACTGCATTTCTAAACCATCCAACTAACAGTATTCATATATTGCAGTGTGCTGGGAACATTACCTGGAATCAAATAGTGACATTGAACTATCAAGGAACTTACTGGGGAAACACACAACAAACAGGAAAAAATAGAAACAGATTTGAAACCAAGTGAAAATAAAAATAATTCATCAAACCTATTTTTCAACTGCCAGGATACAGATCCCCCCCCCCCCCCCCCCGATTGGAAGGCAGAATCAGCTTCATGAAATCTTCCATATGCCAAAATGGCAAGACACAAACAGTGGCCATTAATGTATGTGGAAAAAATTTTTGAGCATTCCCAGACCAAAAACATCACCTCTCTTAGGCTTCCTGATACTTGAGGATGCCTCTTGCTAATAAAAGCACAGAATAAAAGGAGAGAAAGCCCAGGTGCTCAGAGATACAGTAAAAGATCTCTGGAGGCTGGATCCTGAGAGGCTGAGCGTAGGTCCCAGGAAAGGACATGGTGGCACCCCGCTGGCGGCTTGGGCTGCGTGTCACCTTGAGGATGGCTTGCCACAAACCCGACACTGAATGCGATTTTCATTTTTGCCTTTTTTTTTTTTTTGGTGAAACTGAAAATTCTTGTTGAATTTCTTTCATTGAATGAAAACAGGTACTAATGTAGGTCTTCCATAAAAGGGAAGCAATATTAGCAGGAACTTTAGAAAAGCAGGGGGATAGTGTAATACATACCAGGTCTAAGGAATTTGAGAGCATGCTCAGAAGGGCATTAGTACCTTGACACATCTACAGTGCAGAAGGATGGTTGGTGCGGTCGTCATGGATCTTCATACTCCCCACCAGGCTGAAGGAGTCCTTTCAACAGGCTCAGCCTCAGTGGGTCGGTCATTAGCATGGGTCATTAGCATTCTATGGCTACACACGCACATTGCACAGAGGGTTTAAAGCAAATACATCGAGGCTAGTAAGACACATGAGGAAAAGATGAATGTAATGTGTTGCAAAGTTTCAATTATTTAATGTGGTAAATGACCTTTTATTTTTTCAAGTATTGACCTGAGAGAAAAGTTTTCTCCTTATGGCTAGGCTAAGGGCTGCTGTAAAACTGAATATTTAGTTGGTCTCCAATATATAACATATAGTCCAATTCTCTGATCCATGAATTTAAGGAATGGGCTTACAGACATTGTCAGGTAAAACTCTCAGTTTTTCAACTTGAGTTTTGAGAACTCTAGGTATTCCACATATTTGATTTTAATATTTTCCAAAACACATTTTAATGACTTTCAAAATAAGAATCTAAAAAAATAACTTAAAGGGAACCAACTTCTAAAAACATTCTTAACTTGTTAAGGATTTGTACCACTTTGATTTGCATATATATTTATAAAAAAATAATGCTATCAAAAAGATGCCTCCCCTTGATACATTTCAATAAAGTAAATGAGAAATAATACATTAAAATATGACAGCACATTCACAATCTCAAGGAAGATGAGGTGTTGTTGAAGTAGGGCATGGATTGTTGTGCTAATAAGGACAGGGGGACACTCTCTAGACCAGACACAGTTGACACACCATTTTACAAGAAAACTTCAGAGAAGCAAGGACTGTGGAATGCCATGAGGTTTTAATGGCAAAATTGAGAAGCTAACTCACTCTTATTTATTAATTAATCTACCACAGTTTCATATAATTAACACAATTATCTTTGAATGGAGAAACAAAAATTTTCCAATACTGCTCCACACAGATATGCCTTCTGAATAACCTGTCTTACCCCTCTGTATGAGGACAGAACTTTCTATGTAGAGGAGACATTATTTTGGGGGGTGAGTGCTCTTTTGTCTCTTCTCTCAGGAAGGGAAGGCTTTGGTTTCTATAATTACATCCCATTTATCCTTAGTTGAGGTGGGCAAAATTTTCTACTAATTAAATTTGAATTCTCTCTAATTGGCAAGTTGAAGACAATGACAAGATTAAATTATACATATTGCAACCAAAATAAGGTTGATGTAAAACAGATATGTCATTTGATGAAACAATATTAAGAAAAAAGAATCCACAAATCACTCAAGTTAAGAGCATAAATAAATTGTAGCATGACAGAAGTTAGAAAATAAGACTTCCCTTTATTGGACACAGTTTTGGAAGAAGCCTGGGAGGGCTACTGAAGTAGAATCAAAGATAATTTTCTTGTATAAAGGAGGCAAAGGGGATTCACCCAAGACCCAAAATAACAGACTATTCCTAAATAATGAATTTGGCTTAGTTCTTTATCATCAGTCTATTTATTGTTGGTTTCTAAACATTAAAAAAAAAATACATTGAGAAGGGACTACTGGTACTTTACGAAGCCATTGTCTTAGATTAAGGCACATTTTGACAACCGTTAAACTTCAACTGGCCATTTTGTATGGCTTTTGGACGTGTATCAGTTGACTTGCTCCCTCCTGTTAGTGAGGAGGGAGGTGATACCCAGTCATTTATTGCAGTGTATGTTCTTGCATTTCCTTCTCTCCACATCCAGAAGAAAAGGATCTTATTTCCTTTTTTAAGATTTTATTTATCTATTTGAGTGAGAGAGAGCATGAGTGGGGTTGAGGGAGCAGCAGAGGGAGAGGGAGAAGCAGCCTCCCCTTTGAGCAGGGAGCCCAATTTGGGGCTCGATCCTGGGACTCTGGGATCATGACCTCAGCAGAAGGCAGGAGGACACTTAACTAACTGAGCCAACCGGAACCCCCAAGAAAGGGCTTTTAAAACTCAGCATAATGCTTTAAAACATATTGGATCATAAAACTTTTAATGCAGGGAAATCCCTTTGAAATTCTCTAGCGTAGCTTCATTTCACAGATGTGCAGTCAGATGTTCTGGGAGAGGATGCTCTCTGCCCTTGGCCACTTAGCTAAGGGAAATCTAATTTACAACTAATGACAAACGTGTGTTCTTCTGTTCACACCAAACACTTGCGAACATCATTTGCCAGTGATATAGGTGAATACAGTTTCACAAAATTTGCAGATGAACAGAATCTGATAGGAAGAATGAATATGTTAGAGATAGTTAAGTAAGAGTTCAAAGGAAAAAAAGGCATCTGGCTGGCTCAGCTGGTAGAGCATGTGACTCTTAATCTTGGGGTTCTGAGTTCGAGCCTCCTGTTGGATGTAGAGATTACTTAAAAATAAAATATTTTTTTTAAGATTTTATTTATTTATTTGACAGACAGACAGAGATCACAAGTAGGCAGAGAGGCAGGCAGAGAGAGAGGAGGAAGCAGGCTCCCTGCTGAGCAGAGAGCCCGATGCGGGGCTCGATCCCACGACCCGGGGATCATGGCCTGAGCCGAAGGCAGAGGCTTTAACCCACTGAGCCACCCAGGTGCCCCCAAATCTTTTTTTTTTTTTTAGAGACTTTATTTATTTAGTTGAGTGAGAGCAAGAGCACAAGCATGGGGAGCTGCAGTCAGAGGAAGAGGGAGAAGCAGATGCCCTGCTGTACAGGGAGCCCAATGCAGGACTTGATCCCAGGACCCCGGGATCATGGCCCGAGCTGAAGGCAAACGCTTAACCAACTGAGCCACCCAGGGTCCCCCAAATAAAAAATGAAATCTTTTAAAAAAGGAGTTTGAAGGATTGCTGGAAGGTTAGAATGATTGGAGAAAATGGCAAAAAAAAATTTGTTTTTTTGAGGAACATGGATGTGAAATTTTCCTCTAAGTTGGCCACACATACGTGGACCCTGCGCAGTGCTACAGCTGTAGAATGGATCAAGCTCAAGAAAAGCTCATGCCAAAACAACTGATTGCCAGAAAGACTAGTTTAATTGGACCCCCTTTAACACAGGTGAATGTCTAGCTCGGTGACAGCAATGGTCCTACTGCATTCATTTTGAAGTCAGAAGATGTGTGCTAATGTTCTAACTCTGTCATACTCATGACTATGATCTGAGTATCGTCTGTGATGATTTTTAACCAGATGTCATCTCCACCAGATTATAAAAGGTAGGAGGGCAACATTGTACTTGTTTCCATCCCTCCATCATTCCAGGATTTTGCTCTGAGCCCGGTACATAGCAGGCCCTCCATCAGTATCTGCTGAATCAGTTAGTAAGGTACATGACTTACCCTCTCTGAGCCTTGGCTTCTCATTTGTAAAATTAAGAACCTACAAATACTGCTGTGAGTGAAATATAAGAAAGTGTGTGGAAGTGCTTTGGAAACTCCAAAATGTGATGGATAATTAAGAAATTGCTATTATAATCAGTAAACACTATCAATGAGGCTTTAGGAAACAGACCATTTTAAAGCTGAGATTAGTGAAATGTTATAGTTATCTCTAATTATTTGCAGAAGTATTGTATCAAACAGAGATTGCACCCAGTTCATATATTGCTCCAAAGGGTGGGCAAGGGGTCAACTAGCCAGGCAGATGTGTCTGAATGGAAGGGCAATCTGTCATTAGAGTGCATTCTATAATTCTCTATCAGTGAAAATCCGTTGAAATTCCAGAATTTCCCAATGTAGGAGCTCAGAGGGTAGAGCAGCCTGGTGGTACGGTGGGGTTGGGGGTGAGAGACCGATCTGGACACAAGCCCAGCTCATCACGGAGTGAACACAATGTTTTACTCAGCTTCCACATGCGTTTATCGGGGCCAAAGGGCCTGAAGGAGATTATGGTGGTTCTGAAGTCTTGTCTACCCCCACCCATCTCCATTCCCATCTCTGACCACACTTTGACACCACCAGTAGTGGAAATGTTTAAACAGAGGCTAATATGGACGATAAAGGGAATCTCAAATTGGACAAGACTGAAGTTTAAGGTCATGTTCAACTGTAAGTCTCTGGATATAAGCTCGAGAAAGTAAAAATTTTGAATTTGGGGGGAATAAATGAGCCTTAAAAAAACTGGAAAGAAGGGTTATAAGCTCCTCTTTTTGCTTCCCATAATAGAGAAAACAGAATTTAAGTAACAATTTATATTGGTTATACCTCCCACCTTCCTAAAAAAAAAAAAAAAAATCACTATATAAAATTCTACATAGGAAATAATATAATTTTGTATTGATATAAACATGACTTTTTGTATATATAATACATATATATGCAAAGCCAAATGCATACTACACAATTAGATAGGACAGCTCTCTAATTCACGTATTTTATCTTAGCATTTATGTGAACTTCGTTCTCAAATGCATTAATCAAAGAAAACTCTGAGCGATTTGATGAACCTTGAATCCACTGAGAATCTGTCTTCTCAAAAAAAAAAAAAAAAAAAGAGTATATGTTTTTAGAAAACCATTTGGCCCAAAGATAATATAAGGGAAAGCTTTTCCCATTTAAATAGCTGCTATTTTTATAAATGGAACCAAATCAACTTCTCCATAAGGAGAAAACACACTCCTGTGAGGAGCTGAGAAATTCTGAGAGGTGGGGGGAGGGGAGGTGTTAGATTTGCCAAGGAGATTTCTCCTTCATTCCAACAAAGCAACTTTGGGAAGAAAAGAGATGAACAGAGACTTATTTCCTGGTCCCTTTGTAGATTAGTATAGCGAAGAGCGAAGTCTTAAGGGGGGAAGGGGATATTAGGGGAAAAGTGCCCGAAAAGTGTCATCACCCAAGTCGACAGGTAATGTAAAATGAAACTGGAAAGGTAAAGAAACTGTTCTCCTTGATGCCAGTATCTCCTTCGATAATAATAGCTACTGAGCCAAGGAGGAAAACCATCTTTACCCTTCACAATTATTAATTGCTACCAATTGTACACATGAGCTAGAATGCTCTGGCCACATACACAGACTTCTCCAGTGGAAATACTGTTATTTCTAAGAGTAATGATAGACTGGGGCGCCTGGGTGGCTCAGTGGTTTAAGCCGCTGCCTTCGGCTCAGGTCATGATCTCAGGGTCCTGGGATCGAGTCCCGCATCGGGCTCTCTGCTCAGCGGGGAGCCTGCTTCCCTCTCTCTCTCTCTCTCTCTCTGCCTGCCTCTCTGTCTACTTGTGATCTCTCTCTGTCAAATAAATAAATAAAATCTTTAAAAAAAAAAAGAGTAATGATAGACTATGTCACATGGCAATGTTTTTCCAGGATGAAGAAATTCAAGAAAGCATTACACAACTCCCCCAAATTAAAAACCAGCCCAGTGGAAAGGGATGACTTCCTGAAGTTCCATTTTCATATTTACAGGACACATTTAGTAGTCCCATTAACATGGGTGGAAATTGCACACAGGTATCCCAGAAAAGCTGTCTCCTACCCTCAATGCTTCCCATTCTCATCAGTGGAAGGATCGGAAGGCAACTGGCCCTCTGTACCATTTCTCTCTGCGAGTGAAAGCTTGCTGTCCGACTGTGTCTATCAGTCTTATCAGTCAGATTGCAAAGATATTAATATTTGGGGCTGGGCTCCAGAAAGGTAGTTGTTCTGTGAGACACCAAAATGAAACTGGCTTGGTATTATTATAGCCATCTTAACTTGAAGCCCTAATTATTAGGATGTGTGTCTCAAGGGCAGCGTCTAGGGAGCCCACAGATAATAATCAGAGTCGATTTTCTCCCGAAGCTTGCCATTCAGGGACTCCGTTTCCAGTTCAGGGATATTACACTAAATCCCTTCCCAATTTCTACATATCGGTGTCAGATCTCAGCTGGCAAAAGGCAGCTTCAAGCCGACCTCTTGAAAATATTAGAAGGCCACAGCTCCAGATACAGTAAGTCAAAGCTGAGGAGTGCTGAAGGAAATCCTAGCCACTGAACAAAACCCACACCTCAAGGCCCATGCCCATGCTGAGGTCCATCACACTCGGTGTGTTCTAAAGCTCGGCTTCCGTGTGCCCCCACTCCATCCGTAATTCCTGTGCTATACAAAGCCTTAACACATGCAACACTCCTTCTATGGAAACACCTGTCATTAGAGGCCAAAGAACAGCAGTGAATGACAGAACAGCAGGCTCGACTTTTTTCTCCAGCCAGCTCCAAGGCCATCGCAGACCTTACACGGCAGTCCTCGGTAATCCGGATGCTGCCAGGAGGAAGCGTGAGAGCAAGCCCAGCCTCTCCGACCTGAGGATGGCCAGAGGAAGTTACTACACGTGGAGACAAAAAGTCGACAGAGAGAAGGAAAATAGCATGCTTTGGTTCCTGAGTTCCCATACTTCACAGTTTCTTTAAAACAAGCTGGCTAGATGATTCAGAGGATCTACAGAAGAGTAAAGCGCTCAGCTTTGTTTCCGAAAGTCCTGACACCCTGAGCTCCGCTCGTGTCACACTTAGAACCCCACGCACTGCGAACGCTTTTTCTCCTGGTACTTTGTCCTACGTCTTCATCTACCGTCTAACTTCCTGGAGCAGAGTGCCTCTGTCTCGCGGTCCCTCTTCCGCTGAGATTCTCTAGATGAGAGCGGGAGCCTGCCTTGTTACAGAAAGGATTGGTTCTGCCCTAGTGAACGAAGGAGGAACGGTCATGAAGACTGGTCATTTGTTAAGATGCCAGTCTTTGTTAGGACGCCTTTGTAATATCATAATTGGCAAAATGCAGAAACTGATGTGATACCTAGCGTAACCTTGTTACACTCCGGGCCTGTCACCAAAGAGCCAAGCTAACATCTGAATTTAACTGACACTGTTTGCTTGCTTTGCGCTGTGTCTGTAGCTGAAAATGAGAATGACTCCCTGAGAGAAGCCTTTGGGATCGCAAATGCATAAACATCTGGGATTCAAATCTCCTTCAATTACATTAATGATCTACTATGTGCAGAGAAAGTTTTGAGTCTAAAATAACATTGATTCAATCTCAAGGTTAGAGAGAGAGATTTTAAACTTCTTCTAAACCCCGAATGCCCTTTAGAAGCCCAGAGGGGGAAATCTGTATGCACTCTGTAATGAGACTGTGATGAGACCTGTGAAGGGAAGCATATCCTTGAGCTTCTTGGTGAGAGTAGCTGATAAATCAAATGGCTGTGATTCTTGTTTCCATAAATCAGGCAAAGAAAAGACTAGGCTGCCAAATTATTTATTTAAGATGTGGTCATAATATGTCATTCAACGTGACTGCAAATTTTTGCCGGCACTAACTAGCTTCGTGCTCCGGTACAGTTCAATTCTGCTGGTCTTTCCTTTGAAACCTCACTGGTATTTTTCTAATCTAATGGTGTCCATTGCCTTCAGCTAAGCCAATCTCTCATCCACCTCTTGCCAGTACTGCCCACGCCATATGACCGTTATGGCCCCGCTGTCAGCATATCCTTCTATGTAAAGAGTTCACCTATCAGAGCAAGCTTAGACCTTCAACAACCGGCCTCACCCTGCAGCCAATGCTCCTTCACATTCCACAGGCAACCAGCCTCCTTGCTGACTCCTTGACATTGACCTACAACACACTCACTGACTTGCGTCTTTGCATCTACCTACACTATGCTCACTGACTGTCGTGTCCCTCTCCTTCTCCCCTACTTCCCAGTATCCAGGGCTCATCCTTGTTCATGTTCTCCTCCGTCAGTGATCCCTTGATCTTTCGATCCACACAAACTCTCCCCTTCTCAGTACAGTGTTTATAGATTGGACCGCAGGCTTTAACTCTGTTTGTGAACACATGTAAACCCATGTGTATTTTTTTTAAAGATTTTATTTATTTATTTGACAGGCAGAGATCATAAGTAGGCAGAGAGGCAGACAGAGAGAGAGGCGGGGGGAAGCAGACTCCGCAATGAGCAGAGAGTCCGATGTGGGGCTTGATCCCAGGACTCTGAGATCATGACCTGAGCTGAACGTAGAGGCTTAACCCACTGAGCCACCCAGGTGCCCCAACCCATGTGTATTTATAGAGAAACATAGATTATAATTTCTCAAAGAAAGCAGCTTCGACTTGTTTTGTTTCTTCCAAAATATCTGGGACCAATACATCAACTCCTCTGTCTTCATAAAATGAGTCTGACAACCATGGGTTAGTTATATTCTACAACTAACAAAAATAAATGACTAAAAGGTCATAGAAGACGTCAAAGCACCATTCCTTCTTTCCCTGACCTCCTACCTGCCTTCATTACCTCACCCCTTATCTTTATATGATATTAAAGGACACTTTCAAAAAGCCAGAGACTGTAGCTGGGGCCAAAAGTCACATGGACAACAATGTCATTTATACATATTAACAATAACAGAACTTCTTTCCCAATTTAGAAATCAGGACCATGGGCTCACTACAAACAAAAAAATAACAAAACTAATGCTCAAAGTCTTCGAGAAATTCAATCTCTTCAAGTTTTAGTCTATTAAAACTTTCAAAGAAATCAGAACTTGTTCAGGAATTCAGTAAAGTGTCAGGATATAAAATCAATGCACAGAAATCAGTTGCATTTCTCTACACCAACAACAAGACAGAAGAAAGAGAAATTAAGGAGTCCATCCCATTTACAATTGCACCCAAAACTATAAGATACTTAGGAATAAACCTAACCAAAGAGACTAAGAATCTATACTCAGAAAACTATAAAGTACTCATGAAAGAAATTGAGGAAGACACAAAGAAATGGAAAAATGTTCCATGCTCCTGGATTGGAAGAATAAATATTGTGAAAATGTCTATGCTACCTAAAGCAATCTACACATTTAATGCAATTCCTATCAAAGTAACATCCATTTTTTTCAAAGAAATGGAACAAATAATCCTAAAATTTATATGGAACCAGAAAAGACCTCGAATAGCCAAAGGAATATTGAAAAAGAAAGCCAAAGTTGGTGGCATCACAATTCCGGACTTCAAGCTCTATTACAAAGCTGTCATCATCAAGACAGCATGGTACTGGCACAAAAACAGACACATAGATCAATGGAACAGAATAGAGAGCCCAGAAATGGACCCTCAACTCTATGGTCAACTCATCTTCGACAAAGCAGGAAAGAATGTCCAATGGAACAAAGACAGCCTCTTCAATAAATGGTGTTGGGAAAATTGGACAGCCACATGCAGAAAAATGAAATTGGATCATTTCCTTACACCACACACGAAAATAGACTCAAAATGGATGAAGGATCTCAATGTGAGAAAGGAATCCATCAAAATCCTCGAGGAGAACACAGGCAGCAACCTCTTCGACATCAGCCGCAGCAACATCTTCCTAGGAACATCACCAAAGGCAAGGGAAGCAAGGGCAAAAATGAACTTTTGGGATTTTATCAAGATCAAAAGCTTTTGCACAGCAAAGGAAACAGTGAACAAAACCAAAAGACAACTGACAGAATGGGAGAAGATATTTGCAAATGACATATCAGATAAAGGGCTAGTGTCCAAAATCTATAAAGAACTTAGCAAACTCAACACCCAAAGAACAAATAATCCAATCAAGAAATGGGCCGAGGACATGAACAGACATTTCTGCAAAGAAGACATCCAGATGGCTAACAGACACATGAAAAAGTGCTCCATATCACTCGGCATCAGGGAAATACAAATCAAAACCACCATGAGATATCACCTCACACCAGTCAGAATGGCTAAAATTAACAAGTCAGGAAATGACAGATGCTGGCGAGGATGCGGAGAAAGGGGAACCCTCCTACACTGTTGGTGGGAATGCAAGCTGGTGCAACCACTCTGGAAAACAGCATGGAGGTTCCTCAAAATGTTGAAAATAGAACTACCCTATGACCCTGCAATTGCACTGCTGGGTATTTACCCTAAAGATACAAACATAGTGATCCGAAGGGGTACATGCACCCGAATGTTTATAGCAGCAATGTCTACAATAGCCAAACTATGGAAAGAACCTAGATGTCCATCTACAGACGAATGGATAAAGAAGATGTGGTATATATACACAATGGAATACTATGCAGCCATCAAAAGAAATGAAATCTTGCCATTTGCGACGACGTGGATGGAACTAGAGGGTATCATGCTTAGCGAAATAAGTCAATCGGAGAAAGACAACTATCATATGATCTCCCTGATATGAGGGAGAGGAGATGAAACATGGGGGGTTGAGGGGGTAGGAGAAGAGTAAATGAAACAAGATGGGATTGGGAGGGAGACAAACCATAAGTGACTCTTAATCTCACAAAACAAACTGAGGGTTGATGGGGGGAGGGGGTTGGGAGAGGGCGTGGGGTTATGGATATTGGGGAGGGTATGTGCTATGGTTGTGAAGTGTGTAAACCTGGCGATTCGCATACCTGTACCCCTGGGGATAAAAATATATGTTTATAAAGCTGTAAAAAAAAAAAAAAAAAAAGAAAGAAAGAAAGGATGAATACCCAAGTTTTGTAGCAACATGGACGGGACTGGAAGAGATTATGCTGAGTGAAATAAGTCAAGCAGAGAGAGTCAATTATCATATGGTTTCACTTATTTGTGGAGCATAACAAATAGCATGGAGGAAAAGGGGAGATGGAGAGGGGAGTTGAGGGAAATTGGAAGGGGAGGTGAACCATGAGAGACTATGGACTCTGAAAAACGATCTGGGAATTTTGAAGGGGTGGGGGGTGGGAAAAAAAAAAAAAAAAAAAAAAACTTTCAAAGAAATCACAATTGAGGGGAAAATGTGCCTCAACAATATTTTTGATGGCAAACTGTGTTTCAATTAATATCAGTTCCATTTTGAAATATTTCCCAAGTGTTTCTTACATATATGAAAAACACTGAACATAAAAGACAAGTAAATCAGTTAATTTGCCTGTGTCTAATATAAGGTTATGAAATGATTGGGTTTAAACTTTGATCTGAATATTCTATGGAAAAGACTCTTGTCATTAGACATATTAGTTTTAATATGCTAATGTAATGTCCAATGGTAACTGGCTTATTTAATATGCTCTAATAGTAATTTGATTTGACTTTTATATTTACCAAAAAAAACCTAGCTCCTACTTTTCTAAGGAAATAATAATGTTATGGCAGAGGAATGAGATAAACTATATGTGTTTCTCCAATAAAATATCTTGGGGAGCAAATTTAAAGTCTCCCTTTATTTTCAGTTAAGTGTAATGCCCTGGAAACCTGCCCACGCTACTGTTTATGTGACATATCAAGGGCACAGACTGTAGATGAGTGTGAGTTCAAGTTTTGATTTAGCCATTTATGAACTGAACGGCACTGGACGATTCCCTTAAGATCCTGGAGCATCTGTTTTCAAATGTGGAACGGAAAGGGTGGCAGTGGTTCCACACTTACTATTTAATGTTAAGATAAAGCTAAGATAGAGGATTACTAAGAGGCTGTCCTAGTCATTATATTACCATTATCAGTCAAGGGAAACCATTGTAAAATGCCCCAAACTGGGTGGAGCTATAAAGGATTCCATTTCCTTTGTTACCCTGTATCTTTTGGAAGTTGGTATTGTCACAGTATCTCAGCACCAGATATATTGTTGCTGATTTTGTGGTTTCCAGCAGACACTTGGGAAACATTGTGTGCTCTCTCCTTTTTTTTTTTTCCCCTAAGACTTTCCTGCAACATTAAAAAAAAAAAAAAAAAGATTCATTATGAGAATGCCAACCTACAACATAGAGTCTTTGCTACTTTGTTCTTCAACATGAAGTCAAACTCTTTATTCGTCATTAATTTATAATGACTGGGATATGTTTGCCTAAATATTAAAACTGAGTAGAATGACCTATAGTGGGCTTTTCTTTTCTTTTGTTTTAATTGTTCGTTTGAAGTAGCGTATGGAAAAGGTGCAACACCCTGGAAATTTGGTTTTTCTTTTTTATTAAAAAAAAAGTTAAGCCTTCCTAAACCCTTTAAGATAGTGTTTTCTCCTCTCTCTTCCGACTTGGAAAGGATCTTGGTTGCTTTTCATCAAGAACAGAACTCACAGCAGAGTGATGATATACAAGATCCAGGTAGGGGAAGAAGTAAAAGGCTTAGAGAAGTACCATACAGAGGCTTATTAAGTATTTCTTTAACTGAATTTAGGAAGTCTAATTTTCCTCCAAAGCAGATGGTATTATCCCCTTGCCCTAAAATCTCTCATGGTTTTCCATCACTCTTAGCAGAAACGCAAACTCCTAGCTCAGAAGCCCTTGACGTCCATGATCTTACCTTGCCGACAGCTCTGACCCCTTCCCCTTACCCACACCACTCCAGCCACAAGGACCTGCCCTCATATTTGCTACCTAGTGCCATCTCCTGGACCACACCCTTGCCATTGTGTATGCTTTTGTCCCCAGTCACCCTGCTGTGGATGGCACACATTCTCTCATTTCCATCTTGTGTCCCTCAAGTGTCCCATTGAAAATTGAGCCAACCCACACCAATTTCATCATTATTTCAGGCTGTCTTATTTTAATTCAGAGAGTTTATCACTGACTGAAGTTATAATCTACATTTTTTTTCAGTTTACTTGTTTATTTTCTCTTTCTTCCACTCCCTATGAACCTCAAGAAGACAATACTCTGTCTCTTTCTCTGATGTATCCTTCACATCTGGAACATGCCTGATCAAGATAGAAACTCAAAGACTAACTGAATAATGCATGAATGGCTATTGTCCATAAATATCGACAAGTGGCCTTTAAATGCTGCATTTTCTAAGAAAGTGTTGGAAAGTCGGAAAGTAACACTGCACTATCACATTGAATTTCTTATATTAAAAAAAGAAAAACATTGTGGAGTATCATTCATTCTCATTCTATAGCTGAATCTTCAGATTTTAGATTCAGAAATCATGTCCAAGTACATCTTCTTAACAAGTGACTTGTTACTTGTTACAAGTGACTGTGAGGATTTGAGTCTTAGTTTTTAAGATTCTAAATGATTTCTCAATTTTTCCAGGTAATTTTGTCTATATGTGACACAGACATAAACAAATTTTAGAGATGCTTAGAGAGCTTGATAGACTTCATTAATTTTTAGTTAGGTGGTTAGTATTACAAGGAAACTGATTTGGAAGCTGGGATGAGAGAAACGTAAGTAAATGAATGTTTAATAAGCAAAGAACCCAAGCAGTAAAGGAACCAATAAAACCTAATATTTCTCATTCATGTCCGGCACTCCTTCCCAATTTTCCCCAAATATACACATCCCTTAAAATTTAGCATGCGTTGTTTTCAATCTGTAGTCTTTCTTTTAGAGATCTCATGCACTTCTTTGGCTTTATAACCATTATTTTGCATTTCTAAGACTGACCTTCCATTTAAACTGCAGCCTTATCTCCTAATATCTAGTGGACATTTTCATTTGGGTTCTAGCCATCATGTCTCCAAAGTCAATATTTTTCCATGTCTCCAGGTGGCTTCTTGCTCTGGATTTTCTCTACCAATGGCATCATAGTCTAATCACTAAGGATCAGCCCTGTTTAACTATCCAAAGTGTCATCATACCCTACCAATTCTTATTTAAATCATGTCTGTGCCTGTGTTCATCTCATCTTTACTATTCTCACTGCCAGTATCATTTTTCAAAGCTATGTGGACTCACCTGGATTATCAAATAGTTTCTTAATTGATTTGTTTCCTGTGTCTCCTTATTAGAATTTATCCTGTGTATCACTGCCAAATTATATCCCTTACAGTTTTCTTAAAAAGTCTTTGCCTACAGTTCAAAGTTTGCACGGCGTAGCTCAGGAGTAGACATCTACCATGTGATCCCAATACGCCTTTTCTCCCTAATTCCTACTATTGCTTATTATCCTTCAGTTAAGGAAAATCTTCTAAATATGCCCTACTCATATTTGTTTTTCAGACTTTTCCCACACTCTGACCACTTCTTGGAGTGCAATCTCTTCTTCTCTCCATTTATTCAGATACCTCATAAGGCGCAGCTTATGGCCCATCCTCATGGAGAATTTTGTGATTGGGGATGCCACGTGGTTCAACTCCAGGAGACACATTAACATATTTGTGTTCTAGGATGTGCATTTCTTCTTCGCTCTTGGATATTAGCCTCTCTCCCTTTTAGCCTCTAATCTTATGGAATGTTTCGCCGATGTCATTCTGACCATTCTTTAATCATTTCAGTGTTTGCACCTCCTGAATATGACCTCTCCTCTTTGTTCAGTCTTATCTAATCTTTCCCTCCCTCCATTTGTCAATTCCTGCCCTAGTTTCGGGGGGGGGGGTGTCAGCATGTTTTTATTAAAACCTGCTGCTCACCTTGGGTTGTGGAAGGCGATGGGAATATAGCATTGATAAATCAGACTGATCTTTGCTTTGAAGTGAAGAAGGCATCACTCATATCACTGTTCATTAGTACATGCAGTCTATAAAACTAGGTGCTGAAAAGGAGGGGTACCTAATGCTAGAGGGGCTGAGCAGTGAGCTGGTGGGGTCATGAAAGGTTTAGGCTGCCTTAGCCATCTATTTCACGAATAACTCTCAGGATCACCTCTAGCTCTCTTCATACTGTTCCCCATAGAGGGAATGGCAGACTCCACATCTGCCAAAACATGTCCATTTTCCCTCATCGCCCTCTAGATGATCTTTCTATTTGAGCAGATGAGAAGTGCAATTACATCCTCCACATAAAAGTGCACCTTTCCCCAATATACAAGTGCAATGTGCACAGGGATATAACCTTGACATATCCTTAGTTTTAATTTTTTTTTGAATTATATATAGATATGTAAACTACTCAAAGGCAAGGAGCAAAGCTTGTCTCTGCTTTGGAAGGCACATTTGCAATGGGGGTCAGCAACCCCAGCTGATGAGGACAGCTGCTATTTAAATATTCAAAGTTTCAAAGACCAGCTTCCCTTATAGGCTAAAAGAAAGAAAAATAAGTCAATCAAAAACATAAAGTAAAACCATACTATTTCTGAGTGCTAGGCAATTTGATGTATAGGTTTTTGCAACATTAAATGTCATTTTAAGCCATTCTTAGCATAGTTTAGTAATTGGGCACTGTGATTAAACGTATCTGTCTTTAAACTAAAATGCATTATATGTGGCAACCTTATCCCATTACCAAGGTACCTGGCTTGATAGGAATATATGAGTTAAAATGCCTTCCTCCTCTTTTCTTAAATTGTTTCTGCATCTTTTCCACGTGAAAGAAACAACCATGCATTTGCCACCCCATGTATATGAAGTATTTGAAATTTTGTTAATTTTTAGTGCTTTTATTTTTTAGTTTTTGGCTCTGAATATATTCATGATGTTCTAATAGTAACATCATGAGAATCCTACTGCCCTACTTGAGAACATAGACCAATCATAACTTACTGCTGGAGTTTCATTATTACCTACCATAGAACTGTACTGGACATAAAACTGACCAGTGGTCCCAAAGACCCTGGCCACTTCTCCCATCTGTCACATTCTGTGAGCTGGTGTCTAGGAGACTGGCTAGTACAACCAGTTGCTGAATGTCACTCTTACTCTTTACTCACCAGACAGTACTGGCTGCTGTCACATGCCTGTCATTTGTCTGATATCCAAATACCAAGGCCAAGGCTCATGGCCCAACCATGCATTTTACCCCATTTCACAGGCTTATGAAAGCAATAGTATGCATTAAGTCTCACGAACTAGTTCTGTTTGTTTCACCCATTTATTTACACGAAAAGGGATTTTACTTAGGCAATGACTATTTGTATATGAAGAGTTCCACTGATCCTAACTCTGAAGGGAAAATACTTTCTGTATTAGTTTGCTAGAGCTACTATAACAGAGTACCACAGACTAGGTGGCTGAACCAATGAAAATGTGTTTCCTCAGAGTTCTGGTGGCCCAACATGTAGGTGGCGTTGATTTTATCTGAAGCCTTTCTCCTTGGCTGTCTTCTCCCTGTGTCTTCTTCCTATGGTCTTTCCTTTCATGTTCCTAAGTCCTAATCTCCTCTTTTATAAAGATACATGTTGTATTGGGTTAGGGCTTTTGCCCGTGTCCTCTTTTTAACTTAAATCCTTCTTTAAGGCCACATCTCAAGATACAGTCACATTCTGAGGTAGTGGAAGTTAGGGTTTCAACATATGAATTCACTTTCTTGTTCCAATTTGTCTTATTCTTGGGTTTCCTCCTATGGTTGTTGACTATTAAACCAAACAACTTTTATATAGGCTGCTGGAAGGTTGATGGTGTTCCTTTTATGAAAATTAGAAAACAAACAAACAAACAAACAACTGTCTGTGTGATGGTTTTTGTGACTTATATGCAGGGAGGACAACACTGATAACTCAAGTCATGTTGCTATTTAATCCTGACTCACTGCCAGTATATAATCTGTTTTGTCTTTCCAATTAACATTCTGTGATGTGCTATCTAAAAGCCAGGATTCTAGGCTAATTCTGGACTTTATCTTCTAAGTGAATATTCAAAAGAATAAGCAATGTGGAAAAACCACTAGACTGTAATTCAGAAAATGTGGCATCATTCACATCACTAATCAATGGTGTATCCTTCAACATGTTATTCGAGAGTACATTGCAAAACTAAGCCAACAGTACTTTCCCTAACTTTCTAATACTATTCTAACAAAGAAAGTTAGAATCTATAGGAAAATCCTTTAAAAGCCATAAAGCACTATCTAACACATTGGATAGCTATTATTCTCCCTTGTGATTATTATTGTATGAATAAACAGATGACCCACTGTTTTTATACCTCAAACTCAGTCATTTGCCACCCCCCCTCAAGTATTTCTACTTCACCTTATCATCATGTTCATTATCCTAGGTTTTAAATGTAAATTCACCGACTCTTTTACCCACTGGATTATAAACCCTCGAAGGAAAATATCACGTCTACAAGCAGTTCTGCTTCCTCAATGCACAACCCTACATGGTTCTCCACAGAAGTTAACTGAGTTTTCTGGTTACCAGCTGCATCCCCTCAGAACACATCACTGAGTTTTCATTCTGGATAGCAAGCATCCCTTTGTCTTTCCATCCTCCTCCCCAGACAGCTCACAGTCCCCATCCACAAGCAGTGGCTGTCTAGGCACACTTCCAACCCTCTTATTCTCTCACCCCACAGTGTGTAGGATTGTAATTGGTTTGGTGTTTGTTTTCACCCCGTTGCTCACCTCGCCCACTGCGAAGATTAAATCACATAGAAATGCCTGGCTGTTTCCAATTACCTTTCTTTTTCTTTTTTCTAAAATCACCAGGGCAGTTCCGTTGGCATGTGGAATGTGCAGAATGCAGGCACACTAGCATTGGGTGCCTCCATGATTTGGAAAACCACACAGCTAATTTGAGGTTGCTGAGATGCCTGCTTTCTGATTTCCCCATCCAGGCCGCCACTGTCAATTTAGAGCAATTAACTGGTAATTACGACTCTGAACGGGAAAATTAATTTGGGGGACTGTAATCACTGTCCTCCCTCCAGGAAATCAACACATGTGTGTACGCACTGAAGAAAATTTTGAAATATCTCCTAGGGTAATAAAAAGCAGTAGCCTTGAGACAGAATACTTGATTAATGACTTATCATGAACCCAAAGCATATCTTTATCAGAGAGACCTAATGGATTCTTTTACTGTGACTAGGACATTACATGCTTTCCTTCCTTGCTTACTCTGAATGTGATCAAGTTCAAAGTCAAATCCAGGGAGGAGAAGGCATTGACATTTAATTGGATTTTTCAGAATGGATTTTCCACGTGGTTCCCTGTTTTTGTGTTAGTCATATCAACCAGAAGGATTTGCTTTTCAGTTCTAGAAGTATCAAAAGCCTCACCTGTCTGTCTAGAGCTTTGGATATTTCTTCACCTTTTTTTTTTTTTCCCTCCAGGCTGCTCCCTAATTTAAGGGAGATCCCACCACTTCATTGTTCTTTGTGCCTTTCTGCTATCCATTTTTTAAATCTACATATTCATTATAGGATCTTCCCTCCTGTAGGAGGATCCATGATTTGGTTTGCCTTCCCCTCTATACACACCCTCCTATAGGGGTTTATCACTAGCAACTTTTCAATCACCATGACTCACAAATTAGCTCTGATTTCAGACCTTCCTATTTCTCTTTCACTGTGCTGAACACGTCTGGGACTTCCACTTCAGTGATTCGGGGGCTAAGAGTAAGTGTGTCTGGAATGGAGTTCTCTTCTTTAAGGGATCACTTCTAATTTTTACACGTCTCATCACTCACACTGTTCTTTTAGGTCTCCAAGATTGTAATTCTAGAATCCACTGGGAGTTCTCTCTACTTTGGGCTCTTGACCTTCCATAGGCACCATGTACCAAATATTATTTTCTTCCAATTTCCAACATTATCAGCTTTTTAGAGTTTTGCAGGTGTCCTCATGCCCCAGTTCCCGATCTCCGTGTTGATCTTGTAAGGCACTGTCTTCATTACCACCTCAAATCATAACTCTTGACCCACTTAAGAACATCACGTTCTTTACTCTCCATCCAACTGGATCAGCTCTTCGAATCTCCCCCAGATTTCCCTGCCATCATGAAATTGATTCGTTTTTGTATTCTGAACTTCTTCCCTAGTCATTTGGATAACTCTAAAATTTAAAATCCCAATCATTTTAGATTCTTTTGTTCTCTAATTTTAGAAGATTCCAGCAAAATTCTGAAATTCTTAAGAACTCAGGATACCATGGAAAACTGAAGTGAAAATATTACTTTTTGGAATAAATACACAAAAGCTTTTTAAGATATTTGTTTCCTAAGATGGAATAATAAAGAGTACATTAAATTAAAGTAATATGTGACATTGTGTGCATTTTAAATTAATAAAAATAACTCCATATTAAGAGGTATTTACCATTCTTTGATTTTCCCCCTTAAAGCTTCAATGAAACTTTTTTTTTTTTTTTTTTTGCTTTATTGCAAGTAACATACACTGTTCGGGGCTCACCTTCTCTGCTATTGCCTTCAATGACATAGTCAATGTCAGTGTGATCTTATGAGACTTCTGTTTTCCTCCTGGCCCCATCTCCCCCATCTACTCTTCTAAGAGTCTCAGTTCCCATGGATGAAGATCTAATTTTAACATTTTCTCCATCATTTTCCCTTAGTTTTACTTCTCATTTGTACAGACCTTTATTTTATTTTTTGTAATAACTTCCCTTCACCCTGCTATCTGCTCCACTTCTATTTTTTTCTATTTGTAATTCAGGAGTCCCCTCCTTTTTCTAGTAATATCCATAGAAGTTATATGTGTAGAATATATGTGTGGAAGTTATATGTGGAATAAATGTGTGAGAACTAATTTGTTCCTAACATCTAGAAAGTACTGTCAACTGCGTCTGGGTGAGGGGGACCAGAACGTGGGAAGTGTTATTGCTGGACTTTGTTTTCTTGTAAATACCTATATTTGCTCCAGAATAGAGTCTAAGTTGCCCCTAACACATGACACACCTAAATTCCAGAAGCTACCTATATTTCTCAGACTTCGGTGTGCTTCACCTTCTGGATAAATGGACCCACCCCAGAGATGTTGGTTAAATAGTCTTGGCCTTATGCTTGCAAATAAATATGCTAAATACGGATCCAAAGTTATTTTGATGCAACGTGACTTTGGATCATATTATGATGAACACTGATGAAAGACAGAAAAGAACAATTAATTCCACATCTTTAGACTATCAGCAATCTGTCATATTTGTTTTTATTATACCAACTATATTGTGGATTTGGGTATGGATGTTTGTACCCCAAATTCCCAAGTTCTTTGCTTTTGAAAGCACAGACTAGTTTTTCTTCTGCTCAGTCAATAAGCCAAATGAAGCGAGGACTAGCAGCGTTGATGCTATCCTATGCATCTGCTAACCAGTGACTAACACACAGGTTGGTTATCCCAGAGGATGGCTGTGAAGGAACATCAGGTATGCAAGAAATCCTGTGCTCTTTCTGGCCCTTTCCCTACCTGGGTGACCTTTGATAAACACAGAATCTCTCAAAACTTGCTTCCCCATGAGTGTAACATGGGAATGTCATCACTTCCAGTGTTGTTGTAAGAATTAAACAAGAATGTACTAGGAACAGGAAACAAACATTAGGGAGCATTAATATTTTGGGATGTGAAGCATTGGGAGATGTAAGATAGTATATGGGATGCTCTGGTCTTTAGGAACTGACAGTTTAACTCTCGTATTCCTACAACCCTTCTCTTCCTTTAAATTATAACTTATAGGTTCAGAAAACTCATTTTACTCCTCAGGAGCTCTCTGAAACATAACAGTCGGTAGAGACTAAATGTTTCAAGTGAGTAATTTTACAAGCATATCTACTTTTCAGTAAATATCTTTCACTAATAGTACAGTCAACATTTTCTCCAATACCTCTTTATCAGGAAAGGGATTATTTTTAGTGAGAGTATCACAATCTTCTGCAATAGCCCAAACACAATAAAATGGCAGATTTCTAGAAGCCTAGGTTCCAGTCAAAAGCCTTGATTTAACCACCTTGCATTCTAGCCACTTGTGTTAAATTTTAACATTTTCATGACCGGTTTCAGGGAAAGTTGATAAATATTCACTGAAACCCACAGCATAAGAAGGTGTCCAAAAATTTAGGATTTGCTTCCTTTAAAAAAATATGAATCTGAGTCTAACTCAGCCATTTGGAAAGTAGAGTTCCCTGGATGTCAAAGGACAAGCTGCATATGTCTGTATGTTGGCATTTAAAATAAAATTAACACAGTATTAACACTTCCTAGGGAATGAGGATAATCAACTTCGGCACCCAATAAAAGTAAATAGAAAATATTCTTTAAGCTTTCTGTGGTTTGTTTGTTCATCAGAAAGAGGGAGAGAGAGCACAAGCAGGGGGAGGAGCGGCAGGCAGAGGGAGAAGCAAATCTCCCCACGAGGGACTTGATGTCAGGATCCTGGGATCATGGTTTCAGCCAAAGGCAGATGCTTAACTGACTGAGCCACCCAGGTGTCCCTTACTTGGTCTTTTCTTATTTGGCCTTTGCACAGATGAGAAAATAAACAGTAAGTCAAAGGTTAGAGCAAAAAGATCTGGAATTGTCACAGGGGATAATATTAAAACCAGAAGCCATCTTACTAATGGTGCAGAGTTTAGAAGAATTCAGGTGGAATAAGTAAGAAGAAAGAAAAACAGAAAACAGAATTGGCAAGGGTGATCTAAAGATGAGCAATTAGAGTGAATGTAAACTACTTTCCTATTGTCAGCGTTGGATCAGAGGGAAAGAGCCCTCGTTCGCACACAGATACCACCATGCCTACAGATACCTAAAACAATAGGAAATAAAGCACAGCAGAAGTTTCTGGTACAAAATGACAGCTTTTCATTTTAGTGTCACTCGGGTTGACAACTGTTATACAGGACACATGTCACAACTCATCATTGTCTATCTTGCAGATACAAGCCTTGGAAGTTTCCAGCAAAAAATGAAAACTCTGAATAACAGTGAAATCCTTTTTCATGAGATGAGCTCAGATCAAGGTCATTTTGGTGAAAGAAAAAAAAATCACAGAAAATAGTTATTGATTTATGCCCAGCCTGCCATCACAAGAGAGCCATCAAAATTCAGGCTTGTTGTTAGTTGTAAATCCAACATCATACAACAAAGCTTGTGCACAAATATTTTCTCTGCCCCATACTGGGTTTCTTTTTTTAACCAATCGAACCCATGCTTGAAAATCAGAACTCACATAAAATTGAGTTTTCTAACTTCTTTTTTAAAAAAATCAGATTTAGCAACACACACACACACACATACACACACACACACATGCCTTTGACACACAATCAGAAGGAGCAGAATAGAAGCTGCCTCTGTTCCACCAATGCCTGTTACTTCCTCCCCTGAGACTGATTTTCTCATGTACCTGCCTGAGCTCTTAGACACTTGAGTATGAGATCCCTTGCTAAACCATAAATAGGGATGTTTTGTGATTTATTGCCTCTAAATTGTATTATGAAAATGATCAATTAGCTGTATTTATTAGTGAGACACTAATGGTAGTAGCTTTATTAACTTCAGGAGATAAAGCTTATTGTAAGGACACACAGAGAGATACATGACAGGTAAATACACTGAAGGAAAACCAGAAAGCTCCCTGTGTCACTCACATGCACACACACACACACACACACACACACACACACCCTCAAATGTCATGTCAGCCACTCAAGCAGCTGTCTCCTTGGAAATGGGTGTCGTCTGCCTCTTGACCACCTTCACCATCATTCTTTTGCCTTCTTTCCTTGCTTCACCACTGGTGCTTTATTTGCTGTTCCTTTCCAGCCCTTTTCCTTCCCTCCCTCCCCCTCAGTATCTCCTTTTCATGCTAACAATGACCAGGACTCTCTGTAAGGCTCTGGTCATTCTTGCCACTTTGCAGTCTGTCCTTTTTCCCTCTAGCTCTTAATTCTCCAGGGGAAGCATCTGCTTTGGTCAGCGGTCAGGTCTGACCCAGTGTAGAATGTTCCTACTGGGCCAAGTTCTCATAGTGGCTACTAGTAAGTAGTAGCTCAGCAACAAATTCCTGGTCTCAATCAGAAATGACTAAGATAGATGGCCACATGGTGCAAGGCATGGTAATTTAGGTACAAGGAATTGCCTGTGGCTCCCTTTCCCTCATTCCAAATAGCAAACATTCTGACATTTTGACAAGTGTCCCTTTAATCATGGATAAGGTTTCTGAGTTTTATCAGCAGCTCAAAGCCTGAAATTTCTTTTTCTGGTGCACATGTTTGAGCCTCTGGGGCCTTCCTAACAGCAAAAAACTAAAAAATAAACGAACAAAAACCATGTTGCATTCAACTGGATAGTTTATCCTTTAAAAAAAATCATTATTATTGAGGTATAGTGGACAAATAAAATCAGAAGATATTTAAAATGCACATTGTGATGATGTGATATACATTTACACTGTGAAAGGATTCTCTCCCATCTAGTTAATCAGCAATCTATTGCCTTATTGATTTAGTGAGAAAATTTTATTTCTACTCTCAAATTTCAGTGATACCATGCAGTGTTATCAACTCGAGTCACCCTGTTTTACATCAGAACCTCAGATCTTATTCATCTTACTAATTAAGATTTGTACACGTTTACCTACCTGTCCCTATTTCTTGCACCACCGCCGCCCCTGAGCCCTAGGCAACCACTTTTCTACTTTAGGTTGCACTTTTTTTTAAAGATACCGTGGAGACACCTGGGTGGCTCAGTTGGTTAAGTCACTGCCTTCGGCTCAGGTCGTGATCCCAGGGTCCTGGGATCGAGTCCCGCATCGGGCTCCTTGCTCAGTGGGGAGCCTGCTTCTCTCTCTGCCTCTGCCTGCCACTCAGCCTGCTTGTGGGTCCTCTCTCTGACAAATAAATAAAATCTTTAAAAATAAATAAATAAGTATTTGCCTTTGTCCTTCTCTAATTGACTCCTCTCACATAGCATAATGCCCTTGAGATCCATCCATATTGTCACAAATGGAAGGATTTCCTTCTTTCTCATGGCTGGATACATAAAGTTCCGTTGTATGTGTGCACCACGTGTTCTTTATCCATCCTCCATCCATGGACATTCTGGCTGTTTCCACCTCTTGGTTAACATTTGTTATTCCACTCACCAGCAAGTGGTGTCAAACTATTTGCTCGTAATTGGAATAACAAACATAAACAGTGGTTAAGTCTCTAGTACAATCTCTACTAAATAAACTGTGAGGTTGGGGGATGGGAAAGGATGCAGCAAAAGCTGACTGGATGAATATTTAATAAGAGGGAGCACATCACATTTGCAGGCAGACCCAGCTGGGATTTCAGCCTTTGCTCTTTGATGTTATGTACCTGCTTTGAAAATAAATCACACTCCACTTCTTCATTTTAAAAATGTGTTACCTGACAAAAGGAATGATGATTATCAACCCCGCAATAAACTAAAGCAACTGTTATGAGTTGGGGTGTGTGTGTGTGTGTGTGTGTGTGTGTGTGTGTGTGTTAAAACTCAGTGGAAACACAGATGTTTAAAATCAGCAAGGAAAAAATATCTTAGAAATGGTAAGTCTCCAAAAAACAAAATAATCTTTTCATTGTCTTGAAGTTATTTCAAGAAATAGTCTCTTATTCAAAGACAAAATAACTACAAAGAAAGGCTGAATAAAGAAAATTCATAATGGTTATTAGGAGATAGTAAGACTTCCTAAAATTATGAAAGTGTGTAATAAAGGCATTTCTTGTCCTTAGATAAGCTCCCGTCTCAAATTTCTTCCCTTCCAACTCCTCTCAGAGTTTTGGAAGGTCTTTCTTCCTTACTTTCTGTTTGCTTACTTTTCTCCCTTCCTTCCTTCCTCCTTCCTTCCTTCTGTCCTCTTTTTCTTTCTTTCCTCCCTCCCTCTCTCTGTCTCTCCACCTGCCTGCCCTCCTGCCTTCCTTCCTTTCCATATTCTGCTGTTAAGTACCTCTAGATTGTCATAAAAAAGAAACCCTAACTGAATGGCTAATTTTAGAAGCAGGAAACAAACAAATCTCAACCCCAATATATCTTTCACATTTTTTTCCTAGAGTAATAGTAAAGATAAAACGTATTAAGAAAATGTAGTGGACAGTTTAATTCCACACAGATGTTTTGTTGTGTTGTAAAACCAACAAATACGGGAATGAGATTCATTTTTAAATTAATGATATGTACTCTAGAAAAGCTCTGGTAAACTTTCTGGGTTTTAGCTCAGACTCTGATCTGAAAAAAATATCCCATGATAAGACAGGTTGACATAAAAATAACTCAAATTAGGTTGATTCATAAACAGTTGATTTTACTGATAGTGTAACTCATACGATAATTTGTTCAGAAAATAATAGATGAGAGAAAAATCCAAGCTGAAGTTTGAATAACACTATTCCAAACCTCAGATGTCTAACTGGTCTCTGGGGAGGAAATGGTGTTCAAAATTCAAGATGCCTATGGGCTAATGAATACTTTTGCTATGACTAGGCTAATACAAATTTTAAATCATATACATCCTGCAAACCATCATTTTAAGTGTCTTGTGGTGTTTTCCTGCAACTAAGGGAAGGCTGTGCAAATATATGTCTAAATAAATAACTAAAATATGAGATTAAATAGAGAGGGAGGTGTGTGTGTGTGTGTTACATTTATAACTGTGTGGATTGGAGTGGGTGGAGAGAAAGTCAGCACAACCAATGACATTGGCATGACATTTGTAAAATTTTGAGTTAACTTCAATTTTAAAGTATCGTTTCCTAAAACTAGTTATAGCATTCTGCTATTAAACAGAGGTATGGCTAATTAGAGCATTAATTACTTGGCAATGAGTAGATGTGAGGCAAGGATCATCTTGTACAGATGGGGTAAACACAAAATAAGTATTTGCTGCATGTGAAAGACTTCAGCTAATTTTTATTAAATCATGATTGTGCAGAATTGGTACGCATCTCCTCAAGTCTCAAAGATATGTGGCTTTTTCTGGAACTCAAGTCCATTTGGGGATGGAAGGTTGGAGACATTTTTTTTCCCCCTGTCTGATCCTTCTCATTTCACATTCAGGCTGTTCCCTCTGATATCCCTTTTGTCTTTCAAATCTGAAGTTTCTTAGAATATATGAGCCCAAAGGATAGAGAAGTCACGTCAATGCCTTGGTGTGACATTGATGTGATGTCTCGTAAGCCTTCCTTCTCTCCTTTCCAGACTCAGCTGTTGTTCTCTTGATAAGCAAGGGAGCGCCTGCAAGCAGTGAAGGCAAATACACTTTGAGGCAATTTGCTACAGCAAAGATCTCTTTTCAGAGCTTAGTGCTGGGGGAAAAAAGATTTAGAGCAGAGAGGAATGGTTTAGGGTCAATCTGAAAAATGTGTGGCATTGACAGACACACCAAGCAGTCAAATGTTTGTGCAGAAATTAAGACCTATATATGCGTTATTTTGTAATAGTCATTACTTTTTCTCACTGTCTTGGTTTCAGAATTTTGATTCTGTTCTACCTGGCAGGCACTTCCCACTCCCTTCCCCAAGTGAGCTATTCTTAAGCTAATAGACTACCCAAGAACAGTGGGAGAACTGTAGTATAATAAAACATGAAAAAGTAAGGCCTTTATAAAAATGATTAAAGAAAATAATTCGAGGGGGAAGAAGACACCTAAACATTGTTTTCAGAATTGTTAACAGTAATCATTTTACAGAAGCTACACGGGAATTATAGGACAACATATACAGGAAGCATGCTTATGGGCACTAACAGCCTTAGCATCTAGTGTGGGCAAGGAAAATGCCTTGTAGGTAAACTTTAAAGAGAATGTCTATTTTTCCAGGATGTTCTCTGCCTAGCCCTCCACAGAGACATTGAAACAGTGCCATGAGATAATAAGCTTTTATTTTAATGAGTTAGTATTTTAGAATTTGCAGACAGAAAGGGTATCTTGAATAAAAATCGAGCATCTTAAAAATCATCATTGGCTGCATGTCAGCTGAAAATTTCTTTTACTTAGAATGACTTATAACTCCAGATTATTTCATCTCTTCAAAAATGATTTAGAAGTAAAAAATGTAAAAACTACTGAGAATTGATACCTATTTTTCAAATTTAACTGCTTAATATAATAATCATAAATTTATATGTATAACAATGTAATAATGTAGGCAGATAGTAAGAACAGTGTATATTGTAATAATCATAAAGTATATCCAAACCTAAAGAAACTTATTCAACTGTTGTTTCTTTTGGTATAGAAATCTGGTCCGTAATTATCTCTCAATTAAGATAGCAACTCATCATAATACTTCTCTTGACCATAATACAAAAAAAAATGCTTCTATCTGTAAAATAGATACCTATTTCACCAAAATGAAATCAGATTTATTGGCGATCTTTATATTTTGTGTGTCTGTGCACTTCCAAATGGCATATTTTGGTGAAGTAGATGGCAAGATAATTTGACAAAGTGTAGCTCAGCTTCGTGTATAAGCTTCTACTGCCTTCTAGAGATCTTTATATACAGAATTAGCATTTTAGTAGGACACATCTTACAACCTTAATCAAAAGATAGAACATCTCAGACCTTCACAAATATTTACTTAATGACAAAACTGCCTGGAGGATGGTCCATTAAACTGCTTTAGAAAATCTGACATAATACTTTGGCATAATTCCCTTAAAAGGAACATCAGAACTAGGTGTCAGTGCATGTCTAAATGAAGGACAGTGTTTTAGTCCTTTGGGGCTGCTGTAACAGAATCCAGTCCATAGGATTATTATTAACCACAGACATTTATTTCTCACACTTCTGGAGGCTGGAAGTCCAGGATCAAGGCACTGGCAGACTTGGTATTTAGTGAATGCCTACTTCCTTATTCATAGGTGGCCATCTTGTTGTATTGTCACATGGCAGAAGGGGCTTGGGGACTGTATGGGGTCTCTTCTCTAAGGTACTGATCCCCATTCAAGAGGGCTCCATCTCATGATCTAATCACCTCCCAAAAGTCCTACCTCTAAATATCATTACATTGCATGTTAGGAAGTAACATGAATTTTTGGAGGAGGATACAAACATTCAGCCTATAGCAGACAGAAAATAGCCCTAAAAAAATCCAAAAAACAAAAACAAACCACATGTCTGGGGCACCTGGGTGGCTCAGTTGGTTAAGCAAATGCCTTTGGCTCAGGTCATGACCCAGACTCCTGGCATTGAGTCCTGCTTTGAGGTCCCAGCTCCATGGGGAGTCTGCTTTTCCCTCTGACCTTCTCCCCCTCATGCTTTCTCTCATTCTCTCTCAAATGGATAAATAAAATCTTTAAAAAAAAACAAAAACAAAAACACACATGTTTGAAAGCCACTTCAAATAGCTCTTTTTTGGTCTCTGTTATCACTGATGCTAAGTGCACAAATTCTTTACCTCACATGATTCAGGTCTGGACAGAACATGAAGTCTGAAATGAACACAAGGTCTTTGTCTATAAGAAAAATTACAAAGTCCATGTAGACTCTATGCAGCAATGAGGCCTATACTGTATTCAGGGCATAGATTACACAATAATTCATTAAATATTTATCGCATATTTAATACATACTGAATATAGAGGTCAGCAAACTTGTTTTACTAAAGAGATAGTAAATATTTTGGGTTTTACAGGACATAAATTCTCTTTCACAACTGCTCAACTCTGTTGCTATAACATGAAAGCAGCCATTGGTAACATCAGAAACAAATGAGTGTGGTTGTTTTCTAATAAAAGCTGGGGACTTTCTAAATTTGGCCCCATGGTCGTATCTTGTGGACCTTGCTTTAATGTATCAAAGAAATACAGGGGACAATATTATGAGATTTGGATGTTCTTGAAAGTTTGCTCTGCTGACCTTTGCAGAGCACCTGAGAAAACAATTAAGGACTAATTTGCTAAGATACCCCATCATGAGCAGAGGCCGACTTGGACAGGCTATCTTGTTGATGGCGGAAATGGAGAATAGTTGATAGATTTAAGAGCTACGTAGGTCGTAAAATATATAGAACTTGGTAACCATTTGACTATGTGATCTGGGAGAGGTGTCCTTGATGGCATCCAGCATTCTGGCATGAGGAATTGGGCAGATGTTGTCACATTTACCGAGCCAGGAAACACTGGAGAAAGCCAGGTTTGGGGCAGAAGAACATGAATGCAGGTCTAACACATATTGCATTTCAGATGCAGATGAAGTATCAGTGTGGAACTTTTGAGTAGGCAAATGAATTAATATACAAGTTTGGAGCTCCGAAGAGAGATCTGAACTATAAATATAAATATAGAAGCCATTGGCATTGAGATGGAAATTTCAACCATGGAAGTAGATGAGTAATATTGGAAGGAGCCAAAGATTAAGCCTTAAGGAACCACAATACCTAAAGTTTAACTGGAAGAGGAGCCAGCAAGAAAGCCAGAAGGAAGGAAGGAGTGTGGAGGGGTGATGCTGTGGGGGTCATCGAAGTGGTTCAGGTGGAGAATGAATGATCTACATGTAAGGCTGTTGAAGAGTCAAATATGATGAGCACTTAGCAACTTGAAGTCACAGGAAACTTTGTAAGAATGGTTTCCATACTCTTCTGCATGTGAACTGGGTAGGTGAGGAGACAGAGAGATCAGATTCAAGTGGATGGTGGAGTAGATAAAAAGTAATGAAAGGAGGTAGGAGAAGAACCATCTATAACAGCAGAAATTCAGACAGATGGCAAGGCATTCCAGAGACATACTGGAAATTTGTTGGTGTGCAGAGGTAAAGTGTTGCTTGCATTCAATATGTAGGAGTCATGAATGCTGTGTCCCACAGTGAGTGAGGCAGTTCCACATGACAAGAGAGATTATTTTGCACCCTACACAACTGTTCAATGTCTTGCAGGACATTCGTACAAATGAAAAACCTATTTATAAATATTTGTCTTTAAATCACAACTCCATTTCACACAGATATACTTACACATATTGACCTCTTTAGGGTGATTTATTTTCATTTGTCTGGAATAAAATACCAATTCTAGCTTTCCATGTGAGCTTCTATCCTGCCTCACATAACGTACTAAAGTCAGGAAGAGGTAGACGCAGAGAAGACTACAAAGAAAAGAAAAAATAGAAGGTGTGGTGCAAGGAAAAGGGTCGAGGAAGACCTTATTCTAAATTTGCTCCAGACAGCACATCACTTTTAGGGGACTGGCCTCTAACGCTGAACATAAAACAGCATTTTTCATCAATTCCTGGGACATAACCCCTACTCATTCCCCCACAAAATTATTGAGGAAACTAGCACTGCATTTTAACTTAATTCTTGAGTAAACCCATAAACTTACAAATGCCCTCCCCCAGTTGCTAACCCTGCTGAGCAGAAGCACTTTCTACTTTAGTATAGAAAGTTAATAGGCTCAATGGCTTCATAACATTATGATTTTTCTTAGAATTAGATGAAGATTACTCACCTTAAATGCGCTCTCTGAAAGCTAAAACGTATCAAAGCAATAATCCACATATCCATGTACTACCTCTTATTAAGCAGGCTTCTTTTTTTCTTTCTGGTACTCTATGTGCATTTTTCTGTGTGGGCTCTGAACTAAAGTGTCGTATTTCTCCTCTAATATTTTATAATTTAGAACAAAATACAAGAAGAATGTGCTGTGGGTAGGCACACAAGACTTGTAGGCTAGGGAAAGTAATTGCCAAATACACATAACTTTTAAAACACATAATTTTACATCACCTGCAAACAAAGGAGTGGAAAGGGAGTAGCTGGGATCACAGATTCAAATAGGAGTTGGCTGGGAGAGATTGTTACGTGTTGCCAAGTCCAGGAGATATTTCAATTATTTTGAGCTTGCCATTTTGGTTTTTATAACTTTCACAATAATATATCATGGAAGTAAGAAAAACAGTAGACTCCTAGGCCCTCACTTGGGTGTAATCTGGTACAGTAATGATATTATTCTGCATAATGCTGGTATAGCCCAAGAAAAAATGTGTGTCTGGTAATCTATCCTGAGCGGAAAATATGATGGTTTAAAGGTTGGAGCTGTTAAAAAGCTGCAAATGATGGCTAATGAGCAAGAAATATGCTTTATATTGTTCTCCTTCACAGAGTTTGCTGCAGTGCTTTATATCTAGCAGGTACAATATATGTTAATGGAATGAGTGAAATAAATTAATGAATCAGGTTTCCAAAATAGCAAATAGCAACTCATAGCTCAAATGATTTGTGATGTTTAAGTAATTACAGAACACCATTTATTGTAACTAGCATGTATGTATAGATCTACTAAATATCTTTCTTTCTATATATCAAATCTCTAGTCCTTCCATTGTTTTTCTTTTTCCTTTTCTTCCATATTTTTCTTTCTCTGTGCTTCTTTACTGATAACAGTTCTCCACTAATTTATCATTATTTGGAAACAAAATGATGCATTATTTTTAATCTAATCTAATCTAAACTATTTTTATCGAATAAAAATTTTGTAAATTCATGCCTAATTTTACAGAACTATTAACTTAATGTTACTTTTATCTTCAAAAATCACAATAAAAATTCATATGAGATTCTTTAATAAATTATAAAAAGTACTGTCGCCACCCCAAGTCTAGGGTACGACATATCAGGGGTGCCTGGGTGGTCATTCATTAAGCTTCTGCTTTTGGCTCAGGTCATGATCCCAGGGTGCTGGGATCCAGCCCCACATTGGGCTCCCTGCTTGGTGGAAAGCCTGCTTCTCCCTTTCCTACTCCTCCTGGTTGTGTTCCCTGTCCTGCTCTTTCTCTGTCAAATAAATAAATAAAATGTTAAAAAAAATAGAGTATGATATATCAGATTTTGCTACCAGAATCAGAATGAACTATTAGTAATGAAAAAAGTGGCTTGGTGGCTACAATTTGACATCACTCTATTGTTGGAAGGCATGATTTTATAACATACGTACTATTAACTGGAAATACCTACTGGGAGGCTAGTATCCATATAAATAAGAGCTTGAGCTAACTTACTACTTTAGAATTTTTTCCAGGAAAAAAACAAAAAACAAAACAAAACAAAACCAAAAAACAAAAACAAAAGCTTTCCCAAGTAAAAGTTTTGAGTAAAATACTGGATGAGGTTGGTGATTTCTAAACAGAAAAAATTTAGGTTACTTTTTAATACTTCATTATTAATATGAGGAAAGTACATTCATAAAACAATTTAGTGCATGATGTAATTCACAATTTCCTTTTTTCCTTTATCATGTAAAAACTATAGTCTGGGTCCTTGCACATAGTTCTTGGATACTATGTTATCAACTCATCTTACTCCCTCTTCTACTCTTTATTATTTATGTGAAGGTACACAATGTTTGAGTGCAAGCTTTACAACCCTTTGGAGATTTTGATGTTCATTAAATTGGGAAATTGGTCTGGTGTTATTTCACTTGAATATATGTCTTATATTAAAAGTGTGACAGTGACACCTATATTTTCATAATTCGGGCAAAATTTTTCATCTGTATCATTTTCAGTAAAATATTAAGATGAATTGACAAAAGTATACATAATTAGAAAGACACTTCATATAGAAAAAAAGAGTTTAGATTAGATTCCAGGATTTTATTTTGGTTTTCAGAAAATGTGATTAAAAATCCTTAACCATGTGCTTTTTGATGACCAATAGATACCATACCAGTCAATGGCCTCAAGTTGTGTTTGTAGATATCATCACACAGACACCTAGCTGTCCCAGGTCTAGGCTCTGAAGAGCTTAACATAAAATCTAAAAACAACAAAACCCACAGTAGTGAAAGAGGACTTCATTTTCCCTCTCTAATTCACAGTTATATCAATTATCTTACAAAGGAACACAGAGGGCGGTCTTCAGTAGTGATGAACCAAACCAGCAAAATTAAACAGGTGAAAGGAACCTAGAGCAAAGCAACCACAGCCCATGACAATTTCATGTTCTGGATCTAGTATCAAGGGTTCCTTCAAGGTGCATGATAGACTAAAAGATTTTAATACTATAGAGTGTGGAAAGTTCATTCATAGTTCTAGGACTCTAAACTTTGCATTTCCTTGAATGCAGATTAACTCTTGGCTAAACGGGTCATGGTATTAGTAGCTGCAATCCAGCAAATGGCACTCGATATCCAGTAAACTCATGTCAGCCTCATCACAGTCCTGCGAAGTGTTTCCATTATGATCCATATTTTATAGAGGAAGAGACCCTCTAAGGCCACACAGCTAGTTAATCAGTTAATGAATTGGCAGATTTTATATTTGAATCAAAAGAGTTTGACCTCTTAACTCATCCAGGTTGTAAATTTCTTGAAAACAGAATCCATATTTGATCCACTTTTATATTCCTATAGTGTTTACAGATCATTAGGCCTTTGGTCATTGCATCAACTGTACTAAGACACAACTTCGAACATCCCACTTCTTCACTACCTTCCAAATGTACATACTCTGACAGTACCAGCTGCATCCTTCCCAACACTCATTTCAGGTGGGTGACACCATCATTCATATCACTTGCTGAGCAATCTAATGATGCAGATGCCTACGCTGTTCCTGCCCTGCCTTATAGTTGAGGAACCTCCTGCTCAGACAGGCTGGGGCACTCTCTCCTTAGCAGGTGTCTACAGCACTTCACCTCTCTCATCCCAGTTCTCTTCAGTCTCTGACTTAACAGATTTCTCCTCCCATTCCAAACCTGTTCAGACTTCATGGATATTGCCAACCAACCCTCAAGGGGACTCTTTCTTTAGGTTGGTTCACAATCTGTTCCTACAGATATGAAAGCTTATTTTATAGTTGCCAAAATTTCCTGTTCTCAAATATTTCTGACATTCTTGGATTTACGGTGAAATCTCTGAATCTTGTCCATGATGAGATGCTGATGGGCAAAATCAGAAGGGCCTAGGCAATGTTCCGTCTGTGTGACCTTGGGCATAACAATCTCTATGAACCTTACTTTTTCATCCACAAAATGAAAGGAGTGGCCTAAATATTTCAGCTTATCTTTCAGGTTTAAAGTTTGAAGGTCTCTAACAAGTAATTTTGTTAATGTTTGAATAATATAGTGAAAGATGAACAAGCAAATTCCTGTTATTTAATTTCCTAAGTTGAAGGATGATATAAAAAAGAGTCCCAGAGATGGTCAGGTCTGGTTCCAAAGGATTTATCACTAGCCAGTTATATGACTTCTGCTAAACTACTTCAGCTTTATTCAAATTCCCTCATCTACAATAAAAGAAATTAAAAGACACTATATTTCCCCAGTAGGGTTGTTCTCCGGAAAATATGTGACATTATTCTAAATTATTTAACTATGTTACATGATGGAAACTCTTTAAATTACTGCTCAAGCCATCATCAGTTAATTGCTAAGTTTTAGATGTTGGAGAGCTTCCAGGGAAGACATCCTTCATCCAGGAAGGCAGACTCCCAAGAAGTGAACAAGCAGTGTTTAGAGGATTTGCAAACTAGAATGGAAAATAATGCATCCTTGTTTTTGTCAGCCTTTTCCTGAGCTTTAGCATCCTCTTCCACTATGAACCAGGCAGCAAACCACAGGGCTATAGTTAACACTTAAAATTTTGTTATTAATAAAAATTATAGGTGTTTTAATTTTATATTTAGTTGCAGAGATGTCAAAGTATTCATGATCATCACTCCTTAGAGTATTAATAGATCTTACTTAATATGTTAATTTGAAAAAGCACATATATCACTACATCATTTTTTATATTTTCGAAAACTGTATTTCAATACAATTGCTTTCCTTTTCAATCCTATTGACTTTTGTTTTGTGCATTTCAAAATGTTTTTCTTAGGAGGGGCTCAAAGACTTCAGTGGACTGCCAAGAGGAAGAGGTCCATGGCAAAAACATTTCCAGCTGACAGGTAAACAGAGCTGTGGTACCATCCTCTTGTCACATACAGACAAGGTACATACAGAATAGCACATACAGAAAACAGCAGAACCTCCACCTGTACCCAGATCTCCTTAATCAGACAGGTACTCTTTGTTCCATGCCAAGCTTTTTCTCTAAGTCACCATCACAATGCCCTTGGCCTTTGAACCCTAAACACTATTTGATCAGAAAAAAAGAATTTCAAATTGACTCCATATAAAGAAACAGATGTATTTGAAATTAAAACAAAGTTTTCAGGTATTTGAATTACATTACCTTTAATGGAAAAGTGTAGTAGGTGAGCTGCTCCTTCAGAGCTGTGTTCCCAGAGACACTTTTTCTTAAAACGGTCTAACAACCAGTCTTTGATGAGGAATCAAAGGAACTAAGATCATCTCCAGCTTAATTTCAGTTGCCAATGAGAGCAGTACAAGGCGGCAACAAATATTTTAAAAGTTAAAGGACCTAGTACTAACGTAGCTAAAGAACTTACTATCAAACAAATTCTTTCCATATGATAAGTTGATGTTTTTGCTATCATGGAAATCAAGTAACCCATACAGGCCAACCAAGTGGAGAGATACCTAAATAATTTCTACAAAAATGTGGTCCACAGAGCAAAAACATGGGTATAACCTGGGAGTTTGCAGAAATGCAGACTCTCAGCTCCCACCCCAGAACCTTGAATCAGATTTGCATTTCTGCAAGATCCCCAAGTGACTCATAAGCAGATCAAATTTAAGAAAGATTGTCCAAGGAACACTGGGGAAAAGAAAGGAGGGGGTTTGAAAAAAATTATAAAATGAATTTTGCAGATGCATAGTTTTGAAGGACTTCAAAAAATGTTTCTCCACAATTTTAACTGCTTTATTGAAGCAAAATTTATATAGCATAGAATTTAGCCGATAAGAGTGCAATTCGACAAGTTTTAGTAAATTTAAACAATCATGCAATGATAACCACCATTTAGCTTTAGAATATTTCCATCATCCCCATAAGTTCCTTATGCCTCTTTGCAATCAATCCTCTCTGCTTCTAGAACACTACTAATCCGCTTTCAGGGACTATAATTTTGTCTTTTGTAGAAATTTATTTAAATGTAGTCACACATTGTTTAGGATTTTTTGGTCTGACTTCTTGCACCTAGCATGATATTGTCAAGACTCACCTAGGAATCAGTAATATGTTCCTTTTTATTGTACATCTTTAGATGAATATACCACATCCATCACCAGTTGATGGTTGTTTCCAGTTTGGGGGTTGCTATGAATAATCATGCAATGAATATTTGCACATAAGTCTTTGTGTCTCCACAATAGTTTTGATAACTATCAATGAGCAATCCAGTGTACAAGGAATGAGCAAGTAAAAAATAAAAATAAAAATAAATGTATCTCCAGACTTGTTAGTCTCTGACAATTATTTTTACAATAACAATTCATGCCAACAAAGTGGACATCTCCTAATGTGAGGTTCAGTGATATCAGATGGAGACAAGAATGGTGGCATGTTGTGTAACTCTATAAGAGGGTTAGAGAAAGACTGGTTTTGCTACCAGATCCGGGCACTAATATTTGGGCTGGTAGAAAGGAGGCAAAAGTAGAGTCTATACTAAGCAGCCACGTTTGTGGGTAAGTCCAATAATTGGATCGATGTGGTTAGGAGATGAAAGGGTATAGTGAATCATAAGTCTGGAAAACAAAGGACAGATATTTGTCAACAGGAAACATGCCCAGGAGGTCATTTTAGGGCTGAAAGGTAGGTTTACTAAGAGTGTCCAAGCCTGTCTTTCAAGAATGCTCATTGACTGAACAATATGGCATCCCCAAGAATCTAATCATGGAGAACCTCCATTGGCTCACTGATGTTCACCTGGGATTTTTTTGTGACTCTGCATCTACTAAGGGTGTGATCTGAGGTACTTAAGGCTGCCCTTAACCTTATATTTTCGGAAGTGCCAGAAACAGGGGAAGAACCGATTGAAGACACTGGCAGATACAGGTGATAAAGCCAAGAAGGACGTCACATTGTTAGTCCCCTCCTCTAGTGACTTAAAAAGGATGTGTCTTCTAGGCAGCTTATCCAAGATGCTAACCCGTTGCAGATAACGGAACAGGATGATGGAGCCATCCGGTAGTCCTCCCTTAAGTAGACTTTTCCAAGAAAAAGTAAGTGTCAGCTGGGATGAAAAGGTTTGTGGTGCTTTTGTGTGCAAGTCAAGGAAGACATGAGGAACTAAGCAGTGTAGTGATAAGAGGTGGGCAATGGGTTGTTAGCAAGAGAAGGGGTAAGTTCTCTTAGCCACAGACGAGAATAATTTCTTCAAATTTTACACATGTGAATTCAAATCCTGATTATCCTGGCACTACTGTGAAGGCTACTAAAAGGTTGGCTTCCTAAAATATAATAGGAGATCTAAAGTTTACAAGTTTGGTTTGACATTTACCTCTTTGACTTTTAGAACTTCTTGCTCTCCCTTCCCTCTGTGATGTGGTGAAAGAGAAAAATTAAAAATCCACATAAAAGTGACATAACATAATTGACTACCAAATAACATATTAATAATTTATTCCCTAAAATAAAATTATGTGGGTCACCATTTTTATCTAAACCGTTTATTAAAATAAAATTATGTAAAAAGCCCTACAGCTACAGAGATCTCAAAAAAATTACAGAGCATAGACAATAGTACTTTAGTCGGACTGGATCGAAAAAATCAGTTTATCTCAGCATGGATTTTTGCATATTTTAATAATGAAAAATATGCTATTTTTGTACTTCATTAACCTCCTTAAACTCTCATGCATAAGTGTCATTCTATTGTATTGATGCCTCATTACAAAACTCTAGTTAAAAGCATAGGGCAACCAACATGCTATTTATAATACTTTTTATCAGAAAACAAAAGTTATACATATTCACATGGAGAAAGTATATTTGTAGATGATACTTATTCGTACAACATAAAGATAACCACTTTTAACGGGGCGAAATTTCTCTATTGTGATGTTCAGCATAATTGTTACTTTGCTAAACCTATCAATTTTGACTAAAGGGGTAGGTTTTAAACACTATATAAAATCATTTTATCTTCTTTCAAAAGAAACATGTTTAAGGCTATATATCTCACCTGTCTCTTCCTCTCATCTTAAAGAATTTTGTAAGAGGATGAATGGAGCATTCTTGTGAGTCTTGCTAGATTTTTCTGAGAACTTAAATAAATGGCTATTTCCAAAAATGTACATGAGTTAACTTATGGTTGTAATTTCTCTGGATCACAGGGCCTGGATTCCGCGAGCATCTAGAATACTGGCAACATTCAGGCCACGTTCACTTCATGTAATAGCCTTGTTTGCTATCCCCACCAGCCCAGTTTTCCAGTTCTTTCCTTCAATAAATGGATATGAAGTTTTTCTTCCAATTAATTAATTAACAAAAGAACCCTTGAAATGCCTGAAACATAAAGAAAGAAAGCCAAAACACCAAATAAACCTTAAATACAAAATGTTCTCCAACATGTAAATTGTGGCTACTTATTTGGGATTCCTCTAAACATAACAAAGGACGTGTTATTCAGAAGAGTAAGTCACAGTCAAGCTGTGCTCACGCCTTCTGTCCATTATATCTCTAGTACACAATATCATCATTACAAATGTTAATACTTTGTTTGGCAGTATCTCCTTTGACGAGGCATTGAAATTAATATCTTATTTTTCATTTAAATTCTATTTTTTCCTTTTTGCTGGCGAGGAATTGGGGAAATAAGAGGCTTAGCTCAGCGTCTGAAGTTCTGGGTGAGGGCGCTCTACGATGTTATGCTGCCTGTCTTTCTCCCCGTAAACTTAATCAGCGTCCTGGATACTATCAGGATCCAGCAGCTGCATGAGCATGAGTTTATATAAAGTAGAGAAAATGAGCAAAATTTGCCTGGCAGACATGATAGTCTGAGAAACACCTTTACTCTCTGCTCTCATAGAGGACCAGCAGCTATGGTTTTGGTGATCGAAGCAACCAGAGAGAGAATGAGAGATTGTAAAAATTCTAGTCTCCATGCACAAGTGTACAGAGTGTAGATGACCTAAACAAATTGTAGGTCAGCCTCGTCATTGTTCACTCACTTGCTCATTCATTCACCCAGGCAAGATGCCTCTGTTGAGCACTTGTTGGACATTAGTTATTGTATGCAAGGCTTTTGGAAAGTCAAGGTTATCAAGACATAAGCCAGACTTGAAGATGCTCTTGTTTTCAGCTCCAAATGAAAGGCTTTGTCTTGGGCAAAGTACCTGCTGACATATGAAACCTTCAAAAGCTCAATGAAGCCTGAATCCACTAAGAATACTGTCAGTCTGTCAGGAGTGGAAGGTTGGTTTTTGCTTCTTTTGCTATGTTTTTTAAAACTTCTTTAGATGTAAATATTCCTGGACCAAACCCAAGGTCAGTAATTGTGATAAAGAAATCATTCCCAACCAAACTACTCATTTCTCCACCAGCTTTGGCTTTTCCAGAGGACTTCAGTTTGGATACCTGCCAAGGCAGGTCCTCCCTCTGCTTTACAGGATATTTTGGATAATACACTACAGCCTAGCTTCTGTTAATCCTCCAGCTTTCTTATAATGTTGAAAAAAAAATATGTGTGTGTGTGTGTGTGTGTGTGTGTGTGTGTGTGACGGTCAACCAAAGCAAAAAGGAAACTAATGTGGAGTCCCTGCCACAACCATAACATTAATGTAAAATATTCTTGGCTTTCTTGGGGTATTACAACTATACTCTTAAGTGTTTGGTTTGGAGAGTTTTGTCAGTACTTATTAATAGGGGTTCTAGGCAGAATCTAGATACACCAATAACATTTTCTAATAAACTATATTTCTAACCATTCCAGAATAGTTTATAAGCTTCTAGAGAATAACAAAACTTAATCAACTTAAGATAACTAAGGTCTATTTTTTTCACAGGAAGCACAACATGAACATTTAAAATATAATGATCTCTATGTAGAACTGAGCCTGTCAGATTTGTTTTCATTTCATAGGATTTCCGGTCTACCTCTCTTTACAGCTTTGGCGTGGCTAGGCATTACCGATCTGCTACTCCAAAAAATAACTTCTTTATTCATTTCCTCAGCTCTCTTCCCATGAAGCTAACCACTAAATCCTCTTGAGAGGTTATCAATTAAAAAAAATATGATATAGTGATTTATGGAGCACTTACCTTATGCCAAGTGTTTTGTACCCATTTATTCTTCATAATAAGTCCATGAAGTTGAAAGTATTTATCCCAAATTGAGAGGAAAGAAAACCAAAGTTCAAAGAGCTAAAGGAAACCACCCAGTACCACAGAGCCCTTATATTAATTGAGGTCTTAATCGGAGACAAAATAACTTGTTTAGAGAAGAGCGACAAGAAAAGGGTTGGGGAAATAATGGAGAGAGAAACAGCTGAGATCCTTCTTTTTTAGGCAGTTATTTGTCTTAAAAAAATTAGGCTTAATTGAAAGATCCAGGAGGTGTCATGGATTAGCCCAGAAGTCTGCTATAAAAGCCATGTGCACCAGAGGGAAGGTTCACCTCAAAACTGGGTCCAAAGATTCATGGCGAGGAGAGAAATCTGTGTTTTTGTATAGAAATAACTATCTTCCAAAAAAAAAAAAAAAAAAAGAAATAACTATCTTCCTATCATTATATTCTGCATATCAACAACTTGAAAGTTAACCTATATTGCAGGCAAATGGGAAAAAACTATCATAGTAGAATTCTGGCACTCATAATAAAAAAGTGAAATTGAATCTTGCAAGTAATAACTGTACCACCCATTATAGGTTGAATTTTACTTCTGGTTGGTATCTGTATCTTTTCTAGTACTGTCCTCCAATCATTCCACAAACAATCATAAAATGGATTTTTAGAATTTTCAGGAAGATACATGATAGATCAACCACTGGTCTAATGACAAGAGAGAAAATATGCCTTTATATCTTCTATCTTGGGACTTGAAACCCTCACTTTGGTAACATTCCTCTCTCCCTCTGTTGTGGAGGCTCTTTGTGATGTGAGTGATTGACGGTGATGCTGGGCAGGGCACAGGCTGTATAATTAGAAAAAAGGAGAATACTTGAGCTTCAAGTGTACGCTCATCATTTTTGTCATCTAAGATCCGCAAGCTTTGGGCAAATCAGCTTTTCCTAGCTATTTCTTGGCTGACAGCAGGTGAAAAGATTTAAGATGAGAATTAATTACACTGATATAAAGCTACCAAGGGACTTGCCAATGAGAGGTGCTCATTGGCCCCAAAGGATATAAATGTCAGAGAAAGAGCAGCAGCAATTTATCAGGGAACGGCTGTTTCCGATGCTTGACAAAACACATTATAACAATAAAAGATGTGTGTTCTGTAATGAGATTGTATAAGAAAAGAAAAAACCCAGCACCACTTTTTAGCAGGTAAACTATTTAAAACAGCAAGATTTCTTTAGGTATAGTACCAATGGCGACTAGATGAATCCTATTTAATATTAATATCTTTGTTATTAGAAATGTGGGAAAATAGATTAAAATTTAAACAGCATTGGTTTGTGATAAAGTTAAGATTATATGAAACAGAACCAAAATTAACATATCCAAGGGGAAGGTTAAGACTTAATAAGGTTTAGTTGGGGCTTCTGAGTTGGGCTATTACGACCAAGTCATAGCTAACATGTAAGAAGAAATGTTAAAGCTGAATTTTGAAAAAATAAGCTGTATCTCCCATACCAAAAGCTGATCAAAATACAGTCATGTCATTTTTTTTTTGTATGTAAGTGGAGAAAGAATGAGTGTGAAAAGGAGCACTGAAAGTGCTTTGTAGGCCCTACTTATACCGCTTTTTCTCTGTTCTACTGATAATTAACCTACATGTATTAAAGCATCCAAATGTGAAGTTTGATTCTACAGCTACATTGTGTCCGTAAACACACACAACACATACACACATAGACACATATGCAGAGTTATCAGATCGAGATAGAAAGCATTTTTAGCACCTCACTTGTGCCTCTTCCTAATCAAGAATCTCTCCCCCAGGGTAACCATCATGCTGACCTCATCAAAGACTAGATTTGCCTGTTTTTGAATTTTATACATTATTTTGTATTATTCATACACATATTGTTTCATATACTGAGTCATTCAGCATATACCCTTGAGTGTCTAGCTTCTTTTGCTCCTTGTTATATCTGTGAGATCCATCCGTCCACACATATTCTGGTGGGCTGAGCTCCACTGCTGTGTGGTATTCTATAATATAAATATATTGTGTTTTATCCATTCTGCTACTGATAGATGTCTAGGTTTTTCCGGTTTGGGACTATTATTAATAATGCTATTGAAATTCTCATATATGTCTTTTTAGTAGAAATAAACATACATTTTTCTTGCTATATACCCAGAAGTGTCACTGCTATTCATGAAGATGTATGTATATTTCTTTTACATTAGTAGACCTTCTGAAAAAGGATCCCTAAATGGTGTACCAGTTGTCATCCCAGAAGCAATATATGAAATTTTGTTTTGTTTTGTTCTACATCATTGTCAACTCTAGGTACTCTCAATTATTTTAATTTTATCCATTCTGGTCAGAGCCGAGGGGCACCACTTTGTCATTTTAATTTGCATTGTTCTGATGAAGAATGATGCTGACAGTTTTTTCATAAACATTCTGGCTATTTAGATACCCTCTTTCATTCGCTTACTGTTAAGTAAGAAATGTCATCTTTTAAAAATGGGTTTTGTGAGTGCTGGGAATTGTGTAAAACTGAGGATTCACAGAGCTGTACCCTTCAAACAAATAATATATTATGTGTTAATAAAATAAAAAAAATTACCAAAACCAGCAAAATAAAAAATAAAAAAAAAATAAAAATAAGTTTTGTATAGTACTAGAAGATGTCCTTTTTTACATTTAACATGCACATAGCTTGATACTGATGACAAAACAGTCAGTCACTCGAGGTAATACAAACAACAGAAATTCAACTCTTAATTAAGAAAAACAAAACATTATATCAACCTTTTAGTATTTTTGTAATTTGGCATTCCAAATTAAATGTGTTTTTATATTTTTAAAATATATTGTGTAATTCTTAGCCATAGCCATCTAAGACCTGTTTTCTATAAAGTCTCTTACAAGTACTTTCTACACTTTTATTCATCTCCAGAAAGAGAAAATCTCTTCATAAGATATTATCTGAAAAATATCTGTGAAATTATGAAATTCATTATTCCAATTGTGTTTGTGTAGTTTATTTACAAGGAATGGTTGGACAATGGGAACAGTATATTTTAACCTGGGCTGTTTTATATTCCAATTGTCTATCAGTTTAAGACCATTCGTGGTCACTGTAATTACAAAATATAAAAATAATCACCGCTCACTTACTTGTGGTAAAAACAAGGTACAATGTTTTACTTTAGTTTCATTAACTGAATCAAGCCAATGTAGGTCTTTATGACTATAAGCACTTTCAACTATTTAGAGACATGAAGTTGAATCAATACATGTAAACTTAAGTAAATTACCTGTTAATTGGGGTAATTACTAAAAATAGCCCCCAAAACCCATGTGGTACTCTGGCATGCTGACTCTAGGAGTGTCAAGATAGGCATTTTAGTGTCATGCCTGAATTACTCTCCTTTATTTTCCTATCCCAAGTATAACTCATTCAAATAAGTTACTTATATGTTACAGATACAAAACATACACACACACATATATAACATGCACATCTGTATCTTATATGTGTATATTATTCTGAACATTTTTAAAAGGATAAAAGTCATGACGAAATGATTTACAACTGTTTTAATACAGGAGTTGCATCCCCTACTACATGTACATTTGCAAACCTCAAAGTGTCCAAAATGCCAATGGTGTTGCTCCTAGGTGGCTGTTTTGAGACGGTACCGTAAATCACTTCTGTGAGACTGACCTGGAAGCTGTTCACTGAGACCTGAAGGTCCTCACGAGATCCTCTGAGCAATTTAAAATCAACATCCTCATCCCGCTAATTCTTTCTGTCACTATATACTCATTAACCGTTGGACGTTTCCTAGAGCTAATTCAAAGACTTTAAAAATCAAACAGCCTTTTTGTGGGGGTGGCATTCCTTGTAATAACTATTTCTGAGTTCACCTGGTAATCAGTGTTATCGTGAAGTTTCCAAATTGAGGACTGAAAGGATGTCTGATATCCTGAGTATTCAGCACGACACACCGAGTTCCACACGGCCAACACTGATTTTTAGATTGGATCCATAATAATCATGCTATCCCAAATGGGTGGGTTTAATCCATGGATTAATTCAATTCCTTATATGCTCTAATTTTATTCCAATTATGCTTGCTGGGTTGAGATAAAAATATCTCTGGCTTTAAAAAAGGAGGAACACATTTTAAAGAAATCGCTACTGATTCACTTTTGTTGCATTTATTTTTATACACACGCTCAGAAAGCGAAAGCAGCAGGGGACCCCACCCTGGTTCTCTCACACCTCTCCTGTCCTTGCGTTAGAAACTCATTACCAGTGTCACACTGGGCAACAGAAACTCCTGATGACAAACAAAGTCCAGGTGAAAGAAATGTTTGTGGTCTCTGCCCATCGGGGTCTACAATGCTATGTTCTTGGTGCTTCTGCATTCAACCCTTAGCTATTTATCCCTGGGCTGAGATATAGATCTAATTGCATGTGAACATTGACAACCAGGACCGAAAGCAGAATCGAGGAAGAACATTATTCCCATACAAAGTCTTTACAGGAAGTACAAGTCAAGTAAGTCACAGAAAGAAGAGGCGAGCTCACAGGCAGCCTGGTATTTTGTACATCTCTGTGGGGCAGGCACCTTTAAAATGCAAGTGAGATATCAAAGAACAGGGAGCCATCAGCTCTGACTGAATCTGCGTGAAATCAGTGGTACACGACACCACAAGGTGTTATCGCAGGGCTCTCCTTGTTAAATTTATAATGAAATGTCAGCCACAATAAAAGAAAGAATAGAAATTATATAATTACAAATAACAAAAGCCTGAAAACAAGGGTTTTATAGTGGTTTAAAAGTAGTGAATTATATTTCTCTGATTAATTTGAAGTACATTAACCAGTCAGCATTGCCAAACACTCATCAAGCTGTTCCACTCTCCAATTGTTCTGGAAGCATTAGGAACAAATGAGCATCTGTCTTATTTAAATCCATTTCCAGCATCACAAAAAAATAAAAAAAATTTTTTCCATGGTTCATTATGGGAACTGATGATACAGGGCTGAAGCAAACACCAGGACTGTTTTTGGTTGGAAGAATTTCATAAATAACTCTCTTGGCTGAACGACCCCATCACGAACCCACAGTGGATGCAACCTCAAGAGGAGAAGATTTCAAAAGCTATTAACACCCAATTGACTTCTACTACGAGGCAAGCTTTTTAGCACATTATCCTATTTAATTCTCATAACAAATATATGAGGTGGGATCTTTATTTCCAGTTTGCTTTCAAATGAGGCTTTACTGGTTAAGGGATATGCCCATGATCTTTTGCTAGTGAGTACCACAAATTAGAACCAAACTGGCCTGCAGACTTCAAAACCTTTGTCTTTTTCACTGTAACACAAGGCACTGGGTGAAGAGAACAGTAGCGCTGTGACCACCTCTTGGCCCTGGGGAATCTTAAGCAAACTACTGAATCTCCTTGAGCATCAGTTCTCTCCTACGTAGTCTATAAAACAAGGACCATTCCTGCCTATGGCATAGAGTCATGGTGCCCAAAATAAAATATTGGCTGTAGCTGAAACCTGAGAAAGCAAAAATTAGCTCTGTAGGAGAATAGTCTCACCATTTAATTCTTCCTCCCCATCATTATAATGATTTTGGAAGAAGATCTTGTAGGTCTCTAGGCAGTAGGAAGGAGGGAGCAGTAAGAGTGAAACCACCACGATGAAAGATAGAAGGGGAAGAGGAGCAGATATTTGATGTCAGCAGCGCCACATCAGGTAGACACCCCTTCATTTGCCAGGTTCCCTGGGAGGTGAAGATCCTGGTGGGACTCAATTGTTTCTGGTTCACAGCTCCCCAAACCCTTAGAATTTCCTAAGTGTTGAGAGTGACAAGGTGTCTTTTGTTATATTAATGAAGGTGACTGTCAGGCACCACCCAAGAAGGGGGCTGGTTGTCAGAAGACCCAACTGTACTGATAGAAGGTTGGGAATTTCAATCCCACCTTCTCGCAACCCCCAACTCCAGGGAGGAGAGGGGCTGGAGGATGAATCAACTAATGGTTTAGTCAGTCATGGCTGTGTAAAAAACCTCCATAAAAATTCAGTAAGGACTGGGTTCAGAGAGCTTACTGGTTGGTGAATGCATGGAGGTGCTGGGAAAGTGGCAGCCTGGAGAGGTCCTGGAATCCTGGGCCCTTTCCTCATCCTTTGCCCTATGTAACTCTTCATCTTGTTGTTGATCTGGATCCTTTACCATATTTTTTAATAAACTGGCAAGGGTTTCCCTGAGTTTTGTGAGCTGCTCTAGTGAAATAAAAGAACTAAGGAGGAGATTGTTGGAATCTATAGCCGGTGAGTCAGAAGCACAGCTAACAGACCAAGGCATGTGTCTGGGGTCTCAACTAGTGGGTAGAGGGGCAGTTTTGAAGGACTGGACCCTTAACCCGTGGAATCTGATGCTACCTTCAGTGGATTGCTTGGTCTTGTGTGGGGGGATCCCTCCCCTGTACCACCACTCTGGAATTGGGTCCAGGAGCCATATGAGTTGGTTCAGTAGAGAGCCACAAGAGTTCCTGAGAAAGGGTTGTAGGATTAGTCAGATGAGTTTATATCACAAAAATTAAGGTGAGGAAAGACTATGAAGTTCTTCGTGAAAGGGTTTGGAATCTGCATGCTTATAAAGATGTTCTGAATATTGCTGTTCTCCTGAGGTTTTCTCACAAATTCTGGTCAATTCTATGTAAGTAAATGAATTTTTACTTTGCCTGATCAAATTGACACCATTTCCAGAAAGGAACCAGAAAAGCAGTGGTTCACTATCCTGGAAGTAGAGGTCTAGCCTGGAAATCTGGGTTCACTGTCCTAGGGGCAGAGGTTTAGCCTGGTAACTTAGATTCACTGTCCTGGGAATATTAGTCTACCCTGGAAAACTGAGTTCACGGTCCTGGGAGTACGGGTCTAGCCGGGTAACCTGGGCTCATTGTCCTGGGAGAAGAGATCTCTCTAGCCTGGTAAACCATAATAGAGGTTGTTTTGTTTTCTAATCCTTGCTATCACTGAGGATGGCTATGTCAGGGTAGTTTGGGGAGGAGGTAGAATTCTTACACATAGGACACAAATCCTTTTGCATCTTTCCAAATAGGCATGACATTAAAAGCTTATTTGCTTTTAAAGTATAAATGCAACATGATTTAAACTATTTTTATACAAAAGTACTTTTCAGAATGGCAAGCTTTTGTGTGATAAGTGCCTATAAAAGACAGATACTGAGCAAGTCTACTGCTCTTTTATATATATTTTCTTTTTAACTTGTAATGGAAATAAAGCAGGATTCCCACTTAAGAAACATTTTCAACTGTATTGAGTGAATAGTTACTACAGGCATAAACTTCCCAATGGTTGGGAGGTACAGAGATGAGAAAGTAGAGTTCTTATTCTCCTGAAAAAAAAAAATCATCTGTAAGTTTAGTTAATTTGTAACTAGAAAACTGGATGACAATGTCTTGCAAGTTGCTCAAGGATATGAAATACTTGCATTTTCAAGAGGACTACATAGAAATTATGTCTATATATCTCTACAGAGAGATGTATTTCAATAGAGAAAACCATAGACTATTTGCTTTATGTTGGTTAGCCCACACACAGTTTAAATCTTTAAGTAATTCGTCATCACTACTGGTTTAATTATAATTCACCATCTTGCCAATTGCCATTAAAATTCAAAGCCTGTTGTGTCTTGTTGCTTAATTGCAGACTTCAGCTAACTAAACTTAAGGCTGAATGCAGAAGTTAGCAAACCTCCTAAACCAATAAATGCACTTTGTTTTATCCTGAAATAAATCCAAGAAATTTAATGGAAAGTTCTACCCAAACAAGATCATAGGCCTAATTCATACATGGTGTTATTCAAAAGAGAACACCATAGCTACATTATTTCCTAAACTGATAATGTATTCCCCCAGTGATCAAACAATTACCTCCAAGCGAGAATATGACATGGGTAGAAAGATGTGAAACATCAAAACTCAAACTGAAATACTCAAGAGTTCCTAGAAAATTTGATCAGTGGGTAGTACATTTTATTTGTTACCCAATCTCTCTGATTTTACAAAATTCGTTCATCCTGTTTAGCCATGGCCTGTTGCCATATCATAGTGTTACTCTCCAGGTACTTTCCACATTTGCATCAAAGCATTGTTATAATCTAGCTTTTGGGAATGTGGGTACCTTGAAGATGTCTCCTTTCACAGAAAGTGGGATGTTCTGAATAGATAAGCAAAGAGATGGCAAATATGTGGTGGGCCACAGCTATAGATAGGCTGTGGAAAAAGTTACAGGCTTTTCATTAATCCAGCATTGATTCACTAAATGAAGTAAAAAGGTTTCCTAAACCTTCACTTAGAGGTACTAAGTGGGAGGTGGTATGTGTTGTTATTTTTAACACTCCAAAAAGAATACTATCGTTCATGTGAAAATAAGACTTCAAAGAAAGATCCGAGAACAGAACCACGTACTTTTCAATGTCTCTTCTCAATGTAACATGTAGGATAGAATTCTTTCTTTTCGTTACAGATAATTCAAGACAACACAGGACTGGAACCATTGCAGAAGGCAGTTAGCCACTGAAAACACCCAAGAGGTCAACGGTAGTAAGTCCCAAAAGAATGTATGAGAATGAGCGTCCATAATTTTACCCACTCAAGAGTCCTATAAGAGGACTACATTAGGGACCGAAATATATTGGTTAAGACATCATGGTGCCACAACATTCTTGCTAATCTTGATCAAGACTAAGTAAATATGCAACATTTCTGTAATCAGTTCTCATATTTACACATGGACGAGACAGAAAATATTTGTTGTTGCTTCCACGGGGCGAATCAAAGTTCGTAATGGCGGACGAACATTTGGAGCCAAGAGAAAGAATTTTGCTGATTGTGGCAAGAATCACACTTGCAATCATTTATGATTCTATATTCAGTTTTTCTTTTTCTTTTCTTTTTTTTTCCGATATAAGAAAGCTTCAAACGATCTTTGTAAATGGGATGCACTGGGATGGGCAACAAACTTTTCTGAAGATAAATGGGGAATGTCGTATCTACTCAGCTTTGCTAGAGGGGGTGTGTGTGTGTGAGAGAGAGACTTTTTTTTTTCTGCTTCAATATCCTCGATGTTTAAACGCACAACTTCTAAATTAACCCAGTTAGATCTATTTAGATAACAAATTTTTGACTCCTAGAGGATCATAAAGCATTATGTAATCAAATATGACTATGGAGACATTAAATAAAAGGATAGAATTAGACTATAAAAGGAGTAAAAATATGAAGAACATTATTCCAGCATGTCATATGTCATAAACCAGCTGCACTGGTGATAAACTGTATAGCTTTGGGTCTAATCTTCCTCTGGATCGCCATCTCTCCCCCTCCCTCCCTCCCTCCCTCCATGCACACATGTACTCTACTCATACTGATGGGGATAAGGATAGGCTGTATGTCTATTCTGGTCACCACTGTACCCTCAACAGTAGGAAAAGTGCCTGACACATAATAATTACACGAATACATAAAATATAAATAAGTAATTACTTGGTGAATAAAGAAAGGAATACATTTCTCTGTATACGTCATAAATTTGAATGTGAAAGTTACACATGTTGATTTTCAGAGATATATCTTTCATTTGCGTTGACTCCATAACAGAGGCGTTAATTTATCTTGACTTGTTTAACTTCCTGTGACATAGAAGAAGCCTCATTTTTTCCCCCCCCTTGGCATATAGTTAATGGCATACAGTTGACTTTTAAAAAACTATATTCAAGTGAATGCTCCCTGTTTCAAGAGTCATTTATGAACAAAATAAATTAATTCTGATCATGCTACCATTAATCAAAATATTTAAAATTCCTCTCTCCCTCTTTTCCCTTTGTCTCTCTCTCCTTCTCTCCATCCCTCCCCACCCTTCACCCCTCTTCCTCCCTCTCTGTCTCTGTCTCTCATCTTAATGTAGGCGATTCTGAAGATACCCAGTCCTGTCCTCTGTCTGACCTTCTATTTCTCACTTTCACTGCTTATGGGGGGGAAGGGGGTGCTGTGTTACTGCATTCTAAATATAAGCATTGCCAAAATAAAACATATTCTGGAAATCCTATGAATATTTATGGTTAGCCAAGTACAGGTTATTCATAAGCTTAAGTCAGTTTTAATATCAACTAAGTCAAAATTTCTACGATAAGTAACCAAGTTCCCTCTCTGTTTATTCCATGTATGTCTGTCCATGTATTTATTGCGATTGAATAGATCAGGTTTATCAAATAGCTCTTATGTAAAATACTGAACAGTTGCATTTCTGGGGATTATATGAACTTTTGTATGTCTCATAACTGAGGAATCTTATATTTGAACAGGAAGAACACATAAGCGCCAACAAACTTTATGTTGTTGTTGGTTCATTAATTTCCTTATGCTAAGATAAAACATCTGAACTTACATTATTTATCAATAAAAAATCACACTGTATATGAAAAAACGCACAGTGAAAGTCGAATACTGACCTCTACAACTACACTATAAACCACCACAGTAATTAACCATCTAAGGAATATTCCCTAATTATTACCAGCTGGGACCAAAAAATCTTTTAGGTTCTAAACATGTAACAGGCTCACATTTCAGAAAAATTTGCAGCAAAATGTTAAGCTATAGCCTGGCAGTGTTCTTTGTGAAAATAAAAAGTTTTGCTCTTTCCAATGTTTTAAAAGAAAAAGAGATTATTCCATGATTGCATGCTTCAAAACAAACACTAATACTATATATAAAATTTAATCCAACCTATCCCATTTAATCAACCAACCTTTTTTCCCCAGTAATATGTTTTTTACTAGGAATTGTCTTAAAGTACCAGGTGCTTTCAAAATATCCTTCTAACAGTTTTCCCAGCTATAACAGATGACCATTCGCAGAAAGGTAGATGAAAAAGAAATAAAAAAAAAAAATTTCCCCTCTCCTCTCACCAAAACAAAGGACCACACACACACAAAATAAAAACAAAAAACAAAAAACAAGGAAACATGAAAAAAAAATACAAAATTCCTGACGCTAGATCAAGGATTCCCACTAAATTCTCTTGATTGTTGAATTTCTTCATTTTTCCGAATCATTTAGTCACTGTAAACTAGAGAATCAAAAAACACACTTTGGGTACCTTCTACATATAAACTCTTCTTGGGGATACAAATAATGGGTTGGACATATTTAACTGAAAAACCACAGATTTTGAAATGGAAATGGCCTTATAAATGAAAGTTCTTAATTTGCAAACATATAAATAGCCATACCTAAAATTTTCATAACACTTTACAGATTACACAGTACTAGCATGTATTATTGCCTTACCCAAATCACAACTCTTAGAGACGGATATTAAAATTACCATATCAGGGACCCCTGAGTGGTTCAGCTAGTTAACGATCAGACTCCCAATTTCAGCTCAGGTCATGAACTCAGGGGCCTGAGATCAAGCCTCACATAGAACTCCACACTGGGTATGGAGCCTGCTTAAGAATCTCTCTCCCTCTCCCTCGACCCCTCCCCTCTCTCTAAAAAACAAACCAACAAACACCCCGACCATTTCACATATAAGAAAGCTCAGTTGAGAAGCTTACCCAAGGCTAGATAGACAGTAATTGTCAGACTGAACTTTCTGAGATGGTCTAAGAAGCTGACCTCTATATCTCAGAAATTGGTTAAATTGTGTCAAGCTATTTAGTAGCATATGTGAAATTATAAAACACTCCTGCTCTATCATATTAACTTAGTCCAAATGGGGAGGTAAGAGGCAACAAGAATGCCTGGTATACGCCTCAAACTACACAAAGTGAATAAACACAGATGGTGGTTAAATAAGAAAAAAAAATAGCTCCATAAGTATTTATACCTAAAAACATGAATCACTGAAGCAAGGACAAAATAGTCTAACAATAGAGTAAAAATTTCTTAGAAGAAAATACCATGCAGGAAAACTAGTGGTTACTGAATTTTGGGGTGGTTAAGTTTATCTGAAGTACTTCTCTAAAATGCAGACTACAAGACTTCACACTCATCTGGAGATTCTCATTTAATAAACTGGGTAACTCAATAGTCTCTCCGTCTTGCTGTATATGAGAATTACCCGGTTGTTTTTAAAGATCCCAGTGCCCAAGCTGTACTCCAGAGCAATGAAAGCAGAGTGTCAAGGAAAGGAACCACACATCGGTATTTTTAAAGTAATTTTCTCAAGAGATTTAGTATTTAAATGTATTTCTTTTGAACAAAATGTATTTATTTTGAACAAAAATGAGAAAATTTTATTCCAAAATATATTCTAATGGTTCTCAACAGGAATTTCATCCCAATTCTCTTCATATTTCCCCCAAAAGGTGTGTATCTGTGACCCTAAAACTTTTCTTAGCATTCAGGAGTTTTGTTCCTTTATGTTCTACTTCTCTAAGGAGACCTGGAGCCAGAGGGCTCCCTGGTGATTCCTGTCGCTCCTTTGGATGCTCTGCTCTATCCTTGACAAAGATTCTGCTTCAGGCACAGTGATTCATCCAAAGCCTGAAGCCAAAATGCACATGGAAATCACTTTTCGAAGATTAAAATTTATATTTGAAAGAGAAATGCCTGTAGAACGAAGCAGTGCTTATGCAAAGAAGTTTGGTTGCTTGGCAATCACGTAACCTTCGAAAGAACTCTTCAGAGGTAAAAGAACTTGTTACCCTTCTGCTCTTTTAAGGATCTGAAGTAACCAGGCAAAACGTTGTGGTGCTATGCATGGTAGACCCCAAATAAAGTCCTCACATAAATACATTCTGACGTCACATGAGCTTTGACTAAGCAAGCAGCTCAGAGCCAGCAATGTTACTCAGCAGAAGAAGCAACAGAAAGGTACAAATGGTTTCTGTCTGGTTAGCACTCCCCACAGCATTGCTCCCAAATGAAGAAGTTGATAAAAAAAATTCCCCGGGCAAAAGTTCCAAGGGGCATGTGTGATGGGTGTGGCAGGAGCTTCTATTTTCCAACTATTCTCCAAGAGTTTGTTTTTTTTTTTTTTTTTTGGTTTTGTTTTGTGTTTTGACTTGTCTACTGTTAGACCCCTAGGCAAACACTATTAGAACTCGTCTCTAGGGAGCTTTCAAAATGATCAGCAGAAATACTCATACTCCTTCCTGGACCAGTTACATCATGTTCTCGGGTGACGCAATCAGATACTGATATATTTCAGACGTTGCCCAAGGGGCAGCTAAGGTTGAAATTCAGTTTTAGATTAACCTGAAAGATAGGATAATACTAATAACGGTATACATCTATTAATAAATAGAACCCCCCAAATTTAACACTGTCTCTCTGTACTGTGCACTATCTGATGAAATCAACAATTTTAATACAGCATTTCAAAAGTATCTCACAAACTTTAAATGGAATGCAAACTTAGGTTCTCTTTGATTCGTTGTACCAGTAATGGTCCATGAAATACCATGTGAATTTAATTTGTAGCCCATATACAAATATCATCCTGAGAAAATCTTTAGTTTTTCACTTTAAAGAAAAAAAAAAACACAAGTATATGGAAAGGCTATTTAGAAATAAAAAGAAAGATAAAATTATGACCCTCATAAAAAAAAAAAAAAGGCAGAATCAAAATAAAGCCCAACTATTAGTGTTACCAGCTTGAGAAAGGCTACTGCAAACTGAAAGATGATTTCAGGACAATCTCAAAACATATAATTTGAATATAAGTCTTCATCATTTCTTTGTCCACAGTGTCTTCCCAATGGCTCTTTTACTGTTTAAACTGAATTACAGATCATGCAGTATTAAAGAAAGCACTGACTAAATGACACCTCATTTAGAATACCATTTCCTGTGTACAGAGTCAAAATGAAGAAAATGTACCGTCCTTTTTCATTATGGGAATGTTTTTATCTAGAGAAATAAGACAAGAACCTGTTCTCTTGTACAGAGCTGGGAGAAGTTAATTCTACTTAGGAATGATGGCTGATACGTTTTTGTGTCCTCTTAACACTGAGAGTTAATAAATGGTTGTGATTCAATGAAAGCATTATTGAAGGAGAACTACACCTCGATCTCTTCTTGGCTAATGAGAAATAAATGTTCAGAAATGTAAATACCAATTCGATCAGCGCCAATGTAAAGTGAATACCTGTTATTGTAAATCTGCAGTTATAGAAGAAATATTGTCTGTTTTTAAAAATTTCTAAATCGGGACGCCTCTGTGGCTTCGCCCGTTAAGCAGCTGCCTTCCGCTCAGGTCATGATCCCAGGGTCCTGGGATGGAACCCCACATTGGGCTCCCTGCTTGGCTGGCAGACTGCTTCTCTCTCTGCCTCTGCCTGTCACTCCCCCGGTTTGTGCTTCCTCTCTCTCTCTCTCTGACAAACAAATAAATAAAATCTTTTTAAAAAAGATTCTAAATTGGTTTTAAATTGTGGAATAATGGGCAGTTCCTCCAGTTAATTCTTCAATTCACAAAAAGTAATGTGGTCATTTTATATATGTCCTTTAAAACATATAGAGAAAAGCAATTGCTAATTTCTTATCTTATTTCTGTACTTGAGGACAACTTTTCCTTATTTCTTAATCACTTAAAAGAGGTATCTTAAGGGTCAATTATGTACTTTCCATCACAATGTAAGACTATTTATGAATATATCTTCAGTGATGTGCAATAATCCCTATCCACTAATATAATCATGCACTTTCTTGTAAGGTGACAGGCTCTGTGATGTGAATAAAGATGCACATTTATAAGCTGATAGTTAAAAGATGCACAGAAGGATATTATTGAAGTGATACTGAAAGAAATCACAGATTTAAATGAGTTTATTACCTATATTTAAATATTTCATGCAAAGTAGCAAATGTTGTGTTTTGTATATGTGTAGCAACCAAAGAGCTAAAACACATAGATAATTACATGCATACAACAGTGCATTTTTTTCTAAAATGTCTTATACATTTCTGTTATTGTAACCTACCTACATCCAGAGACAATTGAGAATGTGCTTTTATACTTTAATAAATATTCTAACCATAGTTTAGGAATTAAAAATTTTTCTGAAAAACAATCTGAAGGGTTTGAAGAGGTGGGGGGGTGGGAGGTTGGGGGAACCAGGTGGTGGGTATTAGAGAGGGCACGGATTGCATGGAGCACTGGGTGTGGTACAAAAACAATGAATACTGTTATGCTGAAAATAAATTTAAAAAATGATTTAAAAAAAAAAGAAAGAAATACATTTCATTAAGGAGAGGGTGGTTGGGTTATGGACATTGGGAAGGATGTGTGCTATGGTGAGTGCTGTGAAGTGTGTAAACCTGGCGATTCACAAACCTGTACCCTGGGGCTAATAATACATGATATGTTAATTTAAAAAAATGGGAGAAAAAAAATACATTTCATAATAATACTTAAGAAGACTTACAAATTATAAATAAAAATGAAAGTCTGCCTTCAAAAAAAATTTTTTTTCTGATCTCTTGATAAAAGATGGACTGATACAAAGGTATTATTAACAAGGCAATTATTAACTGGATCTCCTTGTAATAAGGAGTTTATACTTCTAAGTGTGGGGCCCAAACAAAAAAGTCCTCCTGGGTAAATAAAATGAATTACCTATATTTTTTAGTATGGACACAATGCTTCCCATTGAAATTTGGTATCTCTATTAGCAATAGCTGTTCTTTGATTTAAAACAAAATGGAATAATCTTAAATGTTTTATACAATAAGGACTGATAACAAAAGAATATTTATATTGCTTCTTTTATTATTTTGTCCCTTTGCATGATGTTATCCATTTGGAATACAAGTTGAGCATGGTCTATGGGGATAATGGTTTACCAGGAAATGCTCCAACAGGCCACTAACTGAACTGAAGAAGATAACCTCATATACTCTCATGCTAGTTTTAAGAAATCAAAGATCTGTGTGGATATTTTTTTCAGAATCTGAACTGCTTTCCAAGTCAAAAAGGTTATAAGTTAGCCCATGTCAAGTTAAATTTTTAGGTAATTGATTTGTTTTGTAATGTAACTTCCTATTAAACATATGCACTGTTTACTTTAAAGCAAACACAATGCAAAATCCCATCATGTTAAACTCAAACAAAGAGAGCGTCTTCCCATGAAGTCATGAGACCCAAGACTAGTAACAAGACAAGTGTTCTGAGAAGGAAAGCAGGAGCCAGCATTCATTGATCACTGGAATGGTAAATACTATTCCTGGAATTAGTAGCTGGGAAATCAATGGTGACCCTGAAGCCTTGTACGGTGATAAGCTTCCCATGACTCCTCTTCCTGTAGGACACACACACTGCCATTTTTGCCAGTTCTCTGAATCATGCCCCAGACCTCCTTCATCTGAGTGTCCCCCAGTCACAAATGCACGAATTTCTGCTTCTTCCTGACCTCCTCAGCCCCTCCTACAACAGACTCCAGAAATGCACTTTTTTGCATGATAGTGCAAAGAATACTAGCTATAATTATTTATGTGAACCGCCTGATTTCTAGGCAGGATATAACTGAGCATGCATATAATTAAATATACATGAATTGTTAAATATTTCAGGTTTTCTTTCATAACGTTATGATGTGTTTATGGCAACTCAGCTATAGTTGCTCAGTTGGTTTAGTTTTAGGTTTGTAGCTAATCTTCCTGAGGAACCTCAGATACAAAGTGGAGAAAAGCAAGGAAGCTCTGCAGGGTGCTGAATTTCCCCTTCCTCCTTCCAGTATTCCCCTCTGCCCTCGGCAACCAGGCCTGTGTGATTGTCCTGCCATCCTCTTTTCCACCTTGTGTCTCCTCTCTCCACCCTCCATCTTAATAACATATCTGGGACGTTGCCTCCCTTTTTGCTTATCAGCACATTATTACCTATTCTTTTATAAAGAATTCTTTTATAAGGTTAAGCTTCACTTGTCAATGTTATTACCTATGAAATATTAGTTTTACAAATGGCGAGTGGAGCACTAAAGATGCTTCTGGACACAGAACCCCCCCCCCCCCCCCAGGAAGGAATACTGATAGGCTCAGTAGGTCAGACTTAGACCCAGATTTGAGGACGGGTGAACAAATGTCAGAACACATTCCGGAAGCCAAAGGCTAAGTGCTACTGGATGACTGGGTAGGAGATTTCCAAAGTGCTTAAAGTGGAAAGAAAAATGCTGTGAAGGAGTGTTATCTCAGCATGAAAAGTAATGGCGTTCGTCTCTACACCACGTAAGAAAAAGGAAGCAGCTGACAAGAGGGAGAGGGCAGAGGTCAAGTAGGGAGGTCTTGCCAGTGCGGCTTGAAGTGCAATGAACACCACTAGGCAAGTCTTACCACATCTTCTGACTGAGCATTGTTTATTCCTACGACATCATGCTTGCCAGTACTCAAATTAGTTACAGAAATAATTTCAAATGTAATTATAGTAATGGTGACCATATAATATCCTCCACATTGGGACACCTTTAAGAATGAAAGAGGGCACTATTAATGTTTATACTAAAACAACTGGTGTGACACAGAACTATCTTGGTCAGACTAAGGCAAATGGCTCTCCTAATCACTATTCTTCAGTATGGACATATACACGTCACCGAGATATTTGGTAATTGATATATATGACACACCTGTCACATGCTGGGTGCACAATGGAGTTGAATCTGAGGGGTAATAGGTTTTAAAATTGGTAAGTAAAGCAGATAGTAAATTTAATCAAAATTATTCTTAAGTACTTCTTGGGCTATAACAATTATGGAGATTAACAGAACATCATTTCAATGTATTCAATAGAGGCAGTTTTCCTCCAGCATTAAAACCAGTCACTCTGCCTCCCTCCTCATTGAGCCTCAAGAGGCTGGCATTCAGGGCCAATGTGTATTAAAGTTTCCTATTGTTACATATATCGTATAGTGAATTAGGGTCACTGGACAGAGCATGAGTGCTCACAGAGCTGAATCTGACAGAAAGAAAGCAGGCCAACATCTCCCGTCTACACTCAGTCTGGGCACACGCTCACATGTTCCCACACCACTAGTTAGGATTCCAAGTCCGCATATATGGAGGTCTTTGCTTAAGTTATATATAATGTGGTACTACTCACGAAGTTGAATAATATGTACTTGAATCAAGCAACTCTATTTATAGGAGGAGATGGCACTGTAAACAAATCCTCATGATAAAATATACTAAGGAACGAAAGGATTGTGGATCTAGATATAAGAGAATAGGGAAGAAATGATGACTGAATAAGCTTCAGCATGTTCAGGGAGGGGGCCTTTTGTCCTAGTCAGTGACCGATGATTGGACGTTTTCCTGACAGAGTGAAAGAGTGGACGCCTGGGGAAGGGAAAGGGGGGATTTAGAGAAAGTAAATTTATGTGAAAAGGAACCCTCTCAAACTCTATGAGACTTACAATAAAAGCAGGGGACATAAATATGAAACAAGTAATGTCAGTTATCAACATAATTTTAAAATTATGAGAAAAGACCTGAATATGAGACTTACAAAATTTATTCAGAGTGTCCTCTTATAAAAGTTTGCCAGGGACAAGATAGGAAAATAAATCAAATCAAATGAATGTAAAGAGACAGGGTGAGTTTCAGGGGCACAGCCATTTCAACTATGAAAGCACTTCCATGTCTTTTCTAAGTCTAGCTACTACCACAATATCAGGACACAAATTGAAGTCATTAAATAAAACATTCTTAAAACCATGACAAAGAAGTGACAGAAAGAATATCCTTGCATTGCTGACAATTACGGGCATTTGCAAGGATTAGGAAGCCCAGATACATAAAAAGACTAATGTCATCAGTGATTTTGACACTATGTCACCCCTACATAGACTAGATATCCCAAAACAGTGCTCTCTGCATTCTCATCCTCACTAAAAAAAATCAGTCCTTGAAATTGGCTTGAATAATATGTGTGAGAACATAGAACCTTTTTGCTTTGGAGCCCTAGTGAATAAAGGACATATATTTAAAGTCCATTTATACTTACATATTTATAGATACATATATACAGGCCTTTTATTCAACATATTTCACAATTCTCTTACCATATGGCTGAGTTACTTTTGCTTTTTAATCTTTACCCTATGGCAGAACAGAATTGCCCATTTTAAAATGTATGGTACTCTGGGCTTAGCATACGAGGCACCATTATGAGTCTCCCCTTTTATAATTTCCAAACATTCAGTGATAAAATGTGATCATTGCATACATTCTCAATGTACATTCTCCCTGAATTTTCCTTTAGGAATACTACAATTTCCCTAAATCATGTGCAGCTATCAGCTTGGGAGATATTTCCATGGAGGCCCATGTATGTAATTGAACATTGCTTGGCAAATCCAAAAGAGGTAACTCAGAGCACAGAGTTATGATGTTGAGAATCTGAAAGATTGTACTGCATGTCCCAAAGACCAATGCTCTCACACCACTGACATAGCAGAAATTAACAGGAATGGATTTATGTCCTATGATCTTTCATTTGGGTTGGTTCTCTCCGTGTTTAGTAGAATAATGGTAAATTCGCATGATCTACTTAAAATATGAACTCTCAGCCTTCAAGAACTTGTCCTATGAGGTACAAGGACCTATGAGGTACCCCATCACCATACATCTGCTAGTCCTTTGTAAATGCCACATAAGGACAGTGATGCAGAAAACAGTCAGAAAACGAAGAAGTGCATTTCTGAAGAAAATCCTTATGCAACAACAAATATGCCATTTTAGAGTTTAGGGATTTTTTAAATGTCTGGGATAAGAAAAATCACTATGGCACTTGTATCTAACACAACCTTAATTGGTGAAAGCAATTAAGCAATTGTCTTTTAAAAATTTAATGTTGGTCAAAATTTAGAAACGTGTTGGATTTTTCAATAATCATCTTTCAACAGCTTTCATGGCCTGTGGCATGTGAGAAGCATATTTAACCCAAGACCTGAAATGTTTGCTGAATGAATCTTTATGAGCATACAACTTGCAAAACAACAAATAACGACTCTAACATGTTATAAAAACTTGGGAAGCCATTCCTGGAATATGAGAGCTGGAGAGGGAGCATTGCTCTTGGGGTGGAAGAGAACAGGCTTCTACAGTGGCCACTGATAAAGATACATATAAAGGTGAATGATTAACATGAAAATATCCAGTGGCAGAAACCAATTATGGTTTGACGGTAGTGGTGAAGGTGACCACGTAGAGACACAGAAACAGAGAAACCACAGGGCTGAAATGCTGAGAGAGACAGAAAGAAATCAAGGATGAGGGAAAAAAAAGACGTGATTATAGAAAAGGGTAACAGGAATCCAAAGCTTATTAACAGATGTCTCTAAGCAAAGAAAGAAGGGCATCAGAGCTATTCATGAGGTGCAAGTACCATAGCGTGGATGTTTAAAGAAGAGAGGACATCAACCCTTCTTCTGGCATGTAGTGGGGGAAGGGGTAATGGATCGGGGATGACCTCATAGTGTGGGTTGGCAGAAGGCTTCATATTCTTGGGACGGAATCCTGAGTGTGGCCGAGATCTGCGTGCGTATAATTATAACAGTGCAACTGGTTATGCATCTGGTCAGTGGGCCAACAATCTGGTCCGCATGCAAGCTATGTGCGTACTTCCAACATTTCTCGTACTGCTCTGTGCAGCTCACTTGGAATCCTGTGGACAGCAGCTTTATCTAATAAGAGTTGTGTCTCATTTCCTTGCCAAATGCAAACAATTCATTAGCAGTGCTATCATGATACCTAAGATAGAAGTGAAAGTTTAAAAAAAGAATACTAGAAATAAACTATGCGGTCCAAGAGGAATGATATAAAACTATACAATCTGAAGTAGTGTCTTATTTCTCCCGCGAATATCATGGTTATTCTGACCATGTATCAGCAACTGAAGCATCACTAATAAAAGATTAAAAGTAAAAATTTGCACAAAGGTTGAATGCATGACAAGTACTAACCTCATAAGAGGTCTTGGCAGGAAGGAAAATGGAAATGGGTCAAAATATTATTATCTGGGTTCCCACCCCCTTTAAACTCACAGGGAGTTTAGCTGAACTAAAAGTAGGTGATTTTTCCCTGAATAGTTTACAATATCTTTTAAAAAGAAAACTAACATTTCATTCATCCTGGCATTCTGAATATCCAGAAATTATCTGATTATTTCATATACATTAAGTAGGCTGAAAGCAATTACACACCCCTTCGTTATGGCAGAATTACAAGTGTTACGTGGGAAACAGACCGAAATGAACAGCGCAACTAAATACGGATAAAATACTTTCCTCATAATACATCTACGTCAGCAATTTGAATTCTAGTATATTCCTTGCAACATCATTATTTCTCTCATGCAAATATGGATAGAAATATGGTAAACTTTTTAAGAGATGATCATTCTTAGCGAGACCCAGAGATGTATTACAATTACAAAAATAATATTTTCAAAATCACCAGTGTGATAAAAAATATACATTTATTGTTCCAGGGCATGTTTGTCATTTCCAAACGATGTAGTAAAATGATCCTCTTCAGGGTAGGACATAAGATACATATTGCCACCATTTAAAATAAGTTTTTACTGAAGTCACCATCAAAAGGAAGCTATCTTTAAAATGAATTAATTTAATTATTTTTCAAGTCAATATATTTAAAAAAATGGCAACAAGTTCCCCTTAGAATCATGCACCCACTTCTTGGCTTTATTATCCACTTATTTCTACTATATTGACATTTTATTTATTTCAGGACATAAATACATGGCATGGAAACGTTATTCTATGAGATCTACTTTCACAGGACTGTTTCCAGGTCGTTGCGGTCACAGAGAGAAAGCCAGCTGACAGTAGGAGAAAGGTAGTAACAGCAGTTGCAGGCACATGATAAAGAAAGCCTCAGTTTACCAATGACGCGAACTGAGTTGTAAATCTTACAAAAAAAAAAAAAGGAAAGAAAGAAAGAAAGAAAAAGGAAGGAAGGAAGGCAGGAAGAAAGAAGGTAAGAAAATTAAAGAAAAAATAAAGATTTCATTCCCAAAACTCCAGAATATCTTTCTTATGGGCTTATTGCTTTCATAATTGGAATACTACACAAGAAAGGCTATTTCATTTCTCTTGAAAACTCACTAGACTTTATGAAACTTAGAAAAACCTAGAAAACCATCACATCTGCAGCTCTCTTGCGAGCATTCACACTTGTGTGAGTACTAATTTGATGGACCATGTATTTGAATGTCATCTATATTAGAGATTATAACAAGGATGTATATACACTCATGGATAAATAGAAATGCCCTTTGCAATCATTTTTAATTTTGATCTTCCTAAAATTTTGAGGAGGGAACCTAGGATAGTCCAGAGAGGAGAAATAGCATACACTCATTTCCTGCTGCCCAAGTGTTTCAGCACGGGACTTGCTCAGTGGCCTAAGAAGATCAGAGAGACGACTGCCACTGGCACTGTGCCCACCAGGCCAACTGCACAGCTGGGAAATTTCTGACTTGTTCTGGATGTGTATATGATAGGCATGGCGATGTTCACTGACCTAATGTAATTAATTGCCATCATTCTGCCAGAACATAATCACAGTATCAGCAGATTAAAGGAAACATAATTGAGAGCTTCATCTATTTCTTGGAAAGCATTTCAAATGTCATCATCGTGTTATAAAAAGTCATTCAGGATTCTCAAGGTCACTCAGAGTGTCCAAATGTTTTAATCAGTGCTCGTGGCTTTGCTGGCTTTCATTTTCTCTTCTGAGCTGGGTTTTTTCCTCCTCCTGCTATACCTGTCCACCTGTCAATCCCACTCTGCTGTCCATCTAAGAAATGAATTATATAAGGCATTTTCCTTTGAGGAATTAAAAATAACAGAAGCTGTGAGTGATAGATCTGATACAACGTCCCTGAAGGTGGATTTTATTTTAATGGTGTTTCACAAATGAGTATGCAGAAAACTACCTAAGTGATAATGAAGAGAAAAATAGGTGCATGTACATATCAGAATATAAATTTCTAAGGGTGTGCCATTTTCATTGACTGAATAGGTCTTAGTAGTTTGTGATTATAGAAAAAAATCATATGCAAATATACCACACAGTGCACATAGTGAAATAATTCTTTCCCCAGGGCTAACATAGCCAGGTCCTCTGCATTCACCCCTTCAGTTACCTAATTACCCTGAGCAAACTCACTTCAAAGTGGAATTCACAAGAATAATTCAGGAATACATTAAAATGACTCTGACCTTTGCATTTCCTACTTTTGTGAACTTGGACATTGTTTCTTCTCCATTGTACTGCTGCTCCCACCATCACCTTCTCAAATGTAAAAATCACAACTAGCCAGTATTATAGTCTACCACTCTTTCCACAGCAAAAAGTTATTTTAAAGTACCAACTGCTTCTAGGAAGAACACTGACATCAACAGAAAATACAATTAGATTTTGAACAGAATAGTTAAGGTAATTTTAATACGCTACTATTGGATTAATTACTACACAGTCATTTGCCAGATATGCAGTGTTTCAGCAGACCCTTGGGCGAGTCTCTTGTTAAAATGATTGGAATATTAGATGATTGAAATTAACTGCTACAATGTGCCATATTTCATAGTTTTCCACAGTCATATTAGAAACATAATATATAATAAAGTTGTTATTCATAAAAATTTTTAAATAACATGATATTTTGGTCTTGGTAATTAATGGTGTAATGAGTCTGAGAAATTTCCAATTGGTCCCAAACACTGATCATCAGGAATTAAATAAAGTCGGGATGGGATATTGTAGCCCCAAAAACTAAAGTATGACCAAACACCCTGTGCTTTTTAAACAAACACATATTACTGACATGGTTTCTTTCTCTCTTTCTCTCTTTCTTGTCCTGTCTTCTTTCCTTCCTTCCTTCTTTCTTTCTATTCTTCCTTCTTTCCTTTACTTCTTTCCTTCTGGTTATTGTTTCTCCATGAACGATGCATAAAAATTACTAAGAACTGTGTCTGCATTCAAATTCCTACAAGGTGTTTTTTTATTTTTTTAGATAAACACAAGGGAACTATTGCCCAAGGCCATTCTTCCCATTTCAATGTGCGAGCCCTCTCATGCAATGTAATTTTAAATTAAATAAAGGCTCACTACTATTTTTTCTGAGTATATATTTGACTTTGCTTAGTCTATAAAACAGTCTTTCAAAAGCCTCACACTGCATTAGGAAAACACCTAACCCATTTATGGCACCTGTGGGCCACTTTCTTCCTCCTTTATTTTAATATGACATTGCACATTAGAGTTTATTTCTCCACGGACATTGAGAGAATGCCTCTTACCTTGTCTCTAAGTAAAAGTTGTCTAGAGAACCTCAGCACAGTTTAAAAGTTGATTCTTCTGTTATTGATATTGCTAGTAATATAGAGTTCTAACTGATATTGAAATAAAAACAATGTAGGAGTTAAACGTCCTGGCCACCATTATGGTAAGTAAAATTATCCAAGTTGCAAACTCTTGATACAAAAACAATTTTCCACGGCTTCTACTGATAACATTAATTGATGGGTACAGGATAGAAAGCAAAATGTCACATGACGACATTTAAATAATAATGCAGGAAATGCCACGATTTCTTCCAAAGTTACATAGCTTTTTAGCCATCACTTTATCATCACAATAGCAAAAATGATGAGTTATAGATCCTGATTATAGATGAGGTCCTTGTAAATGAATTTGCATCTTTGCATTGTGAGCATCTAATGTCCCTTTTAATAAAAACCATTGTTTCTTATATCACAACAAATAGGCAACTCACAAGATAATGTATCTTCATGCCATAATTTTACTCTTTATTACCTACAAGTGAAAAATATATTGATCTTTTTCAAAGCCGTGTCTGAGGTACAGCCCAGGAAACCAAACTCCTGAACTATAACAGAATATTACTTACCATAGAAAATCATTTGTGATGACAAGGATCTGATGCACTGAGTCTAAGGTTTAGATAGTAGAAACAGAGTTATAAAAGGTTCATAGTTGAAAGATGAGTTAAGTTTACATTAATGGGGAGTCATTGACAATCAATGCTTGTCCTTACACCCTGGTGAGGGGCACTCACAGTTAATTCATTAAATAACATAAGCAAATCTCCTCTTGTAACATAAATCAATACTCATCATTTGTCAGGTTAGTGCTTTTAGGTACTAGTTGTTCCAGCTTAAATGTAAAGTAGAATGTTTCCCGCTTGCCCACATAACCATTTCTGCTAAGCAGTGGCCTAGATCTGGTATTAATGACCAAATAAAATATTTCCACCTTGTTAGAGATGTAGCAATTTCAAAAATATCTTGTTTCCATTCAGTCTCTGGCTCTACTGGGACAGCAAATAGCAACCAATTATGATGCTTTTGCAGGGGCTGGGACATGCCTATTAAAAGTGACTTATCTCTCTTCATTTCACATAGTCATAAGACCTTAAAACCAATATCTAACTCCAAATGAAACTCTTAAGAGATCTACTTTGTCCTTGCTCAGAGTGCATTACGTACCTTTCCGTAAGCCAGCCTTCCAAACCGAATACATTACTATAAGACAAACAGCCAACATTCAGCGAAACCAGAAGTAGCTCAGAACACAAAACACCCTTCCAGTATCTAAAGAAATCATTCAAAGTGAAAACGCACTGTGCAGGGAACTCACATCTATAGAAACTGTAAATTCCGTGAGGTCAGGTATTGCATCTGTCGTTTTCACCGTATTTCTCTTGGTTCGGGAATGTGCTGCATCAGTATTGGTTGGCAGGTAATATTAGGATGGAAATGTTTTCAGTCAAATAACTAGTCATCATTCTTTTGATAATACTATAAACTTTAAACTAGTGGAAACAAGAACCAAAATGCATGAACGTACGGGAAAGGAAAACACAAGATAAAAACAGAGAGGGAGGCAAGCCATAAGAGACTCTTAACTCTAGGAAACAAACTGAGGGTTGCTGGAGGGAAGGTGGGTGGGGGATGGCACAGCTGGGTGATGGGCATTAAGGAGGGCACATGATATATTGAGCACTGGGTGTTACACACAACTGATGAATCACTAAATTTGACCCCTAAGACTAATAATACAGTATATGTTAACTACATTGAATTTAAGTAAAAAATTTAAAAAAAATTGAACTTCCCCCCAAATTTTAAAATATATAAAACTAGTGGAAACAAACAGAGAACATAAAGAAGAGGTAACAAGGAAAATTATCATCAAAGGAATGATTTTGTCAATTGTTACTACATAACATGTGAAGAACAGCCAGTTTGGTTTAAAGAAAAAAAAAAGTAGTTTTCGTTCTTTCTCTGGAAAAAAAGAAAAGTAGGATATTTTTTCATATCGCTATGAATTATTTCATAAATTATTTTTCTTTCGGGCCACCTGCGTGGCTCAGTTGGTTAAGCGTCTGTCTTCAGCTCAGGTCATGATCTCAGGGTACCAGGATTGAGCCCCTGTAGGGGGCTGCTTCTTCCTTTCCCTCTGCCACTCCCCAACTTGTGCTCTCTCTCTCTCAGATAAATAAATAAATAAATAAATAAAATCTTTTAAAAAATAAATAAATTATTTTTCTTTTTATTCCCAAGTGACTAAAAAATGAGATGTAAACTGCATCGAGGAAACAGAAATTCCTATGCAGAGCCCACCATGAACTTGTGGCTCAGGATTTCTCAAAGTCCCCACCACATAGGAAGAGCCAGAAGTAGGAAGAAGAATCCTCAGAAAGTAAAATATTCAGAAAGCAAACCCATCAACTCAACCTGGGTGGATGGTGTGTAACAATTTCAACCATGAGCCTCCCGCATATGCAGACAATTTTTAAAGAAGCAGAATTTTGCCCTCAAGTTTAGTTGCCATTAGCTGTTGTTTTACTGTTGGAGCTGATTTGCTAGTCACTGTAGGGTATATGGGCTTTGGGATTTATATAGGGTTTTTAAAAAACTTTTTTATGATGTAGAAAATGAAAACAAAGAGTTCATCCTCAAACATTGTCGATCATCTTGGATAGATACTGTTTATCATTTTTGAGGTAGTCTTTAAAACACCTTATATGCAAACATTTCTTTCATTATTTACCTATCTTTCATCTACCCTCCATGAATATGGGATTTTTAAAAAATTAAAACACTTTAATCAAACCTAAACTTTGTTACTCTTTACAGTATTTCATGGTTTTTGCCCTGGAAAAAAATCAGGATAAAATGGCAAATTTCAGTGTTACTTTTTTCTTTCACACTAAAAGAAATAAAAAACCAAAGTACTTGATGTCATTTCATGAACATACAGAAGTAATAAAATCCTTTCTCTAATTATCATTATTCATGTGCTTGCTTGAAAACGTTCGAGTAAGTGGTAGCAACATTTACCAGAAATTGGGTTTTATTTCTTTGCTCTGAGCTCCTCTCATAAGGTGAAGACATTACCACTCACTTCATTAATGCAAATATAACCATGTTAGAATGCAGACATTGCATATCCAAGTTCTGTCTCTGTGGGGTTTATCATGCTCTTTCAGGAAAGGAATGTGTAAATAGTGCTCTTCTGCAATTCTAACTTGAGAAATAAACAGACTCCTATATTCTTTGCAGATGCTTAATGTTTTCCAGTGGGGAAAAAGATAAGTGTCATGCATAATAAATATCATGAACAGGAGGGCACTTGAAGAATAAATTAATAAAATTTGCTGGTGACATTTATTCTACCTTAACCACAATCAATCAAGAACTACAGATTGAAGACCTCCTACATATATCCATCACTATTGAAAGAGTGATAGGAAATGTACAATCAAGGAATCATAGATTCTGAGGAAAGACAGGAGCCTTAGAATTTATTTAATCAACATGTACGTCCTATCCATTGGATGCTCAGGGGGTTTTGTTGTTTTTAAATCAGAAATTTTTCAGTTATCTTTGAAGCCCCAGCAAACACAGTACATTAGCTGTCAGTGGAAGGCAGACAAGAGTTCTTCTTGAATGAGTGAATAAATAAGCTCATGATGATACACATCCCCACCAAGTCCTTGACTCTTCAACCTACATTTAAGCATTGAGTAATTATATTGAGTAGAAGTAGTCTTCCATATATTTCTGGCAGACCCTTTGGTTATTAGACATATGTTTTTGATTTTCGTGAGGTAGGTATTGCAGGGTTTGTGTCGTTAAGAACTCTGTATAGTGATGGACCCATAGTGGTTCAACATACTCTCTATACAGGACTTGGAAAAGTTGCTCTAAGGTGGACCGACCACAGTTCACCTAGAAAAGAGAAGGAAGTCTACTTTATTCCAGAAATGAGGCTTGTATAGAAAGACCTTGCTTAGAAGAAAACAAAATTCCTTCAAGAAAATAGAAAGTTAGGAAAAACAATTTATTAAATGAAGTATTTGTTTCATTAGTATTGTTTTAAAATCTAGGAAGTGTTCATTTCTGAAGAAACCCAGCCTCATCATCCTTAGAAATCTACTCTGACACGATGTCCTTGGCCTGAATTGGCCCTTCAATTCAGCAGGTGCCCTGTGGTGGTGCCCAGGCCAATGGTCTCAGGCTGATTTCTCCCCTGAGCTTTACATGATGGAGACCTCTTCTCCTTTTCAAGACTATGCTATGGTTTGAAATCCAGTGTCGTAACTTTGTTTCTGTTTTCTCAAGTCTCAGCAAAACTCCTGTCTTTCCACACATCATCTCGATGCTCAAGGACACATTTCTTGTCCCATTCCCAGACTGAACAGAGCGATCACAGACAAGGCTTTTTTTCTATGTTTGCTCATAGGCCAGCTCACCTGGTCAACAGGGAAGGGGAACACTACTTACGGCCAGGTCATTCTGCTTACTGCAAGGGTCCGAACTGGATAAACATCACCATCATCACCACCATCATCATCATCATAAACAACATGATGTTTATATAACATCATATAAATAAATATAAAATCATGTGATCTCAGTGTCCTGGTTCCTGAGAGAGTGATGTTGACCCATGTTTACCAAAGTGTGCTCCTTCAGACATCTGCACTAGAAAAGCCTGGGATGTATATTCAAAATTCTGATTCTTAAGACATATTAGATTCACTGAATTGGAATCTTTCAGGCTAATGTTCTGGGACCTGATTATTTACACTGCTATCTGAATATGTCTTAAATACGCTGAGGATTGTGAACCACCATGAGAATATGTGAAGACCTGATAGTCCCCTCCCACATTATTAGCATCATTTTTATACAAGTTACAAATTTAACTCACTAGTCCTCTGCTTTGCTAATCAGTGTTCCAAGCTGCCTCTACTTATTCTGTATACTTAGGAACTAAGTAAAATATATGAGAACACTTTCTCAAGAAGTCATGTTATTTTATAAAGTTCTTTCTAATATCTAACTTCATTTATGCTGATATCATTCACCCCATTTCTTCATCGTTTGTCTTACATTTAGGAAGAAAAGGAAAACATCTCTCACAGACAATTTTTTTGTCTATCTGCACATCATTCTTAAGACAGCCCTTAGCCATGGTTCTTTTGGGGAAAAGAAGCTTTGTCATCATATGGTAGTGATCCAGTGGGATTATAACCCACCTGCATCTTCTGTGGGCAAAGTGAACATGTCTCAAACTCAATGCAGCAGACTCCTCACCCAAACCTCTTCATCCTTCTGGGTTTTGTTTTCTCTATGAGAAGGACCCCAGACCACCAGGTTCTGAGTCAGTTCTCCCACAGCCAGCCCTGACTCTGTCACCCTCATACCCAGACCACCATGGACTTTTTTCCACATCTCCTCAGAAATGCTTCACATATCTCTCATCCTTTCCAGTCCCAGGTTGCCAACACTACTGTCTCCAGGCCCAGAAAAAAAAAAAAAAAAAACTGATGTGCGCAATATTTTCCTTTATAAAATTCAGGAGAAATGATTCTACAGTCACAGTGCTTAAACTGTAGACTGTAGAGTGCATGTCCCACCAGATCACAGAGAGCGTATGTGTGCTGTCCAAACAAAACGAATGTTTCTAATTTGCAAGTCGTCTTTAGGTTTCTCTCTCTTTTTCCTCCCATTTCCCCCACCTCCCTGGCCCTGGTGACCATGGTTCAAGTCTCTGTTTCTAACTATTTGATTTGTTTAGATTCCACAGGTGTTCTCTTTAGGTGTCTGACTTATTTTACTTATTCTACTGTCCTCTAGGTCCATCTATGATGTTGCAAATGAAAGGATCTTCTTTTCTAGGGCTGAATATCATCTTGCTGTATATACTCAGCATCCCTCACCAACCAGCCCTCAGTGGTCAGACTGCCGTTAGTTTCTTTCCACTAATCCTCACCATCACACGTATAATCCTTTGGAAGCCAAATTATGGCCATACTGTTTCCCTGCTGAGAGAATAACATTAACCAAGCACAGCCAGCATTCTGGAAAGGAGGCAAAGGGAAGGGGAAATGGGAGAAAGTGTTCATGGGCCTGGAGCAGAGAAGGTATTTTGGATGCAGTTGGAAAGCCCAGTCTGGGCTTCAAGAGGGAGGATCTTGTTTTCCACCCCAGAGTGGAAGGCTGGAGCCAGGAGTCAGCTATTGGTGGGGAGGGGGGTGGTGGCGGGCGGTTCCCGGGAAGGTGATGGAATGAACAGAAGACATGGCCCTCTCTCTCCTTTCTTTGTGACACGTCTTTGTTTCCTTCCCTTTGTTGTCTGCTCCTCCCATCCTCTCTTCTTTCTTCTCTTTCCTCTTTCCCTAACACTGCCTAGTGCATTGCCCTACTGTTGACTTGTGATCTCCTTTCCATTTTCTTTTTCCCCTCTTCTCAGTCTGAAGCTTCAGTATTGTCTCCTTGTCAACCTTGGTTCCTGCCTTTGTACTCTATAAAATGCCATTGGAACTTGCATAGACTAAAAGTACATTTACTTCTTTTTATTGCTACTTTCAACCCAACAAGGGATGTTTCACATTTTTCTTTTCCCAAAAGACTACTTAAAATTAGTTACATGTAGTCCAACATTTGCATTTGTTTCTCAATTGTTATTTCCTTCTGGCAAGTGACCCTAAGCAGGACGACAGCATCCTTGCCTTTGTCATACTCAATTACATTCCGTGCATCAGTGTTCAGCATCGTGGGGATTACATGAATACTGGAGGGAAATTAACTGAAGTGCCATACTTGCTTTCTTATTACTATAAATTATCCTAGCCAAAATACCAAGAAAGGATAATAGCCATTTCCAAATTGGGCAATATATCCAACTGAGTCATAACGTGGGAGAAACCATAGGGAAACTTAATGAAAAAAGAAATATTTTTAAGCATGGCAAATAAAGCTTTAAAATATGTGTAAACTTAAGAAGTGTTGTTTAACATTTCATACAAAGAAATAAAGAAAAACTCTGACCAAAAGTATAATCATGTGAATAAGTGTGTATATAATTTAAGCACAATACATAATTCCAATGAAACTCACAAAAATATATATACAAAAATTATATATATGTATATATAGTCTCAAAGGTGTTAGATATTGTTTGTTCAGAAGAACTTGCATATAGAGTCATAGACTATTAGAAAAAAAGACATTAATAATCATCTCTGATTTAATATCCTTCTGAAAACAAAGAAACTGAGAACTGAAGACTGAAGGATGAAAGGTAGAAAAGTTCCCATTCTGAAAGGGGCACCTCGGGTAACCAGATGAGCTTAGCTTCTGGTTATAGTTTCGCCACCCTGCTCTTAGCGGGCAGAGTATGAAAGGCTAGTTCCCAGGTGAAAAGTCTTCAGATGCTACTGAAGCCCTTGGTTTCACATCAGATGTTAGTGATGGTGAGTGGTGGTCTCTGTGGCTCAAGTGACTTGATTAACCCTATGCACTACCTAGTACCTAAAGGGAAAAAAAAAAGCCAAGAAGCATGGACAGAGTATCTTAGCAGCACTCAATGATATACGATGGGCAGTTTTCTGAGAATGGATGTCCATACTTGGTATTCAGAGATAGGACAGGTATCAGGGGTGGCCAAAAGACTCACATAACACTCCATAAGCATAGACATATGGTTGAATGATTGTGTGTACCTTTGTATGAGTAACTCTCAGGGGAGAATAGAAAAATTTGAGAGAAATCAGGCACCACACTGTAAAAAAACAAATCAGTTCCATTTCTGAGCCCCAAACTTGAGCAATGATTGAGGAACAATGTCAAGAAGAAAATAGCATCCCATTTTATTAGGGCTATTGACTCAGCAGGAAGACATATGATTGGTGGTAAAGGAGGCAGGGGCTCCGAGGCTTTCCTGTCTGTGAGGCCTTGAGAAGTTGAAGGAACACAAATCAAGACACGTAAGAGATGCTTGCTGGCACAGAAGTGGGAAGGCAGACCCAACTTTGTGGTGAGAAGAGGCTCATGAAAATATTTCTGAAAGATGTGAGTACGATATTGGAAAACTATCTCATGTAGAGCAGATAAGATTTTGAGGTCCTTGAACATGCTTTTTCCAAAACATACAGAATTTTCTTATTTCCCTGAATTTAAGACTGTTTCGTCCTTCTCCTCACTCCATATTCATTGTGAATTGATCGTTGGGTTGCTGCATTTGTGAAGAAGTGTACAGAACTGCTCCACTTCGTGTAAACTTCAACTTAGGGGAAGAGGAAGTTAGGAAGACCAAGTATTTTATTTTACTCAGTGTTGGGTTCTGTGCCTAGGTAGTCTACCTACCAGCTCCACTCTTACTTCATTGGTCTAAAGTTACCATCATCTCCCCTGGTAGTCATTGCAATAATGCTTGCTGTATTGTTGTTGACTGTTGGGCTATGGCCTTTTGACTCATCCATCATGGGCAGGTAGGGGCAGTAGAGGGATCCTTATTAAACTATACATTCCTGGAGGTCCTACTAGATCTACTCAATTGAAATATCTGGAGTCTGATCCAAAAAATCTGTCTTCACTGCCCTTTCCAGGTGATTCTAATGATCCCAAATGTTTACAAAACACAGTAGCTGTGTACTTTTTTGATTCATTTAAAAACCTTCATGAAAAAGGATTGTCTTCCTCTCTACTTGTATCACTTGGTTAAGAAACTCAGATGAAATACTAACACGTGGAGAACACCAGGGCTGACTGTCTCCCCAGATGCCTGCATGGGGGTAACAGAAACATTTACAGCACTATCTGGAATAAAACATTCTCAGAAATGTCAGTCCGAGGTAAGAAAGCAATAATGAATCTTTATACATCTTGAGTGTGTCAATTACCTCATCATTCAAAAAAACCCAATCAGAGTAAAATCGGATGTTTCAACCCCAAAATTAACTTAAGGCATCCAGGGACACTTTTTAATGTTATAGATGAGAAACTTGAGAGGCAGGGACTGGAACATGACAACACAGGTATTGGTTGGATCCGGGATCCAGATGTTCCAAGCAAGCCCAAGGCTCTTCCTACCATCAATCTATTTTCCTTCCTTTCCTGCCCCCTTTTCTTTGCTCATATCAGAAACACATTCCAACTTCAACTCTTCTTTTTCTCTGCCCAAGTGATGAATCCTCTTTTCCCTTCATCCTAAGTTTTTCTCCAGTGTCCAGAATTACATTCAACCCACATCTCTCTATGGAGGACTTTCTTAGTCTTTCAAAGTCACAGGTTGTTTGAGGAAAAAAAAAAAGAAAAAAAAAAAAAAAGACTGTTCCTCCCTCAAGCACTGTAGATAGTTTTTAGTTGGTCAGAATACATTTTTCCCCAAACATAATATTGACATATCTTTAACATAAGCATTTCCTTGTTAATTTCTGTTCTACAACCTTGCAGCTTGTGCTCTACATTTGAGCAAATTGTTTATAGCTGACATTAAATCTCTTGAGATTCTTCTTCAAAGAACATATTAGAATCATTTTGACCACAAAAGAAATGACTCTTGTCATATCAAATGAAAGATTCCATGGGGAACATGTGCCTTCAGCATCAGAAATGTGGTTATTTACATTTCAGACAAGATACACTTTTTTGTCCCCCTCTCCACCAAGGTGAAATTATCTACAAATTGAATATATTTATTTGGATGACAGGGGCTTACAAGAGTTACTTCCAATGGAAATAGAGAAATATGCACCTTGAGTCAAAACACTGATGTGTTTTTCATTCAACAGAATTCATTTTGAATGATCTGAGTGTTTTATTGCTTACCTCCTAAACCTAAGGATCCTCAATAAAATTGGTCCCAAATTAGGTACTAGTTTACACCAGGCAAACATTCAATTGATCTTTTTAGAGTAGGCATTAGCTTAAAACCATGGTAAGAGCCTAGATATCCATCAACAGATGAATGGATAAAGAAGATGTGGTATATATATATATATATATATATATATATATATATATATATATACACACACACACACACACACACACACACAATGGAATACTATGTAGCCATCAAAAGAAATGAAATCTTGCCATTTGCAACAACGTGGATGGAACTAGAGGGTATTATGTTGAGCGAAATAAGCAATCAGAGAAAGACAATTATCATATGATTTCTCTGATATGAGGAATTTGAGAGACAAAGTGGGGGGTTTGGGGGGTACAGAAGGAAAAAATGAAACAAGATGGGATCAGGAGGGAGTCTAACTATACAAGACTCTTAATCTCACAAAACAAACTGAGGGTTGCTGGGGGGAGAGGCGGGTAGGGAGAGGGTGGTTGGGTTATGGACATTGGGGAGGTGACATGGTGTGTAAACCTGGTGACTCACAGACCTGTACCCCTGGGGCTAATAATATATGATAAGTTAAGGGGGAAAAAAGTTAAAAAGATAAAAGAAAAAAAAAAGTAGGCATTAGCTTAATACAGATTCCTTCATTTCCAGGACTCTAGTCTTTATTACCTTTTTCTTTAAACCTAAGGATGACTGAAGTTTTCCTTTTAAAAAACCTACTTAACTTACTTCAAAACTCCTTAGTTGGGTTAACTATGTTTGGCATGGGTTTCTAAATTTAAATTTCAAATGTTGCATGTAACGAATTCTCAGAGTCTTAAAAACTCAGTGTATAACATCAAACTTTTTCCAGATGTAATTTTCTATGATTTTTACTAATTTGAGAATCTCTAAAGGAAACATCATATTTTAAATTATACTTCTTAATAACTGAAATGAAGTTTCTTCCTTAGGTAACAATTCCCTGAAGGTTTTCATTACATCATCATGTGTTTATAACTTCTTGTTAGACTAGGTGTCAGACCATATGATGAAAAATGTCTGGCACATGGAAACACTATAGTGAAACAGTAAACTAATGAGTCAGACTAATAATATTCAAATTCTGCCTTCTCTGTTTACTACCTGGCAGACTGCACAGATTTTTAAACTCTTTCTGTATCAGTATGACTGTTTTACTATTGTTGTTGCTTTATTAAGATTTTTTTTAAATTTTATTTATTTGAAAGAGAGAGAATGAGAGAAGAGAGAGCATGACCGAGGTGAGGGGCAGATGGAGAAGCAGACTCCCCGCTGAGCAGGGAGTCTGATGCAGGGCTTGACCCCAGGACTCTATCCTGGGACTTGATCTTGGGATGCTGGGATCATGATCTGAGCGGAAGATACAGATGCCCAACTGACTGAGTCACCCAGGCGCCCCTGTATGATCATTTTAATAGTATTTGCTTAATAGAATCAGATGAGGTAAGATGGTATTGTGCTTGGAACAGTGTTGGACAGAATGTACCATATTAATACTACCCATTGTTATTATTTTTATTATTAGATAAGTAGGCCTATTATTATTATATAGTATAGTAATCATTCTATTATTTCATGCTATATTGTTATTCAAGTAAGCACTTGCTAATTATGAAATGATTGACTATGGAAATACATTCCTTTTACTGAACTATTTGAAGTTCACATTTCATTACATTGAAATAAACAGAGCTCTTATGGAGTATAAGTAAAGATTGGAAATTGCATATGGTTTGCATCTAAGTCCTTTTCCTACGAGATGGCTGAGGATTGTAAGGGCCTGGGCTAGGCAGTGGGGACCTCTCAGGGTAGGGGATGAGCAGATAGAGTGACTTTTACTAGATCCTGGATTCAAAGCAAAGAGTTAAGATGGGAAGAGAAGAAAGCCAACATCTGTAAGTCAGGGAATCAAGCCACCAACAGAAAGCACAGATGCCAAGGAACTGGAGAACCAGGGAGGCAACAGTAGAGAATGATGGGTCAGTGACAAGCCTGAAGTCACTGAGACAAATCCAGGGGTCAGTGCTGTCATCGCCAGCTAGCCTTATGAGACCTCACGCCTGGGCAGGAGGTTGCATAGACCGGGCATTGGTGCCTTCCGCACTTCTATTCCTGCCAGTCTGCTTTGACTGCACCAAACATAACCTGTACTTGTCTTTTCAGCAAAGACACACACTCAAGGTGATTTCCCTACCTTAAGAAAAAGTGGTATACATGTGCAACCTCATCCCCCAAAACAGAAAGCACCTCCCTCCATAGCAAAAAGATAAAATAAACATTCACGTGTCCCCTGACAGCAACACATGTGTCAGAGTACAGCAAACAATGTGATAAAATCTTCAACAGAACCTGAGAACTAGAGGCTACGGCAGATGCTGCAGCTAATAACTTTCAAGCATCTCAAAGATTACCTGAGGGAAAAGAAACAAACAAAATAACAGAACAAATGTCAGATCCATAAAATTGACTTGTATCTGAATGAAGGCATCTCCCGAAAGTGATCTTTATCTGAATCAGATTTTTCCTAAAGTGGGGGCAGGGACAAGGAATTCTAACTAGATCTTGCTCTTGGTATGTTGAATATTCATCTTGTGAAACAGAACACAATTTGCATAATGTGGGGCCCAGGTCTGTGTGCAGGAACACCCTTCAGGGAACTAGATGAAGCTTCCAGAATAATAAGAACATTTTCCAGTTCACTGCAGAGGAAATCCACAGCTCAAACTTCATTTTTTTTGACAGGATTTCCCAGATTTGCTCAAGAAAATGCCCCAGAGAATGTTTCTGCTTAAGTTGTGTGTGTTTGTGCGTGTGTGTGTGTGTGTGTGTGTGTGTGTAAAGTCTGTATATACGTTTACATATAGTTTTTTGTTGATAATATTTACCAACAACAGAGTTTTAAGTAATTTACATGAATATGACATGCAAACCCAAATAAAACATTTTTCTTTGAGGCACCATGAATTTAACCTGTCAATTTCTGCTCAACGGATAGTGAAAAGAAATACTTTCATCTAGATCTCTATTGCTTGGTTCTGTGGCAGAAATTCATTCTAAGTACACTACAACATGTGGACCCAGCACATCTGAATGTGAATTATTTGTAAATAGTGAACATTCCAGAAGAAGTCATATGGCTAAAAAGGTGCTCAACTTCTTGCATACATTATTACAAAACAGAAAGACTTGCTTAGATTTAAATGCAATATGCATTTTACATTAGAAGTAGTTCTCCAATAAAACACAAACACAACCTGAATTCCTAGTTTTAAAAGAACTACTCTCTTTAAATTTTCCCTTTTTTAGAATTTGCATGAATTTTGTTTCTATTTACAAAATAATCTTTTACAAGAAACTCTCCAAGACAAGCACATTTCTAAAGAGAAATAAAAAAGATTATATTAACATCACCTCTTTCAAAATCACTCAGTTTTCCAGACTAGTTCCAAACTAGTTCATCTTTTTTAATGTGCAAATGCACAACTTTAACAGGTCATATTACTCTTCTGCTTGATATACTGATATTATCAAACATTGATGAATAATGAATCAACAGCCCCTACGGCATTGTATAGAGATCAAACATTAAAGCAAAAATGGCAGAATCAATAGACACAGATCCTTTTCATTTCTGTTGCTGCTGTTACTGTTATTTTGCAAGCTATTGAATGAATGGCCAATATCTTTGGCATGTTACTTACTGATGGGTAGAGGTAACCTTCTCCATTCATGGCTATATACAACCCTGTCTTCACTCCCTGGATGGCAACAACGCGCAGTCCCACTGGTATGAGGTTGAACAGTGCTGCAAAGATAAACAACCTGTCACAAATGGGCTGGGATAAACAAAGCCTGGCCATCATTTTTCCCTCCCTCATTTCTTTTATTAAAAAAAAAAACTGATAATCTTTGTTACAACCTTCTGAGAAGTTCCAATTAATTAACTTTTATTTCTCTTTATAACTAAGATGTTTCTGCAATGGATAAATTTAGCACTTGAGCTTCAATTTGTATACCTTAATGGTCTGCCTATAGCATTCCAAAGAACTGACAGACTAATAAACAGAGTCAACCCTGGAATCCCGATTCTAAGATCACAGTGTCTGACCTCATTTGATACCAAAAGAGACCAGCTATGAAGATTCTCGAAGAGTGGAATTCAAAAAGTCAATGTTCAATGCTTATTCTGGTCTTTCATGCAGAAGGTGTGCTTTATCACTGCAATGTTGGACAGGTCACATGTTAAAAAGGTAATTCCAAAACAGAATTACTCTTGCTGAACAAATATGAGATGCCAGCAAAGCCCAGAAAAGACGTGCACTGCCAATGTACTCAATTTAGAAAGAATTAATCATACTGAACAGCATGCACATTTTAGAGAGACATTTCCTTTACTAATATCTTATAAAGCTGTGAGTGATAACTAAAATAAAAGAGGGAAAAGTGTTCAATTTTACCCATCCAAGATAAAAACTCATTTATAGTTCCATGTTTCGTTTCTTCCCTTATTGTCAAGGAAAGTATTTTTATATATTTTTACATAGTACAGAAAGCAATGTTATCATTGATTTCTTATAAAGTCTTAACATTCCTTTAACACATTTCCATGCCAGGGTTATATGTTAACTCTTCAGTAGGAGTTCTAGCACCTTTCTTAGTAATAACTGCTTGATGGTTTGGGCGGCTTTATTGTAGATATGTTTATAAGAGTAGTGAATTATCCACAGTGTGGTTATCTGCTCCCATGGTCTTAACTGAAGACTAATTCCAAGCAACTGGACCAGGCCTGAACAGGCAACGACAGCACTGAGATGCTGAAGTGAATAAGTAAACAAAATACCTATTTTAGGTTCTCAACTGTTTTCCACAAAGACAGATCATTGGGAAAACTGGGCCACATTGACTTCAATCCATGAGTCTACTCAGTACATAATTAAAAATGGACTTTATAAATTAATTTTTATTTAATTAAATAAAATTATGCATTGTCAGGCTGGGGGGAAATTATACCCTCTCTTTCAATTATTACATGTTACTGATCCCAAGATCTCAAGATGTCTGTGACAAAAGGAATATGGTGGGCCATGGCCATAGATAATTACACCTACAGGGACACTCAGAGGAGTGTATATGGTTCAGTGGATATTAGCTTTCATGATGCAAACTACTATTGAGACATCTTCCATGGGATTCTAGGGGCTTATGTTATAGAAGAATGAGGTTTATGCTCGCTCACTTCTATTAGTAAAACAGTAAACAGGAGTGGGAATCATTGAGCAGTTATGAGGTACTTGTGTCATTGTAACTCAGTATTCCTTCTTCTTGGGAGACGGCCACTGGCCAATTCCCCTCTTGGCCAGAACACCTAGACTGTCCCATCTGCCTTATATTTTGAAAGGATGGGCACCATAGAACAATTTCTGATTGATACGCAAAAGTTTTAGAGAAAAAAAACACAATTATATGACTGTCCTTGAAAACCATTCTAACTTAACCATTCAAACTTAATTATTCTCATCTTTATATACTCTTAATAGTATTTATAGGTGCCATATATTTGCTATAGGCCAGATGTTATAATTCTAGAAAGTAAGAACATATGAAGTAACCAAAATAATGTGGTATAGGAAAGAGAAAAATTATAGATGATAGTCTAAAATGATCATATAAAAAATACATTTTCCTTAGGAATTTGGTTGGGACCTGAATTATAAAATGTCAGTTATTATCATTTACAGAATGATAATACAAAGTGAATCCATATAACCATTTCCTGTGGAAGCCCGTTCAGAGCTGACCATAAAGAATTCATGGTGTTAATTAAATCTGCAGATACCCACATTAATTGAGGCATCATTTTATTTTTCTATTCTTTTTGTATTTTATGTAATTATAAAGCAATGTCTCAAGCCTAGGGAAGTCAGAACAATAAAACATTCATGCTACTTTGTTCTGTGAGACACTCTAGTTTTCCATATAATAGTGATTTTCAATTCTGGGTATACTTTAAAACTAGCTGTATTCATAAGAGAGGACAGCCCTGCCCAACTGCGGACTAATTAAATTAAATAAGAATCTCTGGAAGAGAGGTTTGGGTTTAGGGCATAAGGAGTTCTTTTTAACTTTTTTTTTTTTTTTAAAGTTCCTCAAATGACCCTAAAGGACAGCCAGAGTGAAAATCACCATCCCAAGGCCTGTGGGTTGGTGGTCACTGTGAGTGATGGGCAATTTTTACATATCAAATGATCAGGTAGAAATTCCTAAGATGATAGGGCTTGGTGCATGTGAGGTTTTAATATCGCTATAGTTACTGGCATATTGATATTTCTATAGTCATATTCCACATAGAGCATTTATTAAGTCTGGTAATGGGAGTAAATTAAGTTTAAGAGCACAGGAAAACCTCGTGGCATCCCTGAAACAACGGGGGGGAAAGAAAATCACCTCTTAATCAAATGCCATAGCTCTTGGTAATGCTAACCCTTAGTAGATAGAGGGGAGGCTGTATGAGCTCTACACGGATACGCCCCTGAGGTGAATCTGGTGATGTAGTAATCTGGGTGCTCATTTCTTTCTGTGAAAGATCTTTCTAGGGTACATGGAAGCCAATAAGAAGCGGTCAAGTTGCTACAGTATCTTCTTTGTTTGGACCAATCGTCCATCATCAACCGTCGTCTTACCATTTGTCCTCCCAGAAATTTCTAGATCTCAGGCTGGAAAACCCAGGGAGGACTTTAGCGTTAGGCTCACCTGCCTGCTGGCCTGTCTCTTTCTTCTCAAGTCATCTGAAAATTTTGACAAAGGGCAGCTTCGTAGGGTGGTTCTGACTTTACCTAGTTCTTAATAAGCTCATGTTTAGCTGTGGGAAATGAGTCCAACTCAAATCACGAAGATTTGAAGGTTGAATCCTCAGTTTTGTTGTTTGTAACCTCTACTATGGCATCATGGTGACTCTTAGGGCATTTCTCTTTATTTTTCCTACTTACAGTTGACTAATTCTTATTTTGTATTCAAAGAATTATCAAAAATCTAAAACACATGTGTGAATTACTACATCATACCCTAATGCAAACCAAAAGGGCAATGTTCCCATGAGGACCTGGTTGCCAGCATCTTTATTGCTCCCCCGCTTTTTACAGAATATTGTTCACAGTTTATGGTTTTCTCAAGACTCATAAGACTGCTATAATGAACCAGAGAAAAGGAAATTATCTTAAATTCCACCTAAAAAAAGCTGTGGTTTTCAATTGCAAAGGGATGGTACCCAAAAGTAGAGTTAATTAGTAACTCCCACGGCTTTTTATAAAGCTATTGTACTCCTGCCATGTTTTATTAAATTTTAGGGTCATGCAATTTTTATAGCCTTTTGAGAAGTGAATCTTTACCTCACCTTGTTTTGCTCTCTTTGCTATGTCTTTGCAAATGTTGAAATGGTAATAAAACTAACCTAATGAGCTAAATGTGCCCAGAAAGTGCAGTGTAACTTGTAAGAAAAGCAGCTGCGGCGCGTAGTGGCCCTTGAGTGAGAGCACTACAATTTGGTTCTGGTTTGCTTGGACACAGGAGCTGCTGCTCCCGCTTCATTCTTCACCAGCATTTAAGGGGGATGAGAGAGGATTCCAAGTGTTGCTCCAAGATTCCTGTTCCTTCTAATACGGTTACATAGCAGGAGAAAAGAAGCCTTACACATTTAGAGAACAGAAGGTTGTATCTCTTTCAGGGTCTCAGCTGTCCAGTGTAGTATTGAATATGGTTCAGATAACCAGATACAATTACGTGTGTGTGCATATGATGTCTACATCTGCACATTCACAGTTTAGAAAATACTGTGCTGCTGATCGAGTTCTGAAGCAATATGCTGTAGAAGACAGCATCTACCTAACACTTCTTAATTCAGTATTGATTTCTATCATTAAAAACAACCAACTTGTTTGGCATTACAAAAACCAAAGAAGAAGGTAGAAAAGAAATGCATAAAACCTTTGAAGGAAATTATTTTTCTGAGAAGTCCAACTAAACAGCATTTTATATAGCTATGGTTTATTTCCTTTCTTGAAAACTTTGTCATAAGGGATGGCCTCAACCTCTAGGTCAGAATTTCCTAATTCTTTCAGGTATCAGAATTATGGAAAACTAGTCCTCACTCTCAGTCGAACTTTGGCTGAAGGAAATCAAAGAACACTGAAGACATCAGAATTTGTGAATCTCGAGAGTCCATAACCCCACAAGTATAAGACATAAGAAAAAGAGAATGCCTTTTGTCAAAGAATGGGTAAGGAGTTCAAGATAGAAGAAAATGAGCAGACATACATGTATTAGCTTGAACCAGAAGAAACTGACATCTTTTATTGATCAAAGATGGTCAAGTCCTTACACTTTCAAAAAGTTCAACCTAATAGCAAAATCCCAACAAGTAATCAAATGGTTGACATCAGTTTTATGAGTAAAAATAACTTCTCTTTTTTCCTTGTGCTTGAATTGCTTTACCTTCTCTTTCTTTAAATAGAAGGAGGAAATAAACAACAATGACAAAGAATCAATGAACAAATATGATAGAGAAAAGTTTAAAAGGACAAAAGGGCAACATAATAGATAAAGAGAGAAAAAGGTAAGAAATTGAAAAGGAGGGAAACACAGACAAACAGAAAAAATTTAAAGTTGAAAGAAAAATTTTAAATGAAGTAAAGTCCAAAGTCTAAAGAGTAAACACAATGGCTAGAAAAATACTGACATTACACATAGGGACACCAAATGCAAAGGCAGTCTACTTTATGTTATTAGTTATTCTTTATGCTATTGAAAATTTGATTACTAGAATTGAAAACAGAAAGTGCCTGTAATTTGTGTATTCAAATCCTCCCTTCTTTTCATGGAATGATGTTCTGTAAATGAAGGATAAATGCTAAATGGTTTAAATGATTCATATCCATTCCTGATCCACTAGTAATATGTGAATAGGTATTTCCAATAAAATCAGTTTTGCTTTTCATTGATTCTCCTGAGCAGTAAAAAGTGTCTATTTTAGAACTGATGTGCTAAATTAAAAGGAATCTAATGCCAGTATAAACAGGAAATGGGAAAGGAACACACAGACAATTGAATAAAGAGGGATACCAGAATGAAAATACAAAGAAAAGTTATATATTAAAAATAGTAAAATGAAGACAGACACTAATACAATGGAGGGTCAGTGGTTTTTCAATTAAAGACAAATCATCAGAGACCCAATTCTGTAAAGCAGTGAAACATTTTGTACAATGTCTTTAAACGCACAGAGCCTTCATGTCCTCTCTCTAAAAAAGATACTACCTTTTCTTGTTGAAGACACATTTGAAATATTACATTTCTATTCTTTGAAACAACTAATCCGTATAGCTCTTTAATTTCCATAATTATCATTAAAAAGCTACAGGTTTGATAAAAATATTTCAAAGGTAAACATGGATTCGTCTTTCATCCAAATGCACTAGTGTACTTACTTGACTTTTATGAGATGAAAGTAACAACAATGCTGGATCTGCCAATTGTTTTGAGAAAAAAAAAAAAGAGAGAGAGAAACGAATTATCTTAAAAGGACAGGCTTTGTGTGTTGCTCTGCTCCTGTTTTCATCCACGTGGTCTCAGTAAAATTGTGGATGGCCTTCTAGTGTGTAACATTCACAAAAATGAACCAACGTAACAAGTATTTGTAAATGTAGCTTAGAAAGTCATTTATGTAGCAGTGTATGTTCTACCGACTGTGTTAACGGGAGGCCTGAGGTCGTCACTTACTAGAATTAGTGCTGTCATCCTTGGTTCCATCGAGAGCTCCATCGGGGTGCATTTGCAAGTAGTAGCCTTGCCTGCAATATAACCTGGTCACTATACCCTTGAGCTGGGGATCTGAAAGGCAAACATAGTTATCATAAGCCTCACAACGTGTCACAATAGAGTTTCTTATTTCTTTTTCTGATTTTTTTTTTTTCTTTTTCAGAAGAGGGCATTTGATAGAAGTAGCACCTTTGATTCTGTGTCTCCCAGATTCCTCTGTATTTATCAAACCTGGCACATACTAATCGTAGAAGGTCAGAAGCTGCATGTGTCAGCTGCAGAAACTGGGTCATTTTATAAAACTAACATGTGGATTTAAATGATTAATTAGAACAATTAAGCTACCAAATCTATTGGTGTAATTTTAGTTAAATCCTGAACTAATTAGTTTAATATCATTCAGGATAGCCATGCAAGAGTTTTGCAAACTTCTGGTTCTAAGAAGCCTTTAATAAGGCTTTTTAATGGATTTTTCTTTTTATTTAATTTGACCAGTAATCCCAAAAGGTGAAAAACCTGTATTTTTTTTTTTTAAATCAAACTAGCATTTTGATATGCATTCTTAGGAAAAAACCTCATTATGGAGAATGTTTCTTTGATGTCTAAAGGGTCATTGTCACTGGCCTGGGAGCATCTGGTACTTATGCATGACCCATAGAAAAATGAGAAAGTTGATTTCTAAGCTCAAGGTAAGACACAATAACAAACCTCTGCTGTGAGTTCATCTCTGTGACCATGATCCAGACATATTAAACTGATGTACAACTAAAAAGGAGAGTGAAATTATTTGATTTGATTCTTAACCAAAAGGGCCAAGGATAGAGGACAGTGGGAGTTTATTAAAATGAAAAGGGAAATTATATGGTAACAGACTTCTTATTTGATGCATTGAAAAGATAACCAGTGAAGTGACTCAGGCTTTACAAAGGGCCAGTTGTACCTTTGAAAATAAATATTTACATATGGCTTTTCAAAGGTCATCCCCATCTCATGATTGGATTTGATGTTGGACATCATAGTCCTCACCATGGCAACTGGCACCTCTCCACTACTGCTGAATGGGACTTGCAAATGCGATCAGATCATGCTATCAAAACAGTAGATTGGTACAGAACAATGAAGTCAACCATCTTGTAATTGACAGAAAATTTGTGGATTAGCCAACAGGTAAAAACAAAAAAATACACATGCCAAAAAAAAAAAAAAAGTTGTTCCAAACCAGAATACCCTTAGCCTTTTTGTTTAATGCTCAAAAAATTAAAGAGAATGTCAATATCTATTGTCACGTACATATGATATAACTAATAATTTCAAAAATAACCTTATGGTACACAGATTTTCTTCGAAGGTCATATGAGAATGAAGAAAATCTGGGGAATAATGCATGAACACCACAGCATCACATCAGTCTGACTAAATATAATAGAATGTAGATGCTTCTAGAAGACGAGGATTAAAAAAAATCTAAGTGATTATTGGGATTGTGTGACATTTGTTCCTTATTCTGTAGTATATACCTTTAAAATTCACACACAGTTCTAAGATGTGCATTAGTGGGAAAATTACTCCTGTGCCTTAGTCCACCCATTTCTCAGTAAAATTGGGCTACTGCTCTCTAAGTATCAAGGACTTCTTTTCTTATTTATGCTGCAATGTATTTATGCTCATCACTGGAAATAAGTGGCATGGAAAAGAAGAGAACAAAGGTAAAACGGCAGGTTCTTAATTGTCATGATGACATACAGAGGATTTCAGAGATTGATAATTCTTCTGTAAAACCTTTATGTTCTGAATGACTTACTTTTGAATTCTACATTTTAGCTTACTACATCTTCTAGACCTGAATTAAGTAGGTCAGGCAAGGCAGTCCAAGACATACAACTCCCACAAGCTCCCTCACACTTTAACAAAAAGAACACTTTTATTTTTCCTTTTCTATGATCAAAAAGACAAGGGATAACAGGTATTGGTAAGGATGTGGAGAAGGGGAATCCTTGTGCATTGTCGGTGGGAATGCAAATTGGTGCAGCCACTGTTGAAATAGTATGGGTTTCCTCAAAAAATTAAAGATTGAACTACCACTTTCAACTGATCCAACAATCCCACTTCTGGGTACACAGCCAAAGGAAGTGAAATCAGGGTCTTAAAGAGTTATCTACACTCCCATATTCACTACAGCATTATTCACATTAGCCAAGATGCAGAAACATACAAGTGTCCATTAGTGATTGAATGGATAAAGAAAATGAGGTATCTATATACAACAGAATATTATTCAGCTTTAAAAAGAGGGAAATTGTGTCATTTGTGACAACATGGATGAAACTAGAGGACATAAGACTGAGCTCTTTGTCATGACACCTGATTTCTGATAAGGAAGTATAAGCAAAATACAAAACTTGTGTTTTCGAATTCTCACTAAATTTCAAAGAAACGAGATGAAATTGGGATCCATGTATCAAGTTTCACATTATTTGATGTCTTCTCTTTAGAAACCATAATAGCATTATGCTCTTCTCAGGTGCCAGGCACTGTTCTTAGTACATCGCGGGATTAACTCATGGAACTCATCACAAATTACTTAACGGGAAGCCCACTTTGAAGATGAGGAAATGGAGACAGAAAGACGGAGTCATTGACAAGCATAAAACTGATAAGTGCCCAGCTGGGGGTTGAACAGGATCCTGCCACCATAACCACTAAGCTAGGTGGCCTCTGGAAGTTGAACAATGGATTGTAACTTTATAAAAGCCTAAAATAAAATGCAAACCAATCTTTTTTTTCCTTTTAAACTAGGTTTTTAAAGATTAACCATGGCTGTATCTAACCCAAATCCTGCACACTTGGAGCTGGATCTGTGATTTAAAACAACATGAAGTTAGAATCAAAGTGCTTGAAAATCTCTTCTACTATCTGCCCCACTTTGTCGTTGGCCACATTTCCAATAAGTCTCCACCTGTGCAATCCCCACCGAGGTTGCAGATCTAATCCTGTAGGCTTAAACTCGTCTAGTGTCATTCTCCAGAAGGTACTTGTTGCCTTGACTAGGAGACTCATGTGAACTGTCTCAGCCACTCACATCCACACCGCACTTGCTTTTGTTATTCCACTAACCAGTTGCCTGGTTCCTGCAGATTCTGTCTTCACAATCTCCCTCCCTTTCCCCTGTTCTAGCTTCACCACGGGAAGCACTGCAGCCCCTCCTGGCCTCTCCTAGGTGGTCATCCCAAGGGCAGTGTGCTTGTTCCAATCCAGCACATCCAGCAACATGCAGTGAATCACTCACACACCCCACAGCAGTGGGGACCCATCTTACCTGACCCGCCTAGTTTGAAAGTGCTCCATGCCAACCTCTGCACGTAGCCCAGCCTGGGTCCCTGGGGGCTGTCGGCAAATATCCCATAATCTCTCACATCTATCATGTCCCCTTTACCTATGCTCACCTGCATAAAGATGCCTCCTGGCCCTTCTGTGCACATACACCCACATGCATTCATCTTGGCACACTTAACTCCATTTCCTCCTTTCTCAAGTTCACCTCCATCAACTCTTCCTCTGAGGCACTTTTGTGATACCTCAGATGAGTTCAGATTCCTCCTCTGAACACTTCCATGGCAGCATTCTTCACAAGCATTACTCATTTTTAAAATATCAAAATTTTCCATTTTGAAGTGATTTTACTACAGTAAAAGTTACAGGAAATAATACAACCTACACCTATGTACCCATCATGCAAGTTAACAAGTGTTAGTATTTTGCTTTATAATTCATGATTTGAATTTCATGTTTATTTGTGCAATTATATGATTGATATCTGCTCCAAACTCTACTGTAAGTTTCGTGAAGAAAATCAAAATGTATGATATTGCTCAACATTACATCTCTAGGGTCTAGATAAATAGGAGCTGGGCGATATAAGTTTTTCGAATGAATGTTGACAGTGTTAGAGTGTAATTTATCTAGTAATTTCATATATTGCTAATAAAAACTTGCAAAAATAACAAGAAATCCAGGATGGCAACAAAGTCTAAAAATTGTCTAAAACTTTTGACCAGGTAATTGTACTTGCTAGACTTGTAACTTAAAAATAAGTCTTCAGTGTTATAAACTTTTGTGTAATGACATATGTATATATAACATGAGCATGACTATGTAAAAATTATTATCCATGGGGGAAAATATGGGAAAGAATACATCAAAATGTGAAAAATTAATATATTTTGTTGGTTACTAGAATATATATTTTTCAACATTTTATTATTTAAAAGCTCTTGTATAATTTTATAATGAAAAAGCAGATTTAATATTAACGCCTTTTGACAAAGAATGTGTAAAGATAACATTTCATACATACTTGCAAACAATATTGCATACATATATGCAAATAACCTAATGCATATTACTGTTGTAGATTAATTGGTGCCCCAAATTTTCAAGGATTCCACATATTAGTTTCTCTTTGTGTTTAGTCACATACCCACAAAACCTTCACTATGACCCTCACTTATAAAACTGGCCATTGTGTAATGTGGTCATTTATAGCTTGAGGTCACTCTTTCAAATAATTAAAACAGAAGAAAACAAAATCTTTCCTCGAAGTCCAGAAGTACGAAGCTAAAAAATCATAATACAAAACAAAAGAAAATGAAACAATTTTCCTGAGAAAACAACCACATCAATTATATGTGGTCAGGCAAAGGTATGACTAAGTAACTAGATCTACTGTGTAGAGGACAATCTCCACAGTCTTGACTCTCAATTAATAACTGAAGGAAAATATGTATCTGAAATCACTTGCCTATTTTTAGCTAGCCATATAAAAATGCAAAAATATTTTTCAACCCATAAAACTGTTAGAGTTCTTTATTCTTTCTTAAAATACTTATGTATTCAGAATATTTACTCTGCTTAAGAAAATATGAAAACTTTGTCTTAATTACCCTTTTTCCTTGTATTTTCTCTTTTGTTACTATATAGCATACTTTACTTGACATTCTACTAAAAATGTTTTGAGGATACTCCTTGTCTGAAACTCTGTACTAACTATGTTCTCTGACATTAATTAAAATAGAAATAATGAAAGCTAATGTGAGTGCACTTCAAGAAAAAAAAAATGTTTCATGATACAGTAGCCTCAACACTCAAAACTGAAAGAAATGGAAATCAGTTCAAATGCCTTCAGATACAAGAAAAAATACCCAACAATTTTAATTAAAACAATCCCTCTCAGAAGTGGGTTCATTTAAATCAATCACTGTCACAAATTGTTTTCATGCAATGTGAAGACTGACAAAAGAGAAATCGGGATAACCCTTAGAATGATGGATCTATTTTTAATCATTATTTAAATTGAAAAAATGCACAATATGGCATGTGTTTTTATATAGCAAATATAAAAATGTATGTACATCGCACATACCATGTTTTTCTACACATAAATCTCGGTACAACTTGGCTATCAGTGCAGGTTCTTAAGTGTCACTCCTCTATTAGCTATGGAAAAATCACATGTTTTTTTACAGAGTAAAAAGCCACTTTTGGAATAGACATTTTCATGGCAGATCTAATTACATTTTGGCACTCCTAGTAGCAGAATATAGCATTGTGAATAATTTACCCAAAGCCATAAATTATCATATAATTCAGCCATAAAAATAAACCATATCAGGAACTTTTCCAAAGGGCTAAGAATAAAAGTGGGGTGAGGACACTAGTAAAATGATGAATAAACTAAAGGTAGGTGAAAACCTGCTCTATCTTTTTGTTAATGCCATCCCAAGGATAGCATTCAATTTCCTCTGGAAATTGCCCCCATACTACCTCAAGGGCCTATCCTGCTAGGAACCTTGTTTCAGCTATTTCAGAGTGGTCCCCTAATCTACCACCCAATCCAATGCATTACTATTTATTAATCACTTACAAAGATGAATAATTATTAAACATTGCATTTTCTGGTTTGTTAATTTTAACTGTTGATTCTACAGCCTAGAACACGCTCTCCACCTCTGTCTACCAGAACCTTATGCTTGTAGGTACTAGAGATAGAATCTCACATAAAAAACAAACAAACAAACAAACAAACAAAACAAAACCAGTTTTGCCCTCAAAGAGCTTGCTATCTACTCAGAGGGTTAAGGAAGAACATATAATATGGTTTTGTGCCAATTAGTCATGTCTGAAATTACTGGGTTTTTGTGTCTTCCTGTCCTGCAAATACGTTATAAATCCCTTGCTAATTTGCATCATATGTTATTTAAAGTAGCCTATCACTATGCTTTGCACAGAGCAGCCCTTCAACAAATATCTAATGACTGAATTCATTTTGTTTGTCTTTAAAAGAATCTATATATAAGCCCTAAATGATATTCAAGGCAAGATATATTTTGTGTATCTTATTTAAGAATTGGAGGAGCATGGGGCGCCTGGGTGGCTCAGTGGATTAAGGCCTCTGCCTTCGGCTCAGGTCATGATCCCAGCGTCCTGGGATCGAGCCCCGCATCGGGCTCTCTGCTCAGCGGGGAGCCTGCTTCCTCCTCTCTCTCTCTGCCTGCCTCTCAGCCTACTTGTGATCTCTGTCTGTCAAATAAATAAATAAAATCTTTAAAAAAAAAAAAAGAATTGGAGGAGCAGGGTATGCTTGGAATAAAGATAAAGTGTGTTTTTAAATGGAAACACCAATAATTTTTTGAAAAATTGTTTTCCAAAACTATTTTGCCCCCCTCCAAAAACACTCTTAATGAAGTGTATTAAGGAAACAACAGTGGGTAGAGCCTTTTCTTAGGGAAAATATTTGAGAAGATGACTAAAGGGAAGGCATGCCATATTATCCTGCTCAATATTTGACCCTCAGCTCCAAGGAACAGACAGACCTAAGAGTGGTTCTTGGGATCCCTAATCCAGGGTTGAACTCTCACTAGCTTTGTGAATATCCAGTGTCTACAAGCTCCAAATAGGATGCACATCTTCAGAACTCAGTTGAAAGCATCCCCTTCCAATACTGTTTTTCAACGAGGTTCTCTAATTGTAAGATCCTAACATATTAGAGACACATTGGTCCTCTTATGGTCCCAACATAATTAGCACTGGATGATAAAATCTAAAAATGTTGGATCTACTCTTTCCCTTTATTTATTCATCACTTACAAAGATGAATAATTATTAAACATTGCATTTTCTGGTTTGTTAACTTATTCCTTCTAAATTGTAATTATATATTTAAAAAATAAATTATAAATATTAATTATATAATTGCAAAAGACAATAAAAATTCTTGTGTATATTTTAAAAAGAAAAGGATATGGGGTGCCTGGGTGGCTCAGTTAGTTGGACATATGACTCCTGATTTTGGTTCTGGTCCTGATCTCAGAGTCGTGAAATTGAGGCCCGCATCGGACTCTGCACTGGGCGTGGGGCCTGCTTAAGACTTTCTCTCTCCCTCTGCCCCTCCCTTGAATACTCTCTGTCTTCCCTATCTAAAAGAAAAATATGTGTCCTTCAGTGACAACATTTGGGATTCAAGTCAATCATTATTATCATTACACCTAGAGAAAGCTTTGTTGATAATATATTCTGTCATGGAGTCCTAATTTATGAATGACTTCATTTTCTCCTGGCCAGAACACATAGGTGCATATACAAAGAAGCACTATACCCTGTTTCATTCAGTGTGCTGATGTGTCACTCTGTGTGGCATCGGCAGCATTCACAAATATGAACACATTATTTATGTTCAGATTCTTCACCAAAGATATCAAATACTAAAAGAAACTTAATACTACTTTGAGGATATTTTATACCAACTTCTTTACATTAGTCTAGGTATCAGGAACAATCATGCTACTCGCTGACTGAAAGCAGAATATTTCCTAGATGTCCAAGCAAATGGCTAAACATTTTACTTAAATTTTCAAATGCTATTGTCATCTTTGGAAGAGTAGAATCAGAGATCCTTCAGTTTAGTTGCTATCTAAATGACATTTATTTTTTTTAATTCTTTTTTTAAGATTTTATTTATTTATTTGACAGACAGAGATAACAAGTAGGCAGAGAGCCAGATGTGGGGCTCCATCCCAGGACCCTGGGATCATGACCTGAGCCAAAGGGAGAGGCTTTAACCCACTGCGCTACCCAGGTGCCCCTATTTTTTTAATTCTAAATATACACTTGGTATTTGTGTTCCTAATGATGTTTTCAGATAAGTATCTCAGAGAACTGTTCAAAGTCTTAGCAATATATTTGCAATAAGTACTCTCTAGTTAAAATATCAGAATATTCCATGCTTAGTCAACTAGTCTCCAAATGTTCAATGATAAACTTCTATTTCTTCATTACAGGATTTTTTAATTAAGAAAACTACTAGTGGCAAAAACTGCTACAAACCTCCTTTGGAATTCTGAAAGGAATCTCTGCCATCTTGAAATACTCACAAGTTGGAAAGTGAACTTATGATATTTTTTTCACAATAATGACACACACACACACACACACACACACACACACACCAATAGCAAAAAGTCGGGGAAAAAAATTTTACTTGCCTCTTAAATGGACAAAATCACATTCTTTACTGTGATAATCCTTTCACTTCATGCTGCTCAACCAAAAAGCTATTTTATACTTATTATAAGATAAAATATAATTGTATATTATAAATATTAATCGTGCCTCTCACTATGTTCTTCATAAAGTTTGAGGTTAATCAAATGTAACTGAATGGCTTGAGGAACAAAGGTCCAAGAGTACTGTTAACATTTGCTAATATTTTATAGTCACATACTACCATAAAGAACAAATTTCAATGCTGGAAATATGACTAAAAAAGAATATGAATGCTATGTGAACCATAAATCATAATCTGAGAGAGCTTAATAATTGTGAAAACTTTCTTTAAAAAGTGACTTCAGGGCGCCTGGGTGGCTCAGTGGGTTAAGCCGCTGCCTTCGGCTCAGGTCATGATCTCAGGGTCCTGGGATCGAGGCCCACATCGGGCTCTCTGCTCAGCAGGGAGCCTGCTTCCCTCTCTCTCTCTCTCTGCCTGCCTCTCCGTCTGCTTGTGATCTCTCTCTGTCGAATAAATAAATAAAATCTTAAAAAAAAAAAAAGTGACTTCAACATCTTAACAAGGACCAGAAGTACCCTTTCACATGAAACAATAAAAAATTGACATATTGAATTTTGCAAGATACTGGACATTAGGGAATGAAAAACAGTAGTCTCTCAGGTGGGAAATAAATGAGGTGAGTTCTATTTCCTGAGAGAGATTCCCGAGCATGTTGAAGGGAGTTCAGTAGACTTTCTAAATTGAGGAGATTGAGCTGAGAGTCTGGGGAGACCAATGTAGATGGTATCTAGAGTACTGGAGAAGAGAGAGCTGCTGGAAGAGAGAACTTCTAAGACCTGTAGGTTTACATGAGAATTCAGTTCTGTACCGATCTGCAATTTATGTAAGGTGACTTCCCAGACTGGGGAAAACCATCTGAAAGTATTTGAGGTAAAACTGCCGCAAGAACACACAGGACTGGAAATACTGATTATTCCCACCAGTCAGGCTGCAAAAATTAATAATTCATGGGGCACTGAACACAGTATAAGCAGGGTCTTGCCTCAAAAGTAGAAAAAAATTAGCCCTAGAATGAGCAGAGCTTCAGTCTCTATAAACAATTGTAAAAGCAATAACCAAAAAGGGTATAACTTTTCAAAGGAAAATAAGTGCATTCCAGAATAAACTCAAGAATATTTATGGGAATGTAAAAATTTTGAGCCCCCAACAAAATAAAATTCAAAATATTTGAAATCAAATAAAAAATTACCAGCATGGAAAGAAGGAGGGAGATTTAACCTGTAACAAGGGGAAGAATGAATAAATCAAACTGACCTAGAACTTCCTCAGATGTTAGAATACTAGACAAAGACATGCAGTCATTATAACTGTATTCCATAATTCAAAAAGTTAAGTAGAGACATAAAAGACATAGTAAGGACCAAAAAATGAACCGCTATAGATGAAAAACACAAGTTGTAAAATGGGAGAAAAAAAAAAGACATGAGATGAGATTGTTTTCAGATTAGGAACTGCAGAAATGCAAGGGATGAATTTGAAGACATAGCAATAGAAATTGTTCCAAATGAAGCCCATAGGGAAAGCATAATTAAAAACAAACAGGAAAAGTTGACAGTCTTCCCTTTCAGATCAGGAACACAACAAAGATGTCCACTGTCACCACTGTTGTTCAACATAGTACTAGAAGTCCTAGCAACAGAAATCAGACAACAAAAAGAAGTAAAAGGTATTCAAATTGGCAATTAAGAAGTCAAACTCTCTCTTTTCACAGATGACATGATACTTTATATAGAAAGCCCAAAAGACTCCACCCCCAAACTACTAGAACTCATACAGCAATTCAGTAATGTGGCAGGATACAAAATCAGTGTACAGAGATCAGTTACTTTCTCATACATTAACAATGAAAACACAGAAAGGGAAATTAGACAATCGATTCCATTTAGTATAGCACCAGAACCATAAAATATCTGGGAATCAACCTAATCAAAGAGGTAAAGGATCTGCACTCGAGGAACTCCAGAACACTCATGAAAGAAATCAAAGAAGACACAAAAAGATGGAAGAGCATTCCATGCTTATGGATCGGAAGAATAAACATTTTTAAAATGTCTATACTGCCTAGAGCAGTCTATATTTTCAATGCCATCCAGATCAAAATTCCACCGGCATTTTTCAAAGAGCTGGAACAAACAATCCTAAAATTTGTATGGAACCAGAAGAGACTCCTAATTGCTAAGGAAATGTTGAACAAGAAAAACAAAACTGGGGGCATCACATTGCCTGATTTCAAGCTTTACTACAAAGCTGTGATCACAAAGATAGCATGGTACTGGCACAAAAACAGACACATTGACCAGTGGAACAGAATAAAGAGCCCAAATATGGACCCTCAACTCTATGGTCAAATAATCTTTGACAAAGCAGGAAAAAATATACAGTGGAAAAAAAGACAGTCTCTTCAATAAATGGTGCTGGGAAAATTGGACAGCAACATATAGAAGAAGGAAACTTGACCACTCTTTTACACCATACACAAAGATAAACTCAGAATGGATAAAAGACCTCAATGTGAGGCAGGAATCTATCAGAATCTTAGAGGAGAACATAGGCAGTAACCTCTTTGACATCGGCCACAACAACTTCTTTCAAGATATGTCTCCAAAGGCAAAGGAAACAAAAGTGAAAATGAACTTTTGGGCCTTCATTAAGATCAAAAGCTTCAGCACAGCAAAGAAATAGTCAACAAAACAAAGAGGCAACCCACGGAATGGGAGAAGATGTTCGCAAATGATGCTACAGACAAAGGGCTGATATCCAAGATCTATAAAGAACTCCTCAAACTCAACACTCAAAAAAACAGATAATCAAGTCAAAAAATAGGCAAAAGACATGAACAGACCCTTGTCCAAAGAAGACATACAAATGGCTAAGAGACACATGAAAAAAGGTTCATCATCACTAGCCGTCAGGGAGATTCAAGTCAAAACCACATTGAGATACCACCTTACACCAGGTAGAATGGCCAAAATCAACAAGACAGTCAACAACATGTGTTGGAGAGGATGTGGAGAAAGGGGAACCCTCATACACTGTTGATGGGAATGCAAGTTGGTGCAGCCACTTTGAAAAACAGTGTGGAGATTCCTTAAGAAATTAAAAATAGAGCTACTTTATGACCTTGCAATTGCACTACTGGGTATTTACCCTGAAGATACAGATGCAGTGAAAAGAAGGGCCATATGTACCCCAATGTTCATAGCAGTAATGGCCATAGTTGCCAAACTGTGGAAAGAACCAAGATCTCCTTCAACAGATGAACAGATAAAGAAGGTGTGGTCCATCTATACAATGGAGTATTATGCCTCCATCAGAAAGGATGAATACCCAACTTTTGTATCAGCATGGATGGGACTGGAAGAGATTATGCTGAGTGAAATAAGTCAAGCAGAGAGAGTCAATTAACATATGGTTTCACTTACTTGTGGAGCATAAGGAATATCATGAAGGACATTAGGAGAAGGAAAGGAAATGTGAATTGGGGGAAATCGGAGTGGGAGACAAACCATGAGAGACTGTGGACTCTGAGAAACAAGGTGAGGGTTTTGGAGGGGAGGGGGTGGGGGGTTGGGTGAGCCTGGTGGTGGGTATTATGGAAGGCACATATTGCATGGAGCACTGGGTGTGGTGCATAAACAATGAATTTTGGAACACTGAAAAGAAATAAAATAAAATAAAATAAAATAAAATAAAATAAAATAAAAATAGAAAATCTCAAAAAAAACCCCAAACAAACAAAGCCTCAGTCAGCTGTGCAATAACTTGAAGCAACAAAATGCATATTTAATTGGAGTCTCCAGAAGAGTGTCAAGAGGACAAGAAGGAAAAATATTTGAAGAAACAATGGCTGAAAAACTTCCAAATTGTTGAAAGTATAAAACCAAAGATCCAAAGAGCTTAACAAACTGAAGGCAGGAAAAATGACAAAAATACATCAAGACACATCTTGCTGAAAGTACTCAAAACCAGTGATAAAGAGACAATCTCTTTTTCCTCCAAAGTCAGGAAAAACATTACATACAGAAGAATAAAAACAAGAAAGATAGCAGATATATATATATATATATTTTTTAAACAATTCAAGCAAGAAGACAACAGAGCAACATCTTTGCTGCATTGAAAGAAAAAAGTATCTTAAAATTCTAAAACAGTGAACATGTCTTTCAAAAACAAAGGTAAAATAAAGATGTTTTTAGACACCCAGAGGAGAAAAAGTGCATTGTCAGATGGATTTCATTACAAGAAATGTTGAGGGGAAGCATTCAGGAACAAAGAAAATGATACCAGATAGAAATAAGGATCTAGTCTAAGGAATAAGGAGCACTGGTGATGGTAAACACACCAGTCAATATGCACATTTTTTTGGTTATTTATATCTCTTTAAGAGATATTGACTATTTAGCCAATAGTCAATATCTTTTAAAGAGATATATGTATAAAAGTCAAACACAAGACAAGAAGGGAGAAATAGAGATATACTATACATACCTGAATATATACCGTACATGCTATTAGAAAGGCCCCACATTTGGTTTAATGCTCTTTTGATTCCATGTTGAAATTATTAGTAATTTTTTTAAGCATAGACCCTGCATTTTCATTTTTCCCTGAGCTCCTTGAATGATATACCCTGTTCTGTTCTTACATGTGACACCAAATGCATGATCCAATGAAGAAACATTGATAAAATGAACTGTATAAAAATTCATAAATATCCTTTCTTCAAAATAAACTGTTCAATGACTTAAAGAGAAGTTACAGACAGGGTGAAAATATTTGCATATTTTTACTGAATAAAAGCTTGTATCCACTAATACATAAAGACTTAAAGCCCAATAGTAAGAAAACAAAGATTCCAATAAGATAAATGCATAAAACTATAGAGCATTTTATCAGAGAATTTTGTGGATGAAAAAGATGTTCACAAAAAGATGAACAACATCACACTATTCATTGGGGAAGTGAAAATTAAAACCACAACAGGTTGGAGTTACACATATTAGAAGAATAAAATTTTAAAGAATGCCAGATCCATTGTTGGTAAAGATGTGGATAAATGGGAACTCACAGACACTAATGGGAGAAACAGAAAAGGCTCCAGCTACTCTGGAAAGCTGCAGATTCTTAAAATATTCACCATAAACCTGCCAACATAACCCAGCCATTCCCTTCCTAGATACTTACTCAATAGAAGTGAAAGCATATGTTCATACAAACACTGAATGTGAATGATTATTTGTAATTATTTGTAATAGTCCCAAACTGGAAACAACCCAAATGTCTATTCCAAAGATGAATGATAAACGGACTGTGGTATAACCACACGATGGAATACTACTCAGCAAAAAACAGGGAATGAACTATTGAAAAAGGCAATGAAATGGATGGATTCCAAAATAATTGTGCTGAATAAAAGTCACATGATTCTGTTCATACAATATTCTATAATTTAAACAAATATAAAATGACAAAAACAGTATCTGCAACTTCGGAGATTGGTGAAAGGCCAGAGGGGGAGGAGGTTAGGAGTGTCAAGAGACATAAGAAAACTTTTGGGGTGATGGACTTATTCACAATCTTCAGTGTGATTGTGGTTTTACATCAAACTCATAAAATTATACATTTTAAATATGTACAGATAATTTTACAAAAATTATACCTTAGTAGAGTAATTAAAAATAAAAACAAAAGGTTAAAAACATCAATCAATATTAGTAAAGGACAAAAGAGATTTCAGGATAAAAAATCTTACAGTGGATAAAAACAAATTATTTCATAATGATTAAGGAGTCAGTTCATAAGAACCCTGAAGGTTTATGTATCAGCTGACAGAGTTTAAACCACATGAAGCAAAAATCGATGGAGTTTCAAAGAGAAACAGAAAAATATAAAATTATAATCAGAAATTTCAACTCTGTTCTCAAAAAATTATGCAACAAATATACAGGAAATTAGTGAGGATATGTCTTAAGGCTTAGAGTATCATACGTTAAATTTAATATACTCCGCTAAATCACTACAAACTATGATTCACTTTTCCTTTCAGAAACTAGAAATGGGATTTCCTAAAATTAAGGAATCTGAAAACTAGTATTTGACTCATTCATGGAATTTTCACAGCCAGTTGGACCTACAGCAGGTCATATTAATTTGCTCTCCAACTGTTACTACATTAACTAAAACTGAGTATTAGCATGAAAAAGGTATGATGTTAAGGAATCAAGGGCATCTGTTGGAATTAAAGTATCCAAGGCTTTCACTGAAAATTATATTACAAATAATATACGGTATTGCATTAACCACGTAAACAAGAAATATGGTAGATGCATTGTTTTATTAGCTTTCTTAAGGGAAATTGTCAAGGGGTAAACTGGAAAATGCATGAAAAAAAACCCCACATGTGTTTAACTCTTTAACATACATTTGATTCAGGGCCAGGAAACATTTCCCTGAGTGTACTATGCCAAGAAAATAATCAGGACAGTAGCTGAATTTCAGAAAATCACTGCCTATGACAACTCCAGAGTTGAGGATCATGCATTTGAGAAACAGTATTTTGAAGCGGGTATAATCCTATTTTGTCTGTTCACATCCAGAGCTGTGTAGAGACCTCCACCCAAGGAGCAGAGCTGGCTATACGAACAGTATGAAGGCGACATTGATAAGTCCCGTAAGGCTGCTTCCATTTAAGGAAGGTGCAGCTATCTGAGCTCTGCTTCCTTCTAAGTTTCTGCTTCAGACATTTGTCCTCCAGCTGCTTCTAGAAGGAGATGACAGTCATAAACTCTTTTGTAAACCAAGGCCACTCTGTCTAGAACCTCTAAAGCAGCAGGGTAGGGAGCAGGACGAAGGCATTGAAAGATACCTATTCATCGCAGTTGACATGGACACTTTCAACTAGAGAGGGAAAACATTTAAACCAAAGGTCATGAAGAGAAAAGAAAAGAAAACAAAACAAAACAAAACAAAACAAAACTCCTAGAAATCAATGTGGACGTTCCATAAAGGATGATGCAGAATTTAGCCTTGGATTTAGAATTCAGTTGTGACAAGGTCTATGTATATTGAAAACTCAAACCTTCTGCATAATTTATCAGAAAGTGGTGCCTCTTACCATTTTTATTTATTAAGGCTTAAAATAAGTGGCATTTCATAACAATTTCTTCAAAGAATCCTTAATGGCACATCAATCACTAATACTCCACAATATAGCTATAGGAATAGATCAATTCACCTTGAAAAACAAGAGAAGAAATCCTTCCCATGTTCTGCTTAAGTGTATTTTCAAAAGCTACAGTATTTAAATGGCTCATCCAGCAGGCATTTCTTGAACATCTACTTTATTCCAGGCTGTCTGCTAGGAACTGAGAGAGACTTGTAGCCAAAGCAGATGGCTGTCCATTATCTCCAGCATCCGTAAGCCAACATATGATGTGGGTCCTGGAATGTTGAGGCTGCACAAACAGAAAGGGCCAACACTACTTTTAACAGTAGGAACAGTAAGAGTGGCCACCTCCTGAGCACATACGTTGGGCTGGAAACTAGTCTAAGTGCTTCATCTATATTGACTCATTAATCCTATAGCAACCTTTTGAGATAGGTGGCATTTTTATTTTCATTTTACAAATGAACAAGCTAAGGCACAGAGGGGTATGTGTCTCACCAAGATAACAGAAGGATATGATGGAGCTGAGATTGAAGCCTCAGGGGTCTGGGTCCCTGCCTATCCATGCACCGTGCAGCCTGGCTCTGGTTGAAGACCCTTGCGTACTCAGAGCAACAGAGAGCGCAGGGACTCACTGAAAGCACACAGTGAGGGGACGCTGACCGATTAGAGGGCGATGACTGACATGGCAGGCCTGGGTGAAACTACATTAAAGAATGTTTAATTGGAAGCAGGTGAATTTGGTTGTTTTGCAATATTTGTGGGGCTGTCATGAAGACAGAGAGTGGGATTATTTAGTCTGGATTTGGAAGAAGGAAATAAGACATACGTAGAGTGATACCAAGATAGAGCCTAAGCGAAGGTGGTGATTGTCATTTCTGTGATCACTACTATATTCCAGGTGTCTAGTAGAGTGCCTGTATTATACTAGGTGCTCAATAAATAAGTGACTAATAAATGAATACATGGATCCGTAAAGGTGGAGAAATTTAGCTGTGCAGTGACAGAAAGAATCAACTGTCCTGCACAGCAACGATTTCCCTGACGCTGAAGTGTTCAAGAAGAGATTCGTTGGTCGCCTATCCAGGGAAGCGGGGAAAGAATTACTCCCTTGCATGCTCTAATTTCAGGCTGCTTTGGAAAAAAAAATAATAATTCATCTGAAGATACAAAACAAATATGAGAAAAAGACAACCTTATTTTTTAAAAATGGAAGCCATCATCATTGGCAAAGGACCATTTTAGGCCTATGGTCCCTCCCTTTGCACGCATGAAGAACTATGACAAGCTCCATCCCTTTCCTCTCTTGAGGGGTCCGATTATGGAAAATTAGGAATTGAGGGAGAGTGGGTACTAGAGAGGAGGAGGGGGGTGGAGAAAAGGAAATTACTTCTTACTAAGTGGTTAAAGAAAAACAGACAGATCTTGTTTATTAGAGCAAAGGATTAGAAGATGGAAATCTACGGCAGTTGAAAGATTAAGAATGTTTGGATATATCATAAAATGATCTGTGGGATGTGGAGCTGCAGACAAGCCAGGCATATTTTAACATCAGTGACACCAACTCAAGTCTGGGAGAAAATTTGCAGATTGTGTATTCAATTTTCCTTTTTTAAATTTTTTTTTATTTTTTGTATTTCAAGTTTCTTTAGCTTTTACTTTAGTTCATAAATATAGCTGGATAGTCACAGAATGCTCACTCAACCACTATTTGGACTATTTCCACTATTTGGACAAGTTCTGGGGTGCAGAGTGGGCAGAAGAAAGAGAAGGGGGGTTTGCTGGCTAAGGATCCAATCCTCATCCCGCCCTCCTCAGCCTTTCTGAATGTACACTTAAGTCCTGAGTCTTGACTTTTAAGTCCTTTGCTTAAAGTGGATTTATGGTTCATAGCTTTGGCATCAGATCTGTATTTTCAATTTCTAAAAAAAAAAAAAAAAAATATATATATATATATATACATATATATATATATATATAAAATGGAAAAGAAAAGGAAAGAAACAAAATGCTGGGAAAGACACCACTTAGGGAGCACCACTCCATTCAGTGTATGAAGTTTCCCTTTGCCCAAAAACCTTTCTGACCTGAAACTGATCTGGAATGGGCCCCTGAAAAAAAATCAGTGTCCTAGAGAAGAGCCAGAAGCACTGGAGCCTCAAAGGAGCATGGTATCTGGAAGGTCTGCAGTCATAACTCAGTGAGGCTGGTCTCAAATGACAGAATAGCACAAGCAAAACAAAAAGCAAAACTTTGAAACACTATCCTGAGAAACACCACTTAGCTATGTGCATGCCCATGCCTGTTATTTGCTCTTTTCTTTTACAATATAACTTTTTAGGGAATAGAGATTCCAACATTTTCACTAATTTTAAAATTTTGGTTCAGTCCTTCAGCACACATGTACAGAACCAGATTTAAAACTCCTCCTTCAGATCCAACTCCACACAAAAGACCCAAATCCAGTAAAAAGTTTCTTAGGGAATTTACAGCTTTATGTGGACTTCAATTTGGATGGGATAGAAAATAGATCAATGATAATAAAACACTTAAATATTCATTCAGAGAATACCACCAGCCAAAGAAGAGGAATCATTTATAATCAACTGAAACAAATGTGGTGTAGACATAATTACTAAGGGCTGGGGGCACCTGGGTGGCTCAGTGGGTTAAACCTCTGCCTTTGGCTCGGGTTCTGATCCCGGGGTCCTGGAATCGAGCTCCGCATCAGGCTCTCTGCTCAGCAGGGAGCCTGCTTCTCTGCCGGCCTCTCTGTCTACCTGTGATCTCCGTCTGTCAAATAAATGAATAAAATCTTTAAAAAAAATTACTAAGGACTGGTCATTCTATTCTAGGTGGTCAGTGGAAAGCCTTAGAGGGAGTGTGAGGTGTGAACAGAGTCAAAGGTCAGAGATGGCCAGGATGTGGAAGGTGGACCGAGTCAGGGGCTCTCCTGGTAAGGGGAATGTCCCCGTGGGGGAAGTAGTTTCTGCAGCCATGTTGATGGGCAGGAAATGTTTAGAGGGTTTGGGGATAATGGAACACCACGCTGATGGCAGTCTGCAGGCAGCTCTGGGCACACAGGAAACTCAACCTGAGCAGTCGGCACACTAAAGAGTGCAGAGGTAAGGAGATGTCATGTCTGTTTCTGCTTAATTGAGAAATGATCTGATGTTGGGACATTTTAGAGAACATTATCCACCATAGATCACTATTCTACACACAATGAATGAGCAGTAATACAAATGTTGAAAAGATTAAACCTGAGAAGCTCATTTGATTATGTTTCTAAATTACCAAATCTAGAATTCGAAGCTTTGCTGTAGAGAATGTTAGCTGTGTGCATGTGTGCGTGTGTGTGTGTGTGTGTGTGTGTGTGTGTAATGAAACATGAAGACTGATTCTGTTAAATGCTATAACCTTAGGTCTTTAGATCACTTAAGATTACTATACTGGCACTTCCACAGCAGATTAATTTAAATAATACTTTAAGCAAGCTTGCTCTATTGCTTCATGAAGATAGATACACAAGAAGATCATTAATAGGGAAAAAAAAAACTTTGAATCCCTATCAATATTCCTCTAAAATGTGCTCATGTCGCTAAACAAATTGCTGTAATATCTCCCAAACAACCCAAAGACGACTTTAGAAGGTCACATATTCTTTTGAGGTTACCTCCTGATAAAAAACAGCAACAACAACAAAAAATACTTCTTAAAAGATATATTTCTACTTGCTTATGTATAATCATGAGAAGGCCTCAAAGGGAGTATCAATTTAAAACAAAGTTTTACTATCATTTATCATGAAAACACATTTGGTGTAAAAACAGACAAGAAAACAGACAAGAAAAGTCTGCAATTTCCATCTCCTCAGATAGCTATTGTCTTTATTCATGTACTAAAATATTTGAAGAAATACATTTGATGTAAATTTTGTGTCACACCATCGGGACTGTCATGTGGGTTTTCTGGAGTTATAGAATTATTCTATGCCTCCAGAGTTAATCATGGGATGCAGAAGTAAAGAGAAAAAACAAAACTGAATACGTTTACAAAACCACATTTGGAGAATTCCTCCATTTCCATCTTGGGAAACGAACAGCAAACCACGGATAAAAAGTGAAGTGTGAAGGTGATATTTCATCAGATGAGAGAGGAATGAAGTTTTACTACATGCTTATCTGACCTAGAAATTTTAATGCATGCTGTCTATTTCAGTCTCTAGCGCACGCATTACCCATGGAATTATGAAGAACATTTGAATCTCAGAGCATCCATCATTTCCTATTATTGCTCCGCTAGCAAGGGATGGCATTGATACTAAATCGGACATGTGTTGGGCTTTGAATGAGCCTTTGCTTTGTGGAGCTGTTATGTTTACACATCGACATATATACCATACACATATGCATTAAGGCTGGTTCCTTGGCCTCTACGCCCTGTATCAAGGCCGCTCCTGGATATGCCCTGTTATGAAATGGTCTCTTATCCTCCCCATGGGGAAACGGTCTTTATTTCCTTGATTTGGATATTTTATGAACCCATCTTTGTTGAGTTTTAAAACTCAATTTATTTAGACAAAACAAAACAAAACATATGTTCTCTATAGTGAAAAGTATTCCAGTTAACTTCTGATATAAATCTTAACTCATGCCAAGGCCTGAACACAAGGTAAAAAGTCCTTTTGTGCAGATTTCAGAGCCCTTCTTGAGAGGAGGTTTGGCATTCTTGTTTCTGTCCTCATCAGTTCATGTCTATGGAATACCAGTAAGTTCCGTTTGCAAAAAGCATTTCCTGGCTCACCTGAGAAAACACTGATCTTGTGAAACGGACTAATTCCAGCTTCTTGGGACTCCTCTATGAAAGCTTTGTGTCTGCTTTGCTCTGCAGTAGACCAGGGAGAGACGTTTGGTGCCTGCTATTCATTTAAGTCCCTCCATTAAAATGAGATCTGTAGTTCATAAGGTCATCCCAGAAAGACAAAGCTTTAAGTAAAATTGGAACTAAAAAAAGAACCTTCAAATCTCAAAGGGGACAGCATAAAATAGATTATAACAATATGGATTGTAACAACAATGCTCTACTCCCACACAGCCTCTGCTCTGGAACAAAATGTCTCCCAGTCAGAGACAGAATTTATGGCTCCATACACTCAAAAGGGCAGACGAGATCCCGGGGAACACCAGAACTACCCTGATGATATCATGCACAGCAAAACATCCAGCCAGACTGGTGCACATGCTTCCGCCAACCCTCCGCTCAGGCATCTGCAGGACTGACTCCACATAGGATGGGGTTTGGTGCAAAGTGGAGCCAGTTTCTCTCTCTCTCTCTCTTCAGATTGGTGAGCTGGATCAGTGCCTAACTTTTCAGAGTCTGTTTTCTCATCTCTGTGAACACAAGTGAGATAACATCTACCCATCAATGCAGGACCACAACAGGTATATAGGGGTTTGGGAACTATAGCTGGCATTTAGGAAAGGGTAAATGGGGTTAAATTTTCTTCCTCTTCTGACATTGTCATTGCTCCTTTTGTAGGAATTTAAACTGGAATATCTAATATCCAAATCTTTGGTGAAATTGGAAGCAATAATAAAGAGAGATGGTAATTTGTAGAGAGACACTTTACCCTCTGTTCTGCATGTCTTCCCCTACAGGAGCCCCACCAGTCACCATGTTCTAGATGCCTGCACCCTCACAATGCCCTTGCCCATCCCCCTCCTCAGAGGTGTAAAAAGTCACCTGATTCTAGAGCTTCTCAAATGGTCCCCTGCCTACCAACGTTCAGATAGGAGCATCCCAGGAGAACTTTTCAGAGCTGCCTCTTTCAAAAAAGCACCCTCATTCCTAGAGATATCAAGATGCATTCTTCTCCTTCCCTGCCTCTCCATGCTTCCCACACTGAGGGAATAGCCCTCGTGTTCTGCTCTGTATATTCCAATATGAAATAGTAGGAGTGTTGGTAAAGGTAGTAACTATAATAATGATAACCACCACTTAGTCATTACTCAGTATGTGTCAAGCACAAAACTCAGAATTGTATAAACATTACTTAACATGATCCTTAGAAAACCATTCAAATCAATAATTATTACTTTAATTTTATTTACTTAAATACGTATGTATAATTTGAGACTTAACCAGATAAGGGATTTGACAATGTTCGCATAGTACATTGTAAATCTAGGTTTTGATTCCTGTTTGCAAACCTGCTGGATGTAGCAGTAAATAAATATGAAGTTTTCATTTATTCCATACCAGTCACAGAGCTATCTTCTGATCTAGTTTTCTTTTTTCTTTTTTTTTTTTTTTAAAGATTTTATTTATCTGACAGAGAGAGATCACAAGTGGGCAGACAGGCAAGCAGAGAGAGAGAGAGAGAGGAGGAAGCAGGCTCCCTGCAGAGCAGAGAGCCCAATGTGGGACTCGATCCCAGGACCCTGAGATCATGACCTGAGCTGAAGGCAGAGGCTTAACCACTGAGCCACCCAGGTGCCCCCTGATCTAGTTTTCTGATGGCGCACATGAGAGATGGGGAAGAAGACGCAGAATAGAGCTTTACATATAAGCACAGAGCACAAGAGTATGTATGTCACAGGCAGAGGCTGAGCCATGGACAAAGAAAAGTCACCCAATTATTTGATAGGACTTATAGTATCATTGTTAATAGTATCAATGGCTAAGGTTTAAGATATCTAAAGTTTGCAGAGCAGGGAAGAGAAAATAAGGAAATGGACAGCTCGCTGTCAATACAAAGATGCAAAAGAAACAGCTGCTGTTTTATTTTCTGTTTTTAAAAATATGACCCTTATTCAAAGTCATCATTTTCCCCTTAGGAAAAGCATCATATGTTACAGAGAGACTTTTGATATGAAGGTTTCCATATAAGTTCTCTTTGTGCATTCCTCAAAAAGTGTTTTAGAAACAAAGGAAAATGGTCCTCACCCTAATTGTTTACCATTTAGTCACATATATTATTTGGGCATCAGAAAAGGCTTAGTAAAAAGCTAATTAAGATCAAGACATTCTTAACTTGATAATTCTCTTAACAGCAGAGAGGAAGTGTCTATGCTTTGCAATTACGTGGGCCATTGAACACGTGAAGTAAACGGAATTAAACTTGTTATGACTCACTACCATGCCCCCAAAATACCCCAGTCCCAGTGTTATCTGGTTTAAGGGAAAATGAATTTGCAGAAAACAATGAGGTACTTTGTTCCCGAGTCCCCAGAATCTCCAGGAACAAAATCTGTGGTTTGAAAGTACATTGGCCTTACCACCACGCAGTGGGAAGAGCCCTGGGGGTCAGCAGGTGTGGGCTGTCTCATTAAATCATAAGCCACAGCCTCCCAAATCTCTCTGTGAAGTGGACATCAACATATTTGGCCAACCTACATCACAGGATGCTATATGAAACTCATACATTATTTTAAAGGAGTAAGGAGCAAAATCAAGAAATGAGGCTGAAATGGTGGGGAAGTGCCCAAAGCTTATGTTGAAAGTGAATTCTATCCTGAGACTATGTAGGTCAATAAATTAAAGCAGGCAAGTGACAAGATCCTGTGAAGATGCTTAAAGTCGTGCTCTGGCCACCCGACTGTCAGGTATGATGCAAGCAGTTGAAATACCATCCCTGTGACCATGTCATAGCTGGCCTTTTTCTCAAGTGACAGCAGTGGGATGGTGACAAACGCACAGCTGTGAGAGGTATGGAGGAGGCAGAAATGAGAGGATGAATTCTAACAGCAGCTTGCTCTCTGCACCGGCTGCCTGCTGTTTAAAGCTGGCCTCTGCATCTTTTCCAATGGCTATTTCCTGTTCACCACCATCCCCTTTCCATCCAGTATGTCCTTTTGCAGGTGTTTCCTGGCCTCTGCATCTGGAGCAGCATGAAGTTGACTTGCTTTACGCTCTCACAATACCTTATGCAAGTGCTGTTGTTGTGTTGACTGTGTTGCTTTGTGATTATCTGTTCATGGGATGGCCGGTGATCCACAGAATAATGGTTCCCCAAAGGTGTCCACATCCTACGCCCTGATATCTATGAATACATTACCTAATTTGGCAAAAGAGCCTTTGCATAAAGAGTTAAGTTAAAACCCTCACCATGGTAACATTATCTTGGATAATTTAGGTGGATTCAGTGTAATTACAAGGGTCTTTATAAGAAAAGTGAAAGGAAGATATGACTATGGAATAATTATTGGACAGGTGGAATGTTGCTGACTTTGAAGAGGGAGGAATAGCCACCTGCCAAAGAACCCAGATGGCCTCTAGACGTCTGAAAAGGCAAAGAAATGGATTCTGATCTAGAGCCTCTGGAGAGGAATGTCGCCCTACTGACACCTACTGTATTTTAGCCCCGTGAGACCCATGTCAGAATTCTAACCTACAGAATCATATAATAAATATGTATTGTTTTAAGCCACTGCATCTGTGCTAATTTGTTATAGTAGCAATTCTAAGTGAATACCTGTGCACCAGACTGTTAGCATCTCAAAGGGTAGGACTACATCTTCCACCCCCTGAGGTATCATATAGGTAGCCCTCTACTCGTGAAAGCACTTTCATTGACTACCACGGCCTCCCCTACCTTTCCTACCCTTTTAAAAATCACTTTCCTCCTTGATGAGATATGAAAAAATAATTAAGAAAGACTGTAATGAAAACAAGCTTTGGCTTCCTTTGCATTTGGAATGGCCCTGGAGCATTTTAAAGGTGCTTTCATATATCTTAACTCAATGGAGATTTACTCTCTCCAGCTAAGACTGGATTGTATCCACAGGATGATTAAAATAATGTACAAATATGGAAGAGAATATTAAAAAAAAATAAAATGGTTGTGTTGCACACAAAAGTAAAGTGTTAAACTTGCTTTTGTGGGATTACTGTAATGATCCTTTCATAGCCAGTACTGCTATGGAAGGACCACCACCTGCATGGGTCTTAGGGTTATAAAACAGTCACAATGGACAGTATCTTAGGAGTTACCTACTACTGCAGTGAACCCCCCAGCTTTCAGAGGAACTGAGGCCCATCTTTGTCTGAAGTACAAGGGAGCAGGGTCAGAAGGTCCTGTCCCTTATCCGGGGCTACTCGTCTGAAAGTGTGAATAGGGAATGTCCACTCTCACTTACCACCTGTGTCAAGACGATTCTTCTAACACATTATATTGCTTGCCACATACCTATTCACAGAATCTATCGTCAATTACCGTAGAGTGGGTTGGGAAACTGAGCTTCTCAGACTTCCTATAATGGTTTTGGGTATTTAATAAGTTTTCTCTAGACTTTAAGATTAAAAAAGAAGGAAGATGCAGAGAGATTCTACTCAGTAACAATGGAGCAGTCATGCAGACTCAAATATATTGGAACTTTTAATTTTGCCTTTCTGGAACCATTTGTATTTGCATCATTGAAAGCCTCTTGTGGAAAAAGAAAAAAAAAACATATTAATTCTACTGTAACCTGAGACAACAACGTAAAATAAACAATAAAACTTCTTTTATTTCCCATTTAAGGACCATATAAAAATATGAATATATCCAGCATAGAACTTTTTTTTTCAAATCATTAAACCTGGGACTTTTAAAATAAATTATTTTTTAAATATATCTTTGATATTTCAACTTTAGAGATTCAGTTAATATTAATATTTATCTCTGGATTTCCTTTCCTAGATTAAGGTCTAAGCATACTTCCTTTTGTCAGAAATTTAATGTGGGTACACACTTCAGAGATCTTACACACCATTAATCTCTTAATGACTGCTTGGGAAGGATCATTTTACTTTTTCTGACATATATTAAGTCATATTTTTAAAGAACTCATTGGATTGTCAGTGATTTTCAAAGTCTGATCATTCCATTTCCTTTCAAATGCCTTGAATCCTTTACAAATACAAAGTGAAGGTCATCAATTTCAGTACATGATTCTATCAGGTGAAAGGATTCATGTACTTTTCTGCTTCTCCCTTTATTTCCTCCCCCTCTTCATTCATTCAGAGTTGGTTTTGCAGAGTACGAATGCCCTGTTCTTATTCTGGACACGCGGATCACACGTTCTTTCACATTAGGCAAAGAATCATTCAAATATGTGAATCTTTTAAAGGTAGGTGAAAAATAATTACTCTCATTAAAAGGGACACTGAGGTACAAACACAGCTGTCCAAGAGAAGTCACTTCAGCAAATGAAAATGTAGAAGGTGAGAATGCATCGACGTGTAAAGAATCCACTTTCTATGCTTTGCATTAGGAATTAGAAAGGGTGACATCTGAAGTCTGATCATCAAAAGGCCAAAATGCGGAGGGAAGGATTTGTGGGAACTATCTGAGGTACCTCGGCATATTTTACACCACAAATGCTCCAGGGATTCCCAAATATTTTTACTTAACTACTTTCAGTGGTAGAGGAAAGTCAGTGGTCATGTTTCCTGGTGAATCTGAGGTATGGAGTCCCAAACAGCAGCTGGTTTGGTGGAGTTCCTTTGGAATCTTGATTCTACCCCAATTTTTTTAAATTTGAAAGTTTATTCTAGTCAATAATCAGTTTTCATTTGATATAAAGTATTTTTTTAAAGACTTTATTTATTTATTTGACACACAGAGAGAGAGAGATTGTGAGAGAGAGAACACAAGCACAGGGAGTGGGAGAGGGAGAGGGAGAAGCAGGCCTCCGGAAGAGCAGGGAGCCCGATGTGGTCTTGATCCCAGGACCCTGGGATCATGACCGGAACTGAAGGCTTAATGACTGAGCCCCCCAGGAGCCCCGATATAAAGTATTTTAAATTACTTGTCATAACTAAAATTGATGTTGCACAAAGATATACTTATGGGTTCTCATACTCCGATATACTGCTTTGTTCCTCAAGGATATCACCCATTTGCAAAGGATGCTAGCCAGGCAGAAAACATTTGTGTGTTATTGAGGTGGAACAATAACACCCCCTGAATATTTTTATTATTTTGAGTTCATGTCACCATGTCAGTCTCCTCTACATATTTGCCTTCTATTTCCAAATCAATCCTCCTTCCACACCCCATACAAAATTTAAAACTATCACTGAATCTAAAGGGTTGTATCTTCTCTTTCCATACTTGCCTACATTCCAGAGTTCCCTTGGCATTTTCAGCATCCTTTGCATTTCACCTCTGCTCATCTAGCATCACTCTCCAGGCATTATGCTGTTCTCAACAACTGTATGGGCACCATTCACAAACACTGGGTTCTAATAGTCAGATTTTCTCATAGTGTGATGAGCCAACAAAAGATTCCAAACAGGATATAACTGCTTTACTAGAGGGGTATATGAATGGAAAAGAAATCCACTTTGAAAAGAGATAAGAAACGAAGTCAGATCCTTTCTCAAAGCTTGGGAAAGTTACTATTTTTCCTGTGTGTATGGAGGTACACATAGGCAGACACATGTGTGGATCTCTGTGTGTTACATCTGAAATGGTTCAATGCTGTGTCATATCCATAGCACATCAACACAATGAGTTAAGAGAATTCTTTCTTATCTGGCTCTGGCTATGAGTAATCATGAGACCATAACAGAGGAATTCACATATGGAGGTACTTGTGGGTTACCTTAGCTATAAAATATGGTGACAGAACTGGATGACTTAAAATTTCTTCTGGGCAAGACATAGAAAACACACTGTAACTCAAATAAAAGTAAAAAATAAGGAAGTAAATAACCAACAATTTTTCCTTTTCCTCCCAATCCAGATTTTCAAATTGGTTTCTATTAATGTTCTTAAGAATGAAATTAGAAACATGATCTGCTGGGACACGTGTTGTTATGTGTATAGAAGAGAAGGGCTCTGATCAAATAGATATATTGAATGTTTTTACCAGGTCCAAAGTTTGTCCCTCACTATGTGCATGAAGTTTGGTTAAATTACCAAATTTAAATTTGGTCTAAATTACCAAATTTGGTTAAATTACCAAATTTAAATCACAAAGCAGTCTTATGTACATTTATCTCATTTGAGTCTTACTTGTGAGTTAAGCAAAATAGATATAATTACATTAACATATTTGACAAATAAGGACTAAAGGTTAGAATGATTGAGTCATTTATTCAGAAGTACACAACTCTAAGCTGAAGGAACTCTTCAAGACCAAGGAAGTTTGGAATGGGGCCTCCACTAACACCAGCATCAAATTGTGTCAAAGAATTCATTAGGAGTTAGAGAGGAGAAGGGAGTTGAGGGAAATTGGAAGGGGAGGTGAACCATGAGAGACTATGTACTCTGAAAAACAACCTGAGGGTTTTGAAGGGGCAGGGGGTGGGAGGTTGGGGGAACCAGGTGGTGGGTATTGGAGAGGGCACGGATTGCATGGAGCACTGGGTGTGGTGCAAAAACAATGAATACTGTTACACTGAAAATAAATTTAAAAAATTAAAAAAAAAAAAGAAATACTCTGATTTCCTGTCAAGACTCTCCCGACCTCTCCAGAGTATTTGTTAGTAAGAATAAACTTGTTGCAGAGTATTTATAGCAGCCTGGAGCATGGAATTCGCCTTTTCATCTTTTTTGTAGGCTTTAAGAGCTAAGCCAAAAACAGGACACATCTTTATATTACTCTTTGTGAGGTAAACCCATGTGTTTTTTTAACATTCTGGAAGGTGGTTTGGTAATCTACAATTTTCCTACTGTTAGCAACTGTCAGAGAATGAATTTGGAGAATGAAAGAATAATTCAATTTTTACAATAGAACACAATAGCCTAAAAATAATTCCAGCTAGCAGTATTAGTAGTATAATAGCACAGCACATGCAATATACAAAAGATATATATCTAGAAAAATTATTGACAAAAATATCCATCTTTGTCCCAGATTTTATTAGAAATTAGAACTGAAAATAAATTTTAGTCAGTAATGTTTTAAAAAGTCAAGTCAAATCAAAAGATGGTCAAGAATTTTTCTTTTTTTTTTTTAAAGATTTTATTTATTTATTTGACAGAGAGAGATCACAAGTAGATGGAGAGGCAGGCAGAGAGAGAGAGAGAGGGAAGCAGGCTCCCTGCTGAGCAGAGAGCCCGATGCGGGCCTCGATCCCGGGACCCTGAGATCATGACCTGAGCCGAAGGCAGCGGCTTAACCCACTGAGCCACCCAGGCGCCCAAGATGGTCAAGAATTTCTTCCAACATTTTCCTCCAAATGACTTACAAAAATATATGGAACTTGATTTGATCATACCTATAAATCATAAAATCCCTCTTAGTTTTGGTCAAGATACTGATTTTCTATCTTCAGGATATGGTGATTTTTAAAAAAAATTTTTTTAAAGATTTTATTTATTTATTTGACAGACAGAGATCGCAAGTAGGCAGAGAGGCAGGCAGAGAGAGGGGGAAGCAGGCTCCCCGCTGAGCAGAGAGCCCAATGTGGGGCTCGATCCCAGGACCTTGAGATCATGATCTGAGCTGAAGGCAGAGGCTTAATCCACTGAGCTACCCAGGTGCCCGAGGATATGGTGATTTAAAAAGAAGATAATATTTCCTAATTGCCAGTTTCTCTGAGAACTAGGATTCAAAATTTGGAAAGCAATTTTACCTCTATTATGACCAACTAACCACTATAATATCAACTTTCATTCCATATATGAAAGCTAGATACTTTAAAAAAGAAAATAAATTTTATTAAAGGTCTTAGAAAGCTTCCCATAGGAAGGACTTGAGGGGCCAATCTAAAAGAGAAAAAAAAATATGGAGGTGAGCACAGTATTATACACCATTCTTCCTCTCAAGAATTTGCTGTTTCAGAAGTAGAGAGGAAAAAGTCTGAAAATCAGAGCAAGGTTTTTGATAGTCCACAATGCTGGAGACAAAAATTGGAGACAAAATTGAAGATTAAATTGGAGCTCCAGCGTGCCAATGAGTAGTGCCCTTGGTAACCATCCAGGATTTCAATTGGAACCCCTACAAAGCTGTTCCTTAGCCAAAAAAACAAAAAACAAAAAACAAAACAAAACAAAACAAAACCCCACAAAACAACAACAAAAAAATTAGAAATAGACAAGCTAACACACACACACACACACACACACACACACACACACACACACACACACCACACACCCCCCACCCACACAGGAAAGCCAATTTCAAATATATTTCATATTTGAATAAATTGAGGTTTTCTGCCCCTACTCTAATTACCTACACACACAAAGAATCTCCTCTCTGAGGTAGATAAAATCATAGACAGTTTCTACAGATTTCTATCCAAAATGTTCAACACTCAAAAACTGCCAAAATTATGAAAGGAAACAAAAAAGATCCAAGAGAAAAACAGAAAGAAAACAGATGTTTTGATCTCCCAGATAGGAGTTAGCAGACTTAGACTTTGATGTACTGTGATTAATATGTTTAAGAAAATAGAAGACATGATGGAGATCTAAACAGAGAATTAAACTAATCAAATAGAACTTTCCAAACTGAAAAAAAAAAACTATAATAGAAAAAAGGCAATAAATGAGTTTAACAGCAAAGGAAGAGAAGACTAAATAACTGAAAACTAACTGAAATCAAAATATCCAAACTAAAGAGCAAATATACAAATCTAGAAAATGGAGTAAGAACATGGGAGACAAAATGAAAAGTACTGACATAAATGTAATTGAAGTCCCAGAAAGACAAGTGAGAGAACAGTGAAGAAATATTTGAAATATGTGAATATAATAAAAAAAATTCTGAAGCTGACATAAAATCTTATATCCCAAATTCAGAACATGAAAAATACAAACTAGAAAATACAGAGTGACACCTAAGCATACCATGATAAAATCACTGAAATAAAAAGCAAGCTAAAAATCTTAAGAGCAGCCAGAAGAAAATGAGTACAGATGCCTGAGAGTGGAGTTTTCAGTAGGAAATAATGGCAGCCAGAAGACAATAGGATGACATCATTAGGTGATGCAAAAAAATTCCTTCCAATCTAGAATTCTACACTCAGTAAAAACACCACTCAAAAACAAACTAATTAAATGTTCACTCAAACAAAACTGACAGAATTAATAACAAGTAGACCACACTAGAATAATAACCATAATAATAAAAGAGATGTTTAGGCCAGAAAACAAAGTGTTTTCTAGATGAAAAAACAAAAATGTAGGAAAAAATAAAGAGCAAGTATAAATATTTTAACAAATATTGAGTCTATAACACAATAAAAATAATTTCTTATGAATTTCATATATACATAGAAATAAAAGCATGACAATAAGAAACAAACAGGGGTGCCTGGGTGGCTCAGTGGGTTAAGCCTCTGCCTTTCTCAGGTCATGATCTCAGGGTCCTAGGATTGAGTCCCATATTGGGCTCTCTGCTCAGCAGGGAGCCTGCTTCCCCATCCCCCTCTGTCTGCCTCTCTGCCTACTTGTGGCTTCTCTGTCAAATAAATAAATAAAATATTTTTTAAAAATAAGAAACAGAGACTAAATGATAAATTATACTAAGGCTCTAATATTAATGTGACAAGTATTCAAACTTATATCACACTCTATAAGTCAAAATTAAATGTAATAATATCCAAGGTAACCACTAAAATATATTGTAATGGCTTTATAAACCTCAGGATAATAATGGTGGAAAATGGAATAATAAATAATATTCTTGACACATTAAAAGAATATAAGAAAATAAAGAAACAGGCAAATAGAATAGATTGAACAAATAAAAAACAATTGTCAAATGTTACTGTATCAGTAATTTCATTAAATGTAAACAGACTGGATATTCTAATTAAAAGTCAGAGATTGCCAGAGTGTATTTAAATCAAAAACTAAAGCAAAAGAAAACATAAATTCATACTTACAAGATACCCACCTTAATTATGAGAATATAGAAAAGTTAAAAGCATGAAAAATAACCACTATGCAAACACTAAACCAGAGAAAGCTGATGTAGTTACATTAATAGCAAGCAAAGTAAATATTAAAGCAAAAAGCAAGACATTATGATGAAAGGGTATATCTACCATTGAGATACAATCATTTTACATTAACTTATAAAGAAGGCAAAAACTGGCATATCTAAATGAGATACAGAAAAATCCACAACCATAATGAGAAATTTTTAACATAGCTGTTTCTGTAACTGACAAAAGTGGAGACATGCATGGAAAATCAATTTTTAAAAGACAAATGTGAACTGCACAATGAATGAACTTAATGTAGTGGATGTGCATAAAATGTTACATCTGGCTACTAAAAAATTGTGTTTTCAATCCTCATATTTAATTTTTTCTCAGATTATAGTGGATTTAACCCACAAATCAAGAGATTTATTTTTATAAAAAGATAACTAGATGATCCCTAAATATATGAAAATGAAATGAGAACTTCTAAATAATCACGAGTAAAGGAATAAATCACAGTGGGGATTAGAAAATATTTTACTTGGAGTGTCTTGGTAGCTCAGTCAGTTAAGCAGCTGACTCTTGATTTCTGCCCAGGTCTTGATATCTGGGTCATGTGTTCAAGCCCCTCATTGGGCTCCATGCTGTTTAAGACTATCTCTCTCCCTTTCCTTTTGCCCCTCCCTGCTCTGCCTGCACCCACACCACTTGTGCATCACTAAATGCAAATTAAAACAGCATAGCACAATTTGTCCAATGCAGCTAAAGGTAAATGTTTACAGATAAATTTACAGTATAAAATTAAATGTATGCTTAAAGGCCTAAAATTAATAGGCTTAAAATTTATACTCTCAAGAAGTTAAAATAAAATCCAGCAAATTTAATCTAAGGGAAATAGGAGACAATAATTATTAAGAACAGAACTTAATAAAACACAAAAATAGAAAATAGAAGAAACTGAGTCAAATGTGGCTTCTTTAAAAAAGATGAATAAAACTTAATACATCTTTTTTTTAAACTTAATACATCTTAACAGAAGTGTTCCAGATAAAAAAGGCAAAAGGCAAAAACTATTAGTATTCCCCCCAAAAAAGGGAATATTGCTAGAGAAGTGATGAACAATTCCCAGAGATAACACTAATGAGTCTCCAAACACTGTTAAGTAAAAGGAGCCAGACACAAAATGCACATTTATATAAAGTTTTAAAAAAAAGATTTCATTTATATATTCAAGGGAGAGAGAGCACAAGTAAGGGAAAGGGCAGAAGGAGTGGGAGAAGCAGACTCTCTCCTGAGCAGGGAGCCCAATGTGGGTCTCAATCATGACCTGAGACAAAGGCAGATGTGAAACTGACTAAACCACATAGGTGCCTCACACTTTTTTTTTTAAGAGAGAGAGAGAGAGTGAGTGCAGAGGGGGGTAAGAGCAAAGGGAGAGAGAGAAAAACTTAAGCAGGCTCTACACCAAGTCCAGAAGCTGATGGGGCTTGATCTTATGACCTGAGCAAAATCAAGAGTGGGATGCTTAACTGACTGAGCCACCCAGGTTCCTGAAAACAAGTATATGTCATTAGCAAAATTTCTTTTTCTTTCTTTCTTTCTTCCTTTCTTTCTTTCTTTCTTTTTTTAAGATTTATCCATTTATTTTAGAGAGCGAATAAGCAAGCAGAGGAGAGGGCTAGAAGGAGAGAGAATCCTGAACAGACTCCCTGCTGAGTGGAGAGCCAGACATGGACCTTGATCCCAGGACCCTGAGAACATGACCTGAGCCAAAAACAAGAGTTGGCCACTTAACCAACTGAGCCACCCAGGTGAACCTATTAACAAAATTTCTGATAAATTTATATTCCTTTTTTTTTTTAAGTGGGCTCCATACCCAATGTGGAGCCCAACACAGGACTTGAACTCACAATTCTGAGATCAAGACCTGAACTAAGACCTAGAGTTGGACACTAAACCAACTGACCTGCCCAGGCACCCCAATAAAAGTTTTGAAATAAACAAAACTAATACATTGTGTTGGAAGTCAAGACAGTGCAAACCTTTAGGGTTTATTGATTGGAAAGGGGCACTTTTCTGTTTTGATCCAAGTGGTTCTTATGCAAGTGTATTCGTTTGTGAAAATCCATTAAGTTGTACGTGCTGTGTGCACTTTTCAATGCACATGTTATATATCAATAAAATATCTATTTTAAAATCGGGATAGTATGAGACATACACATCATCTTTAAGCTATAGGTCATTTGATAAACCTGCTGAGTGCTCACACCAGGAATTTTTTACTTACACCTTCAGTTATAGTCTTGCATGAGAAATACTTAGAGGATTTTCTAATCACCAAAAAAACAAACACCTTCTTAAAAAAGGAAAACTAGGGGTGGACAAAAAGAAGAATTATAGTGGTTCCCCAAAATTGGAGAGGAACACAATCTGTTAGGTTGTCTCTTGGATTTTATAGCCTTGAAAATTTTATGAACAATAAACATGAATAAAAACCTTTTGAAAAAAATGGAGTGGAATTGCCCATAATTAAATAGAAACATGTCAGAGAAAGAGAGTAGGTGGGAACAGATAAACTAAAGCCATAATTCTCAGCATCTCCCTCCCACTCTCCAAGGGTTGACTTCCAACCCAGATTGGGAAGAATGTTCTCAAAACTTGCAACTTGTTCCCTACTTGAAAAGAAGTTTCTCTACATGTTTTTCTTATTCATTATTAAGGAAACTTCAAGGGAGATGGTAGTTGTATCATAAGAGAGCAGCCTTCACAGTAGAAATCCAAAAATACAAGGTAATAATCCCATTATATACCCTTATAGTACAGACTATATGATCCAAGAAAACTACAAATATCCATACATTTCCATTTTTTCACTTGAAAAATAGCCAAACTATGGAAAGAGCCCGGATGTCCATCAACATATAAATGGATAAAGAAGATGTGGGTTATATATATATACAGTGGAATATTACTCAGCCATCAAAAAAAGAAATCTTACCATTTGAGAGGATGTGGTTAGAACTAGAGGTATTATGCTAAGTGAAGTAAGTCAGTCAGAGAAGATATTTATCATATAATTTCCCTCACATGTGGAATTTAAGAAACAAAGTAGAGGATCATAGGGGAAGGGAGAGAAAAATAAAGTAAGATGAAATGAGAGAGGGAGACAAACCATAAGAGACTCTTCATTATAGGAAACAAACTGAGAGTTGCTGGAGGGGTGGGCCTGGGGGAGGGGGTAACTAGGTGATGGGCATTAAGGAGGGCATGTGATGTAATGAGTACTGGATGTTGTATGCAACTGATGAATCACTAAATACTACCCCTGAAACTAATAATACATTGTATGTTAATTAATTTAACTTTAAATAAAATTTTAAAAAATAAAATAAATAAATAAATAGGAAAAATAGACATCATGTCTATTTTAAAGAATTTTTGTGAGATTCAAGATGGATGGTAAAGTTTATGACGAGCTAAGGAATCCGTTCCCTTATGTTTACTTGCGAGAGTAGGAGGGTCTCAGGTTTATCAGCTCAACAACTTCTTTAGATTATTCGAAGTAACAGATCCTTAAAGAGGAGCAGACACATACAGACACTTTTCCAGGGGAATACCTACAAAAGTATACAAGGTCCCAGCATTAAGAATTCTTGCTGACTGTACCTTCTACATTTTAAGGTTTTCTCTTACTCTCTCTCTCTTTCGATATTCTTTTTCTTTTTGTTCTTACTCTTTGTAGCTTCTGGATGGTAAGTGCTTTAACTTAAGGTTTTCTTTGTGGAGTTCAGAGGTACTTGAATGAAAGGGGCTTATATATTTGATACACAGGTATCAAAAATTCCTTTTTGTGCTGTATAGTTTCTTCACTGCAATTTGAACCCCCTTATCAGGTTACACAGTATCTGGCTCATCCACATTTTTCCTCACGAAACAAGATACTTGCAGCCAATACTGATATGGCAACCATGAAACCAGTAGGTTTAATCAAACCACTTGGGTGTAATGCAGCCTTTAAACGGAATCACCTTGGATACAAGTGCTAATAACCACGAATAACCAACTCCCTGAAGCATAAAGGAATCTTCTTAACTTATAATTATTTTCTTCACTAGGAAAATAACTATTTGCTGAGATATTTATGAAAGGATGTTTTCCCTGTTCCAAACCCTGTCATGGTGTTTGAGACTCTGAAGCTTCACTGGCTGGTCACCGATCAGAAACACATCCGTCTGACCTACTTTCAGCACTTCTGATACAAATCCAAGAGTTTTAGTCCTATGTTTGATTAATTCAACTTCTTAAAATTGAGAAGCTCACTTATTTAGTGCTTCTCCTTCTCTTCCAAAGAAAGCTGGTTGCTGCTGTCAATTCCAACTGGTTAATATCTGATGTTTTTATTTTTCTTGTCCATCCAATGCTGCCAATCTAGATTATTTTCAGGTTTCTGTTTGATTTCCTTTTATCATTCTCCTTAAATGCATTCTAGTTGCCATTTGAGGGATGGGATGCTGTTCTTTAGGAATATGTTCAGTATTACCTAACAGAACTTAAAAATGCAGATTGAAATTCCTATGGGCATGTTGACATTCATTTATGTTGCAGATCATGGTTGAGGGATGATGACTGTAGGTGTGTGTATTTGTGTGTGTGTGTGTGTGTGTGTGTGTGTGTAGTTGTTTATTTTATATTATGCCTTTCTTTCTGGATGGACTTGTCACTGTTTCTATATTTCCTCACTGAAGCTTTAATCCCTGAAAATGAGTTTTAGCTTAGTTGCTAGTATAACTGTGTCTTATGTATCAAAGCTGTAAAAAAAAAAAAAAATCTGTGTAGATGCCAACCCCAGAAGAATTTAATGAGGTTTCTCAAGGTAAAACAAATAAGGTATCTGAAAGAATTGAATTCTAGAAGTTACCGGGAGGCATTAAACTGACTTTTACTAGAATCTTGAGCGGGCTTCTTTTTTATTTTCTATCTTAATATTCACATCTGTGAATCTAGGAGAATGGTAGCTTTTATCTGCCTAAAGGCAGAGTGCAGTAACAGTAGGGGTGGGGTTGGAGGACTGAGCACACCAATTTTTAAAATATATATAAATTTGGAATTGAACACACTTAGTCTCTGCTTTTATGCTTCATGTTGTGTCTCCATCACACAGCATTCTTCAGGCTGACCTTATTTACACACGTATACAACATACTTTCTCACTCACGAACACACACACAGTGAGAGAGAGCAAAGCACTCCTAGCTGCAATTTTCTCAAACTTAACAGATAAGACTGTAGTTGTTTGGATTGTAAATCATAAGAAGTAGAATAAATATAGTATACAGGGATAATTAGTCAACAGTTTTCAGGCTGTATTTAGTAAACAGCCAACAGGAAGTATGGGACCAAAGTAAGTTAGAAGGCACACAGGCTGGGAAGCATGAGGGCACGGGATTCTGGGGCAGGGGAATAGGACAACAGACACTGAAAACAGACCATTGAGCAGACAATTCTGCTCCTCAGGGGGTCTTTTAATGTAAGCACAAACTGTGCAAAGAAACCTATCTCTACCTTGATTTTCTAAGGCTGAGCCCATGTGGGCTTCCAAACAACTGAGCAAAGGAATTTAAAGTTAAGTGATGTCTTCCAGATCATCTTGTTCAAGCTGCTCCTTGTGTGGAGGTCTCCACATAGTCACACTCTAGTCTGAGTTGCTCAGCTGGTAGAAGGCAGATTCTGGTGGGAGAGCACATGCTCTCTCCATTTCCCCAGGACTCCACAGAGTTGGTGTGCGGGAACAGCTGGGCTGTATAGGAATAGTGATCAATAACAGTGATGGAAATTCAGACATGTAGTACAGGTGAGATTTGGGGTATTTCCTTGCACTCACTTTTTAAGGGAAAAAATCAATGAGCCTGCCTCAGAAGACAACAGTGGGCATCGTGGAGGGGGCAGAAACAAGGAACAGCAGTATGAAGCCAGCCAACAATGATAACATTTGTTAACATTAAACAGCTGCAATGTCATGAAGTGCTCTGTTTTTTTTTAAGTGAATAAATAGGAATATTTATGTTATAAACTAATGAACTTAGGAAGCTGGTGTGAGATAATCTTTGGTTCTACTGTCATGGGGTGAAAAAAAAAAACCCAGGCAGAAATGAAAAGTCTGCCTTTTGGCTGATTTATTGGTGTAGAAATTGCAAACCAAAAGTTCTCAACATCCTACTATGAGTTCTGTTTCACTTGATCACACAACAATAAACCATCCGGAAAGTAAAATGAAAATAGTCATGGGAGCATTTGGATACCAGAGACATTTCTAATGATTAAAAATTGTGTTAGCTCAGCAGCAATAGCAGAGGAAGAAGACAGTTTTGCTCATTAATTCCATATTCTCCAAACTTCAGCAACTTGTATTACTTTCATAATTTTCCAAAATGCGAAGGCCTCCAAGCTTTCCAGGAAAACATCAACATTGCCACACCATCTGGGATGGCTCATTCCAGAAGGAAAGTCTAAGAGATGATGGAATGAACACGTCTGAGTTCTGACCTGGCGTCCCAAGCATCAGACAGAAATGGGAAAGTGGAGGCAGAGCGAGAAGCCCACTTCTACGTGGGGTGGTTATCGAGTGTGCAACACTGCTAGCCACAACAGCTGTCAGAGCAACATGTTCTGTCATATGGACCCTGTAAATCCTGTGGTTGAAGTTCTAGCCCATCCAAAGGATAATCTAGGAAGACACTGGGATATAATGCTGAATACTATTATTATCTAAGATCCACTTCTATCAGTAAGACCTGGACTGCATTGAAATACTACCTCTGCCAAGTACAAGTCTCTAGAAAAATTACTTCATTTCCTCTCATCCATGAAAATGAAAATAATGCCACCTATTTCCTATGGTTGGGAGAAGTTAAGAGATGTGGCATATAATGCTTCTAGTCCTAGCAGGTGCAGTAAAGACGTTTGATTACTTTCCCTGCTTTTTCCTTTAATTTGTCAGGCATGAAGCCAAGACAAATACTTCTGTCTTGTGTAGACTTGTCCAATTTCCTCATCCCTCCATTCAAGTCAGAGCCTGGCCCCAGTGAGAAGAGAGACAGCAGATGCAATCTTCTCTGCACCAGGGTTGGCCTCAGCATGAAATTCTCTTCGTGAAAACAGCAGCCATCTCGTTTGCTGGAATAAGGATGAGGTAATTATTGAACAATCTTAGCCATAGAAATGATTAAGGGGCTAGTGGCATTTACTTATGCAGAAAGATTAATAGAGTTAAACAATTGTAAGCTGGCCAAATGGTAAGGAGGATAAAAAGCCACGAACAAATATTTAAAGGGCATGATGAAACCAAGGCTAGGCAGGAATTATTTACATAAATTTAAAGAGATAAAATGAGGCATGTGGAGAAATAAAAAGACATCAAGCCATGAGGTTCTGACTCTTTTAAAGACCTTTTACAAAGGGAGAAAATTGTTGGTTTCTGAAGAAAATGAACAATTGCCCATCAAACATTCAGGTGTGTCCTGAAAAAAGACACTATATTCATGTCACAGCTACTGAACTCAATGGTTACATATCGCCCAGATAACCTAATAAGAAAAGACAATAGAACACTGTCTATGAATTTATTCCTAACTCTAACTGCCAGTACTTCACCATGCCTTATATCTCAAAAGCCATTTGTTTTTCCAACAGGAGATTAAAACACACACACACACACACACACACACACACACACACACACATGCGGATGCCTGGTTAGCTCAGTGGGTTAAGCCTCTGCCTTTGGCTCAGGTCATGATCTCAGGATCCTGGGATCAAGCCTGGCATCTGGTTGTCTGCTCGGCAGGGAGCCTGCTTCTCCCTCTCTCTCTGCCTGCCTCTCTGCCTACTTGTGATCTCTCTCTCTCTCTGTCAAGTAAATAAATAAAATCTTAAAAAAACCCACAAATGTAAAAAAGTTACCTTAATTTGTCACCAGATCTCATAACTGTGTATCTACATGTAATAGGTAGATACATAAGAGAACCATCAGCATTACTTAAAACCAAATATACCAGTGAAAACATTTCATATACAGAAAATAAATTGTTAAATGCTCCCTCTTATATTATAACTATTTCTTTATGTATAATGCTTGAATCTGAGTGACATTTATTATTAAACAAATTAACCAAATATTTTAATTTGCCTATTAAAATGGGCAATGTTAGTAATTAAAGAGTTTGTAAATCAGCAATTACTTAGTCACAAACCTATCATATTTGTACAGACAAATAAATAAAAAGGCTAATTCTTAGAAAGACCATTCAAATTATGTTTTATGAAGATAAGTTGTTCAGGCCCAATACAAATATATGTGATGAAAGTAATATTCTTCCCAAGTGAGGAAACATCAAACACTGCCTTCTAATGGTACCTGAGTACCAACTGAGTACTCATCGTGTTTGGCAGGGCTTCATGTTGCGTGATGGCCATAGTTAATGTAGTAACAATTAATCCAGGTACATCATAACTATGAAAAGATAATCACCATGAATGGTTTTGATGGAGTAAATGATACATCAAAAGTATTTTGATGCTAACTTTACTTATAGTGTAGTAAAAACTACAAGTTTATTATGTAAGTTGAATTCTGAAGACTGTACAAATAGGATTAAGAGTTAAAGGGTTAAACCCTTGGGTCTGACCACTTGCAGATCATTGACAAGAGCACCTTACTGGTGGGAGCAAAAGTGTGATTTGGAAAGGGTTCAAGAGAGAACAGGAGGAGGAAAATTGGAGATCTATTTTTCAAGGAGTTTTGCTGACAAAAGACAATTGGTCTAGTAGCTAGAGAAGAATGCACCGTCATGAGAAGATTACTTTTTAAGGTGGGATAAATCACAGCATATTTATATTTTGATGAGAATAAGATGGCAGGATCTGAATATTATATGATGCAGAAGAGAGAGGCAACTTATTGGATTGATATCCCTGAGTAGGAGAAAGGATTTATCCCTCAATTGGAGGTGGTCTTTTTTTTTTTTTTTTTTTTTGGAGGTGGTCTTAACCTTAAATAGAAACACTAAGAGTTCATCTCCAAGTCCAGTAAGAAAAAGAGGGGTAAATGGATAGATATGCAGATCGGCTTGTAAAAGCCAGTAGTGGAGTATGTGAAAATTTATTTTTGTTATTTAATTTTCTCAGAGAAAGGGAAGTAAGAACATGGTTGACTATGGGCTGGAGGGAGGAGGTATAAAAGGTTTAAAGAGAAAGAAGGTAAGAAAATCATCTAGTTAGATAGAAATAGATTTTATTAATGTATTAGGGACCCACTTGATGTAATTACTATGAATTTAAAGTAGGAACAACCCATGTGTATGTATGTTTTTTCTTCAGCCAAAACCAGCTGTGTATGTGCAGGCACAAAATAGGTTGACGGTTGGATTACCCAGTTAGTTTTATCATGTAAGTAAGGTGAACAAGAAAAAAAAAGGCAGATAGTATAAGTCAATAAAATATCCAAATAACATATAACTGGACTTGAAAGACTGTCCCAGAGTTAAATATTCATCTGTGGGCAATTTTTATGAAATGCCTAGAACAATTTTCACATGACTTTGACTTGACTACATTATGTTCTTCTGGTATCAGTATTAAGAACAAGATCTAAGAACTCATTAGACAAGAACTCAGAACCAATGTGTTAATTCAAAAGCAGCATACAACATACAGTATCTAGTTTTCTAACAATCTGTAATTTTCATGATTAATTTGTGACTGTAACTTTTTTTAAAAGTGGTTTGCTTCAGTTTATCATGTACAATAAGGCCAATAAAGAATGTAACCAATAAAGCATCTTGTTAGAAATGAGAAATGTCTAAAATACATAATCTAGGAAAATTAATAAAAAATTAATGAAAGACTTAACATAAAATTCATTACATGCCAATAAAAGCACTCTAAATTAATCCTTTTCAGAGTTTCAGGTCAATGTTGCAATTCATCAAGGAGATAGCATCAATGAGTGTCACATCCAGACACTCGATAGAAAATCAAAGATACATCCCTACTTGAAAAATGGTTTGGTAAAATACAGCACTTTTTTTTGGTCTCTTTTGCCAAAGCCCACAAATAAGTCCCTACTTCTAGGCAAGCCTTCTCACACCGTCAATTTTAAAAAGTTAATAATACACTATACTATTGCATATATCCTACCACTATATATATATATATATATATATATATATATATATATATATATATATAGAAGGTGTTCTATATATATATAGAATGTCTACTACAGGAATTAGAGTAAGGTGTCTCCCATTAATGAAGAGTTCACAATGTCTTGAAGAACTGGAAGTGTTAAGTAGTGGGGAGAATAGTGGGTTTAAGGACAGCAGATTTGTTTTTTGAATTCTGCTGGTGTTACTTACTCAGGTGTAAGTCTTTTGGCAAAATCCAAACTCGTTGAGTCTCAGTTTCCTTTGCTGTGAAATGCTGATGTGTCTCAACTAATTGAGATAATGCAATAAAGTATGTGATAATCGAGAACTGGCATTTAAGAGCAGGGACACTGGTGTCAGCCTGGCAACTTGGGTTTCAGTCTCAGCCCCACTCTTTAAAGATATATAAACTTGGCCAGTTAACCAATTCATTAGCTTGTTTCAGATTCCTCATTTATAAAATGGATGGGTAGATAATATTAGTGTATCATCCATTAATGGATTATTTAGTGTAACAATGGATAGATAATGTAATGTGCCTACCATACAGATTTGTTGTGATGATGAACTGTTACTCTATGGTACAGTGCCTGACACAAGGTGCCATGTAGGCAGCTGATAAACAATTTAAGTCCAGTCAATTATGGCCACTGCTATGTACACACTGATTTCAATGGTCACTCTATGTCACATGTAAATCCTAAGAAATACACAACTTTTCATTCATTCAACAAATGTTTGTGCAGTGTTTGTTATATGCCACGCACTGGTGAGACACTGACTTTTAAGTGGCCGTGCCCCATTATACATAACGTAAGACCCTGTCATACCATAAGAGTCCCTATCAAACCTGATAGCCAAGAATTTTGAAAGCATAGGGTGTAACATATACTCTACACATACACACACACAAATATTTCACACAATATAGATCTATGAAAAGAGTCTTTCCCCTGAATGACAATGTAGTAGCTGTCATAAAATGGTTTTTTAAAACGTGTCTAGATTCCTACTACCACTCCCTACTGCTTTCCTCCCATAAACAGTAAATGGTAACATACTCATGTAATCTGAGTTTCTTAAAATGAACATTGTAATCTTTACAGGTCACATTACTAAATTTGTTGTTTCCTAGTCATGCCAACACAGTCTGATTGACTTTAAATTGCATCAACCTTGTTAAAATTGTCTTATATGTTTGAGTTTCCATTATGATTTTTTGTGTGTTTTTGGCCTTTGAGTGCTAATGACAATATTTAAAACATCATATACAAACTTATATTGCTGAAATATCATAGTCTGTTTTGGCTAAATTTCTTACCACTGGGGAAGAAATTAATATCAAGTATACCTAGAAAGAAACCTAGATTCCCAAAAGTAAATAGATAAATTAGATTGAAAAATATGTCACCCTACTTTTCCTTTGAATTTCTGCCATTATTTTTAAGTTAAGCAAATCAAATTTAAAAGACATCATTTTATATCAACAAGAAGGGAGGTAAAGACATGTCTACTTGAAAACAATTTTCTTATAGTAACATTATATAGAATAACACTGTTAACAGAAGAACAGAATTTGGGGGCTAAATGTAGAAGAACTACATGAAGAATTTGAAATGTAAAGTGAACCCTGTAACTGCTAATGGTAATCTGGTGTGGGATTTGGAGTAAAATGTTGTTTCTGAAATCTTGTATTATGAACTGTCAAAGGATTTCTTCACCACCAAACAATATTATTTTCTCAATACATGTAAACTCAATCTATGAACCTAACTCAACCCTAAGCAAATCATCTTACTCAACCTTACATCTTACCTAAAGTACTATGCTGTCTTACACTTTGCGTGCCATACCGCGTCTTGGTTTATTGCACAATTGTGGCATTAACCATTTTCAGAAGCCTAGAGCAAATGTAGAATATTGAAATCATAACAATTAAGGCCCAGAAAAAAATGCATAAACAAGCAAGGACCGACTTCTTAAAAAATCTCTAACATTGTTTTGTTTAGCAATTCAGTAAAGCTCCCATAAGAGCTCTCACTTAGGAACACTGCATTTGGTAAAACATGCTCGTTGAAAAATTAGACATTTCAACTGCAAGACTATGATTTTTGTCTTATCTTTATACAACTAACAAATAATAAAATCTTGATTATCAACAAGCTAGCAACAGGTATTATCAAAAGATGAGTAGGAGGACTCCCATGTACTTGGCCTTAGATAACTAAAAAAAATAAAATAAAATAAAATACGCTTTCTAAAGAGAAGTAGGATGATACTTAGAGGGAAAAATATTCCCTTGTTTATATTGACCTAAACCACCAACATAAGCAGGTGGCTGTTTTCATATGGCTTTGAAGCAGTAGCACAAAGGATGGTGGTCTTTTGATGACTTTTTGCTGCTGATTATTTCCTGAGAAGGTGGACCCACCTTTCCTTACATAATACCTTGTAAGAAGGAAGACCACTTTTCCTAGGATAACTGATGGGTTTCACTATCACACTGGAGCAAAGCAGTTTTTAAAGATTTTATTTATTTATTTGACAGACAGAGATCACATGTAGGCAGAGAGGCAGGCAGAGAGAGAGAGAGAGAGAGGAGGAAGCAGGCTCTCCACTGAGCAGAGAACCCGATGCGGGGCTCGATCCCAGGACCCTGAGATCATGACCTGAGCCGAAGGCAGAGGCTTTAACCCACTGAGCCACCCACGTGCCCCTGGAGCAAAGCAGTTTTGTTGATATAAAGCATACATGTATTTCTGCTTTTTATATTACACAATAACTAGAAAACAAATTTTAAGTAGCTCATTTTTCTTTCCTTGTTTTTTATGACTCCTGTAATTTATTTTAAGTAAAATGCACTAGTAAGAAACCCACACAACTACTGATTAAATATACATGACACATGATACCATGGGCTCCTATGATAGTAGTGGGAAAAAAAAGGTAGATTTTAAGAAATAATTGCATTAGCCACACTAAAAATTTTGAAAGGTTATTGTCTTATAAACAATAAAGGTTCTTGTTTTGGTTTAAAAATTAATAATGAAAATGTAACACTTTAAGGATAAAGTGTTAATTATACATCATTCTTTGTAGTTTCTGTTTTAGTTTTTCACTTTTTATAGGAAAGGCGAAGATTTCAAATAAAAATGTTTGCAAATTGTTGGTTTCCTTGTTCCCCTTTTTTTTAAAGCTAAATTAACAGGTATCCTAAATATCTATTTTGATAAATTAGTTAAGCCTTAAAGTGAAGTTGGTTATATGTAATCACCCTCTAGTCCTTTAAAAAAGGGATGAAGTGGGGCACCTGGGTGGCTCAGTGGGTTAAAGCCTCTGCTTTCGGCTCAGGTCGTGGTCTTGGGGTCCTGGGATCGAGCCCCGCATCGGGTTCTCTCTGCTCAGCGGGGAGCCTGCTTCCCCCTCTCTCTCTGCTGCCTCTCTACTTGTGATCTCTCTCTGTCAAATAAATAAATAAAATCTTTAAAAAAAAAAGGGATGAAGTATATATATATATACTTCATCTTCATATATATGTGTATATAATTATATATATATAATTATACACACACACATACACACACACACACATATGGAGAGAAAAATATATAAAAACTTGAAAAATATATATACTTCTAAAATGATCTATTTAGAGTACTGTGGTTCAAGGACACTCGTTTAGCTTTGGACCTATGGACCGTCCCTATTTTGCTTCAACTCAAAGGCAATGCCAAGTGCTCAGGACATGGGAGACACTATCAAGAATTGAGAGTCTATGAAAGTGCAGAAAACAGACTTTGCTCTTAATGACAATTAATCACATCTCTTGGGATGGGGCACAATTAATTATTATCAGGCATAAACAATGATAGTGAGGTATAGAATGCCACAGGAGAACTATTCGTACTTCTCTGCAATTAGGGAAGACTTCCTAGAGGCAATGGTATTTTCTCCAAGCTTTAAGAAATGGAGATAATTTCAACAGGTGAACAGAAGACAGAAGATACCATATAGAGTAAAGCTCAAGCAAAAGAAGAGGGATTTGAAAGCATGTGGTTAATTTTAGGAATTTTGAATGGTGTTTGGAGTCTTTGGAGGTAGGAAAGGCAGAGAGAGGTGAATCTGGAAAGGTGGGATAGTCATGGTGCCCACACAATCTCTATAAGCCATTTTGTAGATTCCTGTCCTTTTCAAGAGGACAAAATGATACAACTGGTATCTCAACTGGTGCAAAAAACCAAACTTCTATGAGGGTAGGAGCTGGTCAGAGTGGGGGATAGGGCTCCAGCCAAAAGCACAAAAGTAAATATAAGTCATACTCTTTATATTAAATAAATTACTAATTAAGGAAGCATTAAAAAGGAAAAACACCCTACATTTAAGAAATGTCTATTACTTTTCCCCAAAATGTAGAGCTATTCTTTGTTCTGTTTTCTGTTGGCTGGCACGTCACGTGCATTCGAATTCACCTGTCAAAATGTAAACTTCAGCCAAATGGACTATGATACATAGATGACAGTGTACTGGATTTCTCGATCTCCTTCGCTTCTCTCAACAGTTTAAGATTTTTCCCAACTCAGGGGCTTTCACTGTCCTTCTCAGATGTCGGCTCTCAGCCTGGACTTCTCAGCATGGCCCTCCCTGCATACTTGATCTAATTAGGTTTCTCTCCCACCACCCTTGCCCCTGCAGCCTAACCTCAGTCGTCTTTCTTCTTATAGGTCTTTAAGTTTCTTATTTTGTTCCTTTCCGTATGCGATAAATTTTACCCCACATTTGCAATCTCCATGATGGAAGGGGCTTCATTTGTTCTATTCGCTGCTCTACACATAACACCTGGAACAGTGCCTGACAGAGTAGGAAGAGTCAATAACTCTTTGTCAAGTTAGTGACATTCAAATGTGAAGATATATAAAATTGCCATACCTTAAAGTTGTATCTTTAAATTAACAAATCAGATTTTTAAAATTTCCTGAAGGCAGTTCCTATGCAAAGACTGAGTTTGGAGGTAAAAAATAACTATGCTTAAAAATATTTCCTTAAAGAGCATTTAAATAAATAATGAAATAATTATATTTCATTCATTCAAATAAATATATATGTAATATAAAATCATATAGATATCACTTTACAACTTACATAATATAAAGTTTTAATACTTATTTTGCTTAAATTAGTAAAATAAATTGATGTCTGATGCTCCAGAGATCTATCTATCTTTTTCTTCACAAAAGAATATATTTCTTTATATATGAGAAATATAAGGAGGATTAAAAGGAAAGGTCCTGATGAAATTTCCTTCTAGCCCACCACCTGTTTGGGAAATAAGGGAGCAGAAGTGACCTCAAATATATTTTTCTTACAGATCATTGATGCATGCGTATCATTCTGAACTCATGAATACCAAGAGAGCAGTCAGGGTTGAAAATGGTGCAACAGACTATTAGGAAGCTCAGATATCTTCCCATATCTGGGGGGAAAAAAGGTATTTCCCCATCTTCAAATACAGAAGTGTAAAGCACACCTTCCTTCATTATGCAATATGAAAAAACACTTATTGTCCATATTTACAAAATAATCTACTGGTTGTATACTTAAAGGAGACACACAGTAAGTATTAATCATTGTTTCTATTAGAGTAATCTTATCTAGAAGAGAACAGGTTTATTTACTTCAAGTAGATGGCAAATTTGGAGCTCTACCTGGTGAAAACTGTGTTTTAAAAAAGAATCTGATTTTAAAAGGGGGGAGAAGCAAACACTCTAAGATAACAGGACACCCCGTGGATCAACAATGTTTTGAACAACTGAGTTGCTCTTGTAATATAAAGGTTTGCTGGATAAGGCTCTAAGCTAAAGTGGAAAATTAAAACCCATTTTTCTTAATAGCTCCTACGCTCATCTGAAAATATTGTCCCCAAATACTTCATCAATAGGTATTATATTTATGCAATTAGATATTATATTTCTATATTCTTCTCTTCCTTTGAACTGCCACTCTAATTTTCTTCAATGTTTGCCTTTTAAGTTTGATTCTAAGAGCAAATAATTTCCAATTTCTAATGTGCCAAGAAGCTATTGTCCTTTAAAAAACTATTTAGCTACAGCCTTAAAACACACACACACACACACACACACACAAGCATTAAAACTTCTGGTCATAAATCCGTAAACGTGTAGAACACACACACTCAGATACACATGTACAGCGTATGCTTGTCTTCCCTGTCTTTGCAACAACAGGGTATTTAAAACAAATACAGCTGGGCACCAAGAATATAATGTGCTGGGCAAACATATACTCCTATTAATGTAAATATATTCTTCGATGTTTCCTGCCAAGCCCACTTGGTTATGAAAAGCAAGCAATCCCCGTTTCTCCCACAGAACACCCCATATAGTCTCAAAACAATCGCCCTTAGCAACTGGATGCGGAAGCAAGCCGAGATGAACAAAAGCAGTTGGGTTCCGGCTCCTAAGTTGCCTTCTCAGACCCTGACATTTTAAGGCAGCAAAAGCAGGTCATGCTGGGCACTAGTTGTTTCTGAAAAAACAGTATGTATAGTAAAAGGCAACTATTCTAGTCATCTGTTTGTAGTAACTGCCTGTTTTGCCTCATGTAATTCGCGAGTCCTTGAATTTAAATTGGCATATTAGGGATGCGCACCTCGCCATACCCTCAATTCGGACTCATTCTTCCTTCCTCTGGGCCCCTCTCCGCATCCCAAGATTGTGACCTCGGGCTTCAGCGCGCCCAGTGCTGCCGGCTAAGCCCCGTACTGGTGAATCTCAGTTGAACTGGCCCTTAGGTCGCACACACCCTCCACTCCTCTGACACCGGCCCCCGCGGAAGGCGCGCGGGGGCGGGGTGGGCATCACCGCCTTCACCAAGTCTGGGAGCCAAAGAGGTTTCCAGGGGACCGGGGAGGCCAAGTGAGGCCAGACACAAAGACATTCTTGACCCCTCCAGTCAGATTGGAAGCAGCCACCCAAACCCCGAGGCGTTGCGGAGATCTTTCCCCCGCATTCTGGAGTCAGACGTTACCCCCCGGGGGATGCCGAGACCCTCAGATAGAAAGAGATTTTCCCTGGAAGCCAGCCCGCAGGAGACGCGGGAGCAAGAGGCAGCCGGCGACGAACCGGCCAACTTGCCGGCTCCCGGCAGGGTTGAGTTGTCCGCGGCTACAGGTTGCCCGAGAGCAGGTTCCCCGCTCCCACCCGCGGGCGGAAGGCGCTCGCGGCGCTCGGAAGGGAGACTAGCGGGTGGGTGGGGTGGATCTGGGAGACGGAGGGAGGGAAAGGGGAGCCCGAAGAGGCCCCGTGCAGGTGGGGAGGGGGAGAGGTCCGAGGGCGCGCCTCCCAACAGTGACCCGCACAGACCTTGGCGCCGCAACCTGCGCTTCTTGAGGCCGAAGATGCGCACTTTGGAGAAGATATCCACCAGGTTGCCGTTGCAGAGCCCGCGGTTCTTGCTGGGGCTGCTCCGCCTCCTGCTGGCAGACGGCCGGTCCCAGTGCTGCTCCCGCGCCTGCCGCTTCTGGCGGATCAAGCCGCTGGCTATGGCCGCGGCCATGGTGGCCCGCGGAATGGGTCCCGGCCGGAGGGGACGGAGGGAAGGGGAGCCGGGGACACGGGAGAGGGAAGGGGCGGCGCAGACGGCGGCTCGCCCTCGAGGAAGAGTGGGGAGGAGGCCAGAGGGGGTGAGGAGAGGGGTCGGGGCGCTCAGTCCCGACTAGGACCCATCGCCCTCTCGGCGGAGCGCGGGGCCGGGCGCGCAGACGCTCCCGGGACGCGGCGGGGCGAGCCCCCGGAGCCGAGGTCGCGTCGGCCGCCTCCTGGCCGCGTCCGAGCCGGGAGTGGGGCCGGGGCTGTGGGCGCCGCCGCTCACCCCGCGCCGCCGAAGCCCTGTCGGGGGCCGCCACCGCCACTCGCGCCGCCTTCAAGCCTCTCCCGCCTCTCGGGCGGGAGGTCGAGCCCACCGACTTCCAGGGCACGGGATGGAGGGCAGGTCCCGGCCGGATGCCGGCGCGTGCGTCCGTCCGGGGCAGACTAGGCAGGACTCAGCGCCGGGCTCGAGCTGCCCCCCGGCCGGTGCCGCCGCCGCCGCCGCCCGCTCGCGGGTTCTGCCGGTGATTGTCAAGTGCTTTGGAAATCAGCATCTGGGGAGAGCAATCTTCTCCCCGGAGATCTCTAATCAAAGCGCTTCGTTCCCACCCCACTACACCTCCCTCCCGTTCCCCTCCTATGTCTCTCTTCAGAAAGAAAGAAAGAAAATTTATATAGTAATGATTAAAAATATTAATGGTAATTTAAAAAAAAAAAGAAAGAAAGAAAGCTAAAATGGAATCCAGGGGGGTGGGGTGCTAAGAGGCTGAGCCAAAGCAGGTGAGGTTGAAGGAATATCGGTGCGCTTTTTCTTAGCTGAAACTCGCAGGTTTCCGAGGCTTCCGCGGCTTGGCCAGGGCTTCTGAATCTTAACGTGTCTCCTGGTCCCCAGAAACTCTCGGCTGCGGTTGGAGGGCGAGGTGGTTTCCGCCCTCCCTGCTAATCCCTGGAGCGCCCAAACCCCTCCACCCCGGGAAGGAGGAGGAGGAAGGAGGGAGGAGAGTGTGTCCCGAGGAGGGAGGCGCCTCCACTCCTCACCCCGTCTACCCAAACTTGCGGACTCTCCCTCTTGTTGTCGTTTTAAACCACAACACGGAGCAAAACAAGGAGGGAGGAGGAGAAGGTGAGAAGCTATGCTAAGGCTGTATGTACGGAAAGACCCCCTTCCCAAATTCGCTCTCTAGCACTAGGAAGAGGAGGTGCCAGCGGCCGTAGCAGCTACGGAACGGCAGCTGGATAGGGTAACTGCCCAACTGAATATTGAAGAAGTCATAGCAGAAATATTAAGGGTGGGGGATGGTGTCACAGTATTCCAGGGACAACAAAATGCAGCCAGACTGAGGGACACTTCAACTCGAGCTGCTGTGTTTGCCATCCCTGTCCCTTTGCTCTGTCAAGGAGCAAAGCCATACGAACTGTGTCTGAGATTCAAATGTAACAGCTGCTGCCTCCTCCCCTTGACTTCCTGTCTGTGTCCTGGCAATGTTCCGTCTTGGGTAACTGAAAACATAAAGGTCCAAGAGGAAGGGAGCAAGGAGAGGGTACCCTGGGAAAGAAGGTTGTGAGAGAAACACTTCATGCTTGGATGAATACAGATCTGTGGTTTCTAGGATACCCTCTGAATGACAGAACCAAGTGTAGGTTTTGTACCTTTTCACCTTCCCTTTAATCTGTTTGGCTTATCCTTTCGGGAAGGTAAAGAAAAGAAATGCAAAAACTAGACTTCTAGCAATATGGTGTGAAGAATGGAGGAAAGAAGATTCATTTGTTAATTGAGAGACTTTTAACAATCACTTCTCTGGTGACTGCCTTAGAGCAGGAAAGGGGAGAGGCACACTGCCAACAGTCCTGAGAACAGTTCTGAACCAAGACACGCTTTCTCTTTGTCTTAAGAATAGGCAGTTAACTACTACAAAGACTTGCAACCCAGCAAGTGGGAGAAGTTCAGCCCAGTGTTGATTATAGTGAGGCTAGACACCTTCTGCTCCACAGAGCTTATCCACAACCTTTCCACATAAGCAATTATTTCTCATCTGTAACTCACTGTTTACCCCATATTTACTAGCAAGTTTTCTTTATAGAAGAACATTTAAAGACTGTATATAGATTAGGGTCCAGTGCAATCATCATTGGCTTTAGGATGATGTATATTGTATTTGACATTTAAGAACATACTCTGTAAGCTTATGTGCCACACCTTGGTATGTTCTGATATCTACAAAATAATCAGTTATTAAAAGGAACATGCAGAAGTAATTTTGCCAGAAATTTGTAATACCTAGTAACCCAGGAGATAGTAAAAGTGAGGAAAAGGGGTGTGTTAACTATTTTGCTCTTTCTCTACCACTTTATTTTCTATTTTAATGTCTTTGTTCTTACATTTTTACTAAGTGTGTATTTATGTCTGTGTTGTCATGTTCCTGCTGAAAAAGGAAAGGCCATTTTGCAGAGATGGCTATTTAATTGTGTCTTCTTAAAAATTCATGGGAACAAAGCCGGGTGAACATAAAGAGGAGCTTCTTCCATTACTGAAGAGAGGCCATTTGGACATTTTAGGCTTTATAGACTGGAACTTCTGAATGAATTACACTCAAACATTCTGATATGAGGAAATTGAGAGGCAGGGTCAGGGGTTGTGGGGTGTAGGAAAGGAAAAAGTAGAACAAGATGGGATTGGGAGGGAGACAAACCATAAGAGACTCTTAATCTCATGAAACAAGCTTGAGGGTTGGAGGGGTAGGGATAGGGTGGCTGGGTTATGGACATTGGGGAGGGTACCTGCTATGGTGAGTGCTGCGAAATGTGTAAGCCTGATGATTCACAGACCTGTACCCCTGGGGCAAATAATACATTATAAGTTAATTAAAAAAAAAAAAAAAGAAATCCTAAAAATAAATAAATAAATAAGCAAACATATTTATCTAAAGCTAATGGTGAGTTTTTCTAAGAAGCCAAACAGTAAGGATAGTGACCTCTTAAATCTAGTACTACTCCCCCGATCAACATAACCTAGTTTGCTTTGAAAGGTTTTTCTATCCTCTGACATATGTGTCTACTGTATTGATTTTAACAGATTGAGATTAAGCTTCTTATTATTAGAGCTGTGTCAATTATTTACTTTCCGGGCATTTTTCTTATAGTGCAGTCTTTTCCCCAGTTCCTCAGTTTGGGTAATTGGAGGTAGGGGTTTTGTTTCCTTCAGACCCCTCTTCTTTGTTCAGCACCCTCCAGAGCAGGCTGAGGTTCAGCACCGCGGACAGGGCCCTGCCCCCAGGGTAGCTCTCCCAGCAAAAGCAGGTTCCCGGTTGTGGAGCGGGGGCTGTTGAGTCTCTGATACTTCCTTCCCTTCAACGCAGCTTTCCACCTTTTTTTCCCCCCCTTCAAGGTGGAAAGGAAATTAATCCTCACAGCTTCCACTAACATTAATAACACTCCTCTTAGCATCAAGCCTTTCAGCTCTTTGATAACGAGAAATAACTCTTTCTTTCCTGATGGATTCCGACCCCTGGTGCAGCGCGCGGAACCGCGGATTCCTCAGTCAAGGCGTTTTCACAAGCCATAAGCGGTCCTCTATTTTATGTGGTTCCCTGTTTTAAGGGAGCCAGGCGGGGGGCCGGGGAGGCAGCAGTGGGATAATCAAGGTCCTCTAGTTTAATCCTTGTGTTTTCTTTTTACCTCCCCAAAACACTGTTTAGTTGTTTACAGAGCGAGGAGGTAAGCGAAAGAAAACGCAAGAGAGCCATCTGCTGTCTTAAGCTGTGATAAAAGTGTGTGCAAAACGACAGTGAAATTTGTATCCACCCGTTCAGGGCGAGTGAATACAAATCTATATCTTGCTGTAATTCAGAAAACAGTTTCTCACTTATGAGAACCCCCCCGCCCCGGGAGTTATTAGCTTCACATTTGACTTTGTAAAAACAAGCAATAAAGTACTGCCTAGGTAAAGCGGCCCCTGACCAGCCTGTGAGCAGTCTGAACTCTTGATTTCACAGTCTTGGTTTGTTTCTTAACTCTGCCACTACCTGGTGTATAATGAGCTCCAGCAAGGTGTCTTAGTCTCTCTCAGCCTCAATTTCTTCATCTTTAAAACTGAAATAATAGAATCTCGTTTTTCAATTCTTGTGAGATTAAATTTAGTAAATGAATATAAAGATCCTAGTATGGTGTCTGGCACCTCCTAGGTGCTCAAAAATGACTACTACTACTACTACTACTACTACTATTATAATTATTTTCCAGATTACTCATTCCTATCTTGTAAATTCCTTTCCAATTACCATGTTTTTTTCAATATCAAAATAAATGTATTCTCATGTGTATTTTTCATGTCCTAAATGGATTCATGATAAAATTTAAAATATTCAGAAGTGTACAAAATATATATTTATTTATTTTTAAGTTTTGGAGTGAGCAGTTTTAGTTCTAACCTGGTTTGTAATTGACTAAATTTGTGAACTTGGCCCTGTAAAACCATTTCCCACCCACTGAATACTGGTAATAAAATCACTTCCCTCCCTCATAGAGATTAATGCTTGTGCCTATGAGAAAACAATTCTAAAACTGTAAAGAATTATAAACATTCATTCATTGGAAGACAATTATTCAAATATCTTTCCTGTGATTGCAGTTCTCTTGATGATCCCATGCTCCCTTTGACCTCTCTGCTTTGCATGTTGTTCCCTCTGCCTGGAATATGATATAAAGCAGTTGCTAAAATCACAATTGGAGTAAGGCAAACATAGGCTTGACTGTGTGTCTTTGAGCAATTCATTTAACCCTCGGTATCACTTTCTACTTCGGTCATTATAATACAATAAGGTTATTACAATAATTACATGACAACATTGTGTCAGACACTTAAAGTAGTGCCTGTCACATTGGAAACTCAACATATAGTAGCTCTTTGTAATAATTCTTCATCACTCCGTTTTCATCTGTTCATCTTAATGAAGATGTCTCACAGGCATCTCATGCTTAACATGGCTAAAATCAAACTCTTATTCTTCCTTCTCAAACTTGTTCTTCTCTAATCTTACCTACCTATGGAATGACAACTCCATTCTTTTTGTTCCATGGATCAAAAAGTTTGGCATCACACTAATCTCATTTCTTTCTTTCAGATCCCATATGTAATTCCTTAACAAAATCTATTCAGTCTATTTTCAAGATATATCAAAAATATCATCATTTTTTCTTCTCTATCGCTTTCTCCACTACTACTTACCATCATCATCTTTTGGGGTATTATAAAAGCAACCTAACTGGTCCCCTGGGATCCACTTTTTCTCTTCCTTGATACACCCTCAACACTGTGGCCACAGTGTTGAAAATATAAATAAGATTTCATCACACCCCTGTTCAAAATCTTATACTTCTATAGAAACTGAAGACCTCACAGTGCCTACAGTGTCCCATATGACTTGTATTCACATCTGCTTTCATTTGTTCTCTGACATAATTTCTACTTCTCTGTCTTCATTCACCAGTTGCTGTTCCTCAAACCACCTGGCATGCTCCTATCCTATAGCAGGATATTTGTATTTGTTCTTCTTCTTCTTCTTTTTTTTTTTTTAAAGATTTTTTAATTTATTTATTTGACAGAGAGAAATCACAAGTAGGCAGAGAGGCAGGCAGAGAGAGAGGAGGACGCAGTCTCCCTGCTGAGCAGAAAGTCCGATGTGGGGCTTGAACCCAGGACTTGGGATCATGACCTGAGCCAAAGGCAGCAGCTTAACCCACTGAGCCACCCAGGCGCCCCTGTATTTGTTCTTCAATCTGACTATTTTACCTCTTTCAAGTCTTTGCTCACATATTATCTTCTCACATGAGATCTTCTCTGGCAAATCTGTCGATAATTGCAACCCCCAAACATAATCCCTTCCCTCTTCCTTCCTTGCTTTAGGGTTCTACATAACACTTATAACTTTTAAAAAATTCTGTATATTTCCTTATTTATTTGGACTATCTTATTACTTTGAAATATATGAAGAAACATATTTGGTTTAATTGGTCAACTGCCACACTATCTAGTGCTTAAAATGGTACCAGAGTAGGCACTTGATAAGTAGTTGTTTACTTTAAAAAAAATTGCTTACTGAAAGAATTAAGAAGTTGAATACATAGATATTTATTATCAAATAAAAAGGTCAGAAAATCGTGCTTAGCCCAGTCCGTCAAGGATCAATTACCCCATAGTGCTGATCTCTTTAAGCACCAAGGGATCTAATGTTCTATTTGGATTACACATATTCTCAACCCCATTAGTAGGTTATACAAAGAGTATTTTAACCGTTGCTTGATGATTTAGCCTCAGTCTATGAGGACATGGAGTTTGAATTCTGAATTCCATCAGGGATAACTGTGGGCCTTACTGGAAGATGTGAGACTGATTGTACTTGAATTGGAGAGAACTCTACTGTTATCTTTTTTTTTTTTTTTTTTTTAGATTCCAGTAAAATTAACATAGAGTTTTATATTTCAGGTGTACAATATAGTGATTCAACAATTCTGTAATTACTTGGTATTCATCATGATAAATGTATCCTTAATCCCCTTCACCTATGTCACTCATTCCCCCACCCACCCACCTCCCTCTGGCAATGACCAGTTTGTTCTCTATATTTAGAATCTGGGTTTGTGTGTGTTTATCTCTTTTTTCTTTCTTTATTTTGTTTCTTAAATTTCACATATTGAGTGAAATCATATGGTATTTGTCTTTCTCTGACTGACTTATTTCACTAGCATAATACACTCTAGTTCCATCCATGTTGCTGCAAATGAGGAACACTAATTCATAAAGATATATGCACCTCTTTGTTATTGTAGCATTATTTACAGCAACCACGATATGGAAGCAACTCGAGTGTTCATCCATAGAGGAATAGATAAAGAGGCTGTGGTATACATATACAATGGGATATTACTCAGCCGCAAAGAAATATGTACTACTGATCTTTGTGACTCATCCCCCCAAATGCTATTTTCTTCACTTTTGCATTGCCAACTGACAATGTGCACTTTTTCAAACCCGATACATTTAATCCACTGTAAATTAGAAACACTGATGGGCATATTTATCAGAAGTGTCTATAAACTAAATGAATTCTAATGGAGGAGTGCATATAAACAAGAAACAGCCTTATTCATGTTAATTTCATTATCAAAGGTGATTTTCTTCTCCCTTGACTTCTGAGTTTTTGCTATGTTTTAGGTGATTTTGTTATGTAGACTGCTTATATTCCAAGTAGATAAGTTTCTGTATGGCTTGCTAAAAAAGTACATAATTTTTGTGTTTGCTTTAACTTTAAGTAAACAAAAAGGTTCAAAAAATATATTTAATGGTATTGATGTCTGTATCAGATGCTATGTTTCATAAAGTAACAATTTGTCTTTTTATCTTTCATTTCTGCCACTGCCACAACAATTATTTCAACTTAGCCAAATTCAGATCCTCAAAACCACTGATTTTAGGATGCATTATTTTAGATATGATAGTAAAAGAAAAAAACTTTACTAAAATATGTCATGTCATAGATTAAGAGATGTATACCAATTTCAGAGACATTTATACATAGAGTATATTTGCATTTTATAATCAATAAAATATGGTATGATTGTACTATATAAGTCTATATATAGAAGTTGTAATTTTATAAGTCTGTTGTTCTCTATAGTTGACTTAGACACCACACATCTTCTAGTTGAAAAAGATTGTAGGTGCTCAGAGCATCTGCAGCCTAAAGCGTCTTTGGTTTCACTGATATTGTTCTTTGTCTAATTTCTTTGTTTCCCAGTGTGTCTGAATTGGAGGGATAGATAAGGTTGAAAAAAAAAATGTTTCAAACATTTCCTAGTTACTTATTTGATCATCTGTATACAGTGAGGGATGTACTTCAATTTGTAACATGGTTTCCTTTGTGAATTAATCACTTTTGAACATTTTAAATATCTCCTAAATTAAGGGTAAAATATGAAGATCCAACATTTTTTTCACAAATACTTTATTGTAAACTAATTTGACATGAGCTGAAGTGGGGTTACAAAGGATATATCAGCATTTATGTTTTCATCCTTTTTCCCCCAGATAAATGGGTTCCTTTTGAAAATGTGTAAGATAATCCTGGTAATGTAGTCAATACTGATGCTCCTCTTCCTTTTTTACTCATTCTGAAGAACATCAAAAAGTAATGTCCTAAGATGCACTTGGGACACATTTTCAGCTAGTTAATTGAGATTGAATACTTATCCATTACAGTTCAAGTTCAAAATCAAAATTTTCTGTGATAGTATTATTGACTTTTATTTTAGATTCAAAGGCTAATCAAAGTGAATGTTAAAGCATTTTAAATTAAATTTTCAGGAAATAAGTGATTGTATTAATGTTACAACAATCTTGTTGATGTATTTTGCTGGGTACATTTATTTCTAGTAGGTGAAAGATTTCCATCTATTAAAAAAAAACCTGGAAGGAATTTTATTGTTACTTAATATTTTGATTCAATAAAGAAAAAGTGAAAACTATTGGTACTAAAAACTTGCGAACATTCTTTCCTATAGAAGCCATACCAGACTGATACTAGCAGATGGCTTAACTCTACAAATCTAGTGTATTTTTTTTTTATCTGACTAATACATTGGAAAAAAAAATTCTTACTGGCTTCCAGCATTCTATATTAAAATAAACCCAAAATGTGCATAGCATTCGTTTCAGAGCTATGAATATTAATGTATCTCCTTACTCTAAATCAGTAGTGGTAGATGATAACACTAATTTTAATGATATATTAATTTGTTGGTTTTTTAAAAGACAAATATCTTAACAGAAAAAATATTAGTCAATGTCCAAAAAATTAAGAAATAAACATTCATTTATAATCTCTTTGCAAAGATTTTTTGTGCATATATGTATAATTTTACCTATTTTGACATGGTAAACAGTATCTATTCAATTTCTAGAAACAGTATCTATTCAATTACTAGAAAGACCAGTTTCACAACAATTAATTGCTCTAGACTGATTATGTTCTTTGTATTTGGTATGTATAGGTTAAACACATATATAAATATGTGTGTCTGTACATACATGTATGCATGCATACACACATGCACATATGTGTATGTGCCAACATACATTAACTAAATTCCTCCCTCTGGCAAAAGTAATGGTGAAACACTAGTAATTTCCAAATGAGAATCACTTACAAACTCTAAGGGTCAAATTCAAGACTTTAAAATAGCTATTTTTTTTTTTACCACCTTAAGAGTGTGCAATACCTCTCTAAATTTACGTTTGCATTTTTCTCGATAATGGTTAAGTAGAAATTAGGAATACATTAGAGTATAGATTTTAGTCATAATTCTTTACACGTAAACTAAGACAATGTCTCTCTCAACTTTTAAAACACCTAAATAATATGGGTTTAATAGTCTTAATAGTCTGTGACAAGCTTTAGCATTTTTGTTGTTGGTGGTGGTGGTGCCAAGGGAGCTGTGCCTGAAGAGCTTTAGCATTTATTGAAGGGAGTGTCCCGATCTCCGTTTAATAGCAGAGAAAGTTAAGCCCTCAAGATGTTAAATGATTCATGTGTTTATACTGCCAGGAAGTGGAGGAGTCAGATCTTAAGCTCCTGCGTTTTCTACCGTACCATGCCCACCTAGCACTTGGCTATTCAGTGTAACTAGCTGTCACAGCACTGAGTCTACAATGGGAACTTAGATGGGATTCAAAGACTCCCAGCAGTTTTGTGGATGGATTTTGGATTCTCTGTGATTCTCCTGAATTTATACTAAAGGGAAAATGATGATGTGCTGGTGGACGTTTATGTACACTGACTCACAGTGTTTATCCAACTCCTAAAGAAATCTCTATTCAAAGCAAGAATAAGAACCACAAGTATTGAAGGAGGCAAAACAAAAAACAAAAAACAAAAAACAAAAAAAAAACAAAAAACAAAAAGCACACATAACACCTAATACTAGTTTTTTCTAACTATAAAAGTTATACATGCTTGTTGAGAAATAATTGCAATATAAAAGTAAATGATAAATAAAAGCCAACTCTAATTCCAACATTAAAACTTTTTGGTGTATTTTTCCAGTTTTTTAAAAAAATCATTTCACATGAAAATTTGCTCCTCTATTTTTGGCACAGTTTAGTGACTAAGAAAATACAATTGAGGTAAAAGCCAGTACACGAAAACGTACGATTTAATTATATGACCTGGGAGTCCATCAGAAGCTGTTATATTCTGTACACATCCAAAAACCTTTTACAGCTCAGAAATCACTTTCTTCTAAGTCTTGCTCTACGTGTTCTGAATTCTGGGACCAATCCTTGCCTTAGTGGTCAGAGTTTCAGAAAGTCTAGCTAAACATCTTAAGACTTAGAGTTCTGGAAAAGTTGATATTAATCCACCTCTGATATTATAATCTACTTCTAAAAGATGCATGTGAAAACAATTTCCAAGGTGCAACGCACTTATGAAATGTTGTTATAAACTGATGCCATATTCTTGATCCTAGTCCTACTTTGTATAGAAGAACTTAAAAATTAAATCCTTTAAGTATTCCCCTGAATCTCCCTGAATAACCTGAAAGCTTCCTATTGTTTCTGTAACAAATCACCATAAACTCAGTTACTGAAAACAACTCGGATTTATTCTCTCACAGCTCTAGAGGTAGGAAGTCTCAAATCAGTCTCGTTGGGTTTAAATCAAGAGGGCTGCAACACTGATTCCTTCTAGGAGCTCTGAGGAAAGAGTCTGAATGCTGGTTTTCTATCTTCTAGAGGCCAACCCCGTTGCGGGGTCCACACTGCTCTCCTTGCGTCGTTTCACCCTCTTGTTTCTTGTCCCATCTCCTGCTATTGATTTAGATCCTCCTGATTAAAGTGGGCCCACCCAGATAATCTGGGATAGTCTCTCTATTTCAAAAATCTTTAATTTAACCACATTTGCAAGGTCCCTCTTACTATGTAAATTAACAGGGCCACCAGTTGCATGAATTAGGACTTAGACATTTTGGGAGCTCTTATTCAGTCTACCAAACCTACCCTATATCTAAGGTACATGGAAATAGAGGCCTGCCTAGCATTTGACAGTCACCCACCCAACCCCACCACTATTGGCAAGATAACTGCTCCAGAATGACAGTTTTTAAATTTACAGTCCTGCTTCTTACAAACATATATATATATATATATACACATTTAAATACCAGCTGCTTGCTTGATTGAATTTTTAACTACTGTCTGCTTCTGCCTGCTTCTGTATCTCTGTTGCTTTACTCCCTGCTCAAAATAATGTGTTATCGTTGGCCGGGCCTCTCTGATACCACCTGCTTACCTGGATTTCTTATGACTTCAATTATTGCATCTCCCAGAAAAAAAATAAGTACAGCATTTCTCAGCAGTTGTGGAAACAGAGCCACTGTACTCCCCTGTAGGTCATGAGGATGCATTTTCCCAGTCCCACATAAATCCATGAAAAATGTAATTTCTTAAGTTTATATCATGCCTTTCACAAGATTTAGGGCCATGGAATCGAGCTGAATAAAACTAAGGCCAGACATGTGATGTTCTACAGGATGAGATTTAGAGCCTAAGGCTATCACCAAATGAAGGAAATAGATTCTGAAAGTCTTTTTTCCCCATTCCATTTTCATTTTTATGTAGCCTGTAGGGGTAGTTGATAATTGCTGTTTCCTTTTAGAAATTTAGACTAGCTCCTTAGGTAGGAATTTGCCTTACCTGTAGATTTGACACTGACTACAAATGAAAGTTATCCTTCGAGTCAAAGATTTTTAAAGGAACCAAATATTTCCCTGAACTTGATATAGACGGAGGAAAAGGGATCTCAGAAAAAAAGAATAATTTCAAGCAGAACCCCGTGGAGAATTTTATACAAACAAATTTTAGAGCCCTGGTCTCTAAATTTCTCTTTGCTCCCTTCTCCCCCACTTTTGTCTTATGTTGTCACTCACTTTACCTTCCTGTGAATCCCTCTGAGCTTTGTAACTAGTTTCCAGAGATGAGGTACACAATGGATGCAAGAAGTCTTTGGCAGAGTCAAAAATAGTAGCTATACTACTTTGCAGGTTTCATATTTTCATATATAATTGGAAACACCTTGACACATCAGTAAATGGATCTCTCCCCGGTGGACAGTGATAAACTGTCCAAAGGGAATTATTTTTCCCCCAGATGCAGTGAGCTGGGCTAAGGAGAAGACAGCTCCGGCCACACTCACAGGCCTGTGTTCATCTCTCCATAAAAGAGGCTTGGAGACCCTCTCAAGAGATTTCATTCTAGCAGGATGAGTCACAGACTGGTTTATGCCAGACATTTTGGACTATAAAAGAGGAGACAGCAATCTGACATATTTTTATTCTACAAAGTCTTGATTTTACCCCTTGGTGCCCCACTGCAAGAATCAGAGCAGATATTCAAATGCTGTTTTCTACTTTTCAGGTCCGCTTTGGCTGAAACAAACCAGGTGTCCTAATTCTCTGAAATTTAACGTAGCTTCTGTTTCACGACTCCAACATGCTTCCTGACCTTCTGTCTATAAATTCATGCCCACCCGGGAGTGAAAGCTCTAGCAGAGAGAATACAGTCAATGGTACTGTAGTAATGTTGTCTGGTGACAGATGGTAGTGTAGCTACAGCATAACCCATGTAGCACATGAGTATGTAGCACAGCGTAACCCATAGACTTCTCAAATCACTAAGCTGTATACTGGAAACTAATGTAACATTGTGTGTCAACTATATACTTCAATAGGAAAAAAAAATTCCTGCCTCCAGCTCCCAGCTTCTCAAACACCAAGGATGATCCCTTGGCTCCTAAGCACTCCTAGCTGTACCAATGCACAGCTCATGACTTTAGAGCCTTGCACACACCCCCACACCACAGGTCCTGGATCAGTGCTAGTCTAAGGGAGGAACAGAATAAGAAAGAAATAGCCTTGGGTTCTAGACTTTTGGTTCCATTCCCCCATTCTCGCCGTCTCATGCCAGGTAACGTGGGAAATTTTTAAAAACAATACTTTCTCTAAAGGAAGCTACTCTTACTCATGAAGCATTAAAAGAGGACTGAGAGATCAAGGTTTGTGGAGGTCCTCAGCGATCTTAATTTTTGCTAATCTCAACAAATGGAAAATCACTATATGTGCCTCAGAATCATATATTATTTCTCAGTTCTAATCATTTATGGATTTGAATGAAATCTTAATTTATTATGTTACATCCTTATCTCCCACTTTTAAAAGTTAGAACAAGGAATAACTTTAGAGATGATCTAATTTAATAACCACATTTCACTAAGCAATAAACTCAGGCCCAAGGAAGTTGATTAATTTGCTAAATAAAATAATGGGTTATTTAATAAGCTAACTGGAAGCAGCTCCAGGCTTGGACTGCAAACATCCTGACATCACATGCAAGAGCTTCTCCTTTACATCTTGCTACTTCTTCCAAGAGTTTGGCTTCATTGGAAAAAGTTCCCATCACACTGTCCCCCTAGCACTTCTAGAACACAACTAGGCTCTCTCCCTTTTTGCTAAGCAACCATCCATTATTTTTTTCTGTGCAGGTACATGTATGATTCTTAAATAACCTGAGCTGTCTATGAATTATAATTGACCCTTGGACAACACGGGGGCTGGGGTGCTAACTCCCCCTGTACAGTCGAAAATCTGCATATAAATTTTGACTCTCCTCAAACTCAACTACTAATAGCCTCCTGTTGACTGACCCCTGACCAATAACATAAGTCAATTAACACATAGTGTGTATGTCATATATACTACATATACTTTATTCTTACAATAAAGTCAGCTAGAGAAAAGAAAATATTACTGGGAAAATCATAAGGAAGAAAAAATATAGGTCTTTACTTATTAAAAAAAAAAAATCCACACGTCAGTGGACCTGCGCAGTTCAAACTGGTGTTGTGCAAGGGTCAATGGTATTATATCTGACATTTGTAAAAAAAAGCTCTTTTTGGTCAATATGGTCATAAAAAGATAATTTTTATAAAGGTATATATCTTTGTTTATGTGATCAACCTACATTTATGCAGTCATTCATTAATTCACCTTATTCACAGACCTACTGAGTATTGATTCTCCATCACTATGCTTGACCCAGGATTCAGATATTAGCAAAAAGTGAGTCTACTCTCAAGCAGCTCAGAGTACAGGGGAAGATGGGTGCATATGTATGTGGACCCAGTGTTACAGGCGCTGTGTGTAAAGCTCGTGCATGAAGAATGGAAAGAAAAGTCAGTTCTACCTGTGTAAAGGTAAGGAAGAGTCTCTTGAAAAGAGTAATGCTGAGATTTAAAAGATGGGAGGTATTCACCAGATAGATGAGGGGGGGGGCATGGAGATTCCAGAGAAAAGAGATCCAATGAGAGAAACCTCAAGGTAAAGACAGCTTAACGTGTGAGGGTAGATGCAACAGTGGTATACATCCGAAGCACCCCATCCATGTTGAAAGGAGGGGTACAAAGAACCTCAGCTGGTGACCATGTTAGGAGTCATATGTCATTTGGAGAAATTTGCTCCAGCTGTAGAACCAACTGAGCAAATAAATAGTATAGAATAAGTCACAGAAAAATGCTTTTCCATATAGGCTTGTACTAGGAGCCACGGATTTACCCGGGTATTTTCATGTCATCTTACTATTCTCATGCTGAGCTTTCTCCATGCTTTTCCATTCATCTGAGAGGCAGGGTCATTGGAGTTAACATACACGCAACACACGATATGTGTGGGATATATGTCATTCAGCACATACGTGTACATGCATAAAAATAGACTGAAGTATAAACACGGTTTATCAATATGTAGTGCGTTATAGGTATTTATTTATTTTTATTCTCCATACTCTCCCCTGCCAAGTTTTCAAGGAGCATGTGCTGCCCTCATAATCACAAAAGATTGACATTTTTAAACAGAGGATGTTGATTAGAAGAAATAGGAGGACAACACATATATATAGTAGAAAGTTCTTATGTTTAGTCGAGGATCTAGCTGTGGACGCCCATCAGCTGATTAGATCATTCTTTCTAAGTTTCAGATAATCCTGTTTCTCCTTTTAGAGAATAGAAGGAAAGCATCTTCTATTTATGTGGTATCTAAAGCGTTATATTTAGAATTCTTAAACATCAAATTTTTTCCCTTTCCTTTCCTGCTTGCAGAGATGTCAAATATTATGGTTCCAGTAAGATCATCCTAAACAAACAAATAAAAAAAAAAACAAGAAAGAAAGAACATATTTTCCTTGAAAAATCAAGGTTACTGTCTCTAAGACAGCCTTCAATATGGCTTTTTAGGATATGAGTAATATAATTTATGGGTTGAGAGTACTTACAAGGTCTAGTGTCATAAAGAATAAATTTAATTTCCTGCAATAAAACATTGCTTTCTTTATGGCCATACCTTGGATCCTGGATAAACAGACCTGATTTTATTTATAGTACACTCATGTCCCCATATTCCAGTATTAATGCTATACCAATAAACACAGAAATAATCTCTGTCACTGAGACACCTGGGTCTCATAATGCCCTCTGGGTGGTTATACAATCACACAGATTCTTTTTAATTTATCCAAGAGAGATATAGTCACTTGCAAAGTTTTCTTGGTCAACTTTTCTGGCTAGTTGGGTGTCAACAGTTCAGTTTTATTTTTTTCACAGAAGTAAATTATGTAATACTGTGACAGTCCTTGTGCTTTCAGTTTAGATTTACACACAGAGACACATAGATACAATAGACATGTAAATAATTATCATTAAACACTCTGGGTCTGCCAAGGAGAATAAAACCAACTGCTTCCACAGAAAGTTCCAGAGATTAGTTTGTTAAGTTCCCATTTACTCTTCTGCTCAGAATTTCCTAGGAAGAGCCCTTATAATTATCTAGCCCTGTTTTGTTCTTACAATCCTTTCAAGCATTTGTGTGATCTCCATCCATTTGAACTCTCCAAAGACTGAGGACCCAAAAGTTCAAGAATCACCTCTCTATTTTCAGATGCCTTGAATTTTAGAATGCCCTTCTCAGAACTGAGCCTAAAGCCCAAACTTGTATTGCCCACTGGAACGATATACGGTTTCCTCTCTCACATGACAGTCTTTAAGTATTTTATCACAACACAAACTACCTGTATTTCTGTCCTTCTGGTGTCAGTACACACATTTAAATGACATTGACCCACCCATGAGAACTACCACCAAATTGATAGGAGTTTTTCCACTTGTCTCTAGAGTTCAAACAAAGCCTTTCACTCTTGCTTTCTCTTCTTTCCTGGGCTTGGCTTCCTAAGTCCTTATATCCTAAACTTACACTGTCTCAGTTCCAGGTCTTAACACCCATTGTTTCTCTAAGACTTTGGGAGACAGTGAGTTAGGAGCATACACTCATTGTCCTTGGCACTTCAGAATACACATTTTGATATTCTCTTTAGTTGCAAACACCAAGACTTCAAAATGAGGTTGCATGTAACTCAATTTTTCTGAAAAACATTGAACTAGATGCCCATCTCTCCTCCTCCATCATGTTTGAAAGATGAGGGAAATTCTCAGCTTCCCTAAGTCTTGTCTGTTTTGTTCACTGCTCATACAATGTGCCCCCAGAACCCAGCATCATGCTTGGTCCCAGAAGTGATTCAGTGACTGGCTGAGTTTCATAATTTCAGAAGGTTTATTTCCTCTGGGTACACTGGACAGGGTGCTGATGGTCACAGTAAACCCTCAGATCAGAATTGCATACTGCAGAGATAAGCAGGGTAATCTGCAGTGGGTCTGCACCTATCACTGTGTCCAATGGCTGGAGGAAATGGTTGGCCCATCCTGAGACTTCCCATTGCATTCTTAGTCTTCTTCACATCACTTCCTATTATAAATTTGTCTATTATTTTAGTCCAGTAGAGCTCCACAGCTGCTGCTCATGAGAATAACATAGACAATTCACCAAAATAACCTCCAGGGATGGATATGGGCCCCAAGCATAAAAACCTTCTCTAAAAGCTCTCTGAGATCAATTTGAAATACTAAAATATTATGTAAATGATCAAAACATTCAATTAAAATTAAGGGCACATTTTTTTCAAAGGTTTTTGTGAAAACATATCTTTCATGTGCTGACCTGTAACCTTGGTCTGTAATTCTTCTGATAGCATATAGAAAACAAAGTCCTTTAATGGAAGACAGTCGGACACTTATTTTGAACCCGTTGAAAAGGTGCATGCTGTTCTCTTCATCATTTTTTTAAAAGCAAATCATAATATTAAATAGAAAAGACAGTCTCCTCAATAAATGGTGCTGGGAAAATTGGACAGCTATATATAGAAGAATGAAACTCAACCATTCTCTTACTCCATATACACAGATAAACTCAAAATGGATGAAAGACCTCAACCTGAGAAAAGAATCCACCAAAATCCTAGAGGAGAACATAGGCAGTAACCTCTTCAACATCGGCCACAGCAACTTCTTTTAAGATATGTCTCCAAAGGCAAAGGAAACAAAAGGAAAAATGAACTTTTGGGACTTCATCAAGATAAAAGGCTTTTGCACAGCAAAGAAACAGTCAACAAAACAACGAGGCAACCCACGGAATAGGAGAAGATATTCGCAAATGACACTACATACAAAGGGTTGATATCCAAGATCTACAAAGAACTCCTCAAACTCAACACTCAAAAAACAGATAATCACATCAAAAAATGGGCAGAAGACATGAACAGACACTTCTCCAAAGAAGACATACAAATGGCTAACAGACACATGAAAAAATGTTCATCATCATTAAACATCAGGGAGATTCAAATCAAAACCACATTGAGATACCACCTTATACCAGTTAGAATGGCTAAAATTAATAAGAAAAGAAACAACAAGTGTTGGAGAGGATGTGGAGAAAGGGGAACTCTCTCACACTGCTGGTGGGAGAGCAAGTTGGTACAGTCACTTTGGAAAACAGTGTGGAGATTCCTTAAGAAGTTAAAAATAGAGCTACCTTATGACCCTGCAATTGCACTACTGGGTATTTACCCCAAAGATACAGATGTAGTGAAAAGAAGGGCCATATGTTCATAGCAGCAATGGCCACAGTAGCCAAACTGTGAAAAGAGCCAAGATGCCCTTCAACAGACAAGTGGATAAAGAAGATATAGTTCATATATACAATGAAATATTACTCCTCCATCAGAAAGGATGAATACCCAACTTTTGTATCTACATGGACAGGACTGGAGGAGATTATGCTGAATGAAATAAGTCAAGCAGAGAATGTCAATTATCATATGGTTTTACTTACTTGTGGAACATACGGAATAACATGAAGGACACTAGGAGAAGGCAAGGAAATGTGAATTGGGGGAAATCGGAGAGGGAGACAAACCATGGGAGACTGTGGACTCCAAGAAACAAACTGAGGATTATAGAAGGGAGGGGGTTGGGGGGATGGGTGAGCCTGGTGGTGGTGATTAATGAGGGCACGTATTGCATGGAGCACTGGATGTTGTACATAAACCATGCATCTGGGAACACTTCATCAAAAACTAATGATATATTTTATGGTGACTAACATAACACAATATTAGAAAAAAGAAAAGAAAATATCATACAGAATTTCAGGAGATAGTTCTGAAACTTTGGTTCTTGGGTCTCACATAACTAGTGGCTGGTCTGAATTAAGCCATGGGCAAGCTATCTAAAATGAAATGTTTTTTGTTTTTGTTTTGTGGATGTTAAAATCTGAGGATAAGACAGGACTGGCTAATCAGCCGTAAGAGACAACTTGAAGTCTTGTTTTCTGTCATTTCTTTTTCTTTTTCTTTTCTTAAAACAATGTTTTTTTTTCCCCCATTAATTTTTCATTCTATCCATCTCCTTATCTCCTAATTGGTTCTTCAAAACACAACAGAAGGAAACAACACAAATGTCCATCAGTAGGAAAATGGAAAACAGACTGTGCTATATTCATACATTATAGTACATTAAAAAAAAAATACCAAGTCTCTGCTACACACAATAACAGAATAGACCTAAAAACATATTTTGTTGAAGTTCAAGAAGGTAGACAGAAACAAGTACAATTGTGACTCCATTGAGAAAGTGGAATCTGCTATCTGTAGACATCAAAAGTCTTTGTCAGAGGTGGGATTGGCAGGAAGGGGCAGGGGAACTTTCTGGGTTGTTGGAAATATTCTCTCTTAATTTGGGTAATGCTTATAGGGATGCATATATCTGCCAAAATTCATTGAGCTGTACACCTAATATATTTGCATTTTACTTTGTCTATGCTGTACTTCAATAAAGTATTATTAGAAGAAAATAAATAAAAACAATAAAAGCATCTACTCAAATGAGCTGGTAGCTCTGAGCCCAATTACAGCAGATGGAGATTCTCTGGAAGTCCATATTGCACCTACTCTACACCAGTATCTCCATTAAAGGTCCTCTGACTGGGTGGACTTTGGTGGGTTGTAAGGTCCCCCTGCCACAGACTCTCCAGTGTTGGGTAATTCCACACTACAAACTGTTATAAAGGAAGCTCATATTTGGCTTTTGTTTTAAAGTCACAAAGCTACAGAAGCACATTATAGAACTGTAGATACAGTACACTGATACCAAAGAGAAGGAAAGGCAATTATTCCTAAAAATATATTTTAATAAAATATTTCCTGCTGAAGTTGAAATGATAACAGGAAGCTCATCACTTTCTATAATTGGGTATAAGCAAATTGTGTCTGAGTTGCTATAAGACAAAAATCCTCCTTTCAGCCCATTTAAGGACGCATCCAGCAGCCCCTTGGTCCCCCGATATACACTGTTGAGTGTCCACTAACCAGGTAAAGTTGACTCCTCACATCCTACCAATAGAACAGTTGGGTGGTTCTTGGTCTTCACACCCAAACTGCCGCCAACCACAACCCCAGCATGCACACACATACACAAAACCCAAAATGCACCCAGATGTCTGTCAACACATTGTCCCTTTTCCCCATAGGGCTTCTTAGTTGTCATCTAGTTATTGTGTTCAGTTAATCTGAGAATGCATGCAATGCATTCCCTTTTCCTGTTTAGGTAAAATGTTTTAATTCCTTTTTTACTTTTTAAATTTTTTGAGAGAGAACATGCATGCAAGCAGTGGGGAGTGGCAGGGGGAGAAACAGAAACAGGCAGAGAGAGACAGAGAATCCCAAGCAGCCTCCACTCCCAGCATGGAGCTGACATGGGCTCAATCTCATGACCCTCAGATCATGACCTGATCTGAGCTGGATGCTTTAATGGACAGAGTCACCCAGGTGACCCAAGATGTTTTAATTTTTAATAAGAGATTTTTAAATAGTGTGTATAATCTGAAACAAGTAAGATATTGGTAGTCAGTGAAGAAAGAGATTTTGGAGGCTGGATGGTGGTGGTTGAAAGTGTCTTTCCATGGTCTCGAATATCTTGCATAAACTAATATTTATTGAGTGCCAGGCACAGACAGTAGCAGACCCTTAACACACATCATCTCTTTTAAGCCTTGAGGCAAACTTAAAAGGGAAGATCCTCCCTCCCATTCCCTAAACGGAAGCAAGTATGCTGCAAGGTCACAGCATCTGTAGTTTCCTGAGACCAGATCAAAACTGCTTTGTAATGCCGAAACCATGAAGGTATTGGGCCTTTATGTGGCAAAGGAATGAAAAGAATTTCACAGTGTATTCGTTTGGAAGGATACTTCCAGTAGTGATTACTGAGAAGAGTTGAGTTTTGAGGGATATATTAATCCTGACACTTGCCCCAGGGGTCTCCAAGGCCATGCTTCAGGCCATATTCATTCACTGACACAGCGCTGACTAATATATTCACCACAGTTTCCAGAACCTGATTCGGAGACATATATCCCCCCATATTATCCTTCTAAATACAAGATGCAGACCACTGTGGATAGCAAAATGTCATCTAGGGGAATTTTAACTGTTTGTGGAAACTATGGTGCAGATTATTTTAGTATTTGACACAGAAGATCTAGAATCTAAGGCACCCTGCCAGATCAGCACCAGAAATCTACCCTTCGGGGGCTCGGGTCTCCTGTCTTATTTCTCCTGTTTTCCAGAACAGAATAAGTCATGTTGTTTACCACTGTCTCTCCAATACCTAGTACATACAGATGGTCCCTAGTCTTTGTTGGGAGAATAGACAAATGATGAATGAATGAGCGAACATGCCCATAACCCAGATTGAATCAGTTGCTCCAAAGCCTCTCAGTCTACCCTCCATGAGATGTTTGCAAGTGCATGTTCTTTATCTAAAGCAGAGAGGAGTAAATCAGCTCAGAAAGGTCAGATAAACAAGGTGGATTGGGGGTTCCTGGAATGCCAGCAGAATGAAGCCTGTTTTATACAACTTGTGTCTCTGTGAAATACCCATAAACTCCACTTGCTAAAAAGGATGGCACTTGCATTTGTCACAGCACCTCCAAAGCCTGCCTCAGCCCTGAATAACGTGCTTTGGAATATTTTAAATCCACTGTCACTGTGGATTAAATTCTCTGCATCTATCTCTTTGTACGGATTAATGGAACTAACTGGGGATAACGAATGCATGAGAATCACTTCTCACATAAACGACATTAACATGCAAGCCCTTTGTTACAGCCTGACTGGTGTTCCCCCAAAATTCATATGTTGAAGATCTAACCCCAGTGCCTCAGAAGGTGGCTGTATTTGGAACTAGGGCCTTGAAAGGGGTGCTTCAATTAAAATAAGGCCCTTAGCGTGGGTCTTTATCCAACCTGACTGGGTATCCGGACACAAAGAGAGACACCAAATGCACACACAGAAACAGGGCCATGTGAGGACACGACAGGAGGGTGCTGTCTGCAAGCCAAGGAGAGAAGCCTCAGAAGAAATCAACCCAATCAACATCTTGGTGTCAGACTCCTGGCCTCCAGATTGGTGAGAAATTTGCTTCCTGTGGTTTTAGCCACCCAGTCTGTGGGACCGTGTTATGGCAGTCTCAGCAAACAAATACACTATTTGAAAACAAATTCATCTTCTTGGAACAGGAAAAACTGTGAAGTCAGGAAGGCCAGCCTTCACGTTTGTGACACTGCTGAGATCCATGCTCGCTTTTCACAGTCTTTCCGAAAAGGTACCCCTGAATCTGGGCCTTTCATGGGTTCTGCTAGCAACGGAATGACTGCTGTGCTGACATTCACAGGTGTAATCACAGGCCACTTACAGGTTTTCAATTGTGACTTCATAGTTTGGTCTTGGAAATGAAATCTGTTTGTGGATATAAAGCACCATCCCCATGCAGCCAGAGACCACTTTCACCCATTTGCCGAATGCACAATAATGAAATTCACTGGCATACAGTGTATTTACCAGAAATGATTCTTCTTAATCAAGCACTGTTACAATTAATTATGATGAACATCTAGTGAAGAATGTTGTTATGAAATTAATGTTTACCATGACCCTTTTGCTCTTATCTCTTGGTTGATAGTAAGTATAAACATAGGAAGAACATTTATTTAGTTCCTAATAAAAACTGGTACTAAAAATAATGTTGTGGCATGTTTCTCCCAATACAATACAGGCAGAAAAGAGAACCCCTCTCAAATAAAATTAGTGTATGTTTTCCACTTATCGGTAAAAGCTTTCCCTTTTAAATGTGTCCCCTTGGAATCTCAAAGTTAAACTCATTCTTTGAGTTTACTTACTATCCTCATCCTAGATTTCTCCTCTCTCTCCCCCTCGTTACTATATTTCATTTAATCTTCAGTCAGTAAACTGACAAATACGCCAAACTATATTTTTCCCCATAAGCTTCTTCAAGTCCTTTTCTAGAATTAGGAAGGACACAGTAATGAATAAGAATTATCTCTCTGAGAAAAATGAAGGTCTTCATCCAGGAGCAGTGGTTCTCCATTGGGATAATTTTGCCCCTCAGGGCATATTTGGCATTTTTAGTTGTATATGGAGCATATGGAGACATTTTTAGTTGTTACAATAGGGACAGATGGGTGCTAGGAGCTTCTCGTAGGAAGAGGCCAGAAGTGATGCTGGGCATCATATAGTACTTCCACCAGAACAAGTCATCCACCCCAAATGCCAACGGTGCCAAGGCTGAGCCAACCCGCCATAGAGCTAGCTCATCTGCAACATCAGAAGAGCTTGGTGAGGCCATGGCTGAACGTGGAAGATTTGTTGAATGAATAAAGTCTGACAGATTTCACCTTCTTTATTGATTTCTAATTTTTCCCACGTTAGATTTTGTAGTTCCTGACAAATTATCACTCAGTACAATTCTGTCCTGAGAAGGTCACTTTATAGACCTTCTGGCCTTGGCCTCTTTTTCCCTGAGTATTGGCAGCAGGACTTCTCCATTCCTCTTGCAAATAGCTTTAACATCATCAACAGCACGAATATTAACATTCATAGAATGATCATTAGAAATGGCTTAAAGTGGTAGCCAGCTTACCAAACAATCTCAGTCCATCCTCTATTTTTGTGTGACTTTCCATGATCCCAAGAGTGAAATCACATTTTTTTCTGTCCATTATCCCTGACTATAAGCCAACTCTTACCTTGGGTAGATTGAGTGAAGGACTAAGAATTAGGTCCGGAAAGCCCCAAGGAGTTAACATAAGACCCTTGAATGCAGCACTAGTCACAGTTGGATTTGCATTTTGAATAATAAAGCTTTGTAAAAATCTTGTCGCTATTCACTAATGGGACACAGACTTCCATCTTTGTAATTCCTGCTTCACAAACTGTAAATGCCAATTGGTTTTGTGTGACTGACTATCCAGCTGAAATAGCCTCAGTGTGAGCAAGATCCGATGTGTGTGTAGCCTTACTGTTTGCATTCCATTGAGTTTATAGAGGGGAAAAAAACCCTGTGGGTCTAAACGTTCCTATTAAACAGAGGTGGGGCAAAGAACTGGCATGCTTTGGAAGGAAATGGTAGGAAGGGGAGATTCAGGAAGCTAAAGATCCACATGATCCAAGAGAACAGGGAAAAAGTGATGGGAGAATAGAATGTGGCTGAGGAATGTATTAGAGCAGACAGAACAGGTAATCCAAAGAGTTCTGGAGTGAGATGCAGAATTCCTGGGCTCTTTTCCTCCTTAAATTAGCAAAATGGCCATGTCCAAGTCATGTAACCTCTCTGGACTGGCAAAATAGGGGACTTTTTACCTTGAATGATCTTGATCAAAGTTTTTTTTAGGCAATAAATACCTGTGTCTTGGTTTAGCTAGCAAGAAATTCAGCAGTCAGCATGCCGAGATAAGCAGGGGACTAGTTTCAAAGCGTAGTTGGGAAGGGAGAGGAGGTCACCTCTTCTTCTGGAAGTCTATAGGGAAACAGTGGTGAAGAGAGAGGAGGGAAGGCACAGACATTCAGTGGAGCCATGATTCTCCAGTGGGAGATGAATGAGAAAAGTATTCCCTGCACTCACCCATCCTTTCAAGGTGAAAAGGAAAACAGTACAGGGAGATAGAGTAGCCTACTTTCCATTCTTTCAACATGCAAAGCTTGAGGCTTCAGCACAAATTGCTCTTTTGTATCTAAAATACTTGGTAGAACCTGTCCTTCCCTGTCATTCAGGTCTCCACTCCAATGCCACCTCCTCGGGGGCATCTTTCCCGCCCATCCCGTGTACGTAGCCGTTTGCACTCTAGACTTCAGCCCACTTCCTTTGTCTGCAGAGATCTTTTATGTGTGTGACAGTTCTTGATTTTTGTCTTGAAGCTCTCCTGACTTTTCTTTCTCCATGAAAGCAGAGGCTTGGTAGGTCTTGTTCTTCGCTCCATTCCCAGGCCCTGGCACAGAGTCAAAGTCAATAAGTATTTGTTGAATGAATAAATGTTTAAGTGATGTTGCAACTGAAATCTGCTTGTGAAAAGACCTGAAAGACAGAAGCTAGAAACAGAATATGGTAAGAATGGATAAAGTTCCTAGGGGGGTATTATTTCTAGAGGGCAACATCGGTAAGACATAGGGAGGGGACAAAGCCTGATCCTGCGCGTCAAGTGAGACCTGAAGAGGCAAGGAAGGAAGAATAGCCTCATGAACTAAAAGCAGCAAAATGATGCATACGTTGATATTATTAGCCTACGCAGTTCTGGTGCCTAGAGGTCAATAACTACAAATCTCAAAACCCGGGATTTATCACAAAGCAAGAATAGAGGAAACAGGGACAGGGCTGCAACATTTCCATACAATTTAACAATCTTCAACAATGAGCACAATCTTCATTGAGGATTGGTGGTCTCTCTTCTAGCTGTAGCTACACAATCTTGAAGCAAACAAACACTGGAATTCTACAGTAGCTGTTAACTATCCAGGCAAGTTTTCTATTACCAGGATAAATTGCTATTTGTCGATTTCCATAAATTATACCAACACGATAGGGCTGTTTTATCTATGTTCTTCATAATTTTTCTTCCTATGGCAAAAAAACAAACAAAGCAAAAACAAAAACAAAACTTACTTCTGGCTTTTACCATACACAAGCACACATTTTCGGGAGAAATTTAAAAGAGGAGCAGATGTGTGTCCTCAGTTTCAGCAAGTCTCCTAATAGGTAAAATTTGCTGGGCCCTCTGCTGCCCGTTTTTGGCATTGAAACCCAAAAGCCTTTTTAAAACTAGAAATCTTGGAAAAGAAGCCATTTCTACTTAGGCTTTTATCCAATTGCCCATTTAAATAGATTAAGTCCTTCAATTACAAAATGTGCTTCAGAAATTTAACAAACTGAATTGTCCTTTAAGATTTTGAGCAAATTATTGGGGGGGGGAATCCCACTTTAATAGTCTTCTCCTCTTCATCTTTCAAGCCTATAGTGAATGTACAATCCAGGTACATTTTTGGTGAATTATTGTTTGAAACGATAAGAAAAAGTTCACCATAAAATCATAATTGACTTTGCTTATTTGATAACACCAAGTACAAATGTTTTTCTATAAAATTATATTTTCTATTCTCTTAATATATTAAATCTCAATTATCTTAAAATAGAATTGGTTACTTCTTAGATTTATAGAGCCAAATCATTAATTAATTATTGGGCTAATTGAAAACTAACATTAAAAAAAAAACCACAGAGGTATCATTTCAGAATATATGCCTTGAAAAATCTGACATGAGATTGCATCCTGGTGAAGGTAAAATACTCCTTACAGACAGTAACTGTACAAAGTACGAACTATGGTGCAATTATCTGATTTGCCAGTAGTGGACACTGTTACTCTAGTTATAAACCACAGAGTGACTAGGGAAAACCCAACTTAATCTCTCACAAAGTGCCTGCTCTTTCTTTACTTAAATAGATCCGAGTCAGTAACATCAGTGACTATTCTGGAAAAATAATAAAATAAACTGTGGAAAAAAAAAATCAATGTTTCTCTTAAACATTCAAACATTACTAAGAAATAAATATGTACATTTAAAGATACAGTTCTCATTGGATTATTCTTAATTTGTGGGACATATGTATTAGCTGCAAATGTTCCAACCATTATCATTCCCAAGTGTATCTTATGCATCTACAAAAGATCTCCATCCTAGAAAATGTTGACGAGAGGTGGAAGAAATAAAACTGAACTGACAGAAGCCAAGCTGTCAGTCCTGGGTTCCCTCAAACTAGTTTTGCAACCCTAAACAGATCACCAGTCTCTCTGAGACCTACATCAGCAAACTACCAAAAACTCCTACCCTGACAACTGTGTTTCTGGGAGTCTCTCAGGACAGACTAGAGTAAAAAGTTTCCACTACAATTGTGTAATCTGGTAAGGTGTTATTTATTTAATCTCCATTAAAAAAAATACCCTTATAAAACAGCTATTCCTTCTGCAATGAGGCCAGTAACATAAACCCCGGCCCTCAGGGCAAGGATAATGAAAATCAAACTGCAGAGCTAATGAAAATCAGGTAGTGGGCTCAAAATAGAAGCCTCTTACTCTCCACTTTCTACCCTGCTCTGCAGGAGAGTCCAGGTTGCCATGATCAGGGAGTTTACATTGTGCCAAATAGGTATTATTAGTATTCCCATTTTACAGATGAGGAAGTTGAGGTACAGAAAATTAATATCTAGTCTATGGAGAACGTTAGTAAGTGTTGAAGCCAGGCAATCTGGCTGGGAAGCCTAGGATTTTAAAACTACTGTGTTCTGCCCTTTTGGGTTCCATGCTGACTCTCAGTACAACACTCTGCATATGTATTCTGCCATGTACTAGATTGTGAATTGCCTCAGGACAGACAAAAGAGCAGCACTGTGGAAAGACACGGGTACAAACCAGAGGTTATCAGCTCTATGTGACATCTCCCTCCCCTCAAGGGACATTTGATGACAGCATTTTTTCATTGTTGGGACAAGGGAGAAGCGTTTCTGGTATCTAGTGGGTAGGAACCAAGGTTGATGCTACACGTTCTACCACATTCAGGACAGCCCCACAACAAAGAATTGCCCAGGTCACATTGTCAAGGATACTGAGGTTGGGAAACAGGGCTTCGTAGTAAGGGAGTTTGGTTTGAATCCTGGTTCTGTCACTTACCAACTGAGTGAACTTATAACATTTGCGAACTTATTCCCTGAACCTCCCAGTCTCTTCCATTAAAATGGTAAAAACAAACAAAAAACCAAAACAAAACAAAACTACCTGACAACTATGGTTGTGGAAAGAACAGACTGCTTTTTACTGTGGAGTTATTTATAGAATATTTTCAAAGATAGTGCCACAGAATATAGAGCCCAGGTTTTGGAGTGAAAGGAGGACAAGTTATCAAACCTTCCAAGCCAGTTCCCTTCCTCTACTGAAAAAAGAGGAGGTGGATTTCTTCTGACAGTTTTTGCCTCAAGATTAAATGAGGTATTGCAAAGACCCTCTCATATTGTTTCACACATAGCATATTCCTAAGAGTGATGATTTCCATCCTCCAAAGTGAGTATGTGTATACTATTTTTTGTCTGACTTGGAGGCAAACCCCACTCTCCACCAACTGCATGCCTTCCGTTCCAAACCAAATCCAGTTTTGTTTAGGGATTTTCCTTAGCCCAGGCAAACAAGTGCCTCCAGAAACAACCTCACATTTAAAATTCAGAAATGAACCACCATTGAACTGATACCAGGTCAATCCCGCGCACTTCACACAGGATCAGTGCCAACCACGTGACCTCGTTCTGGCCAATGAGAAAAGTGGTTTTCAGTCCTAAGAAATAGTCCTAGGAGAGACAACCTTATTTTCCCCCCAAATGTTGCTTCTGTTCAGGGTGCCAGGGACTGTAATAGTCACTTTGCCACCAGGCTGAGAAGGACAGCAACTCCACTGATGGCAGAAGAGGGGAATGGGCAGATCTGTAGGATGTGATTGTAGAATGTAGTTGAACTACAAGTCAGCCACATATGCTGCATTCGCCCTTGGGCTTCCTGCAATGTTGTTTTTTTTTTTTTTAAGATTTTATTTATTTACTTGATAGAGATCACAAGTAGGCAGAGAGAGAGGAGGAAGCAGGCTCCCTGCTGAGCAGAGAGCCCCGATGCGGGGCTCAATCCCAGGACAATGGGATCATGACCTGAGCCGAAGGCAGAGGCTTTAACCCACTGAGCCACCCAGGCGCCCCAGCTTCCTGCAATGTTTAAGAATAAATTTCCATGTTGTTGAAGTCAGTTTCATTCAGGGTTTTTGTTACTGGAAGTGAAAAACATCCAAATTGGTATAGGTGAAGTCTAGGATCTTGCTGCTGTATCAGTCCCCCTGCATCACAGTTGGAGAGTAGGTTCCCCTCCCTTTCCTGCAACAGATGCATGGCCAACCAGCCTAACAGTCATAATAAAACAGAATTGGAATGGAGCAGTAGTGAAGAGCTTTTCGCACTTTTAGTCATTATGTTTAAAATTATGGTAAAATATATGTAAAATAAAATTTACCATTTAACCATTTTTAAGGGTACAGTTTAAAGACACTAAGTGTACTCACACTGTCCAAACATCACTACAGTCCACCTCTAGGATTTTTTCATCTTGTAGACTGAAACTCTGTGCCTTATAAACATGAACTCCCTGTTCCCCCTCTCCTAGTCCTGGGCAACCACCCTCCTGCTTTCTGTCTCTACAAACCGCACTACCCTAGTCACTTCATATAAGTGGAATCATACAGTATTTGTCCTTTTGTGACTGGATTATCTCACGTAGCGTAATGTCCTCAAGGTTCACCCATGGTGTAGAATGTCACAGTCTCTCTCTCTCTCTCTCTTTTTTTAAGCTTTATTTATTTATATTAAAGGGGGAAAGAGAGAGAGAGAGAGCATGAGCAGGAGGGACAGAGGTAAAGAGAGAGAATATTAAGCTGACTCTGCCCGAGGGTGGAGCCTCTCATGGGGTTGGATCTCTCCGTCCTCAGATCGTGACCTGAATGGACAACAAGAGTCAGAGATTTAACCCATGGTGCCACCCAGGCACCCCACAGTTCTCCTTCCTTTTTAAGACAGAATAATATTCCATTATATGTATACACCACATTTTGTGCATCCATTCTTCAAGTTTTAATATGGCAATCAACTTTTAATCTTTAGTGTGTACTTCATCGTCTAAATTGGGGGTTGGCAAACTGGGACCCTTCAATCAAATCTGGCCTGATAACAGTTTTTATAAACAAAGTTTTATGGGCACACAGCCATGCCCATTTGTTTACATGTTATCTAAGGCAGCTTTCCCATTACAGCACAGAGTGGAGTCGTTATGACAGAGACCATGTGGACCATGAAGTCTAACACATTTACTCTGAGGAATTTTGCACAAAACTTTGCTTGACCTCTGGTCTAAATGGTACTTGATGAACCAGACTTCCTACTGATCTTTTTCCTCCCTTATTGACCACCCAATCTTCCTACCCCCAGTTCATCATCTATAAGACTAACAGAGTAAGTTTTCTAAAATGTGAATTCTCCTCCATTCATCTGCTTTTAGAACTTCGCTAGGTTCTAGCCACCACAAAGCTGGAGCCACAGCTCCTTGGGACACTATCTAGGACACCCATAACCCCACCCCTATCCTCCTCTCTGCCTCAGTGAGACTGAACTCTATCTCAAGTGCATCATTCCCTTCAAAAAAGCTTTCCTTAATCCCCAAGAACCTTACTTTGACAAACTAGTTGTGCAGTCAATGTTTACAGAATAAATGAATGAAATAATAATAATAATTATTTTTTTTTTTTACCATATGACAACTGCCTCTAGGAGACATTTGTTTTTTGTTTCTACATTTTTGTTACTCTAGTGTTTGAATCTTTGTCCAAGCCTTGCTGAACAGGGCAAGCAGAAAGTGTGTGAAAAAGACTAGGGCACTGCTGGTGGGTTTCATCAACCTTAAGGTCCCTAAAATTCAGAATGGTCACTTACAATGAATCTTTTAGACATGGTTAGAGTATACATGCTTAATAATTACCTTACATTTAAATGTTTGCCTTTTAAAATTATATGTTCTCAATACAATTAATAAGTATTACATATGTGTTTGTTCTACTTTGAATTCCATTCATTGCCTTGAAAAGAAAACTGCTGTGCAGTATCAGAACTTAATGGAATATCATGTCAACATAGCTTCACTCCCATGAAATGCGCCTGATAAAAATCTATGCTGCATATCACTTCCCATAAACAGTATGATATTGGTTTTTACTTATAGTTGTTAAAATATTACTCTATGGTCTACAGAATTAAATTTCATAAGATTTTTTTTTATATTGAACCTAGTTAGGTTATCAGGTATTGTATCTACAGGAAGAATTCTTTAGTCCCAGAATTTTTAATCACTTAATGCTGAGATTTTCCAATAAAGCAGTTCTAGAAATAAACTTTTCTTTAGAATGAATTGTCTCCAACAACAAAAGTAACACATAAAAGGCAATGATCTAGCAATTAAGTGGGGGGAAAAAACCCTTTTAAAATAGGAGAGTTCTTTCAGGGCAATTAAAGTATATTAATTCAAATAAAACCTTAAAACTTCACTTTTAAAATGAAATAAGATGGGATTGGGAGGGAGACAAACCATAAGAGACTCTTAATCTCACAAAACAAACTGAGGGTTGCTGAGGGGAGGGAGGTAGGGAGAGAGTGGTGGGGTTATGGACATTGGGAAGGTATGTGCTATGAAGTGTATAAACCTGGTGATTCACAGACCCGTACCCCTGGGGCTAATAATACATTATATGTTAATAAAAAAATTAAAAATTAAAAAACAAACAAACAAACTTCACTCTTAAGGAAAGGAAAACTTTGTTGAGAGGCAATGATGTCCAAGTAGACCATTCATGTGCATTTCCAATATAATCTTGCTTTCGTCTACTGTTTTTGAGACTTGTATTCAAGAGGCCCTTCCAACTTTGCTAAAATTTAGCAGTGATGGATAGTAAAAGTCATAATGAAGCAAATACATAGAGTCATATTTTGGGAAGTCATATTTTATATATATATATAGATAGATAGATAGATAGATAGATAGATAGATGTATAATTATTATTAGAGATTATTTGTCATTACCAGTAGTTATTAGTCACCAAAACAAATTTTAAAATATCTCAGGTTTCATTGTCCAATGTATAGCATACCAAATGTACATTGAGAATTAGTGTTGTCAAATAAGTACAGAGGAATGACTGAGAAAGAGAAAAGAGAGAGAGAGAAAGCTGCATAACATTTGCACTGTCAAAGGGGCAGACTTCTAGATTTCTCTAATGAAGTCTGCGTAATTGCAAATGAAGATATTAAAATGACTTCTTTAGCAGTAATATTAAATAAGTTCCTGATTCACAAGTCTTGTTAATGACAAAGAAGCAAATGTTAGAGGGTTTTTCTCTGTTTTTAGAAAAAAAGAAATAAAAAGAGTTTGACACACAGTTTTCAAATTTGCATAAGCTTTTATAATATAATCACCAAACATTCCCAGAATAGGACACCAGCTCTAATTTGCCCTGAAATTTTGAAATACAGTCATCATCTTCCTGCAACTTTGCAACAGTTTTTATTTTATTTTTTTGACTCACTCTTCCATATATTAAGTCCAATTCAAGTGGTTGTGATGATCCCATTTTCAAGAATTTGAAGATGTATAACAAGACTGATTTCCTTTCTCTTTTCATTGTGTATTTGGGTGGGTGGAAAAAGCACTTAGAGGAATGATATGATGGACTAGAAGATACTTCATCAGTGGTTTCACAATCTTACATTTAGATTAAGAGTTCTGTGCCTCAGTTTCCCTTCTTTGAAATAGACTTTCTGTGGAGGAGATTGAATTTTGGCCATAAATTGAGAAGGTAGTCCAACATTCTTCTCTCCAGGAAACTTCCCCAGTAATAATCCGGAACTCTATCCTACTCCTGAATGCAATTACTGCTCAGTATGGAGTTCCATGATGACACAGTCTAATGAGTACTAGCTGGCAGTCTTGTGTATCTACAGTTTCTTTAATATTCTTCCCCAGTGCCTGCTACAGCTGCTCAACTGTAGGCCTGCAGAAACCTGAGAGACTTGGCTCATAGCTCTCTGGGGCCCCTGGGGAACTATTTAGCAAATGAATGCCATTTACAGATACTATTAATTTGGTAAGTGCTGAAAAGTAAACAGAAAACAAATTCAGTAAAGGCACATTGGTGCTTAGAAATGCAAGCCCTTTAGTTATTGTACATGGGGATTTAATTCACGTACTTCCTCAAATGCTTCAATTTCCCCCCAGAAAGATGTTAACTTCAAAAAGCTTTGAATCGCTTAGTGTGGGAGACACGAAATTTTCACCAGAGTATCCTACTCGTTTTGTTAAAAACAATCCTGATTTTGTTCACTGTGCATTATGTTCAGCCCCAAGGAATGAAACAGGATTGCTCTAAGCCAGCTATGGCCCGCCCACTTCCCTCTTCCAGAAAACTCATTTCCCCAGCTTTCTTTGGAGAAGTGTGCAGCTATAGGACCCAATTCATGATTGGTTGCATGTGATAGAACATTGTTACACTGGTAAAGTGGTATTATTACCAATATGGAGGGCAAGTTAAGAGAGTTTATCAGTCTACAAAGACAGTATGGAAGTCCAAGCATAGACTATAGCAATGGATATAGGAAGAGAACAAATTTAACTCCTTTTGCTTGGTTTTCCCAGTACTCAATTATAATCTATAAGTTGGACAATTTCAGAAATTATTTTAACAAACAAACCATGGTTCATATATATTAAATGGAATCTAGGAACTTGGAAACATTAAGGAATGGAATAGCAGAATTAAACTTAACATATACTTCCCAAGAAGATGGATATCCCATTTCTTTAAAAGAGATTAATTTCAACATTTAATAATCTTTTTATGAACGCTCAAACTTGGTGGATTTCAAACTAGTCAATTCCAAGCCTTCAGATTTTATCAATATACAATTTAACATCATCTTCAGATGATCAGGGTTTTAGTAAGAATTCTGATTTGGAATTCAACTGGTAAGTATGTGAACTTGTCCTCACAACAGTATGGTGAATCATCATCATCATTCGTTTATCATTATTGTTGTTACTAATAACATTAATAATCTAGACTATTCTAATCCTTTTGATTCTTCTGTAAAGTCCTTACTACCTAAAGGAGAATAATATATCTTATTAAATTTCTTGGAATTATCTATTAAATATTAGACAATGATCAATCTATCAGATCTACTCGAGTTTTCCAATTACATTAATAAAACTGCTCTACTTTGATAACTTGTGCTTCATAAATTTGATGTAACTTATTTAATTAAATCCAGTCAACCTTTATGAGGTGCCTACTATGTTAAACAATGGATGATATTTTCTGCATATGAATTCTATATTATTATTCTACTTCATTGGTAAGAAAATTACGATAACTTGTCCATAATCTTATATTAGCCAGTAGTAGAGCTGACTTCCAAGTCGTTTCACTGCAAATTCAATGTTAGTTTGCCATACTACATGGTCATGAGATGTTTCCCTTTGTTTCACACAATGAGGCCAGGTTTGAAAGGCAGGGCTTCTCTAGATCTTTCTTTAATGCATTTTTTCTCCTGTCTTCATAACTTCTTCTTTATCCCCATTTTCCTTTCTTTTCTGCCTCCGTTGTCTGAAAGGAACAAAGTACCAAGCAAAAAATAAAATTTGTCCTAGATTGGTTAGTCTATGGTACAAGAATAATAAATTTGAATGATGAAATGACATAATTGGTAAAAATAACTCTCATGGTTGTTGCTATAGATAGTTAAAGTATTATGTTGAGATCCTGCCTCCATATAGCTCTGCCTTTTTATTTCCTGACATGTCAAAGAACACAGGTTCCTTGGAGCAGTCAGAAGTCACACAGCCTCCGCTAGATTTTTAGTCACTGAGATTCATACATTACAGTCAAGATAAGGAGTAAGTAGAATGATTTTAATTAACATATGCAGAAATGTCATTGCGAAGGTGTTTGGTTGATCATGGTTTAGAATTCATCAAAACAGCCACCATTTTTATTTACCTCATTATTTGTATATTTTTTAATGCTGGCCCTTTAACATGTCATTATGTTAAAATCTACCCTTTATCATGAATAGATAACAAGTTTTTGCTTTTGTTTTTAAAAAGAATAAAACATAGTCCTCTATAATACCCATGCCTGAGTACTGGAATGTGCCAATTCCCTCTCAGCTGCCAAACCTGGAGTAGTGACTAAAGAGTAAGCTTCCCAGCTCAAGCAGAGATGCATGCTCACCACGGAGCGGCACCCTGCATCACTGTCATCAAAGGGAATAAGCACCTCTCCATAAATCCAGTCTTATTAACTTGTGGCAAATGACTATCACCAGGGAAACCTGGCACTAAAATAAACTTCACCTAGACTATTCATATACTGATTTCTGATGAATAGAGCAAAATAAAATTTTAAAAACATCTCAGTGACTTTTGCAGATAATCCATTTGTAATCTCCCTGTATGAGTTGGCCAGTGTCAGCAGCGTTCTATATCACTTTGAGAAGTTTGTCACCATCTCAGACTTCCTTTCTTTACCTTTACTTGCTATGTTTCCATAAATTGAAAACAATGTTTTCTTTAGATTCATGTGTACACAGTTTTATATCCTTCTGACTTTTTTCTATTTACTTTTTACTTTTTGATTCATTCCACTACCTATACATCATTGTTAACTCTCTCTTTTCTAGAAGGATGATGAACTGAGTGTCCTGAGTGTCTGCTTAACCTGGCGGGAAATCTCAGTGTTGTCCTGGTCCAGCAGAGATGAATGAACCTGACAGCAAAATGATATGTGATTCTGCTCTTGAGCTTCAACTGGATAATGTCACACTCACTCCTGGATCCTCTCTGCCTTGTCTAAAGGCTCCATACACTGCTCCAGATGCCATGAGATGTTGCTTGGCCAATTGCTAGCTCGCTGGAATTTACCCATCGTTACTACGAATTTTAGATCAAGACAGCCGTCACTCTCTGTCTATGTCTCAATCAGAAAAGACCAATTGAGTTTGGATGAATATCTGGAGATTGCTCTGATAGTTTTTGTTACAAACCTCTTTCTATTCTAGCTCTGTGGACTTTTAGAAGATAGGCATCTTCTAATTTCTTGAAGAAACAGGTAAAAGCAAGGCTGGATTTGGTTTTACTGTGAAGTGTTCAGCATTGAGAGCATTCCTATAGAACCAAATGTGTCATCTAGCAATAGAAAAGCAAATAATGTCAGATCCAATCTCTTTGGACAGTAGAAAACCTGACCAAGCCTGACCTTCAGTTCTTCTGCTCAGTAAAATTTGTTGGTCTATAAATATTTATTGGAAGCAGAAACAATTTCAAGTTATAATTTATGCTTTTAAGAAACAGAAAATGGGGATATGAAACATATTAATGGTTTCTATACTTATCTGTAAACTGCATACTTCAATAAAAGGTTAGAGGAGAGTTCTATAAGACAGAGATAGACTGAGCTATGTTCCCACAGTCTCCCTTAGGGAACTTTGCAAAATGGTTTAGAATTCACTGAAAATGTTCAGGTGCATGGGTGTGTTTACACATGCATAGTCCATAAGACAAGCAAATATTACATATAACAAGACAGTGGTACAAATTTAATGGTTATGGAAGCTCAGAGGCTAGAAAAATTCAGTATTGAAAGTGGCTGTAGGATTCTCAGCTACATGACATTTGGCCTGAGTCTGGAAAATCATCAGGATTTGAATACATTTGGCTTTGCAGGAGAGTGTTTAAGCAGAAGGAAGAGAGTTAGATAATTTGGTATCTATTGATAATCACCCCCAACTCCCTAAATTAAATGTGAAATGAGGACTGTTTCCAAAATAAACACTTTACAGACACTCTTGCTGTGGCTTTTACCAACTGTTGGCTAATATTTCTCATTCCCTTCCTTGGAAGAAAACTGAGCTCTTAAATAGTGTTGATTGAGGCATCCCCATTTGGAGGCCAGAATTAGCAATGTCAGAGATCATGGCACCCTGATCACTCTTGTTTTGGATATCTGAAATTATAGCAATGCTCTAAAGCTGTTTTCTGCATGGAACTCACTTTTTGGGCATGTTCTTGAACCACTGGGCAACTGCCAAGAAAGGAGTTTACACTGCCGTTGGTTTGGCTTCCAAAATGCAGATCTAACATGGCTTCAGTGATCCTAGAAGCCAGTGGGTCCACTGAGCATAACCTTTTTCATGGTTGTAGCTATGCTCAATGGCTTACTGTCTCAGCCATGGATAAACTAGCTTCCAGTGAAACTACAAAGGGATACAAGTCCTGAGGCAAAGAAACAAACCCATTAAGACACAGAAATTAGCTTTTTAAAGGATCCATTCTAATGCTTCAGGTCAATAAAAGGGGAAATGGCTTAAAATATCATAAAATACATATGTATTTAGATGTCAAAGTTCTGTGTGCTTTAATGAAGACAGTGTTGAATATGCATTATGCACTGCCTTCACATTCAAGACTCTTGAGGAAAAGGATGAAACACGAGTGGCCAATATTGAGCAGAAAGTATGGACACACTCATCTCATAGCATTTTCTTTGGTAAAAATTCCTGTAATGGCACATACATTTCTGAAAGGATTGCTTCAGAATCAAGATTTTTTTGTTGTTCTAAAATAATAAGACATTTGATTTATAAACATTTGTATGACTATTTGATAGAGCTATTTGCATCAAAGTTAACTTTTACTTCCAACTGGATTTTTACATGAAGTTAAACCTCAGATTAACATTTAAATCAAAACTAGCCACTGCCTACCACTAGTCCTACAAAGCAGAGAGCAAAGAAGCAACTTTCACTTTTCCATTTTTATTTTTCCTTCAGACATCTAACAAATAGATTTATTGGTGAAGATCCAGAGGAAAACATAAAGGGAGAAATTAAGTATAACCTGTAATAATATTATAACTTCATCATCTCGAATCTGCTTCATCTTTCCTTTGTAATCCCTGCAAATCCCTAAGGGTATGAGTCAATTTCATCAGTCTCCCAGACATAAAAGGAATACTGCATGAAACATCTCTACCCAGGTAAAGCTTATTCACATGATATATTATATTATTAAAGATGGATATTGAATCTCAAATAGATATTATCTCTTAGCATCTCTCTTTATACACACACACACACACACACACACACTTCTATGGTATTTCATAATATTATATAATTCTTCTCTAATTTAGATTACATGATTATATTACACTAGTTATATTGTATTAAGGTAGTGAATACTTTTTAAAGCGAATAGAGGAAATTTGTCCAAGAGCTTTATTAGGAAGCAATCATTCCACACAGTGGAATGTACAAAGCTTGGAATTTATGGGGAGAGTAACATTTTATTGCTGGCTTCCCCACTCACCAGCTAGATTATCTTAAGGAATTCACTTTAGTTTTGAACTTCAATTCTCTATAAAATACAAACGACAATGAGACCTGGCCTATATATGTGCTAGAGATGATGAGATAAAAAAATATAACAATCACGTGCCATTGAAATAGTAAGACCTCATATGGAATAATTATTATTACTATTATTTGATTTGCAAAAGGGACCACAGTGGGTGATCTTTAAATGTAAAGATCTCTGATGCTCTTCACAAATTATTCAGTTTACCAAAAAGAAGAAAAGAAAGAGGAAGAAAAAGAAAAAGAAAGAAAAGAAAAAATATTTTTAACACTAATCTTCAAGACTATAAAGAAATAGGCTGCTGAGAGGCTCCTACAAAAGACGAAAAAGAAATAAAATATTCTTCCTCTGTTCTTATGCGCATGCTCTCTCTGTGTTATGGATTTCATTATTTCATTTTAGACATGGAAAATTAAATGCTTGCAACAAAGACACATTTGATTGTGAGACTAATGAGACCATAGCTAACTGTAATCAATATTCAAGAGAATCAAGATAATATGTAGGAATATAATCAAGAATCTGCTTCATGAATGCAGATGGTTTCCAAGCTATAAAGAGGCTGTGAATCCCAAGAAGTGCCTATATGCCGGGTGCTTCTTCCCAGATACTCAAATTTGCATTTAGATGTGAGAACCAGAATACAAAACGAAATATAAACAAAAGATATAAACTAATATCCCTCGAGTGCTGTATCTATCGTCTCTATTTCAAAATGTAGACTTGCTTTTTAAATGAAGTACAGAAGTCAGTGGGTTCACTGAGGTTATCCTTTGTGGGCAAAAAAAAAAAAAAAAAAAAAAGCCGAGGTAAGAGTGGAAGACAGGAGCAAAGAGAGACCATGTGTGTTACATAGGCAGGGGAAAAGAGAAGGAGACTTGATGGGAGCTCATAGAGTATTGGATTGTCAACAAATTAAGTAAGCACAAAGACAAATGAGCCTTGCCGCCTTGCCACTCTGAGTGTGGTCCACAGATTGGCAGGGTTACATCACCTGGGCACTTGCTAGACACACAGCAGTTCAGCTTTATTCAATCTATCAAATCAGAACCTGCACTTTGAGATCTCCAATGACTCATATGCAGGTTTGCATCTGAGAAGCTCTAGATCAGAGCATTCTTTGTGCCTGTTATGATTTAAAACTATCCTATTGTTTCATAACCAGATAACCATTCCCCCTAGGCAATATTTATGCATTCATGCAGGGCTATGATTGTTTATATGTGAACACGCATGAGTCTCAATTCTAAAGTAGGATGTGTGGCATGGCTTAAGGAAATGATTTTCACTCCTTGATCTATATCATATGAGTACATTTATGTTCACAGAGAGTCATTTCCCTCCATCCATCTGACTGTGACAGGAAAGACAAATTGGCAAGGACATAGAGTGGACACAGGCTATAAGTGGCAACTTGTCCAAAATCCAGTGGTCCAATGAATTAAATAAATAAAACTATGCTATGGCAAACCTGTTAACATCCCAGAGCAACTCTCATCTGAATACCTATTAATTGGGAATGATGAGAAAACTTCTCTAAAGCATGTTCTGCATCTGTGAACTTGGCAATCTATTAAATAAGGTGTTTCAGAAGCAATGCTCAGAATGAACTTTGAGAAGAGAGGTTAACCAAAAGCAAGCCATGATCAGCAGCTCCTAATGTTGGCAGGGATATTAGGATGTTAAGCATGTAGGAGTCTACAAGTCACTGGACAAATTGTGAATTAGTGGTACCATACCTATTCCTTTGTCTCTCCTTCTTCCTGCCCTGCTTCAGAGTCCAAGGCACTTGTGGGTCCTCCTGGACTCCAATGGACTTGTTGTACATTCAGTGTGGACCTATTTCTTGTGTGGACTATTTCTACTGGTTTCCTGGCCACCCTATCTCACTTGTAGCTCTCCAAGGCAAAATGCAATTGGGAGGTACTTACTAATCCTTAGCTCCTAAGTTTTCCATAACTCTCTCTACCTGCAGAATGCCAGTGTAAGTCTTGACGAAGAAAAAAAGAGCATCCCTGACACTTAGAAGCTAGCCTGGCACTCAGAGGTGGGCCATGGTACTCCCCTGTGCATAAACAATCTCACAGAATACTTACCACAGAGAAAGGTTACTCCGAGACCATAATATAGTGAGACAAAGCAAGAGTACTTCATAATTTTGCCTAAGCACTGACAAAAACAAGGCCACTGTGCCACCCCCAAAATACCAAACAGCACCACTTGTGGCCAAAATGAGCCCCTGCAGCTGCTTTCCCAACTGCATTTCCCATCCTCATTCTAGTCTCCTCTCCCGATAGAGAAGGTTTACCGAGGGAGCCAATCACAGACCTGTTCCAACTTTCTGCCAACACCTAATCCTTAGCACACCCCCAAATGCTTACACGCTCCCCTAAATCAACCAATCAATCCCAAATCCTATAATGGTTTCCTTCTAGAGTCCCCCTGTGGAGGACCTAATAGTTCCACATGGTGCGTGTTCTTGATGCAACATGAAATAATGCAGCTTGTTTATGTAGGTGAATTCGTGGGAGTCCTTGGCTGAAGGACATTGACAGTTTAAGTGTGACTTTGAATGCTCTCCCTGACTTGGTTTTACACTACTCTCTGATCTCACATCCAACTCATTAGACTACTTGTGTTTCCCTCAACACACACTATATTTTCACATCTCTGTACTGAGCTATTATTTTAACTTGGAGTTTCCTTCCTCTAATTCCTAACCTCAAAACCTTGTTTATTTTTCAAAGCTCGGGTTAAATTCTACAAGCAAGTTTTTAAATTTCCCAGTCAAAACCTATCACTTTCTCTTCAGTGTCTCGTTCATATTTCATTTTTGACATTTACTCTATCTTGCCCTTTAGTTATTTATGTACTTTTTTTCTTCTTCACTAGCTTTGGAAGCTCCTGGAGAATTCCAATCAGACCTCATTTATGTCTCTTTTCCCTAAGGATTTCCCAACTCTCCATCTGGAATATAATACAATTTTAATAAATAATTGCTGAATTGGATCTGTAATTGAAGTTTCAAGTATCTGACGTAGATATAAATTCATATAAGGACCTCAGCTGCTATCCTTATAAAAAAGGAAAAATTGGGATACAGAGACAGATATGCATTCAAAGGAAACATTTTATGTAGATGAAGGCAGAGATTGGATGGTGAGTTAAAAGACAAAGGACGCCAAAGGGATGATCAACAGTTACCTCCAGAAACTACCTTCCAAAGAGTCAAGGAAGGGTTCTCCCATTCAGGAAAGAATAGCCCTGCCATTGCCTTGATTTTGGATTTCTAGCATCCTGAACTGTGAGAGAAAAAATGTTTGTTGTTTAAGCCATTCATTTGCGATACTTTGTTAGAGAAGCCCTAGAGATAAGATATTCAAAGTGTACAACACTGATACACGTATACATTGTGAAAGGATGCCCCCCCATGGAGTTAATTAAACTTTCATCACCTCACCTATTTACTTTTTTGTGTGTGTTTTGAGAACATTTAAGTTCTTTTTTCTTAGCAAATTTCAATTACACAATCCAGTTTCATCAACTATAATTACCATGTTTTACACTAGATCCTCAGACCTTATTTTTCTTATAATTGAAAATTTATCTCCATTTACCCACCTCTCTCTCTTCTCCCCCGCCATCTGATAGGAGTAAGGAACTGATAGGTAGTCAAGGAACTGGGCTTAAGCAAAGGTTATACAAACACCTCCAGGAAACATCTGTGGGTCAAGCTTTATGTGCCTAAAACTGGACAGCCACTGTGAAGGGTTGAAGGTATTAACTGACCTTATTGTAGAAATCATTTTGCAACACATACATGTACAAAATCATGTTGTACACTTTAAGCCTACATATGTTATATGCCAATAATGGAACCAGAAAATAAATAAAACTTAAAAAAGGAAAAGAGGCTTGAAGGGATGCCTAAGAAAATTATTCTAGAAATGTATGAGTTTGCTTAATCAGTTTAAACTCACATCAATAGTTAATGGACCCAGTCTTATAATAAGCACTAAGCATTGGCACAGTACTATAACGTTTAATCCTTTGAAAAATAGCACCAAGCTAATATTGCTGTGACATCCATTAGTTGTTGTTTTTGTTGTTGTTTTCTATAGCAGAACATCTCTGCCTGTGGCTCCCTGCATCAAAGTCACACAGAATGACCCTTAAAATTGATATTTCCAAGGTTCATCCAAGACCTACCAAATCAGACAGAATACCTGAGGAGAGAGTAGTCTCTTCTATTGAATAAGAATGTGGGAGGGGGGGGTTTCTTATTGAATCAGAATGTCTGAAGGTATTTCTAATTACTCTCAGATAATCCTTGTGACCATTAAATTTGGGAATTACCGTTCTGTATTTTCCTTGACTGTTAATCTGTAATGCTTCCCTCTGACTACGCTAAAGTTAAAATGTGTGCCAATATCAGTTTCTGTAGAACAGGCAAAGCATGATCCTTTCAAGGTCACGAGATGGGAAATTTTATGTTGTGTGGGAAGAACCTCTTATTCCTTCTAAGGAATAACTCAAACTGCAAGAAAAACAAAGGAAACACTAGAAGTTATAAATAGGCAACACATTCTTTAAATGTTCTTCCTTCATAGCGTCTTCCAAATCAAGGTTATTTCTTCAAAGACCCTCACATGGAGTTGTTTATGCACCTGTGTGTTCCCTTCTGTAGGATTCTGTCTTTGCGAGCAGGGAGCACATCTTCCTTGTAATGTCTTTGTGTCACCTTTGAGTCCTCCATAAAATCTATCACGTGCCTGAGACACATGAAGAGCCCAATACATACCTGCTGCCTAAGTGGTAGGAGGAAATCTGATCAATTAATACTCTAGGGATAAAAGGAGGCGATGGTTCCAACACACGGGTGACAGAAGAGAACACTGCCTTTTTCTGAAGCTTACCTGTGATTGTAGTGAAAATGAGTCACTGGGTCAACGGTCATATTGTGAATGCTCTGCCAAAACTTCAAGATGAGTTTTAAAGTGATCTTCTGCATTTTATTTAAGCTAAGATTGATGACTTGTAGTGGAAACTATAATTGATTACATACCACGACGAATCTCTGTTACTCAAACAAGTAAAAGTGCAGCAATAAGTAGATAAATATTATCTCAGAAATGAAGATAAATGAAGAAAGGTGAAATTGTGATGTAATGGCTATGCCTCATTTATTAAGAGTGTTATCATAAATCTAAGAAGAAGTCTGAAAAATATGTCTGAATTAGTTTCATAACCTACCAAAATGTAACATACCATTCCAACTGTTGGATATACAAAATTCTGTTTCCTTATAATAGCTCTTGGATGCATTTTGTTTTTAAGATTAAAAAAAAAAAGAAGAAAACATTTAGGAAGACCCCACAGCTCAAGATTTCTAGTACTTCATATTTAAGAATACCCCACTGGCAAAGAGCCAGAGCACACAGCTGTTAAAGTAAGTTTCCCCCACTGCTCCTTTGTCTTTCTTCTCATGCATTATTTAATCATTCATTCATTCATTCATTCATTCCATCAGCAGACTTTATTTTTTTGATCTGGGCACTGAGTTGAACAGAGTTGGGAATTTGAAAGTTGTGAGGGTACTTTCAGGGAAATTGATTTTTATAACCAGGTTACTTTCCATCCATAATTTCAACCTAGGATCCCTTAGGTTTGGACAGAAGAGAAGGGCACGCCTGGAGTGAAAATATCAAAGAACTCACTAGCTTATAGGCACAAAAACTTTTCTTGGAAGAAAGTGTGGGTGACATTTAGCTCATGGGCTCCATGTCTGGAGCCTCCTTTGCAAAGGGATGGACAGCTTAGGTCTTCTTACCTACCTTTCCAAATAAACCCCTAATTTATAGCTGGCATTCATAACATGTTGGTAAGTTACTAAACTAAACTAAATGAACTAAACAAATTGATCTGGTCCTGTGACTCTGGCTAAAGGATAAGAAATAATACAGCCTAGTGCTTCTGGCTGGCCTCATTTGGAAAGTCATACGTAAGCCCCTGCCACTGAAGTTCCCTGGTGCCTTGTCAACATTCTCTTTCAATGCAGCAAAAGAAAAGGGGTTCAAATGAATTATGTGTGGAATGCAAAAGGCTCCTGGTACCCACCTTTATTCCTTACATCACTACACACACAAAGTCCACTTGACTGTTTTATTACTATTTCTCACTCCCAGTTAAACTTAAAACTGGCATATTTCCACCTATTTTAAATGTTGGCTTATGTTAGTTTTTATATGAAAGATTTGTTGCCTAAAGTAGAAAAGCAACATCCAATTAGGCATAGAGGAAAAAAGAAGGAATCCTTATTTGATAGGGCACTGGGTTGTGATGACTGACACAGGGAGTCGGGGGTGGGCAGAGGTGGTCCTTTGTTCCATGCACAAAACGCCCTGTATCCTGACAAAGCCTCACCTCCAGGGGCCAACACAGAGTGTTCTTTTTTATTTCATCACTCACGCATACAACAAACACTTACGGCTTATGATTCAGGACACTTTGGATGTTTTTTCCTCTGGTTTTATCATTAATTTGCCTCCTAACAATCTCTTGACTCTTTTATTCTATTCAAAATGAATATGAGGTAACAGAGTTTTCTAATGGTTGCTTTGGCTGTCAGTTCTGGAGGACCACATTCGGGTCTCATATTTTTAAGATGAGGGCATTGAGGTTCACAGAAGCTACATATTTGTCAATGCTTATGGCAACGATACATGGGAGATCTAGACCTTGAACTCACATCTTTCCTTTCTTATTTCTATGTTGAATACAGCCAGAAAACATTTCTTCAACTCACTTTACTCTCAGTATGTGTTTGAAAGTACTTCCTCCAACACATCATATATTTTACTCTTTGCATATGGCCCCTTGTACAAAGACATATTTATATTCTTTTGTAATTTGCCCTGCCTAGAGGATTCCAAGTGACATTTAAAGACTTCAGATTAATCAAATATGCAGACACTGGAATCCCAGATGAGAAAATCACAAAACATTGATTTTATAGTTTTCTGCGGTGATGTCTCCGCTTAATGGGGCACTCAGAAATTATCCACGCAAAATTAAATTTCTGTTCAGTTAAGTGTTTTTAAAGCTGTATACCACTTTCAGGCTGGCAGAAAATGTTTTTTATTTAGATTATAAAGTGGCTTCTCCTTTGAACTCATGTCAGTGATAACATAGTGCGGCAAATACATGAGCATTTGAAATTTTGCAGTGCAAGCAAATATATAAACAGGTCTATTCTATAGCACAGGGTGAGGGCCACGTTTCCCACCCTTGCATTTTCCATGGAGATCGGGATCCTACGAGGGAGCTTGATGCTGAGGAAAGAACTGGTGGGGAAGCAAGTGCCATTCTTCCAACAATATTACTTTTGCTGATGAATCAATCAGACTGGGTACAATAACAGGTGAATATAAGATTATATATACACTTCCAATAAAAACAAGCATGCTTCCAATCGTCCTCTGTTCTTTTGTGGGTATGGCACCTAGAGTTCTTCCATTTTGTCTCCCCCAAAGTCAGAGTATGTTGCTGGCACAACAGCAGCTTTACATGGACCCCATGAACACCAGCCAGACTCAAGCTGTTTCAAAGTCACTGACTGGAAACATTAGAGCAAATTCAAAAGTCTCGTTGTTTAGCTAGGTGAGGATTGGCAGCCAAATTAATGGCTATTTTTGCCTAAGGCTGCAATATTTTGATATAAAGAAGGCAGAACTTAGACACCAGGATATAACTGCCTCATCTACAGGACTGACTCCCTTGGATATTTTAATTTCAGAATATTTTGGAGTGAAAGTGCCCTGAGAAATTATAAAATCCAGTTTTCTCTTTTTGTAATTTCAGGGGGAAAAAAAGAGATTCTTTTTTCACCCTTATAACTCATTGTAATCTTATTGATAAAGTCTTTTTTTCAATGTTTTTTTGGGGGAATGTTTTTTGGAGGGAGGAGTAAGACAAGCCCAAGAATAATGGCGGAGGGATTCCTCTGGTGGAGAGGAGGAGAGGTTTTGTTGTGGTGAGGAGAGGAGAGGTTTTGTTGTGATGAGGAGAGGAGAGGTTTTGTTGTGATGAGAAAGAACAGAGTTGGTGGGTACTTTTTGGCCAAAAAAAGATAATAATAATAAATAATAATAATAATAATAAATAAATAAATAAGAGAGGAGATGTAAGACTTATTTTCAGAAATACTGATGATATGCTCAGTGGGTTGGTCATATAAACCCTTAGCATTGTAGTTTCTCTCCCTTTAAGAAGGGAAAATTATCTTCACCATTCTCATGCATACTTTCCCTAGTTGACAGAAGACATCAGAGAGCACACTTCATTTTACTTTATTTCTGTTTTTTAAAGTTCCTGAGAAAGCTTTTAACCAGCTGGTTTGGTACATAATGTGAACTGAATGATACACATGCATGTTTAAAAAAAGTTATACCCTTCCTCCAGAGGTCGTAGTCATAGAAACCTGGTAATACCTTTAAATAAAATATAGCCATTCTTTGAAAAGAAAACTTAAACATCATTTACAAAGATAAATACTTTTTTGAGAGAGAGAGAGAGAGAGTGCACACCTGAGAGCAGCTGAGGGGCAGAGGGAGAGAGAGAATCGTAAGCAGACCCCATACCCAGTGTGGATTCAATGAGGGGCTCCATTTCACAACCCTGAGATCATGCCTTGAGCCGAAATCCTGAAATCAAGAATCGGATGCTTAACCAATTGAGCCACACAGGGGCCCCAAGATAAATACTTCATGAAATACTTCAGGTTAGCTTGAAGATATTTTCCTTTGCCACACTAACTATTTTACCTTCCATTTTACACTTGATAAAGAAGCCCCAATTTGGTGATACTGTTGTTCAGTTTAGCCAATTGTCACCATACTTGCTTCCTTAGATAATCCTGTAAAGGTTTGAATTTTTATTTTTATGTATCAGTATAAAAAAATCTCATTCAATATCACTCATTATAACCACTCAGTATTGTGCTCATGACAACCCTAAAGTCTAATTAATAAATGATGCGTGTTTTCTTAGCCCCTTTTGATATGTTACAGCATCCACTATGTAGCCGAGAGAGACTGTGGCTATCTCAAGACTCCACAGGAGCAGCGTCAGGACTAATACATGGTTCCTCATCTTCACAAGAACGTTCAGAGGCATGTATTATTTTCTCCATTTTGAGGAAGAGGATGTTGAGGCTCAGAAAATTTGAAAAGGCATATTCAAGGTCACAGAGGTAGTAAGTGGCAGAGCCAGAACTCCCCAGGACTGCCTGACTCTAACGTTGACTACGCAGCGTATTTCTCATATTAGATCACAGTCAAATACATCGTACGTTCACGGTGTAAACTAGCTTTAATGACTGGGGAATCCACATAAGAAAATGCGGTGCTGCATAGCTATGTTTGTAAATAGCAATTACCCTACAACAACATACTCTGGCTTTCTGAACCAGAGCCGCTGCATTGCACAACTCTGGGGCAATCATTCACATCGTATTCCATAGGAATGACCTCTCTTGGAGTCATGCACCCAGACCCTGACAGCCATCCATGACAGCCCTGATGATACAGTCTTCCTGACTGATGGGTTAAAAAACAATCCCATGGGCAGTAGGGGGAAAGGGAATAACAAATAATACCACAAAAAAAAAAATTTACTTTTGTTAATTCTCAAGTCAAGGACCCAAATAACGTATTGTATAGATATTCAATAAATTCCTGTTGAATAAATGTATGTCCAAGCCCTGACCGGAAATAATAGATTTTTCATCAAGAGGTGATGCTAGGGATGCCTGGGTGGCTCAGTTGGTTAAGCCTCTGCCTTCGACTCAGGTCATGATCCCAGCGTCCTGGGATCGAGTCCCACATCAGGCTCCTTGTTCTGTGGGGAGCCTGCTTCTCCCTCTGCCTGTGCTCGCGCGCTCTCTCTCTCTCTCTCTGACAAATAAATAAATAAAATCTTAAAAAAAAAAAAAGAGGTGATGCTAAATAGGCCAAAATTCTTGGGGGTAAAAGCAGAGAAACGTAAGGAAAAGTGTCAGGGACACAAATCTCATTACATAAAAAAGAAAGACAGAAGAAGAGAGAGTAAGAAAGGAAAAAGGGGATAATGAGAAGCATAAAAGTTGAGACAGGACAGAGGGATGAGTTTTTTAACATGTTCCTGGTTCCTGTCTGCCTTTTCTGGATGTTCCCTCTAGAAAACTGAAGCCTCCCCAGCTCAGCTTAAAATCCTCAATGACAAACTTAAACCCAGCCTCCAGAAAATAATTGACACCTACCCCACCTTGCTTCAGCTTCATTCCCAGCCTCAGGTCGCATTCCTCTCCTCCACCTTCCTACCCCCCCCCCCACATTAAACCCTGCACACAGCAGCTGCTTCCAACACCACGTGGGCCTGGCGGGCTTGTCACATCTTCTCTCCCTCAGCTGCAAGCCCTTGCTAACTGCCCTCCCTCCCCGTCAAGGGGCTTCAATGCCACCTTCCCCTGGGGGAGTGCACTCCTGCCTCAAACCCCACCGTGGACATCATGTGCCGCAAGGGATGTTCTCCATTCACTTCCGTCATCCTTGGTTCTCCTCTGCTCTCACTGCACTTAAAACCTGCATCCAACCACCCTCCACTTACTGCTGATTATTTAGCCTCGATCCAGCTCCCTTTATTACATCTTTTAGCATTTTAAAAACAGAGTTGTATTTTAATCATGGTTTTAGCCTCCAGAGGATTGAGCACAGATCAGACACATGGTAACTATATTATAAATACGTGCACTGACAGTGTCTTAAAGGCCTGGCACTTGCCAGGCTTCTTGTAAACTCACATGGAAACATAGGCCTTCTTGCCCTCCTTTCACAGTAAAGATGCTGTTTCAGAGAAGTAACTTACTAAAACCAAAAGGTGAGTATTAGAACCAGAATCCTAGTATAGACCTAACAAAAGCCCATGACCCTTCCATTCTTTGATCCTGTTTTTTTGTCAGGAGGAAACAAAACCCAGTTATATGCAGTAGAAAACTGCTAATACTAGCCTAAAATATATGCATGTCAATAGCTCCCCAAAGCCACACTGAGGGTCCTTAGGCCTCCAATGTCCAGCCTGGTTCCATGGTGAAGCATCTCCAACCTGTACTGAAGTCAGGAGTAAGGTTTCGTATTTAGAACGATGAATCTGGGTTATTATAAGAATGTTTCCTCTATCAAATATGTTCTAGTTCAGAAGCCTGAGAATTTCACAATATTATCACTGATGTTTTTATTCATTTATTTGCTGGTCCAATTGCACAGTAGTCCAGCAGTGGAAGCCAGTCTCCCAGCCCCCAAAATAGTATAATCCAGGGATTCCCAAACTCCTAAGGGTCTTAGGTAGGTATCTTGGTATTTTTTTTTCATTATATTCTAGGCCAAAAGAATAATATGTCACATCTATTCAGTAATTAGATCCAAACAACTTAATAAGCATTGATGTCCTAACAATTTAGTAGCAAGTGAAAAGAAATAATGTAACCATATTCATTCTTTGATAGCCACAATGACTGAAGGATTGTGCTCCTATTGGGCACTGCGTGACTTCTTAAATCTTGGAATCAGACTGGACACCAAACCTCCCTTACTTCCCGGGCCTCATTAATGTTTCATTTGTGCAGTGCTTGTTTCTTCTCAGAGCAACTTTCAACAAACCAGACTTTCAGAGGTAGCATGTGATCGAAAGGAAGACAGCATGATACACTGCAGAAATTCTAAAGTCCCCCAGCAGGCGGCTGACGGTGCTCAGTAGATGTTGCATATCGCAGGTTGTATTCAAAACTTGAGAAACACCCATGGCATCACTACAAATTTGCCGTGGCATCCTGGGGTATTTCACGGCATTGTTTTAGAACCTTGGGATAGTCAGTATATTTTATGTAAGTTATTTTACAGAAATAACTTTGTAATCTTTTCTATTCCAAGTTAAAGTTTACATTTAATTTATTTATGAAAACCTAGTTAATATAAAATCATGAATATACAGGTAAATGAATTTTCAAAGGTGAACACATCCATGTAACTCTCCCCAAATCCAGGGATAGGACATTAATAATAGGCCATGGGAATCCTTGATGTCCCGTATCTAGTCACGGCTCCCTTTTCTCCCTATAGGTAATCACCATCCTGACTTCTAACACCAAAATTGAGATTTCCCTCTTTATGAATACAAAGCACTTGTTTGAAATGTAACCATTTTTAAAATTTCAGTGAAGAATACCTCTCAATCTTTTCACCCACCCCTTCCCCTGGTGAAGAAGCTATGAAGAGTAACCCTAAATTGGTCTAAGGCTTAGGAATGAATTTCTTACCTAAACTAAAACCAATCACCCAGTCACAATCCCTGCCCAAGTTGGAAAAGTGACCTAAGATGACTCAGTCAAAGAAAGGTACCAGGATTTCTCTCCCTCCTTCTCTTTTTCCTTCCTTTCTATTTTTCCTTTCTTCTTAATATGAGACTTTCTCTGTTTAAGCTCAACAAGGAAGCAGGTGACCTCAGGAGCTTTTAAAAGCAATCTTGCAACTGGAAACTGAGCTTGCCTCTAACCAGAGTCAAAATCACAGAAGGCAGATCTGAGAAAAAACAAACCCACAAAAACAAAACATGTTCCCTGGTATCATTTTTGAGTCACTGAATCATGGCTGGACTTCACATGTATGTGAGCCAATACATTCTTATTTTACATGTTAATTTGAGTTTGAGTTTTCTTTAACTTACGTGCTTAACAAATCATAAGATTAGTTCTGTTTCAGCCAACTGGAAACTTCAATAATGCAAACCCCCAGGTCCCAAAGTAGACAACTAGAATGTAATTTTCCTAACAGGAAACAAAATGCTAGTGAACTAAAATTTCCATCTAAGAGAAAAATCCACTAAAGTGGTTTTTGCTATAATTACTTTATCTTTCTAGGGCTCAATTATTAACCCTCTACTCATGCCTCTTGCAAATGAGGGCGATTTAAACAGATTAACCAAAATTGGGGTACTTTTTGATAGGTTTAATTATTCTGTTTAGGGCAAACTTTCAGCTGCAATAGACAAATCTCCTCTTTTAACAGAGCTACATTTTCAGAGCAAAGACCTCTTGCTGTCCTTATCTTGCTAATGAAGTTTTCTACTTACCTATAATCTGTAGAGAATGGGGATATTTGATGTGGCATTTTCTTGACATTCCTGTCCTACTACAATCACACTACTTAATTGTGTCCACCTCATCTGCATAGTAGAACTGACACCTCATCTTAGTCTCTGATTTTAATCATAATTCCATGGAGCAAGAAATATCACCAAATAGCATTCAGAAAACACTGTTAGAAAGACATTTTCCCAATGCTTTACAAGGCCAAAGCAAACTATAATTTTCTAAAAGAAAAAAATTATGTCATTTGCGTATGTGGCAAAAAATAATGGCTTTTAAATTAAACAACAAATAGAATGCTAAGCATTAAAATAGGATACCTGACAAACCAGGCTAGGATGCATCTCTTAAATTATGGGGATGATATCATCTGAATTCATTAGGTATTTGTGGAAAACAATGGTAATTCTAGTAAATGCCAGATCTACTTTCAGAATATCTCTGTTGAATAACTAACCTCTGTCAGACCACTAAGAAGTACTATGATTCTAGAAGCAAGACAATACCTCTAATGGATGAGCCCTCCCTTGAGGATGGCAATTCATTTCCCCTCATTCTCCGAAGGCTAGGTGTTGTTATACCTCACACCACACCCATCACAAAGTGATGTGGAGACTTTCCTGGAGAAATGGCCAATATGTGATAGAATTCTAAACAGAAGAAGCAGAGCTAAATGAGGCAGGAAAAGGCTAGTAGCCAAGGAAATGGTCATGGAAAAATCCCCATACAATAAAAAAAAAAATGTCACCTTAAATGCTGTTTTATTGAGTAGAGAATAAAGAGAAGATACGAGCAGCAAAGAGGGGTCATGATGTGATTAGAACTATGACTTCCATAGCCAAGACCTCCTAGTCAAATCCCACTTTGGGACATCACTAGCTCTATGGTCTTGAACATGATATTTAACTGTGTTTTCCCCCCTCTTTTTAATTTATTTATTTATTTGAGAGAGAGAGAACATAGTTAGGGGGATAGGGAGAAGCAGGCACTCTGCTGAGCTAGGAGTCCAATGTGGGTCTTGATCCCAGAACCCATGATCACAACCTGAGCTGAAGGCAGACACTTAACCTGACTGAGCCACCCAAGTGCCCTGATATTTAACTGTTCAGTGGTTCAGTTTTTTCAAGCACAAAAATAAGAAAAATTACAGTACCGATTTCTTGGGAGTAGTTATGAGAATTAAATAAGTTAATATTTATAAAATACTTTTAACACGGGGTGCCTGGGTGGCTCAGCGGGTTAAAGCCTCTGCCTTCGGCTCAGGTCATGATCCCAGGGTCCTGGGATCGAGCCCCGAATCAGGCTCTCTGCTCAGCAGGGAGCCTGCTTCCTCCTCTCTCTCTGCTTGCCTCTCTGCCTACCTGTGATCTCTGTCAAATAAATAAATAAAATCTTAAAAAAAATACTTTTAACACTATTAAGTATTATATATGAGTTTGATAAATAAACAAATGAGAAAGTAGGACTAACATTTTTTGTGGCCTTTTACTGCAGTTTTACCCTTTTAATTGCTCCCACAAAGGGAAAAAGAGTGAAAATGTTTTGAATTTATTTAGTGAAACAGATACTTTACTTCCTCTGTCTGATAAAATTCTTCTTAAAAGTTTCAAAATAGGAATTATTATTCTTATTTTACAGAAGAGCTAGATGAGGATAGAGAGCTTAAGCAACTCTTTCCAGGGCATTACGATTTGCATCCAAGTCTCCTTAGCTCTGAAACCTGACGTGTTGTTTGTTTGTTTTTCCATTGCAGAATCTTATTTCTGGGAGCTAGAGTAGCATGGTGAAGACCTGAAACTGAGATTCAAAGAGGATAAACAAGATGAAGTAGATAAGGACAGATACTAAATACGTAGAAGACAAAAGAGGATGGTCTGTTAATTCTCTCGCCACAATCAAAATTATTATGCCCTATGAAATAACAAAGAAAACATCTTTATTGTAGAACTGGTTAATGATGAGAAGAACATGCCAAAAAGAAATTGAGGCAAGAACAATATATGGAAATTCATTTTGATGATAACACTGAGCCATTTACTGCAAGTGAAGGGCAAAGTGCAACCAGAGAAACATCAGAAGTGCAGGGACTTCCAGATTTTCATCTAAACTGTCAGTCAACACTTAATTGTTGACTGCAGAGAAAGCAACTGCCCACCATCGGCAGTAACTCAACCAATGCCATTTTAAAGGGCTTTACACTACTTGGAAGTGCCAAGCCTCATGGTGATATTGATACCATTTATAGAGAATAAAAGGATTAATTATCTACTAATGCCAGCTCATCACTTCTGGCATTCCACAAGGGGAAAAAAATCTTGTTTCATAAACAGATAAATGTGTAATAAAGTGTGATTTAATTAAGTAAAATTGTAAAAAAAAAAAAGTAGCTATTTCTAATAATTTAGATAATTTTTAGATATATATTTTGATAATTTTTAGATAATGATTTACTAAACAGATAGTATAGATAAAATAAAAGCTAGGATATTATTCTGACTTATGGGGACTTAGGAATTCATTTTATAATATTACTTATTAGGAAAAAAATTACAAAACAAGAAGACATTCTAAGGGTTTCTACAATGGGAATGTTTTGAAAGCCTCTGTATATATGAGAATGTAAAAGAAGTCTACTGAAGGTAGGAAATGATAAAATTGAAACTAGAGCATCATAATGATTTTTGATAAAATTTGCTATTGGAAAGCAGTTGATAAGGGACCAATTTCTAAGTATGAATCTATATTTGATTTATCAGAGAATTTCAAGGCCTTAGAAAAATTGGCTATCTTCTCAAAAACATCTCTTCTGGACCCCAAAATATTCAAATACATTTGTGGTAATGAATCACGTCAGTTTCTACAGAAAACACCCCTCCCCTATCAAATGCCACCACACCACGAGATAGCATTACCACATTCATGTGTATGCTGTAATTCACACCTGCGACCCATTGCACAGGGAAGGAATCTGAATGAATGGGTATAAAGATAAAGATGCTTTGGGAACAAACTTTTTCAGGACATGGGATATAGAAAATTCAAGCCAGGTCTAACCAACATCCTCGTAAAGCAAACAATGCAAGGACTGTGTATTTAGAAGAGATCACAGGCTTAAAACCACAGGAAACAAAGTTACAGTAAAAAAGATAAACTAAGAATTATGTTAGAGTGGGGAGAGGGAATATAAACCACTGATTCTCAAGTTTAGTTAAAGTTAAGGTATTTAGGACTCTACTGAAGATCAGGAAGGCGATTCAGAAAGAAATATATACTCCTCAGACTCTTCACCAAATGGATAGGAGAAGGAACAATTCAGCCCCTCCTTTAGCCATAGTAGCAAGAGGGATGCTCGTGAGGCATGAGGCCAACTTAGCAATGCCAGCCTTTGAAGGAGCCCATCTTGAGTTCCATAGACTTAGCAACCATGGTTATTTCTCCTTCCTGTTTGTGGAATCTCAGGGAAGAAAAGATAGCTGGGAAGGAGACAGAGTAGCCTCAGAAATGGACAAGAATCCTTATTGTCCAGTGTAGTCACTGGATGACAAATGGGTGGGAACCACTGAATTCCTCTAAACTTACCAGTTGGTGGGCTGACCATAAAACTTGGGATTCAGAGGAAACTCTTCTGAGAGGTGTGGCGGATATATTCATGGTGGGAATAAGGGGTATAAAGAAACTGGACTAACTTCTAATTCCAATGCTTACTTGGTACAGGGTTGTTCTAGCACAGTTACAGAACACATAAATACATATTTCTATTTGACACATGGTTTTCAACTGCATCTTTCCATTTTATACAACAGGTTTCAATCTAAAAGTATTTGTTTTCAGAATGAAATTCATCTTCAAAAATTCAGGTTTGGCACTATGAGCTCTTTAAAAAACATGCTAAAACGTAAGACAGAATTACAAAAGAGATTTCCTAAGAGGGTTTGAATGCTGCAAGACACCGGAATAAGGGTGTACACAGTGCCACCCTACAAAGTAATGGATTACAAGGTTGCATCTTTTATATGGATGTCTAACTTGTAGAATACTCTCTAAAAAAGTAGATCACAACAATTCATATATTATCTAAAGTGCAAATTTGCATTTTAAATATGTCTGGGAGCTACACATGCTGAATCTCACAGAAACTTAAGGAATATGTGATAGATACAATAAGCCCTAGGATTCATGTTATTAAAGATACTCGGTGAGTTTAGGTGGCCTCCTCTGTCCTAGAGAACAGAGAGAAAAACTGGACAAAATGAAACCTATATATGGTCTGATCGAAATGTCCTGTCTTTGTAAGTCGGCAAAAGTTTCTCTTACGTTATTTTACCCAAGCAAATCTTCCAGTAAGCAGATGGGAAAACTGGAAAGCATATTACTGTATAAACCCATATTACTTAAGAGACACGATGTAATTGAATTATTTAGATGCAGTAATGCATAGAGAAGCTCCTCTATGAACTTTCTACCTTAAAGTTAAGGATATAATCAAGCCAGATACCCATGCAAAAGCAGATCAATTAATTATTGCCAACCAGTGATAGGAGTTGTTGTTTGTACTATGGTGTCTTTTTAGAGGTACAGATAAAAGAATTGATAAAGTGTCTTTCAGAACCATCTTGCTAGGATGGAAATCAGCTTTTGTGCAGCTGTTGATGACCCAGAATCATTCATTTCCCATATACCCTCAATGCTGTGTCCTTATAATTCAAGCCTCTGGCTAGTTCTCAAACACTAACTGAAAGCTGATATTAATACATAAAGTAATATGATACTTATTAGGAATAAGATAAAATAATCAATAATAAATTCAAACCAAAAAAAGAAAAAAATGTTTTCCTATTTTTTACTATTAGCCCTGGATCCACTCAATAAGGTAGAAATTCAGGCCTGGTTAACTGCATTTTTTGTGGGCAATTTATAGTTTTCCTGATCTTAGATTCCTCATTAGTTAGAAAACATTATTTCTGTGAACCCAGGAATTAAATTTCATATTTTATCCATGTGACCATGAGGCAGCACGGACAGAGAAAATACTTCAAAAGACTTAAACCCAATGGGGCATTAAGACATTTCTGGGCAGACATCAATTGCCCACTTAGATAAGGATTGGGTCCTCCATTGTCTACCTGTCCCACACCATCGAGAAACTGCCTCACCAGCTGGGTTGTCCATAAGAGGAGAGCTTGACAGCAAGTGGCCACACAGGTGCTAGCATTTCCCCAAGATCTGGGTTCCCCGCTTGGTCATGGTTGTCCAACTACACTTTGGAGTCAGTGGCATCCGAATTTACTTATTATCGCTACATCTTATTCTTGTGAACTCAGATAAATCAGCTTCTTTATTAGCCTACTTTTCCATCCTAATAATGGAGATAATATCTTCCTTCTCACGACATTGCGTGGGAATCAAACAAGATAATGCATGTAAAGTAACATGCCTTCAAAAATATGGCTCTCTTTTATATTGATTTCAAAAGCCCTGGTAAATAAATCCCAAGATTGGCATGTGATGTTTTTCAGCTTTGTATCTTTCCCATAAGTATTTCACACCCAAAGTTTGGGGGAATATACTGCGTCTAAAAACCATTTTTGCAGTCACACATTTTCTAAGAACTGAGCTGAATACAATCTATCATCTGTCAACATGAACATTAAAAACTAGATAAATCAAGTTAAAAAAACTCCCTTTCCATCATCTATCTAGTACCTGCTTTGCAGTCTCCTTAATTAGATAGGGGATCTGATGGAATTACTATTCTTTAAGAGTCATTCAAATATAAATAAATAAAATGGATTTTACTGAAACTCATTTGCAACTGCAATTTTTAAGACTACTTGAAGAATGGGGCGCCTGGGTGGCTCAGTGGGTTAAAGCCTCTGCCTTCGGCTCAGCTCATGATCCCAGGGTCCTGGCATCAAGCCCTGCATTGGGCTCTCTGCCCCGCAGGGAGCCTGCTTCCTCCTCTCTCTCTCTGCCTGCCTCTCTGCCTACTTGTGATCTCTGTCAAATAAATAAATAAAATCCTTAAAAAAAAAAAGAAAATCTTAAAAAAAAGAATACTTGAAGAAGAATGGATTCATTCAATTCTATATTATTAAAGTAAGACTAACCAATATTATATGTTAAAGCTATCAGAATCACCAACTCCTATAAAATGGAGCACTTTCATAGATGGGAGCCTGCTTTAAGGACAATCAGAATCTATCTTCCCCAAAGGCGAACACATGAACTGAAAAACAAATCATGACAATTACATTCAAGATATGTGTTCATAAAAACTTAACAAAAGGAGTATTTTGGAGGAAATAGGCCTGAGTTATGAAAATATTAGAATTATACATATGCAGATAGCATCATAGAATCTGGATAATATATAACAAGAAAAGCACAAAAAATTCTTAAAAATACAAATTTTTTTAAAAACTCAGTTGAGCAATGGATCAAACTCTGTCATTTTACAGATTAGGAAATATAAACACTTAAAATGTGAAAAAACATCCGTCAGCCGTTTTAGTAGTCAAGCGGGTCTAAGAACTAACCATGAATTCAAGATTGTCAGCACAACGACCAAATTATCTCAGAAATTCATTTTAGGAAGAAGCAATTTTTCTAGTTCCTATGCAAGCAGACCTTCAGGTTACTTCTAAAATAACTTAACCCAGAACAGATGCTTAATCTATGGAGGGAGCTCCCAGTACACTGGCAATTTTTAAGTGAGCCTAAGTAAAGTGGTTGAATACCCACACATGCATGCGATTTCTGTTTAGAAAAAGAGAAGTTCGATTTCTGTGTGTTTTATTATTTTCATAGAACTCCTCTTCATGTTAAATAACTTCTAGAAATAAAAAGAAATTAACGCACCCATAAAAATATCCCATGGACCATGTGTTAAGATGATTGCATTTGTAAAATGCAGAGAAATCCCATTATTTCAGTATCTTGCTGTGTTTCACTGAGTCATCAGCATTAATCATAGACGACATATTCCTAATGCATTAGTGCTGTCCTTCATGGTGTGAGAACATCTACCATGGAAATAGCTTTTTCTTTGTTGAAAAAAAAAATCCGTGGTTCAAATGAAGAAACCTGAAAATATGTGTTTTTCATCTTTATCTCTGGCTCTTTTTGTAGTTCCAAATGACATTTTGTAAAATGCTATGTATAGATTTTTGAGGTTATTACTATTCAGTTCACAATAAAAATTACTCAAAATGTAAGCTGAATAAGCACAGAGAATTTGATGCAGCTTAAATATTTAAAAGTAGAATAAAATGGTATGCCAAAGTCCCATTTCCTCTCAAGTTTTGTCCAAATAGCTACTTCTTAGGCTTTGCCATTTTCATCATTCCTGCCAAGTCTGTGAGGATTCCAAATACATTTGACTTCTACCCAAGCCTGGGGTTATATCCATGATTCTTAGTGACTGATCTATGTGCACACAGAAGACTGATGAAGCAGAGAAAATCAAATTTCAAGGTTAAGAAATTAATTTTGCATCTTCCCCCATGCCCTGAGTCCAGTCTGTCAGAAAATTCTGTGAGGTCTACCTTCACAGTACATCCAGGACTTAATCACTCCCCGCCATTTCAACTGCTACTGCATTCATCCAAGCCATTGCCACCTCTGGTTTAGATGATTATGAAATGACTCCTGTTGACCCTAATTCTACCTTGTCACCTACAGATTGCATTCTGATCTCCAGGTACTACCTTTGAGAACATAACTCAGATTATATACTCCTCTATGACAAGTTCTCCCATAGTTTTCCATCCCACTCAGGGTAAAATCTCACATTCTTGCCCAGACTACCACTGTGACCTTGTCTCCTACCCACCTTCTAATTCCAGCTTGGCACCTCTTGCCCCTCAAGTCCCCTGAGGATCATAATCAAACATCACCTTACCAGAGATGTTACTGCTGATCACTATATATATTCAAAGTCTTTGTCTCATCACTCTCTTTCCTGTGTAAATTCTTGTTCACAGCAACTTCTAGCCTGAATTTTATAGATTTATCTTTTTATTAATAGTTATTTTCATTTTCCCTCTCTAAGAACATTAAATCAATGAAAGCATGATTTTGTCTGCTTTTTCTTTTTCAGTTATCCTTGGCACCTAGAACAACACTTTGCATGTGGATGCTGAATTAACCAACATGAGCATAATGGTTAATATATTTCTGTAAAGAAGTATCTAGGGAGACTTTAAATCTATTTCACTAGTATTTTTTAAATATTTTATTTATTTATTTGAGAGAGAGAAGAAAGAGAGAGAGAGAGCACGAGTTTGGGAGGGGGGGATTTGGGGAGAGGGAGAAGGAAATTCCCTGCTGAGTGGGGAACCAGATATGGGAATCTATCCCAGGACCCTGGGATAATGACCCAAGCTGAAGGCAGCCGCCAACCAGGTGCCCCTATTTCATTAGTATTTTTATTTTTACTTTTTAAAAATATTTTATTCATTTATTTGACAGACAGAGATCACAAGTAGGCAGAGAGGCAGGCTGTGGTGGGGGAGCAGGCTTCCCACTGAGCAGAGAGCTCAGAGGGCTCAGAGAGAGCAGAGGGCTTGATCCCAGGACCCTGAGATCATGACCTGAGCCGAAGGCAGAAGCTTAACCCACTGAGCCACCCAGGTGCCCCTCATTAGTGTTTTTAAAGGCAAAATCACAGTAGACATTACCTGAGTCACTAATTAAATGATCATCTCTCTCCATTAGAGCGTAAAGTCCATAAGGACAGGAATGGATTTTATTCTATTTATTGATATATCACCAGTGCCTACAACTGATCCTTCCTGGTGCATTTGTTAAACGCTGAGTGAATAGCTAGGATTTGTTTTCATTCCCATTCTCAAACCATAAATGAAACGCATACAAAACAATATTTTTTGTACAAGGAATCATAAGTAAATCTCTTAGAGATTCTTCAGTTTAAATGCGGAAATACAATTCAGGTTTGCGAAGCTGAGACAAATCCTGAGTCATGAGCAAAGACAGATGTTGAATCAGGGTCTTAGATGGTTGTAGTGAGAGGGAAACAAAATGTGACTGAATCAACAAGAGCTACCCTAGTGCTAATGAACAAAGCAAGAGGACATGGTAACTGTGGAGATGGTGACCACAGCCAGAGAGACACATGTAGGAGTTGGCAAACTGGAGTGCGAGCTAGTAGCTAGGCAGTAAAAAATAGCTCAGAAAGAAGAAATGAAGATGGGGTAACTAAGGACTGTCCTGGATAGTGCTAAACAAACTGAACTCATCCAATATCTTCAACCCCACATAAATAAATGCTTTTTATCAGTAGAGAGACAACTCGAACCTGAAGACTTTATCCCCCTGAGATAAAGCTTCATTGCTTTGAAAGAATCTGAATTTATCACATTGAATCTTACTCTCCAGTGTCAAGGCAAAGCCTGAATTTCTTTGGTTGCTTGAGAAATGCATCTTAGATCATTCTTAACAGTCTTTCCCAGTCCTTCGAGTCTCTGACACTACAGTAATTTAAAAAGAATCTTTTGATGATCACTTACTTCACTTCAAATGTACTTTTTCCAAAGAACTACATATGCTTGAAAGAGTTAACAGACTTTAAAATAATTAAGTAATTTCCTGCTATCTCTGCTTATTTGTAAATTTCACTGTGTTAAATGTATGACAAGTTGAAAATTTTAATTTATAATTACTAAAAGCTTCAATTCACAAATAAAATTCATCAGTGGATTTTTATATCTTCCATCTTCACCTCTTACCTACAAAACAAATACCTATGAGTTTCTGCTTTTCTGAAACAGTGTAGAGAATTCTCTGTAGATTATAAAGAAGGGTGTTGTACCCTTGGTTTTGTACATCATAATGTTTCCTTCTTCTTTTACAAATACTGGATTTTTCTTAGTCAATTTCACAATGGCTATTTTCTAAATCTCTTGGACAAGAATAATTAACTGATCGGTGATCCTCTACAGCTACTCCTTTAATAAACGAAGCTTACATAGACCATGGCATAAAGGCATGCATATTTTTGTATGTAAATATATAATCATTGGTTAGAAGCTTACAGACATCAACTTGGATCATTTTTTATAGGTTCAGTGATATTTTTAAATTAAGAGATATGTTTTAGTCTTAAACTGTTTAGTAAACAAGTAAGCATAGAATTTTACCCCAATACCGTTTATGAGCTTTAAATGGATTTTCCAGCATGGATCCTTCTGTAAATTTTAATTAGATAGCTCACTGCACCATTGTTTTTCACCCTGAAGTTATTTCACTAAGAAATTCTATCTTTAATTTCTTGCCAACTTCTATTACTCATTCCAAACAGAAGCCAGATTTATTATAAGATTAATAAATTAGTCTTAGAAAGCTTAAGAAAGCTCTGTCTTGGTTTCTTCCAAATATTTTTTGTTGATTTTTTTATTTGAGAATAACTTTTCAAAATCACGTGAGCTGTGGTGCTCATGAAATATTATGAATCCAAGCTCAGAACACAAACAAGAAACCGTCAAGTTGAATCTACATCCACATTTCACAATTGATGGCCTCACTCAGAGTAGTGCTGGCAAATATAAGGTTTGAATGCTGCCTCTCCCTAATTGGCAGACCTGGTCCCTTAATTGTAAACCTCTTCTGTCCTCACAATCCTTCTTCACACAGAACCCCAGGGAGCTGCTAGAGATTGATTAGATTGATTTCCACAATATGTGATTCCTACTTGCGATCCCTGAGCTAGCAGATTCAGAAGTTAGTGGCACTGCCCTATGTGGTTTAGAAAGAACATGGTTTTCAACAATAATTGAGGATAGGTGGGTATCAAAACTCTTGCATATGTTTATTCCAGGTTTCCCCCCCCCCCCCAATTAAAGATCCATTCATATGTACATCTACCTCTGTATTTACATCTCAGTTTACTGCCCACCTCAAAGTCATTTGGTATTTAGGAGTGATTGCACTTTAGGGGCGACATGATCTTGAAACCAAAAGGGAACTGTCTCTGGTACTGCTTTACTGTGGAGCTCTGTGGGGCTCTGGGTGCCTCTACTGGACTTGCTATGCATAGGTTTCAGGGGATGCTGACTTAGACAACTAGGATTATAGGAGTGGGAGAGGATAAGCATCATAAATTAACCACAAATAACATTATAATCTGAGAAAATGGTTAACATGAAGTCCAGCTCCTCAGGAGCCACACAATCTTAACTACACTATCCTTAGCATCCTCAGTTTTTCACATGTAGCATTAAGATAATAAAACACACTTCAAAAAATCGTTATGATAATCAAGAAAGATAGTTTAAGCAAAATCGGCAGAGCTCCTAGCACAACTGAATTCTAAATTTAAGGGAAAAGAAATGATACTAATGCACTTATATTAATACTAATGCATTTCCTTAATGATGCAATTACAAAACTTTGTTTTTCATCGTTCACAGAAGGTTAATTTATCAAATTAATCACATACCTAATACACACTTTTTGAAAGAACTTTATTGAGACACAATACACATACCATAAAATTCACCCAAAGTGTACAAATCAATGGTTAGTAATTCACAAACTGTATAACCATCACCACCCAAAATGCAATATATTCTTAAATTTCCTTTGCAACATCACCAAAGGATGTCCCCACCATGAGAAAACAATCTGAAAAAATCATAATGTAAAACTTCTGTAATACAATTGGCAATGACAATTTTAAAGAACTTTGAGTTCAGTTGAATAGTTTCTAGATTAATGTGGTTACATGGGCATAATAACACTGATTAGCTCTGGGTCATACATAAAGAAGTTATGGACTTCCTGTTTCTAATCTGACATACAAAATGCCTGGAAGTTGTCATTCCCACTCTCACAATATGGAAAAATTTGAAAAAAATGAGAATTAACAGCCCTTCTTAGATCCATCAGAGTACAGAGATCACAAGGCAAATCACTTTCCTGAGAATTGGAGAGACAGTTGTATACAGAGAATCATATATTTTCAAAAGCAGAAGCCCAGGACCAGAAATACACAGAAGGAACTGATACTGATAGGAACATTTAAACTATAATTGATGAATTGCTGGAGCCTCTGTGTGGAGTTTTACCTGAGTTTTACTTCCAGATGTTCCACCTGGTTCTCAGAGAAAAAATTATTCTGTGCTTCCAGGATTTACAGGGGAAGTAACCATTCTAAAAAGAGGAGGTTAAGGCTGAAAGAATTACAACTTATTTAAGAAAAGGTCTCTAGGGAAGTCCAGTGTCATCTGGGGAGACAGAAACAAGGACTGTAGGAGAAAATTTAACCCCTGCCACCATAGCTATAGCAAACAGTAAACACGGACTAAATTCTAGGAAGATAAACAGAAACCCCACACTAAAGGGCTATCTACTTCAGTTCCTTTCACCTGATGCATCATATCTGGTTTCAACTCAAAAAATTATAAGGCATGCTAAAAGGCAGTGTGAAGAGACAAAACGTCAGAGTAAGACTCAGATATGGTACAAAATTTAAAATGTCCAGAGAAGAAATTTAAAACATCTGATTAAAATGTTAAGGGCTCTAATGGAAAAAAATGAACAACAAACAAGAACAGATGGGAAATGCAGGTAGATGGAAACTCTAAGAAAGTATCAGAAGGAAATATTTTAAATAATTTTTAAAAACTGAAATTGAAATGAAGAATGCCTCTCATGGACTTGTCATCAAATTGGACCATGGCCAAGGAAAGATCAGTGAGACTGAAAATAGGTCAGTAGAAATCTCCCAAACTGTAAAACAAAGAGAAAAACAAAAAGATGAAAAGAAATGGAATGGAAAAAAATGGAACAGAATATCTAAGAAGTATGATACAATTACAAAAGGTAGGGGCACCTGGGTGGCTCAGCGGGTTGAGCCACTGCCTTCGGCTCGGGTCATGATCTCAGGGTCCTGGGATCGAGCCCCGCATCGGGCTCTCTGCTGAGTGGGGAGCCTGCTTCTTCCTCTCTCTCTGCCTGCCTCTCTGCCTACTTGTGATCTCTCTCTGTCAAATGAATAAATAAAATCTTTAAAAAAAAAAAAAGGTATAACATACACATTTTTGGAATACCAAAGGAACAGAAAAAGAGAAAGGAATAAAATAGATATTTGAAATAATACTAAGAATTTTCCAGAATCTGGATGCCTGGGTGACTCAGTCAGTTAAGCATCTGCCTTAGGCTCAGGTCATGATCTCAGGGTCCTGGGATCAAGTACTGCATCAGGCTCCTTGCTCAGTGGGGAACCTGCTTCTCCTTCTGCCTGCCACTCTCCCTGCTTGTGCTCTCTCTCTCTGTGACAAATAATAAAATAAAATAAAATAAAATAAAATAAAATAAAATAAAATAAATTTTCCAAAATCTAATGATGGCTATCAAATCATAGATCCAGGATCTCAGAGAACACCAAGCAAAATAAATAGGTCCAAAAAATCTACACCTAGACATGCCATATTCAAACTACATTTCAAAGAAAAAGTCTTGAAAGAAGCTAAAGGGGGAAGGAACCTTACTTGTAAGGAAAAACAAATAGGAATTACTTCAGACTTCTCTTTAGAAATCATGCAAGCCAGAGAATGGTGAAATATTTAAGTGTTGAAAGAAAAAAAAATTATCAGCTTAGAAATCTGTATCCTGCAAAACTGTCCATCAAATATGAAGGAGAAATAAGACTCTTAAATAAAAATTGAGGTACTCTGTTGCTAGTAAACTTGCCTTGTAATATATGTTAAAAGGACTTCTTCAAAGAGAAGGGAGAAACATAGATGAAAAACTCAGACTACATAGTGGGAAAGAATTGAAAAATGAATAAGTAAAAGTAAAAGAAAGTATTTGTTTTTTTGTATTTTAATTTATCTAATAGCTAAAAGTTTGTTCAAATATTATTATTAGCAACATCTTATGGGGGATTACAATTTATAGACTGGTAGGATGATTGATAGCAATGCAATGAGGGAGAGACTGGGAATACTTTAATGTACTAGCACTCTCTATGAAGTGGTATAATGTTATATGAAAGTGGATTTAATTAAGTCTACATGTACATAACAAACTCTGGGCAGCCACAAGCATTTTTAAAATAGAAGTCTAATCGATAAACAAAGAGAAGAGAGAAACTGGGATAATATAAAATACCCAGTTAAAACCCGAGAAGGCAGTAAGTGTCAAAGGAAAAAATAAAGAAAAAGAAAAGAAAATCTATGGAAGAAATTTTTGGAACAGTTGGGAAAACATGAATAAAGTCTGGGTATTAGAGGATAATAAGGAATTATGTCATTTCTTACATGTGATACGGCATTGTGGTTACATGGGAATAAGATCTTATTCTGAGAAGATGCATGTTGATGTCTTTAGGTATGAAATGCCATCCTGATGTCTAAAACTCACTCTCAAGTGATTCACGTGCATGTGTGTGTGTGTGTGTTTATGCACAAAGAAAGAGATAAAGAAAAATAGAAAATTCCAATAATTGTTGAATCTAGGTCATGGACACACAGTAGTTGGTGTGTAGTTCCTTCAACTTTCCTATATGTTCCAGAACGATTAAAAACAATTTCAAAAATGAAAAAAATGAATGAATGGATTTATTAATACCAATATATATCTCTTGTATTTGTTTTAGAGTAGGCTTTACAGCAAAGATTTTGATAAAAATCCCCATTTAAATTTTATGAGGAATCTCAAGGCAGATGATTTATTGTTAAAGAGCTTGATGAATTTTGTTCTTTAAATTTAAATAATGAGATCTTTTGTGTGTAATGCTGCTACTTATTTTTACTCTAATTTCCAGAGAAGTTGGTTTGGGCTACAAGAGATTAGCTATAGGTCACTTAAACCGATAAATCACAAGCTGTGCAATTTTTATTTTACTTCCTAAGTAATATAATTGTGTAATGAGAAGTAATCTGAGGTTTATAGGAATTGCAGGAAATAAAATTAGTAGCATGTGAAATTAAAAATGAGCTAATAAACACATTTTGCTAAATTTACAATTATATCATGCTATTCCTCATGGAAAAACTTACTGCCCCCTGAGTCCACTGCCTAGTTATTTGAAATATGCCTTGCAATTCTATAGTACATTCTAACCATGATTAAAAGACCAGTAACAGCACTATCATGAGTTGTGTTATGTAATTAGGCATGACACATTAATATATGGCTAATAAAACTGTAAGACCATTATAAACACCTATATTTATACTTTAAATTCTTTATACTAGTATCCTAACCACAAGATAAAAAATATGGCAATTTGAAGAGAACATCTGCTAGTTAAAGGATCATAATATCTGTTATCATTAAGGAGGGCATGGAGTGCATGGAGCATTGGGTGTTATATGCAAACAATGAATCATGAAACATTACACCAAAAACTAATGATGTGCTGTATGGTGATTAACATAACATAACATAATAATAATAATAAATAACACTGCTATCAACTGTCATGTGTAAATGGTCAAAAAATATGAAGGGTAATAATTTTCTAAAAATGAATTTAAAGCTTCATTTAGTTTTTTGCTTTTTCATCATCTTTCAGAAGAAATACACTTGCATGCATGTTTTGTGTATGTGCTACTCAATTAAGATGGATAAGTGAGGAATTTCTCTAAACAGCATGACCCTAAACCAAAAGGAATCATATTTTAAGAGAAATAAAAAAGTTCTCAGTAAGTAGAAATTCAGAACTATAAATATAATGTTGTTCAGGAAAAAGAAAGTTGTTTGCCAGCTTTGGTGGAATGAGAGTGTGGGAGTACCTCAAATACCCTGCTTAAGGAAGAGCTAAATCATGTTTTTATTTTATAGCATAAAGCATGCCAACTTCTAATACTTAATGGGATTCAATTTAACAAGTGCTTAACTGCATAACCCTGTGCTAAGATTTGGAGTGATATAAAAATGACTAAAACTCGTTGCTCAGTCTAAAATAAGTAATAATCTAATTAGAATAACAGATCATCAACTAACTGTAAAACAGAACAAAGTACTAAATAGAAGAAAACCCAACTTGCTTCAGTAGAAGAGAGAACAACTTCTTTAGTTGGGAAATCAGGGAATCTTCCGTGGAGGAGCTGGCATTTGAACTATGCCTTGAAGTCAAAAAGAGATATTGAAAACTGGATGAGAAAGGGATGGCTTATTTGGGTTTTTAGCTGGTACAAATTGTAGGACAGGTGGAAAACGAGAGTGAAAATTAGTTTGAGGCCAATTATAGGAAGTCTTGACTTTGGGGATGAAGAGGTTGGACCTGAGCATTGTGTCAATGGAGAAACTTTCTGAGGAGGGCTGTGGCTAATGCCCACGTATTTGGATTCCAACTCTGGTAGGTGATGAACTGGAGTGGGCAGAGACTGAAGGCAGGGACATGAGTTAGGCGACTGTTAGAACAATCCAAGTGAAAATGATGAGAGGAAAAAGAAGGCGTAGTCACAGAAACATCCAGGAGATACAGCAGATGAACCTAGGTCAGACTTGAGGAAAAGGAGGAAAGAAAAGAAACCAGATTAAAGATAACTCAGGATTTTGGTGTGGTTGAAATCTTGCACCGAAATGGAGCACAGAGATCTGAAAACAAAGAACTGAGCTTTATGAACTCACACTGCAGCCATCCCGCAAATCTAGTTTGGAAGTACTTTAGGGATCAGTGGCCAATAATAAAATGTACTCTTGAGGCTCTAAGCACTCTCTTCTTGGGTTCCTTTTGTTCTTCCTTTGTTCTTTTTTTTTTTTTTTAAAGACTTTATTTATTTATTTGACAGAGAGAGAGAGAGATCACAAGTAGGCAGAGACGCAGGTGGTGGGGGTCGGGGAAGTGGGCTCCCCGCTGAGCAGAGAGCCCGATGCGGGGCTCGATCCCAGGACCCCAAGATCATGACCTGAGCCTAAGGCAGAGGCTTAACCCACTGAGCCACGCAGGCGCCCTCTTCTTTTGTTCTTATCTCCAAAGTTACAAGTGGCACAAAAGGGAGGCTGGTTTACAGCATTACCGTTGCTGGGATAATTCTTTCCGCCTCCCAAACACAGACTGACAAAACCCATCAGCACCCTAACTGTAAAACAGCACAGGAAGGGTCTCACGCCTCACACATTCCTGCCTCTAGGCATTGGCTTCTGCAGTGTGCTCTGCCTGGGACACCAGCAGGATCCCTTGGCTCTCTCACTCACCATTGAAATGCCTTCTGAGGCGGGGCTTCTGCAGCCACGGGAATTCGCGGAATTAGCCGTGCCCCCCCCCCCCCACAACGCACTCTGCATCCTGCGACTCAGCGTCACAATGCTTCGGAGCACCTCTCAGTGCTGGTCTTGACGCTATGCACAACGCAACGTGGATGGATTCAATCTGTGTTTGTTGTCTGTTTTCCCCCAGCAAGAGAAAAACAAAAAACTGTTCCAGGAGAGGAGGGCCTTTGCTTTGGCCCACAACGACATCCTCAGCTTCTAGAATGGTGCCCACTATGTGGTGGGTCCTGAATAAAAATTAATTGAATAAACGTTGCTCTTATTTTGGCCTTGGAGTTATCAGACATCCTAGTATCAAGATTTCTCAATATGACTAATTACTACATGTGCAAATTCGCAGTCAACTGCACATATCATAAGGCAGCTCTGTTCTTTTTTATTTGTTCAATTTAAATACAATTATTTTTTATGAGTGTTATCCTACTATTTTACTCCCAGAGACTGCTGACTTGACGGTTGCTTGGCATTATAGCAGTGTTTCTCAGACCTGAGCAAGCTTCAGAGTCACTTGTTGAAGCAGATTGTTGGCCTCCGTCCTAGAGATTGTGATTCAGTGGGTCTGGGATAGGTCCAACAATCTCCCGACTGATGTTGGTGTTGCTGGCCAAGGGACCACACTTTAAGAACCACTGTATTACCAACTATAACATAATTTCAGCAGAAGCATGAGAGAAGTCTACAAAGTCAGGGAGTTAAGATATTTCAGTGTTTTGGTAATGGAAGAGTGGGTCCCAAAGGGAAGAGATCACTGCTTCTGTTTGCAGGGCTTGCAGCTTTCTAACCTACTTTAAAAATACCTCGAAAGCCTTTTTGCTTTCCTAATTGGAATAAAATGCTACACTCCATTTCATTCCATTGCATTACACTGCTCAAAAGAACTAAATTCACACTACAAAGCACTGAGGATGTAATAGGAAACAATGAAAGTCATTGTTAGGAGAATGCCCCCATATGACTTCTAGTTACTATCAAGACAACAAGGACGACATCAAAGACTATGAGACGTCTTGATGCAATTATTGAGAATTAATATTATCTCTTGGGCCCTGTTGATTTCTGATTTAAGACCTTATGGATTTTAATAATTAAAGACCAATATTAATAGAAAAATCACATTATTTATCACACAAACCAGGGAACTCTGAGAGAACAAGGTGCTATTAATTTCACTGGGTTCATAGCTATCAAACAGGACTATGGCAGGGGTATGATCATTCTAAATATGTAAGGAAAATGTACTAAATAAAAATTGGGTCACAAAAATTCATTTTGTTATTTACTGGCTGGTGTTTGCTTGATCTTTCTGAAGGATTTCTAAAATTAATTTACAGTTGCCACACAAGACCTTCAGAAAGTCTTCCCTTCTACCCTCATACACTGCACATCTTCAGACATGTGCACAGGTTGGAGCTTCCCAGTGGTGTATGCATATGATCGTGGTGCAAGAGAAAGAACTTGGGAATTAGGCAAAACATAGTTTATATCCTAGCTCTGCTGTGTGGCCTGGGACCTCTCTCCTCCCTTGTTTCCTTAGGGTTAAGTGAGGGACAATTCTACCCCATAGAATTACCTATGTCAAAATTACCTAGATTCGTGGCCTACAAAGCATGATTTTTCCCCCCAAAACATACATAAGACAAAAATTTAATCTTACTATCCTAAGAGATTGATATAATTTCTTTTCTCTTTTTCCCAAAACATACATAAGACCAATATTTAATCTTACTATCATAGGAGATTAATATAATTTCTTTTTTTTTTTAAAGATTTTATTTATTTATTTGACAGAGAGAAATCACAAGTAAGCAGAGAGGCAGGCAGAGAGAGAGGAGGAAGCAGGCTCCCCGCTGAGCAGAAAGCCCGATGTGGGGCTCGAACCCAGGACCTGGGATCATGACCTGAGCCGAAGGCAGCGGCTTAACCCACTGAGCCACCCAGGCGCCCCTATAATTTCTTAACTCCAGTAATTTCAATGTGCATCTCAGAATACCTAAACACAAGGGATGGGAATGGAGAGGTACACTGACTAGGGTATAATTTAGAAAGCAACCAAAGAGAAAACCTCAAATTTATTATCTAAACAATGCAGTATTTATCTTATAATACGAGATTTTTTTAAAGGAAATGTAAGTTTTTTAAAAATCAAAACCCATTTTTTACTGAAGTATAATTACTATACAATGTTATATTAGTTTCAGGTGTACGACAATTCTGTAAGTTACTCAGTGGTCACCACAATAGCAGTGTATAAGTTTTTAAATACTCCTCCTAGGTGACATAGGTTTCTAAGTGATAAGAAACACTAACAGAAATCAACACATAGTTCCTGGAGTTTCTAGAGACGTTTCAAAGAAAATGAAGAGGATGAAGAGACTCTACCAATGTGAAGGGAGTCACAGATTCCCTAGACTCACCAAACTAATCACCAAACTAATTTTCAAAATGGTTCTTCTTGGTAGAAGCACCTACCTGCCAAAGGGGTTGGGAGGAAAACAGAATTCATTAATGAGTGGTGCAGTGCAAGTGGGACAATCTTTATTCTCATTCCAGGATCTTTGCCCCAAGTTCCATTTTTCTGAGCTTCCATCAGAACTCCATACTACACAGCCAAATACTCCTCATGCATTATCCCATAAAGTCACATTGAATTTTAAAATACCAGAGATGAAAGCACCTAACAAGTAAACTAACCCAAGATTCTAGAAGAAAACCAACTCAGAGACATGCAGGAACTTATCCAAAGTCACATAAATGATACAGGTAAAGTGCTAGGCCTGGAAGCCCATATCTGGCTCTTTTCAGTGGGGATCACACTCCCTCTCCTCCTTACCCTTAAAGACCAGTTCAAAGGGGGTTTTTCCATGGGTCCCTCAAATGGGTCCTTGGATTTCATAAAAGTCACTCTTAAATCACCTAGACTTCCAACAAAAAGGAATTTGCTAAATAAATTATGTCAAACCTATATGCTAAACCAGTTGACCCATAAAGAATTATATTTTAGACTATTTCACAGCATGTGAAGATGTTTATGACATATTGTTTAAAAAGCAGGTTACAAAAAAAAATAAAAAGCAGGTTACAAAAGGTAGTTATGTTATGATGCAAATATTTGCAAATACAAAAGAGGGAGTATGGTAGGTGATATGCCAAAATATTAATAGACACTAACTCTAGGTACTCATGTTGCAGGTGAATTTGTAGTTTGCTATGATTTCTATATGTTCTTCAAAAGTATGTATTATTTTCATAACTAAGAGAGGAAATAACAGTTGGATAGCAATTAAATATTTCTGCAAGTAAAGATTCTGATCCTTTGTTCTTGGCTTTCTCCCTTTTTCCTTGACCCTGATCTCTCCCCAGATTCTCATCCCTGGGTCCCCTGATAACTGTTTTCCATGTTTCTGAATATAAATGTTTACATTGACCTTCAGCTTAGCCCTCTAATACACCTCTAGCCCAGAGGAGCACAGCATTCCAGTATGTATTCTTATAATCTAACTGTGTGGGAACATTTCAATAGAAATGTCCTAGAATCAACCGAGAAATTATGAGTGAAAAGTTAGGGCTGAAGATGAAGGCTGGTAGGTGTCACCCAAGTGCAGAGAATAGCGAAAGCCAGGAGAGGAAAATGCCAAGGAATTCTTAGAGAGCTAAGAGAAGGGAACAGACATTCAAGGCTGGAATTTAGGGAGAGAGCCATCATTTGGGGTTGAGATAAAGAAATGAGTCAGGAAACAAAGAGAAAAACCAGCAAAAAGTATTCTCATGGAAACCAAAAAGAAAGATCAACAGTACTGAATGCTATTTATTTTCACGTAGTAGCAGAATCCAGACAACTAAAAAATAAGTTGAGAACAAGGAATGATGGCCAAAACACTGTTTTGATTATTTAAGAACATGGAAGAGAAATTCCAGGAAAAAGGACACACTGAAAAATTTCTGTATCTTTCCTTTATGATTACAAATGTGTGTTGGCACCCTGAACATAATACCCTGTTCCAGAAGAAGGATAAAATCCAGGAAAGAAATTTTGGCTGTCATGGATGCTCATGAAGGAAGCGTTATGACAGGAAAACCAGCAAGCATTAGGCTCAAATAGTCACTTGGAAACCCATATGTTAGTTCATGGAAATTCTGATGCCAGACATTTCATTGTAAAGATCAGTTCCAAGGGTAATGGGAGACTATGGAAATACAATGCCAAGCTAAGAACCTTCATAGTATGAAGTCATGGACCACAGTGTAAGCTTTATTACATCAAAGATGTCATAGCCAAGTGCTGTTTCTCGAAATTTGTTTTGAAATTTTGAAATCTGTTTTTGGAATGTTTGCAAAATTTGGCTTTCTTTCATTAACATGGGGATAGGAACAATTGGACACATAGCAATAGTTAGAACACAGAAAACACCCTAGTGCTAAGAAACACCTGAAGGAAATGCATGGCTTCTCTTGGGCCAGCTTTCTTCTGTTTCAAAAATGCCTGCATCTAGCTGAGACCAGTGGATTTGTTAAACATTTCTAATGCCCATGTGCACAGCCAAAACAGACATTACACTCAGCAAAGAAACTGAAGTCACCATCCAGGTAGTGGTCAAGTAGAGAACAGAGCTCGCCTTTCCACTCACTGTCTGGCGCTTTTGTTGTCCCCAGTTTCCCTTTGCTTTGTCGTTCCTCTCCCTAGAGAGGTCACGTTATGTTTGTTACCCCACTGATAGAAAAGCTGCCAAGTTGAATCAAGCACACTGAGTCTCCGAGTTCACTGGAGAATTTGTAGGCATTTCTTCTGCATTGGCTGGCATTATTTGAGTGAAGATATCTATGTAACATATTTGCTCATCAGGTTAGAAGATAAGGCATCCAGTGCCTTCAGCAAGGGGAAAAGAATTATACCTGAAAAGGAACTAGATCTATTCCAGACATTTTCCGTGAGTCCAATTATGGTTGGGGAGAGAAGAGATGAGTCACTTTAGACTGTAATGTTTATGTGATTCAACACAGGAGTAAAACAGTCGTTTCATCAGATCAATTGTGGATATGTCAAGTTCGCCGATGTACAGACCAAGCCCTGGCACAAACAGATGTTTGACCTGGAAGCTCCCTTTGGAAGCAATGACTCTTTGGCCAGAGTGCCCTCTAGTCTCCATCTGAAGGCCTGCGGACTTCAGCAGTGTTCTCCCTCCTTGACAAAGTATCTATCTGTATTTATGGCCCCTCCCTACATTGATTAACTTCATTAACTCATGTCTCATTCCTCAGTAACGATCTTGACTGATTTGCCTTTGGAGAAAGAAACATTTATACGGACGCATCAATTCCTTTCCAAAGAAGATAGTGCATTAGAACTTCAGGCGATGAATGATGTTTTGGCATTTTGGATATTTGATTTTATTTATTCCTGGGTTTATTCTAAGGAAGCAATCCAAAATTTAATGCAAATTGGGCACATTTTGCTTTACAATCTATTTTCCACAGAGAGAACTTCTTTTTAGTTCTTATACCCATTTAGGGACTCTGTTATAAAAATTTCCACATAGATACATAATCAGATGCAAATAAGCCTAAGAAATGATGATTTTGCTTTTGAATTACAGCGTTCTCTCTGCAAAGAGTAGCTTTTAAACTCACACAGAGCTTTCTCTGTTTAATGCCGACACCACACAAAATATCTTCGTGCAGCCTCAGCTTCCAGATCTTTTCATATCATCTTTTTCTTTACACATATCAAGAACAGTATCAGCCTGCCAATCTTTCCCATATGCTGTGTGTGTTTTTTTCTGATTGGTTTTTGAAGGATAGTACACATCAGCATATGCTCTATCCAGGTGACATGAATAAAATAATATACACTAAGATGACTCCTAATTAAGAGTTCCAAAGCCTGCTGAAAATGGACATTAGATGGCATACATTTTCCACGGCTTCTCATCATTAACCAAACTTGAAAAAGTTTTGTGTTGTGAATTACAATCTTAAAAACTAACTTATAAAATGCATTATTCAGATATCACAGATGAGACAAATGTCAATCTTTCCTGACATATTATTCCCGTTATAACTTGTAATCGGTTTGGAGCAATGAACTTTTATCCCTCTCAAACTTTTAGCTAAAACCTTTGCATACTAAAGCCACCATTATAATCACCTAGAAGATAAATGATAGCTTGTTCCTGAACTTGCAATTCTATTGGGTGTTTGTATTATATTTGTAGTAATTATAACAACCACTCTTGTTTATGTATAAAATAAAAATCAGCTAAAATATGCTTCTCCAAGTGCTCATCTACCCTCAATTTATTGAAACACAATGAGTAAGTACAAGGTACAAGTTCTGAGTGCTGAGAGGGGTTCTAGAAACAAAGAAGACATATTCTGTCAACAGAATTGGGGAAAATGCAATGAGGGAAGCAGAAGAAAATGTACACATGAATTCTCTCTACTATCTCTGCAATTTTGGGTGACCCTGAACTTAATCCTTAATAACAAGTTTATCAAAAAAATCTTATTGGAAGAATAAAATACTGGTTTTCCCTACTATTTCAAAGTAGAGTGTTCCTATGAAACCTTTTGTAAGCCAAATGGTGTAAAGCAAAAGCAAAGAAGGAATTACCACTTTGTAGAAGTGAAAATCCTCCTTGGATTTTTTTTTTTTTTTTTTTTTTTTTTTTTGGTGAGTCGAACCAGGTACTGATGTAGGTCTCTCATAAGAGCAAAGTGGAATAATGTGAACTTCTGAAAAGAAAGGTATTATATGTAATTATGAAAAGATAGGATGGAAAGACAGCAGAGGAAGGGTAATAGAAGGTGACTCTGCCTGATTGATTAAGCAATTACATTGGCAGTGGGTGCTGGCAAAGCTTAGGGCAGGTCAGCTAGTGAAGCACATGGTAGATATTTATTATTGGATTATTTTATTATTAGAGGTTAGTAGTAATTTCTTATTGGGAGTAAGTTTAAGTTTACAGGAAAGTTTCAAAACTTCACTGTGTGAGGGCATCTATTTTCAATCCATTACAATTATGTTGTGGAACTCTGAAAAAGATTTTTTTTTCGAATACCACAAGTTATTATAAAAATTTTATTGAAGCTCACATTTTCTAAAAGGTGGTTCCCCCTTATTCTACCTAATGCAGAAAGAAACAAACCAAAACTAGCCAAACTGAATTTTACAATTTATAGGCCTTTTACTATCTGAAATCAACCCAAATAAATAATCAGAAACTTTGGAAAACACCAGGGTTTGAAATTCAAGTCATGAAATCTTATTTCTTCTTCTTCTTTTTTTTTTTTAAGATTTTATTTATTTATTTGACACACTAGAGAGAGAAATCACAAGTTGGCAGAGAGGCAGGCAGAGAGAGAAGAGGAAGCAGGCTCCCTGCTGAGCAGAGAGCCCAATGTGGGACTCGATCCCAGGACCCTGAGATCATGACCTGAGCCGAAGGCAGAGGCTTAACCCACTGAGCCACCCAGGTGCCTGAAATCTTACTTCTGAGAGGTGGACAAATACTGTCAGATTAAATAGAAATTAATTTCCTAAAAATCATAGGATACTTAAAGAGTTTTCAACTATAATTCCCAGTGCAGCTACTTCAGCTAACAAAACCTTTTCGTTTTGTTTTAGAGGAAACAAAAAGCAGAAAAAGAAGAAGAGTTCTCATGAATAATGGTGACCTCAGGTTTCACTCTCTCTGAATCCCAAGGTCAAACTGAATAAAATGCACAAAGTACAGTGTCTGTGTTCAATACCTCTGAGGCATTATTAATAAGTTTTGCTTTGAGACAAATGTGAAGAGCCATGAATGTGTTTATAATATAATATAGATGTAAGAAGTAGAATGCAGGTAAGGATGAGTCAACTGTGAAACTATGAACAAGTTTCTGAACTGGTAGTGAGTGAACAGGAAGGCACCTATCACGGCTGGATGGGGAGAGGTGAGTCCCATCACTGCTCTGATGCTATCCAACAGGTAGAGATATTCAATGACTCAGTGACTTTATTCCTTTATCTGTCAAACAGGGTTAATCAAACTCTTCCTATTTTTGTTATTGATCTTTTATTCTATCTTGTGATATTCTAAGGACGTGATCCTCCTGGTAATGTATCTGAGTTAATATAATAATGAGAAAGTTGTAATGAGGTCCTACTGTACTTCTAAGACATCTCATTATCTGGGGCAGAAGAAGGAAAAAGAAACCAGAGAATCAGTATAAAATGATGAGCCTTGGATCCCACGTATGATCAAGTTAGAGAGGACACCAAACCAGAGGTCATATGTGAGTCATCCTGTCTCACTGCATCAGTGCTCGTAATTTATGTGGAAATTACCACAAAAATAAAGAAATAATTTTCTAGTTAAAACATCCTCCAATTCCATTTTATGAGACAACGCTTTTATGACCACCAAGAGAAAATTGCAAGAAAATCACATTACCAATTGTTATCTAATTTGTGTGTATGTGCTGGGTATGTACTAGTTTTGGGGGGCTCCAGTTCAAATCTCTCACTAGTAAAAGTTATGGAATGGTCGTCTGATCTATCTCTCCTGAAAACATATTGATCCATTCTTTATAGCCCCAAATTAACGAACTTATTATTATTTCCCAGGTTCAGGAAGGCCTTTTTAAACCATTTTTAAACCCTCATTATTAAAATCATTTCTGGTGAAAGTCCATTTGATGAACAGGCCTCAGTGCTGAATGGTGCTCTTCTGCACTTCCTGAGGTGTTTTTTTTTTTTTTTTTTTGGCATTACATAAATATTGCCCTTAATCTCTGCATATTTTAGTACAGGTGTTAGAAAGACCTGTCATCTTACACTGGGAAAATACAACAATGCTGATATTTTATCATGTAAATGTCTCATTGCCTTTAGGTCACACACTAGGACAATAGACTGCCTTTCAATAGCAAGACGATTGGTACATTTCTCAGTCCTTTCCATATGATGATTTGACTGCTCTATGGACCAAAGAAAATATGAATATGGATGTAAATGTTAGTGTTTGGTAGACTATGAACAAATGTTCTCTTGAACTTGTTATGGGAACTCACTTATGTAGTATAAACCAAGAACATTTTCCATAGGGAAATTTGAGACCAGTGAAACTGATCAGCAACCACAACCTATTTCAGTTGTTGGGTGGAAAAGATTGAGAGTCATTTCTGTTATCTCTGTTGTAGGGTTTAACTTTACAAATTCTAGATCTATATTACATTATCAATGAGTATCAGGGCTATCAACCCTGATCTGCAGAAAACTAATTGAAAATTTAGACCAATTTGAATATTTGTTAGTTGTGAGGATAGAATACAAAAAAAAAAAAAAAAGTTCTCCCTTGAACCCTCCTACACTGTTGGTGGGAATGCAAGCTGGTGCAACCATTCTGGAAAACAGCATGGAGGTTCCTCAAAATGTTGAAAATAGCACTACCCTATGACCCAGCAATTGCACTACTGGGTATTTACCCTAAAGATACAAACATAGTGATCCGAAGGGGCACGTGCACCCGAATGTTTATAGCAGCAATGTCTACAATAGCCAAACTATGGAAAGAACCTAGATGTCCATCAACAGATGAATGGATAAAGAAGATGTGGTATATATACACAAAGGAATACTATGCAGCCATCAAAAGAAATGAAATCTTGCCATTTGTGATGATGTGGATGGAACTAGAGGGTATCATGCTTAGCGAAGTAAGTCAATCGGAGAAAGACAACTATCATATGATCTCCCTGATATGAGGGAGAGGAAATGCAACATGGGGGGTCGAGGGGGTAGGAGAAGAGTAAATGAAACAAGATGGGATTGGGAGGGAGACAAACCATAAGTGACTCTTAATCTCACAAAACAAACTGAGGGTTGATGGGGGGACGGGGGTTGTGGGGGTGGGGTTATGGACTTTGGGGAGTGCTGCGAAGTGTGTAAACCTGGCGATTCACAGACCTGTACCCCTGGGGATAAAAATGTATTATATGTTTATAAAAATAAAATTAAAGTAAATTAAAAAAAAAAGTTCTCCCTTAATACAAAAGCCATATGTGTTCTTTGAAATAAAAGAAGAAAGGATAGATTAATGAGAAAAAAACCCATAGTTCCATATATATTTTAACACCGTGTTGTATATTCTTTCATACCTTTACCACATATACTCGTGTTTATATAAGATCATGCTGAATATTATATTTTAATCTCCCCTTTTTTTCTTATTTTATTTATTTATTTGACACACAGAGAGAGAGCTCACAAGTAGGCAGAGAGGCGGGGGGTGGGAGGAAGCAGACTCCCTGCTGAGCAGAGAGCCCCATTCGGGGCTTGATCCCAGGACCCTGAGATCATGACCTGAGCCGAAGGCAGAGGCTTAACCTGCTAAGCCACTTGGGCCCCCCTTAATCCCCTTTTAATAATATATTACATCTTTACATGTAAACTTAGATAGTTGATTAGATAGATAGTTACGACATCATTTTTGTTGACTAACATTCTATTTCACTGGTTAATTTTCTAACCAATGTTCTGTTGTCAGGTAATTGAAGTTTATTGTTTATGAGTTTGATGTTCATGTGTTCGTGTTTTCATGGACATTGCAATAAGCACTTGTAGTTACACTGTATACATGTTTCAAATTATATCTTTAGGAAATGATTTTAGAAATAGAAATTTTGGTCAAAATAGATGTTTTCAAAATATTTTTATGGAGATTTCAAAGTTGACCTTCAAAAAGTTTCCACCAATTTACGCATCTATCCTTAGGATAAGATCTTTAAAAACTAGTTATAGCTTGCTTTAACATTCTAATACATCAATAATTTTAATAAAAATTCAACTTGTTTATAATTAAATGTATCATTAACCAATGATCAGATTTGTAAGGGAAGTGATCTAAACAAATAAGTATCCTGACTTCCCTTTTCCTCTCCTTCCCCAAAACATACACTACAGTAAGATAAGCTTATGAGTCATTTTCCAAAGCCAGAGAGAGAGAGAACACTGATCCTTTCCAATTCTTTATAGAAATGCTGCCAAAGTTGACCACAAAATTTAAAAATTCAGAAGTTCTTAAATTTTGAGTGATTAAAAAATATACAACAACTTGAGGGTTTTGAAGGGGCGGGGGGTGGGAGGTTGGGGGAACCAGGTGGTGGGTATTGGAGAGGGCACGGATTGCATGGAGCACTGGGTGTGGTGCAAAAACAATGAATACTGTTACGCTGAAAATAAATTTAAAAAATTAAAAAAAATACCCAAAATGAGATGGAGGAAAGAGTCAAGTAGTTCGAAAATTAAGCAGCAGTAGAATAGAGAAAAAGAAGATGGTACGGTTGCTACCTCAGGGCCCTATTTAGTTACTTTCACACTTTAAATGAACCATCTCTTTTTACTAAATACATGGTTGAAATAGCATAACTCCTCACTTCAGTTTAGAAACAGAACATTCTCTCACAGTGGGTTTATGTTATATAACAGGTTAGAAACAAAGTAAAATTGATGTGAAGTCATTAAACTAAACAATTAAAATGGCAGCAGATAACACCAGGCATGAAGGCAGGGGCCGTTTCTATAAGGAGGGAATGAATCTCAAAGACAACTTCAGCCTGGTTTAGCCTACATTTCAGAGCACAGAGAGGTATATATTCCACAGAGAGAACACAAATGGGTCTAACCGGAGAGTGCTCTGCCCAGAATCTATTTCTTTTCAGGTGTAAACTTGGAGAAGGAAAGGAAAGTGTGCTTATCTTTTATAAAGAAAGAGTTTAATTCATTTCTTTACTTATAAAATAAGCATTTACTAATCACTTTTTGATATGTCCAGCACAGAAAGAGATTCTGTGGAAGAAGCTAGACTTTAAAATTAAGAAGATCCAAGTCCAAAACTTGGTTCTATCACTTACCAATCATAATACTTGCATATGTTAACTTCTCTCAATTTCAACTTTCTCTGTTACAAAATAATGTTGATGATAACAATGCTTTCCTTGTTGAATTACTGTGTGATAGATAATGCATCCAGTACAGGGTACAAAATTGAAAGGAAATAATGAGACAGCGTATCAGAGTGAAAACCACTTGCTGCATTTCCATCATCTGTGGGCAGGGATGAAGGATGAGAATATGTGGAGAAAAGCATAGTTAAGAAAATCAAAGTAGGTTTTTGTTCTCTTAACATTGAATGTATAAATCAGAATATGCTAAATTTAAGAAGTGAATATACTTAGACTAGGTTTTCTATTTTAATAATGTCATTCTTCATTTTCTGGATTATTTTGGTGATGTGCCCTTTATAAGAAGCTGAGAGTCCCATCTCCATGGGAACACAGTTTAAAAACTTAATTAAAGACATCGTCTTTATTACAGTGCATTTATTTTGGAAATCATCTAGAATGACATTATTAAACATTTTATTAATTGCTTAATTGTTCATCATATTCTCCTCAATACTATATGGAGAGAATTACGGTGATAATATACCTTGATTTTTCTTTCAAGGAGCTTCCAATTAGATTTACCTAACACATTAAAAAACCCTCACTTCCAATCCCACTTATTCCCTTTTCTTAGTTTCTCAATACCCAGAAGAAAGAGAGGACTTAGATATAGCTACCTTACACTGCTTGAGTATTTAGCTTAGTCATAGAACTTAAAAACCAGCCCAAACAAACATGGGCAAAATTACTTCAGGATGCCTTTTAAAAGATGTGTGTGTGTGTGTGTGTGTGTGTGTGTGTGTGTGTGTGTGTGTGTGTGTTTTCTCTCCAGATAGTGGGAATCACAAAACAATGTTTCTGGAAAGACCAAAGTAGTGTGAGTCTTCAATTGCCTAAGCTTTCAGAGCATTTTCTGAGGCGATATCACTGGGCACACTTATCCTATAAATACCCATCTCCAGTTCACACTCTGCCAAGGAAATGTATTTTCTGCACCTGACTTAAATGGAGAATAGCCTCCCCCCGCCAAAAAAAAAAAAAAAAGGATGGATGGAACAAGTGATCTATCTTCAGCTGTCACTCACAACTTTTTTATGAATGGTAATTCATGGCAATGTATTTACTTTTTTCTTGCTTCCAAAAACAAATATTGTCTGTTGAGATTTTTCTAGGTTTAGCTTGGAGACTAAATTAGGAACAGGGGTAAAATAGTCATGACAGCTTATGCTGCTTTAGGGGAGAAAAGTTTGCCGCCCCATAACATGTCTTTTTGACGTGTGAATTATTTTAAGCTAATTATTTTTAAGAAACAAATGAATCAAGAAGCATTTCTTTTTGCCTCCCCCACAAGTGCCTAAAAGAACTTAGATAAAGGACCTGTTTCAGGAAGGAAGCTATCACTATAAATAACTGTAGTATAATCTGAACTAGGTGAGGTAGACAGGGAGGAACTCAGCAAAGTCTATTTGTTAAAATTCCTGTCTATGTCCTATTGTTTCTGGATGGCCCAGTAAACTTTTTACCAAATATTTTGGTTTGCCTCAGAACCCTACCCACTTCTCCTTAGTCTAGGACATGTATATCTCATTTTGCCTATGTTTGGAATCTCTCTTTTTTTTTACGCAGATTCCCTATAAATATGTAATTAAATTTGATTTTCTCTTGTTCATCTATTTCATGCCAATTTAGTTCTTAGACCAACCAGAATCTTAAAGAGTAAAAAAAAAAAAAAAAAAATGCTCCTCCCCAACACTGCCACTAGAAGAAATACCACATTAAGACTTGAACAATTTCTAGCCATCTAATGTAAATTAACTCATCAGTTTGCCTATCTAGTGATCAGACAATGCTCTGTGGAACTGCATAGGAGAAAAGGGTATAAAGATAAAGAAAAGACCACAACCTCAGCTACACAGTGCCATGAGTATTATAAAAATTAAAATTTCACTATAATCATAATATTTCTCACTCTTTGTACTTGAGTTTGGAAAGAGAAACTGAGGTCTTTGATGGTAATGTGACAAGTAGTTACTCTCATAATAATTTAGATCTCTTTGAAGGGCACTGTTATTTCTGGGCCTCTAGAAAACTTTTCTACAGATTATTTTATCTGCTTGTGGAGAGCTCATACACACCCTTCTGCCAAAGCTAGTGATCCGGAAGAAAGTAGCTGTAGTCACTGTCAGGATATCGCAAGACAAACATGAAATAGTTGATTAAAAACAGGCAGAACTTAATATCAGATTGTTTCATAGTACATTGGTGTTTGGAGTGAAAGAAAATTGTCTTAAGGGCAAAGAAAATAAAGCAAGTTAAATAGATTAAAAATAAAATCATGCGGTAACATAAGAGCCTGGGTTTTCAGAACTCAATAAAGTTAAGATGGTAAGAGGATAAAGAGGAAGCACTCCCAAGCTGGGGTTCGTGAGGACACAGAGAAGCTCATCTGTGGCATCATCTCCTTTACAATTTCCAGCCTCTCTATCCTGGGCCCCAGTTCTGTTTCCTGCATGAGATATACCACTTCTGGGTGCCCCATCCCACTTAGTAAGCCCTCTCTGCTTGTTCTATCAAAGAAATGCCAAGTAATCAACTACTAATTTCATGTAAGTTGAGGTGACAATGGTATGACGAGTCACTCTTTCAAAATATCTTATCATTCCTTTCAGAGGAAGAATACAAATATTAAAACAGAATCACTTGAAAAGAAGTCCCCCCAAAAACCTGCATGTGGATATATAGTAGCTTTATTCATTACTGCCAAAACCTGGAGGCAAATAAGTAGGCAAATGGATAAACTATGGTACATTCAGACAATGGAATATCATTCAGGGTTAAAATTAGATGAACTATCATGGAAGGAATCTTAAACACATAATACTAAGTGAAAAAAGCCAATCACAAAAACCTACATGTATATGATTTCAACTATATGAAATTGTGAAAAAGACAAAATTATGGAGACAGTAAAAAGATCAGTGGTTTCTGTGGGTTCCCAGGGAGGGAAGATGAATAAATGGAACACAGAAGATTTTGGGGGCAGTGAAAATACTCTGTATGATATCATAATGATGGATACCTATCATTAAACATTTGTCCAAATTCACAGGATTTGCAACACCAAGAGTGAACCCCAATGTAAACTATGGACTTTGGATAATTATATGTATCAATGCAGGGTCATCAATTGTAATAAATGTACCACTGTGGTAAGGGATGTTGATAATGAAGGCGGTTATGCATGTCTGGGGACAGACCATGTATAAGAAATCTCTCTACATTCTGTTCAATTTTGCTGTGAACCTAAAACTGCTCCCAAAAGATAGAATCTTAATTAAAAACTTAAAAAAAAAAACAGAATCATAAGCAAAGGGAAGAAGGAGAAGCAGGAGGAGGAAAGAAAAGAAAGAAAAAGGAAAAAATATTAAAAGTTCTATTAACCCTCCATTCCTGGAATTTCCAACTTCGTTGTGGTAAACTTTGATCTTTATAAATTGGCTAATCATAAGCTTTTCTGAGAAAACTGTTGGAAAAAATGTCAAAAATGTGGATGCTTCAAGAAATATTACTGATTGCATCTATTACAGTTTTTCTAAGGATCATCTTCTTGGAAAGAAACACTCTCAAATGGTACTTTAAGTTTCTGTCACAAATTTTGATACGCTCACAAACTCTCTGCTATCCTGCTATGGAGCTGTTTGAAATTTTCCACTGAAACATGGATTTATAAATAAACAGGTTCTTAGACCCAAAGGAATTGTGCAATTCTTGAATTATAGATTCCACCAACTACATAATTTGACAACTTAAATGCAATGAGCTTAGACTTAGCCATCTTCCCTCCTAATCCCACTGCAGAAATGCAAATTTGCTTGGAAGAATTTATTTTTGACATCTTTTTGTTTCATACCTTTGTTCTTCTTTTGTTTCCTACTACATACTGTGCACTGTCATATATGCCATTTTATTTTGTCTTTAAGACAATTGTTTCAGGTTAAAATGTGATGAGTCTTGCTTAGAGTCTAATAGCTTAATCGGGTTTAGAAAAGAGGTCTCCCCAAAAAGGCATAAACGAAGAGCAATAGCTAATATTTATTGAGTACCTTCTATATGTCAAGTACTTTTAATGTAATAATGATGTTATTCCTCACAATAATTTTATTAAACATCTATAAAAGTTCCATTGTAAATATGAATGAATGTGGCACAGAGTAGTTAAGAAATGTATCTAAGGTCAAAGAGCTAGAGGGTAGAGCCTGGATTTGAACTCCAACAATTTGACTCCAGAATCACTACGCATACTACATATACTGCCCGAACATATGAGGGAAAGAGAAAAAACACAAGGCAATAGAGAACATTTAAATATACTGTACTGATTTCAAGACTTTCTCCTTATCTCTTATTCTCCAATATTTGGGGGTGTGTGGGGGAGTTGACTGACATAAGTAGAGTGCAAAAAGCAACTTTTAATTTTTTATACTGAAACATTTATTTTCACAGTTTAACTGCTTTATAAAATGTAGTGTAGCCTTAGTTATGTATAGATTGATCATGCCAATAATGCATGTAAAAAAATTGGAAGCCCTAGGAAAGGGTCCTTTCTAGTACTGCGAGGAGTCAACAAGAGAGGAGCTGTCAGATTCAGTGGCAAGACATGCTTTTTGTAAACGTGTCTTGTGAGCTGGAAAGTGCTGTGTATATTGTTTGTTGACTAACATAACACAATAAAAAAAAAGTGCTGTGTTCCTGTACAAGTGCTTATACGCTATGTGCCTTTATTAATGCCATTTTCTCCTCTGAGTGAGAGTGTTATGGTCTACAAAGTGGGAATCAGAATGTGATGTGGCTGTTCAGAGAACAAAAATGAGACCATACATTCAAATGCACTTCAAAAACCATAATATGCAGGGACGCCTGGGTGGCTCAGTTGGTTAAGCAGCTGCCTTTGGCTCAGGTCATGATCCCAGCGTCCTGGGATCGAGTCCCACATCGGGCTCCTTGCTTGGCGGGGAGCCTGCTTCTCCCTCTGCCTCTGCCTGCCATTCTGTCTACCTGTGCTCGCTCGCTCTCCTCTCTCTCTGACAAATAAATAAAATCTTAAAAAAAAAAAACCATAATATGCAATAAAATTAGCAAACATTGCGATGGTCTGCTATAATATCTTCAGTATTTTTACCAAGACAGGTACTAACAACCAACCCTAACAGAGAAGCTGGAAATACGGCTAATCTCTCCAACAAAGTTGTTCTGTTAGATCAGAAGTTCAGATTAGAGGTTGCAAAGACAGTTACAATATCTATTCCAGGTATTAAACTCTAAGTAAATCATGGGTTAGAAGAAAATGTATATATGAAATGTATACATCATGGATTAAGGAGAAAATGTATAAACACAAAATCTGTAATATATACAAAAATATATAACACCTATTCACTGAAAATATAATGCTTTAAACAAAAATAAGTCAACTTCTACAAATTCCAGGAGTTTCAAACTTTTTAATATGTGAATGTGCACTGTGAATCAGAATGGAGTGGGGAGAAGAGAGAGAGATAAGAGATGGAGGAGGAAAGAAAAAGGAATGGTATAGGCTAGGTAAGAGAAACCGATATGGTATACAGAATTCCTCAGACCTAACATCCCGGGCACTCAGAGAACCATGTCCCTCTATTAGCAATGAACATTGTGAAGGACCATTATATCTAAGCAGCTAAGTTTAAAAATTAGCCAAAAAGTCATGAAGGATGTGTATGTATGTATAAACACACACACACACACACACACACACACACACACACATACACACACAAATGTTTGTATATATAATGGCAAATGCATTGAGTTGGATCCCAGGTCAACTAAAGTAAACAAAAGTAGTGAAAAATGCAGAAAGACTGATCATCAAAAGGTAATTTGTATTAATTAAATCAAGAGCTATATTCTTCACCTCTTCTTAGTCTATAAAAATTAGTAATTTGAATTTTAAAATACATAAAGCGCCTGTTGATTCAAAAATGTAAGGCTTCATTTTCTCTTGTATGACAACTCATTTTACAAGTTTGTGGTTATATCATAATAAGAACAGTCAAAGAATACAAGTAAAATATCACAATCTTGGGGGGGTGTTATTTATTATTTATTTTTTTTTTTTTGAGAGAGAGAGAGAGAGAGAGAATGAGAGAGAGAAAGCATGAGAAAGGGGAGGGTCAGAGAGAGAAGCAGACTCCCTGCTGAGCAGGGAGCCTGATGCAGGACTCCGTCTCAGGACTCCAGGATCATGACCTGAGCCGAAGGCAGTTGTTTAACCAACTGAGCCACCCAGCTGCCCTCAATCTTATTTTCTTCTAAGATTTTATTTTTAAGTAATCTCTACACCTAGTGTGGGGCTCAAACTCACAACCTGGAGATCAGGACTTTTATGCTCTACCGGCTGATCCAGCCAGAGGCAATTTACAATATTCTTCTTCTTCTTCTTTTCTTTTTTTAATTGCAATTGCCATGATTCTTTGTAGCAAAATATGGAAAGAAGTAAGAATTAAGAAAGGTCAGTAAGTGTAAAATAGGATTGATGGGCAGATCCAGTTTAAAAAAAAAAGTATTTTTTTCCTACTAAACGTCATAATGAGGAATACCAGACTAACAGAGACTAAACAAATTTAGTCTTTGTTTACATTTCAAATGACTTTTTCACCAAGTATTTATTCATTCCCTACTTTGTGCTAAACAGTAAAGATTTCTTCTTTGGTATTATCGTGTAAGATTTTCTTTTAACCCATAAACTTATATTAATTATCACAGGCCCCATAATTACTAACACTTGGATTCCAGAAGACTCACAGTAGAAGATTAAGTTCAAAAGAACGATAAACTTTAAGTCGAGCAATAAAAATATGTGCTATCAATTTACAGTAATGGATCTGCTTTGTGACAGTTCTTATGCATAGAAGGTATTTCAAATACATTATTTTGAAGGAAATTTGTGATAGGCTGTTTCTAAGTGTTTTGTCCCTGGATATGGCATATGGCTCGATTATTACAGATTCCTTGGTGCACATCAAACATGGAGGCAATGTATGACCAGGTCATAAACATCCTGTGGGGTCAGGGCCTGAAGGATGGTGTGATAGGAATACCACCTACTTTTCTTTTTTGAGATTTTATTTATTTGCCAATGAGAGAGAGAGAGAGAGAGAGATCACAAGCAAGGGGAGTGGCTGGCAGAGGGAGAAGCAAGGCGCCCAGTGCTGGTGTCAGTCCCAGGACCGGGGATCAAGACCTAAGCCGAAGGCAGATGCTCTGAGCCACCTAGGCATCCCTACCACCACCTGCTTCTGTGCTATCCAAAGGACCTGAAGCAGCATTCTTTTTTTTTTTAATATTTTATTTATTTATTTGATAGACAGAGATCACAAGTAGTCAGAGAGGCAGGCAGAGAGAGAGAGAGAGAGGAGGAAGCAGGCTTCCTGCTGAGCAGAGAGCCTAATGCGGGGCTCGATTCCAGGACCCTGAGATCATGACCTGAGCCAAAGGCAGAGGCCTTAACCCACTGAGCCACCCAGGCACCCCTGAAGCAGCATTCTTAATAAAATTAAAAGCTCAATGCATGCTGTCATCTGAATGGAAACAAATTTGACTGAGAAATGCAATAATCATTTCTCCCCACAAAGACTCTGAAAATAGTCTTAGTTCAAGGTTTTTGTTTCAACTTTAATAGCAATCTCAGCAAGAAGTGTACTATCTTTTCAAAATAATTCACTAAAACAAATAGAAATATTCTTTCAAATTTGATACTTCATAAATCCTCAAAAATGAGCTGTTAGAATATAGAACTATTAGTCCATCATTCCAAAACTCCCTCTGAAAGACAGTTATACAGATTTGTGCATAGCTAATATCTTTCCTCAATAAAAGAAAATGAAATCTATTATTGTCATGAATAAAAACCTAGCATTTGAGTGGCCAATATAAGTCAAGGCAGCATTTTAAGTATTTAAATGAATTAGTGCATTTAATAATAATAAAAAAAAATAACCCTAAGAGGCAGTTTAGTTTTCGTCTATATAGTTCCCATTTTACAGTTGAAAAAGTGAGGTATAGGGAGAATAAGGAAAACTCTGTGTTCTCTCTTCCCACATCATAACATGTATGACTGCACCAACTTAGAAATTCTAACTAACCTACTACCAGGATAATTTGAAAATGCCTTGAAATTATAAGCATAATGCAAAATAAACATGAAAGCTAACAAGTTGAACAAAGCCTCCTAGAAGAAATGGGCACTATGTGAGCCAACTGAGATTAGTTATTGCCACAGCTGCTTTTCCCAGGAATTTTCATTACTGGACAAAAATCTATACACATCCATATGCCTAAATAATAGCATGGCTTGTATTGCACAGGGTTCAGAACAAGAGAAAAGCATGAATTAAAGTAATATTCTAGCTGTGCTCAATCAGAACCTCCAACTATGTGGCTTACACATGTGCATTTTACAAATACCCAAAATGAGTTTTATCCTCAAAGCAGAGAATATGTACCATTATAATTTACCACATTCAAATGCTTCTTCATGTACCAATTCTCTACAAATGCAAGATGCTAAAAGAATAACACTAAGTTCTGACTCAGTGAAGACATTTTGCAAGGCATTACAATATGCTTAGCTTTGCAATGAGCCAACCTGACACAGCCCTGATAATTTTGAGACTATAATTAGTTGGTCAAACCCTCTCCTCATATTCTAACCCTTCTCAGGTCTTCAGCTTGAGCTCCAGAGGAATTAGAAGCCACATAACCTTCCTCAGGAAAGTACATCAGCTACTCTTACCCTACCACTCAGTAGGCTTTATGATTCGTTTCTGCTGCTCCATGCACCTGATAAATATGGCTCTGCCAGTCCTCTTCCAGGCATGACCACGGCATCCTATGTGCCCAATCATTCGCCTTCTTCTGCTGGTTAAGACTTTCAGGAAATTGGTCCCTTTCTATAGTTTTTCATGCCCACCTTGTGCCTGTCTCCCTGATTCCTATGAGAGATAACCATTCCATCTTTCCCCTTGGTCTTGCCTCTCTTCTGGAGAACTTACAACTTCCTTAAATTCTTACAAGGAATAAATTACAGAGCAACTATGCAAATTTGGGTCTCTGATTCTAAAAGTCATACTCTTTCAACTTTTATACCATTCTGATTAGATATTTATCTCAAAAATGAGATGTTTTAATAAAGCTTGTGACAGGTGCTGAATCCTAAGACATTCATAATTAAATTTTCTCTATGTTGTACTTTTATTGAAGGCATGCTCTTTTGTTTATGTAAGCACTGCATACTTTAAATGACAGAGCTGGGAGAGGCAGAACGGTCCTTCTGTCATAAAAGGATGAGAGCTGGATTTGTATTCTTGTCCACAAGAAGGGTCATCTCATTTAAGCCACAGGTTTAGACACTGCAGATGCTTTCAGTTAAAAATGATACTTAGGGGTGGTTTTTTTTTATACTTAGTTTAAAAGGAAAGAATAATTTTATTTTTGTCAGGTACTTTCCTACAGCAAAATAAATAGAGCATGAGATTGTATTATGTAAAAAATATTTAGGGAAAACATACACACTTAATCTTATTAATGTATAGAAAATGTCATCTGATGATCATGATGTTGGTGATGATGAATAATATAAACACAGTTGTGTATGTTTTTTGAGAAAGTATGGAATTTGGAGGAAGTATGGAGGCAATGGCCTAACGGGAAGTAGTATTTTCAGTAATGAAAAGATGAGAGCACTTATTTTTTAAATTTTCTCTAGGAACCAGAAGAGTTAAACAGAGAATAGCGGTCAGATATTTAAAGAGTAGGAAAGTAAGTAGAAATGAAGCAAGATTCTGGGTAGTGATGAAGGTACAGGTAAGGTCGGTCATAATGAATTTGTATTTTCCAGTGTTTGTGACTTTGTCTAATGGCATTTGCAATTTATTTCTTGGAGTGCAGGTACACTGAAAATGGACAATTGGGGTGCTCTACAGTTGGAGTGTTGCCTGACAAAGACAATGAGTATTCAGAATTAAGCGAGTTTAGGGCATCGACATAGGAATCATCAAAATGGTGTATGGGAGGGAGGAGGATGAGAAAACAAGATGTCCATGAACATGGGAGTTCAAACAAGGTTGAAGAATGGTCCCAAGGGAGAAGATAAACAAAACACACAGGGAGAGTATTGTGGTCAGAACCTGTGATATTTGAATTACTGGTTTTGGAAGGGCATAGTTTTTAAGGATCATAGTGTTTGGTTATACCACTGGGTATGTGTAGTTTAAGAGGAGTGGAAACACTATTGGGGATGAAGGATTCAAAGAACTGATGGCCTGAAGCAGGACAAATTATATACCGTTAAAGATGAATTATATACTATTAAGGAAGCAGAACTTTGAATTAAGAAGATTATGAGTCTGGGCGCCTGGGTGGCTCAGTGGGTTAAAGCCTCTGCCTTCAGCTCAGGTCATGATCCCAGAGTCCTGGGATCAAGCCCTTCATTGGGCTCTCCGCTCAGCGGGAAGCCTGCTTACCCCCCCTCTCTCTGCCTGCCTCTCTGCCTACTTGTGATCTCTGTCTGTCAAATAAATAAAATCTTAAAAAAAAAAAAAAAGAAGATTATGAGTCTGGTGTCAAAATGTTGGGTAATTAAAGAGCAGAAAATGGATAGTCTGTAGGTCTGGGAATAGGAGAAGAAAATAATGATACACTTATACAGCAACATTCTTGAAGGAGCAAAGGGTTTTCAAAGAGGGTAAGGTGGTACTGGTCTGGCAGCAGGGGAGTTCAAGGTGGACACCAAGTCACCTCCCGATTCTGAAGGAATGTGATGGGAAGAAAAAGAGCGTTTGAGAGATCTACAGGGGAACTCTGCTTTTCTAAATCTCATCTTTTGTGGTCCATTGCTTTTGTGAATAGCTGTACACTGTGTTTCATTCAGAAGCAGCCCTGAGTCAGACAGAACAAAGACACCACACACCCTGGCATCGTTGAAGCTAAAGGAAGGACAGTCCACAGAAGAGGTGCAAAACTGGTGTGCTCTAAACCAAGCAGGGGCAACTGTGGTCAAGCAATTTCAACAGATAGCTACCAAAAAATTATCTTGGCGAAGAATCCACAGATGGTACAATTCATAACCTTTTCCATTTTCCATTCCAGAAATGCGGAATTGTTTCCCAGAGCCCATCATTCAAAGAGTCCAATGCACTCATCTGATACACAAGGCAGCATGTTCCCTTCGATTCCAGAAAGGGAGGGGCCAGGAGCTATGACTTCCATCACTGGTTCTTTTACTAATCGTTAGAACTTGAGCAAACACATTTCCAGAACCACTGATTCCATATCCTCAAAATGACTGATAATTGGCTAGATAATCACTAATTACCTTTCTAGTCACACGTACCTGACTTCTGCTTTGGCAACGACCCTGGCTGACCTCTCACCTTGTCCACGTTCCCACAAACATTCAGAGTCCCACTGGCTGGGGCCCTCCTCACTTAATGGTCTTGCCACACAGTAAAAGAGTCTGCTTTGTATCATCAGCTAGGGAAACCTTTCTGTTATTTAGAGGACAAAGCAGGTTACCTCATCACAGTCTAAAAATTGGCAAATGGGCAACACACATTTCTAGTGTTAGAAATCATCTCTTTAAAAAAAAAAGTAGAGGAGAGAAAAGTAATAGCAGTTGGGAAATTTCCCAGTAGGCCTTTAAAAAAATCCCACAAAGATAGGTGGTGTATTCAGATCATAAGAACAAGGAGACCCACCAAAAAAAGAAGAGGAGCTAAACCTTCTCAAACAGATGATAATAACATCAATCTCTCTTTTTTGTTGTCGTTTCCCCACTTCCCTGAATCCATTGGCTTAGAAGAATTGTATCTTCTTCCTGGCTTGGCATGAAGAATGCTGGAGAATTAAAAATAAATGGGAGCAATTCAGGGAAGATAAACAGATAGAGGACATAGTCTCAGATAGCCAATAATTTTGCCTTTACTCAATTTAACACCCAAATGAAAGGCAAAGAAGTCTTCATTTAATATATTTTAAATGCCACAAAATGCTAAGAAGTATATCCAAGTAAACTAGTGTTAAAATACAATATATGTTATGTTCCATTTTAAATTAGAAAAAAAAAGAAAAACGTCCTTGGATAAAATTTTGGATAATAATTATGGATTCTGTGTGAGTGTTTTATATATCACTTTCACAACGTGCATTCAAAAAGGTACCTGTTTCCATCACAGCATTTTGAGCAAATTTCTCATTTATTCACAAATCACAGTAAGTAACCATCTTGTGTGAAGCCATGTCCTGGGCTCCCTAGAGAAGAGGAAAGAGCACAAGGCAGGGCCTCTGATCTGAAATAATTTACAGTCTGGTAAGGAAACTGTGCATACATAGTAAAATGTTTTCAAATATGCACACATAGATGTCCAGACAAAAACAGTTTGTGTGGTTGAAATGGCCAGGTAGTGTTTAACTGATTGCTACATGATGAATAAAGAAAGCACGAGTGGTATTTCAGAGATGGGACAGATCAAAAAGGTGGCAAATCGGTGGATAGATCAAATTGGGGCTAACAAGCATTCCAAAACTCATTTGATTCAGTAAGTAAATTAATTCTCCAGGTTGTACACCTGGTAAGAAGCAAACCAATATCTGAACTTAAAGTCAGATTTGATCTTTTCACTGTGCTGTGCCACCAGCCTCACTCTGAATAATGAGAAGGACTTGCCTGATTAAAAAGAAAAAAGTACAAGCATTAGACAAATTATGGAGTTCTTAATAAATTATTTTTTATAATTTTATAACAGTGTTTTGAGATCTAACTCACATTTTAAAAGAATCACCTTTTTGAAGTACAATTCAGTGGCCTTGAGTATATTTACAGAGTTGTGCAACCATAGACACTCTCTGATTTTACATAATTTACATCCCTACAAAAAGAAACCCCAATGCTCATTAGCTGTCACTCCCTATTCCCTGCTTTCTTTAGCCCCTGCAGAGCACTAATTCACTTCCTTTCTCTATGAATTTATCAGAAAACCATTCAATATGCTTAATGTTCAAAGTAGGTTATATCTTTGCTCCACTTCCCTTGTCAATTCCAAAGTCAAGATTGGATCTAAAATCAGACTTTCAAATAAGGGTCACCAGTAAACCAGCTCCCTAAATAACACTAATTTACTCAGTTTAAAAAATAAAAGGAATACACACACAGATATATAGATGGACATGCATGTAGTACACATAGACACACACATACTTATAAAATAGGATTTGAATGACATACATATAGTTATTAGAGTCCAGCTGGGGAATATATTTTTTTCATTTTAAGCTTTAAATCACAAAATATTCTTTTTCTTTTAGAATAAACCAAGATTAAATGAGGAGAAAAGGAGATAATGTAAGCAAAGTTTCTCGAATCTATGTCTTTGTTAATATCCTAAATAGCTAATAGGAAAGATCATTCTAATGATACTTTACACATTCAACATCTTCCAAAGGCAGCAAATATCTTGAATCTCCACAATTTTCCTATTTACACATAAAAAGAAAAGTAAAAGTGACAGAGGGACTGTCCTAAATCTGTGAAAAATGCCAAATCTATACTTGAAGCTTAGCTACTTATTAGCATATGGCTATCTCATTTTCTAAACTACCCATCCTTGCTTGACTTGGCATAACCTGATTTGCCAACAGCAACCTTTTAGAGAGGAGTTTAGATGGACATGGAATTCAGGTGTGTATGTGTGTGTGTGCGCACACACGCACATGTGCACGTGTGTGTTTGACTTAGGTTACTGGGTCCTCAACCTCAAAACTCATATCCATTTATTATGGGCTAGGCTATAGATATTTCTATAGCAACATCTCTCAATGGTTATAATTTTTCTGTCATCAAATAAGGGGACAATTTTAGGCACGCTTTTTCTTTCAGTAGAGAAACCAATAGAAGTAGCTACGTTTTCTGATTATTCATCACTCTTTATTTGGAAAAAAGCTCTGGGTTTTGATTTAGTATCACTTGACCCCATGCACACCTAAATTTCTCTCCTACCTATTTTCTAAGATACAATACAACTGTGTTAACCATACTAGTAGATCATCCCAGAAGACAAAGGAAAAGGTAGCAAAGCACATGAAGTGTATCTTTCAAAAGACAGCTGTGTTAATGCCTTTTCTCCCTTCCTTCATTCCTTCCTCAAGCATTTGTCAAATGCTTACTATGTAAAATCATATGCTCCATGCACTGAGGAAGGTATGGAGGAAATAGCCATTTCCCTGGCCTTTGAGTCTTGACAGTAGGGTATTTCCCCCTTTTGTAATCTTTAAATAACAGCTTCTTATTTTAGAATAATTGCAGATTGAATGAGGAGAAATCTGAAGGTATGAACGAATTTCATCTAATGAATCATTTTGCCTAAAACCCTCTCTGTTAATCCTGTGCACAGTATCCAGGTTTCCAGGGCTTTGCAAGTCTCCTGCTTTGTTGGCTCTATGTAGTATAAAACAGGAAGGAGTCTTCTCTCTCCACAGGAGAAGGAACTCTCAGCTGGAGACAAGGCTCAGCAGAATGCACCCCCTGAACATGCTAGAAATCCACAGCTCATCAATGCAGAAATCAAACATGTCTGATTTATATACAAACAATGGTGACATGATTGTCACAGCACACATGGTGACTTCACTGGCTTGGGAAATTATCCAAAAAATCAACTAACAGGCACTTCAAAGAGGGGGGAGAATAGGATTCTTTTGTTGCCTGTCATGTGTGCCTTTCTTCAAAGTCAAGTGGCCAGATCTACTCAGAACAGATGTTCTTTAAAAAAAAAAAAATTATTTATTTATTGAGAGAGAGAGCCCATGAGTGGGGAGAAGGGCAGAGGGAAAGACTCCTCAAGCAGACTCCCCACTGAGAGCAGAGCTCACTGTGGGGCTCAATTTCATGATGCTGAGATCATGACCTGAGCTGAAATCGAGAGTTGGATGTCCCTACAACAGATGTTCTTATGTCTAAAAAGGTAGATTTGGTTAATTCAGTGTTATTATGCATATCAGATACCTTTCTTTTTATAATAATGTAACTTAGGATACAAAACTGTCTTCATCTTGTCCTCATTAACTGATCCCCTGTCTACAATTTGCCCCTCTTACAGGTTTCCTCCAACCATGGTCAATCATTTGTAGAATAAATCAGTAAAATGACAAGCATTCACTATGAGGTCTTGTGGAGCTCAGTTGATTCCTGTAACATTTGGATCTAGCAGATAAAGAGTTTAGTTGCTCTGTGTTATGAAAAGCTCTAGGGCATAGGAAGAACGTAATCAATTTAAAACACTCATTCCTCATTCAATCTTATGATGATTATAAATTTCTGGAAGTGAGAAGGAAATATTTTCTGCTTTAATATTTATTTTTAAAAACTGAGTAAAGAAGGAACACAGAAAGAAGATTTTACCTACTGATCAAATGGCTACATCACAAATATTTTGTCTTACACCGGATCAGATGAAATCCAGTACATTTGACACACACACTCCTTTCTTGCCTTCTACCAAAGACATATATATGTTAACTTGTTTGATCTAATCAAATGAAAAAAAGAAGCCATCTGAGTAACCATAACATCAAGTATGTAGACTGACACAAATCGTGTCCTTTCGAATAATGCTGAGCTTCTGCAACATTAATTATCATTAACACCCATTGAAGTCTTTGTATATAAAGAACCTAGCCCAGAGTAGAAAGCTGCAGAAATATTTGACTTTGAGATTTTATAAGAGGAAAAAAATCAGAAGTCTTTGAAATAATTTGATAAATCTGATTTATCATACTATTTCTCTCTCTACTTTCATCATTTACCCACATAGAACAATGACCAAAATGGAAATAGCACTAATGTGATTTTCTGGGGAGTCAGCATAACTATTTAATAATAATGATGGGAAAGGGCTCTAGATTGTTTGGTAGGTTTTCTACCACATATTAAGACTTCATTCTGTTTTAGTCTCAATATTAAGTGCTAGGAATATAGGAGTAAACAAAAGAGAAATGATTTTCTGGATGGTCTCCACAGAGCTTATGATCTTGTGTGAGAGAGAGTCAATAAACAAGGTAACATTTATACATTATGAATTCCCCTTGTTAGAGGCTGAAAGAGCCATTATGTGTCAAGCATACAGTATAATTTTTAAAAATACTAGATCAAATACAGGAAAGATTTCCATTCATATTACCACAATTTATGGTAAATAAATATGAATAAATATGAAATAAAGATTTTAAATACATATTATATATAAGTATATAAATATGAATAAGTAATATACTTTAATAAAAGGAATTTATCTTTGTCTATGGGCAACTTGTTTTCAGACAAATTTATTGGAAGCAAAAAAAATGTACTTTGGCTTTGTAAACTCTACTGGATGGTAAAAATAAATGTCCTAATTTAATTGATCTGCCCAGGTTCCTGAGATCAGTGTTCCAGAGAGGTCATACAACTACATGGCTTCAAGCATGAAGCAAGGAGAACAAGGGGATGGTTTGTGTAGACGTGGCTGTGAACAACAACCTATCAACCAACCTGCATTCAACAGGGCTGCCAAGGCACAGGGGCAGAGAGGCTAGCTAGGGAAGGTCACCAGGCAATGAGAGAGGGCTGAAGTGACTGTAACCAGGGGAAAGATTTACATAAACTTTGTGGTTCCAGACCAGAAAGTGTCCTTAGGATAGTTTCTGATCCTTTTCTGTGCAAAATTTTGAATATAAGAATCTATTGCAAGAAGAGCTCGGGCATGCAACTTCACTGATGTCATTGGTAGATCCCTGTCTTACCAACATCACAGGTAAGCCTGAGTACTGGACAGAGACCTTGGGAAAGCCTGGAGGAAAGGTAACAGATGGAAGCACATACAAAATTCCCCTAGCTCCCCTGTCCATTCGCCTCCTGTCCTAATGACTGCCTTGTCCTTGCTTTCATAAGAATCCAGACTCCTAAGGTTATTCTCAGTTGAAAATATGTTTTAAGTGAACACCTAGTGTGAATTTCAGTGCGATCACAATGCAATTCTGTTTTTATGGGGGAAAATTAAGGTCCACATTACACAGAAATGCACTAGACATTACTATCTCCATGTAAAGCATGACTTAAGCTCAGGGTGTTTGGCAACAGCTTTATAACATAAGTCAAAATAAAATTGGTTTCCATGCCTCCCATATAGTTACATAAAAATCATAAGTAGCAAAAATATTCATGCTTTATATTTATGGCTTACCAAGTCTTTGTGCATTGTCTTATTATGTAACCACCCACTATGAATATATAAACTGGTTAATTCTCTCTCCTTCTATATACTCCTTTACATCTTTTATAACTGAGACTGATTGTGAAAAAGAGCCAAGCATAGGATATTTTCTGTAGTGAAAAATGAAATTTAAGTTGAGCTTAATTAGAATGATGTGGCTCTGACTTATAGTTACAACACATTGCACACCATTTATCCCTCACAATAAGACAGGTATTTTGCACTGATGATACTTGAAGCTCAAAAATGCTAAGTGATTAGTCACATTTGTATATCTAGTTCTGGGATTAGAACTCAAATTTGAGGGGCGCCTGGGTGGCTCAGTGGGTTAAAGCCTCTGCCTTCAGCTCAGGTCATGATCCCAGGGTCCTGGGATCGAGCCACGCATCGGGCTCTCTGCTTGGCAGGGAGCCTGCTTCCTCCTTTCTCTCTCTGCCTGCCTCTCTGCCTACTTGTGATCTCTGTCTGTCAAATAAATAAATAAAACCTTAAAAAAAAAAAACTCAAATTTGAGTTACTGTGAAGCCTCTTCACTAAAATTCTTCTTTTTCCTAATTTATAAATAGTTTTCCAAGTTTGGCATATTCATCTCTTGTTATGAGATTATAAGTATAAATATTCCTCCAGATGAAAGGCTGAAAAATCTGTTTTGCCTTATTTGATTGAGTTGTGGCTAACATCCCAATAAATATACAACAAAAGAATAAAACAACACCAAGAACAACAACAAAAAGCATAACAATATCAACATTCTCTATTTTGGACCTTGGAATGGCTTTGAGTTCATAAATGGGTATCAAAACTCCTTAAAAATTCCTTAAGGCTGAAGAGTATATACAGCCCACAATGAATATCTACAGCTGAATTTATTCATAAAGGTTTTTAAGGGTAGCAATAAAATTAGTTTGCTATGTTTCTAAATTTACAAACCTATTAACTTCCTAAAAACAGAATCATGAAAATGATGGAGACTGGGAACATAAATTTCTAACATCAGTATAAAGGTTATAAATCTGCTACTTTTTTTTTTAAGATTTTAGTTATTTATTTGAGAGAGTGAGCTCAAGAGGAACAGAAGGGGAGGAGGAAGCAGACTCCCCACTGAGCAGGAATTTCCCCTAGTGGGGTCAGATCCCAAGACCCTGGGATCAAGACGTGAGCCAAAAGCAGACTTTTAACTGACTGAGCCCCCTAGGTGCCCCATAAATCTGTGGCTCTTGACATTCTACACAAAGGTGATGAGTGCTAGCCTCTATAGCTCCAAGTCCCTTCACACCCAGCAGATGGCAACACAAGCACCCCTACCCACTGGGAGCTTCTATTAAAATGGAATAAAAACTCCATTAGCCTTTCCTCTCCCCTGCCCACTTGACATGATTTCTATGTGGCTTTATTCATCTTTATCTTCTTTTCCCTTACAAGAAGGGTCCTAGTTTGTCTGCTTGGTTGCTGTGTTCTGTGATCGAATCAGAAAGCAACAGGAAGAAAAAGGAGAACAAGTCAGGCAAAAGGATGAAGACTGGTGGAATTTTACAGAAAGAGAAAAAAATTTGGAAGAAAAGAAAGACAGCAGCTACAGTGCGTGGAGGCAGCTGATGAGAGAGAAAAGAGAATAGACCTTAAGATATTTTGAGAAACTATACATTCATTCCCTTCATAGTATTTGAGAGATTCCAGTATAGATCTTGAGTCATTTTGAAGTATGTTTTGTTTGCATCTGCTGTGTTTCTTAATGCTATACCCCCTAGAGCTGCACTCTGTGAGTTGCTGGTGAGTGAGTGTTGTGCAGGTTGGACTGTGGGGAGCCAGGCATGGGGACAGACACTGTACAATGTTCTGCTTCTCTTCAGGAGCAGCCCTGTCCCTCAGAATTGCTTTGTCGCAGCCATATCAGGATGGCATCATACTGAGGAACGATCAACTAGGAAAGTCCCAACGGAAGACATCAGTATTCCCGGATGTGTTCTACTCATATTCTCCTGGGCATTACAGTCTTACCAGCCACGGTTTTATTTCCTGGAAATGTCCTTTATGAAATCTACCCAAGAAGGAACAGTGACTAGTTGCTTGGCCGCTCATTTTGGTCCAAGACTCTTCAGAAGAATAAATCTAATGACAAAATTCAAAACCTTACTTAACCCAAACCATGGATGTGCTTTCTGGAATTTTCTCATACTCTAGAAAAATGCCTTGCAATTAAAAAAAAAAAAATTCTTGAATACTCTACTCACAGACTTTAAAAGTTGGAATCTCTTTCCATGAAAACACATGCTAGTCTTCATAGTATCTTCATGAACGCTGCTACAATTTAATTGCATTTCAAACATTCTCCAGTTTAAGGTACATTTGAATCACATCTGACTATAACTAACCATGTAAAACCACAGAGCACGCCAAATAGTAGCAAGGTCACATAACAGAAGTGAAATAAAGTAGTTCTATAATAGGATCATCAGAAGGAAGTGACTGGTTAGTGGAGTACTTAACAAGAAAAGGTTTAGGTTGGACCCAATCCTGGCAGAAAAGGTGGCATTGTATATTTTAACAGAAAACTCAGTTTAACAGACCCATCCAAATTAATACTTCAGCCTACCTACCCCCCCACCCCCACCCCGCCACATACACACGCACATGTTCACAGAGCCACCAAAAAAACTCAAAGGGAACGTAAAAGTCTTATGGACTTAGGCTGGTCATGTCAGCATTACCTTCTCTTGGTTTTTAAAGCCCCTCTTTGAAACAAGATCTGAGTTACCCTTGCTGAAATATATGCACAAGGAAGAAGAGGAGCCCTGGTACTCAGGAGGCTATATTAAGATGCAATGTCTATTCGATAAGAATCCTCACTGGTTCTAAGTCATTTATACCAATTTTAAGGTTTATATGCAAAGAATAATTTGGTTTCAGCAAAACACAGACACTGAAACAATTTCACAATTGTAATTCAATGCAGTTGAAACCCACACTTCCTATTAGCCCTGTTCACCCATGTGGAGATGTATGTACCTTACGGGGACATGGGGTCTGTATATTGCAGGATATCAGCATGCCATCCGCCTGGAAAGCAAAATGCTGCATTTCAGGAGATTAAGCCTACCATGGGGATGCCCAACATCAGAGGAGAAGGCAAGCTTTTATTTTGCTGTGATTTCAACAGCTGTGCCTCCCTTCTTTCTGGGATCGATACTCTTACCTAACAGCAGGAAAGAAGATGATTGTGTAATGTGGCAGCATATACAAAAGGAGAGAATGTTAATGCAAGGCTACAACTCAATTCCCCAGGAGACCGGACACCCCCAGGAGCCCAGGACTCCAGGATCCGACAAAATGAGATAGATCTGGCTCATTGGGGCATGACAAGTCATCACATTATAAGTCGGCTGGGACCTCTGATGGAGCCACAGTGTTTTTGGGTTGCTAGGAGAGGACAGTGAATGAGAAGGCTCTCCAGAGCTAGAAGTGTAGCTATGAGGCAGCGATTTGTACAAATGACTCTTTCATAATGCTGGCTGTTTAGGCAATCAAAGGGCAACAGTGACAGCACTAGTCATGCATGGGGACTTTCTGTCCGAAATAAGGAAACATCCTTTCTCCTATCTGTCCCTCTGACGAGGGCAGGATGAGCACGAAGCTAGTGCGGCATTAGTAAGTCTTGGATACAACATTTAAGGGGATCCAGAACACTCAGAATCAAGGTAATATTCCAATAACAATATTTTAAAATGGAAATTGGTGCAGAGATATTAATGATGAACAAAATATCACATCTTTAATTTAAAATGGTACAATCCTGTTTGTGTCTCACTGAGCTCACCTGCCCCCCACCCCAGATCAGTTGTATTCTTAAATGAGCATTGAACAATGGGTATGCCAGGAAGTTCCACAAAGAAAGATTACTATCACCTTTGAACACCTGCTAAGATCCAAGCATGAGCCTATAGACTCCTTTCTTTCTTCTTCTTTTTTTTTTAATAGACTCCATGCTGGGTGTGGAGGCCAATGCAGAACATGAACTCATGACGCTGAGATCAAGACCAGAGCAGAGATCAAGAGTCAGACACTAGACTGACTGAGCCACCTAGGTGCCTCCTACTAGGCTCTCTGTAAATGGTATCCCACTCCATCCTTGGAAACTTTTAAAGTCTTCTTTATTGTTCCATTTGATAGGTATGAATATAAGGTTCTCATAAGTCAAGTATCTGGGCCAGGATTTTACCTGGGTGTCCAACTCCATTTCCTGTGCTCTTTCCACACATCATCCATTATCCACCAATAATGAAACTTCTATTGAAACTTGTTTGATGCATTCTAGAGACTTGAAATAAAACAGACAGCGTGGGGATCTCTGATGCCCAAGTTGATAAATAACTGAATAGTCCCTGCCCCCATCCCATGTGTCATTAAATGAGTCTGTCAGCAAAATCCAAGTCAGAAACAAGGTTCTAAGGAGACTCAGGGTGAAATCTAAGCTGGGGTAGGAAAAGAAAGAAGGTAGAAGAGAACATAGGACTCCTTCTTCATGTTTGTTTACTTCTATTACATTTCTTTTGCAGCAGTGTGTCTGGATGAAGATTGGTTCAAAGACAGTGCATAGTTTTATGTAAATGTGGAACTTCTAGGAAGGGCCTCTCATCCCTTGCCCTGCCTGTTCTGTCCTGAAATGCTTTCTAATACATTGAGCAATTTCTGATCTACCTCTATACCAGGATAGCTCTTGGTTTCTAGACTGCATGTAGGTGAAGGGTCCTGCGTGACTGGGAAACACATGTGAGCACTCTTGCCCACAAGGTGACCCTTCTTCTGGCCAGTGTGCTGATGGCCACCACACCAGGCCCATAGGCTGATTGAGGACAGTCAAGAAGTCAAAGAGCTGTCCCGGGATCTCTGCCTAACATTGTCATAGGCATGGCATTGTTAGCGTTCACTTCTTACTGCTACAGCTATTATTAGCCTCTCTCAGTTGCAGGGAGGAAGAAGCTAAGTTTTTGTAATAACATTTTAACACTTTTTAGCACTTTCTAACTATTTAAATTCTTTCAGTCCACTATCTTTCTGTTGAGTCAGAGAATGAATATTCCTCTTCCCATCTGTGTCCTAGGTGAAAATGCTCTACACGTGGATATTTGCAACATCTGACCTGAGAGTCACCCATGGTCTTTCTAACTCTAAAGTTCTGCATTTCCATATCAAGGAAGACATACTAAAGACAAAGATAGCAGAAGCAAAAATTGGGGCACATAGAGGGGAAATGAGTCAGAAAGAACAGCCTGGGGGAGAGAAGACCAAATTAAGAGAAATCACCTCTGATGTCAAAAGTTAAGGGCAGAAGGATTAATTTTTGACAGGAACAGAAGAGTAACAGCTGCCAGGCTGTAACCTGGGCTGGGTGGATTGTGGGGAGTTAGGTAGACAGAGGGAGAGAGATGATTTTAGGTATTACAGACACAAGGATTTTTTTTTTTAACAAGCCCTTCTGATGATTCTGACACCCACAGAAGTTTGAAAACCACGGGGCTTACATACAGAGCCAATGCCTTCTTAGTAGATACTTCCATTACAGTGCATGTGTCAACACTGAAGTGACTTATCAGGGAAGTCAGGGAGCTCTAGGAAAAGGTTAAGAGTATGGTTAGAGTTCTTGGCAAAAGAGGATGTGACAGCTAATCTGCACACTTATTCCACCGATGTTGCTAGGAATTTGGTAGGCATACTACGCCTCCTGCCATTTTAACAATGGATGCACAACCACTGATGTGTCCCAGAACTGTGACTCTGTAACCAAAAGGAAGGAGAGTTTACCTCTAACTGTTTGGTGGCAACCCTGAAGAAGGGAGGGAAGGAAGCAGCTCAGGCTCAGTCTAGATTGGATGTGATGAAGGGTAGCAATTTTGAAAACAACATCATATTATGCTATTACTGGCACCGACCAATGTTGTGTTTATTATAATTTATGAATTTATCATAAATTCCTGAAGAGATGAGGAAATAATAATAAATTAAAAGTTTAGATCAAATTAAAGGAAAAAGGAGTTTCACACTGAACACCAAGTATAAAAACTCATCGTGCCTTGGATCAAAGTTATGGACTGCAATGTTCAGCTTCTGAGAAATGCAGAATTCTACCTCACAAACACAGCTGAGAGCAATGAAGAATATTAATTTGGAAAAAGAAAAAGGAATGCCAATATTTGCTCTTATATTTTAATAATTTTGGAAAGATGAGATTGAGAAAGAAAAGGAAACATCCTTCCCCCTTACTAATCACAGAATCTGAGAGTGGCCACATCAAAATACACAGAGAAACAAATTTCCAAAGGGGCTTACTGGATTCTATACACTCTTCATGCTGATGAGTGACTTGATCAAGTAGCATTTTGGAAAACCAATCTCTTGAGTCCCTAAGAGCTTATTTGTGATTTATTATTATTACGGATCAAAACAAAAACTCTAACTTTTTACTAGTTTTTATTATTAAATTATGTCCTGCAGCCTTACTCTATCTATTCCATTCATCTCCTGTCTCTTCTATAACAAATCACCACAAATTTAGTGTCTGGAAACAACATGAATTTTTTTTTTATCTCATAGTTCTGTATCTCCAAAATCTGATGGAGCTCCCACTGCGCTTAAATCAAGGTATGGAAGTGCTATGTTACTTTCTGTAGGCTTAAGAGGAGACTGTTTCCTTGTCCTTTCTAGCTTCTTGTGGCTGCTCACATTCTTTGGCTCATGCCTTCTTCCCTCCATCTTCAAAGCCAGAAATATCACATCTTTCTGTGCTTTTCTTCCAAAGTCACACCTCCCTCTCTGACCATTGTTGGGAAAGGTCTTCCATTTGTAAGGACCCGTGTGCTTAGACTGATCCACTTGAATAATCCAGGATAATCTTTCTAGATCAACAGTCCTTTCCATTTGTAAAATCCTTTTTGCCATGGGAGGTATCATATTCACAGGTTAATAGGCTCCAGGAATTAGGGCATGGATACTTTTGCAGATGGGGCAGGGATGAAGCACATTCATTATTCAGCTGACAACATAGGACTGCTTTTACTCATAACAGATGACACAATTAGTTAACCATTATTTGTAATGAGTATAATGCTTTAAAACCCCATCCCCAAATGTTTAAAATTATGACTTCCTAAATAATTCTATCCTGAAAGTAAAAATCGGGAGGTTGAAGACAGAGCATTTATCAAGAGATAAGGGAAAATAAGAGAATTGGGAAAAGATCATAGTAACTACAACTACCAACACTGAATAAGTAGCTAGTGTATGCTAGATTACTTGTGAGTCAAAAGTCAGTGTTTTGATAAGCTGATTTAGAATAAAGAGGTGCTCTAAACTGGCGACATAAAAACTAACTAAAGAAGATCAATTACATATTGCAAATCAATATCCAATGAATTGAACTTCCCAATGCATTCATGCTCTTGAATCAGTGCTTGATTCACGTTCCTGGTCATCCACCACAAAGCAAGTACCTCCCTGACTAAGAGAAAGATCTTTATATCAAACATTTGCTGTTCTTCCATGTTGTACCTCCAGTAAGAACAAGCAAGCTAGCAACAAAGAAGATAATGCAAACGAGGCAGAAACGAGTAAACCTGATTTTCTGCACTAGTCTAAGAGTGAGGTGTAAAAGGACATAATCCATAGTCAGAGAGAGATAACTGGGGCCCACAGTACCCCCTCATCAATTTGCATGAAATATTGCAACATTCAAGTGTCCATACTGAGCTGTATATTCACAACTTCATACAAAAGTAAAATACCAGTAGGTTTGGGTTAGTCATCATTTAAAGTATCCTAACTTCCTTTATTCCAAAATGGAAAAAAAAAAATCATACTACTCAATGGTATAAAGTTTGTTTGAGAATACATGTGGTTGGGAAGCACAGTCAACTCAAGAAATCATTACATTTCTCCGCACTAGATTTACACACTCAGAAGTAGAGCAGGGTTGATGGAAGCCATGCTCCTGGTTCATGAAAAACTGGAAAAATCAATATGAAAGACATTTGTCAGTGAGCAGTTGAGAACAGTTGTATTAGCTCCTAGTATCCTTAATGCTCTAAATTCCCAAGTATTAAAATGCACCATGAATTTCCATTTCATTTATCACAGATAACTTGTATTTGACAAATTTATTGAGTAGGGACTTGTGGGACTCCTAGGCATGCAAGTGATTTCTTCTTATTTTTAATTTACTCTTTTCCTGGGGCGCCTGGTTGGCTCAGTGGGTTAAAGCCTCTGCCTTCAGCTCAGGTCATGATCTCGGGGGTCCTGGGATCGAGCCCCGCATCGGGCTCTCTGCTCAGCAGGGAGCCTGCTTCCCCGGCTCTCTCTCTGCCTGCCTCTCTGCTTACTTGTGATCTCTGTCAAGTAAATAAATAAAATCTTTAAAAAATAATAATTTACTCTTTTCCTTATTAATCTTTAGCTGACTAGTTTTCTACCCCTGCATGGGAGTGACTGAAAGGTAGATATGCAAGCTTTCCTCGTCATTCATAAAGCAAAGGCAATACTTTTTAACCCAGTATAAAATTGTTAATATTATATGTCTAAAAGATTCAGTGAGATGTATATTTTATCATAATTTTATCTATTAATACTTATTCTTAGGAAATGAAGTGCCTTTTAAAAATATTGCATTAGCAGAAGTCCAATTATAATGCCTTTATAAACACTGTTTTATTTTTAAAAATTTTTTTAGTTTTCTTTTTATTATTTTTTTATTATGTTCAGTTAGCTAACTGAATATAAACGCTGCTTTAAATTTGGAAATCATTTCTCTTTCCATCAGTATATTTTATACTGAGCATTCAAGTGAACTAATTCATGTTCATATGAACTCTTTCCCCCTAGTATTAAGCATTAAGCATTAAGACAAACAGGCCAGGATAGAATAAATACCTGTCTTTCTCAAAAAGCGATCACCAGGTTAGCAGTAGCCAGGTCACCTGGGAAATGTGAGGATGTAAATTTCCAGCCATGGAGACATCTCTAGAGAATCAGTGATCAGTTTCTAGGGGTGACACCTATGACTTCATTAATTTAGTCATTCTATCAGGACTGACTTGTCTTTTTCTGAGACTGTGTGTTTCAGTGATCCTGTGGGAACATCAGAGTCACCAGGAAGTTTTGTGAAAGCACAGATTGTGGGGGCCCACTTCCCAGATTCCTGATTCAGCAAAGAGCTCCACATCAAGTAGGCTCCATGTGCACCATAAGTGGTGAGCTCCCCGTTCTAGATCCTTCTCTTTCTTCTTCTCACTGAGGAACCCAGGACCATCATGGCATGACTATTATTGTCTTATCACTATGGTCTTAGAAGTTGCTTTAGAAGCTGCTCCTGAGGTTCGAACCTAGTGCCACTATTTGGTTGTGTATGTCTGCAGAGTTTTTAAGCTGAAAGTCAGAAACCATAGAGAATCTGAGGTTTTTCTATCTCTTTTCCACATCTTTCTGTAAATGGAAATGATTTAGGCCATATAAAACTTCTTTACAATGTGGTCAAAATTCCCTAAAGGTAGCCAGATGAGAAGTAAGTTTCATGGAAGTGACCCATCTCCAGAAAGCAACTCAAAAAATTAAAAAGTTTGGGGCACCAGGGTGGCTCAGTTGGTTAAGCACCCTACTCTTGATTTCAGCACAGGTTCTGATCTCAGGGTCCTGGGTTTGAGCCCTGTATGGGGGCTTCACACTCAGCACGGAGTCTGCTTGAGATTTTCTCCCTCCCCCTTTGCCCCTCCCACTTGTCCTCTCTCTCTCAAATAAATAAAAAAAAATTAAAAAGCTTAGGCATACTAGTAAAACTCACAGTACAACCAGCATGAGTTAAGGGGGTCACATCACTGGGAAGAGACACAGAACCAAAAGTAGTTATTTCTCCCAGAAGAGTAGGTTTACCGAAACTGTATGGACGCTCTGATGAATAATACTTCCATATAAAGAATATTTGTCTAGGGAAGGTGTGCCCCATGCCTCTCTCTTGGCTTCAGGTAGGTGTTGGCAACCATTGGCATTCCGTGGCTTGCACAGTTTCACTGCAATCTTTGCCTCTGCCCCCTGTGCTGTTCTCAATATGTCTGTATGCATTTTCCCCTCTTTTTTTAAGGACACCGGGTCATATTGCATTAGTGCCCACTTCTATGACTTCATTTTTTAATATGACTTCATCTTAAACTGATTATGTCTACAAAGACTCAATCCCCCAATAAGGTCACTTTCATGGGCGTCAGAGATTAGGACTTTAACATATCTTTTGAAGGGACAAAATGGAACCCATAACAGTTTCTTACTCCCTAGAAAGAGAATGAAGTTCTATTTGGGTTTCCTCCTTTTGGTGGCTTCCCCAGCCACAGAAAAACATCCTATGCACAGATTCTAGAATTCTAGAATGTTATTACACATCTCAAAGCCTTCATCAGTGATCCTTCTCCTTTTCTAGAGAGTCTCTTTTGCCAGGGTTTCCATAGTTAAACCAAACTACTGCCCTCTCCGAAAATTTCACCTGGGTTTTGTTGCCTCAGTCTTGTCAAAATCCTGTGCATTTTTAAAGCACTTTTAAAATTGTGATCTTCTCTTATCCTAAAACTTTCTCTCTTGCTTCTCTACTTCCTGGTGTATTGTTTTCTTTGTGATGTTGAACTTTTTCTGTTCTGCCCTAAAATTTCTATTATCAAGTCTTTCTTCCTTACTATCTTATGTTTTTCTTATACTCATGACAGCTGTGATTACATTTGTCTTTGTATCTCTTACATTTCCTGATGTACAATCCCTTTCACATAGTGAGCGCTGATGAAAGTGTTGGATGAGTTGACAGATCTACTGTCAAGAATTTCAGAAAATTTTTGCATTTCCACAAAGAGAGTTGCTATTGAAAGAGCAATGAAGAATCTAATGTCATTTCATAGCTTTGAACTCTTTCTTTCTTTCTTTCTTTCTTTTTTGAAGATTTTATTTATTTATTTGACAGAGAGATCACAAGTAGGCAGAGAGACAGGCAGAGAGAGAGGGGGAAGCAGGCTCCATGCCGAGGAGAGAGCCTGATGTGGGGCTCGATCCCAGGACCCTGAGATCATGACCTGAGCCGAAGGCAGAGGCTTAACCCACTGAGCCACCCAGGTGCCCCGAACTCTAACTTTCAAATATGTAAAATATAGATAAAGATAACAGTATCCACTCCACATTGAGGTGACAAATACCAAGTGAAACACTGAATACATCACACGTGGTAGGTATTGAACAAATATTTGTTGGCTGTTGAGTGTTAATTTCCTGATTCTGTTAAGTTTGTTAAGCCCTGAAAATTCTTGAGTCTTGACAGAGGCATATCAATGAAAAGCTACAGAATGCATTTTGGTTACTTCATCTTCTTTCTAGGCAATCAAGCCAGATGAACTTGGAAAAATCAAAATTCTTGCCCACTGTTTCTGTAGGATTCACTGGATCTGTAGGATTCACTGGATCTTCATTTTATTAATTTACTCTCTGATTCTTCTCATAAAGTCTGTGAGGCACTGGCTATGCATTAAAATTTAAGACCAGCCACCATCCTTGGTATTACAAGCCCCTTTATCTATTAGGAGGTAATATAACTTCCTGTATCAGACTGGTGTGCTTGCTCAAGGCAGAGACAATGTTACTTAGCCATACTACTGCACCGAGCAGGTGCTCAGTAAATGATGAATTGAACTGAATCTCTCTACCGAAGTCTATGGTTCCTAAGCCAGCAGCCCTGCACCACATTTTTAAAAAATAAATATTTTATATTGTACCTATTTGCTGACCTGAAGTAAAACACATACAACTTTCCTTCACACAATTTTTTTTAATTCAATATAAATGCCCTAACTATAATATAAAGGAGCAATAGAAGGATAATTACCTTAAATGAAACAAATAGATCTCAATATACAATTGATTAAGCATGACTATTCTAGAAGAAATAATAAAGAATCAGATCTCTCTTAAACTATATGTTCCGAGGTAACAGAACTGAATTTAGAAAATTGAGAGTGAAATTTGAGGCCTCTGATCTATTTGGAGAATCCCAGTGACTGTGACAATTATAAATTCAAGCTGCTACACATCTATTTTATTTGTGTTGCCATTCATAACAAGTTTTTCCAAAATAGTAAATAACTCTTGTTAAATTTCTCAACAAAAATAGTGAGATCTTCTTCCAGTTTGTACGGCAGGTGTGTTCCTAGAAATTTCAGCTCACGTTAAAGCCATGTAAAACTTACTTTGTATTTTTAGTTTTTTAAAAAAGATTTATGTGCAAACAAACCAATTTTTATTTATATTTTATTTTTTAAGATTTTATTTATTTATTTGAGAGAAAGAGTATGTGAGCATGAACCGGGGGTACAGGCAGAGGGAGAAGGAGACTCCCCAGACCCTTGGATTATGACCTGAGCCAAAGGCAGAGGTTTAACTGACTGAGCCACCCAAGTGTCCCCAAATAACCAGATTTTTAAAATGAACTATGTAGCTTAACAAATACTTCACCAAAGGAGGTGTTTGAATGGAAAAATAAGCCACTGAAAAGTTGCTCTACATCATATGCCATCAGGGAAATACAAACTAAAATAACAATAAAATACCTCCACACACCTATTAGAATGACAAAAATCAAAACACTAACAACACCCAATTCTGGGGAGGATGTGGATAACAGAAACCCTCTTTCACTGTTGGTGGGAGTGCAAAATGGTACCACATTTTGGAAGACAGACAGGCATTTTCTTATAAAACTAAATTTATCTTACCATACGATCCAACTTGTTCCTTGGTATTTACCCAAAGAATTTAAAAACATATCTACACAAAAACCTGTGCACAGATGTTTACAAAACTTTCTTTATAAATGCCAAAATTCAGAAGCAACTCTGATATTCTTTAATAGGTGAATGGATAAGTAAACTGCGGTGTATCGAAACAATGGAATATTATTCAGCAACAATAGAAATGAGTTATCAATCCATGAAAAGACAGAAAGGAACTTTAATGCATATTACTAAGTGAAAGAAGCCAGTTTGAAAAGGCTATACCCTTATATAACATTCTGGAAAAGGAAAAACTATAGAGACAGTAGAAAAAGTGGTGGTTTCCAGGGGCGAGGGTGGAGGAAGGGATGAATAGGATGAGCACAGGGGGTTTTTAAGGCAGTGAAATTACTCCATATGATACCACAATGGTGAATACATTTGTTTAAATTCCTAGAATGTATAAGAGTGAACCTTAATTTAAACTATAGGCTTTGTATGGTTATGATGTGTCAGTGGATGTTCATACATTGTAACAAATATACCAGTTTTGTGGGGGATGGTGATGGTAGTGGAGGCAAGGCAGGTGTAGGAGCAGGGAGTTTATAAGGGATCTCTGTATCTCCCTCTCAGTTTTCCTGTGAACCTAAAATTACTCTAAAAAACAAAGTACATTCTTTAAAAGATTTTATTTATGTATTTGACAGACAGAAATCACAAGTAGGCAGAGAGGCAGGCAGAGAGGGGGAAGCAGGCTCCCCACTGAGCAGAGAGCCCGATGTGAGACTCGATCCCAGGACCCTGAGATCATGACATGAGTGGAAGGCAGAGGCTTTAACCCACTGAGCCACCCAGGCACCCCTAAAAAACACAGTGCATTTTTAAAAAGTATTGGGTTTATTACTGTTAATAAGTGTTTCCCATTTTGAAGTTAACAGGAAATTTGAAAGTCAGAATATGCAGAGCAATTAATTCTTTGTGTGTAGGATTGCCCTCCACTTTAAAGACAATTTTGGGAAGAGGGGTCCTTAACTCTGTTAGGGGCTGGAAGTCCTTCCCATGCTTCCTCTCAAGTGTCCAGCCGTCCCCTGGGGATGGCAGTGCCCTCATAGAGAACCATGGACCAAGTCCCTTCAGACTCTTGCTCTCTGAGTGATTTCCTAACCGTCCATCCCCATTCAAGCGCAAATCACTGATTTCTTTCCCATTTCTTCCAAGTCCTATTGCTTGACGATGCATGTCCCTACACCCTGACAGGCCAACCAAAGTTCAATGATGGAACTTATCCTGATGCCCAACACAACAAAATTTATGACCAAAAAATTGAGCATACCTAAGAAGAGAAAACTTCTCTTCTTGAGTCATTTCCTTTTGCATAAAATAAATTTCTGAAACATGGAATCAATTTCCACATTTGAGATCTGGTTCACACACTCTCTAGTACATGGTAGGACCCATACGTTGAATCATGGATGACAGTGAGTTTGTTCAGATCGGCATGACAGCTATTTTACGGCGTGCAAATAAAAAATATTATACTGCTTAGTAAAACAGGTTCATCCGTGTATGACACAAAACCACAAAATATGTGGTAATTCATCTCATTACCAATGAATTAGTGCAATGTACCATTTTTTTTCTCACTTCTTACTGTGGTCTACCTCAGGGAATTTAAAAGGCCAAAATTATTGTTCTTTTGTGACCTTGTCTATTCTCACCATTTGATATTAGAGGTACAGCAAGAGTACTCCACTTACCAGAATAAATTCCAGTAGGACAAGGTTTTTGGTTATCTCTATCCAGTGATACATCCCAGAATCTAGAAGGAACCTGACATATAATAGATGCTAATAAATGTTTGGGATGAATGGTGAATGAAAAAATGAATATTGTGACCAACACGTGTGAAGTACCATGATAAAGAAAAAGTACAAAAAGAAAAAAAAAACTCTTGGCCCTCATGGCACTCTCAGTCAACTGGGGAGGTAAACTCCTAATATTAGTGCCACATGCCAATACATGTTGTGTACATTTCTAGGATAAATCAAGAACAGAGAAATATGGGGCGCCTGGGTGGCTCAGTGGGTTAAGCCTCTGCCTTCGGCTCAGGTCATGGTCTTAGGGTCCTGGGATCGAGACCTGCATTGGGCTCTCTGCTCGTTGGGGACCCTGCTTCTCCCTCTCTCTCTATCGGCCTCTCCGCCTCCTTCTGATCTCTGTCTGTCAAATAAATAAATAAAATCTTTAAAAAAAAAACAGAGAACTAATATTTCCTGTGGGTCAAGAGACACTTGAAACAATTTATTCAGATTAAAGCGGGGTATCTTAGTCTCAGCATGATTGATATTTTGAGCCAGATAATCTATTGCAGGGGGCTGTTTTGTGTTTTATAGAATGTTTAATGTTATTTCTCACCTCCACCCAGTAGATGCCAGTAGCAAGCCCCCAACTGCGACAACCAAAAATATATGGAAACAAATGTTCCCCCAGACAAGAAACTGGTTTAAAGAATATGGGCTTACCAGACGAGGAAAGGAAGAGGAGAAAATCATGAGCTTCTGATTAACAATGTCTGGACTATATTTATCTTTGCCTTTGACCACATATCTTTGAGTTGATAATAAAAAGAAATAATAAATGTCTTGTACTTATACCGCTCTTATAATATATGAAGTAAGTCCACTCATGCCCGTGTGATCCTTACAAACAACCTTGTGAGAAAATAGCGTAGATGTTTATTTCTTTCTTTATAAAATGAAAACATAGTCCAGATAAGTCAAATGAGGTTCCCGAGATCAATCTTAGATTTTAGTGATTTCTTTGTCCTTTTCAAAATTTTCCTTCAATATTTATTGCATTTTGAGCCATATTAACCACTCAGATTACTTACTCATCCAATCTGTGTCTATCTGCATTAAATCACAATAGTTTAATAACTTCAACCAACAGACTTTATTCCACATGGCGACCCTATGCCAGACACTTTGCTAAAGTTGGAGCTGAAACTCTGAGCAATAGGTTTCCTTTTAGAATGGCAAATCCTTGATGCTGTGTTGAAAGTGGGGCATTTTCCCTTCAAGGATACAGCATAGGGAATATAGCTCACGGCATCATAATAGTGTTGCATGGTGACAGAGGACAGCTACACTGGTGGTGTGCACAGCATCTATGTATAGACTTGTTGAATCACTATGCTGTACACCTGAAACTAAGTAACTGTGTGTCAACTATACTAAAAAAAACCCTCAAAACTGTGGACTGAAGAGGAAGGTCTTACAACTCTAAAATCAGGTTTTGAGAGAAATATAAAAGAGAAGGAATGCAGTTTGGCACGTGAAAACTGAGATACTTCTCAAATCCAGCCAGCAAGTACACAGCAGGATAAAAACAAAAACCTGATCAAGAGTGACCCATGTAAGATATCGGGTTGGGGGGCAGCTGATGAGGGTTCAGAAACCCAGGTTCTCCTCCAATCGCTCCACTCTTTACATTATTGATCTCGAACAAGTAATTTGCCTTTTTTGGGTCTCATTCTAGATTACCTAGACCCCTGCTTCTCAGGTAGGTTAACTGACATGGGTTTGTAATGTCAGTGCAGTGCCCACATGCTACTTGGCTGCTGGGCCGTTGTCACTGATACAGCATTGTCCTCATCAAGCAAGGCAACTGGAAGGACCTCAAAGCTCATTGGTTTCAAGCCTTTTAAGCTTTGACTTGGGGATATTATGAGTGGGTTGCACAGAAATGACACTGTAATGTGAAAACTGAAATTCACAACAGAGTGGCTCCACCCAGCTGTGCTAATTGATCTTGAAACCTATTTGCACAGGCTGCACTTCCAGAATAATTGTGCTTCCCTGACTGAGTCTTAACTGGGGTCAAGATCAGGATGGCCAATGATATCTGAGTGACTCTACAGGGAGTTGCAATTGAAAGTACTTTCTAATTGGATTCCCCACTTAACACAGGTACTCTCCTCTTCCTGGCAGGCTCTGCCCTAATTGCCAATTATCCCAGAGAAGATTCCCCTGTTTTTGCTGCCTCCCCACCCCAACTGCTAAAAGAGATTGAAACTCTGAAAGCTGCTTATATTAACTAAATTATATGAATGCTCTATTTGGGGGAAGAGGAAATATGTAAATAAAATAATACATCCATAAAAACATACTTTATATATTTATGGTTGAATGGAAATTATTCTTCAGATAAAACAAGGACTCCTCTTCCAAAAAAAAAAAAAAAAAAAAAGACCAAAGAGACATATGTACCAAATTTTGTGTCACTTCTAGGTGATACAGCTATACTCTGAAGCATTGAGTTAAATCCAATTTCAAAAGCAATGCCTTGGCTATTGTAAATAAGGCTGCCAAGATAAAGAAGCAACTCAAGTGTCTATAGACAGATGAATGGCATAGAGAGGATAAATACATATAAAGAGATATTATGTGGTCATGAGAAAGAATTAGATCTTGCCATTTGTGACAATATGGATGGACCCTGAGGGTATTATGCTAAGTGAGATAAGTCAGACAGAGAAAGACAAATACCATATGATTACAGTTTTATGTGAAATATAAAAAATAAAACAAATGGACAAACAAAACAGAAGCTGACTCATAGAACCAACAAGCTGTTGGTTCCCAGAGTGGGGAGGGATTGGAAGGAGGCCAGGCATATAGGTGATGGGAATTAAGAAGGACACATTTCTAGTTATAAAATAAACAAGTCATGAAGACATGATGCACAACCCAGGGGATATAGCCAATAACAATATGATGACTTTGTATGGTGACAAATGGTAACTAGACTCATCACGGAGATCATTTCATAAGGTATGAAAATACTGAGTCACTGTGATATACACCTGAAACTAATAGGATATTGTATGCTAATTATACTTCAACGTAAATAAATAAATGGAAACAAAAAGAAATGTGCTGTCTTGAAATGACTATAATGTTCATTAATTCTAAACCCATGACCCCTGAAAGTTACTTCATTGTTGCACAAGGCATCCCAGATTACTCTCCACCATTCAAAAGGAGAGAAATACACTGTTAGTCCCCTACAACTCTTCCACACCAAATCCCAAACTCATTATCTGTCCAGATCAGATACATGCAGATCACTTTCAGTTTAATAAAAATATTGATAAAACATGTCAAAAAATTCCAGATTTACTAGAGAAATGTTATTGATGTGCTCGGACTCTCCACCATGGCCTGCAAATTGGGATGTTTTCTCATCATTGTGCTTCCCAAGAATAGAAAAGCAACAGTGACCAAAATTTGCAGCTGTACCACACCGACATTGTACATCCGTGTCAGTTAAGCTGTTCTCAGAGTCTGAGGTTATCTGTCAGCTTTTGTTCATCTGGTAATCTTTACTATCCATTTGAGTAGTTAAAATGTACGTGGAGGGTAAAGTTCCAAGAACTGTCTCAGATGCTTCCAGTCAAGCACCTGTGTGAGCACATTGGTTGTCTGAGAATGTCACATCAGCTAGATATCTATCCTTTAGGAATGATTTAAGGGGAAATTGCTATGCAGATAAAAGAAGGCTGAAACACACAAAAATGTATGTCAATACACACAGACATTTCAATCTCACAGGATGCCTGAAACAGGCATGCTGGGTATCTTCCACAAACAAAGTTTTTAGAATTTTACAATGATGAAAGTATACAAAGTGGCATGAAAGGCTCAATTATGATGAAAAGAAACCTTCAGCATAACTCATTTTTCTGATGTAGATTACTAAGCAGCACTGTGATATCTATCATGATATCTATCATGCAAATTTCTTAATAAGCAAGCAAAGAATAGAAAGGAGCACCCAGGTGCAGGATAATGGGGATGTAGCATACATTTGACAGTTCATAGGGACCCCTTGAAAGGAAGAACCACAACTTCCATGTCTGATTAGTAATCATACTGACCCCTGATACAATTTAGAGAAGTGCAATCTGTACATCTTTTTCTGCTTGGCTCTGGTGGTATTGGACAAATTTTAAATTGGACAAAAAAATTGCATGATTCAAATATCCTAATTCAGTCTGAAAACCTTTGCTCCTCAAACTGTAGATAATCTCTCTGTAGCTACATGGAGACTTTAAGCAAGAAGATAATCATTCATGCAGAGGGGTCCAGAGTCTGACACCAAGTAAGGATGAGAGGGGTTGAACACCATGGTTCCTCACCAATGTTCCCTCATAAGTATGACCACTTAGTAATCACTAAAGAAGTCCTGCCTTTCCCTTCCCACCAAGGGTCTCTGTTGATGTATTAAAATCACCCATAACCTCCACTCAATCCCCCACACATAAAAATGTGCCTTTTACTCTTGCACCAATCAAGACACCCTGCTTTGTCCAGCCATCCACTCCTAACTTCTTCCAAAGCCTCTCTCTAGTCTCTACCTGTTTTCTAGAATGATATTCAGAATAAAATTATTAACATAAAAGAAGATACATTGATATAATTATAAACACAAATGGACTGTGTTTAGCTATACCCATGAATAAACATTAATAACATTACAATTTGTCCACAATGACTGGGAAAAATTAATGATATTGTCAGGAAATATTTTTGAGTTTTATTAATACAAAGAACACCAATAGAATAGCTCTCACAAGTTATTACTATTTTATAGGAACATGAATTAAATATGAAGAAACACAAAGGGCAATAGTGTGATCATACAGCTGATATGAAAAGTGAGCATAGGTGATCAGGCCTAAATTTAGGGTCTTAGTCATCAAGCTTTATTTGACAATGGAACTCATTGTTGTGTTCAACTACCATTCTGCTTTCCTTGATCTTCCCTCAAATGGCACAATTAACAAATTGTGAATATTCTCTTTGATACCCAATAAAAGGTGGAATATCCTGAAAAGATTTATTAAAATTACTTTATATGATTTCACACAATTGTTGAAAAGCACAAGATTGTATTCTTAGATTGAAAGACTTAATTCATTTTCTACCATCAGCAAGTGATAATTTTAAAAAATTAAATAAATGTAAGTGCACAGATCTGCTAGATCTGAAGCATGATTTTCACATTGATAAATCAGGGTAAATGTTGCTACCCTGCTAATTCATGTCTCTCCATGACCACCACTGACTGCCATATTTACTTCGGAAAAGAAATATCAATTAGGCCACCAACCATCTTATCAGATGGCTCTTTTGGGGGAGGTATCAGGTGAATGTTACATTTTAGCATTAAACTCTTATGAGTGTGTTACTTAATTGCATCCAAAGACCCAAACACATGCAACTTTGGATATGAATTAGAGAACTATATTCAGAATGCAAACTTCACATATCAAAATAAGTATGTATTACATGTATTTTCTTCTTGTTTGTAGCCTCAACAAGAAGATGGTGATAAGACATTTAAATGAGAAATTTCAAAATGAAATACATTCAGATATCATGAAATATCATCCAAACGTTATTTTTACTTTTAGCCATTTCATGCACCTCTACTCCTCTTTCTCTCTCTCTCTCTCTCTCTCTCTCTCTCTCACACACACACACACACACACACACACACACACACGTCTTAGCAGTCTCAAATTTTGATTTTAGGAATATTTTAGGCGGCAATGCAAGCCTAAAAGATTCTTGTAATAATTTCTTGTCTTGAGAGATGTGTAGAGATAGCCATTCTTATCACTCCTCTGTTGAGGACAAGAAGGATAAGGATTGAGATGTTTTAAACATCTTCACCTTTACAAGTATTTTTTTGTTAACATTAAAAAGAAAATAAAACCCATGTTTTTTATGCCTTCTATTTAAAAGTGAAAAAATATTTTTGTAAGAAAAGAAAGTAAATCTCTTTATTTGGTATGGTGACATTCTTTTGAAATGAGATTTTTTAAAGCCTGGTTTATTATTTTGGTTGTTTGAAAAAGCAGTACCAGATACGAAGTTTTTTTGTTTTTGTCTTTGTTTTTTTGTAACCAAAGTTTACCCTGAAGAGATTAAGAGAGTTTCTAGTTCATGCAATGATTTGCTGTAGGCTCATATAACCAACTTTATTTTTCCCCCTGGGATGGTCTAGTACAAACTGTTTAATGATACAGAAAACTGGGAAAAGACAAGGCTTTAATGATAACCTCTGGCTCTGCCACTTATAAGTTGTTGTGACCTTGGGAAAAATATTCAGTCTTATTTTTCTCTTCTGAAATGTGAGGGTAATAATAAATATCTACACTGCATGGTTGCTGTGAGATTACTACGGGATAATGGGTATGTGTGAAACAATTAGCAGAATGCCTGATATATTGTAGATTAATATATGGTAACTATATTTCCCAGTATGATTTCCCATGTTTTATGCTCCAACAACAGTAGGAGATAGATTATGATCTCCTAGAGGTTCAGTGACTTTCCTGTTGTCACATCAGACTCCACTGCGAGTCTTCTGATTCCAAATCAAGACGATATTTTCCATGACTCTTCCTGCATGGGCTGTAACTTATACCAGGTGGATGTTAAGCACGAACAGTGATGTGCCTCTGTGTAACAAGTGGCCACCACATGTTTGGCAACTAATTTCATGAAAAGATACTAATAGGCATTGGCCATTGGAAATCCACAGTAGCCAGAGCTTATGTCAAACTACAGACCTGAGGTTGTCCTTATCAGGCACTTTATATTAATTTGTCTTTGTTTTACTAGCTATGGGGGGAAAGCAGGTTCATTACTCTGGATTCCAACTCCTGGTCCTCAGATGTTGTCCCATTGATTATTGAAATCTGAATAACCTCCTGCCCTAAAACAGCAGTCTTTGACTTAGCCATCTCTCACCTGATAATGGGAGAAAGAAGTTGGAGTTGAAGGAAAGGCAAGAAATTATGATATAAAATTTAAAAAATAAACTTGTGTCTCCTGAAAACAACATAAAAATCAATAGTCAAAGGAAGCCCAGTCACTCACACAAGAAGAAAATTTTAGAAGGCAAATAAAATCCATATAAGTCTGAGACAATATTAATCTCAAACACGCCAGAAAATCCTTATAGGCCATAAATAATTTATAATAAAAGGCACAAACATTGATTTGCACAATCCAGTACTCTCTCCTTATGAATCAATAAATGTGTTTTGTCTCCAACTAAATGAATCACAAAATCCAATTCCTTTTTGCCTCTAAAATCACTGTTCCAGGACAGAGCACCCAGACTAGACACATTGTCATAGGACCTGGCTGTCATTGGGAGCCCTTAATGGTTTTGATGGACTTCAAAATTTTGAGTCTTCTAATAATTTGTTCAGTTCCAAACAAAAAAACTCCTTGGAGACATAAATCAATTTTTCAAAGTCCAAAACATCATAAATATCCATTGTTGGCCTGCCTGAGTGTTATGGTTGGAATCACGTCCTTCCAAGATTCATCCATGTCCTAACCTGCAATACTTCAGAATGTGACCTTCATTGGAAATTGGGTTGTGCAGATGGATAGTAAGAGAAAGAAATAAATAAAGAAAGAAAGAAAGAAAGAAAGAAAGAAAGAAAGAAAGAAAGAAAGAAAGGTAGGTAGGTGTGTGGGTCATACTGGGAGAGAGTAGACCCCTCATCTAGTATGACTGGTGCCCTTGTAGAAAGGAGAAATTTGGATACAGATATACAGGTAGGGGGAACGCCATGTGAGCACGAATGGAGAGATGGAGGAGAGGCATCTATGTAAGTCAAAGAACATGGAAGGTTGACAGAAAAACCACCAGAAGCTAGGCGAAAAGCATAAAACATATTCTCCTTCACAGCCTCAGAAGGAACCAACCCCTCTGACACATTGGTCTTGGACTCCCAGCCTACAGAACTGTGAGACGACAAATTTCTGTTGTTTAAACCCCCAATCTGTATCGCTTTGTATACAATAGCCCTCCTAGCAAACTAGGACATGCAAGTTGTCTTGATCACAGACTTTTGGAACTTGGTGTTCTGTTCTCTAGTTTTAAAAACTTTAGATATACACAGAAAACCAAGATAAAGTCCAATGCTAAGTGGATGATTCAAATGTGTTAAGAGGAAAATAAATGAAAAATTTCTCAGATGTACTTATTATCTCTTCTGCATCAGGAACCAATATGACAAATAGAAAATTCATATAGTAAAGTCTTTTTGGATCATATATAGCAAACCACCTTGCAAGTGGAGGGAAGCTCTCATAAGCAAAGAAACAAAACAATGTAGTTTGGAACCATACCTCAATGTAGTTTTGGAACCATTCCTCATACCACAATCATATAACCATTGACTTTTACAGATCACTGTAAACCTTGCAAAAATTGTACCTACACCCAGGACACTATAGACATGCAATAGCAACTAATATACCCATACTCATCTTAGAAATAAGTTGATATTCTGGCTGATCATGGGGATTGGAGAATAAAGTGAGTTGATAAATCCACCTATTCTTTAAGAGTCAATGTATTATGCAGATTATGAAATTAAGTGAAAATGAATTAATCTATAAGCAACATATCATAATAACTTTTCAAAAAGGTATCATAAGAAATGCTTCTTTTAAAGGTTAATTTTAGAGCAATTTGAAAAATTTCTAATCAAAATCTGGTTGAAATATTTTATCAAAAGATATCTGGCTCTCTTAAAAGTGAATGACTTTTTAAAAATCAAATTTAGTGAATGATTATTTAAAAATCAAGTATACTCAAAAACGAAGCCATATGTTATAGTCTCCTCAGTGATATTTTAGATAATGACAGATCATTCCACAACTTGTGACATTAACAAATTTCCTAAAATATTTGAAAATTAAAAATCTGGTTTTTAACACATCTGGTGGCAAAACCTAACCTGAACTGATGTATTGCTCTTTACACCTCTTATTTATCTCACTTAGCATAAGCAATCATAGTTTTCCTGCAGATATAATGAAGTGTTGGGTTTTGGGGTGCTGACCAGATCCTGATGGTTATATACAGTGTACAATACACTATATATAGTATATAGTGATATACAGATATGATACGATAGATATATAAGTTTTTTTTTTTAATCTTAATTTTAAAACCTATCTTTCTGCCTCAAGGATTTTGGATAAGGGATTATGAACTTTATAATCTTTTTGCACTCTCCACCTCACAACAACAAAACAGTCAAATTCTTATTGGATATCTATTGTGTTATAGATTCTGCAAATAAGACAGAGTCTTAATTTATTAACAGCTTATAATCTAATCAAGGTAATGATACATAAATCCACTAGAGAAAAGCATGCTATAACAAATGTCACAGATTGTCCTAGATTAATTATCAAACCAGAGCTGTCAAGTCTGTTTCTCTGTTCCTCTGTCCCTGGCAGCCCTCATTCTTCCCTCTGAGAAAGAATTGCCTGGAAAATGCCTAAACTAGGCAATCTCCCTTTGCACTTAAGAACAAATTATCTATTATCCTTTGGCAAATAAACATAGACAATAAGGTTATTTATTCAAAACACAATAAATCATTAGTTTGAACTAAGTTTAACCAAGACCCATAAAGATCCTACAGCACATAGTGCAAGCTTCCCCCACTCTACTCTCACCCCCCCCCATGAAGCAATATTTATTCTAGCATTTCCTAAGTATCAGACACTTACTCAATGCTTTATGAATATTATATCATTTAATTGACATGGACCCCTGGGGTAGATATAAATTATATCCATTTGCCAGAGGAGAAATTTTAGAGAAGTTAAGCAGCACATGCAAATGACCTAAAACATTATCTGTAGAGTTGGGATTTGGAAATGGATTGATACATCTGACTCAGAAGTTTATACTCTTTGTACCAATTTCCCTTATAGGTAACAGTCAAAGTGTACTACAGGGAAAGAGACAGGAAGGATCCACGTTATAGAATTATACTTGGAAACTTAGATCTTCAACTTACCCTACTTCACAAAATCTCCCCTACCATGATTTTACTCAATAATTACATCTTTACATACAAAACAGAATTCCAGTTCTGTTTTTTGCTATGTTCCATTTCCTTTGTTTTTACTAGATGCAAATCACATGAGCATAGAGGCTCCCCAACACTGAACACAGTACCTGGCGCATAGTACTCACTCAGCAAGATTTAAATGAATGAATGAAGGAGATTTCACTGTTCAAATTTCTTTAGACTGAAGGCACTGGACAACATTTACTTAATGGCTGATACATATGTCTCCATAGCTATGGACATTTACTCATACTTTTTTGCAGCATCCTTGGGAACAAGGCAAGAAAAAATGAACTAAATTTAAAGCAGGAAAAGCCAATCTGTTGTCACTTATGCAAGAGAATACTGAGTTACTTTTAAAAAATGTAACTTAAAGTGTAAGATTACATTCTGAGAAATAATAGTTAACTGTATTAGAAGGCTGCACATTTGCCCACACTTTTTTGTATGAGACATCATACTAATAATTTTCTTACAAAAATAAAGCTTTAAAAATCAGTGTACTCAGAGATTCTCCCTCCTGGGATCTTAGCATCCCCTTTATAATGGGCATCATTTGTAGACTATACATTTAAACTACACTTAACTAAACACCAGCCATTTTGTAATATGAGGGAGAAGCTTATGTACCTCTGCTTGACCAACTCCCCTATAACATAATGGATGAGACATAGTGAGCCACAAAATTACTCCAAGGATTAGAAAGCATTCATTTTCTTAATATCCTCAAACCATCCCTCATTGGTTGGTTTTAACCAGACAGCCATTCTTTGTCCTCTTCTCTGTGTTCACTGACTTTCCCTGGGTTTTCTCAGGCTCTTTGATGGTATCAGCTGTTACTGCTCTCTGCTGACTTCCCCCATTCTTAACCTCAGTGTTCTGTAGGACATTGCATCTGGATGTCCCCCCAGCCCCTCCACCATCACCAGATTCAGCTCTGGGGTCCAAACCATAAGTCACCATATTGCTACCCTCTTCCTACCCCAGAGCAATGTATTACCCCTTCAACATTCCTTAGGTAGTTGTCAGAGCCATGCCTCCTTTGAACTCATGCCCATCATAAAACCAGTCATTGAACCCATCAGAGTTCCTTCCAAAATATCTTCTGAAACAAACTTCCCCTCTATTCCTACAATCCTGGCTTTCCCTCCTATTTCAGTGACTACATGAGCAGGAATGCTTTTCACCTGCTCCAGTCCCAAATCCACACTCCAGCCCCAGTTCTCTTCCAAAAACTAAAACCTGGATTTCCCCCACCAAAAGTCGCTGCCAGTCCTGATTTGCTTCTCCCAGTCCAGGGCTCCATTTGTAGCACAGACTAGAAGGTTTTCTGGTCTGATCTCTCTTGCACACATGAAAGCCTTTTCTAGCCACTTGGAATTTTTAAATCATCCCTGATATTTGCTGAGTTTTTGCACATACTTTTGTCTATGCCTGAAACACCTCTCCCTGTGCCAATGTCTGGCAAAATCCAACTTACTCTTTGTGACCCTTATCACATGTCATCTGTTCTGGGAAATGTTTACTCATTTCCCCTGGGAGGACTAACTAATCTCTATTCTCCCCCCCCGCCCTGTGTTTTCACAGTACCTCATTCATTCCCCAAACAGCAGTCAGTGGGACCTTTTTGAAACAGAACTAAAATTGTAACACACTCCTTCTGACACCCTGCAACGTCTCTTTACCCTACCTAGAATGAAATCTCAACTGCTTTCCCAGCCCTACTGGAGAGCCTCCCTTTAGAATGAGGAAGTGGGACTTCTGCCTTAGCCCCACCAGTGAGAACATCAAAAACATGTTCGTGGTCCATTTATTGAAGAACACGCAGGTGCCTCTGTCACTTGGGTTCCTTAGTTCAGCAGTGGCACAGTCACCACACCCATTCACTCACATCTTGGCAAAGCTGCTTCTGCAACCGCAGCATTGGCTAGCTGGTCCAAACTGCAAGGCTCAAAAAGCCAAAAAATATTTGACGCTTTACAGAAAAATTTGCCAGCTCCTGGTGCATTCTGTAACCCTGTGAGTACCAACATTTCAAGGCAACAGAAATGCTTGTCAGCGTCTGTTTACCTTTGCCTTTAAAGCAAAGGCTACTTTTTGTCCAAGTGGGGCAAAGATCTGTAGGCTATGTGGTCACCATCAGCAGCGATGAGCAGTTCTTTAGGGACCAGAGAGGACTGGAATATTCTGGGGAGAAGACTCACTAACTAATCTGTCAAGTCCTTCCTCTAAGAGAATAAAGATGCAATAGATACTTACATAATGAAACATTATTTCTCCAAAGTGCTAAGTGTCTATTTTCTTTTCAAAGTGCTAAATGTCTATTTTACTTCTCTTCATGTTCTCATTTGTGATTCCAGATGTACTCACAGTTTGGCACATTATACGCAACAGTCCTATATGGCAGCCAAGAAATACTTTGTAATATCAAAACATTTATTTTTGTCTTCAATTTATTTGTAAGTTGGCCTAGATGTCACACATATGAAACATGATCCTGATTCTTTACTTTCACAGACATTCAACAGTGAATACCAGAACTGTATTTATCTATAAAATACAACATAGACATATTTATAAAAACCAAAATGAGCATAATTTATATTTATATAAAATATAATTACATTTTAAAATAAATAATTTTGAAACACATGTATTATAATTAGTACTTTCTCTTTTCTCTATAATAGGTAATTCTAGATATTTTAGAAAAACATTTTTTAAATATATGTAAATATTTTTCATCTTGTTAAACTTGCCTCAGCTTGCATTCTTGGTGATATATTTAAATTTTGTACACTTTAAATACAATTATGTTTTATTTTTAATTCTTTAGATGATTGCTGCCAATAAAATATGTTATGTGTTTTTTATTTAAGCTTGCTTAATTAGTTGTTCTGTCAAAATGAAAGCAAGAAAAATAAAATCTAAGGAGGAATGATCTAATAGCTTAGAAATGATGGAGGCTTTTATTACCTTATGACTACAAGATCACTGACCCATTTACAGAGCATTAAAAAATAATTAATAGTAGTGAAATATGGTCGTCTGGAATCTTTTGCTAACAGTCATACAAATCTTAGTTTTAAGACTCTTTAAAAATCTTTTCTTTGTGAAGACATATTTGTCAAGGTAGAAGAGGAGAGCATAGTTCAGTCAACAGTTTGTGAGTTTGCTCTGTAACGCTAGCTCTTTAGGCCTACAGCATGGGGGTCTCTGTTTGCATTCTTGGCCCAAGCCTCACAGTTAGAAGGGGAGGGTCTGCCTATGGGGCTCATGTCTGACGCCTGACCACCTTTCATTTCAACCTTCTTCCTGGGTTCCTGTCATATTCCTAGCTGTTTCCACCTTGGAGCATTTGCACCACTGTTCCCTCCACTGGAGGTGTAGAAAGTCTTGATGTCTACTGGAGGTGTAGAAAGTCTTGACGTCTACTGGAGATGTAGAAAATCTTGAGTCTGGCTTTGTTTGATAATCAAACCCCAGATTAAGGGCCAGCATCAGTTTTCTGAAACAAAAGGGAATTCTCCCTAGATTCCATGCCATATAAGTCTGGCTTGCTTTCCTTTCAGCACCCACAGACACCTGGTATTTCCTTATTAATGTATTAACTTAATGCCTGACTCCTCTGGATAGCGAACAATTGGTGTGAGAACAGGGATCTTACCCGTCTTGTAGAAGTGTATTCACAGTAACCAGTAAAGTATTAGAACTATAGGAAGCATGTAATAAATATTTGTTGAGTAAATACCTATTTATAGCATGAAAATGTAATTATCTGTGCCCATGAACTTCTCTTGGTTGACAGCAAGTTTTGTCATCGACCGCAAGTCAGCATAATGCAGTGCTGACTCAAAAATACTTCTTGAACGAATGAAAAAGTAAGTAAATGGACTAATGATTGAGTGGATTCATGATTTGTAAGGAGTATATTCCCAATTCAGTCAACAGAGTATGTTAGATCTGGGGTTAATTCTTTCAGTACCATGGTTTCTCTATGTGCCGAGTCTTGGAATCACTCTCTTCCATCACCAAGCATATTTTTAAATTACTTTGTGCAAGCCCATGAAAGTTCTCCACCGAAAATCATATAACTTTATTATTGTTGTGTCTCAGCCACCAGCTCAGAACATGTCATTTGCCAAGAACATATTCAAAGCAGATGGACATGAAATCTGTGAAGCTTTTATTATTTTTATTAGCACTTGTTACAAAGGATGTGAGCCCCTATAATGAAACACTGCTGCAGAGGGTCTGGGGCTCCCTGACAGTCACAACCATGACACCAAGCCTGCTTGTATGCATTTTGTTGCTACTAATACAAGCAGAGATTTTAGAAGAATGCAGAAAAATAAGGACCATTTTATGAACAATTTCTTGGCTTTTTAAGAACTTCCTTGACATTTATGGAGAAATTAAATAACATGAAAATAAAATCTAGATGCACTTAGAGGACATCTGTATTGATTTTCTCAGTAACTCCAGCTCTTTTTTTTTTTTATCAGATAGCCGACCAAAAGTTTGTCTGCATGTCCTTCTTCCTTCTAAGAGGAACATTAGCTGCTTAATTACCATCAAGGCATTTTATATAGGCCCATGAAATTAAGAAAATATATCATTTTTTTCTTTTGAAAAATAACACTGGTATCTTATTACTAAAAAGTAGTATGTACACAATATAGAAAGTAGATACATAGAGAAAAGGTGCAAATTGAAACTATCACCTCTCCATTTAGAGATGGCCACCATCACATCGCAGGGTATAATTCCCAATACACACATGCAAGCATGAGCAGTTTTTTCAAAATAAGATGATACGAAACATGATTGTTTTGTGATTTTTTTTTTAGCTAAGGAGGTCCATGTCTCATTTTCAATAAATTCTTGCATCATCTAAAATCCAGTCCTATTTAAACTTTTGATTTACCCCCAAATTTCTGTTAGTGCTAATATGTTTGAATTGGGATCCAATACAGGATCATATTGGTTTCTAGTTGTCATGCCTGTGAAGTGCTTTTTTAATGTAGAATAGTCATTTCTTATGATACTGAATTGCTAAGGGGACCAGAAATTTCTCCTCTCTTAAATAAGAAGAAAATAGGGGATTATTAAGATAGGTAACTATGTTACCACAAGTAGATAACTCCATCCCATCAAATTCCTGATGATAACAGGACTCCCCAAAATGAAGAAGAGAGCTCTCTATGTTCTAGAAACTTAATGCTGAATGCTTAATGCTGAATAGTTTCAATGCCAGAACCAATAAAGAATTTCTTTTAGACATAATGTAGATTGACTGGGATCAAAGGAAGACATGCTCTCGAAAAGCCCCATTATGTCGAAGAGGTAAATGGGAGATACTGTGGTCCCATTACCCATTGGAGTTAGACATGGAGACAGTCCTCAGCACAGTAGCGGCACCCAACTTGGCACGTCTTTTGCTTCTGTAGACCAGTAGCCTGTGGAGGGCACTGGTCACACTGGAGAACAAAGGATCCACTTCTGCCATGAGTGCCCACACCAAGCAGAGGGCAAGGCATGAATCTCTGAAGGGAAAATACTGTGGCTCCAAAGCTATACAGAAACCAAGTTACTGTGCAGCAACATAGAAAGTAACAATAAATACTAATGCAAACACTCAGAAATGTACCACTAGGAACTCTTCCTAAATAATCCAAGTGATGATCCATACCAGAATAATAAGAAATAAAGTTAGTAAAGGAAGAAGGAAGAAATAAAGTTATAAAGAGTTGTAAGGAGCATGAAACCAGTTAAGTATAGAGAAAAAGTAAGTCCTAACAAGTGTTCTAAATAGTGTTACAAAATTAATGCTTCACAATGTTTTGATAGAGATCATTAACTGTTTTTTTTAAGTTTTTATTCCTTTATATTAAGTTAATGCAAAATTAGAAATGAATTAAAAAAAAAAAACAAGAAAAAACCTCTAATATTCCAAAAAGAAGACAAAAATTAGTGGGTTATAGTTCCTTTTACAGATGGGTAATAGATGTTTAAGAATGCCTCTGTAGCTGTTAGTAATAATCTAATGCCTATCAAGGAAGATTTTATTTTCCAAAAATAGTCACAACAATATATTTCCTATCCCACATGCTGTTCTAGAACCTCAGCTGAGTGCTTCAGCTAAAAGAATAAGATGAAAGTGACATTCAGTGACTTCCACTGCTAGGTCAAAAAAGGCAACACTGCATAGTTCTTCCTGTATCTCTCTCTCTCAGGACACTTGTTCTTGGACCCAGCACCATTCTGTGAGAATGTCCAGGGCTCAAAGAGAGGTCGTGTAGGTGTTTGGGCTGAAAGCCCTCATGAGGTCCGGCTAACATCCAGTACCACCTGTCAGACAAATGAGGGAAGCACTTGAGAACTACCTAGCCTCAGCCACCATCTGACTGCAACCCCCTGAATACCCAGAATAATAACCTCTAGGATCATGAAACACAACAACAATCAAGAACTGTTATTGTCTTACTTCATGCTGCTTGTGGAGGTTTGTCACACAGCAATAAATAATTGTATAACAGCTAACCAAGTGTCTATGCATAAAATAAAGTGCGTAAGAAGCAGCAGAGAAACTAAACTACAGAAAGCGTAAAAAGGGTAAATCAAGACCCAACTAATACAGCTTTTATAATAAATGCAAATGGTCTAAATATCTTAATCCACTGGAAAAGGTACTCAGATTGAGTTGAAATAGAAGATCCACTTATCGGCTACTGTTAAGCTGACTCCTCCAATTTATGAAAAGATAAAAAATAATAAAATATGGGCTCCTGGCTGGCTCAGACAGTAGAGCATGAAGCTCTTGACTTTAGAGTCATGAGTTTGAGCCCCCACGTTGGGGGTAGAGTTTACGTAAAAAAAAATAATAATAAAATATGCATTAAACTCAAGAAGAAATTATTTGAATTTTTGTTGTTACTGAACTGAAGAACTTCTGAGTCTATAATAAAATAATGTACATTATGAATCTCCAAGAGTATAGAAATCTGTGTTTTCCGAAACTGCTTCATTATAAAATACTTTATTCACAGAATACTAGCAATGCGCTATAAAACAGTGACATGAAGGACTGCAGGACACAGTTTAGGAAATGCCACTATAAACCTATTTGTCTTGGAACATAGATACAAAATACGTTAAACTCAAGAAGTTAACATTGATATATTCCTATTCATAACATCTAAAAATTATACCAGAGGGGTGCCTGGGTGGCTCAGTCAGTTAAGTGTCTGCTTTCAGCTCAGGTCATGATCCCAGGGTCCTGGGATCCCTGCTATGTCAGGCTCCCTGCTCAGTGGGGAGTCCACTTGTCCTTCAGCCCCTCCTGTCCCTCCCCATTCTTCTCCCACCACTGGTGCTCTCTCTTTCATTCTCTCAAAATAAATAAAAATCTTCTAAAAAAATAAACAAATAAAAATTATACTAGATATAGGTACTGCTGTTATAAACTGGCAACATTACTCTTAGGGCTAAAACATCACACACAATATGGTTAAAACCACAAACAAAATAAGGATGTCTATTATCACTAATATTTTATTTTGATCTAAAGATCGAGGTAATGGAATAAGGCAAGAGCCATGAATAAGATGTACAAATTATTAGAAAAGAGGGAGAAACTGATTAAGATTTGCAGGTGATATGCCTATATACTTCCCCAAAAGCAAGAAAATCAACTGAAACGTAAGATGGATATATCGTGACCATGATGAGGCTGGCATATGCATGGGATGACTACAATGCAACCACTAGAAACAGTGTTTTTGAAGAATATTTGACATTCTCATTTAAGAAAAAAATTAGGAAACTATAGTTACCCTAATTACAAGTTTCTTTTTCAAAGACAAATTAAAAATCAAGGAAAATAATGATGATCATCTCTAGTTCCTGAAGTGATGGACAATTTTAATCTTATTCTTTATGTTTTTCTGTATTTCCCATATTTTCTAAAAGAAGCATACACTACCAGGATAATCCAATTTTTATTTTACTTTTATTTATGCAAATATTTTAATTTTATTCTTTATTATATCCAACAACTTCTTAAGTGTGGTGTCATCTGTGAACCTTTCCTTGAAGTACTACTTATCTCACTATATGTATAAGGTGGATTTTTCCAAATCCATACCTTCAAAGACCACCTGTCTACTGAAGACACATCCAAATATATTTAATTACTTATTAAACATCTTCATTTCTTTGATGTGGAGGAATCTTATACAAATAACGTATGTCCAAAATTGAAATAAGTTTTCTTCCAGAAGCCCTTCTTCTTTTCTAAGATTAGCTATTTCAAGCAAAAGGATGTTGAGGAATCACAATATTATCTGAATGAAATATGGCTTTAGGTAAGAAGTTATATTTGAAATGGATCTGAAAAAATTACTCAGGTACCCCCAGGTACAAAACTGGGACATGATTTGATCATGTAAAAACTACTCTGTCTTATCAGAGGTCAAAATAAAAACTGAATTGAGGCATGAAGGTAAAGCATGTTTAATTTGAGATACCTGAAGGCAGAGACAACTGGCTTCAGATGAATTCCTACTTCGAGTGCACTGAGCTAACCAGCAATGTAGTTGAAAAGTTATTGCTTGTGCTCTTGAGACACAAAGTGCAAAGTGAGCCCCTGCTGAGTGGCCTGAAGAGATCCTCACCCTGACGTTTGGTTTCAGAGTTCTGAAGACCTAGAAAGGGTTTAAATGTTCCTTAAAATCTCAAAGGAGATTTATTGCCTAGGGTTGTTTCAAGGACATTACATATGAGCACTTGGATTTTGATGTCAGAAAATATTCATTTTATGTTGCATTCGCTTGTATCACATTTAAAACACATTGAGGACCCTCTTCAAGACCGTTTTTAAGCAGTTCGTAAGAAGAAAAATCTATTGTCTCTGTTACACAAGTTTCAAGAAACAAAAAGATGCAAAACCAAATATAAATATATATTGACAAAAAACATAAAATAGAAATAAAAGGTAGCTTTTAAAATGAAAGTATTTATATAGCATACAATCAAATATATATAATTGTTTCTTTTAACAAGCTATAAAACATAAAATGACAATTGAATGTAAATATCTATCATATAATATCAAGTGATATTATAATGTCACTCTCTTTTCAAAACTAAAATATTTCCAAGAAAATTTCAAAAGTTTAAAGACTGTTCTTTGCTCCAAATACCATTATTATTGAAGCAACTAATCATTTTCAGCTCAGTCTACAGATTAATCATTATCTATTAGGCCTGGACAGACTTCATGTGAAGGAGAAAGGAGACTGGATTTCTAGAAGTTTCCAGCACAGAAACACCCTTTCTGTAGGGGTACCTGTCTCACTGTGAAGGTTTATGATTTGCTCAAGACAAACAACTGGTGTATGATAGACTGTCCTGTTGCTAGTAACTGAAGTCAAATGCAGCCCAGTACCCTTGGTTCCTCCCATCACAACATTTCAGCCAACAGCAAAGCTCAGAGGGTGCTGAATAGGCAGCAACATAGTTTAAAACATCCCTTCAAAGAATTCCTTCTATGTTAGCTTCTCTGCAATTATAAAAATTCATTCCAGCAGTATAAGGAAGATGACATAGTTTATTGTAAAATATATGACAGAGCAATAAGGAACACAAAAGTGGATTTAAAAAGTACACATAATAAAAAGGTTGCTCTGATTTGACCAGGAGTATACCAAATAGTCAAGTAACTTAATGACAAACTATCCATCATTTGAAATAATTATACAAGGATATCTAATCGAATAAAGGAGTATTTAGTTCTGTGTTAAACACATTAAAATCATTTTGCCGATGTAGATTTTGAGTAGAGGAATGCAGCTCTTGGCTCTATTTAACTATATATCAGATGTAGCTAGTTAGGAAGGCCATTGCACAGGAATCCACTTAAGTAACATATTAATAATAACATTTGCCTTAAAATATACTCTAATTTTAAGCAGGGGATTATTAATGTATTATGAACCCATACTAATTATCATGGTAGAATGCCCAGAATTTTAAATTGGAGGCAAATTCATAATAGTAATTTTTATTTTAAAAAAATTAAGCTTAGTTCAATGTCTAATAAGTGCCTCACCATGTACTGAATGTTCATTATCATTGTTACTCTAGCACATGATTTGAGAACATTTTAAAAAGCTACTGCTTATTCTGACATCTAATTTGCATCAGGTTCTTAAATTCCAACTGGAAACCAATTAGACACTCAGAAACAGAAGAACCAGTGAGATTATCAGTAATGATGCTCTTTTACCAAAGGCAGTGAGCAGTAAAGACACTGATAGGCATGAGCTTTCCATCATCAAATATGTTTTACTCTTTTAAGTTCATGTTTGCAAAGCTCCCATCAAAACAACTTATGGGGCCAGAAAAATAATACAATGCTTATTCCCTCCAATACGCTTCTAAATTTCCAGGTGATATATTCAAACTGTGTTCCCCAAGTTTCCAGAAGGAAATATTTCTCTTCACACACATTTCTCCCCATATTCTGGGTCCTAAGTCCCAGTGTCCTTCTCTAATTATGGTTACTTATTATTGAATCCTAGTTATGCTGTCATTAAAATCTCTCTTGAATCTGCAGAATATGCCTCCTCCTGGTCCAAGGGCTTACAATGTTGTACATAGACTTTTGCAGGAGCACCCAGGCCTCTGTTCCGGTCTTCTTCCTTTCTATCCACACCACCCCTAAGTTCATGCTTGAATCATGAGATTCCTGCTCAAACACTGCCTGGGTCCCCATGGCTTGCAGGGAGAATGTGTATCCTCAAAATTCTTCACAGTCTGTCAAAATCTTGCCTTCTGACCATATCTCCTCCTGCCTCCCACTTCACTCCTTGAAGCCATGCATGCCTCCAGTGCATACCTTAGCCTACTCTGAAGTCATGGATTTTCTCAGTCTCTCACACACGTTTCCTCAAAACAAACAATACATATATATAGTTTGGTTCCATTCCAAGTCATAGGATCATCACATTCCCACCGTGAAAAGCCCATGTGAAACTGTCTGACTCAATGCTCTCATTTTATAAACATGAATATCAAGCTGCAGTGTAAGATCATTAAGTAACTTGTATATGGACCCCCAGCCAGATATTGATAAATCAGATCCAGAATTCTCTCTCCCAGATAGCTACCATTTTTTGGTTATTTCAGATCATGCAGATAATTTAGAAACATTGCCAATGGTGATGGATAAGAGGTAATGATACGGTTTCATTGCCCTTTGAAAAACTGTTGAGACCCTGTTGTCTCAACTCCCAATCCCTGTATTTGAGCTATTACACAGAAAATGTTTCCATTTATACTGTAAAAACAATATTTTGACAAAGGAACTGAATTATACAGGGAGTTTTCATGGACTATAAGACAACTGTAAGATATCAATTTAAATCCAACATTTTTAAAAAGATATTTATTTATTTGACAGAGAGAGACACAGTGAGAGAGGGAACACAAGCAGGGGGAGTGAGGGAGGGGGAAGCAGGCTTCCCACTGAGCAGACAGCCCGAGGACATGGGGCTCAATCCCGGGACCCTAGGGATCATGACCTGAGCAGAAGGCAGAGGCTCAACAACTAAGCCACCCAGGCGCCCCAATCCAACATGTTTTTTAAAGAGGATTTAATATTTCTTTCGTGGTATACAATACAAAGATCTATTTTCATATCCTGTCCTCATAATAATGCCATAAAATCAAAACCCCACACAAATGTTAGCTCCAGTTGGTAACTGGTTCTCTAAGAACCGCAACCTTACTGGTAGAGAATGAAACATTCTCTAAGCGAATCTGAGGGGGAAAGCATGTGGATCACATACCTTTCCACTGTAATGCCAAAATAAGTAAGAGCTCATACCAACGACGGAATCACTCCGCCTCGTTCCTGTCTAAATCCTAAGTAAACTTCGCAGGAAGAGAAAAAGAAAGCAAAAGGCAGGAGTTATTTCCTGCCCTTGGAAGCTCTTGTGTGTCGATAATAAACCAAGAGTGAGAATGGGATCGGGATGGTAGGGGGAGGTTTAAGTAGAGTGTCTTTGTAGATAAGCAAAGAGAAACTACCAAAAGCAATTCTTCCATTACCCACATAAATCATAGTAAAATGTGTTGCAGACAAGTTTTGGGTTGCTGATCTGATGCTCCAGTTATCTTTAGGAGCTACTCAGCTTTAAATTAATGACCATAATCTATCTGATATATGACTTGCCTCCTTCTTACTTTCTGCTGGTCTCCCTCTGTTTACTATGCGCTCCACTTTTCCTCTATCTTCTTAATATTTTTTATAAGCATCATGTCAAAACTCAAGAGCAAAGCACTCTCTCAAAAGCAACAGTAAACAGAGATTCATCACTGTCTTTCTCGAGTAGATTCGTAGGCACGGGTTTCTCAGATGTAATAAAAAAGGATCAATTCATTTTCCCTCTTTCTGCATCTCATCTTTGTGTACCGATGGTAGGTACCTCGATACGGATCCATCCTATCTTTCTCTATTCTTTATCTCTCCTTAGAAGATACCTGTTGGTAAATATAGTGCCAATCGTTTCTGTTTTCCATCATTGAACTGAAACTGGAATGTGAGGAGACCTCGACAACAGGGATAGGAGGAAGTCTAATTTTAGTCCTGAAAAATGACAGTGGATGAAAGCCTGCTGTGGGAGATACGGGAACTGCACCCTTATAAAAGGACTTACTACTGGGAAAATGTAAACGGGGCAAAAAGTAGCATTAACCCTTGGGGCAAATTGAATCGCTGTTATATAGGACCACCTACAGAATCATTCCTAGAAGTTATGGAAAAGAGAAATTGATTTGTGAACAATAAAGCAGAACGGACTGAGAAAATACAAGGTGGAGAGGGAAGTCTCCCTCTCAGGATTATAGGATTACCCAGAGTCAGCACGAATGGAAGCAGTAATTAAAAGCCTAATGAAAGAAGTGTTTCCTAACTGACAGACAATTAATCTCACAAAACAAACTGAGGGTTGCCAGGAGGAAGAGGGGTAGGGAGAGGGTGGCTGGGTTATGGACACTGGGGAAGGTTATGTGCTATGGTTAGTGCTGGGAAGTGTGTAACCCCGATGATTCACAGACCTGTACCCCTGGGGCTAATAATACATTATATGTTAATGAAAAAAAAGTCATTTGTATGCAGGACTCTACAAGCTCTGAACAGAATTAATAACTTCCTCCTCCCAAAATCCATCCAGCATTATCCACCAGGTAATATGGAACCGTGGGGTGACATCATACAGGACTTCAAGGCAAAGCTTTTAGGACTTGGTATTTTTACAAACAGCTGAGTTGCCTTATTGTGTGAGGAAAACAGAAAGACATTTTTAGATAAGCAAGAACTGGACAGCATATCACTCATGTACACTTCTGGAAAAGATTACCTGAAACCTCATTCGGATGATAGAAAAACAGAAGCCAGGCACTTAGGGAATAGGGAAATAGAGTTGTAAATTGAGGTTTCAAAGCAAATGTCTTACTGGAAGAGTGCTGGTGATATGAATGTGCAAATTGGCTGCTGCAAGCTGGAGAAGGAGTGATATTTAGGCAAACTGAAAAATCTCATGCCCCACCTAAAGTCATGAAATGCAAATGCGGAAAATACATCCACTGCCTTTTTCTAGCCATAGGGGCATCATTTTTTGACCTCTGATATGAAGACACACTTGCGTTTTCCCTCTGTGAGTTCACATTCCGAATGCAGTGGTCCACCTGGATTATCAGAAAGATTTTTAAAGCCACCAGCTGGGCCCTGCAGCATTTCCCCAGTCTGCCCCAGTTCCCCTTCTATCCCTCTTCTCCCATCAGGCAATGTATCACATCCCTACTGTGCAGTCTGTGGGGGCTTTAGTACCACCTTCGAAGATGGTTAAAACAATCACAGGTTTTGCTCTATTCCTGTACTAGCTAATAAGCCCTAACATTTATATACGATTGGGACACTCTGCCAAGAAATGTAAAGATACCCGACAAAATGTATTTCCCCCTTTTTAATCTGAATCGAGAAACATTATTGCCAATTTCACCACAAGACATTTTTGCAATACGTTTAAAATCAGTGATTCATTGGTTCCTTAAAGCCTCTATTGATCGGCTAATTCGTTCATGTTCATTGAAACAAGCAAGAATTATCAACTGGGAGATCTCTTTGGTTGCATAATGTTTTATATCAAAAACCCAATTTTACCTGCACTAATCATGTTTAAAATCCATACTCAGAGCTAACCCAAACTAGGTAAAAGCTAATGGAAAAAGAATGACTAAGAAAATATAGCAACGTATCTATTTTATAAGATTCTGGGTTATTTTCCACATTAGAACGTGTATCCAAAAGTTTCTATGCTTGTGTTTTATGTAAAAAACAAATTAATATTCTTAAGTATTCTTCTAAAATTCTGACAATAAATATGGACTCTCTTAAAATGGGGAATTATCTCTTAACTTATTTATAACAATTTATTAAAAAACACAATAAAATAAAGTTCTAATCTAGTCATTGGACACGTGGACACACCATTTTCTCTCAGAATTTGCTGACTTCAATTAACGGCATAACCATTTTGCATTCTGAATACCCAAGTCCTAATTAACAGTCAGTGGGTGACTATTCAAAATTATTTTCTGAAAGGCCACCAGTGAAAAGGAAAAGGTGAGGCCTTGCCTCAGGCCTTTTGCAAAAATAAATTCTAGATTGTGAAAAAGGTAAATGTTAAACTAACATAAGTAGGAAAGGGTGTATTGGTAATTATACATATGTGACCACATTACACATTCTAAGCATAAACCAAAGGAAAAGGACAGAGAGCAAAAATATCAACAGATTAAACCACAGATGTGACAAATTTTATATCAGTGTTAGATAAAAGTCTTTAAAGATCCATAAGATATATCTCATAATAGGAAAACACAGGAAAAACATAAAAACAAATTCAGATAGTGACCAGTTCAAAACTCAAGTTCAACATCAATACAATGCCCTTTCAGACTTTTTTTTTTTGGCCTAGAAAATTGGCAAAGGAATTTTAAAATCTTAAGTCTTAATATTTTATTGATAAGTATGCAAGGAGTTTGATCAGTGCCTATTCTACACATATAGAGAAAATTGTTATTTTTATGAAAGCAACCTGGCATTAAGGGTCTCAGATATTCTTTATAGTTTTGGGTTAGTAATACCACATGAGAGAACTTACACTAAGGACACAGATCTCTACCTCTACTCTCTAAAAGGATGTTCATTGCAGCTTTATACATAGTTTATATAACTAAAATTAACATAATTACATAATTAAATTTATTTTGATAATCCACATCTTAAAACAATATACTGCCATCAAAATCATGTTTTCAAAAATAATTGAATAATGAGAAAATCCTCATAATAAAATGTTAAGAAAAAAAGTATATGTACAATATGATTTTAATTATACAAGCAAATACATCAAAATTTCCATCATGTTGACCTCTAGGTAATGATTTGCTAGGAAATTATTTTTCTGCTTGATTTTTTTGTTTGTTTTCTTAAATATTCTATGTTAAGAATACCTTAAATATCCTATGATAAAAATACCTAAATTCCATAATTGTAGGCTATCTTTTGTAGGGTAGATCTTTTCATTCATTCATTCATTCATTCATTCATTCAATATTCACTGAATGCTAGATAGAATTTAACAACAAGTTACAGGTTATAAAGTTCATTATTCTGTGTCTCTGAATTAAATACCACTAAATAGCAAACTTAATTATGACAGAACAAGTCCAAATTTAAAAGCATCAAACCTCTGTTATTATGATCGAGTCATACAATCAAACGCCACTCAACCTAAAAAGGGAGAGAACAAACCACTGAAATGTGCAACAATATGAAGGAATCTAGCTCTGGGGATTTTTAATAGTTACTTCAATCAAAACTATTCTGACAGTAATATCAACACCATGGGGGAAAAAAAAACATTGTTTGGAATGAGTTGATTTAAAAAAAAAAAATGATGGTTTGTAGGAACTCTTAAGTTTTAGCAGTTTTGCACATTTTAAAAGTTCTCCTTGGCCATGGAAGATGCTTACTCATGGAACTACCAGGGCTCATGAAAATGACCAAGCAACAACAATCTCAGAGGATCTGAAATAGATGAATCACATAGCTTGTCTGGCTGGTCTTTCCTTCCATTGGAGTAAGCAATTACAACATACATGAAATCCTGCAGAGAGGTAAGGACATCCTTTCCAAATGCAGTTTTGCTGCTTTTGCCGTGGTGAACTTTGAGGGGACAGGGCAGGAACTCCTTAGGCACCTGCCCTGCTCTTGGCCCATGTGTATTGGCCCAGATCAGTGGTTAGAATGTGAACGGTGGTGGGCATATGGGAAGCCAGAGAATAGACTTTGGGGCTACTTCTTGGAGTGAAAATTTTACTCAGATATAAATAATTTTGGATATTTTAGCATCATACCAAAATGTATGTATTATAAAGTATAATGCAAAACCCATGCATGTTATTAGAATAGAATATAAGTTTTCAGATACCTCCTTGGACTTTCTTTTTTTTTTTTTTTTTAAGATTTTATTTATTTATTTGTCATAGAGAGAGAAGCGAGAGTGAGCACAGGCAGACAGAGTGGCAGGCAGAGGCAGAGGGAGAAGAAGGCTCCCTGCCAAGCAAGGAGCCCGATGTGGGACTCGATCCCAGGACGCTGGGATCATGACCTGAGCCGAAGGCAGCTGCTTAACCAACTGAGCCACCCAGGCGTCCCACCTCCTTGGACTTTCTATTCTGGTCCCCAAAAAAACATTTATTTCCTTTTCATCAACCACTGGGGCCATTTGCAGAGGAGAAGGTATGAATCCCACTCTCTGCAAGACGGCGTCTTCTGTGATAGGAGGGAAGCTGAAAGCCTACCCACCACATTTGACGACCTGAATGGGGTACAAGGTCACTCTGGGGAAGTTGCCTGGGGTTGGCTCAGGTGCCCAAGCCAGCTTCAGGTAGCCTCAGCCTGTGTGTGTGTGTGTGTGTGTGTGTGTGTGTGTGTGTGTGTGTGTGTGTGTAAGCATGTGTGTGCCACGTGGAAGCCTGCAATGAACAGCCTTTGACAGTGTCAGTTTGGAGGTTGCCAAGTGCTAAGGTTGGATAAATTCCCAGGCACAAGCAATTTCCCTGCTCCTTGATACTTAGCTTTCTGGAAAGAAGAGGTCTGTATACTAGGGTCTGGCAATGTGGCACACAAATGTAGCATGACGAAAACTGCTTTAGGGGGTGGGCACCAATTTATTAAATGTGGTAGCACCTAAGAGCTTTTCAATGGCTTTATTTTCTTCCTTGAGGACAAATTGCAAATTTTTTTTTACCTTACTAGAGAACATCCAAATTGCAACATATTTCAAAATTTAGGCAGCTGATTTCATGTAATTTTGACAAGTCAGCCACAACTCTGACAATTACAACCTTCTTAACGGAAGGTGCATATTAGGGAATTTTGGTTTGGTTAAGTTTTAGCAGTGGGGAAGAAGAAAGACACACAGTCCTCCTTGTCACCTCACTCCTGCTCTGTGCGTGGCCTGGCATGGGAGTCATAGAAACTCTGAAGTATTATATAGAGTTCCCCAAGGGCCTGGTGTGATTTCATCTTTGGGGTCTCTCTCAGCTGTTTGAGGCCAGGGTCTAAGTGCACCCACACTGTTCATTGTGTCCAGCCAAGTAGCATGGCTAGATAAAAATATAGGATGCCTAGTAAGATTTGGATAACAGAGGGGCACCTGGGTGGCTCAGATGGTTAAGCATCTGCCTTCAGCTCAGGTCATGATCTCCAGGTCCTGGGATTGAGCCCCATGTTGGGCTTCTGACTCAGCAAAGTGTCTGCTTCTCCCTCTCCCTCTCCCTCTCTCTGCCTCTCTCTCCTATTAGTTCTCTCTGTCTCTCTCCCTCGCAAATGAAAAAAAAAAAAAGATTTGGATAACAGATAATACATAACTTTTAGTGTAGGCGTCTCAAATGGTATCCTAGTGACCTTATCAAGTGGCATCTCCAAGATTTGTAGAGGGTCTTGCCAGTGAGAAGAATCACTGGTTGTCAGATCCCCAGAAAAAAGCCCAGGTCTGACTGTCACCAAGTATTCTCTGCTCCCCTGTAGATGGGGTTCTTGGGATTGCAAGCAGCAGCAGTGGGTAGTAGATCCAGGACTGCATCAACTCTTTGCTCATCTCTAGCCCCTGCAAAAATACTGAATGACCTGGTGGATATGCCTCTGTGAGCAAGGCCCTTGATCAGTAGGACACAAGACCCATGTCCTTGCACAGGAATCAACTGTATCTTGCCAGTAGAGCTGGATGTTGACACACTGAAGAAATTGGGGCTGTTTGAACAGGAATGGGGGTGATACGGAGGGCATGGAGCAAGGAGAGGCAAATACTCTGGGAATTGGAAACTCAGAAAATGATGATCAAGTTGTTCTCTTGGTGCCCAGTCAAGCCTGTGAATCTTCCCAGAGCATGGAGGTAAGAGCCCTGAATAAAAACCCAAGTGATTCTCCACTTGCCCACCCTCAGCCTCATCCATGGTCCATCTTTGCTCTTCCTGCTCTTCCGTATGCCCACATAATGTGCAGAGAGATCTTTGAGGATTGCAGCACCCAGGCTTCCCTGTCCTCTGACTTCTAGCTCAGCTTGGCAACTGGCGGGCAGTTAAAAGAGACCAGAGTACAGCAGAAGGGAATATTGGGTTATTTCCTCCTCTGCTGTCTCCTGGCCATGGTCTTGGGAGAGTCTGCTTTCCTCCAAAGCCCCCACTTCTATGAATGGACCCTCTGCACAGCTCTGGCTCTCACTAGCCCCTTGCTAATGTCACTGCTCAGACCTCAGTGGTAGAGGCTCTTTACCATGCTCTTTCTGGGGTGTTTCCCATCCCCTGTTTTTTTCCTTCAGATGTCCACACCTCCGCATACAGGATCTTCATCAGTGAGCTTCAAAGTCCCAGCCCAAGTGGGCCTCTGTTCCTTGTTCAAGGCATGACTTGGATATAGCATCCTGGTTGGGACCTTGATCTGAAGGAGCTGGAGAATCTTCCAGATCCAAGGAAAAGACCCTGATGAGAACTGTCTCCAAAGTGTTACTTAGATCCCTCTCTCATTTCTCCCCACTCTGTTCCCCCCAAAAGATCCAGGACAAACTTTCTCCAGAGAAGAAAGAGTTATTCTCTATTAGCCTCAGGTCCACACATGTGTTTCTAGTGGGGGAAGTCATTTTTTACCCAACTCCCTACCTGGGGATATTCTCCTAGACTATAAATCACAGATACTGACATGCAGGGAAACAAAACTATTCATTCAAGTCTTGACTATATGGCAGGCATTGTGTTAGGCACTGCAAACACTGTAACAAGCTAATTTAGACTACACCTTCAAGAAATATGTAGTACAGAGGAAACACCAAAATGTAAACATGCAATTCAAATAGCAGGTGATACCTGCACTCTGCCTTATGATGTAGGATGCTACTGGACTATTATAAAGACATCCAGCTCGGTTAAGCTGGTATCACGGAAGTTTTCTTATCCAGGCTGAGATACAAAATACGAACAGAGTGATCCAGTCTTCCAGAGAGTAAGATTTGAAGCTGCAGAGAGATCAATGTTTGTAAAGAGCCAGCAGTCTGAGAGAATATTGCTCATCTGAAGAATGTGAAAGGCTGGAAGAAAAGGGGGCCATGAAGCCAGAAATCTGTAAGGCATGTTAAGAACTTGGATTTCTTTTCAGATTAAAAGGGGGAGCTATCACAGTCGTATGTAAGGACATGACAGGACCATCTTCACATTTTACAAAGAGTCCTTCAGCCTGGTAACAAGGAAGAAAAGAAAATTTGAAATTTTGGAAATCCGGTTAGAATACATATAAGAGATCCCATGGACAATGGGAAAGAGCAGGGAGAATATAGAGAATGGAAAAGCCCACAGAGATACTTGGGAAGAAAACCTGACAGGCTGTGGTTCTTGTGACACCATTGGATCTGGGTGGAAGTCAAAGCTGTCCCTTCCTTCTCCTGATCTGATGTCTTTGCTGACGATCACCTGGTGGGCCCCTGCGTAGCTCATTCCCTTGTCCCTTCCTCAGAGACACACAAGGACTCTGCCCCTGGTTCCTGTCTTGTCATGTTCTCTTTTCTGTTAAAGTCTTCTTTCTTCAGGACTTACTGTCTTTTCAAAGTCACTGTTTCTAATTTATGGATTTTTGGCAGAATGAAATACAATTCAGTCTGAAACTTTCAAGAAGCCATAAAAAGGGGATTCACATGTTTTCTTTCCCAGAAAGAATCATATCAGGGATAAAAGTAAGTTATTCATTGATCTACTCAATAAATAATTATTAAGAGTCTATTATATGCCAGGCACTGTTCTCAGTACCGAGAACAGCAGTGAATGAAATAGAAAGAGTTTGCTCCCATAGAGCTTATATTGTCTAGGGAAAAAACAGACAATATAAATGTGTGTGTGTAATTGTATATATGTAAAATGCCAATATATAATGTGTCAGGTGTTGCTGGAGGTGGGGAGGGGAGATGTTGCTACAGAGTGCCAGGGAAAACCTGTTTGTGAAGGTGATCTTTGCACAGAGACTAGGAATTGACAGCAGAAATACAGAGATATCTGGAGGAAAATAATCTAGAAGCAGGATAAATAAGAGGTAGCCTGCCTGGCATGTGTGAGAAATGACCAGAGGATCATTACAGCTGGAGCAGAGTGAGCAAGAGGGATGAGGCCAGGAGATGAGTTTAGCAAAGCAGTGGATGGAGTAGAGAGAGAGCTGGTCATAAAGACTTTGGATCTTTTTCTTATTGACTTGGGAAGCCATTGGGAGTCTTTTGAAGAGAGACATGATGCCATCCCTATTGGTTTTCAACAGGCTCCATCTGGTTTCTGGACAGAAAATAGATTGTGGGAAGAGAAGCATTAAGACAGAAAGGCCCATTAGAAGCTTTTACAATAATCTAGGGGAGGAAGGTGGCTTGAGCGAGAGTTCTCACAATGGCAGTGGTCATGGGTTGTCATAATCTGAATACATCCTAAAGTGTCCTAAACATACTTTGCTGAAAGAACCAAGGTGGGGTGTGAGAGAGAGGTGTCAGTGATGATTCCAAGCTTGGTGCTGCCGTCATCTCCAAGTCTTTAGGCAAGTCTGCTGGGGCCTTCCTCAATTCCTCCACACATGCTTTCTCACACTGAGACTGCTGGTCCCCCACTAGCTAATTTTTTCTTTCAGGATTAGCAAATCTGAACATCACTCTCAATCATCTATCCCATTTTTTTCTTCCAAAAATCAATGTCTACATTCTAAATGCATACAATGTTTAGGAAGGCTAAGTTATCTTTAAAAGTGTTATAAGTGACTAAGACCTTAAATGATAAATGTTGACATTTTGCCGGCACATAGCCTCCTTCCTCCTTTCAGAACTAATTCTCAATGGGTAGACCATAGAATAGGAATTAGCTTGGCCCCAGAAGAGTTTATCATACTCTAAGGTAAGGATCTAATTTACCCACATTTTTAAAAAATCATTTATGGATATATTGTGCCACCAAATCAAAGACCAAATAAAACTTGTCTCTTAGCAAAAATCTAGGAAAGCAGAAAGCATCAGGAGACCACCTGAGAGAAATTACTAGGCAACCAAGTCAGAGATGACCTGGATGTCCTTCCAGCTTTGAGGCAATGACCCTTTGCTTTGGATGAGGATCCTCTGACTAATTTATTATGCCTGAAAACTTCTCTACAGGAAAACACTTTAGAGAGAAGACTGAAATAGCAGGAGGGAAAATGATAACCTACATAAAAACCAAACCATTAAAACAAAACCCTGAATTAATGTACATGAGAATGAGAAGGCCCCTTATGCTATTTAGCCAAAGTCAATTTGTTGCTTCTCTTTCTCATAATTCAGCAAAAGCTTAACTCTTAGACCAGGCTAAAGAGAGAAGTGGTTTTCTGTACCTTTAGAGGTCTATAGATTCTTTGAAGCTCTTAGTAGAGGCCTTACATGCCTCTACTTAAGTATGTATCAAAGAGTTCAAATAAAGCAATGAGACTCTGATTACAGAATTTCAGCACCAACCAATGAATAAGAATTTTAGGGAATCCCTAGGAATCTCCAAGACATTTTACATTTTCTTTGCCTTCACTCAGACTGTGATGCTTTGCTCAGTTCAACTCTACATTCTTCAGTTCTATGTAATTGCTCATCCCAATGATCCCACTAACCTCTGTGGAAATACTCCCAGCTATATTTCCCACCAACTTCTGTAATCTTTGGCCAAATGCAGCTTTACATCTTTTTACTTCCTGTTTATTATGATCTAATTATTAATACGAATAGACACTCATGTTCCAAGTTTTATAATTATAAAACTGTCACACAGTTATCATATAAGTATCATATAATTTTTTCTTATTTAAATCACTATGAATATAGGTCCTGCCTTCCATATAAAACCACAAACTCTTTGTATGTAGGAATAATATCTGGTCACTAATATGTGTCAAAACTCTGAGGTAGTGTCATATAGACCTCCCTATTAACTGCAAACAGGAATGGTAAAAGTTGTAGAAACAACAACTAGAATGAGTTTCCAAGTGTAAAATTATAATGTTCCAGACTTAGTGTCTATAAATTGAATCATATGTATATTGCAATGATCTATTTCAAATGAAATCTCTAAAATAACAATTGTTTTTTAAATTAGCTGTGATTGTTCGACCAACCCAAACAGAGAAACCAAAAATTCTATTTAAAGAAGTTTGAAGGCCTGGTGGTGGATATTAAGGAGGGCATGTATTGCATGGAGCACTAGGTATAGTTCATAAACAATGAATCTTGGAACACTGAAAAAATAAAATAAAATAAAAATAAATAAGTAAAGATGTTTGAATTTACCCATTCTGTTATTACTATACAGGGACTATAAATAAATTACCACCAAGAAATTTATGGTATGAACCCAAAATAGAAAAGGAAAAAAGAAAATCAAGACCTAACATTTTGTCACAAGCAGTCTAAAGAGATCATTATACAGATAAATGTGAAAAATTATTATGAAATGCTATTGTCTGGGAGAAGGCACTTAAAAGGAAGAACATTAATAGAGTATACTTTAGTTCAGTTAGAATTCAGCAAGCCCTTCTATAAAGCTATTCCTTAGCATTATAAACACACACACACATCATAGACACACACACAGCTACAGAAATTGATAAATAGATAGTTAAATAAAGGGCTCTGAACCCTGTTCACTCCAAAACAGGGACGGGGAAACATTAAACATGAAAACTTACGCATAAATTCTTGTCCTTGATAAGTAAAATATTCTAAACTCAAATTACTACTTAATCTCTTGGAATATACTTCAGCAATTTATGTAATAATTTAAATGAACCCATTTTCCTATAAATCCACTTGACTTAGTTCCTTTATCCAGTCTCAACAACCCTCCATGTATTGCAGCCAAGAAACCTGCATTAGAGCTTGACGCTTCCCTCTCTTTCAATGCTACACCTAATTCATCAGCAAATTGTCTACTCTACCTTCAAATATAACAGAGCTACTTAATCATCACCCCCATGGCTATCCCTCTGTTCCCAGTTTCCAGCATTTTGTATCTGGATTATTAAAGAAGCTTCCTATTTCTACTTTATTCTCTTTTCATCTTTTCTCAAGCCTACAGACTTTCAACAGCTAAGGAGACTGTCAGTCTTTTGTTCTAAACCATGAAACAGACGAAATATTTTTCCATTTTACTCAGTGTAGAAACCAGTTCCTTTAATGGCCTTAAAAGCCCCGTAAGATTACTGTGTCTTACTCTCATAGCTCAAACCCTACTTCTTCTCTGCCTCTCTTTGTTCCGTAACCGTCCTCACCGTTTGTATAACTCCTGTCACATCTTAAAACCGCTACTCAGAACATTCTCTCATCCTACACTGTTCCTTCTTTTTGCCCACAAGGTGAACTCTTTTCAGACCTTCAAATGTTCACTCATATATTCACTCACTCTTCCCAGTGAGGCTTACCCTATTGAAAACTGCAAATTCCCCATACATTCCCCAACTCCTTGTTCTGCTCCATTTTTCTCCTTTCCACTCATCATCTTCAAATATATTCTATATTTTTCTTATTTATTGTTATTATTCTTGCCTCATTAGACCATAAACTCATTGGTGGGATGTTTGGTCTATATGGGTTCACAGATATATTCTTAGCACCAAGAATTACTTGTCAGTGTTTGTTTAAAAAAATAAATAAATCAGTGAATAAAGAAATGTTATTTTTCTTTCTTTCTTCCGTTTAACTTTTCTGCTAACAAGTATTTCTAGTTCCATACTTTCATGCTCTAATAGGCATTTAGGAAGAAAAAAATTATAGACTAGTAATTAAAATGACTCGTGTTACCTGCTGATTATTTCAAGAGAGGGCATGGAATTAAGGCTGGCTCCAACACTGAGCGGAGAATATCATCATAATAATGGTATGAGTTATATATAGTCAAAGGAAGCAGGAAATTTTTGAGGCAGTCACAAGAAAAGAAAAAAAATGGCAACAGGAAGGGTTTTGAAGATGTATTCCCCAGATAGCCTACAATCAAAATCAGCACAAGAGAAATGCAGAGCCTCCTTGCCCAGGTGTGAATTCTCTCATTAACATGCTAGCCGAATTGCTTTTTAAGTGAAATGATTATGACACTCTTTACTACATACAAAGAGCTAGGCTGTCAGAAATGGCTTCCCCAAACACTCATTAACATTGATTCCCAATGCCTCCTACTATAACAATTTCTGGTCTTCATTCTTTAAGTGGAAAGTTCCCACAAATCTCCCAACATTTATCCTGTAACTGCATTTGAAATTCTCACAGGAAATACCCTTGGCCCCATATGTAACAAAGCAAAGTGAAGCAGAAGAAGTAGTGTGATTGGCCTTGCTTAACCTCTCCCACTGTCCTCGGCATACTTTGTCATTCACTCTTTATACATTTTTTAATCAGTCAAATGCGTTCTGCTTGAATTAAAGCCAAGTTTCTCTCTCTTTCTTCCCCCCCCCCCACTCCATGTGCTTGTACGTGCTCGCATTTAAGCCCATGTGCTCCATACAGAAAGGGAGACCTGAGCTACCATTACTGAACTCTTTGTATGTCTGGAAATCATGCTTAATCCAAGTTTATTTAATCTGAAAACAATCCTAAAAACAGAGGTTCTTTTGCCCATAATCCTTCAATTGATAAGTGGTAGAATAACTATTTGGTTTGTTTTGCAATTTCCAATTTTTTTGTGATTTCTCAAAAACCACCTTACCATTTTGGTTAGAACAAAGGGGTGATATCAACCCATTTTCCTATTAAATATGAAGAAGAGAACTCAGGGAATAAATAGTGACCATGACAATATTTAGGAATGGAAGACGTAGGCAGAATAATTTGACATCCAGGACAGTAAGAGTGAGTTCACTAGTTTCTCTGACGATGTACATCCCAGGGAGCTAACTTACTAGGGAAAGAGGACGGGTCTTCATGTGGGGCTGAAGCGCTTGAGCATCCCGAGTGCAATGGAACCAATTACCTAACTTCTTTGGCTATTGCAAGCCCAGAGGAGGTAAAATGGGACTTTTTCAACTGAACCTTAAGGTAGTTGGAGGTTGAAAATTTTAAAAAGAAAAATCACTTTACCTCATATACAGAAGATAAACTGAAGGCAAGGTAAAGAACAGAGATAAGAAAGCATATTTATTTATTTATTTATTTTTAAGAAAGCAGCTTTTAACTTCTGCTCCTGGTATTTTATTTTAGGAGCTGTCTTGATAATTAAACCTCTGATATTTTCACAGTTCTATTAAATCGTAGCTAAAAATAAATGGTTGTTTCATATGCGTTTACTCTCCAAGGACCCTGGAGCAGGCGGAAGGACAGCCTACCATTGGGACACCCCATGTAGAGTTTAATCAATAAGCAGAAGGGCTCTGAGTATGGAGTTATGCTGAATGACATGTCTTGATTAAAACTAAATCCTTTCCATAAACCTAATTTTCATGGGCTGTGGTTGAACTTAACTTTAAATGCAAATTGCTAGTTAATTTAAACTCAAATTAAATATTAGATCTTAGAATTGAGAGGTACCTCAGACCTTATTTCATCAAATCTCTCTATTTGACAGTGAGGATATAAATAACTCAAGAAAATTTAAAAACAACAAAACTTAGCAAATATATATTTCTTAAAGTCAGACTTTGAAGATCACATATGCTGGATTGCTAGATAATAGATAAAGAATGAGTTATTTTCATTCTTCCTTTTCTGATTCCAGACCAAATAATTTACCCAATTTGATTAAAATTCAACATGTACAACTTGTAACTATCTTTGAAGATGGGTTGACATATGTAAATCTGCTCATTAAGTTCTTAAAACTTTCCAGAGTTACGGAAGCTGAGTAAAGACAGTTAGACAGGAGGTGGCCTAATGACGTGGGGGGAGTTGGCAGTCAGAGAACCCCCCAAAGACTACTGATGCCAACTTTCTGCGTTACCTGGAAGCTCCCTTACAAGTCCGACTTGTGAAATCTGAGGCAGAAGGAACCAGTCTTCAGGAAGCAAATGTGTCCTTCGTCAGGAGGAGCACATGCATTCAAAAATAGCCCTCCTATAATTTAGTTCTTCAGAGTAGTTGGATCGGGAAATAGGACACAGGACTGGCACAAGTGGGCAGGACTGGAGTCAGAGAAGGCCATGGTGCATCTCTGGAGATTATTTATTGTGGTGGGTCCCAAAGTGTATAGATAGGTGCAACCCAAAGTAGACAGTGCTGAGAAGGAGACACTTCAAAGAAGGAAGTGAAGAACGAAAGCAAAGAAGGCTTCCCAGCAGTGTGACCTGGGGTGAGTCTCCTCATTTTGACCTTGCCAGAATGTAACGAGGATTAAAGATTGTAACTCTGAACACAGAATCTGCCGCAAAGCAGGTAGGTTGCAAGAATGACATTAGAAGGTGTCGGTTTTTTGCATCGCCCCTGCACCTTCTCTGCACCAGACAGCACACTAGGCAGTTCACACCCAACTCATTTAATGCAACAACCATCTTATGGATAGAAATAGAAATTTCAGAAACAAGTGTAGAAGATAGTATTTATATAAATGTTTGTCTGGTTTAAAAACCCATGGCATTTCTACTTCTCTGTATGTGTGTAAAAATAATAGAGAATTAACTTACACTAAGCATTTACTTTGTATTACACCTCTCATTGACACATCTAACTGATAACTTTGAAACCATTATTCCTGTTTTACATAAGGGGAACTATGGTGCGCAGGGGCTGGATCACATGCCCCAAGTCACATGGTGAGCAGGTTAGTTTTACACTCTTACTTGAGTTCATTTATTCAGCTAGCATAGGTATTCAACTGTCAACATCAAATGAGCCAGAAACCAAGTTTCTCCTCATATTTTGTCAAGTTTTAGAAATGTTATATTTTAATAAAGTCTCCTTGAAGAACCTAAGTTGGGAGAAATTTTAAAAAGTAATCAGTTTAATAATCAGAGAGAATTCCTTATTTAATATTAATAAAAATGAATGTCAAGCGTAGACTATAGGTACTGTGAATTCAAAAAGAAGTTAGCGGTAAAATGTCCAACTTGCAAAACTAAGAAGTTTAACGAAATTAAATGCACCAAATGGAGTGTTCTTTTATTCTTCAAAGTATATATTTTTAGATTATAAATGTTGTATATTGTGAAGCTTTATGATAAAGATGTTATACTGTAGTATTTGCTTCATGAGAAATCAAAGTCGGTTCATAAGATAGTTGACACATACAATTGAAAAATATAAACATGGCTTAATTGGAAACATCTAAAGATTTGAAATTCTACAGTCTAACATTTAGAAATATATATATCTTAATTAAATATAATATAATATATAATATAATTAAAATATAATTATAATAATTGTTTTCATATTTTGATACTTTATATTAAGAACTTATTTATGTCATAAAACTGCTATCATAGCAGACATGGTAGAATTATGTTTATCATAGGTCAAGCACAAAGATAAGTGCTTCATGCATAAAATCATTTTTTTTTAAAGATTTTATCTATTTATTTGACAGAGATAGAGCACAAGCAGGGGGAGCTGCAGGCAGAGGAAGAGGGAAAACAGGCTCTCTGCTGAGCAGAGAGCCCGCCTAGGGGCTTGATCCTGGGACCCCGGGGTCATGGCCTGAACTGACAACAGACTCAGGGGACTGAGCCACCCAGGCGCCCCACATATATTAATTTATTTCTCATAAGAGCTTCTTAAAGTAGTTAAGTTTTTTAATTTATATTTCCAGCCTAGGAAACTGAGACACTAAACCAAAATTTATATCCAATTCAGCATGATGTCAAAAATTGTGCTTCCATAAAAGGTTAATGTTCAAACCTCTTTTGATTCAACTCTAGCTATATTTATTTGAAACATTTGTTCACATTTGTTCCAGAATAATGGGTATAGTGTATCCTTTACGCTCACAACAAAACCAAATTGTATTCTCTTATCAATTGTTTCCACTTCCAGAGGTAAAGAAGAAATTGTTGAGTCCATATGTAAAAAAGGCAGATTTCTGTAAATGCATCATATTCTATCCAGAAGAGGGCACTGGCAGACATTCAACCCAATATCTGATATTTCAGAGAGAGGAAAGCAAAGCTCAAATATAATAAGTGCATATTTCAGCAAGTTGTGCTTCTTTTTATGCCCTGCAATGCAACTGTAAGGGACATTAATACATCTGGATAAAATGATGTTTTGAAAACCGACACTAGTATTTTTAGTGGCAAGTTAATTTTAACAGCCAGCAAAACAGTGTGATCCTAGCCACTGTTAACTGCCTAAGGGTTCCACATTTTCCCTAAGCTTTACTTTCCAAGAAGTTTGCATTTAGCATTCAGTTACAAAAGTCCTTTCTATTCATAACAACACAGTATTATGTAAGGTGGCTATAACAGAATGTTTATCATGATATCAAGGCTTCAAAAATGATTCCGCTTCATCAAAGCTTAGAAGACACAGAAATAGAAAACAGTGGTAGCTCTGATAGGTCTGATTTTCTGAGTGGCTGAGACGAGTGATTTATCAATCACATAATTGCTTTAGTTCATTTTAATTAATGCCTTTGTCTTCTTAGTAATTCTTTTCTGTGCTGTATAGATATGAAAGAACTCATTATTTTGTGTCCAAGATTTATACTTGGAAACTCTCTGGGAATAACTGTCATTTTTAGGGCCTTGTCTCTTTTTTCTCTTGTGTTGCAAAAGTCCACTTATCATACCTGAAGCTCATATAATAGCTCATATAATATAAAGCTCATATAATATAAGCTCATATAATATAAAGAATTATCTTCTAGTGCTGGGGGGTTAGCTTTACTTTGTACATCTGGCCTTTTAGAAAAATAAGATCGCTAATTCACTCAAGGTCAAAATGGATCAACTTGAAAAACTATGATTACAAAAAATATTTTTTGTCAATATATTCACATATATTCAACATATATCTACTGAGGTTCTAATATGTATCGGGCATTTATATTATGGATTTATTGACTCTTTTGGTTGAACCCTATTAATTGGTCTAGTGATTGTACTATTTGCAAAAATAGCTCTCACACGTAATGAGTTTGTGTTCCATGCTATGACTCGGGAGGGAGAGAGGAAAGGAGTTCTAAGTTCTAGGACACAGGCAAAGTGGAGCTGGGTTCTCTCACTTGCTAGCTGTGCAGTCTCAGATAAGTCCCAAGGTCTCTGTAGTCAATTACCACATCTGTAAAAATGGGGATAATATTTACTACTTAGAAATTGTTGTGACCAACTATACTGTGTTTATATTCCTACCACCCGGCCAACTGCCGTAGAAGCTCAAGAGCTGTTAATTATTGTTTTTAAATGTAATTGTCATGAGATGCCCAGGCCCTGACTGTAATGGGCACCTGCACAGGTGGCAGCCGTAGAGCACGTCAGAGCATTGAAAAGTAGCACTGAAAACTAAGGACACGTGGGATTCGCATTCCCATTAATGCATGCCCACTCCAAAAAGAAAAGATCAATGTCTGACAACTGTGAAATGGTGTCTTCGGTGCAGGGAGAATCTAAAAGCACATGTAGTCCTTTTCACATCCAAGCCTTATAGCGGAGATCAGATGGCACTGTCATTCGGAGTTGGAGAGGAGCCAATAGTCTAAAGTCTAAATGTATATTACACCATCTGAACCAAGACGGGGGCTCTCGATCCTACCAGACTCAATACTCATTTTTTGTAACATAGTTTGTCATGTGTCCTTTGCTATCCGAATTGAAATTACTAACTCACTCTAAACACAACCTTAAAGCAAGTTAATCTAAAAGAATAGGAAATTGATACAAGAATGCTAGTATACAGTACAATATGCACACGCCTAGGTACAATGATACGAGGTGGGGTGATAGGGTTATGAGTAAGTCTGGACTTAGGAAATGGAAGCCACTAGCCAAGTGTTTCAGTGATGTACTCACTGTCTCTCAGCTCCAAACTTACTTTCCCATACTCTGCTTCATGACATCAAGCATGCAACCAGCCCTGTAAACTACCTTTCTGCTTTCGCCAAGTTTCTCCCTGCTAGGATCTGCCACAAGAGGCACAGCTGCAGAGGGAAGCAGCAGCTTGCTCCCTCCTGTCTGCCTCGGGGAGCCTCCCAGTGTCTTGTGGCTCCTGTGAGCATCACACCATCATGTCGCATCACCCCAGAAGCAGCCATCCTTCCTGGGGCAGCTCCTGAATGCAGTTTGTGGTTTTGTTGTCTAACACTTGGAGAAATCGCATCATCGGCCCTGGCCTCCCTGTGAAACCAGAGGCCACTGCTCCTTCCCCAGTGGTCCAGATCCCAGCTTCATGGCTCCTCCTTAGGGGTCAGACACACCAGCGCCAGCCAAGCTGCCCTGCTCCCCAGAGGTCAGAGCCTAACATTCACATGGTCTTGCCATGATGTTTCTAAGTTTTACCTTTTCCCCCTCAACATTAGTAGTGGTAGCTGCTTCCTGAAATTACTACTTCCCTGATACCTTAGAGTCTCTGTTTTACCTTTTAAATTACCAGCTGACAGCTTTTTTTTTTTTTTACTAATTAAGAATTATTTATATTAAATTTTCTCTGTTCAAATAATAGGGGTCATTTCTATCCCCTGACCCCACTGTGACTGCTGTCTCTACTGAAGATTGTCAAGATTACCTCTTTTTTATTTGGACATCTGAAATAAGGACCAAAAAGGATGCTTCTGTGTACACATAAAATGGTCCTAAATGCAAGCAGATCCGATACTGAGCAATACAGGGAGGGCACGCGCCAGCAGCGCCGCCCGGATGCTGCCGCTTTCAGAGGTGCCGAACAGCTCTTGACAAGGCGCCGAACCGGACCACACTCTCCCCTGATCACGGTGAACTTCCATTCCTGGGAGATCCAGCACATTTTTTTTTTTAATAGTGAAAAACGCTTTGTATTTACATGTAAAACTCGGTCATGCGAGATACGGAAAAACCCATTGTGTGGGACAGTCACGAATTGCTGTACATCTATGAAGAGTCTGCCTCCCCAGCACCCAGCGCACCTCTCCCAGCGGGGGCAGGGACAACCTCTGCAAACACCTCAGGAGTAGTACCACATCTGCTGGGAATCAAAACGGCAGCAACAGGCAGGTGGGAAAATTTCCTTTAAAAATTGAGCTGAGGGGCAGCTCACCCCAACGTCCTTCCACACAGACAGACACCCTGTCTTATTTCTTTCCATAGAACTCACTTCCATGTGAGTTAAAGTGAAGTTCTCTTCCTAGGAGGGATAACATACTAAAATGAATCATTAACTATCTATAAACATATTTTAAAATCAGCTTTCATATGTTAATTTTAATAGGAGGGAAATAAAACCACTACAAAACTATAATGATAATATTACATTAATATTGCTATTAATATTAATATTAATGTTAATGCAGAATAATAGTGTAATGTGTAAGTACCTTGGTACAACTACATTCGATCTTGAGAGTGAACATGCTGAGTCTAGCTGTCCTGGAGAGCCCTAACACAGGATAGCAGAAAAGTAATTAGGTTTAGGGAAAAGAAAGATAATAATAGTTCAAAACCTCATTAGTATACAGTTAAAGCATTGTGAATAGGAGGCAGCCAGAAAGTATGATGTTGGGCTGGGGGGGTCCAAAAACAAAGGTTTTTAGGAGTTGAGTGAGAGTACATGTGTGTGTGTATGTTCAAAGCCTGTGTGCATTTTCACTCTGGAAATCTATGAATGTGGACCCAGATAGATACATATTAAATACAAATTGCATACATATCTTTATTTCTTTGGCATACACAGGATATCATTTTTTAAATATTTTATTTATTTATTTGGCAGAGAAAGAGAGATCATAAGCAGGCAGAGAAGCAGGCAGAGAGAGAGGGGAAACAGGCTCCCTGATGAGCAGAGAGCCCGATATAGGGCTCAATCCCAGGACCCTGAGACCATGACCTGAGCTGAAGGCAGAGGCTTAACCCACTGAGCCAGCCACCCAGGCACCCCAGGATATCATTTTTTTGGTATTTAAAATTGTTGGGCTGTATCACTTTGTATATCCAGTTTGTCAAATATGTGAAAGAGGAGTTATTAGGGCAGAATACAAATAAAGACGGATGTTAGCAAAGTCCAGCTTGTGAAGTATCCGTAAAACTAGAAATAAATGACAAGTTATAGAGGAAGGGAGGAAGCGTGGTAAAATGAAAAGAAACAAAATTGTAACTGCTGATGTTCAAGTTCAACTGCTATCCAGATGATCAGCAAGACATCGTTAATGGTGAAGCACTAAATCCCATTTAGATGCTAGAGTTGGAGATTAGACCTCCCCCTATAGAGAATGGTGACCAACGTCCTGGTATGCCAACAACAGTCCTGATTTATGCCTGCCTTCCTGGTATTCATTAATTTTCATTCTAAAACAACAACAACGGGGCGCCTGGGTGGCTCAGTGGGTTAAAGCCTCTGCCTTCGGCTCAGGTCATGATCCCAGGGTCCTGGGATCGAGCCCCGCATCGGGCTCTCTGCTCAGCGGGGAGCCTGCTTCCTCCTCTCTCTCTGCCTACCTCTCTACCTACTTGTGATCTCTGTCTGTCAAATAAATAAATAAAGTCTTTTAAATAAATAAATAAATAAATAAATAAATAAATAAATAAATAAAACACCCTGAATGATGGTCACCCTTGCTTGAAAATTTAGAAAAATTAAGTTTAATAAGAATAAGTAACATTCATTAAAAACCTAAAATGAGCCAGGGATTGTACTCTCAGATTTTCACCTGTGATTTTATTTCCTCATTGGAACAACCAAGTAAGGAGGTGTTTTCATCCTGTTGTACAACTCAGGACTCTGAGAGACTCAGAGAGGGTACCCGACTCTTCCAAGGACACGTTTCCACCTCTCAGAGGCAGGGATCCAACCCACAGCCACGGGACTTCAAGCTGCTGCTTGACATGCCTGGATTATTCTTTCTGAGCAAAGGGTGGATGTCAAAAATAATTAACTAAGAAATACAAACTTTTAGGGAGGCAAAAAGGGAAGAAACTGGACCTTAAGAGTGAATATATTTATTAATCTAGTTGTGTTTAAAGTCCTAACATAGGACACCAGAAAGGTAACTATGATCTGAGAAGAGAAAGAGAAAAACCAAGACTCTGTTTGAATAATGAGAAATTTAAAACATTAAGAAATCATGCACAAGATACAATTTATGCCACTGCCAGCACCTGTGACTGCCTGTTTGTATTCGTGCATCCCTTATCCATGGCGGATACGTTCAAAGACCCAGTGACTGCCTGAAACCCCAGATAGTACTGAACCCTATATATACATTATTCCTTATACATACATACCTATGATAACATTTAATTTATAAATTAGGTACAGTAAGAGGTTAATAATTATTAACAGTAAAATAGAGCAATTATAGCAATACACTGTAATCAAAGTTGTATGAATGTGGTCTCCTTCTCTCCCTCCCAAAATAGCTAGTTGTAGTACACTCACCCTTCTTCCTGTAATGAATGACATGAGATGATAAAATACCTAGGTGAGGAGCTGAAGTGTGGGGTGGGGGCGGGTAATGTCAGGACTAACACAGCTTCTGGGTAAGACTGGCCAAGAGGTTCATCTGCATCTGACCCCCGGTATCAGCAACTAACTGAACCCCAGAAAGGGAAACCGGGAAGTGGGACTCCTGTACAGGGAATTGCCCATGAGTCCATGAGTACGTGAGTATGTACTCATAGTAAAATGCCTTCTCTGTGCCCCAGGCAAAGAACCAGAGAGCTTAATGTTTTCACTGGCTATGGGATTGGGTCAGAAGGACAAAAAAAACTGTGTTCTTGAGAAGATTCCTCCTAGGAAGAATTCCAGAATCCCAGGAGATTGCTGCAAAATGCCCAAGACAAACTTCCGTTGCTTTTCAATTTTGACTATGACCAACCCGTAGATGGCTGGTATGTTCTTTTTGAAATACAATCGTGCCCTGAAAGATTCAGAATTGAGCATTTCCATAGATTTCCAAATTCCCATGTTGAGTAAGAGACAGTGTTAGAAATCTAGTATCATTTGGTGAGTCTGTTTAGGATGAATAGTTTTCCAATATGCTTCTACACAAATTTACGGGGAGTTTAATGAATTCTTTTGTCTATTAGATCACAGTGCCCAATCAGATCTATTTATCATGTCTCCTTTGAGTAAGCAGCAAAACAGACTTGGCTGACACCGTGCCATACTCTTTATGGTGCAAGTTATTCCGAGTCCAGTATCTGAGACCAAACCCATCGCCCCAGTTGCACAAAAGTAACTTTGGAGCCGAGGGCCAAACTGTTGACATCAAAAACTCCCTGGGATGTAAAATGATTGAAAGGTTTTGCCATCTTCCCCTTTCCAAATTACCAACTTCACCTCCTTTACAGGCGAACTGTTTCTGTCCTGGAGCACATCTGTCAAACAATTCCCCAAGGAGTGTTTGAAGCCACTCTGTGTGAGCCGAGCAGAAGCAAACGGAAAGTATTAGCTGCTGGTGTGTAGAGCTCACTACCGACTGAGGCCCATGTCCAGACCACAAGCTAAGAGCCCTGCCTCCACTCATCACAGCGAGCAACGGACTGACAGAAAAACCCAAGTCTGGGAGACCAGCTGCTTACTGGAAAACGTTACAGCTCCCGACACAGCCCACATTGAATCATCAGAGTTATGGTTTGCCCTCCTCTCCCTCTTCAGGATGAGGACTGACTCTCATCTCTAGTATTACCTGTGCTTCTGCCCTAATCCTGGACGTTTGATGAAAGTGCCTGGAAAACCCCACTAGCTAACTCTGTGTACTGTCATCAGTAGCCGATAAAGGCTTCCTCCCACCGCACACACCTTGAGTATGCAGAAAACAAGCAGACAGTCTACCACCAACTTGCCTTTGTATTTAATATCCTATTTCTAAAAAGGCACTTAGAACAATAATATGGTTGATACATCGAGATGTAACATCAAGATCATTTTCTAAGATTTGTTTCTTCCAAACAAAGGAGGTTTTTTGTTTTGTTTTTCTGAGCAAACTGCAGAATTATGGATTTTTTCAGCAATTCATGTATAACTTTCATGTTCGTATGCTGAGGCAGAATGGGACAGTTCAGAAATAGGTTCTATTTACAGTAATTAATCATTTACTCTTGCCACATTTTATTGAAATATTTATACAAGTGCGCTGTGTATAATTAGCTTGATTAGGGTTAGATACTGAACCGTAAAACAAGCAAGAATGTCTCCTGAAAGCAGAAGATGTTGAAAATGTTGCTGTTATTAAAAATGACTCAAACTGGTGGAGGTCAGAAGCAGTGTCACGAGCTGAATGCTGAGGTCTGTGTGCTCAAGATGTGACCTTCACCCCTGCATTTCAGAGCTGACCTATCACTGAACATCAATTAGCATTCTTTTAGCACAGAAAAGACTATCTTAATGCCCAGGTGACCTCGAACAGACCAAATGTGCCTAAAATTATTTAACAGGGGGCAAGGCCTTTTATACCAAATTAAACTAGACTTCAAAATATAAATACTCTGAGGAGAGGAAACATACTGACTTGAATCCATATTAACATATAAAGGGAGGGAAAAAAAAGTTGTCTTTTCTCTCAGTATTGATAGAAGTGGGGTAGTAAGTATAAGCTATAGACTATAAATCTGGTTGAAAGGGGACTGCTAGAAAAAGACAAAAGTATGATATTGAGGGACAAGGCTCCAGAAGTAACCACCTCAAAGTTTAGCCAAGGAGGAAAGCAATTCTCCATGTCCCACTACCGGCTATCAGCTAAGTAAGGATCTTTTCCAATTACTCACTCATTTTGTGTACATGCTCCTAAAAGTCAAATTTTTGCAGGGAGAATAAGAACGGAGAAGGAGGGAAGATACATGGAGTGGAAAAGAAAAGGACTGCATGATATATTACAAGGACCAAAACTAGTGGAAAGAGGACAAAATGACAGAGTGCTTGTAAACCAAGGTACTTATGTACCAAGAAACACCACAGCACCACTGACCATTGTCCACTACACGTCTCCCCACCTCTCACTTTCTCCAGTCCTCAGCCACCTGCCTCTCAACCACACATGATTTCTTAGGACTAGATTGTTAGTGATAAATGAAAATAAGTCCAATTTATTAAGCAAATAGTATGGTACAGACCCAGTGCAAGGAACTTCATACAATTATATTATTAATTCTTACAACAATATTATTGGCCCACTTTTTCAAGTTCAAAAATGTACACCTTAAATTTATACAGTGTTATATGTCAAATACAGTCAATTAAGAAATATGTAAGTAGGGGTGCCTGAGTGGCTCAGTGGGTTAAAACCTCTGCCTTCGGCTCAGGTCATGATCCCAGGGTCCTGGGATCGTGCCCCACATCGGGCTCTCTGCTCAGCAAGGGAGCCTGCTTCTCCCCCTCCCTCTCTCTGCCTGCCTCTCTGCCTACTTGTGATCTCTGTCTGTCAAATAAATAAATAAAATCTTAAAAAAAAAAAAAAGAAAAATATGTAAGTAGCCTACTCAAAGTCATAATTATAGAGTAGCCAGCTGGGATTCAAACCAAGCTTTCTCTAACTCCAAAGTCAAAGTCCTTTTCCATTCATCATGTATACTTCCGTGACATAATCTCTTATTTGTTAATAAGATGGACAACTTAATACTGAATCATTTGTTAAATTCAATGGAATATTACTCAGCCATAAAAAATGAAATCCTGTCATTTGCAATGACATGGATTAAGCTGGAATATAATGCTAAGTGAAATAAGTCAGTCAGAGAAAGACAAATATATGATTTCACTATATATGGAATTTAAGAAGCAAAACAAACCAGCAAAGATTGGGGGGAAAAAGAGAGAGAGACAAACCAAGAAACAGACTCCTAACTATAGAGAACAAACTGATGGTTATCAGAGGGGAAAGGTGGGGGGACGGGGGAATTAGGTGATGGGGATTAAGGAAGGCACTTGTCATGATGAGCACTGGGCGTTGTACAGAAGTGTTGAATCACTATACCATACACTTGAAACCAATATAACACTCTAGGTTAACTAAATAGAATTAAAACAAAAACGTTAAAAAGGACTTAAAAATTATTTGCTAATAAATATATGTGGTTATTATTTTATTCCCTGATAAAATTTTTAATAAATGATACTTGTTAATAAAGTTATCAATAAAATAATGATGAAGATGATGATGGATGTTATTATTTGTAATAGGATCTTACTGGTATGAGATTTGATATTCAGATATGTCCAGGGACATTCCTCTGCTTGAAATATTTATTTCCATCCACAGATTTACATAAAGGTCAAGGAGTCTTTTGAAAAAATCAAAACTACAACTCATATCTTCAACTGAAGCTGAGGCCTATCTGGGAGTGCTCCATGTGTTGAGGTAAGCTTAGGAGGGGAAGACTAGTTTTATTTATCCCAGGAAAAAGAATTCATCCCAAGAGAACAGTGTGGCATGATAAGCCAAACTCAATACCAGAGGCTAAGAATCAAAGGAAGTGGTGAATCAGGTAGAAGATGACCACGTCATGGAGGCTGACTGTGATCATGGGTGACAGAGGATTATATATGTAAACTGAAAAAGGTTGTCTTTCCAAAATCTGTAGACTGGGTCACAAGCAGTTCTGTTGTGGGACCCTGCTAACACAAGGGGAGAGCCATTTCTTGCCCAACCTTTGACAAACTGCCAAGGCACTCCCTTCCCCCACCATGACACAGAAAAGACTTGATTGCTGTGGGCCGCAGCAGGTCCCTGGCTTTGCAGAGCCAAGGATGATCCTTCCAAACCTTCCATTCCCAGTGGATAGATAGGACTTGTTGGTGGTGGCAAGGACATCAGAGACTAAAGATGGGAACTGTCTGAGCAATGGGAACACCCTGCTTGGGAAATCCAATACTTCAGTGTGACTCAGCAAGAGACTGTGTGGATCTTGGAGACCCAACAATTCAGCTTCCAATTTGGAGTAGCCTCCTCTGTGCATGTCCACGCAGGAGCGGCTACACTGGGTTGTGCGTGTGCATCGGCTCATGAGACTCTGCAGCAGTTCTTCAGTGACATCATATCATCCGACCTGGAGTAATCTGAAGCTTTAGAAGGTAAAGTGACTTGCCTAAATTCACACAACTTGCCCTCTTATTTCTGTATTATACAGCCTTCTAGGACCCTTCTGATTAGAAGCTGGCCTTCTAGCAATAACCTATACAGAAATGGGTCATTTGGGAACATGTCATTTCCCTATAGTTATATTTCAAATCAACAGAATATGATAAACAGGAAAACCCAAAGGTAAAGATGAGCAAACAGACACATCATGGACACATTGAACAAAGGTCATGTAGCGTGTAGCCCAAATTCGCCATTTACATCCTTTTGAATTGTCTGCCAAAAAAAATATTATGGTATGATTTTAGAAAGGCTATACTGCATGCTCAGTCTTAATCTCAAACACACTTTCTGTTTTTTTCTAAAGCAAAGTATATAGATGAGTAAGAATCAGGTGATGACAACAAGCATTCTTCAGGAATAGTCACTATAGACACTCTTCCAGTTTCCTTTGAGAAAGACAACACCCAACAGACATAAGTTGCCAAATATTTATGGAGCATCCTTTCAAGGCACAAAAGGCAAACTCTACTGAAAACTGATCTCATAAACTGGACATGAGTGATTTATTTTGCACAAATGATGACACACATTTTGGCTATTTCCTAAATGCTGCCAGTTAAACCATTTTTTTTAAAGATTTTATTTATTTATTTGACAGAGAGAGATCACAAGTAGACAGAGAGGCAGGCAGAGAGAGAGAGAGAGAGAGAGGGAAGCAGGCTCCCTGCTGAGCAGAGAACCCGATGCGGGACTCGACCCCAGGACCCTGAGATCATGACCTGAGCCGAAGGCAGCGGCTTAATGCACTGAGCCACCCAGGCGCCCCAGTTAAACCATTTTAAGGGAACTCTAGACCAATAGCAGCCGAACAAAATGTAGGGAGAAAGGGCAGTGAAGTGTGTTTTCTTTCCAAAGCCTCCAAGATATTTAATGGCGCTTCAGTATGGCTGCTAGACTGATGATGCCCAACAAAGTGCTTGTGGGGTTTGACCAACACTGGAAATGCAGGTGCTTTTGGCCAGGAACTATTGTCAGGTTGATTCTGAAGGTAGGAAACTTTGTGCTTATTTGTTGTGAGCGGCACAGTTAGGGGGAGCTTCTATCTGGGGACTGGGGACACGGGCCAGCTCCCAGCCCCGCAAGTCCTCATTCTAGTGCACTGTCAGGCAGAAAGAAATGCAGAGAAAGGTCTAAATCACAAAGGAATCATCATGAAATCTTGCCTGGCGAAATATTGTTTTTCCCAAAAGTCTATTTTTCAAGAGGATATGGAAGGTCACTTGGCCATCCTTAACAATCAGATGAAATCTTGTGAGGGGGAAGGAATAGCAGGATGGGGGGCGGGTAACGATCCCTGACTCCACTCTCTGTAAAGGGACCAAGCGAGAGGCAGAACGGCGGTAGTGAATCACGGGCTCACAGTTCAGGAACTGCTAAAAATATCTCTGCTCTGAAAGATGAAAGTTCTTCAAGCAAAGAAACACCAACTTTCTCACGCGTAATGCAAATAACCACATTGTTTCAGATCACAGGCCTTACAGGGTAGAAGGAAAAGACTTACCTTATGACAGACTCTTAAGTATTTTCACAATTTACATGTGTTCTGTGAAGACATTTATTTATAAGGTTTTATTTGTTATGAACTGAAACTATGCTCTTTTTGACGAAAGGTTCAGAGGGCCTCCATTTATGAGTAAAATCATGTTTCTGTTCCCTTTCCGACTAAATTGCTTCTGTTATCAAATCCTCAGTGTCTTCGGTGTCCCTCCTAAAGTGTGGTCCTCAAACGGGCAGCACCAGCATCACTTGGGAACCTGCTAGAAATGCCACCCATAGGCCACCATCTCAATGAGAATCTCCACTTTAATGACATCTCTAGGTGGTTTTGATGCACCTTACATCAGAAAAGCACTGTTTTGGAGATCCTTTACCTAACTAGGCATAATTTTTGGTCCTTACTGCCCTGCTATAGACTCCCCTATTTTCAGTCCTAGAACAGTGCAGAAGTCACCAGTCATCTAAGAATCAAGGATTACTACCTCCACAAAAGTCCTTCTGCATTTAACCTGACTGTCCAGAAAGTTAGTGACAGAGGCTGAAGCTCAATTTTATTTCCCCAATTCCCTAATTCAGGAATCTTTCTATTTATCACTTTATTGTTTGCCCTTGCTATATAATGCTCATTTCCCCACTAGCCCCTTCACCAAATGACTGCTTTACAGCCCAAACTGTGAAGCAATACATTTACCTTCAGTATACCCAAGGACTAAGGATCTTTCGGGTACCATTCTTTCCCTAAACTGGCCATCAGTGCCACTGTTATGCTCACCATGGTTATGGTTATGCTCACCAACAAGATTTTATCGTGACCTAAAATTGCCAAGGAGTTTTAGTGAGAATGAAACTAAGGGCAACCAACATCTGGTAAACACACAGTGCTTACCAGTCCCTGAACTAAGCTCCTTCCTTCTTTAATCCTCATGATACCACCATCAATAAGAACTCACAATAATAGTGAATTCTCTCCTTATTCTATTTTACAGGTAGGAAAACTGAAGTCACTTGCCCGAGGTCATAGGATCAGTGAGATCCCGTCATTTATCCCCTGCTTGAAGTGACTGGTAATTGAGGAGCTCTCTCCCAAAGACATTTGCAGTCGAGCAACATCAAAAACCGTAGCAGAAATGTTGACATTTTAGCAGCTCCCAGCCCGAGCGCCTTCTTTTGCCCCTGAAATTGCAAGCCCAGCGACAGGGTCCAATGTGCAAACACAAAGGGATTAAATCAAAGGTGAAACTCATTTCCCGGAATCCAGATAAGAGGAGAGCAAGGACTGGGTCCCAAGCCAAAGCCAAACTGATGTTCTCCTTGTAGAACACATACAAGGAGGACATCAGTTTTCTGATCTGAGGAGGTAGTGCCCCACTACGCTGTTGCCCTGTGCTTTTGCTTGAGAGGACATTCCCTAAGGAGCTCAAAAAAATGGTGTAACTGGCTCATTTCTTAATATCAATAAACTGTCCTGAAGGCACTGTAAGATGATCTGCTGCTAGAAGCGAGAATTCCACAGTTTGACTGAAAAGGAAGTATTTTTCCATTGTTTCAGGCAGTCTACTTTTTTTTTTCAAGAGAAAAGAAGAAAATTGCTGCCAGTATTAAGTAGGTCTAGAGGAATAATTAGGTATTTCCCCTGATCATTTAATTGACCATGGTTGACCTCTATTGAAGCCAATTAAATTTCTTTCATGGGGAACCACTGACCTATTTTATTGCATTTTCATGTTTCCCAATATTTGACAAGATAGTGAAAAAAATCTGATTTGATTCTAAATGTTTATGAATCTTTAATTTCTGGAGATTCTAAGACATCTCCAGGCATTTTTATCACTGATAATAATAAGCTTTGATGGAGAGTTTTTCTGCATTATTGGAGAGTAGATTTCTAAAAGTGTGAGATATTACAATGTAAATATAGCTAACTGGGACATTTATTTTATTTTTCCAACAGGGCTTGGCTGACACATTGTTCTTACAATACACTCAGTGATCCAGAACCAGTAGTTTTTTAAGTGGAAAAATTAAATGGGAACTGCTTGACATTTTGCAGACTCAATTTTCAGAGCATTTCAGTGCCCTCCACCAGATGAGTTAGGTAGTCAGAATATCATGGGATATTGGATTAAACACAGAATGTACTTAATTATAAATGATCAGTGTCATCATCTATTAAAAATGCTCAAATGCCAATATATATTGCCACATATTGTAATCAACGTTTTGCATATTCAGGGAATATTTACTGAAGATAGTGATGAATCCCAGACTGTAGTAAATATATTGATTACTGGGTCTCTACCTATAGCATGTTACATTCAGACAGATCAGCAGGTTTGGTATTGGATCACAGAACTAGTGTTGAGAAGCACTTTAAAAAATTGTTCCTCCTCAAAAAAATTTCCTAGAGAAATAAAAACTTCCTTTATATAAAAACACTTAACTTGAGTATTTTTATGCTCAGTGAACCCCTACAGTACAGAGTGATTGATGTCAAGATACACAAACTGCTAAGAATAAAAAGCTCTAACGTTAAGTCACTCTTAATAACTGAAAAAGCTTTACCTCTAAAGAACATGATCACCAGGCAAATAGCTTTGTGCAAACATTTATGTTTGTGTTTATTATTAGTAGCTTTACATATTTCCAACATAACTGGTTTAAGAGAAAATATGCTTACTTGCTTTGTTATAAACATAGGAGAAACACATTATGGCTTTTGGATAATAAATAAAATAGTTACCCACATACTCAGTTCCTCTTTATTTATACCAAAATCATATATCACTAAAATATCAGTTGTGAGTAAAGAAAATAAATCAGATGGCCAATGCCTGCACTAAGGATAATCTGAATAGTTCATAGAACTGTGTTAAGAAATGCATCCATGGTGTGGACTGTCTCAGAATACAAGCAAGACCCCCCCCCCCAAAAAAAAAAAGAATGTAATAAGCAAGACACATTAATGTTCTGTTGCTTTTTCTCTCTTGATTGGGCTCTAGAGTCCCTTGCAACCAATCATTTTGAAACTTTGGCTGACCCTCTCTTGAACTTCATTTTGATGACTCCTGGTTGTATTTTGTATAAGAGACACAATTTAGGGACAAGTTTCATAAAAATTAGTCTGAAACAGAGTTGGATACAGAATTTTGTCAAAGTCCTAGTTGCTGACCCTTTTGAAATCTGTTTCCCTGGTACCGTTGATAAATTGTTTCAAAATTTTAATAAATGGTACAGTATTTAAATTTCAAGTCAGAACTGATACAAACATGATGAAAAATTTGGCTTGAATGCTAAGGAAAGATAGTTGGAAACTTGCCAAGTCTCTTTTTGTTTGATTTACCCAATTGCATCTTGACAGTTACATTTTTAGTAGTGAGTAAAATTCAACTCAATGCACATTTTCAGCCCTGTAGGTTATTTGAAAATGAGGAAAACACAGTGAGTGATCTCTAAGGAAGAGACCAAGAGAAGGAAGATCAAGAAAGTGCTATATTCATTAAGCACTTACTATGCCCCCAGACACTTCTAAGCACTTTTTCTGATTTAATATATAAAAAGAGATGTAACTGTTAACAAGTGTTTGTATATAGTTGGTGCAAGAGGGAGGGGCAGTAATGTCTTAAGAAGTAGTTAGTATTCAGACTTACTTTAGAGATGAGGTATGATTTCAGAAGTAGAAGAAAAAGATGGCATTCCAGAAGAATGAAACCAAGTGACTAATGGCACACACACAGCAAAAATTATAGGACATACTCAGGAAACAGGCTTTTGGTTTGACTGTTGCTGGCATGCTGGGGCAAAGGAAGAATTCTTGCCTTCCTTAACACTAAAGATACAGTTATCTTGTGTAGTAATAAAAAGATATCTAATCTAATTTGGGAATTCAGTATATATAAAATATTCCCAATGACTTTAATAGATTAAATGAATATATTTTCATAACATTTCTTTGGGACATTTGTAAATTGTTTAGACTAAAAGCAATGTAAAATTGAATTGTACTAATAGTATTTCATTGAACATTCACTATGAATTCATTAAATATGAATTACATAATTTATGTGCTGATCTTTGAAAATGGTCAAAATGATTTTTGTGATCTGAATTGATTTTTTAAAATTTTATCTACTGCATTAATTTTAGGGAAAGTCAGTATGTGTTTCCCTGTTTTCTTTCCAGACCATAAACTTTGTGTTACACATATAATTTCCTTCTTCATGAACCACCCAAATTTTCCTACTTATTACAACAGGAGGTGTGGTTAGTCTACTATTTGAGTTGTCATTTGCTTACTTCTCAGAAGTTTGCCCCAGAAAACTGTGTCTTCTACATATTAGTAATCCTAACATTATATGTAGAAGACACAGAACTACATAGGAGTACTAGATATTGGCCAAATGAGCAAAGGACTAGAAATATTTGCTGGATTGGAAATATTTGCTATGTTCAAAAAGTCAAATCTGGGATCAGACTGGCTATCTCTGAGCCATGCTAAGATACTGTGTCAGATACTGTGTTTCAAACCACACACACATGTCCATTGCTGGAGTTAGGGCTGAACTCCTATTCTCTCATCCACTGTATTTAAGTTTCTCAGAGCAGAAATTAAATCTCATGCCCCTTCACATTCTCAAATCTTAGCACAGTGCTTTGAGTAGAATAAAGTGTAAAATATATTTTTACTTGTGGTGCATAGTGGCAATAATAATAGCAATTATTGAGCACTTACTATATACCAAGACTATATCATATATAAAGGATTTCATATGCACAACAACAAAAATAATTAAAACAAAAACAAACAAACAAAGAAACAAAAACCCAAACCTCAAGGAGCTTATAGTCCGTTGGTTTGGAGCATAACAGTAAGTACAAATTAAAATGAGACCAGTAAGAAGAAACATGTCATCAAGCCCAAAGTGTTTTGGCCTTCATGTTTTGAGAAGAAAGAATGAGTGATCAGAGTGAGATGAATTTAATCAGCAAAGATATTGGTAGAAAAAGCAAAAAGCGTGATCAACATGGACTTGGGAGAAATTAAATGAAAACATCCTTGGTAAAAAAGGGGGTGGTGGATTCCCATGAACCCCCAAATCAGGAAAGAATGGTCCACAGCTAACTGCATTAGTCAGGATGCCCTTAACAAAACCTTACCTCTGCATATGCCAAAATTCTTAAAATCACAATGTATTAGGCATTTTATCATCTGGTTCACCTGACAGGTCCACACAGCCCTGCTTCACCCCACATAGTGACTTGGACCATTCCACTTGGAATCATCACCTTAGCCCCCAGGCAGGATCTCCTACTTTTCTCCCATTTTATCTATTCTTGAGGAACTCATGCTAGCCAGATGGAGGGCTTGGTCATATTCTCACTGTGCCAACTGTTTGCCTCAGTTCCCAAAGTCTTTTTCAGCTATCTGGAGCTTCTTGCCCATTTCTCAACTTACCTAGCCTACTTTTTATGTTTCTACAGTTTTTCTGTTGCAGGTAGTTGGCTCGGTTTTTGAAGGGGCTCCCTGTTCTCCATTTTTGAGTTTTCCCAATTTCTTGTCTCTTCACTTGTCTTCCCAATGTGAAATAGTAACATTTTTATTGTTTGTAGCAATATTGAAATTGTAATTTTGAAATTACTATATTTATATTATAGAATAATAAGTAACTGGGCATCTAGGTGGCTCAGTTGGTTAAGCACCTGCCTTTGGCTCAGGTCATGATTCCAAGGTCCTGGGATTGAACCCCTTGTGGGGCTCGCTGCTCAGTGTGGAGCCTACTTCTTCCTCTGGCTCTCCCCCCATTTTTGCTCTCTCTCTCTCTCAAATAAATAAATAAATCTTTTTTAAAAAATAAAAGAGTTAAGTATCTTATTAACAGGAATTAAGATGGTAAATATTTTTAAAAGAAAGAGAAACAAAGTTAAGGGGAAAAACTGTAATATTTAAATATTAACTTTTTTTAAGTATTAACTTTTTATTAAAAATAAAATTTTTAACCCTGGCAACTAAAAGGGCCTAGAGGATTATGATTTAAACATGTCAGTATCATGTGTAGTTTTATATGGAAGAGATCTATCAGAAGGATTCAGAAGCTGGGATTCAGAGGAACAGAGAGAAAAAGTGGATATACTTAGTCCAATAACAGTGATTTTGCCAGAAGAAAAAATAATTTTGGAAGCAGCACAGGTGCATGCTGTGTTCCCAGATAATCTTCTGCCTCACCCACATCCCACAAAGGCTTCATGCAGCACCCTGGTGAAATGAGGATTTCAAATAATTGCTTAATAGTTCAAAACCTGTATGAGACTTGACAGTGCAACATGGCATTGACTTATGTCTTCTGTACTGGAGATAAACGATCTTTGGGGTGCCTGGGTGGTTCAGTGGATTAAAGCCTCTGCCTTCGGTTCAGGTCACGATCCCAGGGTCCTGCAATCGAGCCCTGCATCAATCCTCTGCGGGGAGCCTGCTTCCTCCTCTCTCTCTTTCTCTGCCTGCCTCTCTGCCTACTTGTGATCTCTGTCTGTCAAATTAAAAAAAATAATAATAATTTTTTAAAAAAGAGATAAGTGATCTTTAAATTAGAGAATGTATATTACCCTGCGGCATACAGAAACACTTCCCAAGTTACTCGGGGCATGGATGGTTTCTGGGAATCAGATTCAGAATCCTTAGCCTCCATGGGAACTCTTTTCTAAAATTTAGACATCTCCTTCGGAGGTCTCATGCTGTTCTTCATCTGCTTGCCCATGGCCTCCTCCCACAAATGGGCTTCCCCCACTGCCCTGAGGAAAAGCACACCTCTTCCTGACCAGGAATCTTACTGTGGTGTGTGGCCTGATGTAGAAAGTCTGGTGAAGGGATGCTTGGGTGGTTCAGTTGATTAAGCATGTGTCTTAGGCTCAGGTCACAATCCCAGGGTCCTGGGATAGAGTCCCACATTGAGCTCCTTGCTCAGCAGGGAGACTGCTTCTCCCTCTGCCCCCCCACCCCCGCTCCTGCTCTGGCTCTTGCTCTTTCTCTCTCTCTCTGCCAAAAAAATAAATAAAATGTTTAAAGAAAAAAAAAAGTAAAGTGAAAAAAGAGGGGCGCCTGGGTCGCTCAGTGGGTTAAAGCCTCTGCCTTCAACTCAGGTCATGATCCCAGGGTTCTGGGATCGAGCCCAGCATCGGGCTCTCTGCTCAGCGGGGAGCCCGCTTCTCCCTCTCTCTCTCTGCCTGCCTCTCTGCCTCCTTGTGATCTCTGTCAAATAAATAAATAAAATCTTAAAAAAAAAAAAAAAGAAAAGAAGATCCGGTCAAGGCCCAATTCAAAACAAGTGTCTTTCACTTACCACCCCTTCCATCCTAGGAAGAGATGCATACCTAAAAATGTTTGATTTTCTATTTAGTAATTACCAAAATTTTGGTGAAAAAAAAGAAGACTATTCTGAGTCATTGTTTACCACTAATAATTGTAATGAGAATTCAGTACAGAAGATTTTGTCTTTAGAACCTTATTTCCCAAGAAAATGTTAAAATTCAGTTGTCATTTTGTTGCTCAGAACTATATGCTATTGGCTCATTAGTATTTGGGTGGGAAGGTCTGCTTACATTGATCTATTTGTCCTTGCATTTTAGTCTGAAAATATTCTTATGTGTATAAATTGTACATACCCAAACACTTTTCAGCATTTGTTAGACTCCAGAGTGTGCCTTTGACGAAAGACTGGGAATGTAAGGGAGCCACTTTTGCTTTATAAAGTGTTGAGAACACAGCTAATGGGGTGTGAATGTCATCACGCTCCTAATCAAAGGTCTGTCTTGTCTGGCGAAAAGGCAACTAAACATCAAATTCAAGATGTCTAACGCAAGCAAAACTACCAGTACAGCTTGCTTTGGAGTGGCCAAAGAAAACCGTTCTCTGCCAAAGGAACCTTATTTTGGCATTTAAGAGTTATTTCAATTGGATGGAGTGAAATGTAAATTGACCAGGACAAAATGAGAAGCCATTAAAGGACTGAAATTGTTTGTAGTCACAACAAAATCAGAAGCCCTATTAGAGTCACAGAGTTTTGTGCTCCTGGGCTGTTTTTGCATTAAAAAGCAACAGATTGAAAAGCAACTTACTTTATTCACAAGCTCACCTGAGCAAAATGTCACCCAACACGCTGAGGACTTCTCTATATATATTGGAAGTTTTGGGTTTCCCAGTGTTCCATCAGCCTGCTATTTCTATACTCAGCTCACACGTTAGTAGTAGGACTTCTGATCTTTGCTGGCATGGCTCCTGTTTCCTCTGTGTTTCTTCCACCATCTCTTCCACCTTTCCTCCCATCACCATCCTGATCCTCCGAATCTCAGCAGGCATCTTTCACCTTCTACCTTATGACCGCCTGACAATAAACCCCAAGAATTCCTTTGTCCACATCCACCACTTTCTCTTCCACAAATACAGTGATAGCAGGAGCATCTCACTGTAAAGTTGATTCTTTTTCTATGTTCCCTGGAAAAGTCTTTTTCACCTCTTAAGAGACCCCCCCCCCCCCCCAGATTTGCAGTCTACCTTAGGGTGAAGTCCAATGGCTAGTTTTTCAGATTTTAGGAATCCTGACTATCTGATAGCATTTAACACTGCTAAAATCAAAACATAACTTCTTATAAGCATTCTGATGAAAATAGAAAGGTTAAGTTATATTCCCTAGATTGCATTTATTCCTGCAGAAAAGTCAACGATTTGGTTTTAGAAAGATTATTGAAAATAATTTTGAAATAAGCATTTTCCATGAAAAGATAATAATAGCAAATGTTGATTAAGGACTATTTCAAATGCTTCATATTTATTAATGCATTTGATCCCAAAATAACTCTATGAGATAGGTGCTCATACTTTCTCCATTTCCTAGGAGCTAAAGAGAAATTTTAATTAAATTTCTCAAGGCCATATAGGTGGTATGTATTTGAACTCAAGCTTCCTAACTTCCAGAAACTACCCTCCTACTCACCAAATGATGTTGTCACCAATAAAATTCACTTGACCAGAAGGCCTCATGCACCCAAGCAATCACATTAATTGGGATTTGATTTTAAGGTATACAACATCTAAAACATTTACAGAAAGACAATGAGGAAGAGAAAAAAGAAAGATGGGGAGCAGAAGAAGAAAGAGAAAGAGAAGGAAGGAAGGAAGAAGGAAGGAAGGGAGGAGCCTGGTAAGAATGAATTCCTAAAGAAGCACTTCCAGGTCAAGTAGCTTGTCAGTAGTAAGTAGACTGAAACCAAAGCACAGAAACAGTAGAGAATTTGTTGAAACTCATAAAATCAAGTCTGCAACAGAGTTTTCTAGGTCATATGCAGCCGACCATGCCTTCCACTCAGATTGAGAAAAACCAACATTTTCTTTTAAGTACTTTGCTGAGTAAAATTACAGACATGGTTGAAGGGAAAATGAAAGGTTAATCAATAATTAGATTAAGCTAGAAAATGAACTTTTCCTTAAGAATAAGATGTTTGGGAAAAGCATGAGGGCAATTAATTAAAAAGCATATAATGTTGCTGCTATAGGAATTTAGCCCAGAGAGGATTAAGACAAACTCCCATTTTTCTGGAGAGACACTAACATTCAAAACATTGAGGGGTACACAAAGAAGAAATTGTGATACATTCTTTAAAAACAGATGATCAAAGTTTCACTTAATTTTCCAAATTTAAATAGTGGGAAGTTTTCAAAGTCCCTACATTTGGCCCTTCTATTCACAGTGGCCTTTCCTTTCTTTCATATTGCTCTACAACTTGAAAGCAGTTTTCCAGTTCCTTAGCTGATGTCGCCAGCAGTTTTAAAGGTGAATGATTTTTGTTAAGTCTTATTCCTCGAACCCCACCCCCAACCAGGTTTTAAGCTCTTTGCTGGCTGAGACTTGGTTTGGATTCATTTTTAAAGAGCTACTGCCAGGCTCTGCACAAAACAGGCAAGAAACAAGAAGGACAACAGTCATTTATGTGAATTTAATAATTTAAAGTGGAAGTGTGTGGACCTAGAAATAAGTGACCTTAGTCCATGGAAACACCTCCACACTTAAGATCATTCAACATTTCTCTAGAATGCAAAGTATGTTTTAGACACAGATAGTATGAATGAGAGACACCGATTTATATACAGAAGAGGGATATTCTGGCCTATCCTCTAAAATTCAGGAAATAGCAATGGGGCAGGGATAAGAAAGAATGATGACAAAAAAAAAAAGAAAAAGAAAAAAGATTTGAGGGTAGAAAGCAAGAATGAAAACTGATCGTCATCAGGTAAATTCTGGGGAACAAGGTTTGTGCCATAAAAGGGGAGAAGAATAGAAAGTTGTATTAATTAAAAGTTACTAAAAATTAAAAAGCTGCCCCATTTGAAAGTATTAACTGGGTTACTCAAAGAAACCTGGAAACATGACTGTGGGCTGTGAAGTGTGGATCTGGGACGACAGAGAGTATAGGAAAATGTAATTTATAGAATAGAAAGCTAGATAGGAGGGTTTTCTTTTTTTAAGATTTTATTTATTTGACAGAGAGAGATCACAAGTAGGCAGAGAGAGAGAGAGATTGGTGAGGAAGCAGGCTCCTCGCCAAGCAGAGAGCCGATTGTGGGGCTTGATCCCAGGACCCTGAGATCATGACCTGAGCTGAAGGCAGAGGCTTAACCCACTGAGCCACCCAGGTGCCCCACTAGATGGGAGTTTTTAAAAGGAACATTCATTTTGACTACCAAGATGGAGATAATTACACTCTCAAGAAGGGAGGAATGTTCAGGTGTAGCCACGTTGGGGTTCTGTCATAGCAAAACAGAAAACAATGGAACATTCAACTGTTATATTGGGGGGGGGCTCGTTTTCTATACTAACAGATTTATTTGGTATTTGCTGAAATTAAGGAGATTTAAAGCAAAAGGGAAATCAGACTCTCTAATACTTACACATGGAATCAGATCTAGAAACATTCTGTAGTGCTCATCTGTTCAATCCTCTGACACACTGGGCAGATTTTTGTCTCTTCTCACCCAAGAGCAGGAGGGTTAATGCCTTCCTTGATTTTACCAGTCCAGTCCTTCCAATATTTCCCTTTTGTCCCCTTTAGCATGACTAGCTTTCTCTTGAGCCCAACTGGGTTTGCTCCATTTTCTGTGTTTATATGTGTTCATTATAGAAGTCCTTCCACATGCATTTTAGGAATAAAAAGCTTATGATGGTAAACAATTACCTCCCTCTTCTCTATATTTAAAAATAATGATTTCTGGGGGGAGGAGTCAAGATGGCGGAGAAGTAGCAGCTGAGACTACTTCGGGTAGCGGGAGATCAGCTAAATAGCTTATCTAAAGATTGCAAACACCTACAAATCCAACAGGAGATTGAAGAGAAGAAGAACAGCAACTCTAGAAACAGAAAATCAACCACTATCTGAAAGGTAGGACTGGCGGAGAAGTGAATCCAAAGCGACGGGAAGATAGACCGCGGGGGGAGGGGCCGGTTCCCGGCGAGCGGCGGAGCAACGGAGCAAAATCAGGACTTTTAAAAGTCTGTTCCGCTGAGGGACATCGCTCCAGAGGCTTAACTGGGGTGAAGCCCAGGCGGGGTCAGTGCGGCCTCAGGTCCCGCAGGGTCGCAGAAGGATCGGGGGTGTCTGAGTGTCGCAGAGCTTACCGGTATTAGAACGGGGAAGCCAGCTACAGAGACAGAGCAGAGAAGTGACTCTCAGCTCGGGGTTGCCTTGAACCGGTCGCAGGCTCGGTCAGCTCGGAGCGCGGCCGGAGGCCAGGGTGGCGGGAGTCATTGGGCGCTGTTCTCTGGGGGCGCACTGAGGAGTGAGGCCCTGGGCTCTCGGCTCCTCCGGGCCGGACACCAGGAGGCCGCCATCTTCACTCCCGTCCTCCGGACACTACGGAAAGCGCTCAGGGAACAAAAGCTCCCGAAAGCAAACCGGAGCGGATGACTCAGCGCGGCCCGGGTAAGGGCGGTGCAACTCCGCCTGCGGCAAAGACGCTTGAGAATCACTACAACGGGCCCCTCCCCCAGAAGATCAATGGGAAACCCAGCCAGGACCAAGTTCACCTACCAAGGAGTACAGTTTCAATACCAAGGAGAGCGACGGAATTCCAGAGGAGAAGAAAGCAAAGCACGGAACTCATGCCTTTCTCCCCATGATTTTTTAGCCTTGCAGTTAATTTAATTATTTTTTCTTTTTCAATTTTTTTTCTTTTTCTCTTCTTCTGCTAATTTTTTTTGACTTTTACCGTTTTCTTTTTTAACGTTTTTTAAATAGTTTATCTAATATATATATATTTTTTTCCTCTTTTTATATTTTTTCTTTATCGGCTTTCTTTTTTTAATAGTTTCTTTTTTTTTTCTTTCTGAACCCCTTTTTATCCCCTTTCTCCCCCCTCACAATTTGGGATCTCTTCTGATTTGGCTAAAGCATATTTTCCTGGGGTTGTTGCCACCCTTTTAGTATTTTACTTGCTCCTTCATAAACTCTTATCTGGACAAAATGACAAGGCGGAAAAATTCACAACAAAAAAAAGAACAAGAGGCAGTACCAAAGGCTAGGGACCTAATCAATACAGACATTGGTAATATGTCAGATATAGAGTTCAGAATGACGATTCTCAAGGTTCTAGCCGGGCTTGAAAAAGGCATGGAAGATATTAAAGCAACCCTCTCGGGAGATATAAAAGCCCTTTCTGGAGAAATAAAAGAACTAAAATCTAACCAAGTTGAAATCAAAAAAGCTATTAATGAGGTGCAATCAAAAATGGAGGCTCTCACTGCTAGGATAAATGAGGCAGAAGAAAGAATTAGCGATATAGAAGACCAAATGACAGAGAATAAAGAAGCTGAGCAAAAGAGGGACAAACAGCTACTGGACCACGAGGGGAGAATTCGAGAGATAAGTGACACCATAAGACGAAACAACATTAGAATAATTGGGATTCCAGAAGAAGAGGAAACAGAGAGGGGAGCAGAAGGTATGTTGGAGAGAATTATTGGAGAGAATTTCCCCAATATGGCAAAGGGAACAAGTATCAAAATTCAGGAGGTTCAGAGAACCCCCCTCAAAATCAATAAGAATAGGTCCAAACCCCGTCACCTAATAGTAAAATTGACAAGTCTTAGTGACAAAGAAAAGATCCTGAAAGCAGCCCGGGAAAAGAAGTCTGTAACGTACAATGGTAAAAATAATAGATTGGCAGCAGACTTATCCACAGAGACCTGGCAGGCCAGAAAGAGCTGGCATGATATATTCAGAGTACTAAATGAGAAAAACATGCAGCCAAGAATACTATATCCAGCTAGGCTATCATTGAAAATAGAAGGAGAGATTAAAAGCTTCCAGGACAAACAAAAACTGAAATACCAAACCAGCTCTACAGGAAATATTGAAAGGGGTCCTCTAAGCAAAGAGAGACCCTAAAAGTAGTAGATCAGAAAGAAACAGAGACAATATACAATAACAGTCACCTTACAGGCAATACAATGGCACTAAATTCATATCTCTCAATACTTACCCTGAATGTTAATGGGCTAAATGCCCCAATCAAAAGACACCGGGTATCAGAATGGATAAAAAAACAAAACCCATCTATATGTTGCCTACAAGAAACTCATCTTAAACCCGAAGACACCTCCAGGTTTAAAGTGAGGGGGTGGAAAAGAATTTACCATGCTAATGGACATCAGAAGAAAGCAGGAGTGGCAATCCTTAGATCAATTAGATTTTAAGCCAAAGACTATAATAAGAGATGAGGAAGGACACTATATCATACTCAAAGGAACTGTCCAACAAGAAGATCTAACAATTTTAAATATCTATGCCCCTAACGTGGGAGCAGCCAACTATATAAACCAATTAATAACAAAATCAAAGAAACACATCGACAAGAATACAATAATAGTAGGGGATTTTAACACTCCCCTCACTGAAATGGACAGATCATCCAAGCAAAAGATCAACAAGGAAATCAAGGCCTTAAATGACACACTGGACCAGATGGACATCACAGATATATTCAGAACATTTCATCCCAAAGCAACAGAATACACATTCTTCTCTAGTGCACATGGAACGTTCTCCAGAATAGATCACATTCTTGGTCCTAAATCAAGTCTCAACCGGTATCAAAAGATTGGGATCATTCCCTGCATATCTTCAGACCACAATGCTCTAAAGCTAGAACTCAATAACAAGAGGAAATTTGGAAAGAACCCAAATACATGGAGACTAAACAGCATCCTTCTAAAGAATGAATGGGTCAACCAGGAAATTAAAGAAGAATTGAAAAAATTTATGGAAACAAATGATAATGAAAACACAACGGTTCAGAATCTGTGGGACACAACAAAGGCAGTCCTGAGAGGAAAATATATAGCGGTACAAGCCTTTCTCAAGAAACAAGAAAGGTCTCAGGTACACAACCTAACGCTACACCTAAAGGAGCTGGAGAACGAACAAGAAAGAAACCCTAAACCCAGCAGGAGAAGGGAAATCATAAAGATCAGAGCAGAAATCAATGAAATAGAAACCAAAAAAACAATAGAACAAATCAACAAAACTAGGAGCTGGTTCTTTGAAAGAATTAATAAGATTGATAAACCCCTGGCCAGACTTATCAAAAAGAAAAGAGAAAGGAACCAAATAAATAAAATCATGAATGAAAGAGGAGAGATCACAACGAACACCAAAGAAATACAGACAATTATAAGAACATACTATGAGCAACTCTACGCCAACAAATTTGACAATCTGGAAGAAATGGATGCATTCCTAGAGACATATAAACTACCACAACTGAACCAGGAAGAAATAGAAAGCCTGAACAGACCCACAACCAGTAAGGAGATTGAAACAGTCATCAAAAATCTCCAAACAAACAAAAGCCCAGGGCCAGATGGCTTCCCGGGGGAATTCTACCAAACATTTAAAGAAGAACTAATTCCTATTCTCCTGAAACTGTTCCAAAAAATAGAAATAGAAGGAAAACTTCCAAACTCATTTTATGAGGCCAGCATCACCTTGATCACAAAACCAGACAAGGATCCCATCAAAAAAGAGAACTACAGACCAATATCCTTGATGAACACAGATGCAAAAATTCTCGCCAAAATACTAGCCAATAGGATTCAACAGTACATTAAAAGGATTATTCACCACGACCAAGTGGGATTTATTCCAGGGCTGCAAGGTTGGTTCAACATCCGCAAATCAATCAATGTGATACGACACATTAATAAAAGAAAGAACAAGAACCATATGATACTCTCCATAGATGCTGAAAAAGCATTTGACAAAGTACAGCATCCCTTCCTGATCAAAACTCTTCAAAGTGTAGGGATAGACGGCACATACCTCAATATTATCAAAGCCATCTATGAAAAACCCACCGCAAATATCATTCTCAATGGAGAAAAACTGAAAGCTTTTCCGCTAAGGTCAGGAACATGGCAGGGATGTCCGTTATCACCACTGCTATTCAACATAGTACTAGAAGTCCTAGCCTCAGCAATCAGACAACAAAAGTAAATTAAAGGCATCCAAATCGGCAAAGAAGAAGTCAAACTATCACTCTTCGCAGATGATATGATACTCTATGTGGAAAACCCAAAAGACTCCACTCCAAAACTGCTAGAACTTGTACAGGAATTCAGTAAAGTGTCAGGATATAAAATCAATGCACAGAAATCAGTTGCATTTCTCTACACCAACAACAAGACAGAAGAAAGAGAAATTAAGGAGTCCATCCCATTTACAATTGCACCCAAAACTAAAAGATACCTAGGAATAAACCTAACCAAAGAGACTAAGAATCTATACTCAGAAAACTATAAAGTACTCATGAAAGAAATTGAGGAAGACACAAAGAAATGGAAAAATGTTCCATGCTCCTGGATTGGAAGAATAAATATTGTGAAAATGTCTATGCTACCTAAAGCAATCTACACATTTAATGCAATTCCTATCAAAGTACCATCCATTTTTTTCAAAGAAATGGAACAAATAATCCTAAAATTTATATGGAACCAGAAAAGACCTCGAATAGCCAAAGCAATATTGAAAAAGAAAGCCAAAGTTGGTGGCATCACAATTCCGGACTTCAAGCTCTATTACAAAGCTGTCATCATCAAGACAGCATGGTACTGGCACAAAAACAGACACATAGATCAATGGAACAGAATAGAGAGCCCAGAAATAGACCCTCGACTCTATCGTCAACTCATCTTCGACAAAGCAGGAAAGAATGTCCAATGGAAAAAAGACAGCCTCTTCAATAAATGGTGTTGGGAAAATTGGACAGCCACATGCAGAAAAATGAAATTGGATCATTTCCTTACACCACACACGAAAATAGACTCAAAATGGATGAAGGATCTCAATGTGAGAAAGGAATCCATCAAAATCCTTGAGGAGAACACAGGCAGCAACCTCTTCGACCTCAGCCGCAGCAACATCTTCCTAGGAACATCACCAAAGGCAAGGGAAGCAAGGGCAAAAATGAACCATTGGGATTTTATCAAGATCAAAAGCTTTTGCACAGCAAAGGAAACAGTGAACAAAACCAAAAGACAACTGACAGAATGGGAGAAGATATTTGCAAATGACATATCAGAAAAAGGGCTAGTGTCCAAAATCTATAAAGAACTTAGCAAACTCAACACCCAAAGAACAAATAATCCAATCAAGAAATGGGCAGAGGACATGAACAGACATTTCTGCAAAGAAGACATCCAGATGGCCAACAGACACATGAAAAAGTGCTCCATATCACTCGGCATCAGGGAAATACAAATCAAAACCACCATGAGATATCACCTCACACCAGTCAGAATGGCTAAAATTAACAAGTCAGGAAATGACAGATGCTGGCGAGGATGCGGAGAAAGGGGTACCCTCCTACACTCTTGGTGGGAATGCAAGCTGGTGCAACCACTCTGGAAAACAGCATGGAGGTTCCTCAAAATGTTGAAAATAGAACTACCTTATGACCCTGCAATTGCACTGCTGGGTATTTACCCTAAAGATACAAACGTAGTGATCCGAAGGGGCACGTGCACCCGAATGTTTATAGCAGCAATGTCTACAATAGCCAAACTATGGAAAGAACCTAGATGTCCATCTACAGATGAATGGATAAAGAAGATGTGGTATATATACACAATGGAATACTATGCAGCCATCAAAAGAAATGAAATCTTGCCATTTGCGACGACGTGGATGGAACTAGAGGGTATCATGCTTAGTGAAATAAGTCAATCAGAGAAAGACAACTATCATATGATCTCCCTGATATGAGGGAGAGGAGATGCAACATGGGGGGTTGAGGGGGTAGGAGAAGAGTAAATGAAACAAGATGGGATTGGGAGGGAGACAAACCATAAGTGACTCTTAATCTCACAAAACAAACTGAGGGTTGATGGGGGGAGGGGGTTGGGAGAGGGGGGTGGGGTTATGGATATTGGGGAGGGTATGTGCTATGGTGAGTGCTGTGAAGTGTGTAAACCTGGCGATTCGCAGACCCGTACCCCTGGGGATAAAAATATATGTTTATAAAAAATTTAAAAAATTATAAAAAAAAATAATAATGATTTCTTTGCCCTTGACTCTTAGAAATACTATTTTACTACTTTACTATTGAGAGCATGCCTCAATGTCTCCACATGGTTTCTAAAGTTCAGCAAACTCTACGAAATTCTGATAATTCAAAGTAGAACATAATAAATATACGGTTCTGTAGACGTTGCTATTGTTTTTTAGTTTATCTTGTTCTTAAAATTTTAAGCTACTGACTGTGTCTCTTGCTAAATAAAATCCTCAGATGTTACTGTTCAATATGTAAACTTGATTACACTTGTCCCATACTGTATTCCTATCAATAACTTTTTTATTTTCCCTAAGGTTGTCAAGCTAGTTCTCCAATTCACTAGCCAATTAGATTTCTTTGTGGTTGCCAAATTGGAAAGCCTTATAGATTTTTCTTATTATGTACGTGTTTATGATATAAAACAATACATACCCATAGAAAAACTGTTAAATGTAGAACAATATAAGTTACTTATAAAACCTTAACCAATAGGTAGCCATTGTTGACATTCTGTTGTGCATTTTCTCTTCGAATCTTAGCGCTACTTCTCAGAGAATAATAGACAAAAACCCTTCACTCGCTCACATACAAAGACTAATTCTTGAATTAGGAAAATGTTGGTTCATGACACCTGTTGATGCATGTGTGTCTTGACTAGCCACTGAATACTAGCCACTCCGGCTCTGGAGATCGTCCTTCAGGAAGATCTTGATGGCTAGATGGCAGAGCGAGAAAGCCATTTTTGGCTTTTGGTATTTGGGGCTGTTTTGACCAATCAGGCAATCAGCACTTGAAAAACTATTTGCTTGTTTGCTCTTACTTTCTATTTAGCATTGGATTGGAACTGATTCTTTTTAGAATAGATTTTGCATAGTATCACATGGTGCAACATACACAACAGTATTTCAACAAATATTTATTGTCTAACTTTCCTTTTGGCAATTGCTGATATGCATTTGAAACAGGTGAATGCAAAAGTTTTATCTTACTATCTAGAGCTCAGAAATTATGCCATTACATGATTGTTCCCAGCTCTCTGGGGAAAGCTTGTCTGGGGATTAGGCTGTTTCTCACCCAAATCTGCTCTCCTCTCTCAATTTCCTGCCTGAGTTAGCACCACTGTTCACTTGGGCACCCAAACCAAAGAGGCCTTAACATTTTGACCTCCCTTTATCCCAACATCTTTCTCATGCACTAGCTTCACATCTTTAGGTCCTATCCATTCCTCTTCTGCAATGCCTGGGCACTGGGTTTGAACAAGTCTCTCCCTCAAAAGTCCTCACTGTTACCACTCTGCCTTACTCTGTTCTTTCTCCAAAAAGAAGCTAAAAAAAAGAGAGAGAGAGAGAGAGAAAATCTAAAAAAATCTGTCCCCACTCTGATCATATCACTGTGGCTTAATGTTTGTCACTGCCTCTTCATTCATTCGAGATGAATTTCAGACTCCTTAGCAGACACCACAGGCCCTTGACTATCTGACCTCCATTCACTCCTACACTTTTCTGCTTCTACCTCTGGCCTTACTAAACAAGCTTGGGTCCCTGGAATGCAGGCTTTTGTTCATGACGTCACTTCTGCCTTGAACACTTACTTCCCCTTTCTTCTTACCCTATCCCCGATGTGTGTCCTGCTTTGCTTCACTAATTCAATGTCATACTCAAGATCTGTATTTAGACATCACTCCTCTGGGAAGCCTGCTCTGACCCCAGGATTCTGGGGACCTCTTATAGTCCCCTGACTCTGTCCCTACTGCTGTTTACCTGACATCTCCTCCCAGGACTGAAGCTCCTTGAGAACACAGACTAAAATGTTACCTCCTTGCAATGCTTCACCCAGCACAGAATTGTTCTGATAGTAAGAGCTTGATAAATATAAATAAAAATTAATTAATTAAAATTATTGCATTTTCATCCAATACTACTTTCATTATTAATCAGGATCACAATCCCTAATTAACCAGGAGGCATTTCAGTGGAATGCAAAAGAGATGAGTGTTGCAGTAAAAAACACAGTTCTTCCACCACCATGCTGAGTGATCAACTGCTCGTTACTCAACCTCCCCAAATTGCATTTCCTATAAAATGAGGAAAACTAATGCCTATGTCATAGAAATGAGCTGGAGAATCAAATGAGACAATGAAGTAGAGCCCCCATTTCTTGCCTGGATTATTATTTATATGCAAACTATGATGTTCGTATTCCCCCAATCAAATCATGTGCATACATGGGATAAAGTTAAATGACTGACAAAACGTACAGTTTCTGAGTGGTAGATGGTGGGTGTTTACTATTCTACTTTCAATAGTTTTCTGTATATTTGAAGTTTTCAATAAACAACATCATTTTAAAACCAGTAAAATGACTCAAAACAGAATATAGGAGCCACAGAAACATTCAACATTCTTAGAAGCAAAATGGAAAAGGACACTTGTATGATATGGTAACAATTCTTCCTCCCCATTGATGGGATTGAAAATAAAACCACCAACACTGAGCCTGGTATGTCAAACATACAGTTTAAATCTCTGCCTTAAACTTAATTTCTATGTCTTACATGTGCTAATATTTTTCAGAGATTAAAATAGAATAATCAAAGAGCTGACCTAATATATTTTATATTTATATCAATTTAAATAAGGTATTGAGAGTTCCACTACATGCTAGTTAATGTTGTAGAAATAATTTGTGTATATAAATATTTTCATATTTCACATATTATATATTTCATGATATATTAATTCATGATATTACCTACACCAAAAGTAAATGTCTTAGAATATTTATATGTCTCAATATAATCTATTTTTTTAAGATTCTATTTATTTATTTGACAGAGAGAGAGATCCAAAGTAGGCAGAGAAGCAGGCAGGGATCAGGGGGAAGCAGGCTCCCTGCTGAGCAGAGAGCCCAATGTGGGGCTTGATCCCAGGGCCTTGAGATCATGACCTGAGTGGAAGGCAGAGGTTTAACCCTCTGAGCCACCCTGGTGCCCCAATATAATCTATTTTTTAATATTTTATCACTTTTATTCTTTACTGTAGTAAAATACATACAACATAAAAATTGCCACTTTAACCATTTTTAAGTGTACAACTCCATGGCATTAAACGCATCTAAATATTATGCAACCATCACCACTATTTTCAAAAGGAAATGATCCCAAATACAAACTCTGTACCCATTAAACTCCCAATTCCTCTTTTCCCCCAGCTCTGGTAACATCTAATCTACTTAGGTCTCCATGACTTGCCTATTTTAGTGACCTCACATATATGGAATCACACAATATTTGTCCTTTTATGTTGAGCTTATTTTACTGAGCATAAGGATTTCAAGTTTCATCCATGTTGTAGCATGTATTACAACTTCACATATTTTTATGACTTGGATAAAAGCTCACCACGTGTACGTAACACATTTTCTTTGTCTATTCATCAGCTGATGGACACTTGTTTCCATCTTTTGGTTGTTGTGAGCAATTCTGCTATGAACTCTGGCACCCAAGTATCTGCTCAAGTCTTTGGCTATATGTCTAGGAGTGGAGTTGCCAGGTCATATGGTACTTCTGTGCTTCTATGTCAAAGTGTTCTCAAGCATCTTTACAACCATACTCCAATTTTATGTGATAGCAATATAACCATAGTAGTAATAGCAATAACAATCACATTAATTAGAATGCCGAACTTTTATAGAACACCTCCTCTATGTCAGCATCTCATCTAATTTTTTCAGCAACTTTGTGCCAGTGATTATCCTTAATCCCGTTTTAACAAAGAGAGGACTGAGGCTAACAAGATCAAGCCATGTGCTTATATGGTGGTGAAGTTGGAACGTAGATCCCGTCTCTATGAAACCCCTGAAGAAGATCTGACTGTTGGTATCATATAGGTAGACTCAGAGCCCCAGTGGCTAGAATGATTTGCTCAAAGGACTGCAGGGTCTACACTCTGACTCACTTCTTGATGACCTGTCCAGTCTTTTCCATCGCACCAGGCTGCTTGCCCAAATACTCCTCAAAAATATAACACTGTGATCATATTATGTCTATAAATTTATATTCTCTTTTAAATGAAGGTCTGTGTATCTCATCAGAAGAAATAAAGATTAGATAAAATAATAACCAAAATTAATAAAATAATGAATACCTATTTATCGAGAAATGTCTTTTTTCCCCAGGCATTAGACCAAGTTTTTCAGATGTACTATCTTATTTTAACTTTGCGACAAACCTGTGAGCTAAGTATTCTCATTTCTGCTTTTCAGGTTAAAGTGAAGTCTCAGAAAAGTCTAAGAACTTGCCCAAGGTCACATAGTTACTAAGCTGTAAATCAAGATTTTGACTCCTGGTTTGCCCAAATTTGAAGTCCCTTATGTTAACTCTTCTTCTGTAATACTTCTCCATCATGAAGAAAATCAGATCAAACATCGTGAGTACAAATTTTCTTTACATTCGAAACAAGAAGCAATGAATTAGAATTACCAGTGCTCATGGTTTTATTATTAAAAATCATTTAGTTTCTTAAAGTTCTATTTTTTTTTTCTTGTCACAACCGTCACATGAAATGTGGTTGGTCCTAGATTCCTTCTGGACAAGGCAAAAATGGGAGAAATTCCCACACCACTGAGCAGTGCCAATGACTTGCATGAAGAAAAGACTAAAGAAACAAAGAATGATGTTTATAGTAAGATTTCCAGCAGAGCTACAAGTAAATAGTAATAACTACTTTTCTGACCTATTACATTACATGATCTCAGTTTTCAGCTGTCATGTGTCTCTCACTATAAATGACAGAACAAACAAGCATGGCTAACCTGCTTGCGTTTCTAGTGCTTATTCCTCCATCTCCTTCTTGCAATGATGAGGAAGTACCCACTTCCCTCACTAAGAGAGAAGGACTGCTTCATGAACACTGCCCACCTCAGCTCTCCTAGAGAGGCCATTCATGAGAGGCCACTATTGATCATATAGTGATCAATAGTGTGGTCTTTGCTCATATCACCCAATATCAAATCCTGACAAACTAGACAAGTTGCTTGACTTCTCTGTACCTTGGTCTTCTCATCTGTAAGAAGGACCATCTAACTAATAAGATTGTTAAAAGGGATATACTTGGAATAGTAGCCTATACTAGGAGCTCAATCATTGTTAGCTATTATTCCTATTATTATTATTATTACCCCTTACTACTTTACAGAGAAAGTCAGCCTTTCATAAACTCTGGCTTCTGCAAGAAGTTGGCCAAATATGATCATATCTGACAGGAAGCCTGGCTAAGTAGGAGGCAAGAGACCCCTTAGTCTCTAAAGTATTGCAGCTAACAGAGAACTAAAGGTAATTCTACAATCCCCATTTGACTGTGACTCTGAACTCAAGTTCCATAGAAAAGAAGTTTGAATTAGTTCTAATAAATCAAACTTACTAGACTTATTAACAAAGATGGGCCACATGACTCACTCTGAGGTGACTGCTGATTTTGGAAAAAGCCCATTCTCACCATCCCATAAATACTTGTTAACATCTCAATTTCATAGATCCGAAGGCAAACACAGGAAACTTGAGCTGGGTCTCAGCAATCACTGGCCAATATGCGGGGTAAAAATAGGTGCTCACTTCTAAAAAGAATTGACTTAGGTTGGAAGGTATGAATGGCATTCTCTCTGCCATAGGCAGGCTTTTATTAATGCTGTGTTCTCTAAAAATTTGAAAATTATAACCCCCCTTTAAGAAATCTGTTCACTCGGGGTGCCTGGGTGGCTCAGTGGGTTAAGCCGCTGCCTTCGGCTCAGGTCATGATCTCAGGGTCCTGGGATCGAGTCCCGCATCGGGCTCCCTGCTCAGCAGGGAGCCTGCTTCCCTCTCTCTCTCAGCCTGCTTCTCTGTCTACTTGTGATCTTTCTCTGTCAAATAAATAAATAAAATCTTTAAAAAAAAATAAATCTGTTCACTCTACATTGAACTAATTTCTGAATATTGAGCTTCACTAATAATGTCATTATGATATAGTTTGTATATGCTTAGAGAAACCATTGACCAGCATAAATCATCTCTTACCAAAACATGGAGAAAGTCCATCACAATTAGAATAGATTTCAATCTCCAGTGAAGAAATGTATATTACATGAATATTTCCATTCCTCAATTCCTTACAATGTATGCATGCTCACCATTCCCTCCATTCCCTTTGGGAAGACAATTGCACAATGTGTGTAATAACACATTATCCTTATTGTGAGTTCTTACTAACAATGAATTAAGGGACAATCTTGCAAACTGAAGTTACCCATTTCAAATCTATTCTATTGGACTATAACATATGATTTCTTTAGCCCCCCCCAAAAGTAATAAAGTATTATATTAGTTTTCTGTTGCTCCCTTACCAAATTATCACAAACATAGCAGCTTAAAACCACACACATTTATTATCTGACAGTTCTGAAGGAAGGAAGTGCAAAATAGGTCTCATTGGATTTAGTCAAGGTGTCAGTAGATCTGTGTTCCCTGTGGTGCTCCGACAAGAATAGATTTCCTTAGCTTCTCAATCTTCTAGAGGCTGCCTTCATATCTTGGCTGTGGCCCCTCCTCCAACGTTGCCAGAAATGATGAGTCAAATTATGTTTACCTCACATCACTCTGACCTCCTCTTCTGCCTCTGTCTCCCAGTTTTTTTTTTTTTTAAAGATTTTATTTATTTATTTGACAGAGAGAAATCACAAGTAAGCAGAGAGGCAGGCAGAGAGAGAGGAGGAAGCAGGCTCCCCGCTGAGCAGAAAGCCCGATGTGGGGCTCGAACCCAGGACCTGGGATCATGACCTGAGCCGAAGGCAGCGGCTTAACCCACTGAGCCACCCAGGCGCCCCTGTCTCCCAGTTTTAAGGACATTTGTGATTCCTTTGGGTCCACCTAGATGATCCAAGATAATCTATTTTTTTAAAGGGATTTGTTTATTTATTTTAAGGGGGAGGGTGGAGGGAGAGACAGATTTTCAAGCAGGCTCCCTGCTGTGTGGGGAGCTCCATGTGGGGCTCAATCCCTGGACCATGAGATCATTTACCTGGGCTGATATCCAGTCAGAGGCTTAACCAACTGAACTACCCAGGTACCCCTAATCTCTGTATTTTAAGGTCAGCAGACTAACAACTTTAATTCTATCTGCATATTTAATTCCCCTTTGCCATGTAATCAAACATATTCATAGGTTTTGGGAATTAGGACAAGGACATATTTGGGGATATTATTCTACCTAGCACTAGTATAAAGGAAAATGGCAGTGAATACAAGGAAAAATCCAATGCCTTTAAATGACACTTGCAAACATTATGTCCACCTGTCTTGAGCTAAACGGTTAAAGCACGCAAAAAGCTGAGTACGTAAAACACGTAAGCCTCTGTGAGGGTAGGTCGTCCCAGAACAATGAAATATGTTTGTCCCTGCTTCCTACTTGCTAAGATAGAACTTACACAAAATGAATAACATGCATAACAAAATTAGGTGAATTCTTGCATTGTGGAGAGACAACATATTCAATGAGGGTAGTTTACAACTAACTGAAATTAAAAACAGAAATCTCTATCTAATGTATTTCTGATGGCCTCATTCAAACTGGCTTCCCCTCCCGCCTAGAGCAGCTTGTACAGAAAGCTAAGCCTCTTCTGAAAGTGAGCAGTTGACAAATTGATATATATTGTAGACATACTTGCTACTTGTGAAACTTCCCCTATGCGGAAACCCATCACAAAACTAGTCGTCTTTTCAAACCAGGCAGGAAAAGCAAATTTATATTAATTTGATGTCTTCTTGAGAAGAAACCACAGTACCTTCCATTGTTTACCACTCAGTTGAAAACAAAGCTTTCAGTTCCCTCTGTCACATGGCTTCCTCCTTCCTGCTTAGGATTCCCTCAGGATGCCTCCCTACCCTAGTCCTCTGCTCTCGGTCCTGTCTGCTCAACTTCCCAGACACACATTCAACTCATGCTCTTCTTCAAGATCTTGCTCTTGATATTTGGCCTGTAATTAGTTCCTTTTCTCAAAATCATTGCAACATCCAGACCCCATTTTCTATAGGAAGTCTTGATCAAATGTTGCCACATGGATTAATCTCTTACTCTGAAATCCTGGCATATTCAAAGCCACAGGGATTGTTAATATGTTTATATGCATTTCTGCTGATCTTCAAGCATGTTCTAAGCTTAATTAGATGATATCCCACATCTTGTTTTCTATTTCTCCCGGTACTTCTGACAGAACTAAATGCTCTAACTCACTAGTAATCACAGAAACACAAATTACAACAGTGAAAAATAATGACATATTAGATTCATCAAGATAATAAGAGTTAGAAAAGTTGATATTATCAACTATTAGTAGAGATATGGAAAGTCAAGGACACTTATGCATGTGTGGCTATAAGGTTGGGCAACCATTTGGGAAACCAAATTGGCAGGATTTATGAAATTAAGAATCTGTTTGCCTTGGGCACCTGGGTGGCTCAGTGGGTTAAGCCACTGCCTTCAGCTCAGGTCATGATCCCAGGGTCCTGGGGTCGAGTCCCGCATCGGGCTCTCTGCTCAGCAGGAAGCCTGCTTCCCTTCCTCTCTCTCTGCCTGCCTCTCTGCCTACTTGCGATCTCTGTCTGTCAAATAAATAAATAAAATCTTAAAAAAAAAAAAAAAGAATCTGTTTGCCTTAAGGTACAGCATTCTCAACTCCTGGATATGTAGTCCAAAGATTTCACAAATTTCATCACGGGCATGGATAAAAATGTTTGCCATGGTTTTTTACGGAGAAATGGGGATCTAGAGGTGGCCCTGGAGTCCACTGTGAGGGAACTGAACAGCAGGAGTTACTGGAAACACACTTTAGGATAGTTTGTAGCAGAAAGGCAGAGAAAGCAACATGGCAAAATAGGAAACACACACATGGGAGGGGCAAAAGTGTATAGCATCATACTATTTAAATTTAAACATATACACACAAAACATTACATATTGGTATATTTAAGGACAATGAATGTGTGTATTAGGAGAAAATCATAAGTATACAGATGATAGGTAGATCAAATAAATAAGGGAGATGAGGGACCTTGCAAAGACGATTTTTAATATACAGCTATTAAACTCAGGGTATGATTAACTAATTCTCGGGTCCAAACTAAAGAAGCAGACACCACACAGACAGGTGCAAATACACAGACTCCAGGAATCCTTTATTTAAAAGTTACAAGCAGTTTTCTGTCTCTTAGAGGGTTTCCTATTGACCAAGGATAACATTATTTACCCTTTTATATAAATTTAAAAGTGACCAAGGAAACATTTTGTAGAACTGTTAAAAAAAAGACTTTCAGGTGTTTTGTTGACCTAAATACATTTCCATTTGAGCAGTTGCATTTATCCCTGAAAAACACAGCCAGCAGGGAGCTTTGAAACATCTGCTATCAAAACCATCAAAACAGAAGGCCTTTCTTTTCTATCTCCTACAATTACATTGAAATGAATTGCTGACCATTATTTCCTACCCTCAACACATTATTTTTCACCAACTATTTCCCACAAGTACAGCACTATGATATTTTAATGGAAGTGTTATTTTAAAATAATTCTTTTTATTTGCAATTCTATGTCTGTGCTGCTTTTAATCTGACTTAACTATTACAAATAGCTCTTTGCTCATAGTTATTATATAAAATTTAGAATAACATGACCAGGTTGGAATTGTTTCTCCTAATTAAACAAGGGTGCATAGAAAAGGTATATAGAAAGGTTTGCTTATACTTTAAGAAACAAGAGAATCACAGACTTACAAGAGGCCTATTAAAATGGACTAGTAGGGGCACCTGGGTGGCTTAGTGGGTTAAAGCCTCTGCCTTTGGCTCAGGTAGTGATCTCAGGGTCCTGGGATTGAGCCCCTCATCGGGCTCTCTGCTCAGCAGGGAGCCTACTTCCCCCTCTCTCTCTCTGCCTATCTCTCTGCCTACTTGTGATCTCTGTCAAATAAATAAATAAAATCTTTAAAAAAAATAAAAAGTAAAATGGACTAGTAATTTAGGCCATGCCAAATAAGTTCTCTGTAATATTTATATATAAGAATATATATATATGTATATATATAATAGCAGTATATATCTATATACCTAAATTTACTACAGAAGACTATATGTATGTTAAGATACTTCACTATAGAATAATATATAAAGTAAAAGAAACACAGGAAATAGACATAGAGAAAGAAGGCACATTTCCCAAGGAAAGAGCAAAAAATTCATTCTAATCTATCAATCATGATTCGCTGAGTTGAAAATCTCATGCAAACTGTCCCAACATTCTTTGATCAGTTATTAACTGACAATCGACTTAAAGAGGAGGTAGGGTTAACTAGTTGAAAGTTTCATTTGCTTTCACTGAAAGCATGTTTTTAGTTTTGTTTGTCCCACAGCAGGGTTGGCCGGCACTGCCTTGTTAGGGGTTCCCTGGTTTCTGTGTGTGGGCGTTAACACCCATGCCATTGTGCACGGGGAATAGACTGTGTACACATTTCCTTACTATTTGTTATGGGAAATCAGACACACTTCACTTTCCTTGATTTCTTTCTGAAAAGCCCAAATTAAGTGAATGTCTGAAGCATCAAAAACAGAAGAATAAGGCACTGGCCTATACATTGTGTATCAAACACAAATAAGACACAGCCCTGCCTGGGGAGGATTAAAATCTCATCAGAAAAATGCAAGTGTGAGGCATTCTAAAGAGAACCATGCCCATAGGAGGCTGTATAAGCATTAAGTCAAGCTCTGAATTGTCTTCCATGCCTTCTTAGTCTTTCCAGTGCTTGGGAAAGAAGATCCTCAATGAGCATCATCTGATCAGATCTGTGAGCTTTCCTTGAATGTGCTCAATGGCACAGGCATGCATCTGCCAATTGGAGGAAATCAAGTCTAGTGGATGGAAAGCAATGCTTATGATCGGCATCTCCGTAAGGCACACGTCTATGCTCCCACGGAGCTCAGTAATTAAAGTGATTATGGGCATCAAATATTATTTAGCCTGTCTTAGGACTTACGCCTTTGCACACAGCATAGTTAATAATCACAATCACTTTAGGGTAGGAAAGTGAGAACCAGCTCACTGCATAACTTGGCAGAGGTCTCCTCTCCATTGACAAGCTGGCCTCATTGGTAGTGGCTGTTTGGAGCACCAGGCTGAGGCTCAGCAGTATGAAGTCATGCATGTTCTCAGTAATGACTGAAATGGCATTTGAAATGGGATAACTCCAAATCAATACTTTGTGGTTATCTTTTACAAAAATTGCTGAAATTGAGAATTTTTAACATTAAATGAAACAAATATCTCTGTCAGTAAAAATGTTTCCTGAAAATATCTAAATACTTCAACTTAAACCTCTTCAGTGTACCTTCAGGCCAAGTTACTCTGAACTAATAAATCACAGAAAAAAAAAAAATTCCTAGAAACTGTTTTCACACATGCTAAAAAAAATGTGACAGTCATCTCCTCTTCAAACTCTTGTTCCCACCTGACTCAACTGAGATCTGGCATCATGTCACTCACCTAAAACTATGTCCACTGCACCATGAAAAAGCTCAACAGCATTTAGTTTCTACATGTCACATGGACACATAATATTTGCAAAAGCAATTACAAAAAAAACCTATCTGAGCTATATTCTGAATTCTCATTAAAAACTCTTTTAACTGGCTGCTTTTATTACAAGTAGCATAAAGAGAGATAAAAATGAGTAAGATACTAGGACTTCGGATGGCAGCTCTATGATGGAGTCTATGATATTTGGAAAACTATAAACAGTATTTCTCTCCATGTAGGATTTGAAGCTCAATTTCAGTGGAATTTTTAATAAGACGGGCTATAATTCTTTTCTCTTATTTTACATGTCTCAATGCATTTGCATTGCAGAACTATGTTCCCCAAAAGAAGTAAGATCTCCAAAGGTGAAATATATCATATTATAACCCCAAACTCTCTAGCCAATGATAGTGTTTTAAATTCAACACTTCCATCAACAACTATCACTTTACATCTCAACAATAAAAATATTACTCATATCTGGAATGCAAACACCGGTAAGCTGATATTTGTCATGTATTTTATGAGGCTTCAGACCACTAACCATGATACATCGTCAATGTCATGCAATCCTCACAGCAACCCCATGAAGTACGTGTTATCATTATCTTCATTATGGTTGTTTTATAAACGAGGAAACTAAGAAACAGAAACTTCAAGCAGCATGTCCATGGTCATTATGTGGCAGAACTGAAAACTGAACTCAGGTGGTCTCATTGCAAGTTTGAGCTCGTGACTGTTACGCTAATCTACCCCCTCCCCATATTAATAATGACAATGACAAAAATCCACAGAAAATAATCAGTTCCAATACACCCACAGCATTGCATTGAAAATAGGCCCCCTTATTCAAAAAGCTTTAATTGCAAAAAGTACTATAACAACCAGAATGGTCCTGCTGGAAGAACTAGTTTTCCTAGGATCAACATAGTCAGCAAGTCTAGCTATAAAGCATCCCAAAGATTAAATAAATAAATTCTAAGAAAAAAAGCTGAGATTCATAAAATGAGTCCACAGGCTTGAACACATGAAATAATCCAAAGTAATAATGACTGATATTAATATGAAAATTCACTGCACCCAGTTAGCCAACCCCCACACACACACATAAAAAATACCCCAAAACAACTTCTTTTTCCTCCATGATTGTTATCTTAACTGGCTCATATATTTTTGATTTATGCTACATAAAAATAAAATAATGACCCAGCAACATTTCATTCTTGTCTCCTATACTTGGCTTTAGACCATCTAGGAGTCTTTAACAAAGCAAGGATAAATGCTTGGACATTAGATTACAGTTGTCCCCCCTTATCCACAGGGATGCATTCCAGGAACCCCAGTGGATGCCTGACATTGCAATTACTACTGAGCCCTACATATACTCTTTGTTCCTATACACACATACCTATGATAAAGTTTCACTAAAAAGCAGGTACAGTTAGAGAGTAACAAAAATAATGAATAATAAAATAGAACAATTATAATAATATGCCATAACAAAAGTCATGTGAATGTGATCTCTCTCTCCCTCAGAATACCTTACTGTACTGTACTCTTTCCATCTTCTTGTGATGATGTGAGATGATCAAATGCCTATGAGATGAGAGGAAGTGAAGTGAATAATGAAGACACTGTGACAGAGCTTTAGGCTACCACTGACTTTCTGGTGATAGGGCAGGAGGATCAACTGCTTCCAGACCGTGGAAAGTGAAACCACAGATAAGGGGAGCTACTGTACCTATGAAAGAAATTTTACAAAATTTGTGACAATGATAAGAATCTGAAACTAGGCCACTCTCCCATTATATTTTAGAAACAGCAATGAGGTCACTTCTAAACTCTGCTAGGTTTGGGATGCTAATGATTCAATATGGTTTACAGCCATACAATCATTGCTCCAGGACCTGCTATCAATCTGCCACTTTTTAATAAGCAACTTTTGATTGTTTTTCCAATGGTCATCATGTATTTATGTTGAAGCCAACTCATCTCAGACATCTATATCTCTTGACAATCAAATTAAAAAAAAAACTGACAGAGGTGAAAAGCCAAAATTTATAACCAAATAGTGTTCTCTATCTTCACCAATTAACTGTAACTTTATCCTCTAGAGACAGACTCTGAGTAAATAAATAAAATTATTTGCATAAGAAAATCTAGAGGCTGCACATAGGTATCTAGACTTTGGATTATCCAGTTATAATAAAATAATATGTAACCAAGTATTTGTTTGCATATTTGATATGCCCAGGATAAGACTGGACTCCAGGATATTTTACCACTGGATCAGGAGTTCTTGGGAAGGAACAGACTTAAGCTTGGTGCAAACTCACTTTTCTGGACTAACACTCTAGATTTGTAGGCTGATGCAAATATACCAGTTTTTGTTTGCTGTCCTGGAAGAGCTAATAATATCCCTCACTTTACTCTCAAATGTCTTGATTTGGGGGATAAATCATATTGTCATCATATATCAGTACCCTTCAGATCTGATAACCAAACCTTAGCAATTGTACAGATGTTCTACTATCGTCTTTTGTCTTAGTAGAGCCATAGGTCAGGTCACATCTGTCAGGTGGGATGAGGCTTTGTCTGAAGGGAATGAATGGTCTCATCATCCATCCCTGAAAGGTATGAGTCCTGGGATAAGATAGAGTAGCATAGGAGGTGGGCCTTAGACTAGGGAAACAGGGAGAAAAGTACTGGACCTATGATTGGGACTTCAGGTTAGCCAGATACTAAAGTACTGGCAACCTCTTATGGTGGCAAGTGGAATGCCACATGGAGCTAGTGCCAAGTTGAGAAAGAAAGCATGGCAAGTAAAAACTGGGCATTTTTCCTTTGGTGGACATTTTGTTCCTAGTATCACAAGACTCTTCCATTATTTTTCATAGTTAGTTTCGATATGGGAATTAAGGAAAAGAGCCTTAGATATTTACATGGAAAAAAAGTATTAAGATGGATGCCTGCCATCCAAGGCCAGAGAGACAACAGTGGGAATGGTCACCAATAGAGGATTACAGACATGAACCCCTCCAGCATCTCACTGAGGCACAGGAGAAGGATGCCAGACATTAGTTCCTGAATACAGTGCAGGCACCCTTCAAAGGCAACTAATTTCTAGTAGTAAATCAAAGCACTTGCTCCCTTATTCAGTTCTTGTTTCAGAAACTCCAGGGGAAGATGTTAGTTGGTTTGGCTTGCTTTGGATAGAGTCCATTCCTGGACCAATCAACTTTGACCATGTAAGAAAATGGACATCTCAAATGAAAGCAGTGGCATTTCAGAAAGAGAAAAAAGAACTGGGCATGAATCCAGGAGAAGTCTACTAGAGCCATGGGGTCAAGATCTACTTCTATCCGGGTATTTTCTACCAGAGTCAGTCCTTGCTATGTTAAACAAGACAGTATCTTTTATCATAATAGCTCTTGAAGGATACTCATCAATACAAAAATAAGAAACAATTTCTGGGTTAATACACCAGTTTTCCTAAAGTGGATTCCAAAAAGATAAAAAAAAAGGTGCTTACTTTTTTTCAAAGAATTACAGCATTTTGTTGGACAAATGGACCATGAAAATCTTAAGAAAATAGACTTTCGTGATCTAAGAACTTTTTCTAGTCAGACAAATGGTGGGCTTATTTTCTAAATACACAGTTTTGATACATTTTAAAAATATGTCAGGTTCAATTGCTTAAGATGTTTCTCTAAGTATGTGTATGGGTTAACATTATTATTTAGCTATTTGGATGCTGAATCATTATGCACCGAAAGGGGGAAGGAAAAAAAAAGCCCGCTTTCTCTAACTTCCCGCATTTATTTCTGTATCTACCACTAGAGGGCACAAATAAGGCTGCTTTCTGGGAAAAAGGTTTTGAAAACGACAAAATTCCATATTTGGAACAGTGACTGAGTTAAGATATAAAGATATTGCATGTTTTCTTTAAATCTGAAAAGGAAAATCAAAACATACGCACATTTAAACACAGACCATTTTGTTCTGTTTTCCCTCCCAAAAAAAGTATATGTGAGGAGAATAAGAAATAATGGTTCACAAAAATTTAGACATACATGAAATTATTGGAGTGAAATGGTTATGAAAACATAAACTAAGTTAAAATTACTGCTACAGCAACCTGGCAATATGCCACAAATTAACAAAAATATTTATATTTATCTAACTCACACTGTGAACCTTTAGGATAATTCCTTAAATCAACAAGCACAATACAGTTCACAAAACTGATTCTACATCTTATAAATATCAGGTATACATTGCATCTCTTCTTAGCAAATGTGGTACTGTGGTAAAAATAGGGTATGATCTGGTTGCTGTCTTCACACAATAATGTGCTTGACTCATGCTTGCAGAATACCTCCGTCTTCAACAGCTGTTTTACTCCTTAAAAAAAAGAGGGGGGAAAAACCCAACTTCACTAGAAAAAAAGCAAATAGTCCCCAATCTTGTCACCCTAGATATATGACGAGTACTAATCACTATGGTTAGAATTCATGTCTCTCTTGATTTGTGTTTTCGGGGATTTTACAAGGAAGAATACTGTTCTAGAGCCACTGATTCTGCTGGAAATAAAACAAAACCAACAGAGCAAAGTTTGCTGAGATGCCTTCGGGTGGAGAAAGGAAAGTGAGGGGCCCAGCGATTTGACTTCCATGACAAAAGTGAAAACACCGTAGCAAATTGGGTAAGAGATTTTCTCCCTCATATGTTTCAAATCACTAATTTTCAAGAATGTATCCAAATACAGGTTACCTTCATTTTATTGAAATTTCTCTAAAACACAATGTTTAAATGTTATAAACAAGGACTTACTGATGTTCATAAAATTCCTCAGCTTGGTCTCTCCTAATGTTGCCTTTTTAAAAAGCATATTTTAAACTACTTTTTTAATGGTCCCATTCCACAGGCTACAAATCTGATACCTTCTTTAACTGTATTCCACTACTTGAAGCCAGTTTCCTGCTCTGGATTTTGTCCTTTCCTCCTGATTCCATCTTGAGACTCCACCGCATTTTATCCCCATGACATGGACAGATGCACAGGAAATGGCAGTAATGACACAGATGCCCACTTACCCTCCCGTTAATGGGCATCCATGGAGCAGTAAATAAGTAGCGTTTTTCAGAAACAGCTTTTCTCCAAATCTGAACCCAAGGGTAGAGTTTCCTCCACCAAATGCATTAGAATGTTTTGTCCTATAGAAGGGCACAAAATAAATATATATACACACACACTAGAGGGCACAGTATATATATTACATATAATATATATATAATAATGTTAATACTGTGTTATATATGTATACATGACATATATATGTCAGCATATGTTAGTAAGTGATATATAAGTACTTACATATAAATATACATACACGCACACACACACACACACAGTAGGGCAGCACAGTACCCTCTAGAGCCTTGAGTATCTAACCTGGAGGATGTTTATACTTTCTTCCTTGTCTGTTGAACCTGGAGCAACTGAGGTTATGGATTCCATAGGATTACCCAGTTCCTCTAAGATAGCAATATTTATTAGTAAATAGTTTCCTGCAAAGAAGTGATCCAGATTATCCCGAGAAATGCCCTCAAGTCTTAAAACCAAAACATTACACATCACACTCCTTGTGCTTAAGGAACAAAATAATCAGAAGTTACAATTTAGTGTCTGATAAGTTCTCCATGATTTTCTTTCTAAAACACACACACACACACACACACACACACGCGCACACACACGTGTGCACCTATATATAAACAGTGATACACTGTTTATTCAAAGGAAAACATAAACAAAAGTCTGGGAGATAAAATGATTAATGTGACATTTTATTAATATAAATTTATTATGTGGATGTAAACTTATGATAGCTATTTACAAAATAAGTAAATGAGAATATGGTTCATATTTACAAGAAAATTTGAAATAACTGTAGTCTTTCTTCTGTCTATATTTTCAGTTTATTTCTGGATTGTATCTTAGTTGTAGAGAGTTACAAAAAACCTGAATTATTCAAGTAAGTGGTTGTAAATGGTAATAGTTTTTTAACATTTTGCCTTGTACTTGGAAAATTCTTCAATTATACTGACCCAAGAGCCTCTTAGAAGATACTGGGAAATGTTCTGTCTGAAAATGGAATCATTATTTATCATCTAGTGTAATTTTTTTTATCATCTACTATGGAGTGAATGCTTGTATCTCCCCAAAACTTTTGTGTCGAAGCCCTAACTTCCAATATGATGATATTTCAAGGCTTTGGGGAGGCAGTTAGGATTAGATGAAATCACGAGGGTGAGGCTATCATAATGGAATTAGTGTTAAGTGTTGCCCTTTATGGTCATTGGAGGTCACCATGGAATGATACCAAATTCTTTTTCCATTATTCTCTGCCCACCCAAGAACCCTAGCTAAGCCATAAGTGCAATATTGTGTTCATAAGTGCAATATTCATCAGTAAGTCCCAACAACATTTTCTAACTTTAATGCATTCCCATTCCAACACAACTTCTCTATTCTTGATCTTCTGCAACTTAAAGCTCAAAGCTACAGTACTTTAAACAACTTTCAACTGAATGAGCATAATGCAAACATAAAAGGAAAAAGGATTCTAAAATTATGATCTAAATCAGAAAAAGTTAAATCATCTTAACAATGACCATCTAGCATCCACCTATCTATTGCTTTTTAAGTAAAATGAATATATGACCACAAGGTAATTCTCTAGTAATATATTATATGAAAATTCCAAAATAAACATTTCTGGATTTTGTTATGCTATTTGACTAGTGTGACATCATCTTGATTGCCAAGAGCTACTGTTACCTTTTTTTTATTCTGATAGAACCTCAATTTTGTTCAAGGTATTACGAATGGGGGTATGAATTGTGCCACATAGAGTGCCCTTTTTTTTAATGCTACTATGTGAATCTTGATTAAGTTAAGACCATGACTGATATAGGAGTTGTCCTGGGACCCACTTTGGGCCAATGAGCTATGTGAGAAGTCCTACTGAGGATGAAGTGTGTTTGGGACATTGTTAGGTGACATAAGGATCTGCTGCAGCCATTCTGCAATCCTGAGGGGAGAAGCCAATCCACCCAAGTAGCAGAGTAGAAAGATGCGAAAAATGGATCCCAGTGAATGTCATTTTGCTGCTGAATTAACCAACTCCAGAACTTCCCTACCTCCAGACTTCTTATCTATAGATAAGCAAATTGTAGTTGGGTTTCCTGGTTTTTCGTTTTGAAAATATGTTAAATCATACAATCTACATCTATTCTACATATGCTATTCCCCTCAATGGTTAGTTATAACTATCTGAACAGCAGAAGTGATAAAACTCCTCAGGGATTATCGAGACGTTAATAAACATAACAATCGTACTTGGTTACCCTCATACATTTTTGAACAGAAAATCCTTCCAAAAGGGAGAGAGAGTGTTTACAGAAGTGTATAAACATTATTTTATTTGAGCGCAAGAGATATGAAATCTATTTATTGTGAAAGAAACAAACCAGAAAACATCCTTGCAAAATCATTCCTATTTATTTTTTGTAATGTTCTACTTAAGCTCCAAAGATTGTGCATCAGGGAAAAATAGCAAGTGTGTCATGAAAGAGCAAGTCTAACCCAGCACTTTGATAAGCCATGAAAATTACTGAATTCAATTACACAGGAACTTTTATATTCTGCAAGCCTTGTTTTTGTGAGTCATAGAAGTCTTCCCAGTTGCTTATCCAAAGTCACTTCATGTTGACTATCAATGTCAGTAGGCAAAGAAAAGAGTTGTGTTCTGTTTTATTTTAGCCTTTACAGTGTCCCATGTAATTTATATGGAGTACATGGTAGTTTAGATTGATTCTTGAGATAGTGCCTTGAAGTATTAACTAGCTAATGAAAGAGAATGTTGATTTTGGTGGTTTACAAGGCATTCTGTAGGGTGGGCACCAAAGTCATACTAGTTCTGACATAAACATAATGGTGCTATCTTAGAGCATGATAGCACCATTTGCCCACTAACACGTTGAAAAAAGGTGGACCTTTGGGGCGCCTGGGTGGCTCAGTGGGTTAAGCCGCTGCCTTCGGCTCAGGTCATGATCTCGGAGTCCTGGGATCGAGCCCCGCATCGGGCTCTCTGCTCTCTCGGGGAGCCTGCTTCCTCCTCTCTCTCTGCCTGCCTCTCTGCCTGCTTGTGATCTCTCTGTCAAATAAAAAAAAAAAAAAAAAAGAAAAGAAAAAAGGTGGACCTTTATCTCTATTTGACATGTGCTAGAGAACTCAAATACAGAAATGTTCCATTAATTTCCTAATTCATTCAGCAAATACTTCTGAAACTGCCTCTATGACAGGATTATAGAGGGAAAAAATATCATAGCTAGAAAATACCCTTTTCCAGGTTCCTTATAAGTGGGAAAATGGAGGCCCAATGAAGTGAAGTAAGTGACAACAGTACAATGATTTATTGACAGCATCAGGACTCGATTCCAAACCTCTCACCTTCCAGGCCCCTGCTCTTCTAGCCACACCATGCTCTTCAACAATAAAAATCCTCCAAATTATTGCCTATGCTCAACCTATGTTTGAAGCTCAAACATGAGCTTCAAAGGAAAAGAAAAAAAAATATTTTTTCAAGCCAGCCCTAGTGATGCAATGCATTCATGAAGAACATTAATGAAAATGGATATGTGCGAGACACGGGGAAGACTATCACAGAAAAGAACAGTGGCTGGGAGGGAAAGGAACAATGCCCAAAGTGCTGAGGGAAACTTTATTAATCCTTGCTTGCATTTTTGCTTCTGCCAGTGGTTTGTGCCTTAAACTCTGACACCAAGAGTTACTAATGATGTTCATCTACCAAACCTGGGTGCTGGGTTAAGAGTGCCCATTGTGACCCCCAAGAATGAGTTATGGCATAACTTAGTGACTATAAAGTATTTTTGCAGAATTATTTTTGATCACACTTAGACAAATATTTATTAAAAAGCATCTTACTCATGTCTAGTCAAGATTCTGTTAGTAGATGGAAAAAATGGGATTCAGAGTGAGGTGACTGACCCAGAGTGAGCCAGGAAGTAACTGATGGAATTCTGATTGGAGTTTTCTGAACTCTAGATCACATTTCCTTCTGCCCTGTGTTTGACCAGGAAAGACTCATGGACTTATTGTGAAAGCAGGCCAGGCCTTATAAACATGCAGGTGTACACGTTTAGAATGCAAGGCACTTATTCAACATTTCTACATGCCAGACACTGGTCAGGGCACGTGACACAAAGATGAATAAGGCAGGGTCTACTTTGAAGGAGCTTATGCGATGGAAAGGAAGAGAGACACAGAAACAGGCACATTATCATCTGCTAAATATTACAATAGTGGACTGAGCTGGAAGATGATCAAAAGGAACACTTTTAAAAATCACCTCTCTTGCACATATCAAAAATAGTATCAGAAAAATTATCACTCTTTATACTAATCATTGGTGTACCCATTGAGACTTTAAAAATGCAAATAGTCTTGCATAGGAGCCCAGAGTCTTTGGGGCTAAGGGTAGCTGGTCTGCCCAGTTCACTGTAAGGACAAGGGTATGGAAAAGTCAGAAAGGAATAAGGCAGTCAAAGGTTACTTAATTTACCTTTCTGTCGATCTCATGCTTGTCCCATGAGAAAGCTGTGTGTGTTTCAAAATTGGTTCTCTTGTTAAATTTTAAGGGGGGAAATATGTGGGTTTTAGTCTATTCTGTATGCCAGATCATGGTTTTAGAGAATTTCTGTGCCCAGACACAATATAAGTAATAATTACTCTTCAAAATTTGGCAAGTGCCCAAAACACAGCAATTCTCCCAGACCTGGAAAGTGTGTGATTTTTAGCAAAATCTTTATTGAATAAATCTGAATTAAAAATGTTTTGCCATGCAGGGAGCCTGCTCCCCTCTCTCTGTCTCTCTGCCTGCCTCTCTGCCTACTTGTGATCTCTCTCTGTCAAATAAATAAATAAAATATTTAAAAAAAAATGTTTTGCCAAATATAGTGCCTCCAAAGCTATAATGGATAATGTGTCAATAGTTCCCCGCAATGAAAATGCATATACATAAAAATACATTAAAATGCTCACTTATCTTCTATTCAGTTACTTTCTAAAATCTTAAATTAATATCCAATATAATTTGGGGGAAAACAAGTCATTTTAAGACTTTCAACTGAGAATTTGGTTGAACAATCAATGATTTCAGCAAAAAAAATTATAAAATCACATTAGTTCTCTTAGTGATTATAAGAAAGAAGAATTTTTGAATCTGAATTTTACATTACACATTCTTTTTTTTTTTTAAAGATTTTATTTATTTATTTGACAGAGAGAGATCACAAGTAGGCAGAGAGGCAGGCAGAGAGAGAGGAAGGGAAGCAGGCTTCCTGCCGAGCAGCGAGCCCAACGCGGGACTCGATCCCAGGACTCTGGGATCATGACCTGAGCCGAAGGCAGCGGCTCAACCCACTGAGCCACCCAGGCGCCCCTACATTACACATTCTTGTGTGTTTTTAATTTCCTTGTAATTTGGGTCAATACTGTTCTGTATTAAAAGAGTGAGAAAATTATCATAACATACAGAGTAGGGACTCAAGTGTGTGTTAGGAATAGTGTTTTGAAGAAAAGCCCCATGTATGCCTTATGTTCCATTTCATGATAATATTTTGAACAAATAAATATTTATTGGTTATCTGGACTAGATTCTAAATTGTACTCTAGATGGTGATGCTCTTTGGGGCACTAACCGGCGTATACCTTGAATATACAGTTGGTATAGCATTATTGCCTGCACGTGTATGCACACACAGGCACGGATGCACACACTCATATAAACATTAGGATGTGAATGTGATAAGTTGATCATGGAAACATAGAAAACTGCAGTTATTACAAGTAATACTTCACATTTATCACTACCATGTGTCAGCTTGTGTGCTAAGTCTTTTCCCCAGATTATCTCCCTACTTATACAAATGTAATTTGGTGAAAATAAAAATTCTAAGGCCACTTGTCACTAAAAACAATTGATTTACAAAGAGATGCTTGAAACTTTCTATTTAAAAATTGTATTTATCCATTTGCCAGACAGAGAGCACAAGCAGGAAGAGGGGCAAAGGGAGAGGGAAAAGCAGAGTCCCCACTGAGCAGGGAGCCTGATGTGGGGCTCTATCCCAGGACCCCAGGATCACAACCTGAGACAAAAGCAGACACTTAACTGACTGAGCCACCCAGGCGCCCTGAAACATTTATCGATATAAAATGATGTCTCCTATGATAGATCCTATGAAATACTAGTTTCTCTGACTACTACTAAATATGACTTCGAAAAAAATGTTGTGATGGTTAATTTTATGTGTCAACTGGACTAGGCTAAGAGATGCCCACATAGCTGGTAAACATTATTTCTGGGGGTGGCTCTGAGGGTGTTTCTGGAAGAGATTAGCACTCAAATCCGTAGATTGAATAAAGAAGATCTATCCTCACCAATGTGAGCAGGCATTATCCTAAATCCATTGAGGGTGCAAATAGAACAACAACAGAAAAAGAATCAATTCTCTCTCTCTCTCTCTCTCTCTCTCTCTCTCTCTCTCTTTGAGTCAGGACTTGTTTCTTCTCCTGCCTTTGGATTTCAGAGTTCCTAGTTCTCAAACCTTTGGACTCCAGAACTTAAACGAGGGATCACCGCCATCCCACGCCACACCATTCATGCCCCTAGTTCTCAGGCCTCTGATTCAGATTAAATTCTACCACCAGCTTTCCTGGTTCTCCAGCTTGCAGACAACATATGGTGAGATTTCTCAGCCTCCATAATCACGTGGGCCAAGTCCCATAATAAATCGATTCTCCTATATATCTATATCTTTATAGATACGATCTATGATATAGATCTATATAATAAATGATATATATTTTATATATATATATATAGTATATCTACATATCTATATCTGTAGATATAGATAGATATCCTAATGGTACTGTTCCTCTGGAGAACTCTGCTCATACAGATGGCAAATAAATTTGAGAAAAAATAAGGTAAAGCAAGTCAGATACATCTCTGAACCAGAGCACTTCTTAAAGCCTTTATTATACTATTGCATATGGAACCCTGTGAGGGAGAGAGACTGCAGACCCTGATGTGCACACTCATGCTGAAGTTCACACTACATTACAGAGCATCTCTTCAACCTGGTTCCACAGAGCACATCTTGGGAAACATTAATGCACACACTCAAAGTGAAATCTCACGTCAGGGTCCAGTAGGCAGGGCAGGCTCACGAAGGAGATTAAATTTGAAATGTGTGTGAAAGGAGACTTTCAATCTGATTGATGGAAGGAGAGGGTAATGACAAGGACAAAGGCACAGTGGCCAGGCAGGACAACGTAGATAAATGGAGATAAGACAGCAAAAGGAGACCAAGTCATATCCAGCAAGGCCTTATAAATCAAGTAAGGGAGTGAAGTAATAAAGAAAGCCCCATTCTGATATGCTCCTTTAAACTATCTCCTTTCCTTTACTGGAGACAACAGAAAATTACAGGAAACTGTTCAACAGCCTCTACTTAGTTGTGATAAGAAGTATATGACTCTTCATTGAAAAGTTTATAAATCAACTCAGAGACAAAAATCATTATTTACTTATACACTTGTAGAAGAACCAGTCTCTTTGAGTTGTATTTGCTGGCATTATCTTTGAATGTGAATTGAAGGCAAGAGGCTGACCTAACTTAAGCAGTACAAGATGGCGAAAAAAGCATTGACCAGGGAATGGGAAAATTTGCTCTGATCCTGGCTCAACCATATGGGTGACCCCAAGCAAGTCCCTGAGGATCACTGAACCTCACAGGCCTCATCTATGCTTTCTAGAGCATGTTTTATTTTTCAAATAGCAGCAGTAAATGTTATGATATGAAATGAGAAAGATAATACCTTCCTAGAAGAAGGGTTGTAAGTGCTATTTAATTTAAAAGATGAACAACATCATGTAAATTGCTCCATGCTTTCTCTAGGGCAGTCACCTTGTGCACTGGCTTTTCCATGTGCCCAACATTGCCACTTAGAGGCTTCCCTCCAAGCTCCATGGTCACTCCTGCCCCATCTGTTCCCATTCCTCTTGCCTCCCTGATACATAACAAGTAGAGGGGTAAGACATTAGGGAAGAGAGACAGCCCTGGATGGGGAGGAGGGCTGAAGGGGCAAAAACAGTGTTTCTCATTTTGGCATCAGCCTGTCCATCTCCTCACATTCTTCTCTGAGTCTCCTCAAAGCATCGTTCCCTTGATGGAGACAATGGTTCTCAACCATTGATAATTGTTCTCAACTGTGGGTGTCCCTCCAGGGGGACATTCAGCAAAGTCTGGAGACATTTTTAATTGTCACAGCAAGGGGGGAGGTGGTCTAGCACCTTGAAGGTGGATGAGTGGTGCTGCTAAACACGCTGCAAAGCATAGGACAGCCCCCACAAGGAACTATCCAGCTCCAAATGCAGCAGTGCTGAGGCTGAGAAACTGCCTAGTTCCAGTGTACAGTTTAGCAAAACAAAGACTTTGCGTTGAGCATGTAAAGGAAAAGGATACATTAGCAGCAGGTCACAGACTTGTGAGGATTATACTCTTTTTTTTTCTTTCTTTCTTTCTTCCTTTTTTTTTTTTTTACTATTTATCTATTTTACACTTTAAAAAGTTTTTTGATGAATTCATCTAAGAAATTTTCCCCAGCTACATGCTGGAGGAGGGCAAGAGATAACATTCAAAAACTCCATTGCCTTTTGTAGTTTTTCTGTTAGAGCACCAAGAGATGGGGTTACCAGGATGCTAATTTCCAAACTCTTTTGTTCTTTTCCACCATAATGAGCTATAGTTCATGGAGTAGACTCTAAATCCAAGTGGAAGTGGCAGCTGCAGGCTAGGGTGATAATGAGATGCTGGGGGGCCCAGCACATCCAGAGCAAGGTTGTGAACCCCATGTTCTCTCCCCTTTCCTGGGACCTTTCCACTATCTTAAGTCTATTTCAAAAATTAAAAAAAAAAAAGAAGAAGAAGAAGATGAGGGACTATAACATCCATACTAACATTAAATCATATGCTGAAGATAAGCTGAGTTTCAGATGCCTCTAGTTCTACTTTCACTGTCAAACAAAGGGTCCATGTGAAATAATGACTCACATTATTATATAACACTTATATAACATGTGCATTTATATAACTTTATCATTTACATGGTGCAGTTTTCATAGCCATTTCATAGCCATTTCATAGCCATAGCCATAAGACATCACTTATGTCTCACAACAACCTTACCATACATTATTAGCCCATTTTACTAAGGAGAAAACTTCTAGGAAGTTCAAGTTCACACCGCTCACAGGGTCTTTAAGCAGATCCTGATTCACAAGCAAGTGGCTATGTTTTCACACTGCCCAACGTAGAGCATGAACATTTTGATATGTATGATATTCTACCACTCTCCACACTTGGGGACAACAATTGGTTTTCTATCATTGAAAATGGATAGAAATTCTGGTTTTCTACCCTTGACAATAAAAATGGTGGTTTTCCTCACCAAAGCTACAGAAGTGTTACTGCTAACAATCTTTCATCATCATATCACTGGAAATTTAAGATCAGGAAAAACCCCTAAACACCATGACCAAGACTTTTGACCATTCATTGTCTTAGTTTGTGGGGACTGCCATAACAAAGTACCACAACCAGGGGGCTTAAAGAACAGGCATTTATTTTTCACAGTTCTGGAGGCTGGAAGTCCAAGATCAAGGTGTCGGCAGGTTTGGTTTCTTCTGAGAACTCCCTCCTTGGCTTGTAAACAGCCAACTTCTTCCTGTGTCTTTCTTTACATAATCTTCTCTCTGTGTGTGCCTGCACCTTAATCTTCTCTTCTTTTAAAGACACCAATCATATTGGATTAGGGTTGACACCAATGACCTCATTTTAATTTAATTACCTCTTTAAAAATTCTCTCTCCAGTACAGTCACATTCTGAGGTGCTGGGGATTAGGACTTCAGCATATGAATTAGTGGGGGACACAAATCAGCCTGAAACACTGGTGTCAGAGGATTTTTTGGAGCTCAGATCTGGGTCCCATGCATGAATAGCTAAAACCTCAATTCCAAAATAGAAAGATCTTTTTAGAGTTATGCCATGTTCTGCTTTCACCTATAATTTTTTTAATCTGTTAAAAAAATACCTAAACAGTGCATTTTATTCTTAGAGCTTAGCTTTGTGCAGTGATGTGGAAAATGTATTGACATGTTAATCTACTAATGTTTCAAGTTCTGCTGAACATTTAATTTTAAAAGATGTGAGGGGGCTGTTCAAGAGGTCTGTTTTTGGCTGCTTGGGAAACCACTTTTTGACATTCTACATGACTTCTCTCCCTCCCACGCCTACACCGTGGCAGCCCTGGGTCCTTGCTAATATCAGGCAGTGCCTAGCTTCAGTGGGAGCTCCTGTGAGCAGAGAGGTCCCTGCTCACCTTTCTTCCAGCTACATTAACCTGAGGTTCTCCTATATAATGAAGTGATTGTCTGAATTCAGAATTATCTCAAATAAAACAAAGCCTTTCTAAACATTCCTGACATTTTCTCAAATTTTGAGAGGCTGGAGGAGAAAGAAAGAACATCATAGAAAAGAGAACAGCTGAGGTTAGCCCTGCTCTGTTGATGGAGAATGGAAAAGAACTAGAATTTTATACATAGACACCTCCTGATAGACAAATGTGTTTTTCTCTGAAATCAAGAAGATGATAATGGATCTATAGAATAACAATACGTTGTAGAAATAGAAGGAATCTAACTTTTAGATCTTAAAGTCTGGATTATATCCCCAAATCTGCCACTTGCTTCTTCCATGCCCTTGGGCAAATTGCTATCCTTCTCTGAGGTTCACTTTTTCACCTACAATTGAATAGTTAATAATCTCAGTACTGCCTATTTTACAGGTTTCCTACAGATCAAATGAGGTACTGTATGCGAAATGCTAATGTAAACTATCTCCACTTTAAGAATTTTAGTGAGCAATGTATTTCTGGAAAGAGTAAATTCATTTTCTACAGCTTTTTCTCATTTTCTTGAAGACAAATTCTGCCATAAGTAGCTAAACATATACGGCAAGATTTTAAGCGTCAGCTCAACCCCAAATGTAGGCCAAAGTTTAAATGAAGTTTGTGTTTTCAAAATAGAATGGTAGGAATATTTGGCATTCTTTTCAGGAACAAGTTTATCACTATACAGATTAGGGTTTTCAATCTTGCAATGGCTTCCAGCTTTCTTCTCCATTGAGGGCACTGGAAGTATGGGGGTGGGGAGGGCATTAACACAAGTTTGCACACCAAGCACACCAATGAACCTTCTCCTTCCTTCATTAGTTAGAAATCCATAAAATCTCAGAGACTGAGAGAGAAGAAGGAATCATATATAATCTTAAAAGGGATTTTAACAACCAATACTTAACCTCTTACTATGTTCAAGCTCTGTATTAAGCAACTTATAAACATTGCCTTATCTAATGCTCACAAAAATCTTTTGAGGAAGGCATCATTCTTCTTCTTTTCTAGCTCTGAGGAAGCTAACCTGATATTTAAAGAGGTAATAGTCAAACACAGGATTTGTTGACCTCGGCATCCCTGCTTTTAACTCCTACTAAAAGCAGATGTCCATGAAGAATAACAAGAATGTAAATATAGTTAAACCTTTGAAATCAAACAGTGACTCTATTTTAGGGATTCCAAAATTGGATTTCTGGATATATAAATTGATTATATTATGAGTAAGAGTTAATAGATTTGGAAACTACTATAAATTATTTAATATCAATCAAAATTTATTATTTCCCATTATTAACAAAATTCAAGTCCACATATGTTTTCATACAAATGTAAAAAACCAGCCACAACAGAATATGGCAAATTGAATAATTAGTGGTATGAACAAAACATTATAAGGCATTAACTGAATCTGATACTATCAAGAAAAAGATCATGAGACTGGCACTTTAGGTGAGCCCCAGAGGACAAACAGGTCTTCTCCAAATGGGGAAAGGGTACAGCAGGAAGAAATTAACATCAGTTCAAGGTACAGAACTGAGAGATGGATGGCCTAATTCCTTATTAATTATAGTTTAAACAGTTCCCAAGAGAAGATAGCAGCTCTTCTCCATTATTCTTCAGTAGGTTTTCTGGAAACCATGTCTACAATGGAATTCTAGATCTTCAGAAGTCATTTTAGCAATAAAATCAGAGATATAATTCATTGTTCACTCCTTTCTTAAAGCACCCATCAAATGCTGGCACAATCATGTGCTTATTGCTTTATGAAATCCTATCTTATTTATCTTTGTACGTCAAACACCCTGCATAGTACCTGACACACAGGAGAATTTAACACACTTTGATTAATTAAGTGTCAATTGTAATATATTGTCAGTATTGCTTGAATTTCTATCAGGCTGTATTTCTTCTCTTGGATTTGTACCACAAGAAATCTTACAATTAAAAATTTTCCCTGTCAGGTACCAAGCAAATTAGCATTTGTCACCAGTTTACTGAAGTGTCTCATCTCAGTGAGTTATACCCTTGAATTTTAATTTTCCTAACTAATATTCCTAAATATGCTATATCAAATCCTCCTTTCTTATCAGGCAGAATATCTGGTTATTAAAACTTTGTCCAGGTCAGTTTAAAACTTTAATGTCCTTCCTGATTCAAAGGGCTCCCTCCCCCTATACAGGACACTCTGCTCCTGGCATACCCACTTCTTCAGTTTTTCTGGGTTTCACTACTGGGCCTCTAAGAACGGCGGGAGGAATGGCACATTTTGGGTCCTTCTTTATTGATCCTTGCAGGCAAGGGAAGGCAACACACGTGCAATCTCTTCTGAGAGGCTCCCCTGTGCATAGTTCCTGGATGTGGGAGGCAGGTGCCTCCCCAGTATTCCTAACTCTGAAGTTTCTGCTGCATAAGGTGTACCCACTGTTTCTTGATGCTATGGTCTCTTCTTCTAGGGACAGACCCCGAGATATTCTCATAGTGAAATGGTCCTAGCCTGGCTAGAGTCCACACCATCCAACTCACTCTAGGGACACTCAGCCTTCTCACCATACCAAATGTAGCAGGAGAGGGCTGGCTTCTCCAAACCGCACCTTCTCTATGTCTGTTTCCCCCCACATCCAGCTCTCTTTCCACCACTCCCTACCTAAGGGAGATAAAGGGATACGTGAGCTGGTCTCTGCTTGAGATGATGTCCAACTAGGGAAAGAGATACCTCCCCTTTATGACAGATGTCCTACACGCCACAAGAGCTTATCTTGGTGTCCCTCTCACCATTCTTTGAGAAGACAAAAACATGCCCTCCAAGGAGGGGAGGTACTTCTCCTTCATTAGAAACACAACAATCATGTACTGCATGGAGCACTGGATATTATACGCAATGAATCATGGAACACTACATCAAAAACTAACGATGTACCGTATGGTGACTAACACAACATAATGTTAAACACACACACACACACACACACACACACACACACACAAGAAATGCGGGGGCGCCTGGGTGGCTCAGTGGGTTAAGCCTCTGCCTTCGGCTCAGGTCATGATCTCAGGGTCCTGGGATTGAGCCCCGCATCGGGATCTGTGCTCAGCGGGGAGCCTGCTTCCCCCTCTCTCTCTCTGCCTGCCTCTCTGTCTACTTGTGATCTCTCCATCATATAAATAAATAAATAAATCTTAAGAACAAAAGAAGGAAAGAAAAATGCAACAACCCCCTCAAGACCAGCAACCTCGAAGTCCCGAGAAGGAAGGAGAATTCTAGAGAGTGCAGGGCTTGGAGAAGAGGACTAAACACTCACTGTCGGGCATAGTAAGGGTGAGTGATTTGAAGCATATGAACATATCTATTTTGGTGGCAAAAAAGTGGTTATAAGGGGGTAAAATAGCTGGAAAAGAGCCTCTTCCAACCTCGAGATCTAACTGCAGCTCAAAGCGTGTTGTTGCATTACGACCCAACAGAGGAACTTAACACTAAACCTCAGTGCTTCCGTCGGATAGTCTTCAAAACCACATCAGATCTTGCATGCATTCTGCTTGGAGGACATGAAAGGTAACACTAATACTTAAGATCAGCATAGGAAAAAATACGAGAGGAAACTGCACAGAGGGAGCGTATTCCTGAGGAAGTGTAAGAAAAGATGGAGGAAATCAGAATGTAAAGGAGAAACTGTTCCTCAAAATTCAAACACAGAAATAATGCAAAAATGTCTTCTACAACTTATTAGGCATTAAGTAAATGTTTAGAAGGACTGAATGCTTGAGTAAAATAAAAATCAAAAGGATGAAAGGAAAGAGGGAAGTAAGAACAGCTGCCAGAATTCCACATTTCTTTTTCTTTTTTTTTTTTAAAGATTTTATTTATTTATTTGACAGACAGAAATCACAAGTAGGCAGAGAGGCAGGCAGAGAGAGAGGAGGAAGCAGGCTCCCTGCTGAGCAGAGAGCCCGATGTGGGGCTCGATCCCAGGACTCTGGGATCATGACCTGAGCCGAAGGCAGAGGCTTTAACCCACTGAGCCACCCAGGCGCCCCCACATTTGTTTTTCTATGGAAGATTTTCCTCATTCTCAACAAGGAATTATTACCATTTTTGAGGGAAAGTTGAGCCTATTGTTCCAGTTTCCACTCATGTAACTGACTGTCTTGTCACCTCTATATTTCTGGTGTCCATCTAGCTTAAGAGATGGGAAAGCAGCAAATATGCCCTTCCAGAGAGAAATGCCACAGTGACATAGCCAACATCACCATGTCTTCACAGAAGAAAAGAAAGGAAGGAAAATGCTTGGGGGAAAGCTCTTCAGGAAGTCTTTTATATTTAATAGCATTTTAGTTGTAAATATCAATATTTATGCAACCAACTTTCCGTTAGTCATATCATCCTAAGAGAAAGAATATAGATAATAGAAAATTATTGAAGAATTCTTCAGTGAGGCTGTGTCATAGCCAGGACTATGACAGCCAGGACTGCTTAATTAAAACCTGTATTACCAGCCTGATGCACCTAGAAGCTACTAAAAAAAAAAAAAAATCTGGAGAATGAATGAATGAATGCATGAATGATATTGCTCAATCTGGACATTGACTTTAATCTCCTTATCAAGACAGATCTTAATTTTGCATTTTTCCTTCATCTGGGAAGTAATTTGTAGTACTTCCAGACACACCTCTATGTGCATTTCTGATTCATACTCCTCTGTTACTTAATCTAAATGTAAAAACTAAATAGAACAACAAAAATGTAACATATGTAAGACATCTTGGTTACAAGCATTTTTAAGTATGTTATCTCTCGTTTTTAAGATCTACTAGAGAAGGAACTACAATCAGTTGCAGTTTTCTTACCTTGGAGTTAAGTGACTAGTTAGCAGCTCTCAAACAATGCTGTTCTAAAGGGCAACTGAAGTTTCAGCGAAAACTGAATCTCTTGGTCAGAGGCTGAACGAGACTTCTATTTTAGGCATTTCGTGATAAATTGTAAGAATAGATCACAGGAATAAATTTACTGGAAAGCAATTGAGGAGAAAGCTTTTAGAAAAACAGATTTTTGGCAAAAATGGCCATGAGCTATTCTGGTCTTTGGCATTATGAAGCCCATAGAGCAAATTTCCAAAGTAATTAATGTAAGTGAACATTACATTTTAAAAAATCAATTCTTTTATATGAAATTCAAGGGTATCGAGACTATAATCTCGTCCTACAAATGAGCACTTTGCATCATTGTAAGTATCACAAAGACTTGAACCAAAAGAATCTATCAAGTTCATAATATTAGTAATACTGCAAGCATTAATGGACAGATGCCCCAGTATTCAAAAATAACCAGTAAAGTTTCTGGCATTTCTCAACATAACATGAGACTCTGTTATGTGTTAATTGAGAGTGAACTTTGATTTAAATATGGAAATTGTAGAGATAATAAATAATCTGGGGGGGCGCCTGGGTGGCTCAGTGGGTTAAGCCGCTGCCTTCGGCTCAGGTCATGATCCCAGGTCCTGGGTTCAAGCCCCACATCGGGCTTTCTCCTCAGCGGGGAGCCTGCTTCCTCCTCTCTCTCTGCCTGCCTCTCTGCCTACTTGTGATTTCTCTCTGTCAAATAAATAAATAAAATCTTTAAAAATAAATAAATAAATAAATAAATAAATAATCTGGGAAACCATAGCTATGGTTCTCTGGGTTTCTCTTCTGGGTAGAAGGCTGTCAAAAATGTGCACCTGCCTGAATTGTGTTTGTGCTCCAGCCTTGGGTGTGAGAAGGTGTCCAGTTTCTTTCTATTCTAAGTTCAATAAAGACTTTTCTGGAAAGACGTTATGAATCTGTATAACTTTCCTCTAGTCAGTAGCAATGGGTAGTAGTATCCCTCTCATTTGTATGTAGGTTAGTGATAAAAACAATAAAGGATAATGTGAATGACATTTCCAACTCTTAGAGAAACACACTTGCTTTTAAAATGTCCCTAAATAGATAACTTCTATAAACATACATCCACATATTTCATATGGAGGGATTCATAAATGTTTCCTGGAATATGGGAAACATTTGATTTCCCCCTTTTAAAAAAGCTCACCATGTTGCCAACCACATAGCCAAGACTTCCAGTAAATGTAAATACTTTAAAAACTTTTCTCCCCAATTCCATTAGTGACCTTTCACAGATAAATTATATCTGTGGTGACAAGAGCATGCTAGATAGTTTATGGGTATCATACCAATTTTGCTTTAATTTTACAAATTATCCTTTTGCAAAGAGATATTATACATCAATTTATAATCTTGCATAATATGTCATGTTTTATTGCTAAGAAATTTTGCTAGCTCATTTTCCATAGAGGAAATATATATGAAGTAGCACCTGTCGTGATAGACACCATAGTAGGCACTAAGATTACAACATGAGTAAATTAGTGTCAAGGCTATGTGGTTAAGGGACTTTGGAGAAAATGGAAGGACAGCTATGTAAACACATGAAGAAATGCTATAGTTTAGGAATGCTATAACAAGAGATATGTACTGTGTCTTACAGAAGCACCAGTGAGGGTTCAATTCTCTCTGCAGGGTTGCTAGCAATAATTATCAAGAGGTCATTTTGGGCTAGATCTCTGCAGGATGGTTATCGGGGATTAGTATTCTAGTAGGTGATCTGGCTGGTTCCAATGTCAGGCGATGCAGAGGCACACAACCATGGAGTATACAGGACCAACGTGACCAAGGGGAGGCTAGATTATGAAGAATCACAAGTACAGTGCTTAGGAGTTTAGGGTTTTCATATACGAAATGGGGAACCTTCTAAGGCTTTTGTGCAGGGTGATGAAATGATAAGATTTGCATCTCTGAAAAAATGTTCTGGAGGCTACTTAAAGAGTCTGGAGCAGGGAGAAATGCAGAGAGATGGATTAATGAAGCTATTCCAGAAATAGAGGGGAAATGGTGAAAGCTTAACAAAAAATCTGTTTTGTTGTAGGTTGTTGCTTTTCACCAACTGTTCTGATATCTTCCATGCAGGAGGGTCATGCATTCCCTCCCCCTTGACCCAGCAGGGGAGTGTCACTTACAGGCACAGGTTTTAAGAGGCTGATCAATCAGCAAAGACCCTGTGTATAGCCAGGTCATGATGAGCATAGGACATGAGCAAGAAATAAATCTTTGTCTTTATACGTTGCTGAGATCTAGGGGTATTTATGTTCCTAGCCTACCGTGATTTCTACAAACCCCAAATAGCATACATTTTATTTTTGTTTCCTTGTGCTGCAAATCACTGCTGACAATCAATCAGCAAATACCTATTGGATATCTATTCAAATATGAGACACCACATTTACAACTGACCATTTTTCACCCTTAGAGACTTTGCAATCATGTCAGAAAGAGATGACATTAAACAAAACCATGTCTTTGGGAATTTAAAAGCATACAAATCCCTCCATCTGGATGGAGTGGGTCATGGGTGGTTTCCCTTATGGTGGAATGTGAACAGAGAGAAATAAAGATGGTAGGCAATAAAAACCAGGATGGGGAACAGAGAGATGATGGAGTTATATAGGCAAAGGCAAGAAAGAAGAAACTCTTCTTTGAGACAGAATGAACAGACCATTCTTAATAGGCAGTTAATGTCTGTGCCAAACACTATGTTGGCTGGTGCCAGAGGTCAACTAGCCATAACACTTTACAGTTCATCAGTCACAGTAGCCTGGTTTAAGTGTTCAATAGTCCAAAGTGGCTAGAGCAGCAAAGAAGCAGAACACTTCTATCACCACAAAAAGTTCTAGTAGACAGCACTGGTCTAGGAGAAGTGAACTACAGAATGAGAAAAAATGTAGAACCAGAGAGTCCTTGAATGCGAGGATAATATTTACTTGGAAAAATACAAAATTTGGAAGGGAGACTGACAATACAAAAGTAATTGAAAAGATTAGGGGCAGCAAAAAGGGAGAATAAACAAAAGACTAGGTTGGACAGAGAGAAGAATGAAATGTTTTTGCAGCAATCCAGAACTGAGTGACAGGGATCTAGTTCAAGACAACGACGGTAAGGATAGAGGGAAAGAAAGCAGTACTGTCGATTGTCATTATTTGAAGATCCTGTGTTTGCAAATTTACTCAGTCACTAAAATGTATTTGTCAACACCAACTCAATACTTGCTGTGCTTTCATGGTCATTCATGGATTGGGGCAGAGTGGAGGAAAATTAAATCACCTAGTGACCGCCTGAGGTTGAACAAAGCGATGTTCTCCCTTCTCATTTAAGCTCACCCTGCAAACAAGTGTCCTTTCTGTGGTCTATTTAGTGGCACACTTTCTGCATTTTTGTGCTTTTTGTTGGTGATTTCACTGCTTAAAATGGCTCCCAAGTATGGTGCTGCCGTGCTGTCGGGCAATTCTAAGCACACAAGGCTGGAATGTGCCTTCCAGAGAGAACACTGGATGAGCTCCAGTCAGGCATGACTTAGACAGCTATCAGCCATGAGTTCGATGTTAGTTAATCAACAGATTGGAAACAAGGCACCTCTAAACAGAAATACACATAAAACAAGGTTATATATTGATCAGTTGATGAAAATGTGGAGGCCAGAGGCTCATAGGAACCTAAGTTTGTATTTCCCCTGGGAGCAATGGTACCATATTCACGAATTCCTGTGTTCACAGTGACTCTAGACCCCAACTACACACGGTGAATCCTGGAAATCATGTGGAAGGGACACTACACAGAGGCAGTGACAGAAGCTGGACACTAAGAGGTTGACAAAGAGCAAATTAATGGACACCTCAGACCGTACATATTAAAGCAATATGGTACCAAGTCCAAACCAGAATTTTCTGTCAAGTAAAGCAGAAGATTTTCTCACACTCACTGGAAAGAAGCCACTCATGACTGGCATTTTTGTCACGCATACTCAGACTATTCTTTAAATCCATTGCTACTGACAATCCAAGCAATACTTTTAGTGCTTCACTTTTTAAACTTAAAAAAAAAAAAATTGGGTCTGGGACTTCTAATTTCTGAGTCTCTATGTGAATCATTCCCCGTCTTTATTTTTACACTATTTCTTTATCCAAATAGTTGGCAAATAGAAGTTAGAAAAGTAAATGGTACACTGAACCCATTGACCTACCAAGTATGTATCTGTGGGATTTTAGTTCCAAAAAGGCTTGAGCTTTGAAAAATCTATAAGAGAATCCTTACTAAAATATTGGAAACTGAATCTTTTTTCTCAAAATACAGTTTGGAAGAAGCTGGACATATTCAAAAGGAATCAATTTGTAAGAGAAACAAGTCCAAGAATTGTAATCCTTCAGGTGATGGATCAATGAAATTAAATAAATATGAGTCAGGTTATTATGTGTCAAAAAAATCTGTAATTTAAATTTCTTGCCTTTATTCCATGGCCTTTTACTGTATGTAGCCACTGAATCCCTTCCAATAAAATTGTAGCTTTAAAAACCCTGAGCCAAAAATTCAGTTCCTTCACATAGACCATGAGTAAAAATATGAAGCAAATCACTTACAGCCTACCCTTAAACACCCCCACTGCTTTTCATTAAAGCTGAAAGTTTATGTTTGCATAGTGTTGCTAATCTAAAACAATAGAAATACATGCTTCTACAGTGCAAACAATTCCCAGAGAATGAAGAAAAAATGCACGGAATTGTTTGGGGGGCAAAGATGACAAATCCCCAGGATCTCATCAAATTACACTAACTCTTCAATATCTGTGTCTGTCCCAACACCTTGGCAATTGGTCTGTTACCATGTCATTCATAGCTCCCTGGGATCCCCTTCAAGGTTCTCATGACTACTTGAAATTTTAGAGTCATGCAGCTATGTAATTAATAACTCTGTCCCTGGTAGATTGTAAGTGCCTGCCAGGAGACCTGTTCTGCTCACCACTGCATTCTCGGTACTCAGTTGAGTGTCTGCACACAGGAGGTGCTTTCTCATGGAAACTGTTGTTCAGTGAATGAATGAGTCAATGAGCCAATGAATCTCTGCCCTTTTCAGATAATCTCTGTACCCCTCCCTTAGGTTCTCATATGGGAAAAAAACAACATACAATGAAAGGACATGCCTCATACAACCAGACTTAGAAAAAACCAGGGTTGAGCCTTATGATTCCTTTGTGTGGCCTCTTCTCCCCAACTCAGTGCAGAGCACACAGGTCTCAGTAAATGGTGCAGACATTTCTATTTATAATATTTGTTTCCTGCAGCTCTGATGAACACTCATATTAAAAAATGCCCTAACTTTCTGATCTTGGCTTCCATCTCTCATACCCAAGAATAGGCTTTCTAGTTGAAGCTTTTCTTTTTTATTTTTTACCCTTGAAAAGAAAATATGGTTTTTAATCACTTGGGAGCATTAAACTAACTAGTGTAGCAAAACAGTCAAGCACAATTGAGAAGATGATATATAGTCACTTAGAGCTAAGAGACTTGGTTCTATGTGCTAGGCTGGAAGTACTCAAGGTTCAAATTTAAGTCTCAACAGATAGAAGTTATCATAGATCATGAGGTCACACTCAAAATGCACAGTAGTCACCAATTTAATTCCTCAAATGTTAAGGGTCTTCTATACATCATCTTAAAAAGACAATTATCTATCCCTTATTCTATAAATGGTCTCCTAATTTTAATGATACATGCCGCATTTCCAAGTGCACTGGACCAGATAATTTAAGATATAAATAGCGTTGACCTCTTACTTAGCTATTAGCGCTTACAAGAAGAATTATGCGGGTCCTCTTCTCGCTCCACCAAAATTCTCAAGAAACTGTCGTTCATATGTCCCTACCTTTGACACTTCTGCTAATTCTGACACAGTTTGGATATACTGTGAACAGAGATAAGGCTTTTTCCTTTCTCTCTCTCTCTCTCTCTCTTTTTTTAAATGTGACCCAAATTTCCAAAGCCTACCGTTTTTCCTTTTGTAGAACCATGCCTTTAAATGTTGAATTAGAGGCTTCAGCTCTAATAATCAATATTGTTCTCTCATATGAGAATAGCGCTGCTAATGAAGGACTTGCACCCAGAGGAACTTGTGCAAAATGTATTCTGAAAATCTGGGTATTTAATCTGGCATCGGAAACACTCATAACTGAAAATCAACCTGAATAATAAACAGTTATCACCCTATTGCTGAACTAAGGCCAGATGAGGGACACAAAGAAAAATGAGATATATTTGGTTTCATGAAAAAAAAAAAAGCAGCTGCCTTCTTTATCATACGAAAAAAAAATGTGTAAAAGGGAGCCAAAAACTGCTTTCATTTTATTATTTTTGGAAACAATGAGAACATTTGTGGTAAGTCCTCCAAAGTGTGGGGGGAAATATGGCATCAATGCAGGCTACAAAGCCTAAATGGTGGGTTTTGAAGTCTAGCTACCCTTTGGCTGAAGTGGCAAACGGTCTGTAAGAATTGGAAAACACTTTCTTAGAAAGCCTGTACTAATCCAATGCACAGAGCACGATAAGAGTTGGATTTCTTACAGAGGATTTTGAGCTATTTTACCCAGGGACCTGAGAACCTCAGGATATGCTCTCTTGACTTCTGACCATGGCTGACAGCATCGACAAGACACATATTTGCTGAAGGCAGGCCCTATCTCCCCACAGCTGAGCCAGGGTAGCGGGGCTTCTGGATGAGCAAAGGGAGTACAACCAAACCCAGTGAATGGGCTGCAGACATTCTTGGGGAGAAACCATGGAGATTACCAGGAGAGAATAACCCCTGGACAAATGTCTCCTCCCTTCCTGATCTGCTTCAGTCAACAAATGCACACTCAAAGATCAGGCCTGTGCTGATACAAGCTGTATAAGCTGTTGGTCTATAGCTTGAGATACCACATCATCGTTCAGAAAATAACAACTGGAGACAGAAGCTCAGTTGTATCTGGAATGATGAGAGAGAGAAAAAAAAATTACACAACAACAATCTAGTCTTTCCCTTCTCGGAGACTGAGAGTGCTGATCTGTCATTCATCCTAGGTCCTCTCCTTGGATTTAAGGAAAATGAGTAATCTTTAGACAAGAAAGTTACACCGAGGGGTCTCTGTTCACAGGTTCAGATCTTTCACAGACTCACTGGTGGAGCTATTTTGCCCTTAGTTTTGCTTCACCACATTTTCCTGACATCCTCGGTCCAAGAGCTCTTGCTTCCTGCTGTCTCCAGTCTCCCACCAAACACCTGTCATCCCTCGCCACCTCCCTGAGACACCTGTCCTCGGTTCTGGCGCCAGTGTCATTCAGGCCCCTGAGGATAGGACACGGACCAGATCATCAGGCCAAGTTTTGCAGGTTTCTTAACCGGACAAAGTGCAAAGGGAATAAGCCCCAAATGGAAAGTTATAAAAGGAGACAGTCATCATTCAGCAACAGCCCGGTATGGCATTCCAGAAAGCAAAACTTATAACAAAGGCCCCTCTGCAGGGAAAAAAAAAAAATCACCCCATTCTTTTTTTGTTTAGGATTTATTTTATTTACTCTAGAGAGAGAGTACATGTGACCAGAGGGAAAGGCAGAGGGAGAGAGGAAGAATGTCCTCAAGCAGATTCCCCACTGAGCGCTGAGCCCAATGCAGGGCCTGATCCCAGCACCCAGATCATGACCTGAGCCAAAATCTCAGCTGCTCAACCGAACTGCTGGCTGAAAGAGCCAGCTGCTCAACCAACTGAGCCACCCAGGTGCCTGGAAGTCATCCCATTCTTTAGGTTTACATGACCAAATTTGCAAATTCACACTGAAGAGAAGGGAAGGAAAGGGAAAGGAAGGGGAGGGGAGGAGAGGGGGGAGGGGAGGGGAGGGGAGGGGAGGGGAGGAGAGGAGAAGAGAAGAGGAGGAGAAGAGAGGAGAAGAAAAGAGAAGAAAAGTCTTCATGTTTTCCATTAAGTGATCTAACCCTGTTTAAAAGCCTCAAACAAAAGTAATCTAATTGGGTGATCTTTCAGGAACTCCGTTTTCCCATGGAAGCTTTAGACTACTGCAATCCAGTAGAGCCTCTGCAATGAAGGAAATGTGACAGAGCTTCACCATCCAACAGAGAAACCACCAGCCATACATGGCTATTGATCACTTGAAAAGGGCCTGGAAGGGTGTCTGGGTGGCTCAGTCTATTATAAGCCTCTGCCTTCAGCTCAGATCATAATCCTAGGGTCGTGAAATTGAGTCCCACATCCAGCTCCCTACTTGTCAGGGAGTCTGCTTCTCCCTCTCCCTCTACCCCCAGCTTGTTCTCTCTTTCTCTCTCTCATGCTCTCTTTAATAAATAATTTTTAAAAAATCTTTTAAAAAAAGAAAAGTGACTAGCAAGACTGAATTTTTAAAATTACTCAAAATTTACGTAGCCACAAGGGACAGAGGTACATATTTTATTTTATTTTTTTTTAAAGATTTTATTTATTTATTTGGCAGACAGAGATCAGAAGTAGGCAGAGAGGCAGGCAGAGAGAGAGGAGGAAGCAGGCTCCCTGCTGAGCAGAGAGCCCGATGCGGGGCTCGATCCCAGGACCCTGGGATCATGACCTGAGCCGAAGGCAGAGGCTTTAACCCACTGAGCCACCCAGGCACCCCCAGAGGTACATATTTTAGAGTCATCAGGATATAGATGATATTTAAAACAATGATGAATAAATAAATAAAACAAAGAAAAAAATACACACAGGTTGATTTATACAAGGGATTCTGTGGCTAGTTTGGTGTTCTGAGACACTCCTTCACTATTCTATTGATCTGATACGATAATGGAGCATGTGTTCAGAAAAACAAAATTAATAACAAAATTAATTAATGAATTAATCCATATAGCTGTGTGTGACTAGTAACTGCCAATGAACCAACATGACTATAGATCATAAATGCTCCTGTGGTTGTGTGGCTGACACAATGTCATAGGGCAGGGGTGCCCTTGTTTCCATTCATCCTAGAACAGTGGGCTGGACCACAGCAGGCTGATAGGACCACCCATCCCTTCTTTGGCATAGCCTCTATCACTGAGAATCTGGTAAAACTGTAGGATATAGTTGTCTCCTGGTAGGTTACAGGAGGAGGTAAAGGTATTTAGATCATAGTTTTCTTTTTTGATAGATCCTGGTTGTCATGTCTGTTATCTTGATGAGAACATACACAAATAAAATCCTATTATAGGAAGTATCAGCTCTTCTTTTTCTCTCTTTTTTTTAAAATTGAGGTCTAATTAACATTTAACACGTTAGTTTTGGGTGTACAACATAGTGATTCGGTATTTGTCTACATGGTGAAATGGTCATCACAGTAAGTCTAGTCCCCATACATTACCATACGAAGTTACGGGGGGGGGATCTTTTAAGATTTACTCTCTTAACAATTTTTAAATATGCACTACAATATTGTTGACTAAGTCACCACATTTCTATCTTTCTCTCTCTCCTCCATCTCCTCCTCATCCCCTTCCTCTCCCTCGTCCCCTGTTCCTCTCCTTTTATTTATTTTTTTAATTTTTATTTAAATTCAATTTAGTTAGCGTACAATGTATTTTTAGTTTCAGGGATAGAATTTAGTGATTCATCAGTTGTATATAAGGTCCAGTGCTCATCCCATCAAATGCCCACCTTAATGCCCATCCCCCAGTCACCCCATCTCCCCACCCCCTCCCCTCCAGCAACCCTCAGTTTGTTCGCTAGAGTTCAGAGTCTCTTATGGTTTGCCTCCCTCTCTATGTTAATCTTATTTTATTTTTCCTTCCCTTCCCCTATGTTCATCTCTTTTGTTTCTTAAATTCCACATAGGAATAAAATCATATGGTACTTCTCTTTTTCTGACTTATTTTGCTTAGCATAACACCCTCTACTTCCATCCACATTGTGGCAAATGGCAAGATTTCATTCATTCTGATGACTGAGTAATATTCCATTGTATATTTATACCACATCTTCTTTATATCCTCCCCTTTTAGAGCAATGCTACTACTTCTGCCCCACACCCAAGCAGATGGCTGTCCTGGTCTCACTTACAGAGAAAGCTGTTTATAGACAAAAGCAACAGAAGAAACAAGGTGTTTTTCTAAACACATCTACCGCAGAAACATTTATTCTACAATTAGTTCAGTGTTACAATTCAATGAAAGGCCTATAGTGACCAGGAACATAAGGCAAACTTTCTAATAATAAAGCTATAGGTAAGCAGAGACATTCCTTAGCAATTGCTTGTTTTAAAAAAAGAGACATGAAGCCTTCAGGGAAATTCAGCTACCCAGCATTATATTCTTTCATACAGTACAAACCAAAGCCTTGGTAATGGCAGGGTATACGGATTGTCAAGCTTAAAACACTAAAATTATTCAGAAATGACAAATGGTATTGTTGCTTTTAATATCAGACTCTTCATCTGGATATAGAAGGAAGTTTCTTCTTTTGACTTAAATTTTCCTTAATTGGAAAGTCCTTTCAGAAAGAGACAAAAAGTGTATTCTTCCTTTTTTAGTATACAAATAAACAAAGAAAATAAAAATAGTAAGTCTTAATGTCTTTTATTTCTCATTTTAATCTTGCTGAAAAATATTTAATTTGTACAAAAAATGAATAAAATCATTGCAAGCAGCAAATAGTTCTGCAAAAGAAGGTTTCTTTATTTTTAATTCTGAAAATAATTGTATGTGTTACTGAATGGATTTATTTATTTATTAAAGATTTTATTTATTTATTTCACAGAGAGAGACACAGAGAGAGAGGGAACACAAGCATGGGAAGCAGGAGAGGGAGAAGCAGGCTTCCTGCCAAGCAGTGAGGCCAACGTAAATAACGCAGGCGCCCTGTGTTACTGAATTTAAAAACCCATATTGGAAAAGACTTATGCTGCCAGTCAGTAAGATATTTTTTAATGACAGTTTTTTATAAGATTTGTTATCCTCTTAAAAATCACCTCAAGAAAGAAAAAAAAAAAAAAAAGAAGCAGCATCTCACCCTCCAATGATTCTTCAGGAAATAAAAAAAAAAAATCTTTTAGTGTTCTGTTTGGTTGCTGCACTATATATTTTAAGAGATTTCAAGATAAATTCTGCAAAAAAATGAATAACTATATTTACCTTTTAAAATTAAACCTATATGTTTCTAAGATATTATTATATAACACTTCTATTAAATTTCAGGAAGAAAAAAATGTCAATATCAAATCAATTCTTACTAGTGATTTAAAACAAGTTGTTCTACCCAAATAACTCAGCCTTTCCCCAGTCTAGCTTGGAACGATCCTCCTTTGCTACTACTCATTTAGGGTCCCCTGGCACCTGAATCTAAATTGACTGGAGAACTTTGGTCAGTCATCCCGGAAAAATGTTCCAAAGCCTCCTAATATGACTTGGCTTAATCTTTTCGGCACTTGTCTCCCCGAATCTACTCGTCCTTTCAGGCTAGCATGTGGCTGCTGCCCTGCCAGCTTAGCCATTGTCCTAATTCTCAGCAAACTGTGTAACCCATAACTACAGAAAGTCAGTCTAAAAGGCCCTTTTTTGTTCATGTAAGATAGACATTTTCTCCATTAATTCCACTTGTACTTTTTGTCTAGAGATCATCCTGCTGACATGAGACAAAATTAGAGAGGACCTAGCAGGAAATCTGAAGCAAGCACCATCAGAATTACCATTGGACTTTGCTAGGTCAGTTACCGAGCACAGTTGACATTCAGTACATTTCCCAACACATAGACACAGAAACCAGCCAGACCTGCTACTGCTGTGAATACCAGGATGGCCCAACTGGCGCGTTAATAGCTGCATCCCAGCACTGGACAACACTTCAGCTACTTGGATCTACCTAACCCACAGCATCCGGTAGCTCAAAAGCAAGCATAAACTGGGAATACAAACGTTGTCATATTTGAGGCATTGTGGGCATGAATTTTTTTTTAAATACGTCCACAAATCTAAATGTATTAAGTGTCCCCTCATTTTTAGTGGTCATCATGTGCTTTCTGTATCAGTTTTTTTTAAAAAAAGGAAAAGTCGTCTGTGAGCAAAGCATTTACTGCTGCAGGAGAACAGTACGGGTTTGGTGGACAAATGATTACCTGGTGAAGTGGGCACCAGTACTTCCACCTACTTAGCTCAGATCCCAAGCACACCCATTGATTCTTAGCAAGGGACTGGTCCAGTGGGAACTCTGTCCTTCTGCAGCTTAGAGGTCAATGTGAAAACCAATTAATTGGAAAGAGTCAGACTTTCTTGAAAATTGATCCTTTTTTATTCATTCATAGTGTAGAGAAGATAGTTGAGTAGCTGGATCACTCAGTAACCCACACAAAGTCTGATCGCAATCAAGTTAAATTCAAATCATGTCCAGTGGTTTCAGCCCTCGTGTCCTTTCTACTGGTTCCTGATGTCTCTGACACCCTCCAGACTGAAGGCTCCCTGTTTTACTAAAAGAATAATGTTCAGTGCTCCTTTCTCTTTTTCAAGGAAAATCATTAGCTTTTTTAATTAATATGTGCCACAATGACTATTACCTTTTGGAAATACTATTCCTTTTCTGCATTGCCGTCTTCTCGATTTCGCATCTGCTGATGTCTGTGTACCAAATCTATCCTAAACTGTTTTGTCAGCAAGTTATTTCCAGAAAAAAAAAAAAAAAAAAAAAAAACAAGACAAAACTCCCAAAGTCTGCCTGAGTGATTTCTCAAGAACCTTGTGGCTCACTGGCATCCTGCATTCATGCAAAGGAGTCTATAACCAAGAACTATTCAAGTCAAGTGTGACACTGAAGAATTTGTAAAGAAAATAAAATCCCATCTCAGAACAAAAGTGCCCTTTCATTACATAATTTCTACATATAAAAGTTGATACCATTAGACTCCTTTAAATCTACTATTAATGAAAAGAGGCAGATTTTAAATCATGTCCTCAATAAGCATAAATGAAAATGACACAAGCCAGTATCTTGGCCCATCACTTCCAACACATAGCACCTGTGCCTCTCCTGAACACTAGACACATAGTACCTCATGTGGACATCTTAAACCAGCAGTCTCCATACATCATACCCTCATCTCCTGCATGAATATAAGACCAATGACTCCTTGACCAGCTTTCCCACCTTCATGGATATCTTGATTGACCCAGCCTCTTCCCTTGTCCAGAGTCCTGACTTCTAGAATGCCCAAAGCCCAGCACCCCAGCTCTGCTTCAGTAGCTGGACAAAAGAGGATAATAAGGATGGCAGAAAGGTAAGAAACTGCTAGTGGGGATTGCAGAAACACTATGATGGGTCAGAAGGTTGGAAAACCAAAACTCTGCAAACTGATCATAATTCTCCCATTGTGTAAAACATGGTCCCAGTGCCTACTAAAAGTCAACTGTTGATTTAAGTAGTCCTCCGGCTCTCCAATGTAACTACTGAATACTCACCCATTTGTTATCTTAACTTTAATTTTTATTTTTTTAAAGATTTTATTTATTCATTTGACAGAGATCACAAGTAGGCAGAGAGGCAGGCAGAGAGAGAGAGGAAGGGAAGCAGGCTCCCCGCTGAGCAGAGAGCCCAATGTGGGGCTCGATCCCAGGACCCTGGGATCATGACCTGAGCCGAAGGCAGAGTCTTTAACCCACTGAGCCACCCAGGCACCCCTTAACTTTAATTTTTAATTAAATTTACCATTATAACTTAAACTCAAATTCAAAAATGTTATCTAATTCTCTTTTTAATCATGGAACTATGTATCCCTTGAGAAGTGGATATCATGGAAACAGTAAGCAGTGATGAGGAAGAGATACTACGAAAACCATGTTATGGAAGAACAGAAAAAAAAAGAAAAAAGAAATGAAAGCTGAAAGAAATCCCAAGGGTAGCCTGGAGGATGGAATTCAATAAGGCAGCCTACGGCAATAGTGTAACCACATATCAAATAAAATAGAAGTGGGTCTGTAACATGAAGTCCTCACTCTCTCCTGTGCTTCCTACAGCAAGTGGTAAAGAAATGGGGATACCATGGAGAAATACCCAGTTTGACCCAATAACCAGTACTATCCCCATAACTGTAGATGATGGCCCAATCTCTGCCTCCTCCACCCAGCGTGCTTCTTGTCCCCATGACATTTGCAGCAACCACTTGATGTAATTAAGGTTATGGCCTATTATGGGGTTTAATCATGTCCCCAAAAAGATATATTGAAATCCTAATCCCCATTACCTCTGAATGTGACATTATTTGGAAAAAGGGTCTTTGCATACATAATCAAGATGAGGACTTTAGGGTGAGCCCTTAATCCAAGATAACGGATATCCTTATAAGAAGCCAGAAGAGACAGAAACACAGGAGAGGAGAAGGCCATGTGATGATAGCAGCAGACACTGGAGTGATAGACGTGCAAGCCAAGGAACTCCAAAGACTGACAGCTGGAAGTGAGGAAGAGGCAAAGGAGAATTCCACCTCAGTTCAGTCTCAGAGGGACCATAGCCTAACACCTGATTTTGGACTTTCAGATTCACAGCTGGGATAATAAATTTTGGTTGTTTAAAGCCACTCATTTTGTGGTTCTTTGTTAGGGAAGTCCAAGGAAACTAACTCATGGACCTTAAGTTGAGTCAGTTGTCCTAGATTTCTAAGTGGGCCCAACACAATCACGGGGATTCTTAAAGGTAGAGAACCTTTCTAGGCCATGGTAAGAGGGAGAAATGTGATGGTGGAAACAGAGTTAGAGAGATGCCATGCTGGCAGCCTTGGAGATAGAAGAAGGTGGCCACAGGCTAAGAAGAAAGAAGGCCTCTAAGTGGAAAAGGCAAGGAAGGAGACTCTATAGCAGGGTCTCCTGGAGGAATGTGGCCCTGCCAACCCCTTGCTTTAAGCCCACTGAGACCCATGTTGGGCTTCTGATCTCCAGAAGATCATCATGGGTTAAGCCACCAAGTATGTGATAATTTTTTATGGTTGTGGTAGAAAACTAATACAATTAGGCCTAGATTACAACAATAGTGTACTCAATCAACATTATTATTGTTATTATTTGAATTTCATCACATTTTGTGGAACTCTGTCTTCTCTCATGTTATGTAGGTACCTAATTAATGTCCTCAGTTTTCCATCTTGACCCACAAAGCCTAAAATGTTCTCCATCTGGCTCTTTATAGACAAAGTTTGTTGACCCCTTCTTTTGAGTGTTAGCAAGTTTCATGTTAGTTAAAAGGAAAATACTTAAAGTGTAGATCTTTCCCTTCTTGATATTTCTTGCTGAATAGTTTCCTGAAGTTCAGATTAGAGGAGAATTATTATGAAAAGCTGTATAATTGTAATGCTCAGAAAAATTAAAACAAATATACTCACTCTTACTATATTGGTTCTTTTTAAAACCCATTTGGGCAGTCTGTGATGGGCCACCACAGTGCCCTTGGAATGGCAAACTATGAGTCAAGAATCAGAAGGAGGTATTAAAGATCTGGGAACAAAGATGAGTACTGACTTCTATTTCCAGAGACCACTCCATGCCCAATCATCCCAGACAGAAGAATAAGCTACCATTCCTACCCACAGGGGGCTTTGTAGCACCAATAGTGAACTAGCTCTCTATAAAAGCCAAAGCGTTTGATAAGACTTTCTCAGCATAAGACTGAGAAAATAATAAAAAACTTTCCAACTTGAAAAAAGGAGATTTACCTATAATATGTTCAGAATTCATTCCTCTAGGGATTTCTTCAGAATTCAGAAATTCCAAATGAGACAATCAGTAAAGTTAAATAAGATGCTGTTCTTGCGTATTAATCATCTGTTCAAAGAGTTCAAAACTTATTTGTCTTAATCACACCATTTGGAGGTTGGGAGCCTCATTTGGAAGCACTGGAAGCGAAGAAGGTGTAAATAGATTGCTGAAGACAGGCTGAGTCATTAAGAAAAGTGATTAGCACTGCCAGATTGTCCCTGCCCTACAAGCTAGTTAACCCTGCTCTTGTTTGAGAGAAGACGGTAGCTTAATGGAAAGTATCTTTTATTCGGTAATAACAAATAGTTGTTTAGTGTCTACATGCACCGGGAACAGGAAAGCCAGATTTACCCCAGCTCCTTAGTGAACTCAGTCTTTTGCTGTTAGAACAGTGGGTGTGTTTAACGCTTGCCTCTCTCATACCTCAGCACGTCCGACACTACCCCACAAGAGCTGGGCCGTGGGCCCCATTAGCAGACTAGGCACACGCAGAAATATCTCCACCATTGCCAGATAGCTCAAGAAATACAGTAGACAGGCCAGACATGGACTTCAGAGTCAGTCAGACTTAGGTTCAAATCCACTGTCTTTATCAGCCAGGTGACAGTGGGAAAACAGATGGGCCGGTTTTCAGAGCTCAGACATAAAATGAGCATAGCATGTCCTTCATGGTGAGCTATGAGGACACAGAAGCTCATCCAGCTGGCTACCATAGAAGGTCCTCAGTAAAATTTAACCACCATGAATGTCTTTGAAGGAGATAAAGCAAATGTATAGAACACTTAAGACATCTTTGAATAGTTCCGTAGAATTCTTATTCACTAACTAGGTTTCTGTCCCAAAGGGGCCTCAGGAAAGGAGCCCCTGCTCTATGCGCGCACGTACCTCACACGTACTTTTGGTAGAACTGTCCTGAGATGGTGAAAATGTGCCAGGAAATGGAAGAATGGCACATTAGACAACTTGGAACAAAGGCACAGTATTGACTATTACTTCCAGAGACACACAGAAGCCTCCTAATCCCAGTACAATATGAGGATGTCAACAATTTTAAATTGATGAGAGAATGAAAGAATAAGAGATGCATGGAAGGAAGGGAGGGTAAGGTGAGTCGGGGTGGCAGGGGCCACCAAGGTGGGCAGGAGGCAGGCAGGTGCACATCTCTAATTATGTAGAGCACGTGGTGCAGTCCCTCTACCCATCTGCACTCGGGTGTCTGGTGAGCGGGGACCATGGTCACTCTGGCTTTAAAGTTCTGTGATTGAAATAATTCTATTCTTTGGAGGTAGAGCAGGGATAAATGACAATGGAGAGGTAAGAAGGTGATTTAGACAGTTTTTCAAAAAAAAAGATAAATGGCTAGTAAAGATAAGCAAAACAAATGATCTATCTTTTTTTAATAATGCAGATTAAATCAGTGTGATGCAATGTTCACCTATCAAATGAACAAAGAATTAAAAAGCAGACTAGGGCACAGGGAAATAGATGCATTCAGACATTGGTGGCAGAAATGCAAATTGATGTAAGAGTTTGAAAAATAATTTGGTGATACTAAAATAATTTAGAATGTTTATACCTTTTTACTTATTAATTCTTCTTGGAAACAATCATACTGGAATTATAAGGAGAAATGCCAAAATGCTCACAAAAAGTTATGTACAGAAGTGAGGCACAACAGAGAAAATTGGAAATCCCCCAAGTGTTCAATATTAACAGGATGCTTTAAAAAGCCAGAGCATATCCATATGCTGGGGAACTTTGTAGCCATTAAAAATAAAGGCTTTTCAATAACATGGGGAAATTTAATAACATTAAAAATGTCAAGTAAAGAAAGCATATGTTCTCACATAAGCTAAAAATGTATTGAGAAAAATACACCCAGAAATTAATATTGCTAGAATTATGAACACACGTTTCCTGATTCTTTGTATTTTTTTCAAATATTCTAAAAGCATATGTGTTATCCTTAAGCTCAGGAGCTCAGGAAGGATATGAAGCTAAAATAATTACCATAATAAGAAAAAAGATAAAATGGAACTGTTCTTGTCTATTTGCTTTCATAGTTCTGAGGCCTTACGTCCATGGAAAAATAAGAAAATATTCGCTGGAAAAATAATTTCATTTATTGATTTCTGAGAGGCAATGAGGCTATGAGAAGAAACAGGTGGCAACATAAATTATTTTTTTTTAAGATTTTAGGTATTTGTTTATTTGTTTGTTTGTCTGAGAGAGAGCATGCATATGTGCATGAGCAGGGCAGGTGGGGGAGGGGCAGAGGGAGAGGAAGAGAGAATCCCAAGCAGACTTTGCACTGAGCCTGGAGCCCCACACAGGCCTGACCCCATGACCCTGAGATCATGACCTGAGCTGAAAACAAGAGTAGGACGTTCAACCCACTGAGCCACCCAGGTACCACAGGTGGCAATATAAATTCTTGAAGAGGGATCTGCTCCTAGAAGAAACTTTCTAAACCTCTCTCCAAAATATATGCCACATAATATGGCATTTTTCATTTCCATTTTCCAGACTTCTTTTGATTGAATAGTTATGCAATAGAATTAAAGCTTTATAATATATCCATGCTACATTCTCTTCCTAGATGCTTTACAATTATTTCACCTGTAATAAATTTCTTAGAAGTCAGGGAAAGAAAAGATTCTTTCTGCAAAAGTCTGAAGAGTTGCATTGCATTCAACTATGATATGCTGTGGTCCCTTGACTTTCTGAGCAGAGATATTTTAAAATATTTATTTTCTCCCATCTTCTTCCTCTATTACTTGACTTTTATATTTTAATCTGAATTAAAGGATCTATCATATAGGGTTTTATCTAAGTCCTTTTATATGTATACATATAATATACATATTTATGGCCTATATAATTACATATATATTATATATGATTTGTTATTTACTTAATATATATATATAACAAATCATGAGAATAATGATGTGAACGCGACATACTGCGGTGATCATTCTACAATAACATACATGTACCAAATCTTTATGTTGTATACCTGAAACTAATATAATGTTGTATGTCAGTTATATCTCAATAGAAATATATATGTAGGGGTGTCTGGGTGGCTCAGTGGGTTAAAGCCTCTGCCTTCAGCTCAGGTCATGATCCCAGGGTCCTGGGATTGAGCCCTGCATTGGGCTCTCCGTTCAACAGGGAGCCTGCTTCCTCCCCTCTCTCTCTCTCTCTGCTTGCCTCTCTGCCTACTTGTGATCTCTGTCTGTCAAGTAAATAAATAAAATCTTAAAAAAAGAAATATATATGTAGCAACAATAATAATAATAAACCATATCAGATGCAGAATAAGAAACTTATCTTGTAAAGATATCCATATGAATTAATACGACACGTTCCCTGGAATGTAGCCTCAAGAATTTACCTGCATTAACATGGTATAACTTTTTCTCAGTAAAAGAAAATATGTACATATGTCAATAAGTAAAGCTGACAATTTACAAAACAGGAAGATTGCAGCTATTGTAATAGTAAGTGAAATATTGCCATTAATAAGCTTAATATTTATCTGGGTAACATAACCATTATTTCCTCTAAAATAGCTCAGATTAGGACTTACCTGCACTTCAGAATAGAATGGTATAGTGTTTTGCCAACTTAGGAAAGATTTCCTTTAAAGGAAAAGATCCTCTCACTCATTACAAATTTTGACAAATTATGTTTATAACAATATTAATATATAAAACGCAGGATCATCATCTATCTATATGACTTGTTTACAACTATAAAACTAAAAAATTAATTTAGAAGTTAAAAGCAAACAAAGCTACAAAAGTAGTATGAAAAACAATAACATTAATGTGAAATACCATACTGTTTGCTAAAACAAAATAACTATTCTTTTTTTTTTAAGATTTTTATTTATTTATTTGACAGACAGAGACACAGGGAGAGGGAACATAAGCAGGGGGAGTTGGAGAGGGAGAAGCAGGCTTCCCGTGGAGCAGAGAGCAGGAGGTGGGTTTCAATCCCAGGACCCTGGGGTCATGACCTGAGCTGGAGGCAGCCTCTTAACGACTGAGCCACCCAGGCGCCCCCAAAGTAACTATTCTTACTGTGAATGTGATAATATCCCAGCACATTTAAAGTCTGACATATCTATATATGCAATTTTCCCAACATCTTTCTCTGTTCTAACTCCCATGAAATCTCCCCTGGGATGGAACATGCCGGGGTTATACATGGAATGTGCACAGGGAGCACACGGAAGCACACACTGGAGTAATACACGTGGTACACATAGGAAGCATGTGCAGGCACATGCCTGAGTTGCATGTGGAGGACAGTTCCAGTCTTTCCCCATTAACCTAGGAATAAATAAATAGCAGTCATCATGCTAATCACATGACCAACCCATGCTAATCACATGATCAACCCAATCAGAAATATGGGTAGTCAAATTGCATGACTGAACTCATGTATTTGGAACATCCTTACATTACTTTTTTTAGACTATAATCAAAACAGAATTATAAAATTAATCATTTTTTTGAGGAACACTCAGGCACTGGGAAAATGTTTATACATTCCTGTTTGAGGAACTCCAATATCTATATCAGGACTTAAGTCCAAATATTTTGAAAAGCTTTTTTTTTTTTTATTAATTAAATAGAATCCTAGAATTACTGATTTGAATAGAATTGCTAGGGAGCCTGAGTCTGGCCAGATCCGAGTTACTGATTTTTATTGCCGACTCGACCAACAGCATCAGCAACAGCAACCCTGGGTTGGGAGCCCAGGCATCTAACTGAGCCTAGTCTCCATCCTTGCCAGTTATCTTCTCTTTCTTATCATCTCTCTTTTCCATCTTACTGCCCTGCCCTTGCTCTTCTCAAGTACCACATTCATTTGGGACAAGCAAAACAGATACACTATTGAAACAGATTTGTTTCAATGTCATACTGACATTTGTTTCAATGTCATACTGACAACCCATTAAATAACTCCTCTGTGGAAGGAAAGCCATAATGGTTAGAGTCAGTCGCATAGCTAGAAATTCCAAATTCCCCTCCAAATATTTAAGACTGAGGCCTTTTCTCTTCATTAACCACAAAATAATCGACCTCTAAGGCCTGCTCACGTGTGTAGGTTAACACAGACAGCAATGGACATTCCACCTATATTTGGTAGATGTTTACATAGCCTGCTCTTACACATACAGTTATGGTCTCATGAGGAAAGCATGAAGAGAAACAGAGACCCAATAAGCTGATCTACTGAATTTTCAGCAATTCATTCAATTTAACAAATGCTTAAGTAACTGTGATCTGAAAAGTATTGTGCAGTTTTGAGTTTTCTCTTTACATCAATGATAAAATAAAAGAACAATATACCTAGACTCCAAGTTTTATTCATCCATCTCCTTTATTTAAAACATATATTGATCTATTGATCAGTCATCTTGATGTAGTAAGCATTGTGTTGGGTTCAGCAAAAGATTAAAGACAGGAGAGACTGCTTCTCAACTAAAGGATGGGGATATGTGTTATGGATCAACTGGCATGTACCTTTAGACTAGAAAACATCAGAACTGCAACAGAGAGACATGAAGAGGGAAAACAAAGAGATGCAAAGAAGGGCCTCTGGGTAGCTCAGTCAGTTAAGCATTCAACTCTTGATTTTGGCTCAGGTCATGATCACAGGGTCTTGAAATCAAGCCCTGCATCAGGCTTTGCACTGTGTGTGGATCCTGTTTAGAATTCTCTCTCTCCCTCTCCTTCTGTCCCTCCTTTCTACCCCCACTCACATTTTCTCTCTCTCTTTAAAAAAAAAATTTAAAAATTACAAAATAAAGAAAAGCAAAAGAAAAAGTAAGAATATGGTCAACTGCAAAGATCTAAGTTCATGCTCCAGTATTTTTCATTTGCTCTCTGTGTAACCTTGGGAAATTATTTTACCTCTTCAAGCCATAATTTCCTTTTATGTACCAGAAGGCTTAATGGAAGCACTTAACAAATTGTTTCATTTAATTTTTGTTTTTAAGAATTAAATGAGATAAAGTACAATATCTGGCACAGAATTAGTGCTCAATTAAGGCCACTTATTTTCAATATATTTATTATTTTAAATATTCTGTTGTTAAAATAGCATAAGAAAATGCACAGGGCCAGAAAATATAGAATGGAAATAGTAAAGTTTAGGTCTTAGAAGAAAAAATTTGGAATTTCTAGAGGTCTTCAACTTTTCAACTTGAAAAGTTGATCCTGGTCAAACTGGAAAACAGGCTGTGAAGTTTTTCTTCAAAAATGAAAGGGACATTATTACCAGATAAACTGAGATAATCCATTGCTCATAGAACTATCTTATAAGAAATACTAACAGGAGGGGTGCCTGGATGGCTCAGTAGGCTGAGTGACTGGCTCTTGGTTTCTGCTCACTTTATGATCTCATGGGTTGTGGGATCAAGCCCCGCACCAGGCTCTGCGCTCATCAGGGTGGGGAGTCTGCTTGAAGATTTTCTCCCTCTGCCCCTCCCCTCCAATTTCTCTCTCTCTATCTCTATCTCTCTCAAGTAAATACATAAATCAAGAAAGAAAGAAAGAAAGAAAGAAAGAAAGAAAGAAAGAAAGAAAGAAAAGAAAGACAGACAAACAGGAGTCCTCCAGAGTAAAATGAAAGAATACTAAACAACAAATAGAATCTACATGAAGAAAAATTAGAAGTACCAGTAAAGGCAACCGTATAGGTAAATATAAAAGACAAAATAGATGTAATTTTGGTTTGTAAATTTTTCTCCTAAATGAAAGATAACTGCATAAGTCAACAGTAATAAAATTATGTTGATGGACTTATTATATATAAATATTCATACTTATGATGTACAAGAGCACAAAGGGGAGGGAAGGGAGCTGTATAGCAGCAAAGCTTTTATGCTACTGACATTAAGCTGGTATTAACCTAAACTAGATCTTTAAGATAAGATGTTAATTGTAATCCCCAGAGTAAACATTAAGAAAATAACTTTAAAATAGAATAAAAAACAATGGCAGAATTAAAATGATATACTAGAAAAGATTTATTTAGCACAAAAGAAGATAGTAATGGAGAAACAAAGAGAAAAATAAGACATATAGAATACAAATAGAAAAATGGCAGATGTAAAATCTACCTTATCAGTAATTATATTAAATGTAAATAGAATAAACACTCCAATCGAAGGAGAGATTGACAGAATAAACAAACATAACACAATTATACACTGTTCTGGAAATACATTTTAGATTTAAGTCACACATAGTTTAAATATAAAAAGATTGAAAAAGATATACCATGCAAACTGTAACAAAAAGACAGCTAAAGTGACTATACTACTATCAGACAAAATACACTTTAAGACAAAAATTGTTATTAGAGACAAAGGACATTTTATAAGATTAAAATTGTCAAGCCATCAAGAAGACATAAAAATTATAGGTACATATGTACTTAACAACAGAGCCTAAAAATGCATGAAGCAAAACCTGACAGAATAGAAGGGAGAAATAGATAATTCGGCAGTAATAGTTGCCAATTTCTATAATAGAACAACTCGACAAAAGAGCAACAAGGAAATAAAAGACTTGAATAACACTATAAAACAGCTAGATCCAACGGGCGAGTATAGAACAGTCCTTTTGAAAACATCAAACAAGGGGTGCCTGAGTGGCTCAGTTGGTTAAGCATCTACCTTCAGCTCAGGTCATGATCCAGAAGCCCAAGGATCAGTCCCTCTCTCTCTTTCTCTCTCAGGTAAATAAATAAAATCTTTAAAAAAAAAAAAAAAACATCAAAATACAAAATTTTCTCAGGTGCACATAGAACATTCCCCAGGATAGATTAAATATTAGGTCATATATGCAGTATTAGGCCATAAATATAGTATATGTATATGATGGAATACTATTCAACCATAAAACAGAATGAAATATATACATGCTACCACATGGATAAACCTTAAAAACATTATGCTAACTGAAAAATGTCAGACAGAAAAGACCACATATTGCATGATTCCATTTATATGCAATGTCTACTATCGGCAAATCCAAAGAGAAAGTAGATTTCTGCTTTGCCAGGGTTGGGGGAATGAGCAGGAGAATAAAGAGTGATTGCTCATGGGGGAAAGCATTTCTTTTTGCAGTGATGAAAATTTTCCGGAATTAGGATGCTCATATGGTTTCGTGAAAATAGTAAAGGCTTCTGAATTACAGACTTTTGAAAGGGTAAATTTTATAGCATGTAAATTATATCTCAAGTTAAAAAATACTGGGAGGCACTGAAAGGTTGGTTGATAAAAGAAAACAATTTTGTTTATTGAAAAAAATTAATTGTGTGCTTTACAATGGTAGTAAAGACATGAATATGATGATGATGATGATGATGGCCATGATGATGAGGAGGATAGCTAAGATTAATTAACCTATACAAAAATTCTATGAAGCAGAAATTTTTTTATCTTCATTTTTCAGATAAAGAAAATCAAGTATAGAGAAGCAAAGTCTGTTAAAGTTATCCAGCGAGGAAAATAATAGCAAAAACAGAATTCGATCCCAGTTCCTTAGTCATTAGCAGTCGTTCCCCACTCTTGAGATCACATTTTACTGGTAGAAATAGACAAGTAGACATATAATAACAATCAAATAAAAACAAATATGTAATGAAGAAAAGCAAATGGGGGCAACACAAAAGATGGTTCTGTTTCTCAAGCAGAAAGGGCAAGAACATTCCTGGCACATAACTAGAGAAATTGGAGTCCTACAACGAGGATTTCAGACATTTTCTTGATGACTTGGCATCTGTTCTCACTCCCTATTGCCTTAACTCACTGCACGCCCCCTACACACACACATAGACACACACAGAGAAGCATGGTATAGGTAATTTAGATATTAGCTGAGCTTGTTAACTACATAATCATCTGACACACACATTGTAAAGTGAATTGGTTTCTTATTTAGCTTGGTTTGAAGGCCATGTTATATACTTTGTAGACAAGCCTTTAGGTACAGGGGCCTCTCTCCTGAACATTGTGAACTCTTTCAAGTTCTTGTTTGGAGAATTAATTGAAACTCATTTTTGACACAATTATTAGTAGCCCACACAATAAACTACCATCCTTACCCTGAACAAAATATATGTAAGCTGCTATCAAAGACGTAAAAGGTAGAGCACCAAGAGTCTACAGAAGGAAGGGTCACATCTTAAGCATAGAAAGCATAGAAAGAACATTGCATTTGGATAATGATTTTTCTGATCAAATTTGTTGCAGACAGACAGAAGACAGAATTAGATCAGTAGTGAGTTTACAGAGTAGCATTAACGATGAGAAAGGAATTGAATCCACAAATGTCACTTTGGAGAGAGGAAGCAGGATGTATATGTCCTCTCTTAATAGATTAATTAGGATAAACTAAACAGCATGTTCAGAAAGTTTATAGGATTGGCAAATAATGTTTTGGTAAAGTCATTATAAGCCATTCAGTAGCTATTATGATGGTAATTTACAGCCGTGACAATTGTCTAGACAAGGAAATTAAGACATTACTGGTTCCAATTTTAATTTGAAACAAAGCTAACCATATCATATTAAGTGTCCTGGTCTTGTGGCCTCTAGCCACTGGCTGCAAATGTTAAACTCATTTTCTGTTTTTCCCAGAACAGCTAACAGGACTGGGCAGAGGCAGGAGAAAGAAAGGAGTCAATTGTAAAGATATTTGGATTCAAGAAAAAAGACTCAGGGAAGAAGAAAGATCCTTCCTGCACGGCAATGTTATCCAACCAGCAGGGTTCTCAGACTGCCTGATAGTGAAGAACATCCCATAAACAGCCTCCCATAAGAGGTTTGGGTGTGTCTCTTTGAAAAGAGGCCACAGCTGAGCACAAGACTCTGTTTCTTCTGCCGTTATGACTTAAACTTAAAGCAAGGTGGAGGGTAGTGATCTTAATGAATAAGAGAGAAAATAGAAGGGGAAAACCCATTACTGTGAGCAGGACCTGGTAGGACAGTTCCTCAAGATCACAGTTAGGGGTAAAGGATTGTTAGACCTGCTATTCATTTGCATTTGATAGCAAGTGAACCACAAGTAGTTTTCCTACTGAAGTTTTATTACACTCTCTAAGGCAATTACTTCTTAACATTTCTCTGTTGGTCCTGCTACAGTAGATACCAGGTCACTGTTAGAGGTGGAATGTTTTGGAATCCCCCTTAGGGTATGCTGTCAAGTTCTACCCATAGCCTCACCTCTTCCCCAGGGGCTACCCTGGAGGGTGTCCTGGCTTGGAGAGAGCAATGTGAGGTTTGGATAGGGTTTTGTCTTCTCCTAAGACCTTGGCCAAGACACTCTATTCTGCTTGCCTTCAGTTTCTTTATCTGTAAAAGGAGGAAGGTAAACTTATACCTTCAAAATTCTATGGTTTTAGATGCCCCTTCCATATGAAATCAATTCTTCAATTCCTTTAAAATCAATAGAACATAAATATATAATTAGAGATACTTACATATTTATCTATAAACATATATAATAAAATGTTTATACATAATAAAACAAATAATGTCAATGTAAGTAATTTACATACAGAGCATAGCACACATTTACTATATACACAAGATATATTCTCATAGGGGTTTTTCAGTCTCTAAATAGCCCATACAAAATACTTTTAGGTCAGTACAAAGTTATTTTCACTTTCTCAGAATCAAAAGGTGGAAAAACCTCCTGCCACACAGTAGCCTGCTCCTGACTCAGGCTGGTATTTGGCCATGGGAAACCTTTGACTGAAAAGGAACCAACATCTGAAATGTGCTGTCTCCGCAGAAATGGCCTCAGACATGGCGATGAGATAAACCATGTTTTCTCTCACTTGTCCACTTTAGCCCTCTCTTTTTTGGGCACCAACCTGCTTCCCCAGCCTTCCTGGCCACCTACAGGACCTGACCCAGATCTGCCATCTTCTGATTCTCCATCACACTCTCTCTTCTAGAAGGTTCTTCCTCTACCTCACCCATTGAAAGTTGACCCTGCAGCAAACCACGGTGCTCCCATTAGACACCAACAGAAGCCAAGTCATAGTGCTAGACCAAGAATCAAAGGGATAAACAATGTTCTGAGGCTGAGGTTCTGTCATCCAAGTGGAAGAGGAAGTGCAGCTACAATGGTAGGTAAGGTATCTTCCAACTGTATAATTCTAGGACAAATCAGTCCACATCAATGCAAAATAGAACATATAAAATTTAATTGTAGCCTTCTAGGGACTATTACCCAGCCAGTGTTAATAATTCAAAGAGTAAATATTTCAGGCACGTGGGCTTTTCTGCTTCCACTGACGTTATATTCTCTTGCCAGCTGCCTATTTCTCAAATTGCCTGTAGGAAGCCATAGGAGCCTGAACTGCACTATACAACCAGGCTATTCACGCAGAAACTGAACAGAGCCTACTTCTGAGTGGGGGGATGGGGGTGTGGCAATTTTACTTCCTCCTTCTGAAGACCAGAGAAGAGTTCTGCTTCACCTGGCGAATTCTATATCCTTTTGGACTTCTTAAATATTGCTCCTGGAATTGACTGTCATTTATATATTGAGAGGAAAAATCTGCCAAAATGATTTGATTATTCAAATGCTTTAAAGAATCATTAAAATACTGACCCTGTGGGATGAAAGGAGCCTCCCTGCGCTTACTTGATACCTTCCCTCCTGCAGTCTTTGACACATTTGCTAGACAGCCTCAGCCTTTCAACGGGAACTAGATGTTTGAACTGCCCGAACAAATGGAAAACACTTACTCTTCACTCTTTGCCAAACTCCAAATCTAAAATTGCCTCAGTGAAATTACCCTCTCATGTCTAAATGTGATAAGAGTGACCAAGGTCTTGAAATATACAAGGAACTAACTCAAGAACAGAAACACTATTATTTCATTTACCACATATCTCTTGAGATTTGTAAAGCCATGTAGGCAGTTGTCTGTCTTATAACCTTTGCATCCATTCAAATCAAATCTCATCCACAGAGAAGGCAGGTATTGGTTGCTTATTAGTTAGAATAGTCTAGTACCTTCATTTATTAGAGCGCCGTTCCTTCAAAAAATTAAAACACTCAAACAGTATGTCATTGCTTAAAATCTTAACTCCCGAAATTGTATCTTTAACAGTAATTGTAAATATATATCTAAGAGTTAATGATCATTTTCTAAATGCTACGTCTGGGTTAAGATTAGCTTTGTCCTTATTACTTCATTTATCTTCAAAACAACCTGATGAAGCAAGAACCAGTATGACTTGGTGAAGATGAAAAACGGGCTCAGGTCACAAAGCTGGTTAGTCAGTTAGTTAGAATCCCGATCCTTGACAATAGACTACCTGATGGATTACCAGTCCTTCAAAAGGGTCCTTATTATCCAGCCTAATTTTTTTCCACATGTCCCCATTGGCATTTCATGACTGGAGGACCCAGAAGTCCTGTAACTCATCTCTCCGACTCCATGCTGTAACCTATTTCACAGTCTCCCCTGATCCTCCTACAGTGTTGATTTCATTCTACACCTGTTACATTCACTCCTGTAAGCCAGTCCTTTGGAAAAAACCCAAATTCACACATTCTTCGCATTCAGACCCCATGTGCCAACAGATCTTACTATTTCCAGGTAAAAATACTGAGTAAGCTTCTTTCTTCTTTACCAAAATCACATTCCAAGACTCAGTGCATACTCCTCTCCCTGTTTGAGATACCCTTCCTTCTGCAATGGCCAAGGTTCTCAAGCCCTACTTCCTCCAAGAAGCTTTCCACATAATTTAGCAGTTAGATTACACTTTTGGGACTCATTTTTATACTAGACCAGGAAAATAATCTCTGCTTCAGTAGAAAGACCACAGGGCTTGGAATCCAGAGACCTATGCTGAAATCCTAGTTTTTGTAATTTATGTATTACCTTGTAGCCTCAGGGTTTGCATTTATGATGTAGAGTCATTACTCTCTGTGTCACAGGATTGCTATAAGGATTAAAATGACATTATGAATACACACATATGTATGTGTGTGCCATATATATATGACATACACATGAATATATGTATGTATATATGCTTTTGTACACACACAATAGTTTTGAAAACTAAAAAATGCTCTAAAGAGGTAAAGAAGCATCGCTGTGTTTTTTTTTTCTATTTCTTTTCAGCATAACAGTATTCATTGTTTTTGCACCACACCCAGTGCTCCATGCAATCCGTGCCCTCTCTAGTACCCACCACCTGGTTCCCCCAACCTCCCACCCCCCGCCCCTTCAGACCCCTCAGATTGTTTTTCAGAGTCCATAGTCTCTCATAGTTCACCTCCCTTTCCAATTTCCCTCAACTCCCTTCTCCTCTCCATCTCCCCTTGTCCTCCATGCTATTTGTTATGCTCCACAAATAAGTGAAACCATATGATAATTGACTCTCTCTACTTGACTTATTTCACTCAGCATAATCTCTTCCAGTTCCGTCCATGTTGCTACAAAAGTTGGGTATTCATCCTTTCGGATGGAGGCATAATACTCCATAGTGTATATGGACCACATCTCCTTATCCATTTGTCTGTTGAAGGGCATCTTGGTTCTTTCCACAGTTTGGTGACCGTGGCCATTGCTGCTATAAACTTTGGGGTACAGATGTCTCTTCTTTTCACTACATCTGTATCTTTGGGGTAAATACCCAGTAGTGCATTGCTGTATGTTAACTGGTATGTAGAGATAGAGATAGAGAGACCGATCTTAGATTCCTAGAGGGTAGCAACCTTCTGTTGCTATTGTTTTCAGGTTCTAGCGTAAGGTTATATAAAGAATGCTCAGCAAATACTTGAATAAGAATTTTTCTAAGACCCTAGAGAGAAATCACTATTCCCATATTACACATTAGAAGTATGTAAAAGCTAAAGAAGCACATCAGTGACCAGTCAACCATTCGTCCATGGCAAATGTGGATCTAATTCTCACATGAGTTGTGTTTTGGTTTTTTTTTTTTTCCCAACCAGGCTCTTCTGTCAGCTTTCCCTTGATGAATCGGACTTCATTTTTAATAATGACATTCAGAGAATGTACTTGCTGTTTGTGGATAGCACCAAGTGGGTGGAGTGTCAACTACATTCGGAGGGTGTCACTGCAATTCAAAACAATCCTGACAACTTGAAGATGTGGGCACATATAAACAACAGCGTTGAGAAGACCATGCATTAAAAAAAAAAAATTAATGTTTTCTTTGAGTCTCCTCAAAAATGTTTAAAACGTGACCACTGAAATTTCAGATCCAGTGGACAATCTCCATGTTAGTAAATACTACTTAGGAACATTTGACTTCCCTATTTTTAAATCCTCCAACTTGAAAAACACAGAGAACATGGAGATGTTTGGAAGGGAATAATAGCCAAACCTAATGGATTAGTAAACTATGTCATCGAACATCACAGTTCACAGGAAAAAAAGAGTGTCTAATTGTACAGAAAAATAAAATCAGCTACCATCTTTTCCATATCCTTCCAGAAGCCTCTCTCTATATAATTCCATGATCTTTTCTTTTAAGTATTTTTCAGATGTTATTTATTTATTTGAGAGAGCGAGCGAGCATGGGCAGTGAAGAGGTAGAAGAAGAAGGAGTAGCAGGCTCCCTGCTCCCCTACTGGGGGCTCAATCATGGCCTTCCATGCCAGGACCCTGAGATCATGACCTGAGCCAAAGGCAGACTGCTTAACTGCCTGAATCACCCCAGGCACCTCTAATTCCATGATTTTAAGTCCTCAATTGTATCACTGAACAACCTTTCCTGGACAGACAATGAAATCTCTTTTGAACACATGCAACTGATGTTTAGCAAGAGCTTAGAGGATGCTACACGGATGGTCCGGAGGCTGAATGATGAGTGACCACGCATGATTCATTAGACAAAGTGGGAAAGAGAGTGGTGAAAAAACACTTAAAAAAAATTAAGCTGACATGGTTGTGATCTTGAAGCTGAAAAGAAGACTGGGGGACAAGGATCCAGAGAGGTGAGGATTGGAAACAAGTAGCAGTTTCCTATTTCCGTCACTGGGGGAAGACAGTAACAGCTGTCCCTCCTCTGAGCCAGTGAACCTGGAAAGGTGATCACGGTCCCTTTAGGCGCAGTTAGTCCAAAGAGCACACGCATAGGCAGATATTGACCAGCGGGGCCATGTGGATGCTGGTAAGACTTGCTCTCGTTCAGCTATGAGGAAAGGAGTCTTGTTAGCAATAAGCAATTTATGATATTTCATATGGGTTCTGGGAATGTGATGTGTGAGGGTGACAGCCAGGGGGCAGAAGGAGGAATTTTAGAAGTTCTAGAATGAACACTAGCCTGTTGTTAATATTACATAGAAAACATTCTTTCTATGCCACACTATATTCAACTGTATTGAGGAAAAAAATCCTTTATAGCTGTTTCCCAGAATTAAACTTTATTACCCTAGCAGTTTGGCTCTTGCGGACTTTACAACCATTCTAGTAAGGGCAAACTCATCTTGGAAAAAGTCTGACCCCAGTGTTTTTAGAGTTACTGTTTTTCACTTGTAGTATCAGTGACATCCTTAAACAACAGATAATCTGGCAAAATCTCCATTTCTGAATTCATGGCACTACCCTGACACTGGCACCAAAAGAACTCAGAGTCCGAATACTGCAATGCTGGTATTCTTTTCAGGTGCGGCCCCAAGTTATCTGAGAGGTGCAGAATGAAGAAAAGAGCCAATGGGCCTCTTTGTCAGAGCTTTGGAAGGCAGTACTCACCCAAACGTTACTGCAGGCATCCCTGAATGCCTTCAATCTCAGTATAGCTAATTAATAACCTGATAAGGATTTCCTTAAGTGTATCCAAAGCTGAGATAGAGCAGGTACAGGAGGCCCTATTCCAGCATGCTTACAAGAGAGCTGCCACCAGAATAAACCTAAGCACCAAGCAAATTCTGCTTCAGTCTGATATGGTGACGCACATGCATTTTCCTTCGCTTTAATAGCAACATATTTGCCTTCTCAATTCTGTTTTGTGTAAGTGAGTACTGTAAAAATCACTTCGCATTTCCCAAGAATGTATCAACAACTAATGCAGTGAGGCAGCCCCCAAAAGGTCTGGGTTGTGACAAAAAAAAAAAAAATATCTTTTACATATATATTTATAAATCCTAAATTGGATGATGTATATGCAATGTTTTGGTATAATTTTCATAATAAATAATAAAATCCTGAATAACTCTGGGAAGATATCAAAGCAAATACAGAGCTGCCTCTGGAGAAAGACACTGGGTGACTTTTGTCACATACTTGAGTTTCAATTTATTAGCGTGCTTCTATTACCTCTGAAAATATATAATTCATTGATTTGCATAAAGAATGAAACCAATGAGAGAACATTAATGAAATTAAATCATATTTATTATACTTCTCAAATCTCATGTGCTTATATTAAAAAAATAAAATTCTCCTGAAATAATTCATTTTAAACATTTTTCCACTTTGCTTCATGAAGTAATTTTTTTCTTATGGAATTAGGTTGCAACTCCTTATTTTTTTCCCTCCCAATTAACACAAGTTTTTATACCAATTTGTGAATATAATCTAACTTAATGTGACCATTTGCCCCTCCTCCATTAAATTTTATACAATTGGAAACAACTGCTAATTAATGCTTAATTGTTACCTACTGTGCACTTTTCTCTTAATTAGATAACTTAAATAGGTATCTTCTGTCAGAACAGCCAGCTTAAACTGTGTACAGTGGAAAAGATCATAGAGTCAGGTACTGTAGAAGGATGAGCCTTGCAGAACATGGGTTTTGAGTGTGTGCTCCAGTCAAAACTTTTCAATTAGAACAGGGCAAATTGAGTCAATGGTAACAGTAGCAAAAGTGTAGTTGGACTCAGCTTTCAAATTTATCAGGTTCTAAAGGACTGAGGTAAAGTAGGTAGGGAGGTACCTTTGTGCTTAGCTGTTGCACTACATATGGCTGTCCCCAAACAGCTTTTGCTTAGCTATTTCCTTCCATTTTCTCAGGAGATAAGCACCCTTCCCACACACCATCCCAGGGTCCATATCTTGGTTAAGATTTGGACTGGATGAACTGAACAACCTCACCCCCCACCTCCAGCACAGCCACCACCTCCTGGGCGCTGCCTCACTTTAGTGGTCAGGAAAACATAGGAACATATGAATCGGGATAGAACAAGTTGGGCATGGCACCATCCATTTGGTTGGTGCAGCTTCAATTATTTTTTATTCTTCTGGGGGAGAGGTGTCTTTATGATAAAACTGAGGGCAGGAAAGGGACAAATATATTTTTAACATAACGAAGGCACCGGTTGTATCACAAGGTGTGCAATTAAAGTCATGTTAACATGAGGCAATAAGATAGATAATATAGGCATGTCCTACAGAAAACAAATAAAGGTCTAAGTATAAGGAAAGTTGGTTTTCGCATTTCATGGGTAAACTGATGCAAATCAGATTAGGAGTATTCACTTCCTCTGCACACACTCACTCTGGCCCCATTGTGAAGATGGGAACAGCATAGCTTTCTTCCCTTCTGCTTATGGAGCCAGCAGAAATCCAGAGAAAGGCTTTGGCTTGTGCCATTGGTCTACATGTCTTTGTGTGCATGCAAGTGCACGTGTGCTAACTTGAGCTTCTAAACCTCTGAATATTGGTCTTCCCATCTATAAAATGGGTATTTTCTCTAATAGTGACCTTACAGAACTGATGGAATGACTAAATGAGAAGCTGAGTGTGAAATGCTTGGCAGGAAACATAAAAACTTTTACTATTATCACAGCTAATGAAAAGTACCTAGGGATATTGCACATAAACATTATACATTATTTACATATAACATATCGTGCTGTGACGGGTACAAAGTATCATATATGGTCCCTGATCTCAATTTGTCTTCAAAGTGTAGGGAGGGAGGAATTTATAAGACACAGCAAGAAACTGGTGACTTGGGCTTTATTTTCCAGAGAGAAAAAGTCTCCCCACATGGGTGGTTCTGGATTGGAAACTTATCTTCAGAAAGAAAGAGAATGTTACCATCTCTTCCCCAAGTAAGTGGAGAGACATAAGGAGACCTTCAGAAACAATCCACCTAAAGTCCTCCCATGGCCCAGTGAGTCTATTAAAAAACCGAAGAACATATCCCAAATGGGAAGTAGAAAGTGGGTACATAGCAAGCTGAGACTAGCACACTCATGCTGGAGACAGTGAGTGTTACCCCCACTAGGCTATCTTGCTGGATCTCCATGGATCACTCCCTCAAACTTTGCTTCTCCCTACAAGTAGCTGAAGAACTTACCTGTGGCTACTACAAGGGTTACAGCATAAACTCATCTAGGTGTTAGAACTTAAATAAGGCATCTAACTAATTCACACCAGTAAAAATTCAAGATATGTAGACACACACAAACACACACGTGACTATATGCGTTTATTTTTTCAAAGAGGGTGTTGCTAGACCAAGAGAATTCATATTTTCTGTCAGTTCAGATAGTGTGGAAGAAATATTCAGGGCATTGTGTCATCTTTCACTACACCACAAATTACCTCAATGTCAATAATTCATGAAAGCTGTATATGATAAAATGCTCAGAAACATATCTCCAATACTTTGGATTCACATTTTCCTAATTCGGTTAATGTGAAGACTTCTAAGATGCCCTCTTATACCTCTTAAGTCTCTAAACTGGAGAAAATTGTCAGAAGATGATCACCAAAGAAAGCAAGCAAACTGACCTCTTTCCGGACTACTATGATTATCCAAAAAATGGGGGGAGGCAGGCTTCAAATTATTTTAGTAACCTTCTCCAAAATAAATGGAGATTCAAAATAACTGGAAAACATTTGGGCTGGAATTAAAATAATAAGGGCAATATTTGGCAATATACTTCCCTAAGAAAGAAAAGAGTGTCCAGTTTTATAAAGACTTAGATAGTGCTCATAGACCTAGAAAAAATTTTCTTTGGTGGGATTGTGCCTTTGCCTTTTGGAGAAGAAAAATATCTTTTTCTGTTGTCGCCACAAAGGACTCTCAGTTCACTGAAACTTGAATTTCTGAGATAAGTTCCAAGCTGCGTGTATCATTTGAACAACATAAAAGCAATCCCTCCTCACGCAGCTGGTCAACACAGGGCCACTGAGAAGCAGCGCTGGTGGACAGTCCACCAATCCTTTCTCCTCATTCGGCATCCAACACGCCATCAGAAACCAAGGCTGGCAGGCACTCTGAGATTCTGGAACTGGTAGGACACGAATCAAGGATCATTCACTTAAAAATAAAATGCCTGGAGGTGCAAAAGAGTCTTTATTTTTTTGCATGCTATTTTCTTGTCAGGACATGACGTCATTCAATAAAAAGTCATTTAAGCTTTTAAAAATATACATATTAGCAGATCACACACTCCTATCAGTTGGGCTTGTCAATATCATAAATATCATGAACACAACAGATGGAAATGGCATAAACAGCAAAATTCTGCATTATTCATGGACTGTAGTGAGCTTTTCCCCAGGCTCCATGCTACCGAGGAGTAAGTGTATGTGTGTATATGTTCCAGGTTTGAAATGGAGTCTTAAACAACAACATAGCTTTTATTCAGGCTTTTTACATTTGAAGTTTGTTAAATTACTAAGTTTGAGCAGAAAGCACACTCCAGTTTATCCTACTTCTCGTATCAGAATGAAAATGTGCAATCCAAGACATAACCAAAATAATTTTGGACATTAGGAAAACATCTAGGAGAGTATTTATTAAGGGTGGGTCATATTTTCAAGAGCTGTCCTCCTGTTGAATAGAGATATTTCAGACCATGAACACTGCAAAAAAAATACTACCAGAAATAACCACAATCAATGACATGAGCCCACTGTATCATTTCCACCCAAAATACAGTGATTTTTTTACTTCCTTCTGCAGAGTCACACCCTTGAAGTGCAAGTTAAGGATTGTATGTTCTGCAATGGGTTTCCTGAGAACAGACTCGGAGATCGAGAGGCAAGGGGAGCTGGAACAACGTTCCCAGAAGCACACCTGCGAGGATAGGAGAAAGGCAGGATCGGGCAGAACAAAAAACAAGCCCTGCATATGGTAACTCCGGAAGCCTCAGGTCCCTTCTAAAGAGAGTCTGGAGCTGGGATGACCCTGCAGATGTGCCCCAAGTGAAGCATGGCTTGGTACCTCTGCACCAGCTGGACACAGGCAGCTGCTCTGCAGGCTTGACTTTGGGCCAGCCAGTTCCTGGTGGCGGACTACAATTCCCACTGAGGCGTACAGTCGTGAGCCCTCAGTGGCCCATGCTGACAGCCCCTGAGGTGGGTGTTTCTGATCAGAAGAAGCTATCTAAAATGAACAGTACAGTATCACCTACAAAGGGGATTTTTCCTTATAATAAGCACCACATCAGAGGTCAAGTGATAGCAATCTTGATTCATACTTTTATTTTTCTGAAGATTTTATCTATTTATTTATTCATTTATTTGAAAGAAAGAGAGAGAGAGAGCACAAGCAGGCAGAAGGAGAGGGACAAGGAGGCTCCCTGCTGAGCAAGAGCCTGACCTTGGGGCTCCATTCCAGGACCCTGGGATCATGACCTGAGCTGAAGGCAGTACCTTCAGTGACTGAGTCACCCTGGCGCCCCTTGATTCAACCTTTTAAAACCTAAGATACTTTTTAAGGATGCCTGACCAATGAACAAGAGTCTACTAATCAAGAGACAATAAAATTTTTTTAAATAAATAAAAGGAAGAGAGGAAGGATAAATACATCTTTTCATATCAACTCATTTATGTGAACAAGTGTTCTCAGCACTTCAAAGTATAAAAATGAGAATTGACACTGGACTTTTTCTCATTCTAGCAATAAGTAAGTTTTACCCTAGACACACGAACTGATTGAGATTTTTTAAAGCCCCATCCATTTCATTAAGATGCTCGTTTTAATATAACTTGAGTTTTCATGTTTACTTATTATCAAATCTATAAATTATGTTGTTTTGATCAGTAATTCTAATGAGAACTCAATTTAGAAAAATATGTTTTTAAGTGATATAACACTGTTATTACAGAAAGTTATGAAAACCTGAAGAACAGGAGTGTTTCAAGCATTGATGTGTTACTTTTGGTTCTGCAAGGGAAGTTAAATGGAAATAGGAGTTCGTGGAGGAAAAAAAGTAATAGAAAATTTCTATATGTCAAAGCAGGGTTTGTTTATAAATTTTTTAAATGGAAAATGGTGATTAAGGAATCACTAGTTTCCAGATATGATCATTACTCTAAAAGGAGTACTGTTGTACTTCAATTTTAAAATGAAAATATTTAAAATATATTTAAAAATTATACACTTTACAACTATGATATACACTTTACAACTATGATATAAAATTTAGGCTTCATTAGAAAATGTGCAAGGAACAGACAGATTCTCAAAACTTTTGAGTGAGCAGCACGAGGAAGCGAAAGAATTTAAAGAGTATGTCCCAACTTTTGGCTACTCATAATTATTTCCCCACAGGCCTGAAACTATTGCTTATGTAGCACCTCAGAACTACTCAAGAGAAAGATGTTTAACTAAATGTCCAGGAAGCATTTTAAGAATCCAACTCAGCACAGTAAAGGAGTGAAATCCGATCACATCAAAAACAATCTAGGAGAGACTGTCACTGAAAAATAAATAATAATAATAATAATAAATAATAAATAATAATAATAAACTCCCTCTCTCCAAGGGAGACAAAAATCCAACTGGTCTAAATTAAGAAGGCCAAAGGCTACATTGTATTGAGTTCAAACACTCATACTCAGCTTCTCAACCATGTTGCAAGCCCATTTCGGGGTTTTTTATTGTCATTAGGCAACTCTTGGTTTAGAAGGTGAAGAAGGTCTTGGGGACATGGTGGAGCCCCTGAGAGATGTTGCTGTGAGTAAATACAACCTCCCACCACAGCTAACTACTTTTCATCATTTCTTTTTACTGTCCTGCCTCCCTTCATTTTCTCCTTTTCCTTCTTATAATAGCTCCTCCTTCTACCCTTCCTCTTCCTTCTCTTATACTCTCTCAAGATCCCTATCTCATTAAAAAAGAAATGATTATGATTATAGTGCAAAATGAGCAACACAAAAATCACTCATAATTTTGCCAACACGAGAGACAGATTGGCCAAAGTAAGTTTACAGCAAGAAAGAACATATCAACAACACACCTTGATAAGTCTCTTAGAACCTTACCCATACATATCCCTCAAAAAACTAATTACATATAAACAATATGTGTGTGATTTACCCCCAGCCTTATCTATTAAAACATCTTAAAAATGCCTTGCAGATTGCATAGCTGTGTGTTCCCCTCATTCTGATCAGAATTTCTATGTCAAAATGACAACTTTGAATTATTTTCCAAGATTGTTTTGGTGCCTGCCATTTTAGCTTGAAACGAATCAGATTTGTGATTCAATTACTTCCAAAATTTTTGAAATCGGGATTACGGAAAAACCGACAATGTGGGCAGATTTTCCCTGTTTAGTACCTCTTTTGCCACTTGGAGTCTGCAAGCCCATGTTGCACTCGCTGCGTGCCAGGCACCTGCTAGACCCCCCCGGATACACAGCTTTCAAATCTTTAAAATTGAATTTTGTTTAGTAATTTTTCAATGAAATTTGTTTCCTCTTTTAAATGCTAATACCACAAGAGGTTTAAGATCCGCGATGTGACACAGGACGGCTCTTATCCCCGAACAATTGACCGAATGGAGCCAAGAAGCTGGAAGAGAAGCATCTCCGGTGGTCACCAGCTGGGGCTATGTTTTAGACTGGTTTTCATAAAAAGGTTTTTGATTTTTTAAACTTACTTTTTTTTTTTTAAAGATTTTATTTATTTATTTGAGAGAGAGACAGTGAGAGAGAGCGTGAGTGAGGAGAAGGTCAGAGGGAGAAGCAGACTCCCCATGGAGCTGGGAGCCCGACGTGGGACTCAATCCCGGGACCCCGGGACCATGACCTGAGCCGAAGGCAGTCGTCCAACCAACTGAGCCACCCAGGAGTCCCTAGACTTACTTTTGTTATTAATGCTTCTTAGTTCAATTTGACATGCATGTAAATTTGCCCTATTTTTCCTATTTCAATCCTAAATTCCTGTTTTTCATCAAGTCAAACACTCGGATTTTGCTTAGATTTCCTTTCCACAGTTCTCAGATATTTTCTGAGTGAGCATTTAGGGCCCCTTATTTTACAGGTTTTTTTCTTATTAGAGGACATCAGGGGTGAACAGATGGCCCTGACTCCAATTCCCTAACTGGCTCCATAATGCGCCTTCCCAAAGATCAGCCTTTGTGCGTTTTATTCCACGCCAGTTCCCACTGACTTTCTTCTCCACAGTTCCAGGCCTCCTCCAAAGCTGTTGTTGTTGTTTATTTAATATCATGTGCTTTTCTTAAACCGCTAATGGAGGTCAATCTGTTTCCCAAGCCAGAGGCCAAGGGAAGGAGTCTCTGGCCCACACAGATTCACTGCACACAGTCAAGTCTAAAATGCAATAGCCCTGAAATTTACCGAGAGAAGCTGGAAGCATCCCTGAGCCTGGATCCCCTCCACCCCCGGCAGAGCTGGGCAGTGCCGCACCCCCTCAGAGGTGGGGTTGCAGAGTTATTTTGGTGTGTGCCTTTCTCTAGTACCAGACCTTTAACCTTCTTGAAGTCACAGGCCATATCTTCCTCGTCTTTCTCTGGATTACTTTAGAGCTACAAGTGAAGTACTCCGGGCACAGCTTTCAGAACATTCACTGAATGAAGAAAACAGCAAATTATGATTCTGACATCATTATCGGATGAACAAGAATGAATTACAAGACAGACCATTGGGAGGAAAAAAAAAAACTATCTTCTGCCTCAAAATAAACAGGTATCCTGAAAAGTATAGGTATCACAGCACATGTTAGTGTAGATGAAGCAAGACGGGCTTGTGCCAATACCATGGTGCAATGCTCTCAAAAAACTGTGCGCAGGTTAAAGTCTTAATTGTAAGCAGGTAGAAACCCAAATAAAGTCTGAACCTCCTCTCCCCCTACCCCCACAGTGTAAAACACTCTTAGCTTTCCATGAAAGAGACAGAAAAGTAAACTGAATACTCCCAGCTGTCAGCTTTTTTTTTTTAACATATTATTTCAACTGCCACTTTCAAAATTATTCAACACCTTGAAGGAAATAGTGACAAAGATGGAGATTTCTTAGAAAAGCTCTCTGAAGAAACCTGCTAAGCAGGAGGCTCATGCCTGCAGCCAGCATTCACCCAGCCTGCTTTGCAATTTTAGGATCAGTATACATTAAATGAAGTGAACCGCCTGGGGAATTCAGCCATTTCCTTTTTTTACGATCAGTATAAATATTAACAGAGTTTATTTCATTTCCATTCAAGAGTACTACATGTTAATACAGAAATCACACCAGGGAAAATATGCATGGAAGTCTTTAGAAACTTGTGCTTAGAAAATAACATCAGTCCTTCTAGAATGTTCCTTTCACTTAAAGCACTGTACATGCCCCGGCTACTGACAGGGCTGGGAATAGGATCAAAATAGCATTTACGTGGTAAGTCCAAGAAATGTCAGTCTACGGCCATACCACCCTGAACGCGCCCGATCTCGTCTGAAATGTCATGGAGTATATATGTCAAGTTCATTTTCAGGGGGTCTGTGAATAGATTCATCAAGTGACTTTAAAGTGAAGAATCTGTTGGAGTAACTGACAATAAGTCAAGGACCAAAGGAGAAAGTCCTTTGGAGACCCTGAAATATTATTTATGTTCAATAATTATTGTTGTCATTGTTAATGAAAAGAGCAATAAATCAGGACAACATTAATGAGTAAGAACAGACTCAGCAATTTAAATAGAATCATTCTTATTTGCCTTCCCAAACAAGCAACCTCAACAGCATTTGTTTCTGCCTGCCAGACAGTCAAGCCAACTCAAAGAACGCTCCTGTCTCTGAATAAATTTGCAGGTAAGTGAGCTTCTTTAGACTGTACTCATGAAGAACAGCCAATAGTCTTCCCATCTCCTTGAATTTGAAGGCATTTCAGACTATGGAGCCAATAGGCATTGTTCAGGATGTCCCAGCCTCAGGAAGGGCAGAAGCCTTTCACCTGAGACAACCTACAGATGAGAATTCATATCATTACCCAGAGTCAGGTCCTATAGACAAGATGTCCCTCTCTTCAAATGACTCATAAACTGGGAAAAAGGCACTGAGTCCATAACAGTAGAATGGTCTTTAGCCTTGACCTAACCTTTGCCTTCGTTGTCTTGAACTGCACTGAATAACTTCTAAATTTTGACTAGTTGCACTTGGCAAGATTAACGAGTTTGCCTCCTTGGAAAGACCTTTCACTTTCTCCACCTGCTCATTAATTCCCTTCCTTTGCCATCAGTTATTTACAATCTAATGATGAAGTAATGTCATTAGAAAAGGTTGTGTTTATTCTGAAGTCATGACTGAGAGTCATTTCATTGTGTATTTTTCATTCTTAATTGGAGGATCTGATCTACCATTTAAGATTCAGAAGCTTAATGGGGCGCCAGGGTGACTCAGTGGGTTAAAGCCTCTGCCTTTGGCTCAGGTCATGATCCCAGCGTCCTGGGGTCAAGCCCCACATCAGGCTCTCCGCTCAGCAGGGAGCCTGCTTCCTCCTCTCTCTCTCTGCCTGCCTCTCTGCCTACTTGTGATCTCTGTCTGTCAAATAATAAATAAATAAAATCTTTATTTAAAAAAAAAGATTCAGAAGCTTAAAAAAGTAGGTTTTCTTTCCTATAAGTCATTGGGTAACCCCAAGATGGGTCCACAATCTTCCATAAAATTATGAAAACAAATTGGTCATCACACAGAAAACCTGAGAAAACACCATTATGTTCATTAAGTTCATTCTTCATACTCTGAATATCACTTAGTTTGAGCCCTCAGCACTCCCTGGCGAAGTCAAGTAACCATCTTGAATGGTCTCCTCCCACTAAGCTGTTACTAAGTTCATTATTCATAATGCATTATTTAGATCAGGAATTCTCAGCTGGGAGTGTCTTTGTTCCTTTTTCCCCAGGGAACATTTGGCTACTGCTGAAGACACCTTTGATTGTCACAACTAGGGGAATGCTAGTGGCATGTAGCGAGTAGAGGTGAGGGCTATTGTTCAACACCCTACAATGCACAGGACAGCCCCCAAAGAATTCTCCAATGCAAAATGTCAATAGTGTCAAGGTTAAGAAAGTCCCTTCCAGATATTATCTCCTGCCTTCCTTGTTCATATTTGTTGTGAAAAAGACTATTTTATTCATCAGCCTGAAGAGTTCCCATAAATCCTGAAAGAATGACTCACTTATAAATAAAGGAGTGGGAAACAGATACACTCTGTGGTGGGAACTGAATGTCACCACCCACATTCTGTGAAGGAGAGGCATATCACTATTCACTCTTCTAGGAAAATTAAGTTAAAATTTCACAATTTACTTCTTTTTGGTTCATATGCAAATTATAATGTACTAAAAATGGGAGGCACTGACAGGTTAATTGCTCCCACTCCTCTGGTCCAGCTGCACAGAACTGATGCTGAGAAATCATGGAGCAGGAAAAGGGCATCGGAGAGGGTCAGCGTGCTCCCTATGGTGGGTGCATCATTGGCACCTTGAGTGTTGAGTTAGAATGACTGATAATATAACACATGTACTTAACCTTCACTGATTTGATTCCAGTTCTTTAAAATAGTCTTTTAAGAAGCTGGTACTGCTTTTACTCCTTCATTTTTTCTCTATAATTCTTAAAGATAAAATATAAATCCAACATATGTTTCAGGCATATTGGCTCAGAACTCCAAAAAAAGGTAAAAAGAACTCTCCCAGACAGCCAGGGCTCTCAAATAAAAATCATCTCCAGTCCCCATGCCTGCATCGAGCCTTTCTAGTTACATGATATTTGGCCTTGATATCAAGATTAAACCACCACACATTTATCTTAGCCCTTAGTCCCTTCTTCATGGCAAACAACGTATTTAACATCAATGCTACCATGCATGTTTAGGCTATTTACATAATTCTGATTAGAACATTTTTGTGTCTTTGAGATGATGAACTTTTCGAAAGCAAACAGTTTTTGAATCATATAAAACTCTGCTCTTTCAAGCACAAGGTTATATGTACAATACTCAACACATGTTGGTTGACCATTTTTATTTCTGAGGGGAAAGGCAATAGGGATGCTACATACTTTACTTTAGCCACAAGCCTCCTCTTCTAAAAGTGCTGTTTTTATTCATGACTTAGTCTGAGTTGATACTGTAACATGCAAGTTCTTGGTGTAGTTAGAAAAAGAAGGAAAAGTGAGAGATAGAGGTGTGGGTTCCAGATAGATACAGACCTGTGAACGGAAGGCACAAGAGAAGATGAGCTGAGCAGAAGAATATTTACAGAAAGGAGCCAAGACACGAAACAGTGCATAAAGTTAAGGGGTAGGAAGAAGAGAGAAATCATAAAACCTACACAAGTTGGTAGGAGAGGAAAGAGGTATTCGAAAGGCTTGGAGATAAACAGTATTCTCAGGTTCCATGTCAGTCTCTTAATACAAATCCCAAATCTATGATGTGCCTCATTCTAGGCTCTCAGCATAGCTTGGAGGGAAAGTGGAATGAAGCTGAATAAAATGATAACCATGAAACCAGGCAGAACAGACACCAATGGTTGCACAACTTGTTAGTCCATAAATTCAAACAAGTCACTCAAATCTCTCCAAACCCTATTTTCTCACCTTTAAAATGGGGGCAATTGTGATTACATAAGAGGGTTGAGGTGACATGTGTAAATAATTGGGTGCATTAGCAATGTTCTGTGCAGTGCTTTATCGTCCCAACACAGTACTCTTAAGTACCTAATGCAAAACATATTAGTGACAGCAAAGGAAAAATTGGACTATAAACGTTCTTAATCTGATGACAATTTAAAACTTCATGAGCTAACCACTAACTCCCAGAGGGGAAAACATTTTCTGAAGACTTTAAAGCACTAAAATTATATATACAAGTGTCATATATATATATGAGAAAAACTGTTTTCTTCCAGGGAAGAAAAACAAGGCACTCTTAAAACCATCATAACAAGACATGTCTGTTTTAAAGAAAACAGAAGTCCTTTACAGAAATTTTCCAAGCCCAATGTCAGTGTTATATCCATTGTGCTAAGAATGCCTCAAGTGATTACTAGCCAAAAAATTATTTGTATATCTTAAGAAACCATGTGTTAAAAATGAGATGAGAAGACATTTCAATGCTCAGGAAATATTATTTCATTCTACCCATGAGTATCAAATACAAGCTTACTCTGTGTGTTGACATAAGGATTTAAGTTCCCAGAGTAATAATAAACATGAAACTCGAGGAAAGAAAATATTGACTTTACAAAAATAAAGGTAATTCATAAGTAAGTCAAAGTCACTCCCCCAACATAGCTCCACAGACAAAGCAACATGCAACCAGCCCCAGAGGATTCAAGGCCTTTGACAGAACCTTATGAGTTAGGACAACCTTGGATGAGGTACCACAATTAGCAGCCTGTGGTTGGTGGGGAGAGAGAGCCACACTCCACATTCACTAGTAGAAGGAGTTAAAGCCTAAAGATAAGGTTCAGGACCAGCTTGACCCAATCATGGTTAGGAAGAGCAGGTCAATACTGCAGGGTTAAAAATGATGTTCAAAAACATGAGCACTTAAAATGGCTTAGCAAATCCTCCTCAGGAGCAAAATTCTGATCCTTTATCAAGGGAGCCCATTCTAACAACCGTGTGTTCCATTTTCTTAGTAGCACCATCTGCTTTCCAGCTTTATCAACTCCAGCTTTATCCAATCCTGCAAATGCAGTATCAATTCCTAGAGGAAATCAAGAACCCCTTGAAGTAAGATCTCTCATCATCAGCTAGAGCTCTACTTAATAAAAAAAAAAAAAAATCATGGGGCACAAAGCAGGATTTCATTCCATCTGATTTTCTCAACAAATACGACTGAGAGCTAGAGCTCTGACCACATCAGAATGGCCCATGACCAAGGGATAGGGCCACATCCACACCTGACTTGCAATGCGTGAAAGAGCACATCCAGGCATGTGAAATTAGAATTGGAAGTTAGAGAGAAATTTTGGTTTGGAAGTTGTAACTGGAATATGTAGAATTCCTAGTTGAGTTTCAAAGAGCTCAGAATCTTCTGGTTTGTGCAAAGAAATTAAAGGAAAGAAAATATTATATATTGAGAGAAAAATCAAATCACACAGATCTTACATTTATTTTGTGGTAAAAAAGAATCAAGTTAAGCTAGAGTGTTAACTTCAGCCTTCTTTATCTTTTCTTTTCTCTCATACCCATAGTACCCAGTACCTCCTTTCCTCCCATCCCAAATTACCATCTTGTGTGTTTTCATTCACACCTTTATACTTGCTCATAAAATAATATGTTGGCATATGAGTATGTAGAAATATAAATATGTAGAATGTTTTTTCTCTTTATTTTACAACCCGAGATTATAAATTGATCCTTTCAATCAAGAGCACATTAGTGGATAACTCATTATTTCATCACTGCCTAACATCCCAGTTGCTCTTCTTTTTTGAATTCTCTCTTCCTTCAAAGGAACTGTACTAGTTAGATAAAAGACCATTCTGTTCTATTGTCTTTTGTTGAGTGTTGCTTTATAGACTGTCCATACCCAGCACTTCAAAAGTCCTCCCATTGCCTGGAGTCATGGAGACTTATGTCTCCTTCATAGTGACTCCTGGCATTGCTCCCTCCATGCAGCCAACAGCCCAGAGAGAGAAAAAAGAATTCTTATTTTAGGCCTAGATTCTGATCACGCTCTCCTAGGCTTCTACTGGCGTCTACTGTCAAGTGAGACTGTTCCATGTCAAGTCTTATTAAAATAGGTTGTAGAGTTGAACCTTCTGAACTTGTGGAGGTTGATTGAGAACTTGGATGCATGATGTTCTCAATCATGAAAGAAAAGGGAAATGCTTCTGTAAGAATTTATAATATTTACTTTTTAATTTTTCCTGGAACTGGAAGATTGGATTACTATTTTGGCGGATGCTCCCCAGCTGTTGAAACTGATATTAAAATACCCCCAATTTATATATCTCAAGTCCCAATTCACAAATCACAGCTCTGGACTCCATAAAATAGCTCCAGCACCATGATTAAAATTCACAGCCAAGAATGGCAATTAAAAAGCAAAAGATTTCTTTTTTGCTAAACCTGAGCCATGTTCAGAGCATCTCAAGAAATATTTGTCAAACCTAATCCCAGGACATTACTTGTATTTTATAGCTTGGCTATAGCTTAAATTAATTTTTTTCACAATAGTATTACTATAAATAATAATAATACAAAAACTACGAATGCATAACTTCTGGCAAGTGACCTTACAATCCTGTGTTTTCATTTTCCTTTCCGTAAAATCTAAAAGTTGGATGAGAATCAAATTTCTAAAATATCTTCATAATCTGTCTTTTTTATCTAAACTTCCAAAGTCATATAACCCAGCACAGCATAGAGAAAGATATCTTTACCTGCAGAGTAATTGTAATAATTCTCCTAACAAAAATGTGTGGCTACGTTTGTCATTTAAGAAGATAAATAAAGTGTTTTCAATTCAGAATCCAGATAGATTCCAAAGAAAAATCTCTAAATAAACCCCACTTTCTGCCATCATCAGGATAACTCTAGATCTGCACATAAAATCCAACGTTGGTTATTTTATGTAGTCCACACTAAAAAACAGACACAGAAATATAAGAAGAGAGAGCTATGTCTTTGGAAATTTCAGAACATTAAGTGTATTTTTACTTACGGTATTTGCCAAAACACAGTTCAAGTAGCTAGACATGGATCATATATTGCTATATCCCTCCTGTTTCGGCTTCCCAGCCTAATGCATAAAAGTATAACATTTGATCATATTCTTGTTCTAAAACACAGCAGAATTTTTCAAGGTAAAAAGCGCATTTTGTAGGTTGTTGTAACTTGGCACTAAGAGGCACGTCGCCCAGTGTTTGCAGCCACCATTTACTAACGTGCTTTCTTCACTGAGATCACAGCCTGCACACAGCCCACAGCACGAGGGTATACACACCAACGCCACGCCACTGTTCATGCATGGAGTGAGAGAGGGAGCTCTGGGCCGAAACTTGGTTGCTGGTCTCCCAACTTAGCTTTTTGTTAGCTGTATAATCTTGGACAAATCACTTAATCTCTCTGACATTTCTGCCCCTTCTGTAAAATCAGGAAATGCACAGGCATATGGGTATCGAGGAACGGCAGTGAAAGTGAAGGCAGTTTAAGAACACTCTGTAAATGGGTTACAGCAGCATTAACATTCACCATGCTAGGAAGAGAGCATGCTTACCTCAGATTCTGTGAATTTTCCCATGAGCCCTTAGTCTTGAATGTCCAACTAACTCTAGATAATCCAGCAATGCAAACAATTAAGGAACAGATTTTTACAAATGCATCCATATCATTTTTTATTAACATATAATGTATTATTGGTTTCAAAGGTACAGGCTTGTGATTCATCAGTCTTATATAATACCCAATGCTCATTACATCATACACCGCCCTTAATGTCCATCACCCAATTACCCCATCCCTGTACCCTCCTCCCCTCCAGCAACCCTCACCTTGTTTCCTATTATTAAAATCTCTTATGGTTTGTTTCCCTCTCTGGTTTCATCCTGTTTTATTTTTTCCTCTCTTCCCCTATGATCCTCTATTTTGTTTCTTAAATTCCACATCCACGTTCATATGGTTTTGAGCAAAACTGCATCATAAAGATCATAATTACCAGAAAAGAACAAAGTGTAGAGTTAAAATGATTTTTTTCAGGTAGAAATTTTATAAAAGAAATCAGAAATCACAGTCACTTAATGATACCAATAACAAAGGAGGAATGTTAAACTTTTTACAATGTAGTTCTTAAAAGTAAAAGAACAAGTTTGTTGAGAGACTAAGCCTAAACTCATTCCCTACAACTGCTTTGAGCCCTGATCCCAAAGGGACAAGCTAGAGCCCTGTCCTCAAGAAGCTGAGAATCTAAACAGGAAGGGCACAAATCTCTCCATGAGTCAAAAGAAAACTACATCACAGAAACTGATGCATGACCATTTCAACATTTCAGCATCCGTCCTTCAGTGCCAGGTTGATGGGGATGATATCTCACGGAGATATCTCATCAGGAAAATGTATTTTAAATTAAAATGTGACCCCACATTCTTTGAATTAACATATAATTTGTAAGGAGGTGGGATGAAAGTCATAATGGAACTTCAAGTGCAAATGTAGAATGATGGGGTAATAAAAAATTGTTAAATTCTTCAACTATTATTCAGCTCATATCATTGTTGAATTTTTCCAACTAGAACACAAGATTCTTAAAGGTGGCATGTTTGTTCTTTGTTCTCTGTACCCCTGCTCCTACCTAGAATGTATTTGGCATCTAATAAATAACTGTTGACTGTCTATACTAACTGCTTAATTGTGGAGGCACTAGGGATTTTTATCACTGATTCAGAGATTTTCAGGAGCCAGAAATGGCTTGTCTTTATCTTTAGCAATAATGCTTTTTGAAGCTCAACCACAAACAGGAAAATTATAGGGTTGATTGCGGATTTCCAAAGCCTTCCCGCCCCATACCAATAGTCTTCGGGTACTACAAAGTTCAGTTACACTCAGAGCACAGGACATAGTAAATATTCCTGTTGGTAAAATGGTAGGTATATAATAAATGTTCAATGACTTCCTTAGCTTCATTTCCCTGAGTCTCCCTGGGACTTTGTTTACACTTACGTAATGACCTGGGACTTTTGCTGTTACTCCACTTATGCCATTTAGCACCTAGTCTTATACATGCCATTTCTTCCCGGAAGATTGCTAGACCTTTTAGCAGGTTCATTTTATATTCAATACTTCATTTTATGGCATTAGTACAGTGTGCGGCACATACATGGTCAACAAATACTTGTTCAGCAAAGTATACAGTTTTGAAAAGGAAAAACATTGTTTAAAAGCTACATATTGCCATCTGCTACCCAATTAAGAAATTCTGACCAGTAGTTTGCCAGCCCCAATTTAAATACCTCCAGGGGCCATAATGTCCTGAGACAGACCTGGTCATTGGAGAATTCTCTTCTGAGCTAAAATTGTACTCCTATCTCCTGCTCTACTGGCTCTCTTTAAGAGAAAGGCTGACCAGCTTCTTTTACTATTTCTAGAGGATGTTCTTTTCCAAATATAGGTCAGCAAGATGTTTCTTCCCCAGATTCCTTGAGTAGTCTTTGAAGTATATGGTCTCTGGATCAATGACCAACTTGGTCATTTCTCCAAACACTCCTCGAATCAATGTCCTCCCTGAAATACATCAGAAAGGAACACTGTCCTCTTCTAGGTACTGATTATATATTGAAATGCAGGCACAAGCCCTCCATTAACACAGTCCAAGACCCAACTGAGGAAAAATAGAAGAAATAGATTTAAACCACATTGTAGGAGGTTATTTAGAAATTGGCTTTCAATAGATGTCTTTCATTGCTTATCAGGATGCTATCTGGGTCAATTAAACTATTCTGGAATATGCTAGGTTTCACTTTATTTAAAACCTCATTTCCTACAGTTCCAAATATAGGTTTCAAATTATCTAGAGAAAAACCACCCTAGAAAAATGCTAAAGCCACACATAACACCTTTACCAAAATTCAGTATGGGTGAGGGTAAGGGTATATGGGAGACCACTTTACTAAAAGGTGACTAACACAGTGCAGGCAATATCAGTAGCCAGATAGAGAGGTGAGTATTTGGCTGGAGGCAGAGGGCAGTGTATGGGAACAGGAGCTTGTCAGTGCAAGAGTGGCAACTGTCACCACTATTGCACATCCAAAAGGAACCAGAATTATCAACAGTTTTTGTAACTTCCAAATTAAATCTGCTTTCAGTGCTGACCCTGAGACCACAGTTAGTACTCTTCACAGCTTTGTGGTTTAAATATTTTTAAGAAGGACTAGAATTTGTTAGGATCTCTCATCTAAATTGGGTATGATAATTTTACTCTGCTTTTTTCTTTGAACGGAGTGGCCATCATCTATAATGGATATGGCTTTCAAAAGCATTTTCCCCTATTTTAAAAACATTTTTTAAATCACTAGGGTCTTGTCTTATCTATTTAATCTACTCTCATAATTCACATATATCCTGTTTCAATCTCCATCATCTATCCTACATTTTGCATTTATAGTTCACCAACATAACATATAAAATGTTCTACTTTTGAATATATTATAATAAATTTTTTGACTTTTCATTATGTTGTAAATGATAGAATCATATAATGGTAATGAGAACTCGCACTGAGCTACAGGTGAATCAGGATGCTGACAGGTGAGATTCCAGTCTTGAAAGGCACTTCAATTTTATCATCTGGATTCTCTTTTCCTATATAAACATATTGAAATGATATTGAAATAATAAAAATATTGGTTATATAATGTTATGAAAATTATTTTCATCCCATGACTTTGCCCCATTAATAGAAAAAACTAGTTCTAAAATGTATCTCCAAAAACATTTTCATGCATTACTTGTATTGAAACAGACCTTGAACTGAAACATGCTCTCTCCTGGGTCATATTAATGGGCTCTAGAAAGCTTGAAGGGAAATTCCAGATTAAAGGTTCTTAGTATTATGGAAATATTATTTCAGAAAAACTTCTACAATATTATCTCTATAGGAGAGCTCATTATCTAAATAAGAAATTCTTTTAATTGTACTGTGTTAAGGGTTATTGGGGTATTAACCCTTTCATGTACCATCATATGATATTTGATTGTTGCTATGAATTAATAGATTTCATTTATCATTTCCACAGTTTGTCCCTGGACAAAGAGAAAGCAACATTCAGGGTTCTTCCCAACTGAAATGGAGACAAAAACAATCTTTAAAAAGCACCAAGAATTGCTGAAGGCAGTATTTCTAGACGACACCTTATGTTATGTGTACCAAATAGACTTTCAACTATTAGGTAAGCTGCTTTAAATATCTTCACATCTCTAAGTCTAACCAAATGGTACATTGCATACAATATATTTCCATCAAATATAAGACATAATATAGCTACTCAAAAACTAGCTATAGCTTTATCCCTTTGAATAAATACCTTAAGGATCAATAATTAAGACTATCTTAAAAGATGCTCTGGAGAGGAAATGTTTTAGCTCAATTTTGGCATGTTCATCTCCTAGTGACGATTTTTTATGCTATGTTCCATGTCCTCAATTACTTATAACTGAATATTTATAGCTTCCATTGTTTCCCACTCCCCAATGTCCATACAGAAAAGTAACATACTCTTTAACACATTCTCATCTAAGTTGATTGCTTTACATCTGCAACTTACCGCTGAGCAGCAAACCTTTCACTCTCTAATTGATTCCCTTTCTTCACAGAAATGTTCCAAATATCTTTCTGCTTTCCATTCCAAATTCAGCCCCAATTCCCAGCAGAAGAGCTGGCTCTTACATCGCTGGAGAGTAAGAAGCCCTTCTGAGGGTAACAGTGGCAGTAACAGTGGCAACATCCTCAATCACACACTGCCCCCAATATCTGTCCACTTTCCTCTTGACTGAGGAAGACTTCCTCAGCCCATGGGCAAGCATTTCAAGCCTGAAGAGTCTTCCTGAAATCTTGCCTCCCACTGAGTCCCTGGTACTTCGATATCCTGCTGTCCAACATTATCTTTCTAGACGCAGTAACTCTCACCTCTGTTTTTCACTGCACGCTCATTCAGGGGTGGACCAGATAACTCAGGACAAGCTAACACTTTCATTCCCTTTAGTTCACGATTTCCAAGGAGACAATTTCCCATTCTTGCAAGCTGCATGCTTTTCTGTCAGTGCAAAATAAGAGATTTCTTTCACACACTCAACCTATGCTACTGTTAACTGATTTATAAGTGTCTTTCATCTGGCACTTTCTCAATCCCCTCTAAGTAATATTAGTCTCTTAGAGTACGCACTAAGGATAGAAGTAAATTACAGATGAAAAAACTGATTCCAAAAAGTCTAAAATTTCTTTTTAACTTTGATGTCAACAAAATACGTCCTTCTTTTGGTTTTCTCTTGCTGTTTTATAAACCAGGCTACTTTTTGGAGGCAAAGGAAAGAAATTAACATTTAGATAATAAAGTAAATCATGCTTTCCTTGAAAACAACATTCTGCCATGCATTTCTTTGGTTATAGAACTTACAAACTCTGCCTAGCAACTTCCATCAGCTGTCACCAGGATAGTTTCTGAATTGGGGCTGCAGCCCCATATTTACACCTTTCGGCTTGGGGTGGCAACTAGAAGAGTGTCATTACACGGCCAAAGGAAGTCCCTGTGGAATCCACAGATTAGGTCCTATTGACTTCTCGTAGATTATGCAAGGGCTCACGTGTCTTTCAGTTTCCATAAATGATAGCACATCAGGAAGCCACCGGGCCAGCCCACTCCTTGCCATGCCTTCACACACTGCATCTGACTTTACATTCTGTATCACTATAGCTAGTTGGTAAAAGTTGGGCTCGGCAGCAGGCAGTTGCAGAGTAGATTTTCAACCTAATGTAGTCATTTATTAGCTAGATGACATGATGATTTCATGAAATTGTTTAACTTTTCCATGCCTCAGTTTGCTCAATGGAAAAAAATGAGTTAATGGTGAATCCTAACTTATTGGGTTATTATAAGGATTAGAGTCAATGCCCCAGACACCAAGGAAGGTCTCAGTGAATAATAACTAGTTTTCTTACTTTTAAATTCATTATCCTGCTGATCAGTGAAAACTATTCTTGTCATTGTCTATCAATGTCCATTCTGATATTCTCTTACTTCTTATCCTATTTGATTTGTTTTACAACATGTAGAATTTTGGAATGCGGTATTTTTGAACGTTCTTTAACATTTCAGCTTTGATACCTCAGCAATAATACTTCCTCCTGGTTTTTCTCATTTTGCAAGTTCTATCTTCATCCCTGAAATGTACTTATTCCTTAAGTTTTTGTTCGTGGTCTTTTCCTTCTCTTTGTACCTGAGCCTATCCCTTTAGGCAAAATCATCCACTCTCCAGCTTATAATTACTGCTGGGATTCAGATAATTCACAAACCTATGCCTGCCAGCCCACTTCAACCAAATCTTTATTTCCAACACTTTCAGCACATTTCCTCATAAGTAGCTACCAGAATTAAATTTATAATTTTAACTAAACGTCTTACCTTCAGTCCTCTAGCCCGTGCTCAACCATCTCTTGTTTCTTCATCCTCTACCTTGGTTAATGGTACCAACCTTCGCCCGAGATATCCACGCCAGGAACAAGGAGATCTTATTTAACTCCTTATTGGCACTTCAGAGCCAATTCTCTCTCTGCATTCCCAGACTCTATCATTTCAAGTTCCTGGGGCTTGTTTTGCAGCCTTACACTCTGTGTCTTCCTAAAATTGAGCTCTGGTCATTCTCTACTCCCCAGTTTACTAACATTTAACAGATTGTCATTTTTCTCAGAGTAAAGTCTACATTATGCTAATACCCATTCAAGACCTTCTACTATCTCCTTCTACTTTCCATTCCATCTACCATGAAACCCACATGTGTATCCCTCCAGGCTGCTCCTTGCACTCTCTTGCCCCATGGAATTTTGCCTTTGCTATTTGTTAGTTTGGCATGTTCTAGGCCGTCCACCTTCAAGGGGAGATCTGCTTATTCATTCCTCAATGCACTGTCCAAATGTCTAGTTTCTGGTAAGCTTCTTTTCCAGCCAAAATTAATCACACAAACTTGAGTGTTTGCCAGTTTTTGTATTTTTTATATGGTGTGTTCTTCCACTACGTTGCAATCTCTTTGAGGGCAAAAATATACCTTATATTTTTTTTGTCTCCCCTGTCCCTGTCCCCAGTATCTATCACAATGTCTGATAGGTAGTCCATATTCATGTTTGGCAAACACAATCACAAATCCATGCCACCATGATTACTGGTCTGCATCACACAAATCTATCCACATCACTCATACATCTGCCTCCAACTGAAACATTTTACTAAACCTGTCTATTAATAAAATTATATTACTTATCTTCTGCCTTCCCAAAAGGACTTGCTGTGACCTAGAATAATAGATACGGGTAATATAAAAACATTAAGTACTGAAAAATAAGGGAAAAAGTAGTAAAAAATAAGAGTCATCAATGAAGGGGATGTGAAAATCTAGGATTCTGCCCACTGTGCTCCCAGAGTAACAGGTGGGTGCTTTCTTGTCTTGGGTGCCATTCAATCAAGCACACATGCCATCTGGCATCTTGTCTGCTGAGCTACGTAAACCACCCGCCTTTGTTTTACATCATATATTGCATGCACCACAATTTTGACTCACAGACACTTCCAGATTTCTTTATTTGAAATATGCTCACAAGGGGAAACTTTGCATATGACACTCTCCATTGCTCATTGAGTAACAGCCAACTTTTCTTATTGAGTGTTTCTGTTGACCGACATTCTCGTTCACGTTTACTGACTGCAAAATGAAAACATGGAAACATACTTTTTTGTTGTTGCTTCCTCATGGCAGTTTTTCCTACTTCAAAGATTTGTTTTTGTCAAAAACAAATAATGTTAACTTTATCCTACTGTAGTTATCCTCAGGTGTGCTAGACAATTTTACTTCTTTACCAACACAAATATGTTTTCTAGTTGTTCAACAGGAGCTTTAGATATTAAGGTTTAAAAATTAAGATTCATCACCAAGTAGTAAGGGTGCCACTTGGGAATTGGTGAAGGTGAACTAAACAGAATTCTAAGTTACTCAAAGTCCCACTATTTTCCTATTCTGACACTGAGGTATTAATTGCATGACTTATGAGACTAAAGAAGGTTCAGATTAGAATTGTCTAATTAACATTTTCCTGGGATTGAAAACAATCCCAGTAATTTTTTTTAATTTTCCTGGGATTGAAAACAATCTCTATCCATCTATTTGTCTAGCCATCCATCTGTCGTACTCTATTATCCTAACAGTATCTATCATGATTGATCCTTTCCTATGCGCCAGGCCCTCTGTTAAGTTTTTTGTTAATATTACTCAATTTCATCCTTAAAGTAGCCTAGTATGTTAGCTATTGTAACTCCCACTTTACAGATAAGAAAACTGAGGCTTAGCTAAGTTAAGAAACCTCCCATGATCACACAGTCAATAAAGTGTTAAATGTGGAGATTTCTGTCTCGGGTTTTACTGACTCTAAAAGTGTGCTCTGAATAGCTCTGCCTCCTGCCTTCTAAACATAGCACACCTGTGTCCTGTGCAAGCCGAATATTAAAATATGAAACCTCCTCCTCCGTCATTAAATCTATTCTTAAGAACGGTCTCAAATATATTTTGGGTTGATTTAAAAATGATATTCTCAAGAATTTGATACTGAATTGGATCTTCTCTCCTCCACAGACTTCCTTCCTGTATCCCTTTATTTCTTACCCTTCTTGCCTTTGAGGGAGAAAAAAACCCTGCTTCTCTTGGTTCTACTCTGTATGGTGAGAGCCATCCGAGTCCAGACTATCCTGAAGCCCAGGAGACTTAGGAGCCCATGCTGCTGGGAGTTCCCACTCCAGCCGGATTAATGGGTTTTATGGATGTTCTTTGTTTGCTAGAGACAAAAATCTTAATGATATGAAGGTCTACTGTACTCATTTCAATGGAAACACAAAACCCACAAAAGTACGTAGCACTAATAACGTGCAGGGCTCCATGGGGGCCATTTCACAGGACTTCTCTGACTTCATCACAAGGACAAGCTAATGGCTTAAGAATGACTTCTCTTTTCACAGGTGGAGTGAAGGGAAGGGAAGGATGGATAAAGAGGATGTGAGCTGGTACTTTGTGGTCCCTGTCCAGATTCCTTCCACTCGGTAACATTAGGTATAAAAGAGTCTAAAGCTGTGATTGATCAGGATTTACTGACAAGCCACTGTCTTTTCCTGAAAACACATGGCTCTCTTGGCTTGGGAGAAACCACTCCCCTGGCTTTTCTCCTCTCTCTCTACTGACTCCTTCTCAGCCTCCTTTTCTGGATTCTCTTTCTTTATCCAATCTCAGGGCTCCTCAGGACATGGTCACAGTGTATGTAGTAAGCTCTGCACTTCCCACACCTACATGTGTGGTTGCAAATGGCCCTGATAGGAGACTTTGGGCTCAATAAAAACAGGAGCCTTAATTCCCAAATGGTCAGATGAACTTGGGTTTTGCCAGTAGACATTGGAGGTAAACTTGGGTGAACTGTTTGCATATGCTGCGCGTGGATTAATCACATGAGAAAAATTGTTGAGTAGCCTTCAGTTATTCAATAGTATTTACCTATCTGTTCTAGATGTTGTATTAATCACTGATAAACCAAGATCACTGAGATAAAGACTTTGTCTTTAAAAATAAGTCATAGTCTAATAGAGGATAAAATCAAGTAAACATCTATAAATCAAAATAGAAAGAGTCCAATAATAAAGCTCTAGTAAAAGTATATTGGGAACACAAAAGACAAAGTGATTCATTTCCAAGAACCCCACCTCCAGCCCCACCTAGCCCAACCTCCACTGTTGGGGAGTAAGTCTCAGGAGGCTTCAGAGGATGTGACTCAAGGGGCTCTTGTAGGCAGTAACAAGTGGAAGTGGTGAGGGCCATTCAAGAAGAAAGCGGTGTGTGCACACTTTATTAATATTTCTATTATTGGTTTAGTTGGTCTAGAAACGGTTTGTGTCAGTTATTCCTGAAAGCCTTTAACTTCTCTTTTGATACTGAGTGAGCAGATGGGAGAAATCAGAGCATTTATTTACAATCCACTAGAATACTTACAGAGAGCCCTGGGGGGGGGAAAGGCAGTAATATAAGCTGAAGTTAATTAAATAAATGTATAGAGATGACTAAAGCCAGATTATAGAAATATCTTACTAATATTCAAACCAAGTTGTGGGGGGAGGGAGGTGTCCCTATCCAGCTGGGGAAGAAACAGACTTAGAGAGGTAGAGTGACTTACTCGAGGTCTCAGAGACATTAAGTGGCAGGAATCTGACCTTGGATATCTTGATTAAAAATATACGCTTTCTGCTAAATTATTTTCCTTCTTCTTTTCTTCCAAAATACTATATTTTGTTGTCCTCCAACCAGTGAACCAAGTTGTCACTGAATATATTTGACTCTGTCTCCCTCTCTCAGATTCAAGTATAATGGGAGTGGAATATATGGATCCCTCTTGAAAAGTCTTGAGTTTTAAGTTGACGGCCAAAAAACTGTTTACATGGAATGGGAGACTACAAATGAACAGTTTACCAAGGTCAAGCTTTTCTTCCTAAAACAAGCAGCCCACATTGCATTTTCATCTATTTCTTTAAAATTTTGGCACACTGTGAAAGAAGAAAAATATTCTCGATGATAGCAATGCCAGGAGGTGAGGTGGCTATAAGAAAGAGCTAGAAATGTTTAGAAATGAGAAGAATTTGAAGCAGAGCAGAAGGCAGAGTTTAAGACTGGGGTAGAGGGGGTTGGGGGTGGAGAAGGAGGAGAACATCTCCATACACAAAAGTAAAGAACTATAATGCATAATGCTTAAGGTTTATAGATATCCTAATCATGCTGCTGTGGAATTAAACATTCACTAACTGACAATCCAACCAAAGATAGCATATGCTGTATCCTTCTCCCTGCTATGATCTAGTCCAAGGGCTAGTTCATGACTGATGAGAATCTGCTGAAGAAAGAGCATAGAGTAAGGTCTCAACAATCCAGTGAAGTTAAGAGGACAGACTCTGAATACAGATACCCAGCTCTACCCCTTTCTGGCTATAAAATGCTTAGCAGATGACCAGAGTTCTACCTAAACTCTGTTCCTCCATCTGCAAGACAGTGAATATGACAGAAGTTCCTGATTCACAGGGTAATTGTGAAGACAAAATAAAAGAATGCAGGCAAAAAACACCAGCACATAATAAAAGTTCAATACACATTATGATTGTATTCAGTTGTTACTAATTGTGATTGAAAGCCATGTCCTGAGATTAGTACATAAACTATGTCCTACTGAAGTGTGCTATGATTTATATGGGGAATTCATCCTTTCCTGCCTCTCCTTGATATTCAATAGAGAGAAAGGCATACTACTATCAATATGAGAATGAACAAATGAAGCCCACAACCTTACCTCAAAGTATCCAGAAGTCACATATTATGACTAAATGGAACAAAGCTCAGGAGAGTTAACACTAACTGTTTAAATTGTTTTTATTTTAACCTTTAAATGATTAAAAGCAACAAGAAAAGATCACACTGAATATACTGAGCTACCAGCTAATGAGGAACATGAAAATTAAAATATTTCTTCATATTCACATCAATATCAACTTTACCTAAATAGTAAGTTGCAATTTTATATATCAAGATACCACAGAAATTTAAAAATAAGTAGTACTAGGTGAACACTTCATGACAATTATATCTAATTAGACTTTACTGGAATAAAAACTACCACAGCCATAATGTGCTATTTTCAGAGACTGTTTGCAAATATCACTCTGAACCCTTCTCTTTTATTTTGACATATAGAAATAAAGCAAAATTATGAATAACGAACAAGTTGATTTTATATGCCAAAATATAGAAACTGCAAATCCAAGTCATGAGAGCAATTTGACCTACTCTTGATTCCCTAATGCATGCATGCAATCTATATTTTAACATATATTTGGTCACAAAAATGAACATGACACGATCTCCTTTTAGTTTCTCAGTTTTGCTTTTCTTTTATAATCACTTCATCTTCTTTTTAAGGTGGAGGAGAGACAGAGGGGGAGAGAGAGAATCTTAAGCAGACTCCATGCCTACTGTGGAGCCCGAAACAGGGCTTGATTTCATGACCCTGAGATCATGACCTGAGCAGAAATCAAGAATCAGATGTTTAACTGAATGAGCCACGTAGGCATCCCTTTAATCACTTTAAAGTTAAGCAATACACAACACACATTAGATGGGAAAAGGTCAAAAATTGCCTTCACACCTGAATATAAGGAAACACTGAACGAAAAACCACTTACGGTTTTAAAAAAGTAAAAGATGGTAATAAAAAAAGTTATTTTACTTAAATATGTGTTTATCATATACTAAGTGAAACAGGAAAGACTTTAACCAAATTATTTTAATGTAAATGGGATCACTGACTCACGAAAGCTTAAGAAACTCTACCTACAAGTTATTCCAGAGAAGTACCAGATTGGGAGAGAGTTGTGTGTCTGCCTCTGCAGGTAACCAATGCCATACCCATGACTTTTTCTGAAGACAATAGGTAGAACTGAAAAATGCTTATACCAACAATGAAGTCCAAACACTCTTTGCTTGGCTTCTAGGATGCTCCTGCCTCTCCTTCCTGACTTTTCTCCTTCTCCTTCGCTGATTCCTCTCCATTAACACACACTCCCGAGACCTCATTAAGCATCTCCCCATCCCAGTGCCCTAGAGCTATCCTTGACCACATCTTTTTTCTATCCAGACTTATTCTCTTCTTGGTGATCTCCTCCAGTGGATTTAAATACTCTTCAAACCTGTGGCCAGTTGGATCTTCTTCTGAAAACAGAAGACTCATTCTTGGTACAACTTGGTACAACTACCGACCTCTCATCCCTACCTGGACATCCAACAGACTTAACAATCTTAAAGAAACTCTAGATCTTCCCTCTTGTACCTGTTCTTCTGCAGTCCTTCCCATTTTAGTACCTGAAAGCTCTACCCTTCTAGTGGCTTGGGCCAAAACTGCAGATTTAGCTTTCTAAGCTTTAAGCAATTTCTGCTGTCTTTACCTTCAAACCATGGTCCACCCCTCTATCATTGCCATCCTGGTCCAAGCCACTGAATATAGGTCAAACGAATCTCTGCAGCAGTCTCCCAACCTCTGCTCTTGCCTCCTTCAGCAGTCAGAGTGACTCCTCTAAAACATAAGCCAGATGGAGTCATTATACTGCTAAGACCCCTTCTGAGGCCCCTATCTCCTTTCAAGTTGCAGCAAGTTCCATAAAATTGACTACAAGGAGGCACCTGGGTGGCTCAGGCGGGTAAGCGTCCAACTCTTGATTTCAGCTCTGGTCATGATCTCAGGGTCTTAAGACAGAGCCTCACATGGGGCGTAAGATTGAGGTTTTAAGATTGAGCCCCATATGAGGCTCTGTTACTGGGTTGGGCATGGAAACTGCTTTAGATTCTCTCTTTCCCTCTGCTCTCCCTCCACAAACATACTTTCTCTCTCTCTTTAAAAAAAAAAAAAAATTGGCTACAAGGTGCTCTAGCCTTTTGTTACCTCTCCAATCTCATCATCCCCCCCAGTCTCCTCACCATCAACTCTAGCCCCGGTATTATCCTTGCTGCTCCTGGCATGTCTACCCTACCTCAGAGCTCTTATACCTGCTGTTCCCTCCACTGGAGTCATCCTTATAGAATCTGTCTTCCCTTCCCTGAAGTCTTAACCCCTCTCACTTTTGCTGTTCCCACCTCCAACCATCCCCTTCCCCTCTCCTCTGTTGTTTACTGAAGCATTCCTCACCATTTAATACACAATATCATTTCTTAAATTTGGCTTACTTATTGTCTAGCTTCCACCACTAGAATGAAAGTTCCCTGAGGACAGGGATCTTTGTATGTTCTTTTCACAGCTGTACCCCCAGCACCTATTTAAAAAAAGCCTGACCAAATGAAGAGCTCAAATTACATTGTTGGACAAATGAATGGGCTTAGAAGATCATCTCTAGTTCAACCCCCTTGATTTCCTCCCAGCTGAAGGGGAAGGCAGATGTGAGAGTCTTCTGTAACATCATTCTGCTTTCTTGATTTAGTAGAAAACCTAGTAACTTCAACACAATACTTACTGTTGTTGACATGCAAAAGAATAAAGTCCATGAGAAACTGGGTTCTTGCATCTTTGTTTTGCATCATGCTGACTTTAACGTGTTTTAATTGGTTTCCTGTCAAATTTTTGAGCACCTATATGTAACCATTAACTAAATTATGTACTTCCATTCTTGACTACAAAGTAGTAGACAATTTTCCACTTCTATGAGATACGTAGAATAGTCAAACTCAATGAGACAAAAAGTAAAATGGTGGTTGCTGGGGGTGCTCCTTATTTAAAGGAGACAGATTTTCAGTCTGCAAGACTTTGGAAGAGTTCCAGAGAGAGATGGTAGTAATGGTTGCACAGCAATGTGCCTGTACATGTAAAAATTATTAAGATGGTAAATTTTATGTTACATATATTTTAACATAATTAAATACTAAAAAGTTGGTAAGTGATTTTCAGCATTTTTTTAAATGGCAAGGTATTAAAGAGTTCAGAATTATTCTCTCAAGCTCTATACATATTTTACTGACACATACACATATAATATATATTATATATATGTATGTCAGACATATTAAAAGCATATTATTCATAAATTATATCTGATCTTATGAAAGTTGATGGCTTGATATCTCCTCAGTGGTGCACATAAGTTTTAATACACAGAAACTTGAAATCACACTTACTTTCTGTAGATAGTTCAATAGTGCATATAAAAGATTGAAAATCAGTGAAAATTTAAAACACGATTGAGGGGCGCCTGGGTGGCTCAGTCTGCTAAGTGTCCAACTCTTGATTTCAGCTCAGGTCATGATCTCAGGGTGGTGAGATCAAGCCCTGCATCGGGCTCCATGCTCAGCCAGGAGTCTGCTTGAGTACTCTCTCTCTCCTTCTCCCTCTGCCCCTCCCTCTGCGTACACCCTCTCTCTCTCAAATAAATTAGTTTTTTAAAAAAATAAAGACAAATAAAACAGTTTTGAGTGAAAGAAATCAAAACCTTTTTTGATTTTGATCAAAATTAAATCAAGAAGATCAAAAATTTTGGGGGCGCCTGGGTGGCTCAGTGGGTTAAGCCACTGCCTTCAGCTCAGGTCATGATCTCAGGGTCCTGGGATCGAGTCCTGCATTGGGCTCTCTGCTCGGCAGGGAGCCTGCTTCCCTCCCTCTCTCTGCCTGGCTCTCTGTCTACTTGTGATCTCTCTCTGTCAAATAAATAAATAAAATCTTTAAAAAAAAAAAAGAAGATCAAAAATTTTTGATTCCCATTTTCATGTGTCTCTATGTCAATGATTTAAACATAGAAGATGCTGTCCACATTCATTCTGAAAGAGCCCCAAAGAGGGAGATCTCTCCTGTCCAGTCAAAATCATTTATCATTTGATAATTATCTGACCCATAAATTTAGCTTATATACAAATTCTGTTGTATATATTCCCAGCAAATTTCTAATTGTGGCAACATTTATTCCCTTGGAAGTTATATTTTTTGATTTATTTATATTTCTTGTAATATTTAATCATGCCAAATAATAACATTTATTAATCATGTAAGATGATAGTAAAATTCCAGCATGTCATTAAAGTTTTACAAATGAATAAATTACAAAATCATGAATAATTCATAGATCTAATCTCCACTCAGCTAACAATATAACCAAATAAAATTATTCACTGATCACCATTGTTACTCAAAGCTTGGTCTGAGGACCAGTAGGACATAGGTGACCTGGGATATTTATTAGATTTGGAGAATCTCAGCTTCCCCCCAGACCTCATTTAATAAGAGCCCCCACAAGATTTGTGTACACATTAAAGTTTAAGAAGGACCACCCAAGAGATATATAAAGATATATAATGAAATTTTGACTTTTTAAAAGTGGTCTCCTTACTACTCTTATGGCCATAGGGAACATGAATCCAAAAAAGAACATTTGTTTATTTTTCTGATATCTTGATCCCTTATTTCTTAACTAGTAAAGGACACTTCCTAGAGAAAAGCATGTGTGATTAGGATAACTCAATATTTGGATGTAGGATCCCTGTTTTTAAACATCAGGGTCACCAGGTAGAAATGAAAATAGGGAGAAGTAATTCAGAATGGCCTAAAATAAAGGTTTCTCCAGAAAGAAAAAGCTTCAAGAGCCTCAGGAAAAACGCTGCATACAGCAATTAATCCATCAATACTTGCTGACCATTTTCTTTCCCCATCCTTGTAGTAAACATACAAAAAGCCTGACCCAATTGGTTTCAAGAGTAACAATTTGGGCAGAACAGGTCCAACTGCATCGCCCAGGGAAGCCAGACAGTACTGTGAGAGCTTTAAAGTAAGTAGAGCTCTCCTGGGGAATGGAAAGAAGACCTTCACTTCTGGACTGTGCTTGGCCTCCCCCAGCATGGACCATGGCATCCACAGCAACTATGTCACCTGCTTAGCCCAGGGCTATCCTCCTCTAAAGAAAGAAGTCCTGTGAGATACAGTTAGAAGTGTACCTGGTTCCCAGGACAGACACTGAACAAAAAGAAAGCTAGAGAGTAAGAGCATTTTCTTTCAGTCTACCTGTATCAACGGGCACGCAGCATCAACATGGAGAAAGATCCAGAACCTTTACTGGGGCTGCCTATTTACAGCAGACACAGGGACACCTCCTTCACTCTGCCGGACCAAGTCCATCAGCGAGACCAGAGGAAACTGGACTCAGAGGGCCCACCACTCACCTCACCTCCCTGCTGGCCAGACATGGGGCTTGGGGCACTGGCCTGTCCTCCATTCCCTGTGCTGCTCTGTGACTGGGATTCCCCTGTATGACCTCACTTGGCAGTCCTCTTCCCAAAGAAGCCTAGAAGAAGGGCTGTAGGCTGCAATCCTGTTGTATGTGGGTGCTCAGCCCCCCACGGGGAAGACTTTTCTCATACTCAGCCTCACCCCTGAGACCTTCCCGCATGTGTTTACCCATACTTAGGGACCCTAGAGACTCATATTGCTCTTTCCCTGAGCACATCAGGAAAAAAATGAGGTGGAATCACTCCACATAGGCCAGTAAAACACAGGCGAGTACAGTTTCCCTACAGAGGGGACTGGGCCCCCAGGGTCTTTCTCCAGCACCTGGAAAAGTCCTGCAGAGATTCTTCAGGAAGTAAGTCCAAGGAAATAGTGGTCATTCCTCTTCTGAGCAAGCAGGGCACCGCCACACCCTCGAGAAGTGGTGAGGGTCACGTTGTAACTTACGTTGAAAGGGAGGGACAACCAGCCGGAGCTAACTGGATGTCAACAGAACCAGTATTTGCACCTATTTCTAAACCATCTTGAGATTTTCCCCTTTCAGACAAAAGGATTCCAAACCTGACCCAAGATCAAGCAAAACAAACAAACAAAAAAAGTAATATTACCAACAATGTTTAAATTATTTAAGCTATAAATTAAATATATTTTTAAATTGTCTTCATGCTTTCAAGGTAAAAATTTCACAGTGAAACAGTGAAGAATTAACACCTGAAAACCCTAATCTTCTGTAAATAAACAAACAACTAAAACAACAAATCTCAAACATCTCTTAAAAGAAATGTGTTGAGGGGTGCCTGGGTGGCTCAGTGGGTTCAAGCCTCTGCCTTCAGCTCAGCTCATGATCCCAGGGTCCTGGGATCGAGTCCCACGTCAGGCTCTCTGCTCAGTGGGGAGCCTGCTTCCCTTCCTCTCTTTGCCTGCCTCTCTGCCTGCTTATGATCTGTCAAATAAATAAATAAAATCTTTTAAAAAATTTTTAAAAAATGTGTTGAATTCAACAGCAAAGTATTTTGATTTACAGTTATAGATTCATAGGCAGAACTTTGGACCACGTGTATTGAGAAATCAGTGTGTTGGCATCAACTCTGAACTAGTATTAGGGACACATATTACCTGAGTAATCATGTTTTTAAAATCTACTTAAATTTTAATTATGCAGTTATTTATACTCCTCCCAGATCTAGTTAATTACCATTTATGTGTCTGGCTTGTGCATAATGGGTGACATTTTCTTTATCATCATTAAATTTGTCTCTTAACTAAATTGACATGCTTACTAAATGAAATAATTGAGTCTTAAGAAATTCATATTGTAAAACTGCACCAAGTCAAAACACTGTGAAATATATTGAAGAGATTATTCAACAAGAAAATATAACAGCTTTAAGAAAATGAAATAAAGGTTAATCCAATGATTAACAAATGCCAAACTTCAAGATGAAACAGGTTGCAGGCACTTTTCTAGAGACAACTGAAAATGTGTAGAATATGAAGAATATTTCCATCTCCTGTACTATCTTGGAGATCTTGTCTTTCTACCTCTATGTAACTTGGAGAGATGTTTTCTTCCTGGGATGTTATTCTAAATTACAAAAGATGCACATTTCATCAGCATTCTTGGCACTGGATCTTTTTCAGTGAAAATTAATTTACATATCTCATACCTAAATCAGATGATATTTCAGAAAGAAGCTGAAACTCTCTCTGCCTTTCTCTCTAAGAAACATTTATGGACATAGTTTATAATAATGTAAATACTCAAGATTTGTCAGCCTTTATACCTTCACCAGAAGTTCCCCTTATTGTTACAGCCAGAAAGTTAGGTTAAAAACAGATACGAGTGATACAGCCGATAGCCAGGGTCACTGAGTCCTTTTTAGAGCAAGTTGGCAAAAATATTTAATTGGAAACTTATTAATGTAATTTAAACTGTTAAAATAACCTAGGAATGCTTTGGGGTGCCTGCGTGGCTCAGTTGGTTAAGCATCTGCCATCGGCTCAGGTCATGATCTCCAGGTCCTGGGATCGAACCCTGTCTACCCTGGCTCAGCGGGGAGTCTGTTTCTCCCTCTCCCTCTGCCACCTGTGTTTGCTCACGTGAACAGTGCTTTCCCTTTGAAATAATTAAATAAAATCTTAAAATAAACAAAAAACCTAAGAATGCTTTTACACGGATTTTCCCTTAGCTCAGTTATGTGTCCGTGTATCTGGTTTATATCTATACTTAGAATAAAGTGTAAGTTATTGAAAAGAACACCTGAATATAATGTGTACACACACAAACTGTTTTGCTCTTCAGTTTGGCATAGCAGAAAGTGGTGGGATCAAAAGACCATGGAACGGAGAGAACTCTTCATTTCAGCTGAGGGTGGAGAAAAGGTTAAAACCAACTTACTGGTGAAGAAATTGGTAAATTGTAACACCAGGATTCCAGCCCAGGTTTGCCAGGCTGCAAAGCCTTGGGCCAACCATTGCAAAGAATACATTTCTATTACCTGGTTTCTGTGGATTCCTCCCTTCCATCATATTCTGACAAAGTGGGGCTTTTTGTTTTCTTTTTCTTTCGGTACATCAGGACGTATGTGAGAGTATTTTTCGAATGAGCTGAAGATAATAGACATTAAGATTCAAGTAATGTTTGGTCTATTAGTGATGCAGAACACTGTTTCTCAAACATGAATCCAGGAAAAAGCATGCAGAGGCTGATTCACTAGGCCTAGGGCGGAGCATCCCAGCAAGCTCCCAGGTGATGCTCATGCTGCTGGTCCAAAGGTCACACAGAGCAGCAAAGCTTATGGAAGACTATATCCAAGTTTCCGCTTAGGGATTTGAATAAGGTTAACTTAAATTGCTAAATTGGGTGTAAGCATTTGTAGCACTAGCTGCACATCTAACACAGCAATCGCCTGCAAGCTGAAAAAAAGAGATGAGGGTTATGAAATCAGGTCCTTATCTAAAAGGGGCTCATGGGGCTTCTGGAAATACTTCAGACAAATGGGGCCACTAAACGACCAAGAAAATCTGGACACAGTTTTACCGGGGTCTGTAACTTCTTATTCACTTTTCTTACCGTGATCCCTCTGGCATTATCTTAATTATTTTTTATTCTTCACCCACTCAGAATAGGCTACCATCCAAAAGGAGAAAAAGAAGTTCCTCTCCTCCAACACAAAGTTTAAGAAAATATACCTTTGGAAAAAACAATGTCAGTGGAAGCAGGAAAGTCTTCCAAAAACATGCCATTAGGTTTGAATAATCGAGAATGTAATTTCACAGGGAGAGCACAAAGGATATATTAGTATTTTAGTCTGACTAGAAAAAGACCCTTTCTTTCAAAGGAACACTCCCAGAATGTGCAATTTTACAATGGAAACTTGAGCACAATGCATTTACCGCTTCTCGGCATAGCCTAGCTCAAGGATATTACCAGAAACTCCGGTGTCTTTCCTGCACCTCCATTACTGTTTTTATCGGCATCACGGGGAGAAAATCCTTCTTACAGATAATATACATCACTTTCAGCAATATTGCGAACAGGCGCTCAGAGGTTACAGATAAAATATCTCTATGTAGAGCGATCTTAACTCTAGACAGAATATAAAGCATATGGCCAACCAAATGCAGTCATTCTGTTATCCCTGCTACTCCCTGCTCTATGAAATCATGCTTTCCTTGGCTCACACATTATATAATAAAGGCTTGTCTTCACCCTGAAAAACACATCTTCCCTTCCTACCTGTCCTATATAACATTGCCCAACTAAAATAAACATTTTCAGCAAGTTTGAGTGGATATTTGAATCTTTTAAAAATAATAGACCAGTGTTCTTTTGTTTCCCACTACATCTGGTTCCCAATCTCTTTTGTCACAAAGTCGCATCATAGGAAACACAGCCTTTAAGTCCAGCAATGGCAGCCCCAGCTCTCCCCAGCCAGGGGCCATTCTTTAAGTGTTTCTGGGGAAACAGCTACAGGGAAGGCAAATGAGGAAGGCGGGTAAACCACCCCCGGCTCAGAATAATACATGTAAATTCCAGAAGGACTGAATAGTCAAACATGGGTGGAAAAATAAAATGAGGAGAAACAATACATTAATGTTTACCCTCTTATTGAGGAAAGTATTATCAATATATATAGAAATAAAATGTTTAAGGTCTGTAACAGGAAAAACATTCTCTTCTCCACAAAGTATGAAGAGAAAGATAAACAACCCAATGTTAAAATGAGCAAAAGTTCTGAAAAGATAATTCCCAGAAAAAGAAAAAAAAATGCAAAGGTCTGGCAAACAGGAGTAAAGATTTTCAGTCTTACCAAGAATCAGGATAATACGAATTAAAAGAATTGAAGGCTGTATTTCGCAGCATTGTGATAATAACCTATGGCTGGATGGTTGTAGAGAAAGAGACAGTCTCGTATTGCTGGCTAGATCGCTCTCAGGCAATACAATGCCTGTCATCATTCTTTGCATGAAAGAACGAACTTCACATATGTGTGAGCCACCCCGCAATAAAGGGAGCACGATTCCAAATTCTTTATACTTTCACCCCATAAAAAGGAAATTCTAGGGGTCTCTGGATACCTTCACTTTCCCAGGATTGTCCTGGAATTGTACCCTGTACAATCCAGGCAGTCAAACCTGGCAACCCTGTTCTTTCCTCACCATAAAAGGCCCCTTGAGAAGAAACATCAAGTTAAAAGATGCAGATTTCTTTGTTGACTATCACTCAAAAGGAACTGGGACAACCAACAGAGACAGCTCAGAATCCCCTGGAGTTAGGCTAGAGAGAAAATATCTGTCCACCTGCTTTGCTAATTTGAGCTCAAGAACTTCAACGTGAAGATAGTCTATTTTTTTCGATTATTAAAAAAGTTCTTTCCATGAGTGGGGGCCAACCTGTCCTCCCATTACCTACAGAACAATCCACTTAATGAAGAAGGAAAGTGTTTGTTTGCAGTACAATGTGGATAGACAAACCACTGGAGACGAGCTTTTGCCAATGAGAAGGACTAAAGCTCTGATCCAGCAAATAGCTCCTGCCAGGGAGTCTTATTTTTAGTTAGGAAATAATTTTCTACAAGCCATGCAAGTTTTGCTTGCTTTGTATCTAAGATTTAAAGAATCTTTATTCCTGGCAACCTGAAAACGGAAAGTAAACTAAAGGCTATCTTCAGACTCTGAGACCCCAAGGTGGTACAGTAGCTTTTGATAACAGGAAAGCAAACCCTTCTCCCTTCCATTCATTGGCCTTAATTTCAAGTCTAAAGCATTTTGTAATGAGGATTACTGGAATAACCCAATTTGAGAGTCTAAAATAAAAAGAAATATACATAAAAGATTTGTAAAACTGAATACATAAGTTTTGAGCTCACAGAGGTCCTAACCAGCCCTCCTGCTAGAACCCCCTCTCTTTCTCTAGCATTCCTCAGGCAATAGGGGAAATATCATATTTACATGTTATATTTACATTTCTATTTATATGTTAAATATATGTAACATTTAATATTTAAAGGTGTTTAAATCTGTAACTTTGACAAAAAGAACCTGGCTCTACCACAAAGTGAAATGGTAGTGTCTCCTCTGCACATACCCACTTTGCACATTTAGCTTTTGTCCTTTTCCCAGTATTTTGCTTGGAAATGTAGTTGTTCAACCAATCTTATCTTTTTAGAGTAACATTCCTTCCAATGTGTGGCAGACTGCTAGCTTTCCCTCAGACTCAGTCCTCTGCTCTTGTCCTGGGCACATGGTGGTGTAGCTAGAGACAGAACCTCTTAGCCTCCTTTGCGGTTGGGCATATTGTGACTAAATTCTTAACTGTGGAGGTGAGTGAAAAATATATGCCACTTTCACATCTTGTCCATGAGACCTTGGGCATGCATTCCTTCTTTCCCATTTTCTACGAACTAGAGCAGAGATATAACCATGACCCAGCTATAACCATGAATATCAGGACAAACCCCAGAGGAGCTAGAGCAGCAATATCGAAAGAACCTGGGTCTGTGGAGCTAAGGACCCAGCACTAAGCAGTCACAGGAAGTTGGTTGGATTATTACAGAAGAAGAAGTAAATTTCTGTGTTCAAGTGACTATCATTTGGGGTCTTTCTATCATAGCAGCCTCTCCTTTATGTTAACAAAATGAGTGGTAAGATGGGAGGAAGGAAGACCAGCTGTGATTTAAATCCATTGATTACTTGACCACAAATGGCTTTGGGAAGCAAATATATCTTCCTGTAAAAGAAAGTATATTGAAAATAACAGTGAAATATGCTGGATCCCATGCAGTGAAGGAAACTATGCCTCAGTCCTGGCAGAGGCTGTGTGGAGGAGTCTTCTACTGCAAACATCCTAGGGTAGTCAAATAGCCTTTCTAAGGAAAAAACACATATGTTTCTATGAACACACATAAGCGCACGAGGAAAAAAATGTTCAATGTGTCTGAACCAGGGAACGAAATAACTTCACAATGATAGCCCTTCAAACACATTGTAGAAAAACCACCAATTTGTTCTTATTACATGAAATGTGGAAACTACCAACTATGTCTAATCAATGTCAATAGAAAAGAAAAGCAGTTGCTCCTCGCTTAAGGAAAGGCACAGAGACATTTATTTCACTGTTCCTCAGAAAGCACAACGAGTAGGCAGATCAGCCTTGCATGTGCCCCTTCTTTCAATGATCCCATTGCTTTTTACTACCTGCCTGTGCTTGGCTGAGTTATTTAATCATATCTGAAAAACAGACATAATCAGACTTGAATGCCCACTGTTAAAGGTTACTATAGGAATTACTCCAGAAGAGTAATAGAAGTATGTCTTGCCGAGCTTATAGCAATGTTGAGTGTTCTTTACACAACAAAACGATTTTTGTATTTAAATTCAATTAGCCAAGGTATAGTACATTATTAGTTTTTGATATAATGTTCCATCATTCATTAATTGAATGTAACAACTTAAATAAAAAGAATCTGTTAGAAAACACAAAGAACAATTATCAGAAATTTTCTTTCAAGTGTCTCTAGTGAGTCTTCATAAAATGTAGACTGTTTCATCAGAGAAGGGACCATGTGTGTCTTATCCACATTTGGATGACTAGAGCTTACTGAAGGGCCTGACACACAGCAGTCATTCAATAGAATGATTCCTAGATGAAGGAATGAGCTGATTAAATAAATAATGACATCTTGGAAATAGGAAAAGAAATACCCACAATCTCTAACTCAACTACATTAATATTTTGATATCATTTTTTCTAGCTTTTATTCTTATGGGGCCCTTATGAAAAGAATTATAATAGGATAATATTAACACTTACTGAACACACACTCTTGACTAGAATAAATCAATAACTGACAGCATTACCTCATTTAATAAAACATGTGTTTAATAAACTACATGTGTTAGAGCTTTCTTTTATCCTCAAAAAAACAAAATGGGAATTGGGATATGGATTTAAACTGTCATTTGATAATATAAATGTGGTCTCTGTTCAACATTCAACGATGAATCCATGTGCAGGAGAGATTCACTGCATCCCATTTAAAAGTATAATAAGGAAAGCATTAATTTAGGAGGTTAAAATCAATTAAAACCACGTGTCTTCATTTTTCCTACTTACTACCTGAAAAGCTACCTGCAACTGAATATGATATATAAAACATTATTAATATTTTGTTTTATTCCTTTCTTTTTAAAGCAGATTATGTAATAGGTGGACATTAACATTTTCCTTTTTTTTTTTAAATTTATTTATTTGAGAGACAGAGAGAGAGCATGAGAGGGGAGGTCAGAGGGAGAAGCAGACTCACCATGGAGCTGGGAGCCCGATGTGGGACTCGATCCCAGGACTCCGGGATCATGACCTGAGCCGAAGGCAGTTGCTTAACCAACTGAGCCACCCAGGCACCCCAACATTTTCCTTTTGTCCTAGTAAAGTAGTGAGGCACAGAAAGTTCCAGTGACCTTGCCAAGATACCTAGCAGGCTTCAGGAAGAGCTACTCCCAGAATTCATCTCTCCTTAATTTCTAAATCACTGCTTTTGTAACATAACCTCTCATAAATGTTAACAGTGGTCATAATAAATACGAGCACTGAAAAAGCAAAAGACTAGCCAAGTTATAAAGTTGCCATACTACCTTGCAGTCATGATGATGTTGTTAAGATTTCCAAAACCAATTAGTCCTCAAACATTGAACTAACAAAGGAAAGCAAATAATACTTCCCAAATGTATGTGTCAACTTTTTAAATCAAAATGAGTTGGCAAGCACTCGTGTTAATCCACACATGTGCAGAAGCCCTTGAAAAGCACGGGGGTGGGGGGGCAGGCATCAGCAGAGAAGGCAGAACAAATTCAGATACAGAGAAACACAAATCCCGATTACCCATGGGGAAAAGTGAGGACACTTCTGAACCAGGTTTATGAGACAATTTATGACTGGCCCTCTTATGCTTCAATCTATCAATATTAAGTTAGTATATATCACATTTTCAGGGAACTGTAATCAGCATTATGGGATATATATAAAGAAATAGAAAACACTGTCCCTATCATGCACTTCTTTACCAGCTAAAATACAATGAGGAAATGCCACAGACAGGACTGTTATAGAAGTTTAGAGTACATGTAGCTTCTTTAAGATATTCAAGATTCAAATAAGAGGAGAAGGGGGAAATAGAGTTGATGTGTTCAGTATGGAAATGCGGAGGCTGGTTTGACTCCAGCAGTGATCAAATACTCAAGAGGGCGAGAGAGAGAGAGAGAGAGAGAGACAGAGAGAGAGAGTGAGAGGGAGCACCCTCTCCCTGTCCCCCAATCCCTAAGCATCATTTAGGAAGAGAACCATCCTGGGAAGCTCTTTCACCTCTCTTAAACCCTTTGGTGACAGTAAAGATACAGAAAAGATCTTTTCAGAGTTAGAATGAAGTAACATTTCCCTCTTCCTCCCAGGAAACACCTGAAATGGATCCTAACTCTGATTACTGTGGGTAAGAAGAGGGGTTCACCATGTCCTTTGAAGACAGACCCAGCATGACCTGTGCTCCCAGGCTTAGCAGGGGTGGGAGGCATAAATGGTCCCTCCAGACCAGAGAAAAGCCAGATAGGACACCAACCAGGCCTTGGCCCCATCCACATAGACCCCCTTCTTGAAGAGGAGACCTTGGCAGAATGAGGAGAGAGGTATCTTTACCCAAAGTTTGGGAAGAGATCACCTCAGGCAGAAAGAAGCATGTGTGAGTGGAACTGAGGGAGAGGAAGCCTTTGAAAAACACCAGAAGGAGAGAAGGGAAGCTTTAATATGGGCCAAGATGAGAGAAAAGCAGCAGAGCTGGGCCATACCTGTCTTACCTACCCCCTTACCTATACCCAACCCTGTCGGGACGTTAAGTGGCAGCTGCCAATAGTGCTGCTGAGCAATGAGAGGATAGCCACCACTTCTCTGGGACTTACAGCATCCAACCTGAACCACACCTGCACTAGAAGTCCAAGACTGAGTTACTGTACTTGTTTAGAAGTGTAATTATACACAGCATACCATACACACACTTTCTGAAATAAGTCTGTTTTCACTGCAACAAGAATTCTGTCACCAGAGAGTGATCGACTATCAGGGCATCCAATACCACCCAAATCTCACCCCCACCAAACATGTAAAGGGATGAATAGGCAAAGTAGAGATGAGTTTTAATCATGAGTTTATACACATGACAGATGTTCATATTATGTTCCTCTCCTAGGGAGCTACAATGCATGTTAACATATTATAAACCCTGAAAAGCCCCACAACAAAGAAGTGTGTCTACTTTGCTATCCGAGTATTGCCCACATTCATTTATCCAAGGAATATTTTTTTCAGAGAACTCTAATTAACATCCACATAATCTAGTACTTCACTGAACAGAGTTTGAGAAACATTTTTCTGGACATTTAGCATATTACTACTGCTCTATTTCCAAAATACATTTTAGAATATTTAATTATTTAATGGTTCATTCTAAAGAATGAGCTATCCAATGTTATTCCTTTACTTATAAATGTTACAACAGAATGATAGTTATATTCTTTACTCTGTCATTCTTTGCTTAGTTAATCTCATCAAGAGATTAAACATCCTAAGAGAATTTTCATAATAACTAGAACTTCTATATATGTCAACATTTGAAAATGCCAACCATTAAAAAAAATTTTGAAAATAATTCAGTGTTTTTATGATTCAGAGTAGTAATTATAAACACGAATGTTATCAACAGTCCTTACCTGGTATAGTATCCCTGTCCTTCGGGACTGTGGAGATGAAGGTAAAAGCCTCCTTCAGGCTGCTGCTTTTGATGACCTGGGTATCTGTCTTAAATAGTCTTTTGTCTCCCCTCTTGCCATCAATTGATCAGCTCTCACTTGCGGTCAGTAGGCGCTGGATGAAGGCTATTAGCATTTATGGTCCTCCATGGCCTTTGTGAAAGCTTTGTTGGCTACCTGAGAACATTTTCTGTTCACTTGTTGGTTTTTGCTTTTACTCATTTCCAGATTCGATCTCTTTAAAATGTTGGGAAAGAGGATCTCATGACAAAACAGTCTTTCTTTAGTTCTCAGGGCTGCTACATAGAGTTCACAGTTTGTGCACTGCAGTAAGGACAGAGGCCAGGAGGTGAGTGGGGCGAACATCTAGCAGGGGCCAGCCATGGCATCTGGAGCATGTAGAACTTCTCTTTCTCCCTGATTGAGCTCTGCACTCACAGAACTGCACTGGCAGAGGCTACTTTGTCTAGTTCACCCAGGGGCAACTACAGACTGGATGCAGGGACACAGGATGGAGTGGGGGCAACCCAGTAGCCCAATTAGGTGACACTCCCTTGACATGAGTGTTTTTAGACTTCTCTTCCAGCATCCCCCAAATGAGGTTGCCAAAGTGGTCCTACCAAGCCTCATCGATTCCTCAAACAATACCCCCTTTACTGGCAAAATACACCATTATCTAAACATAGCTGATACATTACAGCTACAATATACCCACCCACAAAACTCATTTTCCTTAATCATCTGCTTCTCAGCCTACACAGGTTATGACCTACAAATGGATAAAATTAAGTCAACATAATGCTAGACTGGCCTGGCCACAACTTATTACTGATCCAGACACCTGAATATCTATGAGGCTAATCCAATCTGTCTGGACCATGTTAAAAGAGAAGAGAGCTGGCATTAGGCACAGTCGCAACCAAAGAGAAAAGATGAACCACTTGCCAAATGCAGGTCGCATTGAGAAACACTAAAGCAGCACACACCCTAAGGGTTGACACGCATTTCTGTGGAGGATGCCACTGTGGTGAGATCTAGCTCTGGTACAGTAAGAAATTCACTAGTTTCAGAAAGAAAAATAACAGTAAATATTTATACCCCCAGCAATAGAGGCCAAGGGTGATCATGTCGATGATAGTGAATTTCTCATTATTTGGAAAAGAATTTCTGATTACATTAATGTCCCCCCAAACAATCCAAAAGTTTTCCAAAATATATCATGGATAGTTAGTTGCCCATGGCACAAATCCAGAATCCAAGGTGTATGGGATTGTTCTAAAATTGCCTAAAACTCAGGAGAGAGGCAAAGTCATTAGGGGGTTCCGCCAGAGCTCTGGATCAGCCCTGGGTGACAACTGACTATGAGCACACATAGTCAGTCTCACGGGCTGAACCAGGATCCTAAAACGCCTCAGCACTGGGTTTGCAGGAGATGCCGGGGGAACTCGGGAACCCCAAATAACAAATCACTCCTCAAACCCCAAACCCCAGAAGTTTTCTATTTTATTAAGATTCCCCAAAAGCAGGGATGGCTACAATTCCCCCAGATAGTCTCTATCTGATTCCAGTAGATACCAAACATCTGGTCACAGCTGTTAATACGACTCAGAGTTTCTCAAGAGCAATGCGATTGATATTTGGGGCCAGATAATTCTCTCTGGTGGTGGATTATCTTGTGTGCAGTAGGATGTTTGACACCATGGCCTCTATCCAACAGATTCGTATAGCACTATCCCCCAATTATACAACAACTAAAAATGTCGGCAGACACTGCCAAATATCCCTCAGGAGCAAAATGGCTCCGAGTTCAGAACCATTAGTGTAGCAAAGTCCTGGAGAAAACACAATAAAGACTGCATGTTACTTACCAACCTGCTTTATTTGTTAATTCATTGTTAATAGACTCTTCCAGAAAGCGGCTGGGTGGCACCTCTAAATCACTGATCTTCTGAGATAGTTCCATTTAAATTTACCAAAATAGCTCTAGCTTTGGAACAAGAGTTCAAATTCTAACCCCTTTTATTCTGGTCATTGTTCTCAGTGCTCTGTTTCCATCAATTAGAACAGAATCATTTTGTTCTTGTAAATCAGAAATACAGTGTCGGCCACCCAGAATTTCCCTCTTTCATTGCTGCCTTCCTGAGATAGCAAATGATTCTCCTATAATCTATATAACTCCTTTGGCAATTTATTCTGATAAAATTTGAGCAAAATTTGAACTTGAAAGGGACTGAATGAAAAACCAAGACCAAGAAAAAATACAAATGTCTTGTCATCTTTCATTATTAAATACGGTGATAGGAAAAATTTACTGAGCTACTTTCAGGCAATTAAATATACACAGATGTACACACACACACAACAGAAACAAAAGAAATAAAGCAGTCACCAGGGAAGCAATCCACTTAAGGAATAAATTAGACTTATAAAACAGGAAGGGAAACAGACTATCATGTACAGTCAGTTGTCTTACGAACCTACAGGCAAGGACATCATCAGAAAGGTCTGATGGGAGCCGATTTACCCTTGCTCGTAAATGAGGCAAGATTACAAAGTAATGTAATTTCCTGGATAAGTTGTGAATAAGTAATTATCTCATCAAGGAATTCTGCTTCTGGAGAGCAATTAGATGAAGAAACCTAGCCTTTTCTTTGTCTCAAAAATTCTACTGAGAGACCAAAGGCTACTACTACCCGGTATACTATGTCTCTATTTAGGTTAATCCCACATGACTACAGAAAGGAAAAATACCACCCACTATCACCTAGTTTCTAAAGGACTAGTCTTGTGACTGAGCATGTTCAATTGGAACCGTAACTCAGTACATCAATGCATACCTCCTCTAACTCTCCCACATTAGGGCACCTTTATGAAGCATACTTATTATGGGGCAAATTCTGGCAGAGTGGGTAGGTTTAAGAAAGTAAAATGGGAATTTGACAATAGGAAAAAAATTGATTAGAAAAGTATCCAAGATACTTTTCGGTCTGCCACCCGAGATGAGAACTCAGGTTGGGCATGAGTTTGGCGCTCACCCAAGCTCCAAGTTATTGCAGAGCAGTATTCTGATTTGAGAACGTGACAGAATGGTATGAGTGGTTGGAAGGGAGATAGAAATTAACCTAGATCACACACATCCAAGAGGCCTTTAAACAGTAACTAAAGTAGAAGCCAGAATAGAGGTGCCAGTCAAGTCATCAAATTTTGTTGGAATGATGTCCAAACTTCTCTTGGGAAGTACTATATTGGACACTCTAAAGAGTTATCACATCTGGAATTTCCCACATCTAAAGCAGAACTTACATCCTCACAGGATCCACAAGATCTGGTATAAATTACTACACAAATTACTAGCAATTGCTCGTGCTAGAGTATAAGAGAAGCTTAATAATTGGGTGGCATGGCTTGATTTAAAATTAAGAGTTGGTGCTGATAACAGAATATTATTTGATAGAGAATACAGTTTGGCTTTCAGTTATGTTCATGCAATATCAGGGTTCTAAATTAAATTTAGGTAGCTTGAAATAAAATAATAGAACATGAACTGAAAATCTTTTGAAAAGATAAATGATATTTTTCCCCCATGAAAGGACATTTATTTGCCTTCATTATTTTAAATGGAATTAATACATTTATGTCTAAATTTAATGGTTTGTTTTGAACTTGTTTTCTAAAATATAAGGAAAAGAGAGGAATGGCTTGCATAATAATTGGCATAATAAAGACAGTAAGATAATTGCATAATTAAGGATTGGTTGCCTTAAAATTGATATTTTTTTCTTGACAATAGCAACAAACTAAATGATGGTGAGTATATGCAGTTTACCCAATAGGAAAAAATTGCCCATCAACAGACAGAAATTAAATTGTCAGAATAAAACCATTTCTCTGGAGGTAGATTTTTTTCATTAGTTGTTAGAAGTACATTCTTTCAAAAGTTTACTCATAGATTAGTATTGCCTGATTTTTTTTTTCACTTTTCCTTTTCACAGGCATGTGCATTTCCCTCTAAACTTCCATTTTTCATAATTGCTTCCACTAGGCCACAAAGAACAGGTAGAGCTTCCTGCAAGAAATACAGGATTTGGGGGGTGCCTAGATGGCTCAGTCAGTTAAGCCTCCTACTCTTGATTTCAGCTCAGGTTTTCATGATCTTTAAGCCATGAGATGGAGCCGGCATGCTGGGCTCCAAGCTCAGTGGGGAATGTGTTTGGGATTCCCTCTCTCTCCCTTTGTCCCTCCTCCCCTCCTCCCTTTAAATCAATCAATCAATCAATCAATCTAAATAAATAAATAAATAAATACAAGATTTTCCCAACATTACCAGTGTGCAGTGTTTCTAGAGAGACCACTTTGAGTCTTCTCAGTTCCTTTCTTCCTCCCTGCTCTTCAAGGAGAGTCAACTGATGTCACTCTTTACTCTAGTTCCTCAGCCAGTTATGCCTATAACTAAAAGCACAGCCACAACCCCAGCCTGTGTACAGACCAGGAGGTGGTAATGCATTTCATAAAGCAGGACAGCCAAGAACCCTGTTTTGCTTTTCATACCCCTTCACCCACTACCAACACACTGCCCCACCTCACCCCTGTTTGCCCAGTGTGCTGATTCTTTTAGTGATGTTCTCAGCTCACTCTGTCCTACTCCCTTCTAGGACTGCACCTTTACCCTAAATGCTGGCTTGCTTGCCTGGGATACTAACAGCTTGCCTATTGCTTGCCAAGCCCCCCTATTTAGTGGACATCTCCTGCCCCCTTGTACCTTCAGTCTAAGGTGAGGAGTGGGAGCACATGGAAAGAATATGGCAACATACGGCAGCAGATTGGTAACTCCAGCGTGCCCCGAGCCTGAGCCCCTAGAGTGACAGCTGTCTCAATGAATTATTTATTTTACCTATTTTATGCTGTGGATAATGTCAGAGAGACTACACATGAACTCGTGAGAGATGTGCTCTTGGTTTCATGAACTGAATGGAGAATATGAAAGATAACATAAAATTTCAGGATCCATCAAGCAGGTTTGGAACAGATCCCACTGAAGTAAAACTAATGGAGAAACTAAATATAGAATGTTAACACAGAGAGTTTATCCACTGCGATCAATGGATGGGCTTCAGGAAGTCCCTGTGAACCCTGCAACAATACAGGTATAATTTTACCTGTAGATGTACTTTTTTTTGGAGGTAACTTTAATATTCTCAGAAGACAACATGATCTGAAAATGTTAGAAGTCATTCTCCTCATTCATCTGATCATTTTATAAATTTTGCTTCCAAAGCACAAAAAGATTATCTTGAAATATAAATATAATTATCCCACTCCCCTATTGAAAAGATTTCAGTAGCTCCTTGCCACTCTCCAGATAAAATCCAAAGCATGATACACTCGGCCTGTGTGGGGATCTGGCCTCAGCCACCTGTCCACGTTCACAGCCCCCTCTCCACGTTCATGCATGCCTTTTGCAGACAGACCAAACACTCATAACTTTACCTCTTTGTGAGCAGATCCCCACCTCCACCCAGGTAACTTTGATAGATCATTGTAGGCTCACCAAGCATCCCTTCCTTTGTAAAACCTTCCTATGGCCTCAAAGTTCCAGCGTCTATTAGGTAACGGTGTTCTTCATTTTGGGAGTAGCCTGTGCATACCTCTCTCATAGCACATATCCCAACCCACTATTAATGTGCATTTTCTTGACTTTGGATTTATCACTCCTGAGGAAGCCCTACTCATCACCCAGCTCTTTGAAGAACTTTTTGACCCTCATACTCCCCAGACCTAACACAGCTCCTGGAACATTCTAGGTTCTTCGTAGATGTTTGTTATACAAATGAACAAACAAATTGAATAAAAACCGATTACAGAATATTAAACATAAGGCCCTGAATATCTTACACAGTCCAAATATTATATTTTATAAATAAACCAGCTCGCCCAAGATGCCATGTAGTTAGAGCCAGAGCAAGGAACCTACTGCTGATTCCAATGATATTTCTATCTTTGGTGTCCTAGTGCTTTAGGTCTTTTGCTCTGAAAAAAAAAAAAAAAAATCAGGAGCGCTTTTTCCTTGCATCTTTTAAAAACATAAAATGTAACTACTGCCTCTGCAGACCTCACCAGATAGTGACAGCTCTTTCTCATCTTTTCTACAAGGATTACTCTCTGCCTGACCCCTTTTCAGAGAATCGCTAATTTGAAAATTGGTTAAGAGTGAACACATCAGTAGAAAAGCCCTTGCTCTTCAGTGGAGAGAGAGAGAGGATGAAAAAGAAGTAGGAGGAGAGGAAGGAGAAGTAGAGGAAGAAGAAAAAGAAGAACAACAACAAGAAAAGGAAAACAAGAACAAGAAAGAAGAAGAAGGATTAGGGGAGGAGGAGAAGAGGAAGAAGAGGAGGAGGAGGAAAGGAAAAGAAGAGGAAGAGGGGAGGAGGGGGAGAGGAGAGAGAGGTAGAAGAAGGAGAAGGAAGAGAGAAGAAGAAAAAGGGAAGAAAAGAATAAGGGAGGGGAGGCAACAGGAGAAGAGACGAAAGGAGAGGACAGAACAAATTTAGGCAAATTTTCTTTAAGACACCAGTTGAAGCCTAATTACCTTTTATATAGAAATTGACATGCAAATCCTCAGTTATTTATATCTCAAGTAAAACATAAATCTCAAGTTATCTCAAGTACAAAGGAAATTGGAGCACCATTGATCATGGTAATCCAACGATGCTTTCTGAAGAAAGTGCGTTTCAGTATCAAATGAAGACTGAACAAGTGTAGAGCAAAGTGATTCCCTACGGGCATGGTGATGGCCGCAAGCCAATATGCTGGACTGTCCTGAGCTACTCTGCACTGAGCTTTAATGGCAGTTCCAAGGGGAGTATCACCAATTCTGGTATGTTTTCATTCCCTCTACAAAACTTCAGTTGCTTCTCTTCTCCAATTCTCTAAAACATACAAATAGGACATGTAAAGATCAAAATATTTTTTCTCCCTCTGTCACACTGGCTGTGGTTTTTGCACTAAAAGATGCCAAGAAGTAGAACGGACACCAGATCTAAGAGAATAACCGGCCATATCTGAAAACATTCTGTGAATGCACTGGGTCTTACCCAGAATTTGCAATGTCCCTGAGGCAGCCTGTCGACAGCTCTCTCATCTCCTTGTAGTTACGTGTACAGATCCCAAAGCTTCTAGTGCTCTTCCTTGCCCCATGCCTCTACTCTGAATAACACCGATTTGACTTCATGTCTCTGCAGAGAAGTTTCTCCCTCAGGAAGCCTCTTCTAACTCCTCAGGAGAAGTGAGAGACCTCCCTCTTCCCCCAAGCCAGGTGCTTCCATAATGCTCACTACAGCCCTTGCCTCTTCCCACACCTCCCTTCCAACACATTGACTGTTACTCGGGAGCAGAGACTATGTTCACAGGAGATGCTCAAAAACGTCTGAAAAATAGATCATCCAGATTGTTTGACAAATAAAATTCATGCAATTTTATTTTAGATGAGTACCTAGGGAAATGGGGTCACCTCTCAGGAAAAGGGCAAAGGGCTCCTAGGAAGATCCATCAAAACTATCTTACAGGGGACACAGCTAAGCACCAAAAACAAAGCAAATATTCTGCAAAAGGCAAGAGAGGATATTGAGAAATACTTAAGGAGCTTTACCTTTAGCTTCTTGACTGGTTTAACAAGTTTTAATTCAGCTGGCTGCAGGTTGTAGAGAAAAATTTTTGAGATATTTAAACCCATAGCAGTGATCCCAGTTATAAAGAAAGGGGGGGGGGAATGAAAGTAAATGAAAACCGATATGAATGCAGCATCTTTAAAGAATAATAAATTAGCTGGGAACAGCATCCAAATAGCAGTTCCCAAGATGTCAGTATGTAATTATAGCTCATCAGTGAATGTCTTGCATATTCCAAAATAACCCGTTACACTACCCTCTTTTCTCCCCAATTGGCGAAGGAAAGGTAGCAGCAGACTCAAAAACAAGAGCTATATGGCTCCTTACTAACAAGGCAGACTATCAGCTTTGAGTGTCCAATATTTTCTATTAATACATCACACACAAAGAAATCTGAACACATATTCCTAGAATTCAAATTACCCCAAATGATTTTCAAGGATTTTCATAATGCTTTAGAGACAAAATGGTTTTTCCTGTTGAATTTCAAATAAAGGAAGAGATTATTACTCTAAAATAGAGGGTAACTAACAGGAGTCTTTCTGCCTCTTCCATGTGATTATCCAAAGTCATTCTCAGATCATCCAAAATGAATGGCTTCATTAACGAGCAGGACCAGGACCCATCAAGGGCTAATGCTCGTTTCAGTGCCCTGGTGTTCGATTGCCTGATGCAGTGGGCTCATGTGTTCACTCAGTATCAGCTGGGCCCCGGGAAATTCGGATGGACAAACAGGTCAGCACATTATAAAGCTGATGCTGATCTTCACTATCCCATAGTAGGAAAAAGCTGCTCTTCATTATTAATATTTTATTTTATTTTGCTTATTTATTTTAAAGTGAGACAGCAGGGGAGAAGAGCAGAGGGAGAGGGAGAGAGAATCCCAAGCAGGCTCTATACCTGGCACAGAGCCCAACACAGGGCTCGATCTCAAGACCCCGAGGTCAATACCTGAGCCAAAATCAAGAGTCAGATGCCCTACCAATAAAGCCACCCTTGTGCCCCTGCTTTTAATATTTTAAATACTTAAGATTTAAAACATTTTAAAGATTTTTTTAAAAAAGATTTTATTTGAGGGAGAGAGAACATGAGCAGAGGGAGGGCAGAGGGAGAAGGAGAAGCAGACTCCCTGCTGGGCAGGGAGCCAGATGCAGGGCTCCATCCCAGGACCCTGGGATCATGACCTGAGCCGAGGGCAGATGCTTAACCAACTGAGCCACCCAGGTGCCCCCATTTTAAGGTTTTTACATTAAAAAATAAACATTTTAAATGCTTAGGATGAAATATTCAGGTTAAACATTCTAAAAATTTTCGAAGTAATTATTTACGATCTAAAATGGAAACAAAAATTCAAAATCATTATTTTCTACCTAATATTTCTTGGAGCACTCTCTCAAGGGATGGAACCCAAATGTTTTACTTTGTGCTCTATGTTCATTGTGTCCCTGTGAGGAGCTAGAGAAAAGGCAAATGGTGAAATCATCCCGACTGTGCAAACCTTCCAGCCTGAAAATGTCTGCACTGGCAGGTGTGTAGATAGTTTTAGATTTGTTTTTTAGGTTTGTTTTAGATAGTCTTTAGATAGGCTTCTTATGTTTCCCAACTGGGGTGATTCCTTGTGATAAATTTTTTATGTAAATGTAGCTCTGAGAAATCGTCATGCTAATAAAACATATAATATGTTTTATTAAAACATATAATAATGATTCAATATAGCTACATACAGGCAAAAGCATAGCACCTACTCAGAGGCGAGCAGATGCTGGGCACTGGACTCCCAGAAATAACACATTTTCATTGGAATTTTTATAAACCCCCAATAGTTCTTTCTTCCCTGTATTGTATTGATGTTTTCATTCCATACCATTTTAGGAATCAGTGATTTAATTTTAAACAGAAGATTTGATAGATATTCCTATGAGATTAAGTAAAGTTAATTTATCTTCATTTTATAGATGGGAAGTGGAGCGTGAGCATTGAAAACTTACAGGTATTATGATTTGATGAGCATAACTAAGATTCAGTCCCAAGTGCTTCTGTAATGACACGTTTTCTTCTTCACTCTTCAAACAACATGAGGCACTCACAATAGCAATAATATTTATTGTACTTGAAGATTAGAGAGATTATAAGATTACCGAATGTCAATATTCTCATTTTATGCCTATTTTTATTAAAACCTACACCTAACAACCTTTTTTTTTTTAACTTTATCAGTATTGATAACTTAAAGTCAGTATATTTTCATGGAATCTGTAATATTCTGTTTTTAGATAACAAATATTAGTAAAGATAAAAATATTTCCAGCATAATGATTCAGAACGTAATATTGCTTTGAATTAATGCACTATTGTTAAAATTCAAACTTTTTTTTAAAAACGTAGCCTAGAGGGAACATCACAATAAACTCTCCTACACAGTGAAATAATTTACTCTCTGGTATATAAAACTAAAGAACCAGGAACGTTTATTGTCATTTAAGAGCAGAACAATAGGAAGCTTTAGCTCAGTTTCCCCAAATTTGTTTGCCTATCAGAACTGCCTGGAAGGGTGGGGAGGAGGGCTAGTAAAAACATAACCACAAGCTTCACATCTAGAGATTTTTTTCAGCAGACATGGGGTGATCCTGGCCATCTGGGTTTTTAGAGCTCCCTATATACTTCTTACATACAGCCAGTCTGGAGAACCAACTTTTGGTAGATTGAGACCAAACGAGTTTGGATCACAGGTCTGCCATTTACCAATTATGAGACATTGCAACAGGCAACTTAGACTAACTGCCATTATCTCATCCATAAAATGGAGGAAAAATACCATTCTAACAAGAGTCTTACTCGGATATGTAGGATAATATATTTTAGCACTGATACCAACAGAACATTGATGCTCAAAAAAGGTTTACATCCTTTCCCCTCTTTCCTTAAAATTAACATCTACTATTGACATTGAGACATACTTCCTGTTCTCTAACTTGGCGAATATTATGTAGATGCCATTTAAAGCATGAACGTTGACCAAAAACAAAAGCTCTGCCCATTTCAGCTGGTTGAGCTATGTGGACACTAGGCCATCTGTGTTTGTTCTAGGGGAATTCCAGACACTATAAATATATTTAAATAAGCCAAAGTTCAAGGGCCTCACATGGCCCAGTATCACTCAGAGGTCCCACAGAAAGCAACACACTTAAATTAATTTGAGAAGGGAGTTTATAAAAGAATTGACAAGACTCTGGGCAGGGTATACAGAAACCACAAGGGACAGTAACAGTACCCTGGAACTAAAGATGGGGGTCAGAGGGCTGCAACCACACCTGAGCCAAAGGGGTAAGGCAGGGCATGGTTATTCAAACCTGGAGTCACAGGAGCCCCCTTAAATGAACTGTGACTTTGGTCAAAGGAAACAGCTCACCCATGGTGACCCTTCAGCATGACAGTATGAGAAATAAGTCCCTGACCTCGCTCTCTCCCTTGTGCTAGCTGCTTGCTAATGCTCCACAATAGTCAAAGGTCAGGATCAGCCTCCCCACCTCCCAGGGCAGAGTGAAGAAGAGCTGAGAATTGACTGGGGAAAAGCAGAAAAGGGAATCCCGCCTAAGTCCTAAGTCATTTCTTTGGTATTACAACGAAACATCGTTCCTCACCCTAAGTAATTAAAAATAGTTCTAATATTTAGTTACAGCTTTTGAAAACATTAAAAGAAATCCAATTCATAACCAAAACGCAAATTAAAATGCCTTTTCTCTCTTCCTCTCCATTCATACCTTCCATCAAAATCTCCCTCCAAAATGGCACCCTCATCACCCTCTATTTGTCTATTACTTTGTTCCTGTAAATAAATACTGGTTCCTTCGGGTATAAACTCCCAACCCCACTTCAGCTTCCTTTACCCCCAGCTCTGCTTTGCAAATGCTCAGAAGCAGAAATGGCGGGTTCATTATCTCTTTCAGCAAACACAGAGAAAGTGAGCTTCAAGGGAGAATCACTGCACGCACAGGCACGTTGGTATGTACTTTGTTTATCCCTGTTGTACTTAGAAAAAAATAGGAGCTCATCTGGAGACAGCACAGCAAAAAAGCAAATCTGTTATGGTCCTCTGTAGGCCCCAACTTGGGTTTTCTTTTGAAGTAATGAATAGTAATGTAGCTATTACCTGTACCTGATACTTGCACGGAACTAGTAGCCCTCAAAACTTTCACGTGTTTTATTCTATTTGATTCCCACAACATAGTCCCATGAGGGAAGTAGGAATTTGTATCCCCTTAGGACTGAGGAATACTAAATTACCAAACAAAAGGGGAAATATTAGAATTCGGGGGTGGGAGGAATTTCATACATATATTCATCCCTATGAATTGAAGACCCTCTTATATGTATGTATGAAAACATTTTTATTTTGATTTAAAACATACATATAGAGACATATATATAGTTTTAATACCAAAATAATTTGATTTAAAACATATTATGTAGGAGCACCTGGCTGGCTCAGTTGGTTAAGCAACTGCCTTTGGCTCAGGTCATGATCTTGGGGGCCTGGGATCAAACCCCACATAGGACTCTCTGTTCAGTGGGGAATCTGCTTCTCCCTCGCACTCTCCCTCTCTCTCAAATAAATAAATAAAATCTTAAAAAAAAAAAAAGATTCTCCCTTTCCCTCTGCACACCTCAAAAAAAATTTTAAAGAAAGTAGATAAAATAAAACCTATATGTAGTTTTTTGGAGCACGTGGGTAGCTCAGTCAGTTAGGCACCTGACTTCAGCTCAGGTCATGATCTCAGAGTCCTGGGATGGAGCCCCAGGCCAGACTCTGTGCTCAGCGGGAGCCTGCTTTTCCCTCTGCTCCTTCCCCTTCCCCTGTTTGTGCTCACACTTGTTCTCTCTTTCAAATAAATAAATAAATAAATAAAATCTTTAAAACACACACACATACATAGTTTTCAACCAACACAAATTATTTCAACCTTATTTTGGAGCATACTAGTGGAGATTTCTGGGAAGTACAGGAACAAAAATATTTGTTTAGTCCCTGCATTGCCACTCACAAACATCAGTGGAAGTAATTTAAAAATAAAATTGTCATTACAACAAAATCAGGAAGTTATGACAACCCCACAAGAAAAACTAAGAATACTGGTGCAAAACACAATAGAAGTGGTACAAAATGAGAAAAGGACTTATGGGCAATTTATATCTCTCTAGATCTTGACCAAAATGAAGATTTCTAAAAAGTAACTTGTAAGTTCAAAACAATGAATTCTGGAACACTGTAAAGAAATTTAAAAAATAAATAATTTTAAAAAAGAAAATTATTGTTGGTTAATTCATTATAAATACTAAATACTGGCTGAAGTAAAGCCAATGATGAACAATGTTGACTTGATATTGGTTGCTCTGTAATTGATTTATTTAGATAAAATCATTTAGCCCTTGTCCATTGCACTTAAGACAGTATTTTATCTAATATCACTGCAATGTGGACTAAGTTTTGTTAAGTACCAACTGACAAATTGAGACCGATAAAAGAAATGAACACTCCAATGTTTATAGGCAAACTGTTAAATTTGACTACAGGCAGAACATGTGAGTAAATTGAGAGTGAGTAAAGGTCACTACTGAAAATTATGTTAGATTTATTTTAAATTAACCTAGGAAAACTATCACTTTATGGCCCATAAAAATAAATTGCACTTATATTTGACATATATCTGTAATAAGTTATCAATTTCACAATTAAAATTTCAAAAACAAGACCCAAAAAAAGTAACTAGTAAGTTCAAAAGGAATAATTAATGATGCTTTAGTCAGAGTGAGGAATACTTGGTTCAACTTCTACTTCCCAGAACAGCACAAGAAGTTGGATTAAAGGTGGGCAACACACATATGCCATCTAGATTTTTTTTTCCCACTAAGACTCCTGACACCAAGAAACTGCCCAAGAGGGAACTGGGAAGGCAGAAGAGAGAGGATCATCCCTTCCGGTAGGCACTGACAAGATTCACCAGATGAATAATAAACACTAAATTACAATTTTTTTTTTAAAAGTGATTTATATGTTCACTAACAACAAGCCTAATCTTTTGAGTGGGCGATCTACTCATCCCAAAGAGAGAATATAGGACATAAACAAGGAGAAAGAGAGAAAGATAAAGAGACAGAGGCAAAGCTCAGGTAAATACTACATTTCAGGGAAGAACTGCTCCCAACATACAGAAGCAAATTTGAATCAAATGATACTCTTAAAGAATCTAAAGAGAATGTGGATCCTGAGCAAAGAATTTAAGAAAGATATACAAGAGAAAAAAGAGATAAAAGAGGATCAAAGATAACAAACCAACATAAGTGAAATGACCAATTTCAGAAAAGAAATGGAAAATTTCAGCACAGCCATTTTTCATATGAAATCTATATTTGAAAGAGCGAAAAGCAGAATATATACTGTTGAAGCCATTAAGAAACACAGAGGGCAATCTTCAAAAGCGAATTACATAAAACATAAAGAGAATGAAAGTATAAATTCACTGGAGAGAAAATAACACAGAAAACAAGAAAAAGACATCCAAATGTGCAAAACTGATATTCTTGAAGAAAAATAATGGAACAGAAAAATTCAAAGATTTAATGCAAGTTATCTTTCTTCAAATAAAAGCTGACCGAAAGATTAAACAGCCATGCCATAATTACAGAGAAATTATACAGAAATACTAATATTAAATACTTATTTAATACTAATGTTAAATATAAAATAATAATATTAAATATTTTCTGGCAAAGTTACTGAACCTCAAGGCAAAAGGTGAAATTTCTATTCAAAACTGTTGGTTAGCATGATGTCCAGTAGTCAGACAACTGATTTGGAACTTGACCACACCTAGTTTGGGAACTTCTCAATGAAAGAGTCTGAGATTTTTTCCATCCTCCAGCAACTAAAATGTGCCTGGCACAATGTAATATAGAAAAATGTTAAGAGCATTTCAGACAAGTCTTAGACATTTCTCCTTCAACTATCAATGACCAACTCAGTGGAGAAACACCTTCAAAATTCTAATAGAAGAAAATATATGACTCCCAAACTTCAGACTCTGCCATGATTTTGAGTCGAATATATAGACAAATTAATTTTTAAAACTTCCAAGAACATAAGTAATCTATTAGTGATCTCTTAAGTGATCTATTAGTGATTCTCTAAAATATACATATACATATATAAATGTTATATATATCTCCAATCAAGTGATAAATCAAAATAATGTGTATTATATTAAGGAATAGTTTTAGATCAATATAAATGAGAAAATTAAATCTAAATGAATATGGGAATTGTGTTTACAAAATAGAATGTAAAATCCTTGATAACTTAAAAATAATAATGTAAAGCACTAAAGTTAGGAAGTAAGGAAAATATAAACATAACAATTCTCTCATTTTTCAAGGCAGGCAAAAATTGAATAGTTAATAATCAAGAAATGGTTATTCTAAGTTACTACAGAAGAATATCTTAAAACCACTAAAAGAAATGTGTTAATTCAGCTGGTATTTTTTATGCCCAAAAAGTGCAAAGAAAAACAGTTTAACAAAAAATAGATAAAAGGAAAGCAATAAATTATGAAATATGGCATTCTAAGACATCGGAAGACCAAGTCAATAAATGTAAATGGAATAAAATCAGTTCTTAAAAAAGTGTTTAAATAGTGAAAACTGAAAGCAATATAAATGCTCATCTTGAGGGCACAAAAATGTGAACACTGAGGACAGAGATCTTGTCTGTCTTGTTAATTACTGCATCCTTAGCACCTAGGATACTTCCAGGCACATTGCAGGAATTCAACATCATCGACTAGCTGGACTGATTCATAATAATCCATACAAAAGAATAATGTGTAGCTCTAAGAAAGATCTAAAGATCCAAGAAAGAGCTAAAAGTTACTGATGTGGAAAGTTTAATGTGACATTGTATTAAGTGAAAAGAGTATATGGCAGAAAAATATTAGACTATATGACCTCTTTTGTATAAAAATATATCAATATTATATAAAAAGTTATATGTCATCATACTTTATACATACATATATTGTTTATAGAAAAAAGTCTAGAATATAAAAATATATCTGAAAATCTCAATAGAAGTGCTAATGAAAGAAATAGGGAATAATAGGAGGAGAGAAGAAGAATCTTACATTTCATTTCAGACTCATCTGTTGTGTTTTAACTTTTTACAATGAACATATTAATTTTTTATAATTTCAATCATTTAGATTAAAAATATAAACTACAAATGTCATCTGGAAATGTCTAGCACTAATCCTTAGATCGCAAAACATATGGGGAAAAACACATTGCATTATTCAAGTAGAGACAAATTAAGAAAAATATTTACATCCAAAGCCTAATGATAAGTCTAATGATAAACTCCCTATGACAACCACTTTTATCTACTGCTATAACAAGAAGATGGCTCATCAGTCACTGAGAAGACAGATTTAGATTTTATACCACATCACTTAATAGAACAATCTGGAGAAATAGAACCTTCTCAATAAGTGTCCAAATCATACTCACCTGAGAAAAACATAATTGGAGCTTAATATTTGACTAGTAAGGAAAAGGTTGTCTGAAACAGGCAGTAAAAGACTTGTCAGACGCAAATATGCATAAAAATGAAAAACGATTCATCAGGAAAAGCAAAAGCCCCACGGTACTAGGTAAAGCCCAGCTGCACATATGTTAAGTCAATAGGTAAAAGGATTTCCATAAATATATCATAAACTGCATAAACTGCATGGATCATCAATTAACTACAACAGTAAAACAAAGTCCTTAACTAGCTCTAAAAATGTCTCCCAATACGGATAGCATGGGCAGGTTATTTGGGGAATGTAATTCTACTTTTTATATTAGGGAGTTACTATATGAAGAATGGTAATCGACTCTTCATTATCTCTTACGAAGACAGTATTAGGAACAATGTGTTTAAACTCTATAGGAGAGAATTGTATTCATATATAAATAGAGAGGTGTTGAGTTTCTTGCATAAGTCAAATGATCACCCTGGCTATCTTCGAAAAAATGGGTAGATATTATCTGTTTAGCACTCCTAGGTTATAATGATGTCCATGAGCCAGGGGCCTGACCAGGGAATTTGTACCAGGCTACGTCTGAGTCTGGAAGGTCCTCAAGGACAAAAATCAGGTTTTTGTCCATTAATGGCTGCCAGCACCTAGCACCGTGCCTCAACAAGTGGAAAAAAAGTTCTATGAAGTCAAATTCCTATAATAATAGGATTAGTATAATATTAGTAATCCTATTATTAATAGAATATAAAGCAGAATTAATCTGTAATTTGACAAGACAGGTATAAAATTCCAGATAAAATTATGTTACACAATTATTTGTTACTTGAAGAAAATATGGAACATTCAGGGGTAAAAAAATTGACCACGTCTCTTAACCTTAAAACAATGCATACTAAATATCTTTCATTTTATTCTCTCTAATATATTTCATATATTTTAAGCCTAAATATAATTTTACTTGATTCTTTACATTATTTTCTATACTTTTCCCCAAACACACCATGAATTTTTATAATTCTAGGTTATGCTCCTCTGTTCTCTGTTCAGAGTGCATTTCTTCATCGTCAACATAGCAAACCCCAAACTATCATTTGAAGCTACGATCAAATATCATCTCTTCAGTGAATTCTTGGGAACAGCCCCAGACAACTGAGTTACTGTGAGTACTCATGCCTTTTACTCACACTCGCTAAAATCATTATCACATTGTATCATATTAATTTTAATGTACCCATTTTCCCCACCAGACTAAAAGTTTAAATCTTCAGTAACTACTACAGTGCCTGGTATTCAATAAATATGTGATTATGAATGTCTTTGTCCAGTACTTTTGGGTGCCTGATAAGTGGTCAAGAAGAAGGCATGGCATAAAAATAATTCCAAAACTAATTGGAATCTTTTCTTTCGTTTCCACCTCAATTCAGACCTCCTTAGACCAGGCTGCCATCATGTCTCTCCTGGCACACATTGGTGGCATCCTATCAGGTCTCTGCTTCCTTGTTTGCTCCCAGCACATAGTCTATTCTCCACTCAGAACTCAGAAGAATTTCAGAACACACTGGGAACCAGTCTCTCCTCTCTAATGGCTTCCAGGTACATTTAAGTAAAATCCAGATTCCTTATCCTGGCCTGATGGCCCTTAAAGAGCTGCCCTGGCTCACCTTTTTGACTCTCTGCCTTTTGCCGACTCCCTCCAGCCATTCCCTCCTCCAGTAGTGGTTTTCCCACTGACATTTTCTTGGCTTGGTTTTTTTATTACTTTAAAATTTGAGTTTAAATGTCACAGACTTAGAAACCAAAGTATCTCCCATCTTTCAGTCGTATCACCCCATGTTAACTCATGTATTTCTCATTGGATTTTTTTTTTTTTTTGAGCTTATATGTTCTTGCTTATTACCTATCTCTTACCAATAGAATGTAAGCTCCAGGATAGCAGAGACCTTGTCTATATGTTTTTCATCATTGTAAGCCCAGTGCTTGGCACAAACTAGGTACATAACAAATGTCCTAAAGGATACATAGTAAGAGGGGAAGCAGTGGTAACAGCATCTAACACTTACTGAATGGCTACTTATGGCACACAAAGTACTGTCCTAAATACTTCATACATGTTAACCCATTTATTTCACACACAAATACATATACACATGAAACTACGCAGTAGAAAAGCTATTCATTGTCAGCACCCCCTCTTGTGAGATGTGAAAACTAAAAAACAGAGATGTTAAGAAACTACCCAAAATCACACAGCTATTGAAGTATAGAGCCAGAATTTGAATTATGTCATACAGACAGGGAAGCCTACTCTCTCGACCACTCTATTATATGCATATCATTTTAAAAACAAAGTGGTAAATTCATCAAAAAGATTGTTATATCTTAGTTTTAAATCTATTTTAACTAAAACATGTATCTGACAAGTTCAAAGAACATTTAAAAAAATAAAGCTTAGGTTTAAAAAAAATAAAGAATAATAAAATAATAAAAATAATAAAATAAATAATAAAAATACATATTAGGTTATCAGCATTGAAATCATGTCTTAGAACCTGCCATTAGACAGACAAAAACCAGTGACATAAGAGCTAAATGCAATGTCTGTCTTTACCAAAAATGCAGAATTTCTTTCCCCGAAAGAAAGATGAAGGGAATACATGGGACTTCGCTGTATTCTCTTGACAAAAAAGGAGCAACCTGGACATATGGTGTGACTCAAACCCGTGCTGAGTAACTTTTGGACAGGGACACTAAAAAATATACCTAACCTGGTTAATAATAGCAAACCACTGATCCGCCAACTAATGGTGTTTATAGGAAATAGAATTCACGAGAAAAAGAAATAGCAGCATGAGACAATTAATCCACAACATGTAATTTCCTTCTCTGTGCATTGCCTTCACCAAGAGGAAATCTGAAGATTCGCCACCTGTTCAGATGTGCCTTTTGTAAGATTTAGAATGGCCTCCTGCCAAAATGATTAAAGGCATTCATTTATACCACATAATTAAAATAAACATTGTGTTTGCCGAAAGGTAAATTTTGTGATCTAATGAAGAATGAAGTAAAAAATAGTAACATTCTCAATTCTCAATCTCTTAATTTTAGTAACAGATATTTTATGTGTACTCACTGAGAAAACCTGACATTTCATATTCAAAAAGTAGTGACTTTTAATGTGTTTGTTATGACCAAGCTGTATTCCCCATTCACAGTAAATACTTTGCTCAGCTTAAAAACCTTCAGCTTCCTTTCTTTTTGTACAGGTCCAGTTTGAATATCTCTTCCAACTAAATGTTTCTTTCTCAGCTCTTTTCCTCCCTCCTTCTCTCATTTATTCCTGATAACTGCCCGTTCCCCATAAAACGGAATCTGGTCAGTGTGAACTGGGTCCAAATCCAGTTACCACCACTTCTAATCGTATAACCATGACCAAATTACCCAGTTACCCTATTTCTTCTACCCAAGGCTTCATTTTCTCATATGAACAACAGTGGAAAAAAAAATGCTTACTTCATGGGGTTTTGTTAAGAATCACACATACCATGTAAACAGCTTCTGGCATGTAGTGAATGCTCATTACTATATCTATCCTTGTGGTCACTGACCATACCCTTCTACAGGGAGGGCATTCCACTTCATGCCATGATCCCCATTACCATACTTTCTCCCCAAACACTCTTTTGGGATCCTTAATACAATAACACGTCCAAAAGTATAATTGTTTTAACGCAGTGAATCTCATCTTGACATACCTGTACCTCTGGAAGTCAGAAACATTTTTGTTTTAATTCTAAAGAAAAACAATATATATTTGGGAAAGCTTGCACAAGCCAACTAAAACCTCAAGTTCCTTTCTAGTAAGTCTGGAATTTTTATCAGTTGAACTATTATTTCCACCCTCCCCCAACACACACACACATACCAACTATAATATTCATTAATTCATTTACTCTATCTAGTATAATGCAGGTGATCAATAAGTAAAAAGAACAAAATGCCAATTTTCTAATGCTGCTCAGAAGTCCTGATTAACTCACATATCTAATACATTATTTTAAGAATGCAATTTTTTTAGAGGTTAAAAACCCATCCAAGGATCCAAACACACACACACACACACACACACACACACACACACACACACACACACACGTTTGGGCATTTATGGAGAAAATGTTGTAAACCACTAATCTAACCCATGTCCTGGTTATATCTGACTTGGCACATTATATTTTTAATTCTCAGCTATAGAGTCTGTACACTCTGTGCCCTATGTGGAGTATTTTGTTTTTACTCACCATTATTTAATAGATTATTTAGATAATAGTGACAATAGCATTCAACTTGTAAACAACTGAAGCTAGTAATTTTATTAAATTAACAGTTTTATTGTAATAAATTATTGTGAAATCCACAATAATTAAATGTATATTGATTTTATGGAAGCATATCAAGATTATATGTCACTTGTAAGAGGATCTTAGCATACGTTTGAAGCATTTCTCCAGAGAGATTTTGGCTATAGCCTTCTATCTTTGTATCAAATGACAAAGATTAACTATTTCCCTTGATGGCAAAACCTTCTATAACATCCTGAAGAAGACACTCATCTACCTCTTAAGACATCTTTCTTTTGTCACTCTAAAATTACAAGTGATTCATCCCTGGTCTTTTGTATAAATTAAAAGATATGCAAAAATATACTATTTTATGAAGAAAGTCATGATGTCTGGACTAGAAGCATTTTTTATTTTATAATTTTTGAAAAAAAATGCATTTAAAACTGGAAGAACTTTCCTAATCCTTAGATTAAAAACAGCTCTTGGAACATTTGAAAAGTAAAGAGAGTAAAAATGAATTTGAGAGGAATGAGCTAAGCATTCAAACATGGAGTCAGTCCACTGAGAAACAGCTTGTTGATAATCTCAATGGCTTATGGGGGTCTCGGCATAGAACATCAGATATAGAATCTGGGTCTCAGACTTTTGTGATTGATGAACTCTTAGATTTTAGAACAGAGGTGGTACTTATAATGTGCTGTCCTATGATGTGAGGCCAAATTCTGGATCCTCCAAGGAGATTTCCCTTCCCAGTGTTCAACTCTGCTTAGCCTGAGAAACTACTGCGTCTCCATTTTAACTCCTGTATGATCTTCTCAAGTCTAGTACGAAGGAAGGATTATTTCAAATGATTTTTTGCATATTAAGTTTCAATTGTTCTAAATTCACTTTGCAAAGTGGATTGAACAGATATGATCCCAGGCATGCACTATTTCCGTGTTAACGCAGATGATAATGATAATGACCAGGACAGGCATAGTAAAGATGACAGAAGGACACCACTGAATGGTCGTGAGTAAAAACAATACATTCTCAGTTTGGATTTAAGAGCCATAAACAGTAAAAACAAACAAACAAGCAGACAAAAACCTCGCATCATACCCACTTCTTGAGCTACCCTCCTACTACTGTGCAAAGATGGAAGCAGAATATACTATTATTAAGAATCATTGTTGGGAAATGAAACCACCATGAACTTCCAAGTTCATAGACTCAGAATGACTTTTAGCAAATCATTCAATCTGAGACTTATATTTTTGTTACTAACGGGGGGACTCCAGGTTGTTTTGAGGATTGCAAGGGATGATATGAGGGAGCCCCACTGCAGAATGAGGTCTCAATAACTGTGTTTTTACCCTAACTACTAAGTTATGCTGGCTAAGGTTTCCTGGGGATTTCTGGCTGCCTACCTTGGAAATGGATACATACATATAATTATTATGTACTGTTTAATTCTAGCCACTGCACTCAACAGTTTTTGAGTTACTATATAACATGGTTTTACACGAAGAAATATGTGGCTTTTGTTTTTTTTATTTTTTCAATATAGAAGCTCCTGTGTTTTATTTAAACAAAGTTATTAGTAAAACAAGAAATATATAAATTATAAATTTATAAAATTATAAATTTTAAAATTATATCATATTAAACAATACACAATATACTTATAACAGTGTATATATATTAATATATATATATAAAATTATGATCACTAAATCAAAAACACTTCAGCAAAGATCTCAGAATCTTCTCTAAACTACTGACATATTTAGACTATGGAACCTTTCTTGCAGTTTATTACATTCACTACAGGCCATCAAACAAAAATTCTGCAGCTCTGAAAAGACTGTTTGTTCACTGTCAGTTCAAAGAATTCGTCATCCTTTTAAGAGTTTTGAAGCTTCTGGTATGTTATTCAAGTTGCCTGAAAAACCCATAACTGTCATGGCATACAACAGTCTTCTTTCTGAAACACTGAATTTTTTTCAGAGAATTTTTTTATTTAAGCAATATCTTATATAAGCAACTAGAAACACATGAATGATGTGTTTAGTTACTAACATGACATTTTTAAAGTTGACAGTAAATGATGCAAAAAATCAGAGGTTGCAAGGTCTTAGTGTTGCTATTAATAATAGGAGAATGTGACTTTGACTAATTTGGGTGTGTGACTATGGGTATCTGAGCTGACAGTCACCCTTATAAAAGTAATGGAGGGCAAGGTGTATAGACTGTTAAGTCAGGGATGCTTGCTAAAGGTAGAGCAGAGATGATGCGAAGGTTAAGGCTTTGCTTGATTTTTTTTTTATTTCTAATTTCAATTATTTTATCTGTAGATTAATTTTATCAACTACCACATTAGCAGAATATGGCCAATTTTACCAACCTTATTTTTAAACAGATGCTAGACAACAGAGAGATTGTGGTTGATGAAATTCTATTTTAGAATGCCTGTCAAGAAAATCTATTTTAGAAGTCATTATTGACTTTATATTCCTATTTTAAACAACCGCAATGTCACTTTGCCTTAAATTCATACATCCCTGTTTTAATTCTAAACTTGTGTTTAAGCTGAAAGTTATCCAAAACTTGGATAATTCATTATCATAAAGGAAAGACTGTCCCATATCTACTTCCTGTCTCAAACTCCCCTCCCTCCCCTGGGGAGTGCGTAGCACACTGATGCCTTCTGTCACATGTGGGAGCAGCATCTGGTCCCATGCCATGTCTACAGGGGTCACTTAGAAGATTCCTCCTAAGCTTAACTCACCAGTCCAGCCTGTGCCCTGCAAATTTGCTCTTCCATTTCTGGAAGGGGGGGCGTGTTGCAGGGCTGGGAAGGTCTCCAGGCAGGATCAGGAAGCCAGCCCCAGGCTCTGCTCTGCTGCTCTCCATTATCCTGCTGAAAAGCATCCCACACCAGGAGAATCCCAAGAGAGGGAAGACCTTCCAATCACTTACCTAATCCCACCAAAGGAAAAGGGGAACAAAGTTGAATGCTGAGTACCCCTTTTCACGAATTTTACAGCTGTTCAATCTCTTCTCTGACGTGTGTTTTCATCAGCTAAAAATAACCCACAGAGGTGCTCCTGCACTCAGTGACTTCTTAGCTTGCTTATGTAACTGATCTCATTTAAGGCTTGTATTTTTAAAATTTCCATCCTTACTATCCCTGTCCAGGTCATTATTGTCTGAGTTAGACTGGAAATGATACACGGCTGGGATCACATCTGCTCAGCTCACTTTGCAAAATGATTGGCCCAGAAGCAGATGTGACTGTGATAGTAAATGCTTCTCTCAGGCTGACAGAGGTCTTTGAAGAGCTCCCGAGAGAATTGCAGAAATGTGGGGGCCCACCCGTCCCTCAGCTTAAGTATCTCTGCTACCAGACTCCATGACTGAATTCTAATGAAAGAGCACAAATGTAGCTTAAGCCCTTCAGGCGATCCCACTAACATTTGCAGCCCGGGAAAAGAGGCTTCCTGGTTACAGGCTAAGATTTCTGAAGGGTCCCTTTCTTCACAGAAGAAGAAATAGAGGCCCGGGAGGTATAAAAACGGTTTGTGCAGAATTGCAAAGCTAATTGGCGGCCATCTCCTGAGCCTCAAGGGTCTGCCCCTCAGAGAATAAGCAGTGGACAAGTCAAAAATTCTAGAAAGGTAGCTTTTAAGATAAGAGTGAACAAAACGGGAGTGCCTGGGTGGCTCAGTGGGTTAAAGCCCCTGCCTTCGGCTCAGGTCATGATCTCAGGGTCCTGGGATCGTGTCCCACATCGGGCTCTCTGCTTGGCAAGGGAGCCTGCTTCCTCCTCTCTCTCTCTGCCTGCTTCTCTGCCTACTTGTGATCTCCGTCTGTCAAATAAATAAATGAAATCTTAAAAAAAAATTATAAAGATGAAGTGAGCCCACCTGTAAACAGAGTGGGTCTGAAGCCCCTCCTGTGGTGGCTTTCACAGTGTCTAGGGAAGGAAGATGGGATGACAACCTATATTATGTATTTTGTGACTTATACACCGACTGGGTTTATTTTTAACTTTATTTCAATGGTGTTTTGTGACTATTAAAGTATTGGAAACTTATGGAAGAAAATTGGAAGAAAAAATAAGTTATGTGTAATTACTATTTTCTTAAGATTTATCTAGTTATTTAAGAGAGAGAGGGCGGGAGGGACAGAGGAAGAGGGAGACAAGCAGATTCTTTGTGAGCACAGAACCAGATCCCTGGACCCTGAGATCATGACCTGAGTCGAAATCAAGAGTCAAACACTTAACCCACTGAGCCACCCAGGCACCCCAAGAAATGACTATTGTTAACCTACAGCTATATTTCCTTCCAGCCCTTTATATGCATATGTATGGACAGACAGACAAATAGAAAGACAGACAGATAAGATTTAGTAAGGTTTATACCATGTTTTAATCCTGTTCCTCACAATGTATTTATTTTACTAGCTCCCATCACATACAAGCTTAGGTGTTTATCTCTTTCTTTATTGTTAGAGGTTCGGGTTATTTCCACCTTTTGACTATTAAAATAACATTACAATTAGAAATATTTTTTAGGGTGGCTCAGTGGGTTAAGCCGCTGCCTTCGGCTCAGGTCATGATCCCAGGTCCTGGGTTCGAGCCCCACATCGGGCTTTCTGCTCAGCAGGGAGCCTGCTTCCTCCTCTCTCTCTGCCTGCCTCTCTGCTTACTTGTGATTTCTCTCTGTCAAATAAATAAATAAAATCTTAAAAAAAAAAAAAAGAAAAAAAAAAAGAAATATTTTTTAAAAATTTACATGTTATATTTTATCAGTTTGGTTGCCAGAGTGTTCTTAATATTCTGTGAGTTATGTATTAAGTGTCTTTATTACCATCGTCTATTGTCCCTCATGAACTTACAATACTAGTAAACTTATTGATCCCTTATGTATATACATGTATATGTATATGTATATGTATATGTATATATACACCAAAAGCTGTTCTAAGCTCTTTCCACACATTTGCACATTTTAATCTTCACAATAACTTTATGAAATAGGACTCTTCTTATCTTTTATCATCTTTGAAGAGAAGAGGAAACTAAGCCACAGAGAGAACCGTCTGTGACTTCCCTAAGGTCACACAGTTGACCTGGGATCATCAGGGCCGCAAACCCATGAGTCTGGGTGCCAGGCCCTGCTCTGAATAGTGAAAGTGTACCATCTCTCTAAAGAACAAGATAAAAAAAAAAAAAAGGAAGAATAAGATCATGTGTTTATTAAACATGTTATTTTAATATAGTTCCCATTTTAAAGGGTATCATGTAAGAACAGGAATATTTGTGTATTTGAATAATGACTAGTTTTTGGAAGAAAAAAAAACACAGAAAGGAAAATAGTTCAGTGACTTGACTCTTTCATTGAAACAGTTTAATTCTCTGACATTTACTCCTCCTCTTGCAGAATCACAATCCACACTCTTCCATATTTTCTGAGAGAAAGAATAGGAATATGAAGTCTTAAGTTCAAAAAGTGAATAACGGAGGGGCGCCTGGGTGGCTCAGCGGGTTAAAGCCCCTGCCTTCAGCTCAGGTCATGATCCCAGAGTCCTGGGATCAAGCCCCGCATCAGGATCTCTGCTCAGCAGGGAGCCTGCTTCCCCCTCTCTCTCTCTGCCTGTCTCTCTGCCTACTTGTGATCTCTGTCTGTCAAATAATTAATAAAATCTTTAAAAAAAAAAAAGTGAATAACGGAGTATTGTGATTTCCATATCTGGGATTATCCAGGCAATTTGGAGCTGAGATGAGTTCTGACTTGACCCTTTTCTGGACACAACCATAGAGGACATACCTATCTCTCTAAGTGTCACATTTCTAATCTGAAAATAGGGATGTTAACCTCTCACTTGGTACAAATGTGGGGATGAAATCAAATACCACAAATAAAACAGCGGGCACAGGGACTGATGTATACTAAGTGATTTCTTCCCTCTCTTCTGCCTTGTTCCCCCCAACAAAGCAAATAAAAAATAATAATAATAAAACCCTTCTCTGTGGAATCTGAGAAACAAACTGAGAGTTTTGCAGGCAGGCTTGGGAGGGCCTGGTGGTGGATATTAAGGAGGGCATGTATTGCATGGAGCACTGGGTATGGTGCATAAACAATGAATCTTGGAACACTGAAAAAATTAAATTAAATTTAAAAAAACCTCAGAGACAATGCAGTTAAAGTCTAAGCTTTTATAATATAACTATGAATGTCTTGTTCAGAATAAAATCCTTTGGGAACTCCATTTGAAATGTACCTAGGCTCCCCTGAAAAATATCCGAGCATCCCTGCTCCCACTGAATACACAGGATGCCTTCAGAGTCTGCTCCCAAATGTTACACTGTTTGCAGAGTTTACATCTTACTGGAAACAGATGGACTTGGAGATGTGCTGCTCAGAGATCAGGCCTAAAACTGTACTCTGTGCATGATTTAATATATCAGGGAGGAAGCTCTCTACATGGTAAACACCAATTACAAGCATCATTTGAATATATTGTGGCTGCCGCTCTGTACATATAAAATAATAATTATTATTTGCTTTATTCAGTCTGTTCAAATAAGTCCCTACTTAGACTACATGCTGCAGGAAAAATAGGCAATTATTTCAGCAGTCTCCAGACATGTCAACCAATGAAGAATAAATAACATATTTTTCTTTAAAAAAAAAATTATGTAGCAGGTTGAAAAAAAATGTCATTTTAACAGCTGGCACCGGGGCTCTCCTAAGGGAGAGAACGGTCTTTGTTTAAGAAAATACCTGGTAGACTGTTGTATGTGGGGAAGTGTGACCTGCGAGAATGCTCTGTGTGAAGACAGCAAAACCAAGTGATAGTTTGCTCCACGGGATGTTAACAAAATCTGGAGGGTGAAGGAAGCATCCAGAGAGGAAGGTGGGCAAGTCGTCAGTGAGAGTGGAGGGGACAGCGGACAGCAACACAACAGAAAGTTTTGATCATGCAGAAAAAGAAGTCAGCAAAAAAAAAAATCCCAAGCGGCAGGGAAGTTGGGGCTCTGTTAAGGAAGCTAGAGTTTGGGGCTGCAACATAAACTCCCTTCCTCACTGCGAACCTACAGTAAAGCCAACATACACGCCAATGTCTCGTTTGAACGGTGGTTGTGGTCTCACTTCTGAGTGTGGGACAGAAAAGTAGGAAGGGCTCCAGCAGCCAAGATGTAAGTCAGATCCAGAACCCAGCAAAAATAGGAAAACACATCTAGGGGGAACTTGAGTACATGGTCTGGGAAATAGGAACTGGAAGAGCATCTTAAGCTTCTACAGAGTGTGGAGTTGAGAGTTTGAGTCAGCTTTATGTAAACTTCGAAGGGACCTAACAGGTTTGATTGCAAATGATAAAATTTTATTCTTTATGGGTGAATAATATTACATTGTTATATAATAATATTACGGTGTGTGTGTGTGTGTGTGTGTGTGTGTGTGTGTATATATATATATATATATATATATAGGCAACCCAAGTGTCCGTCCACAGATGAAACATATATATGTTTATTTTTATTTTATTTATATTTTATTTCTTTATTATTACATATATATTTATATATATACACATATATGTTATATATACATATATGTGTTGTGTATGTTATATATAACATGCATAACATATATAACACATATATAACATATATATAACATAACATATATATAACATCATCTTTATTCATTCATCTGTGGACGGACACTTGGGTTGTCTGTATAGTTTGGCTATTCTAGATAATGCTGCTATAAACATTGGGGCATGTATTCCTTTGAATTAGTATTTTCATATTCTTTGGGTATATACCTAGTAGTGCAATTGCTGGATCATAGGGTCACATCTTATTTAGAAATTATTTCATCTATCTTAACATCGTAATTAGCTGAGCAACTATAACAATAATTGATTTCCCTTTCCTTCTAGAGAAATGTATCTGTATCTCCACAACACCTGACACTCCCTAACAATATGTTAAATAGATCAGCTCTATAGACCAAAATTTCCTCATTGTCACGTTTAGACACTGAGAGCTTCCCAAAGTTGTGTCTCCTAAGTTTGCAGTTCTCAACGTGCATTCCTCATACATAAGCCCATAGGATGCCCCATTTTAAAAATGACCTTCATAATAAAAAAAAAAATTAGAAATGCTGCATACATCCCCTTTGAAATTTACTCCAAAACTCATACAACAAAAGCTCTGAAAAGCCCTGCAACTAAAAATAAAAACTTTCTTTTTTATGTAAATGTTTGCCCAATAATCTTACCCATAGATCCCTTTTCTTAAGTTATATTTATTAGTATCTGGGAATGTTAGGATACAATTTGTCAATGTAAAAATATGTAGTGGCTTCAACAAGGTAGAAGTTGATCTCTTTCTCCAAGGAAGGTAAGCAATCTAAAACTGACATGGTGGTTCCAAGGCATGAGGGACCACACTCCTTTTATCTTGCTGCTCTGTGGTCCTCAGTAGGCAACATTCCATATCCTGACTGTTCCAACTCCCACCATCACTTTCACAATCCACCCAATGGAAAAAAGAGAAGTGGACACACTACTCCTTCTATTTTTAGCAAATGCCTTGGAAATTGTTCACCCCATTTTCATTCATGTCTCATTGGGCATGGCTTCATCACTTGACCACAATGAGCTGTAAGGGAGGCTGGTATATAGTCTTCAGGGACATGGTCATGTGCTTATCTAAAATATCTATGGCTATAAAAGAAGAGGAGAGCAGAGAGAGGAAAAGAACAGTAATTTCTGCTATAATATCTATAGAACCCGTTTGGGGACATGTTGGCTTAAACACCTGATGAACATGAATGAGATTATGGGGGATATAGTTAGCAAACTATAAGGAAGTGCTTTACTATCATTACCCAAAAGTTCACAGTGAAAAACAGTGCTTTGTCATAAGTTTTATTTTTCTATATCCTTCAGATTTATTGTAGATTCTGACCATTCTCAAATTTTCAAATATTTACATTGACGTATTTTCTGGGAACTCATTATCCACCTCAATCATTCTACGTTGAAAAGATGCTATCAAAATTCCTTTTTTCTCATGTATATGTTCATAGGGAGGACATTAAGTGATACTAAGTAATTTATTTCATTTTCTAATTCTTAAATTCAAGGCTGCCACTCACCAGCAATGTAACCTTGGCTGGACCAATTAACCTTTCCATGTCTCAATTTTCCACTGTAAAATGAAGATATAATATGCACAGTGCAGTATTATTGTGGGGTTTAAATGGAATAATGCATATAAAGTACTAGAAGGCAGTACGTAGTCAATAATTGCTGACAGTTTTTCACAAGCTAAAAGCAGGTATCACTAGATGATCTTTATTTTTTTTTTAATTAATTTATTTATTTGACAGAGAGATTGATCACAAGTAGGCAGAGAGGCAGGCAGAGAGAGAGGGAGAAGCAGGCTCCCCGCTGAGCAGAGAGCCTGACACAGGTCTTGATCCCAGGACCCTGAGATCATGACCTGAGCTAAAGGCAGAGGCTTGACCCACTGAGCCACCCGAGTGCCCCTCACTAGATGATCTTTAAAAATATTCTGTTTCTATGACAAGAACAACACTGAAGTGTAGAGGGATGTTGTAGACACAGTACTGGCTCTGGGACTTCAGGAAACACTGGAGGAGTCCATTTGTGATTTTTCCTTTTCCACTGAGAGAGTAGGACTCTGACATAAGCTCCAGCATGGTCTCAGACTCTAGTAAACAACTCTTGCACACACACTAGTGTATTTCAGGTAGCCCACTTGAGGGTCTCCACCTTTTCTTTTTAAGATGTTATTTATTTATTTGACAGAGAGAGAGACAGCAAGAGTGGGAACACAAGCAGGGGGAGTGGGAGAGGGAGAAGCAGACTCCTTGCTGAGCAGAGAACTTGATGCAGGGCTTGATCCCAGGACTCTGGGATCACGACCTGAGCCGAAGTCAGACCTTAATGACTGAGCCACCCAGGTGCCCCGAGGGTCTCCAGATCTTAACTGTTTTACAAAGAACAACCATAAAACTTCCTAAGACTGTCTCGATGTACTTATCGCCTCCACGAAGTCTACAGGAAGTAAGTCCTCAATAAAATTTGCTGACTAAGGGAATGATTCAGCGTTGCTGGATAAATGAAAAACCTAATGAGGATAAATATGGCAAAGTCCTAAGAAAAAACTCATTAGCAAATTATACTTTGCCTAAAGTTCAACCTTGGCATAATACAAACACCAGGAAATAAACAGTGCAACTACCCATCATTTAAATCCCTCACTTAAAATAAAAGAATTAGACTGGATTCTCCATAAGATAGGTTTCTGCTCTGGAGTTTTTAGAAGTGAACTTGCTATATTAATTTCAACTTGAATTTTTTTTTAATTAAATGCCACTATAAATTTATTATAAGTAACCAGGACCCCATTTGAGTGTAGGCATCAACTATAAAATAATAGAAACATAAAGTTAAAGCATTTCAATGGAGATTTCAAATGCAAATACTTATTCATTTTTTAAATTTTTTTATTCATGGTTTTAACAATGTAAATGATCCTTCAAAAATTTTAAGATATTTCTGGGGCGCCTGAGTGGCTCAGTGGGTTAAGCCTCTGCCTTCGGCTCAGGTCATGATCCCGGGGTCCTGGGAGCGAGCCCCACGTTGGGCTCTCTGCTCAGCAGGGAGCCTGTGTCCCCCTCTCTCTCTGCCTGCCTCTCTGCCTACTTGTGATCTCTATCTGTCAAATAAATAAATTTAAAAAAAAATCTAAATCTATCTATAAAAAAAAATTTTAAGATATTTCTTACTATGAGTACAAAAGACTCTAAATAATTGACATAATCATTGTTTAGTGCAAACAGTGCTTATAGCTCTTTAGTGCTCTCGTTCTGTGTGTGTGTGTGCATGTGTATTGGTCTCACCACTTTGTCTGAGCTACGTATGTTACATGTTTTGCAAAAAGGCAAAGAAAAGTCACCAAAGGCATAAAAGAAAGAAGAAATTTTGGAGGACCATTAACTGAACATGTATACTCATTTAGAAATTATAGCTACAAACTTGTATACCCTCCTAATGTCAGAGAAAATTTTTCATAGAGCAAAGGATAATATTCATAACCCTATAATAGTCCCTTTGGTGATTTGATGCATGTTCCTGGTACCCCGATTAGAAAAATTCTTTTGATAATGAATATTGCTTCAAGGGCTGTTTCACTAGTTCATTAAGAATTCCCAGATTTGGGGTGCCTGGGTGGCTCAGTGGGTTAAAGCCTCTGCCTTCGGTTCAGGTCATGATCCCAGGATCCTGGGATCAAGCCCCGCATCGGGCTCTCTGCTTGGCAGGGAGCCTGCTTCCCTTCCTCTCTCTCTGCCTGCCTCTCTGCCTGCTTGTGATCTCTGTCTGTCAAATAAATAAAAAAAATCTTTAAAAAAAAAAGAATTCCCAGATTTGTGTGTGTGTGTGCTATATGAAATATATTCACGGAAACTGTTTTTCTGGAGATGATAAAAAGTCTAGAAAAGTATCCTGGAATGATTTACATACATGTATTTCCAGAAGCAGAGTGAGCTAATGATTGATGGGGGAAATGTTCATCGCTACTTTTATCAGATCAATAATAAACTTGATTTCTGAAAAATTTGGAAAGTTACTGAATTAATATCACACCATCTTTGCCCAGAATTTTTCTCTCTTCTGCAGGAGCAGAAGGGTAAAAAAAAAGAAAAAGAAAAAGAAAACAAAACAAACAAACAAAAAAAAACAACTATGTCTCCAAAGCATGCGTTAGAGATTCTGAGAACATTCTCTGAGGGCAAAATTGGTCTCACTCTTCAGGGCAGGCTCCAACCTCATAGGTGGAGTTTAGTAATTCCACTCATGGATGTTTTAATTTAAAGGACCAAGGATCCTAGACAGTCAGCGACTGCTGTAACCAAATGTGTCTACATCCTCTCTTCTGAATGCATAATGAGCATTTCCTTCCCAACACTACCTCTGCTCATTCCCTTCTCCCCACCGCTGTTCCTCTCTCTCCTTGAAAGAAATTCCCTGCTCCCCAAAGTGTCCCCATCACACAGAAACGGATTAAGTTGCTCCTTTCCATAAAATCCCGCTTTTCCTTTTAAAGGCTGAAATAGGCACAGTATTTACTATCTGCATATTCCACAGTCATATGTTTCATTGAAACGCTTTGTTTTTCTGCATGAGCATCTCGCCAGGCAATTTTCTGTGGTCAGAGACCGTGTGCAATCACTTCCCTTTATCACTCATAATGCTCCCTATAGTGGGTCACTTGTACCAAATGCCTGATGGATATTTGTTAAATGAATGCATCAATGAAAGCCAAAACTTATGTGTTACCTTACTTTTTAAACCATCAACCTATTCATTTGTGGTCCACAAAAAGTGCTCAATAAATCTTTATTGATTAATTAATTACTTTACTGTTGAGTTAGAGACTGTAGAATTAACAATAAAAGATTATGATTATAACCTAGTATTTGTTATTTTAAATTTATAATATTTAAATAATATAAAATGCCTAAAGCACTTTGTGTAATTCCACAGAAGCCATGCTATGAACACTACCCCTGGGATTCATTTCTAAAGAAGACAAACATTTTCTTCCTTCCTTCATGCCTGGTGAGGATATAAGGCATATGTTTTGTTCCTAGTCAGTCTTTTCTACCTCTAACACATAGTTGACAAGAATTCATAAATTTGAGTTTGAAGAGTGATAGCAATTAGGAAGAAGCCTTTTAATTCAAGGCTACCAAGTCCCTGGCATAAATATATTCTGGATTTGTTCTGACCTTTCTGAAAATGTTGCATATATTTGCTGCATGTTTGCATGTGCTCTGCCTGGCATTACACTAAGCACGTGAAGTTAAATGTCACTGGGTCTAGATCTCCAAGCCACCTTAGTTTATGACATTATTTGGGATATAATCACAGTGAACAAATCTGTTCCACAGGAACTATTTAAAAGGTAGACAGGCAAATTGTTTGGTAATTCTTTGTGAAAACATTTCTACTGATGCCATGTCCTTCTTTTCTCTCTTCTCCTCCCCAAATATCTTTTACTTGTATTTATTTAGGTTTCAGATGCGAACTGTAGGGCAGATCACATAACAATTTATATCTCCATAATCAGAAAATATCTTAGTCTGGTGTCTAGTCAAATTGCTAATACTGAATGTTTAATTTTAAAAATTAAAAGCTTTTGCTTTTAATATAAATGGCCAAGAGGACACAAGAAGACACCAAATAGAACTTTAAAGATGAGAAACTGATAAAATTATTGAAACTATTCACAAAATATTCGTCCTTTTACTTCTCCATTAAACCACTCGCCCCCTAAAAAATTTTATCTTTAGGAGAATAATCCTTTGGTCGCTGGACTTCCACTTTTCTCCCTCAGTCTTTCCACTACTTGAGCATGCTAGAAACTCTCTTTAATCATCTTTTTCTTTAAAGATTTTATGTATTTGAGAGAGAGAGAGAGAGAAAGCACGAGCAGGGGGAGGAGCAGAGGAGGCAGGGAGCCCCCTGGGGGGAGGTGCAATCCCAGGACCCTGAGATGACCACCTAAGCAGAAGGCAGGCGCTTACTTGACTGATCCCCCCAGGTGTCCCTCTTTCATCATCCTCTATGTCAAGCATCAGGCACAATGCCTGGCACACTGTAGGCACTCAATAATTGTTTGATCAGTGAATAAATGAGAATCTTTTGAAGTTACACAAGTGAGCGAAAATCTTTTGAGGACGGGTGATAAAAAAACATTCGCATCAAAGGATAAAGTAGTCTTTGAAGTTGAATCTGTCTATGAATCTAAAAATTCAAAGGCCCTTCTATGTTACCCCAACATTTGTTTTATATCCATACCACTTTGAAACAATAATTTTATTTTATCTACCTTTTTAATTTCCTTCAATCACAATCAGGAAAGACTGAGAAAGCGGTCTGTGTTCACGTAAGCCTGCGAACTATCGCCTGTTGTAAACTCAGGCAACAATCTGTTGTATTAGGACAGTCTTATCCTCATGTATCCTCACATTCTCAATAATTAAGAGGAAAACTGATTCAAAGTTCAAAGCTGAATTCAAACTGATACAACTTCGTAAGAATTTTAAATCCAGACCAAGATAATTTACTTTTCTGTTTTTTTTCACTGTTCCATAATAACATTTAGAAAATCAAAAGTACTTCGAATCCCTCAGAAGAAAAGTATTATTCTCATAAATTTTAAATAGTCACCTCATAGCACAGTAATAAGCACTGTGCTAGTTTATGGAGTAAAATATGTTTCTATCATTTCTTGTATCTGAACAGGTGGTGTCTTTTCTCATTTTTAAATGTATATAACTTTCAGCATTTTCCTCTCGACTCTGAACTTTCAGCATTTTCCTCCTCTCCTACTGTGGTACCAGTAAGTGCCAAGGTCAGTCACATTGCTCCCCTGCCACCCCAGCCTCTGGACGCAGGAGTCCCCAACCCCTGAAGTTCAGAGGAACAGCTCGCCTTTGGTTCTCTGGACCTGATCAACTTTGTTCTGGTGCCAACTACCAATTTTTCCATCAAATTCTAGTGTTGTGCCTGAATCCAGCCTCACTGTGGCATCCTGTTTCTCTGTATATTCAAGACTTGGCTGTAGCCTTGAACTTCTGTCTGGAGTGAGTAATAGGGTACAACCCTGAGTGAGGTCCAAGGCCACATCACCCTTCCCTAGCAGTTTGACTGCCTTGTCCCTCCCCATCCTCTGTTCAAATCACATCGCTGTTTTAGCCCCCACAGTTGTCACCAGCCCTGGCCCCGACTAGGTGCCCTAGAGATGACATGGCAGCAGCAGAGAGCCACCCTGTCTGTGACAACTGCTCAATGGACCCATGCAAATCATACAGTTTGTAACTGTCCCTTAGTGGAACATACAGTGTTGCTGAAATCAAACAGAAGTTATATAACCAATATCATTTTAGAAAACGACATCATTCTTTTTCACTTTGTGTCACTTTCACATAAAAATTTTATGCCTCATCTTCATGGAGGGGCCATGCAAATCTTCTCTGTACCGTTCCAATGTTAGTACACGTGCTGCTGAAGCAAGCACTTACAAATTTTTAAAAATCAAAACAAAGAGGGTGGAAATTGAGCAATATTATTTTTTAGTAAGCTGCATGGTTCCTAGGGTATGATTCTAAAAGCAGTAAAAAGATGTTCTTGCTAAAAAGGGTAACTGATACAGACTCTCTAACTTTTCAGCTGCAAACTGTTGAAACTACCGACTCACTAACTCAAAATAACCTTATGAATTTCCTTCATGCCTATGTGAACTATCATTTAAAAGTTAAAACTAAGCATTTTCTTCTTTTGGAATTTACACACTTCAGGGCATTTTATGCACTGGGCTTGATCCTATCTTCAGAGCAGAGGAACCATACTCAGAGCTCTCAGTGAACACAGAGAGGAACTTGCTGGCATGCTCAGAACGTTGGGGAGAATAAAGCAGAAAAGATTGCCCAGTGGTGCTAAGAGAAGCCTAGAGGAGCTTATTTCTCAACCGTCTCAAGAATCTGTTATCTGTTCACTAAAATACATAAATACAAATTAAAATAGATGGATTAATAAATAAAACTTTCTAGAACCAGATAATCATCAACCACCAAGGTAAGGAACTCCACGTGACATCAAGCTATACTGGAAAAACTGAGGCCAAAATTTCAAGAATCTAATGTGGAAAAAAAATGGGATCCTAAGAGTGAGGCTGGCAAGAAAGATGGAGCTCAGAAGCTGGAGGCTACAGTGTACCTGGAAGGACTGAACAGGTTCTTGAGCTGTCCCCCCACACTCTGGTTTCGAGCACAACAACTGGCAGTGTAGGACCCAGGCCACCCCACATGCTCGCCCACTCAGCCTTTGCTGTACACAGCTTGGAGGTGCTTGAAAGAGCTGCTTGGGAGTCACTGCAATGAGTCAGCACATTAAAGCTGACTCTACAGTTATTTGATTTAGAGCCAGTCTGCTTGTGACCCCAGGTCACCCAAACCCAACGGCTGCAGGGACCAGCTGAGCAGAGTCAGTGCAAACCTGTCCCTCTGGCTGGCATTTGTTCAGTTAACAGGAATTGGTGGTCAATCCTAAACCAGCGTTCCCTCTCTTCAGTCTTTTTTCATGCCGGAAATTTGCTGATAGGTTTTGGAAAATGGCTTGATGATATGCCACTAATGGCATCCTAAATTTTGTGGGGCTGTGTTGTTGTTAATAAAAGGTCTGTTTTTCATGAATTTAAATGAACTGACAACAACTCATGGAGTTTAAAAGAAGTCAAATTTTACCTGCCAAACATTTCCTAATATATACTCCAGAGCAAAATAAATATGGAAATCTCTATGTCTTTTCAAAGCAGAAGATTCAAATGTATTGTTCTTCTTGAGGGTAAATCTTTCACATTATTATCTTCCAGAATTTCAAATGTAACAGGAAAATGTGAGATCAGTATCCTAAACCACTTCCACAGATAAGATTAGATTATTATTTTTTTAAAAGATTAACACATCAGCTTGTTTTGGGCTTCCATATAAAGAGTATTTACTATAATGTCAACTACGTGCTAAGTACTCAATAAACTTGAATTCTTAGCTTTTCCTTCAAGGCTCAGGTAAGATGTTGTGATTTCCAACTCAAAAGAAAACACTGCACCTACAGCAATGGCTTGAGACTCAGCAGGATAAGAAACATCTTTATATGAACACACTTTTAAAAATACAGAGTCAACTGAGACAATGAATGGGGGCAGGTAAAATGGAAGATGACACGGAGAGCCAATGGGGGGTTCTGGCATCTCTTTGCAACACAGTAGACCACAACAATAGCCCTGATTTCTTTGGTGGACAAGTGTGACTTTGCCCCTCTCCAGGAGACTGAGGTCACAGCACTTTGAGCAGGAACCGCAGATTTCAGGGGCACTTGGTATGCATCCTTGGGCTGAGATGAAAATGACTTTTGCCCATCTCCAGCCCTTTGCTTATGGTCTTTCCAGAGTCAGTGAAGAATGGGGGCAAGATTATTAACCTCCAGTGTATCAAGCAGTAGAGAAAGAGTCTGCAAATTGCGGTACCCGCCAATCCTACTTTTCCATCCCCAAACCCAAGCTCCATGTTTCTTCCTCCAGCAGACAGTGCGGGTAGAGGTCAGGTGTTCAAAAGTGCTACTGAAAGGCTCCCTCTTCTCTGCTGTGACATTTTTTGGCATCTTGTCAGTTGGCTACCCAGTCTGGGTGTTCACTTTGTAGAATGAATTAATGTATAAGAAATTTGCTGATGGATGCAGGCTCAGCACTCTTAATATTAGGAAATGACAAAATTTACTTATTGAATTTGTTTTTTTAATTGTCCTCCTTTAGAGAGGAAAGCCTTCCATGCCTCCCATCTCCCTTGTTGCTACCACAAAGACAGCAGTTGCCCTGACTGGCCTATTCGCATGAAGAGACCATACAAAGGCAAACGGAGGTGCGCATCTCATTCCACGGTTTTCTCCTGAGGGTATTGCTTACTTCCAGATGGGTAAATAGTTTGCCCCAAATGAAACCAAACACCCAAGAAAGATGCCCCTTGAAAAAAAGCATTTGGAACCAGATAAAAGAAGGAGGACAAGGCCTCTGAGGGGGTATCGCTAACACAGTGCTGAATCTCACACGACATTCATAAATTCATGAATTGCGTGTTTTACAACATTTTACCAAGGCATTATTTTCTAATAAACCTCCTTTTGTTTTGCATTCTTTTTGCTTATAATATGCAAAAAAGAAAAGCACAATGGCTGGAAATTCTGTCTCTGTGATCTGAAGTGCTCTCACTTGCATGCTGAGAAGTGTTATAATGAATATTTTTGGCATCAGCTGCTGATAGCAGCTTGGTACTAGCAGCACTTGATTCAAAATGTCATATGATACAATAATACACAAATCGAGCGCACAGAGGGGGGAAAAATCGTGCAACCTGTCATAGGTAGAGCAATTTCTCGTGAGTATTCAGGGAGAGAAATGTAGAAGTAGAAACCTGAAATCTGAAAAAAATAAAATAAAATAAAATAAACACTTAACATCCGCAAACACGAGAAAAAAATTATTAACAAATGGAACATAGCAATTTTTATGTACTCACAACACCAGTGGTTTCTTTAATCAAAACCCGACGGCATTCATCTATGAACAATCTGGTACAGCGAAAGTGCTGGAGCCAATGAGAAAGCATATCTGCTTAATACGATCAAATCCACTTCCTATTTGTGTTTGAGTAGTTGAACAGTTACTGGTAGCGGACTGGACTGTCAGTCTGTGCTAGCCCCTCCTCTCTTTTTGTTTCCACTGTTTTCCTAACTGTTCAAACATGTGTTTGTTTTCCTGGAATCAATTAGTGATATTGTCCCAACATACCTTTTTTAAAAAAGATTTTTATTTATTTTTAAGATAGAGTGAGAGCGATCGAGCAGGAGCAGAGAGAACAGAGGCAGAAGGAGATGCAGGCAGAGGGAGAAGCAGGTTCCCCTCTGAGCAGGGAGCCCGATGTGGGGCTCCATCCCAGGACCCTGGGATCATGACCTGAGCTGAATATAGTTGCTTAACTAACTGAGCCACCAGGCAACCCCATCCCAACATATTTTTTGTTTCATATTTATACTTTGACTGCCTTTGTCCAAGTCCTGGCTCCCCAAAACTATCCATGTGATCTCAGTCATTTTTCCCTCTGTGCTTCAGTTCCCTTGTCCTGCTAAGGCTTCGGTGGGGACTGATGAGTTAGGGTGGCGCTTAGGGCCACATCTGGTACACAGGAAGCTCTTTGTTCCTGTTCCCATCTTGAAAGTAGAAGCTTTTAAATGTGATTACTTATTAATTATTCAAAGTATATTAATGTATCCATTTTTATTTGTTTCTCTCCCCACCAGTCTATGGATTACTTTAATTCAAGTAATTGGTTTGATTATTTTAAACTGACCATAGAATTTCAAAACCAGAAAGAATCCTAAAAATCATGTTATCCAGCTTTCATTTTGTACAGTACATTCTTAATCATCATGATCATTGTCATCAGGCTTTTGTGAAACAACTAATTGCACTTCTCAGGGACTCTGATGCCGCTGAAGTACATTTGTAATCTAAGCTGTGGGCATGGAGATGTTTTCAACAGTATCGACAAATTCACTCTCTTTGTCTCTCCTTCCGATTTACTTTTTTTAATAGCAGGAATCTTCACCACACCCTGCATTGTGGTATAGGCTCTGGTATAGGTGGAAAGGATTTCTGTAGACTTTTCCTTGCCCCTATGCAGACATCCACTCTTTCTTTTCCTTTAACTGTCCAGCCCTCTGTGGTTTGTAATCCATTTTATTTGCATGATTACCATGCACTGGATCCTGAAAAGACCTTTCTGAGGGCAGGGGCAAGGCAGCTATAATTGTCTCCTCATCAACACCCCCCAGCCACCCACAGGAAACTGGGAGTCAAAGGTTAGGATCTTGCCCAGGGTGGTAGTATTAGAAGTGCCAGAGAGACCTGAAAAGCACAGGCTATAGGATTTCCCATCCAAAGTTGTTTTCACTGTACCATGCTGCTTGTCCCCAAATGTTGTTCCACATCACCATATTGGTGGACGCAAACATCCTAGCAATGGGCAGAGAACCAAGACAACCTAGGAACAGAAAAATAATGCCCGAATGGGCAGTAAACTATTTACTTGTTCAGCTGCTTAAAGTCAAGCTCACACTGAAACTGTCACTCTGATGCAGATTTGAGGGAGACAGATGCATAAGTTCCACATTCAGCCAAGACAGGGTTGAAAAATAAAGTCCTTTGGGGCTATAGAAGAGAAAATATTGAAAGAATGGGCGTGAACCTTATTTTACTATTAACAATGTAGGTCTGAGTTTAAACTTCCAGGACCACTCTTTCTGTTATTTTTTAAGGGTTAGGAAATCATTATTGTTTAAGTAAGGTAAGTGAATTTCAATTCTGAAATGAAAAGTTTTCACATTCTCATCACAGAAATTTTAGTAAAAGGAAGTCTGTGTCATATCCTCATGATATCTCCAGGCCCACAAAGGCAACAGATGGTCTCTGAGTTTTAGAGATCTCTTTGTGTTCTATATTAAAATGTTTCCAATAGATTGACATAGTGTAGGAGTCTGATTCCTTATTAAAAGATTGTTTCTCAGGTTTTATACAACTTCTGTGAAGTAATAGAGATGAGCTGTTGTGGTGTGCAGCTTAGGTTGGTGGCACAAAAATTCTCCCTACACCATACTGGAATTCCTTTCCATCTTAGGTGTCGTCTGTGAATAGGGCGGTGGACTTACCAATACCTAATGGGTCTGGTCATCCATTGATAGGCTACAAGGTGGTTCTCAAGTACACTTTTGTTAAATGCATGCAAGCGCAGCAGGAAAAATGTTTAATTGCCATAGAATACTAACAGAGAATAAAGCAAAACTGAACTAAGGAATGGTAAATTTCATCTCGAGCTTGGAATCCTGAAGCATTCAACTGCAGAAGCACAATTGTGCAACTGTGGCGCTCCATTTTCCTTCCAAACCACAGCCAAAGACAGCCTCGGACCTGTGTCTCATTCAGTGAGAGCCTAATGCTCAAGAAACGCGAAACAAGACAGCAAAACCAAAATCAGTAGGAGTGCCAGGATGACGTTAAGTGTGTTTCTCTCAGCTACTCACAAAATCTTCATGGAGGGGCCGAAGTGTCTAACTCTATCGTGAAGAGAACATGATGGAAAGAATTTCCTGCACATATTCCCATTTCAGTGTAGTAAACCAGTTACATATAGAAACCACACAGAGGCAGCAGAGGAGTCTGACTACCACCTGGACCAGGGCTAAAGGTCAGTATCAATGGAATTCAAGTCGAATTGATAGTATTGAGTACATCTCATACAGTGTGATGAACACGGTACTTTTGGTTACTTCTTTGGAAACTTCCTCCCCAAAACCCATAATCCTAAGCTATACCTGAGGAAAAATCAGACAAACTCAAGTTGAAGAGGGCTCTACAAAACACGTAACCAGTGCTCCTCAAAACTGTCAAGACCATCAAAAACAAGGAAAGTCTGCAAAATGGTCACAGTGTAGAGAAGCCTGAGGAGACATGATTAGTAAATGTAATGTGGTATTCTGGATGGGATTCCAGGACAGAAAAAGAACATTAGGTTAAAAACTAATGAAATCCTAACAAAATATGGACTCGTGTTAATAACAATGTATCAATATCAGTTCATTGAGTATCACAAATATACCACAGTAATGAGATGTTAAGAAGGGAAAACTGGTTCTTAGGGTCTGTGGGAAATCCCTGTATGTCTTCAAGACTCTTCTGTAAATCCAAAATTATTCCAAAATAAGCTTTCTTAAAAATAAAAAAAAAAAAGTCTCTCCTTCTATTTTAACTGATGTCTACAGATCGGAGTAATTCAACTGAACCAACTATGTTTTTATCTCTTCTGCTTTCTGAAGACTGTGAGGGAAGCTGCCTAGGTGGCCAGGATACCCCCACAGACTGGCCCTGCAGTGGTGGTCTGCTCTTACCCACACATGCCCCCAATCTCGTTTACACAAGTTGTACTTGTTATTTTCATTATGTGATTTAATTATTTTTGAAATCACAAGCATAATTGCAAAGAGTTGCTATTTCTGAGGGAAAAAATAGATTGAATGATTTGAAAAAACTTGATAAAGGCAAATGGCTAAAAATACTCCTTTGAATATGGGTGTTCTCGTACCATAAAAGATTAAAAGAAAATGTCATGAAAATCAAGAAAGATCCTGCACTCAGATTGCTTCCATCCTTCAAGTTCTGCTCCACTTAAAGACACCAAAATTAGAAATCAGAGATCATGGGTGTGATTTCTACAAGAACTCAAATCAGTTCAACCATAATCAAAGAAACCCCATGGGGCTCAAAATAACTGGTGAATGAGCATTAATATAAAGTGAAATGTTGGAGGCACATGTGTATCATTTTTAATAATTGCCCTGTTTTACTGCTTTTTTCATTAATTTATCCTTTCAATTAACCAATTACTACTGGTCCCAACTGACTAACCAAGTCATTCTACTGAAAGGATTTTCACTTTCATCTTTTGTGCATTAATATTTTACAGCACAGTTTTGGCTGTCTTTCCTTTAAGTGGTGAGTTCAGGTTTTTATTTTGCACTGTCTTATAATGAGCCTATTGTGCAATTCTGTCACCTTTTCCCCTAGGACTCAAGACACAAGGGCAATTGCCTAATTATACTGTGCTGCTCTTTAGAAGCAAATTCGTTAAAGTGACTTCTTAGGGGAACAATGTAAAGTATCAAGTGAAAGCTGGAGAAAAAAGAAGCTTATTTTTTTATACATAAATCCAATGTCTGGGAGGACAATGTGATTTCCTCAAAATTAAGTGAATCTATTTTCAACAAACTCTAAGTAGGGGTGGAGACGAGAGCTGAATAAATGTGATGTGCTTCTCTCCTGGCTTCCAGGTAATAAATTGTGCACCAGATGATTACACGGCATTTGAATCTGTTTCTCATATCACGCTGAAAGCAAGATCACTAAGACACACTTTATCTCTCCCAATAGAATCTATCTTTTTTTTTTTTTAATAATTTTTTTTTATTTTTTATAAACATATATTTTTATCCCCAGGGGTACGGGTCTGCGAATCGCCAGGTTTACACACTTCACAGCACTCACCATAGCACATACCCTCCCCAATATCCATAACCCCACCCCCTCTCCCAACCCCCTCCCCCCATCAACCCTCAGTTTGTTTTGTGAGATTAAGAGTCACTTATGGTTTGTCTCCCTCCCAATCCCATCTTGTTTCATTTACTCTTCTCCTACCCCCTCAACCCCAAAGAATCTATCTTTTCAACAATGGTGACAAAGCTGTTTCTTTCTGCATCAGTAGAAAACTCATTCCGATCAAAGTTGAATAGCACCAAGTGGTTAAAATTTTCTAAGCAAAAGAACAGCAAGATGCCCTAAGGATACAAGGAATGGAATTAAATAGTTGTTTTCAAAATCAGCTGTTTACCGAATATATATCCTTTAAACATTAGTGTGGTTCTGTCTGGAATATGCTTCAGAGGAGTAATTTCTTAAATAGGGCATTTATAAAAATACACTTGGAAAGAAATCGAGGAGAGTCGAGATGGATGCTAACTCTCCCTTAGGGATACAAAGCCATGCAGAGGATCCAGAAATCAATGTTTCTTAGGATTAAGCATTGCATAAGTTGAAAGGTTAGGATTTTCAGTGTGGACGTAGGTTTGACTGGACTTCTTGTATTTCCATTATGAATATTACTACCAGAAATACAGGCAGACAAGTAGGCAAGAGATCAAGAGGAAAATCAGACAGGAGGCTGTCTGTACTTCTCCCCATGATCTCAGGTCTTACCCAGTTCAGGGGAGGGGGCTGCTGGTAAAGTGGGAAGTGAGCGGGAAATACAGTGGGTGGGGTTCTCCAGGGAGCAGGGTCTCAGGAAGGCGAAGGTTCTTCCATTCTTTCCGCTTCTTTGCTTCCACAGCAAACAACCTTGAGACTAAAAGTACAACACAAAAAGGAAAGCATCGAACAAGAGGAGTTGGGCGGCACAGCGGAAGTTCCCGAGGCCTGAGGGAGGTCCGATTTTGAGAACACATCGGCTAGGGTAACTAACACACAATATGAGCATCCCCCAGAAACACTTTAAGAACATCGGAGGGAAAACAAATCCATAAGCCAAATGCAAGAAAAAAAAAATCCAATAAACTTTAAAAGCTCACTGATCTAATCCCAAACTGCTGTTTGCCGAGGTATTCTAAACTTCTGAGGGCTCGAAATTAAATTTTATTAACTGATGATTATTTTTAAGGTCACCCATTTTCCCTGGAGAATAGACATCTTTTTTTTCTGCTACATTCTCATATAACTTCAGATCTGCTGTGGGAGGAAAGTTCAAAACTCATACTCAAAAACAAATGAAAGTATAGAAAAGTGTACCGCGCTGCTCGCCTTACAAATGCAGCAACCATGAGCATCCTTTTGTTTACAGCCCAGCTCTTAACTCACCTCTGCCACCAAGCTTCTTGCTGTTTCCTCACATCCTGCCCGCCCCCCGCCCGCACCTACCAACTACAGCAGCAGCATGTCTGTTGTCTGCCTTCTCACCGAATTGCCACAGACATTTCCACACAGATGTCTGCGTGAACCATTCAACAGGTCATGCATCATCTAAATCAGCGTCTTTCCCCAGACTCTACAGTCCTCGTTTTCCCTAAATAAGGCACATCAGTATCATCTTCTTACGTCAGCATCAAATTGTTGGTATGATCTTCCAGAACTTCCCTCCCCGACCCCACGCCCGCCTCGCATACCCAGATCTGCCCATTCCATCTCCACAAGGATTCTAGTTTACCGCCCCATTGGATTTTGAACCCATGATAGTAAGAATTTTATTTTTTATGTTTTAATTACCACAGCCCGCCCCCGCACCTAGTACATCACCACATGCAAGATACATATTACATATTTGTTGACTAAATTTATATGTTACTTGAACTCCGGACAATACTTTGAGTTTATGTCTTTCCCATTAGCCATAGTCACACACAGGAGGATATTTATAGATAAACTTTGCCAATCACCTACCTCTAATCTAACATTTTTTCTACTGCATACTCTCTTCCCAACTCCACCAACCCCCCACCAATGTGCATACACATACACACACACCCTAACTTTAATAAAATTTCAAATTGTTAACCATTGTAAAGATATTATTTTCAAAATAAAAAGGTGACTGCCTTCTGTTTTTTATCCTCTAAGCTTTCCTCAAAATAAAACAGAAAATTGGCAAACATTAGATCCATTTGATTCAATGTACACAGGTCAAATCAAACAGTTCGGGCCAAATACCTTATTGAAACATTTCATCTCATCCATCTACTTAATTGACCAAATAACCATATTGTCAAAAGTTTAGTTTACCTTAGCCATGCTGATATACCTATAATCTAAAGTAGCACTTGGGAGCAAAATATTTCCTTATACATATTTATATGGAGCTTACTTTTTAAAAAGAATTTTCAATAAAATTTCTCATACCGAAACTGATATATAATGACTAAGAAAAATACAAAAACATAATGCAATTGAGTTATGGATTTCCTACTTTGGAGAAGAAAACTGCTACAGGGTATACTGGAAACAATGAAGAATGAGACATGGGCTCATAAGAAATTGGGGGACCTAGAGAGAAATAGGAATTAGGAGGGAAGGTGGGCTATCATCAAGGACAAATGGAAAAGTGAAGGCTCTGATGTCTAAGCTTCCTTCTTTCCTTCTGCCTGACATGTTGCTTTACCCACTTAGATTCCAAGGTGTGTCATTAGGCTCATTCCTCCCTACCTTTAACCCTGCCTCGCCATGACTTTCCAAACAAAACGTACTCCACACCTGTGCCCGTGCAGTGGAAAACACTGAGAAACACAGGTTGTCCCAGCCCATTCCCCCTTGAGCCCACAACAGCTAACTTTGAGTGGGTGGTTAGTGCGGGAAGGCAATCTTGCAATATTCACTGGAGATTACATTATACTTTTCTTCTCAAAACTCCAATACTCTTCCCCACCTTCCTCTCACTAATGGCTTTACCTGTGATGTCACTGAGAAGCCATCAGGAAGAGGACTACACGTTCCCACCACAGTGTCTTCCAAAGACCTGCACGTGTGTCCAGACAGGCTACCTTCCTTCTTGCTACTTTTGTTGAAATGCCTATACTTTGATACAGAGCCTCCGACACCTACACCCCTTTCTCATACTGCCTGTTCAAGAGCACTGAGTAGCAAGTTTTCTCCCGGAGGATCCTCCATTTCCTTACTGTCTCGTGGAGAATTCAAAAAGTTTTGAAAAATACGATATTCAGCATTTTTCATTATTTCCCGCGAAAGGTCTAACATGGAATGCCTGGGTCACCATGTTGCAGATATATTAATGGTTAACCCTCAGTCATCATCTCACTTGAGGTAACAGCAGCACTGAGTGTAATTGGTCTCTCTCTCTTCTTCCATGTGGCTTCAGGAGTCAAGCTTTCTTTGTCCTCCTTCCTATCAGAGGTTCCTCCTCAAACCTGTTTTATAGACATGGGCTCATCCTCACTGTCCTCCTCTTCCCCATCTACACTGATTCTCCAGCTATAAATTCAATCAATTACCTACAACCCCCCAAATTAAAATTCCACCCCCCATGCTGTCTCCTGAATTGCAGATTCAGAGATCCAATTCTACTCACTACCTTCCCTTAAATGTTTCCAAAAGCTTTTCAAATTTCTCATGTCTGGAACCAGACTCTCAGGCATCCTCCCAGAAACTTCCCCATCCCAATAAATAGCTCCATTCCTCCAAGTGCTCAGGCCAAAAGACTTGGAGTTCTCTTCGAGTCCTGTCAACTTTACTTTCAATATATGTCCAGAATCTGACCTTTCTACCCCATCCATCAAAACCTCCCTGGTTCAAGCAACCATTATTTTTGTGCCTAGACCATCTCAATAATACACATCACATTTTAACTCTGGCTCCCACAGTCTATTCCAACACAGTAGCTAGAGTGCTCCTTATAAAATGTAAATCAGATCATGTTACTCCTTTGTTCAAAATCCTCCAGTGCCTTCCTTTGCCCCTAGGAGTTAAAGGCAAACTCTTCACTCTAACCTACAGACCCTTAAATGAGCTGACCACCCACTGCCTCTCCGATGTCGTCCTTACCACGGATTTACTTACACTGCTCCATCCAAAGTGGACCCCTAATTTTACCAAGCATGCTCCTGTCTCAGGACATTTGCACTTGCTGTTTTCTGCCTAGAATGTCTTCCCAGACACCTGTACAAACTCTTTCCCTCACCTCTTTCAGCTCTCAGGCATACTGAGTTCTTTATATGTACTGCCTTTCCAAACCCTCACAACAATCTTTAAGGTAGATTCTTTTAATCCTCAATTTTATAGGTGAGGAAATTAAAACTTCTAAAGGTCAAAGAACTCACCCAAACTCCCAGAGCCACTACATGGTAGACTTCTGAGACTGATACTTGAGTCTGATTGACTCCACAGCCCACTGTTTTTCTAAATGGACTCTGCACATCTCATAGCTTTGTTACTGGGATGAGTCTCAATAATGACCTTAGTGCATATTAAATACAATAAATGTCAGCACTTAGCATCATTAAAAAAATCAAACTCTGCACAGTAGGTAAAACACTAAATGATAACTTATCAGATTCAAACAGCTGTGTAGACTGCTATGCACCATGTTTTCTAACAGAGATTTTAGACCTTTAGTATAACTTTATTGCCTTGTTAAATGGAGAGGGACCACCACTGTAACTTTGGAATTAGTATATCTTCAACTTAGCTCCCAAAAGCTACTTGGTTTTTTGTGATGCTAACATTCAAGTTGTTAAAATCTATTTGCCAAAGTGCTACTGAGCCTAACTCCCCATCATCACATGCACAAACCAGAAAAAAAAAAATTATTAGATTAAATATCTTCTCTAGTGATAAATAGCAAAGTGTACTTCTTGCTCTCCTCTCCAGGACCCATTCCCCCAGAGTCCTGTCTTCTCACCTAACCCCACACATTCTCTTGACCAAAGGAAGCAGCTGCCCTGAGATGTGCTTGGTTCCATACTTACTCTTTTCTGGACTTCTCTCCGTGACCCAGATTCCTGCTGCTACTCTGATTCTGAATCCAGTCCTACTATCTCCAAGCCTGTTAACCCTATATTCCACTAGCTTCTAATGTTTACCTGACATGAGTTCTCTATTAAAATCAAACACATTTAAATTATATTTTCTAAGGGTGCAGAATCTGTAGTTACACATCCAGATAGGGTTAAGGATTAAGAAAGAGGAACAGGTGTGTGATAGCTGGCCTCCAAGAGGACTCCAGTGATCTTGCCTCTGGATATTCACATTTTTTTAAAGCCCATTCCATACTGAATAGGGCAGAACCATGTAATTAGGGCTAGGTTCTGAAGGGCATTGTAGGGTCTTCTTTGCACTCTTAGATCATTCTCTCTGGAGGATGACCAGCAACCATGCCATGAAGACACAAAAGCAGCCCTATGGAGCAGTCCATGTAGGAAGGAACTGCCAATGACCAGCACCAACTTATTAACCACATATATGAGCCATCTCAGAAGAGGATTCTCCAGCCAAAGTCAGCTTTCAGATCACTGCCCCTTCAGGTGACATCTTAACCACAACCCCATGAAAGAAGAGTCTGGGCTACTGCTACCCAGCTAAGACAGTCCTGAATTCCTGACCCACAGAAAATGTGTGAAATGACAAATGTTTCTTCTTCTTGGAAGTTGCTGAGTTTTAGGTAATTTTGTTATAAAATAAAAGTCTGTGCTAAAACAACATGCAGACAAAATCCATTTGTAAGGAAAGCCTAGAAAGTATAACAAGAAAAATTGTGTATAATTTCAACCCAACATTCAAAATATATATGGCATATAAGACAGATACAATGTCTTTTTACAAAGCTTAGAGTTTTGACTATGGCTTTAAAAAAAAAAAAGTTTATTAGCTGACTTTTTCTGACCTTTAGTAGAGCCCTAAATGTCAGCATTTCAATAAATCTGTGTATAGCACAAATAGCTTCAACTATAGAAAACAGAGCTCCAAAGACTCAGAACTTTAAACTCTGAGAAATATTAAAACACATTATTTTCTGCTATTAATGTAATAACCCTGATTTAAAGTATAATAATAACCAACTGAATTGCTTAAGACAGAAACAAAGGATTAAAGACAATGCCGGGCCATAACTATGAAAATGCCAAGATTAGGACCAAGAAATGTTCACTCGAAGGTTGAAGGTTTGGTATTAATACTGTAATGGCATTGTAATTAGACCTGTATCCTTACTATGCTTTCTTATATAAACATGCATTTCTTTAGAGAAACTAATTAAAACTCTGAACAGAAGTCATTCCATATATGACATCAGTCATTCTCAACTAACCCTTCTGTTGCCTGAGTTACATGATTGATACTCCTTGGACTGATATTAAAGAGAGTAACATCAACCAGGTGAATTCAAGTTGCCAACTGCAGACAATATAAGATATTCAAGCAAGGAGATGGAATGATGTGCTCCAACTTATACAGGCACTTAATATTGCCTGTGTTTACTCTCATCATAATATGTTATACATTACAGGAAAAGAATTGTTATACATCTTAAAGTGAAGACAGAAGACCTGAAAAAAGATTTGGCTTTGGTTTTGAAGAGCTGGGAAAAGCACTTCACGGATAAGAGTTAAATAATTTCACTGACCTCTCTTGCCCTCAGATAAAGCACTTAACATTCATCTCTTCATGGAAATGTGCAACTCATTTTGTTAGATATATCCTCTTGATACTCCCGTAGAAATCAGGCTATAGACCCCGAGTTAACAGAACTGTGTCTGTTTATGAGTCTCCCTCTGGTCCCACGTTCTGCATCCTGTGTTCAGCCAATAGATAATTGCTGAGCAACGGATTAGACAAATTCTCATCTTCTAAGCACCTCACAGCATACAACCAATGCATTTTGCATACTATCTTCTCTCAGGCACTGTCTTAGGCGCTAAGGATACAAAGCAGTTTAAGGAACAGTCCTACAGGTGAAGGGGCTCACAGTGCAGCAGGAGACCCAGGCATGTACATAGACCACCACCAGGGCAGGGGAAACGCATCCCAAGTGAGGGAACACTTGGAAAGATGGAAAGAAAGGCAGAGAAGAATCCTAAATTCTGGAAAGAAATAAGGGATAAAGAGCCTGAACAGAGCAATGCAGAAAAGGACATGATAAAACAATGACCTTCGGTCTTGATCTTTAAGCAGAAGGACTCCTCTGCGGACACTTCGTTTTTGACAAGGCAAGAGTAGACAGTATGCAGCAAACTTGAAGGTTCTGTGAAATTTGACTGTGTGCTGGAAATGTCTCTAAAAGAGTAAGCATCAAATAAATGGTTCTCTAAGGGCCCATAAGACCAAAAGAAGAAAGAAATTAGCACATTTTCTGGCAAGGTGTTCAACAGTGAAATTTGGAGCTTATGTCATGTTTACTTTGATCTATCCACAATTAATGAGGTTCAGAGGCCATAGTCTTTTTTTTTTTATTCTAACTGTGGTATCCAGAATAATGCCTCCCCCCAAAGATGCCCACATTCTAATCCCCAGAATCTGTGTGTATGTTATCATACATTGCAAAAAGGGCTCGGCAGTTGTGATCAAGGTTAAGGACCTTGAGGAGGCAGAACAGCTTGGAGGACCCAGGTGGATACAGTCTAACCCCACATGTCCTTTAAAGTGGAGAACATACCTTGGCTGTGGTCAGAGAAAGGGCAGCATGAAATGGGATGTGGTACTTTGTTGCTAGTTCTGAGTTGCAGGGGGCTCCATGCAAGGAGGGAGAAAGGCCCCCACATCCTAAGAAGCGAAATCTATCAAAAAACCCAACAGAAGCCACCATGCCTGCTGAGCCATTTGATGTCACCATCTACAAAATCCCTGGCATCATGACTGACAGCCAGTAAGGACACAGAGGTCAGGGTCCCTCAACGACATGGAAGTGAACTCTGCCAATACTTGGAATGAGCCTCCAGGAAGAAGTACGGCCTGCTGACTTCTTGGTTTTAGCCAGATGAGCCCCATGCTGGACTTCCAACCTACTGAATTGTAAGATATTAAACTTATGTTGCTTATACAACTACGTTCATGGTAATATGTTACAGCAGTAATCAAAAGCTAATACACCTACACATTCTGTTTTTATCTGAAAGACAGAGTAACAAATATAAGCTGATCACTTGGTCTACTAAAAATACATACTGTTCAAGATACAGAAATACTGTTACAGCGATACCACTTATTTTTTTGGGCAATTCTTCTAAAAGGAAAAAAAGGGTAAAAAAAAAAAATAAGAAGAGCTACTATTTATTGAGTTAATACCAGGCACTAACCATCATACAAAGTGTTCCACAGAGCAACAGTAATCACTGATACTTTTTAATATGTGCCCATTAGTAGATGACAAACATTGTTCTAAGCACTTTACTTGCACTGATTCATCTAATCTTCAATAAAGCAACTTCTATCATCATCCCCATTTTACAGATGAGGGAATTGAGACACAAAGAATGTGAGTAAGATGCTAAGGTCCTGCAGGCAGTAATCACTTCATCCCCATGGCTGCTGTCTGATTGAAGTGAGCATTTATCAGAAGAACACTGTGTTCAGGGACCAGGCCAAATGGTTTCCATTCACTGGCATGCTGCTGCCCCAGCAGCACCCTGTTTTGCAGATGTGGAACCCAGAACTTATAAAGGCTTAATAACTCACTCAATGTCTCACAACGAACAAATGGCTATGGTTGGAACTGATCCCAGAACTGATCCCAGAACAGACCCTCTTAACGACCCAGTATGTCCTAGAGAAGCCCAGTAAGTCTGGGCTTGCAGCATAAATGTACAGCTGGCTGCTTGAGGATGTCCTTTTCTGAACCATCTACAGAGGAGTGTTTTAGTTAAAGGCTTCCCAAACACTTGAATCAAGCCAGATCTCTCCCAAAGGACACTCGGGATCCTTTCCGTTGACAGAGGGTGGGCTTCCTGCATGCCAAGTCAACAACCGGGAATCTTTGTATCTAACAACAACAATAAGCGTCAGTCACTTTCCCACTTTCAATTCAACCCTGATTACAAAATTGATTCAATAAACATTTATTGAGTACCCCACTATATGCAAATCAATATGGGGAGCACTAAGAAACATCCAAACAGGTATAATTTATCTGAGTGTATTGATTCAACTTTGTAATTTTGAAGAGAAGTCAAAAGAGCTTCAGTGATCTGTTGGGTGACAGCCACGCCCTGAAGAAACTTACAGAACATGTCAGGGGAAACTCAATCAACTTCTCATAATCCTCTAGAAAAAGTCAAAGCAATTGTGTCAGAAAAAGAATTGGACTAAAACTCAGCAGACCCGGGTCCTAGCTGAGTAACCTTGACCAAGTCATTTCACGTATGACCTCCATATCCTCAACTGTAAGTTAAGAGGTTTGGTCTATAAAATATCAAATATCCTCCCAGGCCTGATTTCTGTCCTGACACTGGATGACTGTCTAGATTCAGGCAATGTGCTGGATAGCAGGAGTGGACCTGACTCCTAGAGTGGGGCCAGAGACAGTTGGTCCTATATGATCTGGGAGGGTTTCTTATATTAAAAAAAAAAAAAAAAAAAAAAAAAGACCCGGGGAAAAGAGCACTCCAAAGTATCAGCAAAAATGTAGTAAATTTTCCAAGACCTGAATTAAAAATGGGACACCAGAAATAGTAACCCTGCTAAGTAATCTCAGATGTACTTGACACTTGGTTAATGGGATTTAAAGAAAAGTAAACATGCACCCACACAAATGTATGCATGCATATAATACACACACATCCCCTTGCACACAAATGAGTGAGTGCTTCCCACTCTCTCAAGTGGAGCGAAAAGCTGATCCAAGTATCAACATGGAGCTATTATACAAGCTTGCTGCACTGCACCAAACGCACTGAACACACAGCCCGCCTAGAAATGCTACCACGCCTTCCTACCAGCACAAAGGAGGCCCTGGAACTCTTCCAAACCTGATGCTTTTATCAGCTAGGTAAAGGCATTCATTTAACCAGCTGAAATGATGGGACTACCAGCTGGTACTCGGCAGCCCCGGGAAAGGCAGCTTCTCAGTCCACTCTGCAGTACAGGAGAGGAAAGGGGATTCTTCCTGGATCCTGCCAGGAATCAATCAAATGATGAAGAAAGTTGACGTTTAGGGCCCACAAGTGATATTTCTTTGCACAAAAGGATTGTGCAGTTGGGGCACAGAGCATGGAATCATGAGAAGGTAAATTCCATAGTAAACTGCAGAAATGGGGAAGAGCAGTGAACGTTTAGCAAACAATGATAAAACTAGGGTTTCTACTGCAAAACGCTGGAAATGCTTCACTGCATGTCCATCCATGACAGGGATCATATGAATGAAAAGTCTACAGAATTCAATAACCACAGCCTTCTCAGAGCACAAATGTCGGTCCTCTCCACAGCCTGCTCCACAAATGAGGTCAGAGGCCTCTGTGAGTCTTCATCATGCTTTTGGCTTGGTCCTGAAGCTCAGTTACTCTCGAACCAGATACCCTGGAATCTCATGTCAGTGGACACCATCAATAAAGTCTTCATGACCTTCGAGTTTTCACTCACACATAGATCTCTCTCACACAATATACAGGGTGCTTGCTGCCCGCAACATCTCTGGGTGACCCTAAGTTGTCACTTCCCCAATTTAGAGTTCATTTTCTTACCCTATGAAATGAGAACTGTGTTTCCTTCTAACTCTGTGACGCTTATCTTTAAACGGCATGGCTTTTAACTGGGAAAACCATGAAGGCTTTGAGGGGCTTCCAATCTAACAAGTCTGGAAGATGAAAAGAAAGGGAAATGAGAGCTTAGTTGTATTCTTGCCTGATTCAGTCTTGGCTAAAGTGAAACACACGCACACGTCCTTTCCCCTTTCCTCAGAGTCTTCTTGTTTTCTGTTCTTTATTTGGATTAGCAGCTAATTGAGAGTAAGAATCCTAACAGACAGAAACCTAGAATTTGAAAAAGGGGAGAAACCTTGAAGAGCACAAGAAATGAATGGAGCTGATAAATATTAGAGAAGAGAAATTACGTTTTAAAATTAGAACAGAGTCTTTCCTCTTTGAGTATCAGCTATGTTTCCATATGTGTCTTTGTTGTCTTTTCTGTCCTCAGAGTTTGTGCACATAAGGCACAGAGGAGTGTCTTTCTGGGCTAGCGATAGAGGAAGGTAAGGAATAAAACCTTCTGTCTTTCTCTGTTGTTGTTTTTTGGTTTTTGGTTTTTTGGTTTTTTGGTTTTTTTTGAACTGCCAGGAAATTCCCACTTTCTCTGTCTTTGAGGTAACAAGCCCCAAAATCCCGATGAAGGAAGTTGGGCCTCCACCAGGACTGAGGTTCCTTCTCTCAGGACTTAACCAATCATTTCGGTCCAGATGCCAGACCAGATTGCTCCCCCTTGGGGGCGGGAAGTGACTGCCAGGGTCTCTTCTTCAGGAGCTGAGAACTGCATCCAGGGCATGACCTAATTCAAGCCTGTGTCCTTCCCCTATGCCAGCATTACCTCTGTTGATATTACCAGCTGTGTCCATATGGCCCACTTCCGTTCACTTACACACACGCGCACACACACACACACACACACACTTCAGAAAAGACTTGGTCAGCCATTTAAATAGGCTAGCTGCTCTGGTGTCATCTTCATTCAGTGTTCTTCCATTCATTGTGATCGGTGTGGTCCAAAGAAAGAGGTTATTTCTTAAGGGTGTGAGGAGAGATGCATCTGAAAATGCATTCTTCAGGGAGAATGGAGATGTTCTTTTCTAAGAAGGTCATAAACAGATCACATTGCATTAAGAGTGTCTCTTGCCCTGGTTTCTGGGCCCTGGAGAGCTGTGCTTTATGATCTACAGGGTACAGTTATCTGACTAGTGCTGGAGAAAACATCTTTTCTATGTGAGCTCTTTAAAACAAAACTAAGTTTTGTCAATGATTCTCCCCAGAAGAGAACGCTATCTTTAATTTGAGCCACAATGCTCCTGCTGGCAAGCATCCACACTTTCCTATAGCTGAATCTGGCTGATTTAAAAGTCACCTCATGAATTGGGGACAGGACAGGTTGGAGGTATGGAAAAACACCACCATTACAATTCAGAAAGACTATCATACTACCAACGACCAAAAATAAAGCTGTAGAATGGAGAGGGAAGGGAGGTAAGCAGAAGAGATCAAGGGACAGGCAAAGCAGAGCATTAAAAAAAAAAAAAAGTGTGTAACACAGGATATTTTAAATGAACAAAGCACGGAGCTATTCTAAAGCACAACCACAAACCCCCTTCTGAAACTTCTGTGACTGAAGAGGGGACCAAGTTATGGCTTCTCTCTTCCTATTCCTTAGAAATACAGAAGACATAGCACAACGTTTACCAAATAAAACAAAGGAATAAGTAGAAAACTTACCCACGTGCTTAAAAGTTTCTTTCATCTACTGAGTCAAACCAAACAGAAACAAGTACTTGAATATTACCAGGGTCTCATATTTTCCAATATTTATTTAACACAACTCACACAAGAGAGCTTTCACCCAAAAGAAGGGGTGGTGGAGATCTTCATTCCTATTTTCTGAAGTATTAACTACATTTCACTCTTTTGTATTTATGGGTTAAAAGAATTTGAGTTTAGGAACGGAGCGACCTGAGCTTTAGTTTAGTTAGGCTGCTAAGGACTGCTTGGGTTTTCATGAGTTTCAGCTCACCATCTGCTGAATAAGGACTCCAGTCTTGTTGAGGTCCTCCGTGATTTACGGAAGCATCACTGTCCTCTTTTTAATACTGGCCACATCTCCACTAGATTACATAACGAACAATATACTAGACCTAGACAAAGATAGGCCTGGCTTGTTAATGTAAAAGAAAACAAGAAAACAATACCTTAAGTGGGAGAGAATTTGTAACAGCAATCTACATCTGGACAATACTGATATTTTGTTTTCAAAGAGGCTTCATTGACATTGTGTCATTCGATTCTTACAACAGACTCTGGAGGCTAATACTCATCAGTGTTTAACCGGTGGGGAAATTTGGTGATTATCAAAGGTCACCAGAGAAAAATCTTGGGGGGGAGGGGGAAGGGACTGGAACTCAGGCCGATGGTTTGAAAGTCTGTATATTCCAGAACAAATTAAATCCACCAAAAATTGTACATCCCACAGACATTTATTGCCAGCATTATGTCAGTTCACTATGAATCCAGGACTGTTAGATATTCCAACTACCTCCCGGATGGTTTAAACCAATGAAGACACTCAGTGCTAGCCTTAGGAAAAATGTAACAGTAGTTATAAATACTCGAAGGAGTTTATTTTTTGTTTTTCAGGGCACAGGTTTGAAAGCTGCTGCAGCAGGAAGCAACTGCTGATTATTTTTCATACCAACGATGTCCCCAGAAACGTATACAGAATAAAGACACTAGCTCTTACAGCAAAGCACCGTTCTTGTCTCCATGTATGGCATCCCTGAGCTGTGTGGAAGGAAGGTAGGTGGGCAGAGAGATAAAACCTGAGAAAAACAAGGGAGTCCCACTCCTTGGCCATATGACTGCATGTAGACCAGCCTGTCCCTTCCTGGGCCACAGCCACAGGAGCAAATTTCGATTTAGTTCAAGGACAATGGAGCACCTTCAAAACATTGATAGCCTAAGGATTCTCCAAGGAGAAAGGAAGTACCAAGCGAGGCTCCCCAGCAAGCTTCCCATTGATCTAGCCAACAGTAAGTTGGAAAACATATTAAAGCTCGGTTGTGAACAGGGCACGGTGCCTTGAAGGCGGCACCAAGCATAAAACACAATCCTGCAGCTGAAAGGAGGTGCAGGCAAGGAAGGCTAACGCACAAGTAGTCAAATTACAAGTTATGTGCTTGGTGTCTTTGTAAATTACTTCCGCGGACATCTCAGGAACTGTCTGGGACCTGGAAGGTAACATTTGAGCTTAATCCTGAAAGATAACGGGGAGTCTATCATCTGAGCCGTGACAACGTATTGCACCTTGAGGGAAAGGCATAGGAGAATGAATATCCTCATTTAGGAAACTATAGGAACTGGGGAGAAATTTAGTGTGGGAATCGCAGATAGGGATCCAAACAAGAGAGTCTCTCAGAAATACACCACTTACATTATTGAAAACACTGTGAATTCTTGGTTTTAACTGACTTTAAATTATTAACACAATGATATTTAAAATGTCTATTTCCATCTCTAACCCCCCCCAAAATATATTTTTTCTTTTAATGAAAGGAGCTATTCACCAAAACCTTCAGATTAAATTCTATGAAAAATCACCCATACTCATCAATCTTTATGGTTTCTTCAAAACTTCAAATGAAAGAATAACAATATAACTCAAACACTTCCAAGTCCCACAAGATCATGCATGGCTGTTCAAGACAGGGAAATAAAAGAAGCTTTACAGGACACGAATTAAACAACATGGACTTATTGCCTATTGATTCTTACCTCTGAAACTATCATGCCTGGTTTCTATCACCACTCAGGTAGGAGAGGCAGCAATAGAAAAACAGCTTTGCCAGACTGAAGCAGAAAGACACAGCGGACACACTAATATCAAGATGTTTATTCCATTTTAAAAAATGTTCCATGTGCTATATGCAAGCATAGTCAGGAAGCACTACACATTGAAGAGAAATGGCTCATTTTTTGCGAGGACAACTGGGGAAAAGAGTGGAATTTCTTTTTGCTGCTTATACAAAAAGAGAAAAATCTATCTTGAGCCAATGTCAATTAGCAGCTTTGTGCTTTGCCTGACATGGTAATACTATAAATTGACATTATCAATAAAATTACCAGTATCTGTATAACCAATCAACATGTATAATCAACGTTTTAATCAAATGAAATAGTCCTTCCTTCCATGGATTTTCCAAAATATTATATACAAAATCAGGCAGCACAGACCCTATACTGACCACTTATTAGTTCCTTCTGAGTTTGTCCTCAGTTGCGCCATATCCATTTCCTGAAGTTGAAGTTCACATCACTTCACAGTACATGTCACTTCAACCAACCAAACATATTTTGAAGGTCTATGTTTTCCAGATACTGCATGAGGTAGAGGATCCAACAATTAATCAGAAACCATTTCTGCCCACAAGAGTTGGCAGCCTCATTTTATTTTCACAGTAACTCACAAAGCAATTATTCATAGTGAGCACCAAGAAATCCTTGGTGAACAAACAGGTGGATGTACATGCAACTAAATAAACGCCAACTGTTATTTCAAAAATGTTTAGAATGAGAGTCACTGCTTTTATTCTGAAAGTTCATTTCCATTGTCAGGAAAAAAAAAAAAAATCATCTCACGTGGAATGTCCCACCAAGCTCTGATCAAGCACTTGGTCATACCTGCTAGGCAGGTTTGGAGTTTGTGGATAGAGGAGTGAGTATAATGTTTTATTGATCTCATTTCTATGAGTTTTAGCTACAAAATAATTCATATATGTGATGTACATATTAACATATATATATATAATCCAAATAATGCACATATCCAAACATATATATACATACATACACACGACTTTTCTAATAAGTAGGTCCAAGAAATCAGTGCTGAGAGAAAATATTGTAAGACCTGTTATTCTCCCTTGTTACAAACTTTCAGGCTCTTTTCAAGAAGAAACGTACGTTGCCCTAACAGTCAGTCACACTTAAGCAGACATAAGAAACCACTTCCAAGGTGCCTCCCAGACTGGATTCTAACTGAGCAGAGAAGACTAGAGTCATCCTCCAAAGTCCTACTTCAAGGGCAAGAATTGGCACTTCCATGAACCCTCTCCTCTTAACGGAACTTGTAATGCTTCCCAGCATTCTTTGCAGGTCTGTTGAACTTGACTAAGCTCCCTGAGGGCTAGGACTGCGAACCACTCATCTTTAAATGCCTGCTACCCAGCACATTCCAGGTCAGACCCCACCAGTGCAGGAAAAGAGATTCAGTGGTGTGTATTAGATTAAATTAAATTTAAAGGGCATTTTCTTTTGAGATATTTTGTAATCCCCTTTGAAATAGTTGAGGATCCCCTAGCATATCACAAAATGAGAGTTGGAAATTTCTGTCCCAAATATCATGCCTCTAAAATATATGAGCTTGTTCCTTTGTACCTTAGGGAGAATCCCAGGCCTGAAATAAACTAGTAAGACCTCAAATACAGCAAGGCAGTGAGCCTAACACAGATTCATTAAAGCCTTAATTCCCTCTTCTTACCTTCCTAACAAATTACTCCCCTTTACAATACCCCCAGAATGTTTAAAAAAAAAAACAAAACTATTGTATATTATATTTCTCTCTTTCACGAATTTACCAGCACTGGGAAAGAGCAGAAACCAGGACATAACTAGTTTGGTGCATAGTAAGTACTATGCAATCCCACAGCTACATTGTTCAGGGAAGAATAAAGCATTTGACCAGTGCGATCTAATTAAGAGGAAATACACCTTGCCAGACACAGGGTGTAAACCAGAGGACCCCCTTGGAGTTCCATATTAAACCAAGCAGATTAAAACATTCCAAAAATTAACAGAAAGCTTAAACTTGTGCCTGGGGGCAATAATTTTAACTTTCTTAAATCCTAAACTCCTGATGCTTCAGCCACCGTACTCAACGAAGTCTTCACAACATGCCACTACTATAGGGTGGGAGGAGGAGGGTCAAAAACAACGCTACCAATAATACTTAAAATGTTAATGTTTGCAAAAAATGTATTTCTGATAAATTATAGCAGATTCAGAATTAGCTCTCCAACATTACTGCCACTTGCATCCCAGTAGGCTTCCTTGAGTGTAGAGAGGAGATGAGACTATAAGCATCAAGGACAGAACATTCAAAAGAGAATTCTTGCACATATGAATGCCAGGCATCATGCAAGTTCACTGTGAAATTAAACACATTAGAACATTGAGAAACACTTGGAAAAAATTAAACAAAATATATTTACAGATTGAAGTCCTCTTGGACTCTGTGTGTGTGTGTGTGTGTGTGTGTGCGCGCGCGCGCGCGTAATCATGGCTAAAAAACAGGGTGTCGATATTTCTAATATTTCATGCATACTTTTTGTTCAGATATCTCAAGCAGGCCTCTTAAAGAATAGAATTTTTAAGAATTTTAACAAATTTTTCTAGGGCTGACCATAAAGTCTCTGAGACACTGAAAAATTAAAAATAGTAAAAATAATGTAGCCCTCTGTCAAATTAATCATTACAATCATCAGTTTTATATGCTGACTCCCTCCAGGATGGCAGAGATATGGAAAGCAGCTCACCCACGTGAAGTAAGTCCATAGCGTTGTACTTCTTTAGGTTTTATGACTGCTTTTCATTGTTTTTGTGGGTCATTCCACATTCATCAATTCAATTCTTGCAATCATTTACTTTTGCAGACATGTCATATAGAGAGAGCAGCTAACCAATTGTCAGTGTACCTGCCTCTAGTCGTAGACAATTCATTTTTCTTCAGTATGAATGAATTCTTACTTTCTCTATAGCTTTGAGATGTGATGTCTAAACATCCTTTAATTCTTCTGCAAACTCCCCAAATTGTAGGAGCAAATTCTCAACATGCTTGGGTGGTTTGGACAAGCACGGAAGTGGGAGAGTTGTAGATGACTTCCTTCCCAGGCAGGACCTGCCCCTCGTTCTCTACTGTGGAAGGAACATTCCACCACAACTGACATCTATTGTGTGCCTCAACTTGCCTGAACGGCCTCTGCCCAGTCCCACATTTCTAGTCTCATTTCCACACTCTGGGTGGCAGCTAGGCTCTCAGTTCCAGTTTGACCAAGGAGAAACCTTGCTTAGTTCCTGCCAGAGCCTTCCAGGAAAGCCCTCAGTTTCTAAGTGTCTTCCTTCAACTCAGACAAACCCTCCCCTGCCCAACCTAGCCTCCTATAATTTTCTGCAAGATTGCAAACCCCTGTAACAAGAGAATCTATTGCTGTACCTAGGCCTTGTCTTTCACTCTGGATCCTCTAAAAATCAAAACTGACCCCAATCGTACTTTTCTTTTTTTGGTATCTTAGACTGGTGTTTCTCCATTCTCTTACCATCATGCATCACATAAAAATTGATTATAGTATTTCACACTCTCAGTAAATGGAAAAGGCAGGATGGTCCAGCAACTCTGTGTGCCTCCTAGTCACCTTGAGGGCTAAAAGAATAAATACCTCCACGCTCCTATAGGCCATTCAAGGCACAGAGGTGGAGAAGATCTAAACTGCTAGAAAAAGCCAGAATTCAGTTTGGACTCTAACCACAGAGGGAGTTCCCTGGACACAGTATGAGCTGCCAGCACCAGAGGGTTTTCAGTATAAATCCTGAATCTTCATGTGTCCTACCCAACCCCAAAGAGGCACCCAGCTGTGTTAGTCTACTAGGGCTGTCATAACAAAGGACTGTAACTTGGAAAATTTAGCAACCAGAAATGTATGGCCTCACAGTTCTAGAGGCCAGAAGACCAAGGTCAAGGTGCCAGCAAGGTTGGTTCCTTCTGTGGATTATGAGGGAGAATCTGTTTCTTGCCTACCTCCCACCAGCTCCTGGTGGTTTGCTCACAATTTCTGATGTTCCTTTGTTTGTAGAAGGACCCCTCCAATCTCTACCTCCATCCTCACCTGGCATCCTCCCTGTGTGTCTATCTGTATGCCCAAATGTCCCCTTTGTGTAAAGACACCAGTCATTTTGGATTAAGGACCCACCCTACACCAATATGACCTCATCTTAAATAATTACATCCACCAAGGACCCTGTATGTGGTCCTGTTCTGAGGTCCTGGGAACTTGGACATCAACATATGAATTTGAGGGGGATACAATTCAACTCCTAACACTGGGGTGATATTTACCACTACCTGTAGTTTACCTGAAACAGGGCCTGGCACAGAGCATGTCAGTATCCAATACATGCTAAATAAATTTGGACAGGAATGCCTTACTCTTGCCGAGCAAGGTTATTCTTCCGATTTGGGGTGATGAAGAAGTACATGATTTGGGGCAATGTGGTTTTCATGATCACTGCTAAATGCTAAAGCCTCATGAAAAGAGGAGCTATTGCTGTGAGAAAGTTTCTAAGACTGTTTCCTGAAAACTGGAGGCACTCCTAGCTGTCTGATCACAGCAGAAGGCTCTGGATTTGCAGCTCCAGGGCTATAAAGAGCAGTTAATCTTATCCTTCAAAATGTCATATGTACTTTTAAGAAGATTTCAGTGTCATGTAAGAGTCTCTGAGTAATTCGATTTATAGGAAAAGAAGACCAAAGAGAACTAACTAGATTATAATTAATTACCTTTGCAAACGGTAGACTAAATTTAGATGCACAATTACTTGTCTAATCATAGCTGGCAAAGGTTGGAAATCGCACACTTGGACTGAGGAGCATACCTTTACTCTTTGCAGGTGACTCACTCAAGACACCTTGGCTCTGGATGCTCAGGAGAAAAACCTGAGAATGTGGTCCTGGGAGCGCTCTCCCTCCCGCCGTGGTGATGTCACTCTGTTTGGGACTCACCGGCCCCAGCACACGTGTGGATATTACATAGGCTGGCAGTTCTGCAGTGAGGATGGACCCACGACTGTGGCAATCAGGAAGCAAGGGGAGATGACAACTTTGTTGTCACTGCTACCAGCCGGACAGCTGAGTTTGTGCGCGATTGCTATGAAAGTGCAAGGGCTGTCAGGAATGTCCTTCCGGATCTGAGTGCTGTCCATGCCTTCAGGTCAAATGTCACGGTGCCCTGTGTCCTTCCATCAACTCTGAAACAATTAACTCTGTAGGATTATACTGATGGCCGTTGCACATTTTTTGGAGGACACCAACGAAAAATAGTAATTGATTTGTAGATGTAATTATCTATGTGCTAAAGGCTGTGTGTGTGTGTAACATGCACAGAGAGAGACTGATGAAAGCCATTTGGTCACAAATTGTCATTGTGCTATAGTTTCCAAGTTTTCAAATCATATTGTTGTTGATTTTTCTGAAAGGACCTATCAAAGTCTATCTGTGAACAGATGCACACCTGTGTGGTTTCCCTATTCCAAATGTATGCATGTGGCTGTGTGTGTGTGTGCGCCTGTGTGTGTGTCCTCCCAAAGCAACATAGGGTACTGCAAAGAATAACAGTTTGTGAGTGAATCAGGAGTCCTAAGTTTGAGTCCCACTCTTGCCACTAATGAAAGATGGGAAGAATGATTTCCACTGCCTGAACTGTCAATGTGAAATTAGAGATTATGTGAAAGCATATTACAAACTACAAAAAATAAAAGGACACTCATGAATCCCACAGGTCAGCAAAGATAAGAATCGTGTGGTAAAAGTCTCAGGAGACTTTGTGTTCCTCCAGGTGGAGCCAGGATTGACCCTTCCTGACCCTGCAGCCCAGTGTGCGTCCAGCTGTGCTGAAGGAGGCATCTGGTTGTAGTCTGAGCCTTTGCTGTGGGACTGGAGTTATTCTAGAGAAAATGGTGACTAGGCCAAGTCTCTTTTCAATGTTTTATACCTTTCATACTTTTATACTTTTCACCCTTTCCCTCCTTTTTTGGAGACTCATTCTCTCATGCAACCAGAGAGGAGAGGGATCAGGTTTGCTCATTCACAAAACAGTAGGGCTTTCCCTTACCTGCAGGAGATACATTCTAAGACCCCCAAACCCCCGATGCCTGAAACTGCAGGTAGCATGAACCCTGCATCTACTGTTTTTCCTACACATGCATACCTATGATAATAAGCACACTAAGAGATTAACAAGAATTAATAATAAAATACTACAATATATTGTAATACACAATATAACAATAACTGTTAGATCCAATAATGTTGTTATATAGTCATCACAATACACTGTAATAGAAGTTATGTGAATGTGGGCTCTCTCAAAGAATCTCATTGTACTGTACTCATTCTTCTTGTGATGATGTGAGATGATAAGGTGACTACATCATGAGATGACGTGAGGGGAACGACGTGGGCATCATGATGTAGAGTCAGGCCACGGGAGGAGCATCTGCTTCTTGCTAGCACTTGACATCACATTAGTGAAACCGTGGATGCGGGGCCGGGGGAGGGGGGTGGACGACACTGTAAGAGGCTGCAGTTAAAGCAGTGCCCCTAACCAGAGCATGTGCTCTTTGAAAGAGTGTCTGTGAGGACAAAAGTGGGACACAAGGAGAAATGCTGACCAGCATTTAGCTCCTCACCTCTATGGCTCATACCCACATAACCACACCTCCTTGAATCGTGCTAACCTCCGGAAGACAGCAAAGCAACATCTGATGAAGCCACAGTGTATGTTTATCATCAACCCCTTAGGTAGTAAGATCGCATTTCCCATTCCCTTTGCTCCTTCTACCAAATTCTTGGCCAACCCTACATAAAAGAGACACCCTATGGAACCAGTAAGGTTGGATCCTAAATGGTTTTTATCGACTACGGGCTCACTTCACAACCTTGGGGTTTAATATGGTTCAAACACACAGAAACTTGAGGCTACTCGAAAGTGTTAAAATTTTTATTTCTGCTTGACACACTGTAGAAGAAAGGGCACCAATTTTCAAGTCAGAAGGGCACAGTGCAGTCTCTCTTTGCCTGCAAACAGCTGGATGACCTTGAGAAAACCCCTCCATTGCTATGAATCACATTTTTCTTCAATAAAGTGACTGAATTGAAATCTATAGCTCTCAATTTTTTGATTCGGTATTAACCAGATAAAGCAGATTTCTGCTGACTACTAGAAAGTCAAGTTACATGGACTGTTTTAATTTCCACAGTAAGGGTAAAATGAGATGGTAAGGTGTTTTAGTTAACTTGGAGTTACCACATAACAATTATCAACTTTCAAGGAATCCTAATGCAAAAATATATATATATTTAACAATGCAACTTTATCAGCATATAATTTTTAATGAATTTGAAGTGTAATACCTCCCAGGATCACTGTAAGCACACATTTTCATTCACTGTTAAATCTCAAAGGTAATGGTAAATTTTTGATAAATTCTTATTATACTCAGCTATACTTTATTTTTTAAAGCATGTGCACATGAGATTATTACAGGTAAATGTAATTGAACATTTGGACTACTGCCTTTCACTAATTTTGATTAGGCCTCAATGTGTTTTCTAAATTTGGGCAGGGGATACTAAATACAAACTGAGATTCCACATCTGATTCATAACCAGAAAGATTCCAGTAATTTGTGATTCTATGACTAGTAAAAAATCATAGCTCATCATTATTAATTGGTTTTGATTAATTTATAACCCTTCCTCACCTCACATTTTAATTGTCTTCAAACCTTCAAACCTTTGTCTTCAAACAAAATTGTCTTCAAAGGCTCAAAGTGACCTGAGATTTCTAAAAAAATTTTTTAACCCAGACTGTACCAGGAACAGACCAAATTTCCTAGGGCATATCCAGGCAGAGCGGTCTCACTCAAGGAAGGTTAGACTGAGCCCAGGAACGTCCGGATCCGAGAGAAGCACCTAACACTGGAACAAGGGGTTGCTCACCAAGTAAACTTCCCTTCCAGCATTCAGTGGGAGGAAGGGCTAATGGGCTGAAGACAGGCCTTCCAGGAAGAGCTTCAGCGTGACTTTTCTAAACACACTTAGAATGTCATGTCAAGATGCACAGACATGCCATGAACTCCATGAACAGTTAACTCAGTGGCCTGATACTCACAATTTAGCAATTCTAAACTGTAATTTCTTAAAATATACATTACCACCAAGATTGAGACCTCACTGAGGTAATGGAGGAAATCAATAAAACATACCCAGACATGGAGTACAGGAACACATTTATTACAAATGGGAAAGACCTATTAGGCTTTTCTGTCACAACGCCAATATACAATGTATCCCTGCGGCTTTGGGGATTCCATAGCTGCCACGATTTTAATCGTGGTGAGTCATGGGCATTTGTGAAGATGGAATACTTCGGTGTCTATGATTGGACCCTTGAGATGCACATACTCTAAAAAATTATCCAAAACTTTGCATAACATTTAAGTCAACTCCTATTTATAAATAAAGGTTTGATTTAATACATCTTTCCCTGCCCCCTCCATAACTTACCCCAGGTGCAATTATCATAATTAACTTTGCAAAAGTAATGTAAAATAGAAATCCACATGGAACTTTCAGAGCTCCAGAAGATTAATGCATGTGTTGTTTCATACCAAAGTGTGTATGAATCATTCCTAAAACAGACATTGTAACATGTGTTCTAACCCCACATATATCCAATAAAGAAATATACATCCATCCTCTCTCTGTCAAATCTCTAACTCTTCCCAATATATCTTCAAACAAACAAATGAAACAAATAACCAAGCAAATAAAAAACCTCAATATGCGATATTAAAAACAAAACAAAATAAAAGCTAGGGAAATGTTCTACTTTGACCTCTTCGGTCCTTGCTTTTGTCACAAATTGATCCTTAAGCGAGTATTTCTTAAACCGGCAAACAGCATAAATGTGGAATAGGACCCCTGCGGTTTCTGCCCATAACATAAATTTGGTTGGCATTGACTGTAATGATTTTTTCCATTTATTGTGCCCAAGTGTAAGGCTAAAAAAGTTGCTGCGATGTCAATTTATGAATTATCGTTAATACTGTGTCAGCATTTGACATATTCCAGTATATGAGAACTACTGAGAAAAATTGCTACACGTCAGCCTGAGACCTTTCAAACTGCATTAGTCACAGATTTCTCTAAGAATACCTGGAATTCTGAGTCTTCAAATGAAAGCAGGATCACACGCAGTTACAAAGCAGTCAAAAAATCATGTTTTCTATCCTTCATTAATCTGTTCCTTTTTATTTTGTTCCCTGTCTTGATTATTGATGAAGTAAGCCAATTGAATACCATTAAAGGGTGCTTCATAATTTTCATGTAAATTATCTAACAAAAAATACATAAAAAGCGGGTTTAACATTCATAAGGTATTGATATGACATTGGTAAGGAAAAATATCTTAGAGTTAAGTTGATATCATATTATCTGTACAGTAATCTAGACTAAATTTACCAAGAGTCTTTTCTTTTAAAAAATTTTATCAGTGGGGGTGCCTGGGTGGCTCAGTGGGTTAAAGCCTCAGCCTTCAGCTCAGGTCGTGATCCCAGGGTCCTGGGATCAAGCCCCTCCCTGCTGAGCAGGGAGCCTGCTTCCTCCTCTCTCTCTGCCTGCCTCTCTGCCTACTTGTGATCTCTGTCTGTCAAATAAATAAATAAAATCTTCAAAAAATTAGGGTCGCCTGGGTGGCTCAGTGGGTTAAGCCGCTGCCTTCGGCTCAGGTCATGATCTCAGGGTCCTGGGATCGAGTCCCGCATCGGGCTCTCTGCTCAGCAGGGAGCCTGCTTCCCAGTCTCTCTCTCTCTCTCTCTGCCTGCCTCTCTGTCTACTTGTGATCTCTCTCTGTCAAATAAATAAATAAAATCTTTAAAAAAAATCTTCAAAAAATTAAAATAAAAAAATAAAAAATTTTATCAGCTCCTTTGTGAGTATAAGCAGGAAGGCCTTACCAAACATCTGTTTTGTTTTGTTTAACTTTGAAAGCTGAAAAAGATATGTGGCTTACAATAACCAATATCCTATCCATGTTTAACGGGAAAAAAAGGATTGGAATAAAACTAACCTCCTAGTAGCAATAAGATGTCTTACCAATTGGGGATTTAAATTTGAGTTCTGACATTAATTTCCTGTTCTCCCACTTGTTACATACAAGGAAACAGATTTAGGTCCAGGTCAGTGATTACTTCAACGAGCCTTCAAACTACCATTCAACAGGACCCTCAGGAGTTATAAGGCATAGGAATCTCTCAGAGGATCCCAGTGTGCAGCCCGTGTGTGTGTGTGTGTGTGTGTGTGTATGCGTGTGAACACGCTTTGTGTATGCTGTTGTACATGAAAGCATGCACAAGGTCAGAGATGTTACCATCTTTACACCTGGTTGATGCTATGGGCCAAAGAGGGACATGATAATATTTTTACACCCAAGGACAATAATCATAGCTATAAAATCCACTGTGACCAATGTCATGTCTCACTCTGAGATAAAGGTAGACAGGAGGAGCTGTGCACCTAAGATCATGCAGAGAGAGAACCTTGTCTCTGTTGCCCCACACACAACACTTGTAAGAGCCTACTGATGTCATAATGGGGAACTTAGGCTCTGAGGCAGTCCATCTGATTTCAAAATCAGGCTCCATCATTTACTCAGTGTGTCCCATTGGGTCATTTAGATATCATTTATATAATCTCACCAAACCTCAGGTTTTTTAGCTGTAAGATGGGCATTTCTTTTCACTCATTTGACAAATCCATATTCAGTGACTAGTATGTGCCAAGCACCATTCTCCACACTGGATGTACACCAGTGAGCCATACTATTGCTTCTCTCGAGAAGCTTTTGTGCCAATCATCCTTGTGAGGATGACCATGAAGGCAAAGTCTTTAGCACAGTACATGGGACAGAGCAGGCCCTCAATAACCCTATTAACAATAAATGTTAGTAGGGTTATTATTTTCCTGGGCACAAGACACCATGCAAGACACTCACGCACATGATCTCCAATCTGTAAAACAACTGGGTGTTATGGTTATTAACCCAGCTTTACAGGTAAGAAAACTGGCTAAATGAAGTGGAGTGTTTGCCCATTCCAGTTCTTTCTTTTTTCTCTATAATAGACAGATACTATACTTTTACAGGAGAAACTCTGTGTGTTCTAAACACATTACACATATTAACACATTTCAGTAACAGTTCATTAAAACCCACCATCTTTTCACTCTACCACATTTCTGGTAACCATTAATCAATATTCATCAATTTCTAATTTGATATTTATCATTATTATAATGTTATCTCTGTTGATAATTTTAGAAATGTTAAAGGTGAATTTTTGAAAACTTTTTTCATTCTCAATCCAATGTCATAAACACACATACACCCATAAATTAAAAAAAAAGGAAAATATCTTTGAAATCAAAGTACATCAAAGAGAAAATGCTCAAAGGAAATGGAAGGAACTTGAAAAAAGGAAATGGGGCCAGATTTCCACATACAGCACTCAAATATCACCTACAGAAACAAGGAATAAAGGACACCAAAGGGAAGATGAAAGGATTATACTGGTTTTTAATCATACTTGGAATTTTTTTTTTTCAAAGAATTTTGAAAAGGAGCAGAGAGTATCTAATGAGATCAAGATTACCAACAGAGGCACAATATATATATATTTTTTCTTTTGTAGAAAAACATACAATGAAATTATTTTTCTCTCTTGTTGATAAGACACAGTATTGACAATCTGCACAATACTGCTCTGGGCCATTCACAGACGGATGCCTCACTTTGATGAGCACTTTCTTTCTGATCCTCTCTCCATTACCCGCTCTTCTGTTTGTCCCTCAGGGATCCTGGCAGCCCTGGTACTTATTATCCGAATGTGCAGTGAGACATTCTCAGGCTGTTCCCTCTGCCCAGAACTCTATTTTCCAGATCCCAACCCAATTGATGCCCTTATCTTCTTGGAGAGCCCTACACTGACCTTACTATGTAAAATTTAAAATTTGCAACCTCACCCTCACTCCAGCACTCCTAATCCTACTAACCTGCTTTAAATGTTTTTATAACACTGCCATCCTGTATTGTCCATCACACTAGATCATCACACTCCATCACACTAGATCCTGTATATATCTACCATGTTTGTTTTTCATGTTGTCTATTCCCACCCCCCACAAATGTCTGCTCCAAATTGTATATAAGCTCAAGGAAGCACAGATTTTTTTGGTGTTGTCCATCAATTCATTGATGAACCCTAACTGTATATAACTTGTTTAGTGTAAATAAGCAGAAACTTATTTACACTATTTATATTCAATAAATATAAAATGTCAATTATTTTTATACTTGCTCCAACAGCTACAGGTGATGCTTAAAAGGAAAAACAAAACAAAACAAAAAAATAGTCCTTGTGCTTCTGGTTGGGCATTCTTGAGAGAAAAGGAAACCTACACTTATTATTATTGATGGGATGGAAATGTGAAATGAATCATAATCATTCAGAGTATTTTTTAATTCAAGTTTTAGAACATAATCTTTATTAACAAATGTGAAATGTAAAGAATAAGCCCAGAAGCTCAGAAAAAATAATCAACATATCAAATGCAAATGACTAAAGAAAATAAACTTAACTGGAAATAGGGCAAACAAAATATTTTTAAATATTATTTAATATCTAGAACCACAAACTGCACAATACAAAACAACAACAATGACAACAAAAACCCTATCGGTATAATCAGGCCAACCTTAGGAAGGAATTACTCTGTAGTCTAAGTTCACTGTGAATAAATCAAAACCTACAGAAGAATATTCACCCCCTTCCTAAGATTTCTTTAGCCTCGTAAGTTATTTTCTGGGGAAAAGTTAATGCTTATCAATAGATGGTGAATAGCATATCTAGCAGCATCTCCTCATCACTGACAGGAGGAAAAAGTACTCATCTCTCATCATGCTGGCTATGAAACATGGTTGGATGACAGGAGGCACAGGCATACAAGAAAACAGCTCAAAGTCATTACAAACCATTTTAAATTTGATATGCTACATAAATCCTGCATTTTAAATTAAAAGGGGAAGGACAAAAAAGACAAAGCAAATGAACATTCCCAGGTCCTAGAAAATGTGACTGAAAAAGTAGGTTCATAAACAGTAAAACAGATAAACTACACATCAGTAGAATAGGAATGGAACAAAAAAGTCAGGATAATAATCCCGGATTATTCCTCCACCGAAGGTGGACCTCAAGAAAATTTTCTGTTAAACCATAATAATAGTTCAACCTAGTATGAGATAAACACAGCAAAATCTGAAAGCTCCACCTGAAGAAAGTTAAATAGTTAGCTTTCCAGCATCTGGAATTCAAGGAATCTTCATCAAAATAAAGTTAAAGAATGGCGGGCAATCACATGCTAGCCTGGGAGTGACTTTCTGGTCCTCCAAATTAAGGACCAGATTTAATTAATTAATTAGTTAATTAATTAACTATTTCTTTGCTTTCAGTAACATTGATGTCAATACAAAATCATGCACACAGCCTCTCACAGTTGGCTGCCTTGTGATAGTCTTTTACAATCCAAAGGTTCAGACTACTTGGGAGGAGATGGGTACAGAGGGGATTGGTGGAGAACAACATAAAAGCACTTAAATATCAATACCAGTAATTACGGTTATCTCACAGAAGCTCTGTTATCAATCTACAATTCAGGGCAAAGTGTCCATTAAATTACTAACAGATGCCTCCAACTCAAATGATTTTCTTAATTTAAATAAATATGTCCAGGTAGCGAAATCTCTTCTATAAATCTCTTGTATCTGATAGTACAACTGCATTTATCCTGAAAACAGAGAATGTGCTCATTTCCAAAAAATAAAAATAAAAATAAATTAAAAAGCAAAAGGCAACATAAAGGCAATGAGAAGGATCAACAAAAAAGATCTAAAAGAGTCACTAGAATGTGATTTAAGGATCTATGACCCAGGAGGAGCGCCCCTTCACAGCTATGGGTGAAAAATGAAGACAGAGAATGATACTTCATGAGCCTCCAGTCAGAGTACAAATGGTCTCCTGTCCTCCATTTCCCCTCCTGGAGTTGAAGGCGATGAAGTCCAAAGGTTTTAGACTCTAAACTCTCAAAGGTCTGCACTCTAATTTTAACATCAACAGGAAATGTTTGCTACTAATTCAAGTTAATAATCTTAAAGACTGAAGCCCTTCACAAGGGCTTTACAACCTACTTATCTATTAATTTATTGGCCAAAAGCATTTTGAATATGTACTATATATAAACATTGTGCTCACACTATATAGCTTCCCAAAAATCAAATTCTTTGCAGGAGCTGTAAAATTCTGTTAATGGTCTGACAAAAATGAGTGACATCTGTCCTCTAGATAGAATATTCTGTCTTCCCAATTTCTAGGAAGACAGCCATCTAAACATGTCCTTATCTCTTCTGTCTCCCCTGCCCCATATAGATGATAGTTTTCTGTCCTCATCGCAGTTATTTGTCATGTATTTGTTATTTTTTTGTTATTTTCTTCATTTGTGAGCATAGACTACCACACAGGAGAAATCTGTAGTTCCACAGCTGGGCATCCTCACAGATGAAGAAAATGAGTTCCTCAGTATAAATACCTAGTTTAAATTCAGAGTGCACCATAAAGCTGTTCATGTTCTAGGAGTTAGAGAAGCTTTCCAGATATGGTGCTTCAGACGAAACTGATTCTCGCCAAACTCAACACCATCACTTGTAGGAATAGGAGAAGCCCAAACCCTACACAGTCTTGACAAACCTCCTTCTCTCCTCTCACCATACCTAGCCCCAGCACCACTATCTGCCTGGAGTCCACTGGGCCTAACTTGATTTTCCACCTTACGAAGCCTGGGATTTTCCAGTTCATTCCTTCTCTCAGACTGCATCCTACCCTGCTCTCCACATCCTCTTCTCTGGCCCCACCCATCACGCCCAACTCTGGAAATCCTTTTACTGTATCCACCCTAGTTTAGTATCATCAGCAAAACTCTCTCTTGCTCAAACCCTTCTCTGACTCCCCCCTTTAGCGTCTCGCTCCAGCCTGAAAGCTGGCTCTCCTCTGACGACTCGTGCTTCTTCCCCATGGCAGTGAAGCCTGCTTTCTTTTCTGCATCACCCAAAGGAAGGTGCCAAAGGCAAGGTTGGTGTCCTCCTTCTCCTCTTTGCCAGGTGATTATCCCTTCTCTTCCTCTTCCTGAAAGACCCAGAGCTCCTCAGGATGGCTTGTGAGCAATACTTGTGAGCAGACTGTTTGTTCTCCCTTAAAATGCATCGACAACTTGCTCCTTCTTACAATCATTATTGACCCATGACCATGACTCCTTCCCTGTTGGAGTTCCTTAACTTTTAACTCATTGTCAATCTCTCGAAAATTGGAAATATTTCTTGGTGACTTCCCTTCCCAGGTAACTGTGGTCTTCCAGGTCCTTGCACCTTTCCCATAATGACTTTACCCTCCGTCCACCTCAGCTGCTCAGACCAATGGTTCAAGTCAGGAAGACTTACTCCCTTGAGTAACCTCACTATCAGGCATCCTAGTCTACTGTTTCCCACCTCAGTCCCCTACTCTTGGGCCTTCCAGCGCTCACACTCCATTGATGTCCTCACCCTGTCCATGTCCCCACCATCCACCCTCCATATCCTCATTCCCATCTTTCCAGCTTAAATTTCATAATTATTATCTTGTTTCATCTTTAAGGCATGGACTTTATTGAACTGCTCTCAAGTCAGTGTACAGGTGAAACCTGACTGCCTCTATGATTCAGCCCCACTTCCAGGGAAACCAAAAGCCTTCATACATCTCAAGTTGGGGGGACAAAAAGGGAACCATGATGATAGACCATTCAAAATAAAACAAAAAAACCACAAATATTAAGGCGAAGATTTTTTTAAAATTGGACTACTTAATTTACACAAAAACAATGCCAGTCCCCTGTGTGGACTTGGGTGAGAACTGGCCCTTCTCCTCAGGGAGAAATATGGTAGCTTTTGTGAAGGCAAGGGACTTCCTGTAGCAATGCACCTCATGTTATTTGGGATGACTATTTTAAAAAGTACAATGTACAATCAAGTCCTCGGTCACATCATAGACCTCTTTATTACACTCTGCAGGCAAAACCATGACCACATTGAATTGCAACTTTCCACCTGCTCTGTTCATCCTGATCCAGTGTGAGAAGCACGTTCACTCTCCAGAAATCACACTCTGAAGACATGGCCACTAACTCCAAGGGGACGCTGAAAGCTGGCAGGTAACAAAACTATGGAGATGTGTTCTGGTCACTCTCTGACTCTTCTGGAGGACAGCTCTGTGCTGGTGCCTCCTTGGACTTCCAACATGGCATCCCCCACCAGCACACTCAGCTCAAGATCTGATTTTGCCTTTCCACTGAGAACACAGGAACCATCTGAAGACAATGCCCTCAACCCCAACAAGTTTCATCCCTCTACCACCAGCACTTTGTTTCCCTCCTATTTTCCATACTCCTGCCTAAGATCAAGCCACCCCCTTCTGCACTAGGCTCCAACCCATCTCATCTGCTCTGGAACATTGAGGTATCACTTCTCACATCTCTCCTGCATCATCAATCAAATTTCCTTCCCTAGTAGACTGTTACATTTAGCAATTAATAACACAATAATTTTTTAAAATAATAAATTCTTAAATAATAAAAGATTCCACACTCACCTGATCCAGGACCAATTTTTTGGCAAGTGACTCCAAATAGTTGTCTCTACTCATGCCCTCTCTGGTTCCAGTCTCTCCCCAGTTTCTCCTTAGCTCACACCCTCCAGTTGTTTCAATGCCATCACAACCCCCACTTCAATTGTGCCTTTGCTCGTGTTTCTGTCCAATGTGACCTTCTCAGCAAGGCCTTCCTGACCACCTTACTCAAATGGGCCAGCCCCACATCCATGCTCATCACTCTCTACTCCCTCCTCTGCTTCACTATTCTGTAAACTCCTGGGACTGTGCATTACCATGTGACATCCTCTACATCTTCACTTACCTCCTCACCTGTAAGAACAACAGCTCCATGAGACCAGAGTTGTCTGTTTTATTCCATTTTCCTGGTATCCCAAACACTAATGTACCAATAAAAATGTGATGAATGAAAGAGTGGGTTTGGGAGAATTATAGCAAAGTGATTAAAAGTAAGACTCTGAAATCAGACAGTTCTCAATTTGAATTGCAGCTTTGAGTGCTTGGGCATGTCATTTCACCTTGCGACAACTGAGTTTCATTTCTGTAAAATGTGGGTAATAAACTATTCCACAGATTGTTAAAATGAGCAAAGAAAATGTTCTATGTAAAGTAGTCAGCAAAATCCTCAGAACACAGCAACCAACCAACCAATGAATGGCCATTTTTACATTCTCCCAGATCAGAAGAGAGAGAGCAGTTCTAATGATTACATTCTGAACTGCTCCATTTTCTAATTATTTTAATATCTCAAGGCCCCAAAAGACATAGTTCCAATTTATGCAATTTAACACAGATATTGACATAATCCCAATACTTTGGACCCCAAATAGAAATGTCATTCTACTCCATTACATGTGTGCATCATCAGCTTGCATTTATCAGCTAAACTTTTGCTTCATTATTATACATTCACATTTTGCTAGGCCCTGAGGACAACAGCTCATGATGCTGCTGATGTGTGCCTGCACACACACCCAAAATGGCACAGAAAACCAGGACAGCGAGACGAAGCCTGGCTTGTTCGCAACATGGAACCAAAAGCAAAATGCACTCCACTGTTTAAAATAACTGAACCCTTCCTTTGATCACTGTATCAGAGAGGGACATTACAGCATCATTCCTCATGCCATCTTTAGGAACAAAGTGAAGTAAAAATAAGTAAAACACAGCATGATGAACATAGCTATATGAAATGCTCCTTCGTTGTGAAGGATGTTCAGGGCTCAAATGAGTTTTTCATGTATAATTGATTAAAGGAGGATAGCAGCAAGAAAGTTTGGAGTAGGTAGGACAGTATCCTCGTCTTATAAATGAGGAGACTGAGGAGGTCCGCTGAGCATATGTGAGGAGAATGGACACTAGGAAAATGCTTTCCTGTGGAAAGAAAAGTAACTTCCGTAGATCAAATCCCCCAGAGCAGACAGGCAGCTGGCATGATGGAAGAGAAAGGTCCCAGAAATAGCAACCAGCACGGCACCCGGTGTAATAAATATTTGCGTGAGAACTGAAATAAGTGACCTGAATTCTAGTCACAGGTCTGACCAAACACTCCTTGAATGAGCTCCTTCACCTCTTTGGTCTCATCACAATCAGTAGGTTCCACCAACGTACAGGCATATCAGATGGCTGACTGTAATTTGAGGGGGAGGGAGAAAAAGAAAAGGAAATTTTCTAACTTTCTCGTGGGAAGACTCATGGGCCTGTTTTCTGGGATATCAAGGCCTAAAGGTCACATTCTATTTCAATAAGTAGAAATTAAACGGGGACTCCTGGCTGGCTCAGTTGGTAGAGCATGGGACCCTTGATCTCAGGGTCCCACGCTGGTTGTGGAGATTACTTAAAAATAAAATATTAAAAATAAATAAAATATTTTTAAAAGAAAAAAAAGAAAAGAAACATTTGCAAAAAAGGGTAAGAATGAACAGTTAACTGTCCATTAACTCCAAAGAAAATGAATTAGTGAAGCAACAGAAGTAAACCTGCCATTATTCTGAGATGTCATTTTATGTTAATATTTTTAAAATACATCTTAACTCTAGAATAGCATTTTTAATTATCACAGATTTTATTGACTCATGTGTGTGTCTCTGTGTATCCATGTGTGTCTGTGTGTGTGTATGTGTGTGTGTCATTAATGAGAATCCAGAAATGCAAAATAGTGAGGATACCTTCTGCCACATTTGTAAAGCTGAGGGAAAATTCCATTTTCCCAGAATTTAAGGCTGCAATCCATGACTTCTCCAAAAGAGCTTTACCAACATTTTTTTTTTATAAATTCAACTGCTGTGCATCATGTCCTCAAATACATCATCCGCAGATGATGACTAACTCAGAGCAGACCTGTCTCTTCCCAAGGGCTGGTAGAAATGTTGCCATCCTTCTTGACAGTTCTGTGTTTCTGTCATTACTAATAATTTTTACATATAAGTTTCTTAACATTTATAAAGAAACCCCCCCAACGCCTTGCAAGTTAGATAGCTTTACTTTGCATATATATTTTAAGCATCAGTGAAGAGACATTTTAAGTGATATTTCTCAAGAAATAGCTCAGTTATAACCAGATGAGAAAAAGGACCGGAAGTCCTGACTTTTAAATCTCTGACCTGACTGTCCCATAATGCTTCTAGTTGAGTAGTGAGACAACTTAAAGCAGATTACAACACAAAGGTCTTATGAAGATAATTCTATTTATGGTATTTCTAGAAACATTACCAGTTCTATGTGTCAAACTATGTAAAATTTAGGAACTAGATTATCATATTGCACTAAGTAAGTCTTGGGATATCCAACATGCCACCCACGGGCCATATGAAGCTTTCAAATTTGAGAAGCCATATATATATCAGATTCATTCCAAAAAGTAAAACTTCCCTTCTACCTTAACCCAACATGGCTCTCACATATGTGAAATGTTTATTGTTTGAAAACACATCAAGGTCCATGATTTGTAACTAGAAAATCAATTTGCATCTGTGAGAATACGACCCATAGATTTGTAAGCAAGGTAGGTGGGCCTTTATTCCAAATAAAAGAAAACAAATCTACAGAATATTCCAGTTCAGGGTTGATTTGTTAATATATTAATGATTAGCATTTAACCATGCAATGGTGTATTAAAGCTTAAATAAAAAATAAAAGATCCCACACTCTCCTGATCCAGGACCAATTTTTTTGAGAGGTGGCTCCAAAAAGTTGCCTAGCTCAGGGTTAATTGTTAATATACAAAGATTAAGTAGGAGTCGAAGTTTACATCGTTGGTCTTAAACCGAGTGCCTTGCTACACCGTTTTCTTTGAACTCAGTGAGAATCAAAAAGATGGAAGTTACACAAAAAGAGGCCCCTCAGCCTGAGTACAGTAGGAACACAAAAGCACTGCCAGAGATATTCAGCATGATTCCTGTTTATGATTTCCTGTGTTCTAATGACAGGAGATGTAAACAGTTACCAACCAGTTACCAAAAATACTGAACCCAGTCAGAAAGGACACGAAGAGTCTGGGAGTGAATAAACAATGCTCCCTCCAAACCTGCTGTTGTCCATTCAGTGCCAACATTTGGTCCCTGACAAAAAAAATGTCCTTTCTGAGATACAATTTGGCCATTTGTTATGTTAATCTCCAGTGTGTGAAGGGCTCTTCCTATCAGAGAAATCACCCAACAGCCACCACAGGATGTTTCTTATTTTGATGACTGAAAGGTACATGCTGGGTCTGGAGGAGGGAGCCATTGATTTATTTTCACCACTTTTCCCTGGCTGACAGCAATTTAAAAGAGAAGGAACAAGCCAGATCACTCATCTGCCTGCTTGGCATGCCTGGTAGTCATGGGAGCCCACATCGAGGCCATCTGTTCAGGTCCCAGCCTCTCCAAACACACACAGAAAGATGATGTTGAAAGGGGTGTGCTCTAGCCCTGCTAATGAGCCACCTGAGGTAAACCAGAAGACCCAGCCTGAGCTGTGGACCAACTCAGCCTCTCTCTCTCAGCAGTCCAGCCCAATCAAGTCATAGATTTGAACTGGCCAATTATCTTTAAACATTTGCCTAAACAAATGTTAAGTTGATTCAAATATTTCTGGCTCAGGCCTATCTCATAGACATGTTGGCAGGTAGATGCAGTCAGTCAATTGAAATGCACCTTGCACACAACCTACAAAATGAGACCAGCCTCAGAAGACGTCATGCTCAGCACTTGCCTGATGGTGTTTTCGTGTACTTTCAAACTCAGCTCTCACATGCCCCTAAATTACTGCCGCCAGAAAGGCTGTCTGCAACAAAGCATGCAGAAGATGGCCACTCTTCCAAAATAGCAGAGTCACATAGCTCTACTCCGTGAAATAAAACCAAACGGGATGTTCTCTCTTGCCTCTAACATCACCCTGTTGCACAAAGACTCATGATCTATTTTAGAAAACCGCCAATCATGACAGATTAAGTTGGGATACAAGAATGCATTAGTATAAGGTTTTTGTGATCAGAGTCCTAACCTCACGTTTCATGTACAATATTTATAAACCCTACTGGAAATAATTTAGCTTTCTAAAATATTTTGAATTTTGCTTTTTTGTGTCCTAGAATATGTCTCGCTTTTTAAATTATCTTTGAGATGATCATGTGAAGGATGTCCTAGATTTTTCAAAATAACTCATTATGATAACAAGCAAATTTCTGGGCTCTACGGCCATTTGGCAATTCTGTTGGTGGCACCCCTCCATCCCCAAGAGAGCACCCACTTTTAACCCACGCTGACACGTGAAGCCACCTTCGTGAAGATATCTAGTACCATGTCTGACTAGAAGCCACAGTGTTAGAGATATAATCACATCTGCTTTTTTTTTTTTTTTTAATCTCCACACCTGCTTCTACCTAAACCTACTTTCCCATCGATGCCCATCCAGATCCCATTCTTTCAGGGGCCTTCCTAAATCTCACTACAGAAAAAGTAATTCACAATGACATGTTAACACTTTATATCTCTCGGTTTATATATCTGCATTTCCAGCTGGGCCCCTTGTTTTGCATAGCTGAGTCTCTAAAGATATTGCAGAAAGACAGAACAACACTATTATAGACACACTAAAGTACCATAATGTTAACCTTCATTTCACTATTCTTTGATAATTTCCATACAATTTTGTTTAATCCTCCCTGCTGAAACTCCACTTGGTTGGATTTTGAACCTCATGGATTTTCTAAATTACTTGTAGTCAAGGTATCTAGCTATCTATACATCAATATATTCCACATATAACCATAAGGCATCTCAATAAGATCAATATTTTGCTAAGGGCAAATAATTTTATGTCTACTAAAATTATTTTAAGAAGCTGTGGTATATATAGATACATATTATGGTATATATAGATATATCCGTAGATGGACATCTCTGCTCTTTCCATAGTTGAGCTATTGTGGACATTGCTGCTATCCTTATCCCCACCAAGAAATGAGATGCAGGGCCAAAAATCTTAATAGAAAAGAGGAAGGTAAAACCCAAGTACCTTACCAAACTCAAGATAAGTAATAATAATAATAATCCAGTCCAAAAATGAGAAGACATGAATAGACATTTCTCCAAAGAAGACAAACAAATGGCTAACAAAAACATGAAAAAATGTTCAACATCACCCAGCATCAGGGAAATAAAAATTTTAGCCAGTCAGAATGGCTGAAATTAACAAGTCGGGAGACAACAAAAGTTAGTGAGGATGTGGAGAAAGGGGAGCCCTCTTACACTGCTGGTGGGAATACAAGCTGGTACAGTCACTCTGGAAAACCGTATGGAATTCCTCAAAAAGTTAAAAATAGAGCTACCCTACCACCTAGCAGTTGCACTAGTAGATATTTACCCAAAGGATACAAACATAATGATCTGAAGGGGCACATGAACTCCAATGTTTATAGCAGCAATGTCCACAGTAACCAAACTATGGAAGGAGCCCAGATGTCCATCGACAGATATATCTATATATCCCACAATATATATCTATATATACCACAGGTTCTTTGACCATTCATATTTTATATATATATATATATGTGTGTATATATATATATATATATACATACACATATATATCTCCATTCATATTATATATATATTTTATATATATGTGTGTGTATATATATATAAGATTTATATATATATAAGATTTATATATATATATAAGATTTCATTTTTTTGATGGCTGAGTGTGTGTGTGTGTGTGTGTGTGTATATATACACACACACACACACACACACTCAGCCATCAAAAAAATGAAATCTTACCATTTCCAACAATGTAGATAGAACTAAAGGGTATTATGCTAAGCAAAATAAGTCAATCTTAAAAAGACAATTACCATATGGTTTCACTCATATGTGGAATTTGAGAAACAAAACAAAGGATCATAGTGGAAGGGAGGAAAAAATTTAAAAAGATGAAATCAGAGAGGGAGATAAACCATAAGAAACTCTTAACTATAGGAAACAAACCGAGCGTTGCTGGAAGGGAGGGGAGTGGGGGGATGGTGTAACTGGGTGATCGACATTAAGGAGGACACGTGATGTAATGAGCATTAGGTGTTATATAAGACTGAGGAATCACTGACCTCTACCTCTAAACTTAATAATATACTATATGTTAATTAATTGAATTAAAATTAAAAAAAATTTTAAAGACCCAAGTACCTACTAAAGGAGGACACCAATGAGAGACACTCCAATTTTTCCTGCAGAACTTAGAAAAAGCTCAGCAGTTGGAAGACCAGGTAGAAGGCAAGGAAATTGTATATTGCAGTAAGAAGGTTGAAAACAGGGGATATTTTAAATATAAGGAATATTTATTTTCCTGTGTCCCCACCTCCAACCCAACTTATTAAATAATGACCCACCCCCCATTCCTACAGGAGTGTTGAGAAATATTCTATGGAAAAATTTATTCCAAGAATCTCAAAATTCTGGGACACTGGGGACAGTGGAAGGTGGGGTTGAGAAAACATTGACACATCTATGCCTTCCTCCTGCCAGCTCTAGGATGTCAAAAGCCAGATGTATGCTTCTTTAAAGGCAGACTAGAGGATCTAGCTCTACAGATAATAGGGAAAGATGTGCACATAGTGACTTGGTCCCCAGCCAAGAATAATGTGGCTGGTCACAGAGAAGTTGAGCAATAAACAAACATGCCTTTCTCACAGAGCTTCTCATCAGTGTTTAAGCATAAACACAAGTAGATAAGAAAGAATTACCAAACATTTGAGAAAAGTCTCCAAATGGAAGAGAATAAAATAGGAAGATAAAAAAAATTGAAAATTTCAAATAACTGGTAATTGATATCACTGTAGACATGAGCCATTGATCCATGAACTAAGAATGAAATGTCATAAGAGAAAATAATACAAGAAGAAAAAAGTTCTTTGAAATAAAAAATATAAAAGTAAAGATTTTTTAATCAAATAAGGGAATAACAAGATAAAAACAAGGAAATTGATCCCAAAAAAGAACAAAAAGACAAAGAAAGGACTTATAAACAAACAAAGAAGTTTCCATACAAAGAATTAGGAAAATGGGCATCAGATTCTCAACATTAACTTTGGAGGCTAGAAGATGACAGAGTGATTTCAAAATTCTCAAGAAAAATAATTTTCATCCTAAAAGTCTGAATGTGGTAATTCATGACAGCAAAATTATCAGTCTAGCATGAGGGTAGAGTAAAAACATTCTCAGACATGCACTGTCACATTTTTCATTTCTCAAGGAGTCACCAGAGTAAGGGGGTGGTATGTGATCCTAGAGATAGAGGGTCCCTATCATAACATAAAAAAAAAAAAATTAAGGAAATTCCAACATGGTAGTATGGACTATATAACTCATAGTAAACAAGAATGAAAACAAAAATAGAGTATGTAAAGGACATTGAGCATCTAGCACAGTCATGTTCCATTTTTACTAGTTTGGCAGAAGGCAAATGGAGGGAGAATTGGAGGTAAATGACACACTGAACAATGAAGCGGTCTACTTGGGTTTGGAAAAAAGATTAATAGAATTTCACAGGCACTTTGATCAGTTTGCTGTATGTATAAATAAATAAATAAATAAATAAATAAATAAATAAATAAGAACAATAATATCTTTAGATTCCTGATAAACATACAAAAATTCAAACAAATTCAGTCACTTGTCATTCTGTCCACTGAGGCATGGCTCTGAATGTCTTCCCAATTTTGTTTTTATTTTCAAATTGCCCTTAACTCCACCTTTTTTTTTTTTTTTTTTTTTTTTTGGTCATTTTGACAAATCCCTTACAGGAAGTCATGTAATTTGGAATTGGGAGCAACTGTACTCCATACCAAAAGTTTGTGGGTTTTTTGAAAGAGAACGAGAGAGAAACCAAAAAAGAAATGTATCACAGTTAATAGTTTTAACTTTGAGTCTCCTTCTAGTTACATATAGGATTATTAGCAACCCTTTGTCTTTACATCCTAGTTTCAGTGCAAACACACACACACACACGCACACTCCAAAGATGAGTGTTAATCAGTCCTAGAAGGCCCACAATATATGCAAACCTTTTTTCCTGAATTTTTGTTATGCTTCCCAAAATATCTTCCAGCAATTCTCAATTACCTGGTGAGTCCTTTTGTCTATTTACCATTTTTCCTGATTCTGAAGCAATAACCCACAGGATAGTTTTTTATATGTGGAAAAGAATATAGTAATATATCCAACAAACCTTCAAATCAATATATGGACCAAGAAGACAGTAATAGAGATCCAAAGGGCCTCTTATGTAATAGTTAAAGCTCCTGCAAGAAGGTAATCAATTAAATTAGCATGATGAATGTACTGTTGTGGGCATTCAGAGTCCTTAATAAAATGACAATCAGATTGACTCAAAAAAGTAAGAGTCCCCCATAGGTGTGTAATAGTTCAGTCAATTGAGTATTTATTAATTACCTACTGTGTGCTGAGCCCTGAATTAGATGCTGGGATTTTTTTGAGATAAAATACGTGTTATCACCTTGCCTCCTGTAGTAAGAAAATTAAATAAGTATCAGGTAGACACAGGAGTAAAGTAGAAGAACCTTCATGGAGGAAGTGCGGCTGAATTGCATATATGAGGCAAAATTATGAAAAGTAAAGCGGAGGGGACGCCTGGGTGGCTCAGTTGGTTAAGCAACTGCCTTCGGCTCAGGTCATGATCCCAGCGTCCTGGGATCGAGTCCCACATTGGGCTCCCTGCTCGGCGGGGAGCCTGCTTCTCCCTTCTGCCTCTGCCTGCCTGCCTGTGCTCGCTTTCTCTCCCTCTCTCTGACAAATAAATAAAATCTTAAAAAAAAAAAAAAAAAAAAGAAAAGTAAAGCAGAAAGACGTTTCCTCGAGCCTGAAGAGAAGGAAGACTTTTGTCTGTGCAACTGTCAACCGAAATGATCACAATTAGAGACACCACTTCACAGTTATTTCCAGACAATAAGAAAATATTGGAAACCACCTTGCCAGGGCACATTCTTGTTTCCTTTGAATGTGCGTTGCTATTCACCCTCAAAGAGTTTGAGCCAAGCTGTGCAGAATTACCGGGTCATTGGGAAGGAGACTGGCAGGAACATATCACACTTTTAAGAAGCTGAGCATCAAACAAGGAGAAATGGTATGGCAAAGAGTCTGGGCCCCTTTGATGGGGCCAAAGTTAGGATAGCTAGGGAGATAATAAGGGGGCTGGGTCCCACAGAAACAGGATAGGAAGTAATCCAAAGAAAAGGTAAGGGAATTTTTTTTATATGAGATTAGAGAAGAGTAAGAGGATAATTATTTAATTTGTGCAAATAGAAAAAGAAAAGCATTCCATTATGAGGAGACAAATTTATTTTAGAGATCCTGTGCCATTCCAAATGACACAAAGAAGATAGATGCAAAATATCCATCCAGCATCTCTTGGAGCCAACCCTTCCTCATTCAGTAAACGTTTTAAAGTGCAGATTGGGTGTTTAGTACTATCAAGTTTAAAGGACACAAACATGTAGAGTTCCTTCCTTTAAAATGTTCTTGATGTATAATTAAAGGCTGTTCTTCTCTCCTTCCCCAACCTAACCCATTGTCAGCTCAAAGCAAGAAGGCTGACAAAGCTGCTATTTGAAATATTTTTATGATTGAAAGGACTACCTTCCTGCAAGGTTCCCAAGGCAGGGCATTTTTCAAGACCGTTTCATGTCCTTCTAACTATGAATAAAAGGCAGGAAGCTGACACAAAGCTATGCTATTACTTTTTTTTTTTAACCTGAAATTGCAAAATGATTAAAGCCACGTAGCAACAATAGTTGACCTATTGAGGAAGAAAACCGGGTAGGTGCCAGGCAGAGACTGTTGTGGGGATATATTTAGAAAGGTCCCCCAGGACTATTTGCATCTGTGTCTGAGATTGTTTTCTTTCCCTTGTCTGTTATGAACCCATCCGTAACTCCATGTTGCCACCCACGCTGACCCTGCCTCAATATGGACTCTCATAAATCATAGGGAGAAGCAACATCTTCACTCACTCATTGAAATTTTTGGTAATTCAAGCAGGAAAACAGTGGTTTTGGACACTTCTAAGGCATCCCCTTAAAGTGTATAGCCAGAACTTATAAGGCAGTTTTGTGCTTCCATCTTTTAGTTAATTGAGGCCTAATTATTCATGTGGCACTCTTCTACTAGGGGATATAAAAGATATCAGAAAGCAAGCTATGGTTTAACTCCCAGCTCCAAGCCTGGGACCTCCTGAACAGTCTCTGCACTATGGTGCCCCCGGAATGGTTTTCAAATACAAAAGGCAGGAGAGGCATTTCGAAATACTTTGCACGGGGCTCAATGCTTTTCTGAATTTGCCATGAACTCTTGTTCTGGATTTCAGCTTTCTCAACTTCAAAAATAAAAGGAAGGTGGGCACAATTAACTCGACACTTTATGATTCTACCTATGCCCCAGTGACCGTATCTACTCCAGAACTTGTAAGCCTGCCGACAATGGCAATGACAAACTCTATAACTATATGTGATACCTAGCATGCTGATCTATGACTTTGTACCGTTTCATGTCCTTTCATGTCCTTTCATGTACCATTGAGATAACTCAGACAGAACAGGAAACCAGTAATCAAGACTAGTGACAGCTCAAGGAACAAAATAACATAGAATCACTCTAAATCGTTAGGAATCTAGCTAAAAATGGTGAGGGCTTTCCAAATTTCATCTTCCGCAAGTCCTAAACCCATCCAAAAACACTAGTGGAGGACAAAATGGGTCAAAGGGCACATTCTGGAAGTGTGAAAATTAGTAAGGGGAAACCTCACTAAAATGGAGTGAGGAGGTTTGGGTAGGGGGAGCCGTCACAACCCACCACGGGCAGTCAACTGCTGGCCCAACAGGAAGTGACAGATCGGACCTTACATAGACTTGGTCCTGCAAGTGTCTACTACTTTACTATCTCTGTAGGAGGTAGAGATACTCCCCTTATGCTCTCCGCCGCACCATGGTTCAGCCAATGAGAAGCCACTATATTTCAAACTCCCGGTTTACTCCAATAGACTTTCAGCTTACAGCAGCCTTCTTAACTTACGCTTTCCTCTCTAAAATAGTGTACCTCTCCTTTGTTCTCCAGACCCACCTTCCATTTCGCCACAGCTTGTTGTCCCAATTACAATTTTTTTTTTATTCCTGAATAAACTCATTTTTGCTGGTAAAACAACTGGCAGTTTTTATTTTTAAGGTTAACAAAAGACATTTCCATATGGGAAAAATAAGGTCAAAATTGAGAGTTTTGCTCACTATGCTGCTTTTCTTAGCCTAAAGTATTTTCTTCTGCAGGAAGTGTAAGTATTTGAATAAGAATTAAAATTAGAAATCAAAGCTACTGCTCTCCAATGTTTTCAAATACAACATTAAAACAAAATTAGTAAATATAGTAAATAAAAAGCTCAGGGAAAGATCCCAAGCTGGAGCTCACTTACACTGCAATTATTGGCAAAACTTCCATGAAGGATACTACTATTGAGAGTAAGCTGGTTCAATTTGTCTCTCAGTTATCAGTGAGTTCATTCATAAATCTATTCGACCAAGTATCAGAGATATTAAGAGCTTAGAGGAAGGGTAATCGCACACACAAAAAGGTTTGGAAGAACAGTGGTGTGGAGGCGGTTATGATTGCAAAGGAGGGAAGTGGTTAATTCTCCTGGGAAATGGATAGACACCAAGCATTCCAGGCAGACAGGGATGGTTGCATCATAATAAGTAGCAGCCAATGGCTGAGTTATTTTAGGCACTGGGAGTGGCTCCTTGGAGCTTAAGCATGGATTTTAATGGCAGTTATTGCAAGACCTTTTAGGGAAGACCTATTCTGCCAAGCTAAGACGTTTAGATTCCACAACTAAAGGGATTTAAACAGACATATCACATAATCAGATTTGCCTTCAGAAAGAAGGCAACTATACTAGCGGCATGGAGAATGGAGTCAGTCACATGCAAAAGTGATGGCTTTCAAACTAAATTTAAGTGACCCCTTTCTACAAATTTTATGGGTCAAACCTACTAAACACAGCTCTCATATTCTCATATTGCCTCCTTAGAAGCATAGCAAAATCTAAACATATTTTGAAGGTTAATGTTTTTTAGTATACTATTATATTTCCTTAGCTGGAAAAACAAAAGCCACTCAAGGCTGACATTAAGATACATTCCTTGAGGGGATGTTTTGATCATTCTAACCCAATGTTTCTCTGATTATACTATTGAATACAATGTAGTTAAGCTTCTGCCAGGAAAAAATTCAAATAACCATATTCTCTGCCTTGTGTTTTTCATACTCTGTCACAGAAATAATATGGAGTGCTTTTTAAGCTGATTATATAATTCACAGCAAGATCTGTTCCATTCTTAGTTATCAGTAAAATTATTAAGTTAGCAGCTGCAATCCACATTTTTTCTATTTCTACCAGGAAAGAAGGAATGAAATTCATCACTTATAAAATGATCTTCCATGAATAAATTATCCTGTGCGTATAATATTTTTAAATTCCCTCATACCTATTAAAATCAAAATTAATCAAATCATTTGGACGTCAGAATGTTTTAAAAGATAGATATTATCAAAATGCAATGATTTCTGGTAAAGATTCCTTAAACCTCTTAAGTCTTCTGAATTCAAATAGAACCACTTCCTTAAAGAACTTTGTAAGCCCATCAGCCACTGAAATTGTAACACGTGTTGCTTCTGGATAAAAAATACTCATGTTTGCCCAATTGGGCAAAACACAAATTAGATGTGTAACAAACAAACAATGGCTATAGCTAGCATAGTCATTTGAAAAGTATATTTTGAAAAAAATCAAACTGGATTTCTTTTTAAATAGAATATAATCTGTAAGTATTTATTTGTTCATTACACTTACTTACACTCACATCCTCTTTGGTACGTCAACGTGTCAGTTTAGCCCACTTTGACAGTGTTTGGGCACTCTCACTCCACGTTAGGTTCTGGATGTACAGAAAAGTTATGGCACAGAAAGACATCATTGCAACATCTAGTGCCTTGCAATGTGAAGGGCTAGAACGGCCATGCATGAGCCCTATCTGGTGGCTCAAAGAAGGCTTCCTGGAGGAGTTTGATACAGGTGTGAGAAGCTTCCAGGTACGGAAAGGTGTGAAGGGCTCTTTATTTAGATGGCCATGTCTGGCTAACACACAAAGGCATGGAGCAGCACTGGTGTGGAGCAAACCACTGGCAGCTTGGTGTTCCTGGAGCATAAGATGATGTATGTGGAACCATGGGAGAAGAGGCTATGGAAGCAGGTGGGACCCGGATCTTGGATGCTCTAGAACCAAATACTGGAGCCTGGCTCACTCTCCCAGAATAGAAGGTGAGAAAATTCTACTGAATTCCAGGTGAGGATCCTGCTAACATAACTTCTGCTTTATGGTCTTAATTTCATTAATAATGTGCTCTGAACCTCTGGGGAAAATCACTTAGTCTTTCAATGTCCCCTTTCCCTTTTGAGAGATACCCTACCAACTTACTGAGGTATATTGAAGAGGTAAAAACAATAATAGGTGAGTACTTTGCAGAGCATAACCACAATATTACTTAAAAGTATTATGTTATTTTTTTATTTTATTTTTTTCAGTGTTCCAAAATTCATTGTGCACCACACCCAGTGTTCCATGGAATACGTGCCCTCCATAATACCCACCACCAGGCTCACCCAATAGCCCACCCCCACCCCTCCAAAACCCTCAGTTTGTTTCTGAGAATCCACAGTCTCTCATGGTTTGTCTCCCCCTCCAATTTGCCCCAACTCACTTCTCCTCTCCATCCTAATAATAATTTTTTTTCCATCCTAATAATAATTATTATGCATAGAGTGAACCACCCCAGATAAACAAGAAAAATAAGCACATACATTTTATAAGATATGTGGACAGCATTTATTTATATGTATCTAGTTCTTGAATGACTTTATTGAACATAGCACCACTGTGGTCTGTCCTTTCCTCCTGTTTTTGAGATACAAAACAAGGGGAAGATAATGAGACAAATAAAAACTCCTCCCCATCCTCCAACTAACTTTTTTTTTCTCCTTTCCTTCCTTTCCCCCACTGAAGTATACCTTCCCCCGACTCCTCATCCCTTTCTAAGGTCTAAGGCTTCTGTGGATATTTCATATTTTTATGTTGGTATAGATTTTTGCTCTAGATGTTCCTTTTCCAGAGGCATTAATGTTTTAAATCACAGGTCCATAGCCCCTATATTATCAATAAAAATGTCAAAATTTCAAGGAGCTAGTATGAGGTCACTAGAAATTCATCAGACTAATCTAACCCTATCTACTCTTATGAAACTCTTAGTGGACATTACGAGAAACCCACAAAGATAATGTACAGCTGACCTTTGAACATCATAGATTTGAACTGTGCAGGACCACTTACATGCGGGTTTTTTTCAGTAAATACAAAACAGTATTGTAAATGTATTTCTCTTCCTTATGATGTTCTTAATTACATTTTCTTTCCTCCAGCTTAATTTATTATAAGACCATAGTATATAACACATATAACATATAAAATATGTGTTAATCAGCTGTTTAGTTTATCAGTAAGGCTTCCGGTCAACAGTAGGCTATTAGTAGTTAAGTTTGGGGGAGTCAAAAGTTATACACTCAGATTTTAGGCGGGGCAGTGGTTGGTGCCCCTAACCTCTGCCTTGTTCAAGGGTCAACTGTTTTCTTATTCCATCAGGGCTTCTGGTAGGATTTCTCCTGCCCTTGCTTGGGACCAAAGAAAGAAACTGATCAAGAATACACTCGGTCAGTTGGAGTGATTCAACACTCAGGAGCCTTAACCAAAATCTGTCAGTTAGTGGATTAACACCTCCAAGACAAAGAGGGAGGGTGTGCAACTGCAGTAATAACAATGATGAAGCATATAGTTCTCTACCACATTTCCTAAGTTTTTTACTTTAATCTGTAAATTAAATTAAAATGTCCAATGATCAAATTTTTATATGACACAGAGATCCAAGAGATAAATACTGAAAAGTATTTTTAAATTACTCCAAAGCCTGAAATACTGGGTTGATATCAACAAGATAATTTTAATGACTATAAAAATATAAAATCCACCTTTAGAATTCAAAAGTTAAGTTGTAGGATAGGGGAGACAATCTAAAGATGCCAAAAATTGGTATATTCATAAGGTGAAATGCTATATAGCTACAAATATGAACTATATAGCTATTATAAATATAATACATGGTATAACTATGTAATTGAAATTCAGAAAAATAAGTAACCCATTTGAGTCATATAGCTAGTAAGTAATAGGGGGATGTAGAGCCCAGGCCAATCTGCCTTCAGACCTGGATTTTTAACTATTATGCACATTGCTTCCCAAGACAGAACAGAACTATATTTACTGACATGAAGAGACTTTGAAATAGATAACAGAGTACAGAGTCATATATAAAATGAACATGTGAGCTTATTATACACACATATAAAAATACATACACACACAAACATAATAGCTCATAGGAAAAGTCTTTAAGGTGATAAAAGTTTATCACTGGATGTTTCTGGAGACAGCATTATCTTGTGATTTTTCAATTATTTTTTTATCTGAACTTCCAAGTTTTTTATAGATTGTATAATGCTTGTATTATTAAAATGCATCATGGGAATAGCTGAGGCATTGCTGATCAGAATTTTAGCATTAGTCAGCAGGGTGACTCAGGTACTAAAATCATTAAAGCAGTTCCCATCTGTATTACAGAAGGGCCATGCTCTAAGAGTAAAAGAGCACTTCCATATGTCTTGTGCTGATACTCAGAACACTATTCAACTGAATATCCGAAGCAGGTAGCCAGGACAGTAGGAAGTCTAGAGACCACATCCTATGAAGAAAACCTAAGGAACTGAGCAGAGTTAGGGAATAAAAACAAAGGAAAAATCACAGGGGAGAGGTGATCATGGACCATCAAATGGGAGAGTATAGAAACAAAATTCTATGTTTTAAGTGTTATTCCAGAGAGCAAACAGGATGAACAGATTCACTAGTCATTAAATATGGAGGTCCTTCTGGACACCGGCCCTATGATTGACACCAGACACTTAACATAAGCCAAAACAACAGACACTGTCCCGAAAGAACTCACAGGTGAGTTATGCATCATATTATTACAAATGGCTACATAAGAACACTGTGCAAAGTGTTCTGAAAAAAAGTAAAGGTGCACCAGGAGCAAATGGCAGGGCGGCTTGGCCTGGGTGTCACAGAAGATCTCTCTGAGGTGCAGAGGTGGTCATGTGCAAGCTGACACCTACAGGATGATTAGGAGTTGGCTTGGCAAGGAGGGGGCAATTCAAATTGCCCTAGCAATGAAACACACCTGAACGAGCTTATTTCAAGATTCAAAGTGACCAAATTGTCAACTTATGGTGATTCACTGGGGTCAGCTACCTTAAGTGAAATCTGGACTAAGAAAATCAGGTGGAGCTAGAGAGGAAAGAGTCTCCTTTTGACCCAAAATTGGAATGAGATTGAAGGGTAGCTGAATATGCCACCCCAAAATATGCCATTTTGCCATACTGATTATCTTGAGCGATAGACACTCAAAAAATAGCAAGTGCAGGGAGAGATTTTCTGTAAACTCCTCTTAACTCCTTAAATATTGATTTTCCAGAAGGAACTCAATTGTCATAAATCCTCTCCCCTGCAGTTTCACCAACCAAAGAGGACTGACACTTGTCATAGAAGAGGAGACTAGAAATCAACACCACACCCAAGTAAACTTTGTCACACACCATTATACCTTCCATCTCTTCTTCTGAGGACCTATTCATCTTTCCTAAATCTCCTAAGATGCCTACATCCTCCTCCTCTTTCCCTATTAGGATGGTATTTAAATCTGAATTCTGGTCTACATCTGAGAGTTACTTCTCTCCCTGTCTCCACCAACATGACTTATACGTGTTAATGAGCTTGTTTTTCTCTTGTTAATCTGTCTCTTATTATGGGGGTCTCAGTTAAGAACTCTGAAGAGTAGAGGGAAAATAATTTTTCTTCTACAGGATCACCGGTCTCTGATTTGTCATGGATAGGGAGTTCATTTTCAACACGTAGCAAAGGGAATGGATGCATAAAAATATAAACAGTTATGAGACTCCCAAGGGCCCATCTATACCTATTTAAAAATACAAAACATTTTAATGACTAAGGAAATGATAGGATGCAGTAATATCTCTAAGAATGCAGATAACCTTAACTTATCTTAACTGGGTAGTAAAATGCAATCTGATGACATCTCAAGAGGATGTATGAATGGGCTGAATGGGCAGGAAACTCACAGATTGGCTTCGATGTGGGCATGTATAAAATTATACATGTATGCAAAATAATTCAAATGTCCCTTGTAGAAAGATTAGTTCCAAGAAATCAGTTATAGCTAAGAAAAGGATCTAAAAGTCAAATATTCCCTAAAAATGTGTTACTACAATTAAAAGAGCATATCAAAGGCTAAGTGACCCCAGATTTTGACATATGTAAGTAACCTATCTTTAAGGCACAGATGTCTTGAAAGATGGGCAACCTTGGGAAACAGTATGGGATGCAGCATGAGGGAAACTGAGTTTCATGTGGTTTGAAGCAAAGAAAAAAAATGCCAAAGATTAAATAGAGCAAATGCAAACAAAAAAATCTAAAGGTAGCAAGCCTGAGCATGAAAAGAATTACAGAGGTAATCAAGAAAGATCAATATGAGATAATGCCAAAGGTAGTTTATTCTAGAAAATTGCTTCTCAAAATATGGTCTCTTTGTGATGCATCAGCATCACCTGGGAACTTTTAGAAATGCAAAACTTCTCTCAAGCCCTCAGATCTACTGAGTGAGACCTACTGAATCAGAAACTCTGGGGGGGCCAATACTCTGTGATTTAATAAGCCCTCCAGGTGATTCTATTGCACACTCAAATTTGAGAACCCTTACTCTAGAGACCAGCAGCCTTGAAAATACCATGAAACTTAAAAAGAGCAACCTCAACCCCCAGGTCTGGGTAGTTACCTGGGAAGCTGGGTTTGTAGGTGGCCTCATCAATCAAAGGGTTTTTGATATTACTTTAGCAAAAAAAAGTACTTCTTCAGCAATCTCCTCTTCCTACAAACTTAAATATAGGCTTCTATCCTAATACAATACTTTCCACAGGCTATGTCTAGACGAGTGGTTCTCAACTTGGTTCTCAACTTCCATTTTGCCTCTCAGAGAACGTTTAGCAAAATGAGAGACATTTTTGGTTGTCAAAACTGGTGGAATGGAGGGATGCTACTGGGAATCTACTGGGAAGAGGCCAAGGATGCTGCTTAACATCCTATAACACACAGGACAGTGCCCCCACAATAGTTATGTAGCCCAAAATGTCAGTAGTTAGCTATTGAGAAACTCTGAGGTAGATCAGTTGTCATGAGAAAAAATTTCACATGAAACATCATCTACTTTCTCCTCCATTCCTCCAACCCAAATTGGTTCCACTAAAATTTGTGAAATCCTCATTCCATTGTTAGAGTCAATCCCCCTTTATATTCAAACCTCTCCATATCTACCCTCCATCTACTCATCTTAATTATATATAGTTTTCTGAAGTGATAGAAGCCTCTTAGGGGCAACTTCCATGTCAACATTCGTTCTATCACTTAAAGATCCCAAAAGAGACTTGATGTCTGTTATTAGCCTTTCATTTCTTCTGACTTAAACATGTTATATAAATATAGAAAGAGTTTCCATAATAATACCACTTGGTAGGGAATTGTAAAAATCTGCAAATTCTCATTCCACAAAGATAATAGAAAATAAATATCTCTACAGAAACAGAGGTTGTTTTTTTGTTTTGTTTTGTTTTTGTTGGTTTTTTGGTGTTTTTTTTTTTTTTACTTTTTATCAACAGAAATTTCAATGCCAGGAAGCTGAGAGTTGACTTTTTCTAGGAATGAGTTAAAAACCCTAACCATATCTGATTCTTTGGTTTTACATAAATATAACATACTATGAACCCATAGGTTTGGGTTAAATTCTGAGCACTCTACAGGAATTTTCAATGCAACAAATCTACAAAGTATCTTAAAAATAGTAGCTCTATTAATCATCAGTCCCACAGAAATAATAAACCCTACTTTTCTCCTCCAGAGTGTACACCAAGTGATACTAAGGATATATATATTCCATATTATGACCTACTGTTTTCAGATACAAACCTGAGAAGGGAATGGAAGCAACAGTGAATATGGACAATAGGGGACCTATGAAAACCACATGCTTGTGAAAATATGCAGTAGCAGTGAATTCATGCCGTGTGTACCAAAGCCCCATGTGATAGCATGCAGCAGGAAGTTTAATTTGCTTGCCTTTTCATGTGAGCACAGAGGCTGGCCCCACATGCTATACCAGAACCACCTGCAAAAACCTACCTCTCCAAAGGGCATAAAGAAAGAAGTTAGGGGTGTTACAGAAATTATCCGTTGAGCTCATTTTGAGAAGAGCAAATTCATCTCTCTATATTTCCAGTCTAAGTAGAAATTCTGACATCTCTCATTTTTTTAAAAAGATTTTATTTATTTATTTGACAGAGAGAGATCACAAGTAGACAGAAAGGCAGGCAGAGAGAGAGAGAGAGAGAGAGGGAAGCAGGCTCCCTGCTGAGCAGAGAGCCCGATGCGGGACTCGATCCCAGGACCCTGAGATCATGACCTGAGCCGAAGGCAGCGGCTTAACCCACTGAGCCACCCAGGCGCCCGACATCTCTCATTCTTAACCAGCTCTATTTTCTGGTATCATATTGTTAACTTACATATCTTCCCCAGCAAATTACAAAACTTACTGGAACACGAAGGTCCTCTTTATATTTAGAAAAATCAAGCTGGTCTGTATGCAGCTTTATGCTTATGCATATGCTTTATGCTTATGCAGAACACATAAAGGGCCAATCAGTCAGCTGACAAGCATTTACTAACACATTCCAGGTATCCAGATATAAAACAATGACATGGGACTTCAAAGGAAGCTAGGTGGGAATAACAAAGTTTACACTGAAGTAAAGAGTGGTAAAAACATCTAGTCATATGCATGGTCATGGCCACTGCATCTCTCTCACCACCTTAAGCCCAAAATCATTAGGACCTAACTTCCCTCAGGGAGCAATGAATTCTCCCCTTATTAGGGTGGAAATATCAGTGTCAGCATCACCTTTATTGTTTTTCAAATGGGCTTGCATTCATACTGTTCTCCATTCTTCTGCTTCTCCTCTTACAGCCAAATGGCTTCCACTCCTTTCTCATACTTCTTTTCAACCCCTTCTTCCTTCCTACCTCTTCCAACTATAGCCTCAGGAAAACTATTCTTTCTCTCTCATTTCTCACTATCTTATTATAATTCTTCAATATGTGAATCAAAAAGAAAGACCATGACTTTTGTAAAACACTGTAAAAATACAGTCATAAGTATAATAAAATTATACCCAATTTAAAAAATCTGAGTCACTGAATATCCCCCAAATTTCCCTTTAGGATCTTAAAACAAAACAAAGCAAAACAAAAGTCGCATCTTCTTCCTAGTCCTTCTCTAGTTAGATGTTATTATTTCCTCTCACAACTATATTCAAATCATATTCTTTAAACAATTCTACAATGTCTTAAAATCATGTTTAACTAGTGTTTCATTGGAAATCTTCAGAGAATATTTTAGCTGATTAAACAGGGTTTGGGGGTGTATTAGTTATGGGTAGCAAATTGCTACAAAATTTAGTGGTTTCACAAGAAACAGACTCTTAACTATAGAGAATAAATTGATGGTTGCCAGAGGGGAGGTGGGTGAGGAGATGGAAGAAATAGGTGACGGGGATTAGTGAGTACAACTTGTTAGAATTGTTGAATCACCATATTGTACACCTGAAACTAATATAACACTGCATGATGTTAATTATCCTGGAATTAAAATGAAAAACTTAATAAAATTACTATGAAATTTAGTGGTTTAAAACAGCAAACATTTATTATCTGACAGTTTCTGTGGGTCAGGAGTCCAGGAGTAGCTTAGCTGGGTGGTTCTGGCTCAGAGTCTCTTGCGAGGTTACAGTCAGGTTATCAACCATCTCTGTGGTCTTCTTAAGACTTCATGGGAACAGAAAGGTCCACTTCCAAGATGGTGCACTTCACAGGCTATTGACAAGAGCCCTCTATTCCCCAACATGTGGGTCTTATCCCAGGTCACCTAAGGGTCCATAGGCATATGTCCTCCCTCAGTACAAGTAATCCAGGACAAAAGGAGAAAAGGGAGCCAGGTTACCTTTTATAACCTAGTCTCTGAAGTCACATTTAGTCATTTTTGCTTTCATCCTACTCCTTATAAATCACTACATCCAGTCCACGCTGAAGGGAAAGAAATTAGGCTCCACCATTCAAAGGAAGTGTCAAAGAACCTCTAGACATATTTCAAACAACCACAATGGACAAAGCTTGAATTCAAGTCCCTCTTCTGACATTATTTCCTCAGGTGGAAAAAAAAGTGCTATAATTACCTGCAAACATATGTTTAAAACGTAGCTTTTTTGTAAGGATAATACACCCCGTATTGTGTAACTATGTCTAGGAAGTTGCCAAATACCATAATGTGTTATTGAGACTTTTAAACTTGAAAACTAGAAGTTTATAGTTATCACTTACCACTGTTACAAAATAATCAATGTCTCTATGTATACATACACATGTCCACTTTATTCCAACAATATAATTTGAAAATTAAAGTAACTACAGAATACAACAGGGTTCTAGAGAAAATAACAGGATTGGATGACTCACAGATGAAAATGGGGGAAAAAGTTAACTACCAAGGAGACAAGTTGTTTCAGTAGTTCATAAATCTTGTCTACATTTACTCATACACTAGAACAAGTCCATCATTAGCCATCCATGATCACATAATCTAGGGCTTCTTTTAAAATACAGTGAGTAAAAAATGTGTCTTTAGGAGTTAAAGTTTTCCTCTCAAAATATCCTCTCTTATTATAGATTACTCTAATGCCCACCTCCTTTCCATTCTCTCTTTCTAGCTTTCCTGTCCTGAAGGAAAGTATCTTAAACCAGAAGAGCTTAGTTTTACTTTCTTCTTCTATTAATGCCACATGAAATTGTGGCCCAAATTATAAGATGTCTTGCCTAAAATAATTGGAGTCCAGTGTCTTGTTCACAAGGAATCAGAAACTATTATATCTAAAAAAAAAAAAAAGCAATATACCTGATAAGAACGTATATTTTACTTACGAAAAATATCATACATAGCCCATGAAAGCAAGAACAATACATTCAGGTTGCTAATAAACTTCTTTTTCTATCCTTCCATATATTGTCTCTAGATTTCTTGCTGACCCTTAAATCACCATCCAGATCTTTCACTACTGGTGTTATTTAGGATTCTGCATATGGTCCCTTCTCTTCTTATTTAAAATGCTTCCCCTGGTGGTCTTGTCAACCCCCATGGTTTTAACACCAGCTACATGTGACCACTCCCAAAGCTGATCCCAGCTTCTCCTCCTTAGCTTCTGACACAGATATCCAACTGCCTCTTGAAAAGCCTCACTTAGAAGTCCCAGAAGTCCTTCAAACTCAAAATATTCTCACCTAAATGTTATCTTCTCCACAAAACCTTGTCCTTGGGTACCTCCTGGCACAACTACCCTGAGTCCAAGCTTCCCTCTCACACCTCCATGTCCCCCATATTCAATCCGTCACCAATACTTGCTCACTCTACTTTCTTGCCAAGTAGATGGATCTCTTCAAATGACTCTTATCTCCAGGACCCTTCTTCTTTTTTTTTAAGATTTTATTTATTTATTCATGAGAGACAGAGCAAGAGAGAAAGAAAGAGAGAGAGGCAGAGGGAGAAGCAGACTCCCTACTGAGCAGGAAGCCCAATTCGAGGCTCAACCCCAGCACTCTGGGATCACAACCCAACCCAAAGGCAGACGCTTAACTGACTGAGCTACCCAGGTGCCCCCTAACAGTCCCTTCTAACACCCTTGACTCCTCAAATCCATTCTTCACATTCCTAATACTATTAGTCATCTACTTAAAGTCCTCTGTGGCTTCCACATTGCTATAGACTGAACATCTGCATCCCCCTACAATTCATATGTATAAGCCCTAACCCTCAATGTGATGGTATTTGGGGGTAAGACTTGGGGAGGTAATCAGGTCATGAGGGTCGACCCCTCATGAATGGTATTAGTGCCCTTATAAGAGAAAAAAGAGAAAGATCTCCCTCCCTTTTTCTCTCTCTCCTTCTCTCACTCTCTCTCACTCTCTCTCTCTCTCGCCCTCTCACATTCAGCCATATGAAGATACAACAAAAAAACAGCTGTCTACAAGTCTGGAAGCAGGCCCTCACCAGAAAACTGACCTTCTATCAACTTGAACTTGAACATCCCAGCCTCCAGAATTGTGAGAAATAAATGTTCATTGCCTAAGCCACCCAGTTTATGGTATTTTGTCATAACAAGCCAAACTGACTAAGACACACTGCAACCACCAGAGAGAGTCCAAATCCCTTTTCACAATTGTACAGAGCTTACTTTGACCTCATTTTAATTTCTTCTCTAGGTTCCCTTCCAGGAGCTTCCTGCCCTTAGCTCTACACTCTGGTCATGTTTGGTTTACACACTTCAATTATATTGTTGAAAGAATCATTTGCTGTTTCCCTCACATAACATGTTGAATACCTACCTCTGTGTGCCTTCTTCCTTTTGGGAATGAACCTCTTTCCTTTCGTTCATCTGCTCACCCTTTGAAACTTACCTTATTTCTAAAAAGTTCCTTAACCTCTCCTCACAACCTAGCTACAGCTTATCATGCCCTTCTACCAGTCATCACTGACCCATACTTCACCTTTTACTCACTGTAATGTAACTCTGCCATTTTTCTAGCCTTGAGGAAAGGAAGTATATCTTTTTCACCTTTGTATTCTCACTATCCAAAACATACTACTTACAAGACACCTAGTAAATGTTAGGTTGAATGAGTGATAAATAAAGGAAGTGGCATATTTTCTAACACAGATTCTAACCAAGCATGGACTTACATAGATTGAGGGAAAGGAACAGCTGTATTTAGCTTTTTAAGTCCCAGTAGCATAATTTTCAATGAAATTTGCATGACAATTATATTTCACAGATATTAGAACACCAAGGTCTTCTGTCCAAGGTTGCTTGGATTCCGGTGACATATTCCAAAGAATAACTCAGTGGGGTAAGTGCAAACTTAACAGGGTGTAGCTGTGCTGCTATTGACTCCTACAGATGGTAATTCCTGCAATGTTCCATTGGCTGGAAATTGAGAGTGCTGATATAGTGGGAATGTTTGTTTAAGGCCAATTTAAAAGCCCCCTCTTGTATGGGACAGGATGTGTGAAACTGCTATGTGAATTAACACAATTTGCATATCCTCCTAAATTTAGACAAACATGAGTGTTCTATTGAAGGAATAGAATTTTAAGCAGTTCTACGCTCTAATGTTACAAGATTATTATTTATTTACAGTATAAGCTCCATTATAGCTTGTCTTCAGAAGCCAGAAGCCATATGAAGTTACACTTTGAATACAATGTGTGGGACTAATACTTAAAATAATTCTTCCTTAAAATTAATTTTTAATAAATCACAAGAAAAGCTCATTCCAACTTGACACAATGCAATAATGTATTACCTTAAGACTAATTTGGTCCTAAGATTTTTATTCCATCTTATGCCACTTTGCAGGGAGAGCACATAACAGCAAAATGACCCCATCCCTCCTGGACATCAATTTTATTGCCACTTAGCAGTCACTTGCTCAGGATATAGTTTTTAGAACTTTTCACAAAATAGTGTTACCACCTGAAGTGAGGTCAGAGCAGACTTTTAAGTAGAGAATTGGAGAAGTGATGAATATTTCAACAGAGGAAGGAGACATTTATGAGTCCTTGCTGAGAAGCAATTGAAAGGTCTCAGCCATCTTAGCTGAAGGTAAAGCCAGACCCAGGAAACATCACCTCTTCCTTAATACAACTCTCTGCTACCTGCAACAGGTGAAAACTTTTATACTTAAAAATGATGCTACTTTCAGCAAGACTGACAAGTTCCTTCTAAGACAAGAATAACTGAAGCAATTAGACATAAACCCGGAACTTTGGCCTTGGAATCCTTTTATTTGCCTGATTTAAAAAAAAAAAAACAACAACAACACAGTGTTCAGAAAGCTACTATCTACCTCTCACCTGACCAAAAAATAGTGAAAACTAATGAGTCAGTCAAACTTAAGGAGATGTCCTGAAGTTTCCCCACCACAAAGTTGTATGCTACACAAAATCTCTCATTATTAATGATAAACCTTGAAATTTTGCCAAGTGGATAAAGATCTGGCAGTCCAAGAGGCAAAAAATATACCAGCTTCACCACTTGAAGGTAAGATTATGCCTCTTTATGCTGAATATCCCACATCCCACTGTCCCCTGTCTCACTGAATCACACGGAATACAATTCAATTTCCATTGGTTGGGGACTGGTTAAATTATTTTATTTCTTTAAATGTTATTTATTTTTATATTTATTGCATTTCTATTAAATAGATTCCTATAATGGAAATTGGCAACTGTTTAAAAAAAATGAGCCAATTCTCAAAATACTAACAAGGATGTCTGAAATCAAAATATAATTCTAATTTATTAAGTGAAAAAAGAAAACTTCATAACAATATATAAAGTATGATTTTATTCTATAAAATGCCAATATATACGTTTATATATTATAAACTATATATAGAAGAGAGGGAGATTCATTTGTGTAGATATTTATTAAGTATCTGGAAAGTTGTATTTCCAACTGCTAAAGTGACTACCTCTGCAAGTCACAGAAGAACAGGGACCACTGTACTTTCTACATCACAAATCTCAACTGTTTCGTTTTAACAAACTTGGACTACTTTCATAAAAATGAAAGTGTCCTAACTCTTTTTTTTTTAAGATTTTATTTATTTATTTGACAGAGAGAGATCACAAGTAGACAGAGAGGCAGGCAGAGAGAGAGAGAGAGAGAGGGAAGCAGGCTCCCTGCTGAGCAGAGAGCCCGATGTGGGACTCGATCCCAGGATCCTGAGATCATGACCTGAGCCGAAGGCAGCGGCTTAACCCACTGCGCCACCCAGGTGCCCCGAAAGTGTCCTAACTCTTAATCAAAGTTATTCCCTCCCCTACCAGGTTGCTCTCTTCCAGAGCACACATGTCAAGTGCATCGTATCTATATACATGTCATTAACAGTGCATCATGTGAGATCTCCTCCAGGAATGGAGGAGACACACCTACACACAAACTCCAGAACTTGCTGAGGTTGGGGCACAGAGTCTACTGAGAAGGCCACTCCGCTGTATGGACCACAGATAACATGACACCGAAAATATCCACCAACACCATAGCCAAGGGCCAGAAATAAAAGAATACACTGTTTAATTCTGGAAGTTGTATTCTTGCTGCAAAGAAGGCAAATCAATGTAGCAGTTAAACAGCCTGTTTGAATCTTGAGTCAAATCATTATTAGCCAGTGGACTGAGAAAACATCTCTGTGCCTTATTTCATAGCCTGTAAGCTAGGGACATTGTGAGGTGTGAGTATGAGTGAGTGCAGAAAAAAAAGTGCTTGGAACAGTTCCTGGAGCACAATATGTGTTCAATAAACATCACATTTTGATAGTGTTCTTGTCTCTATACGAGTAGGTAGGGGTGGGGGATTAAAAATGGAGCTCACTGATTGGAACCACTCTCTAAATGTCTCAGACTAGCCAACTTCAGAAAGAAACACTCACATGGGCCCTTGAGGTCTGGCTTATCATTTTCCAGAGCTAGATATGCATGCATATCTGCAGGCACATGTTAACTATATCAGCAATGACATGCCAAAGAATTATATGATCAGAGATATCAGAAAGGAAAGGCTTTTCACCATTAACAACCTGATCATTTCTATTTTGATAGGAATATCTCACATCAGGAAAATCTCATTTCTGTGGGCAAAGCCTGAACTTTGTACAAAGAAAATTCGAGAGTGGTTATTTGCCCTTGAAAATGATCATTTAAATTACCGTAAATACCTTTGGTTTCTTCTAAAGAGTGATTGCCCATAAAAAAACAGTTGAAGTATGAACCATTAACAAAAATCTGATCCATGAATATATTTTCGGTAATACACCAATTATATAAAATGAAGAATTCCTCCACCATGACTATGAACTTCACTAAAGATCATTTTAAATTGGTTTTTGATACTTAGTAGACATTGACACCACCAAAATTCTAGGGATTTTCTAATATATGTTATACCCTGGTGCACTTACAGGATTTCTACCTATAGGCTTTTACCCACGTACTGTCTTGCTAAGAGTCTTGACCATAGTAATCTAATGCTACAAAGGTCTGAGGGGTGCAGCAGAGAGCATGTGCAAGCCCTCAGAGCTCAGCTCAGTTTACGATTCGAGCATCTTCATGTTAACATACAGTGGATGCATGTGTACACATGCACACGTAGGTATGTGTGCACGTGTGTGTCTTATTACCTGTCCACCTGAAAACACAATAGGTATGTTTTGGTACACATTCTACTTCTACTTTCATGACACAAAATCATTCTCTGAATAGGCTACAAAAATAGATTTCTTTACACCAGCTAAGCTCTATAATGAAGATACTGAAAAGGATTCAGATCACAAAATTTCCCTATGCAAATGCTATAAATGCTTATCTGAGATACAACAATGAATAGTAGTTAAACCCTAGAAAAATCTGTTAATCAGATTCAGATAAGATTTATAACCACATAATATGTGCCAGGCATACAGCAAAAATATGCTTGCACACACTGCAGAAGAACATATAAACTATTGTTATGACCTAATACTCCTCACCATATTCTTATCACTTTTAAGACATAAAGTTCTGGGGCACCTGGGTGGCTCAGTGGGTTGAAGCCTTGGCCTTCGGCTCAGGTCATGATCCCAGGGTCCTGGGATCAAGCCCTGCATCGGGCTCTCTGCTCAGCAGGGAGCCTGCTTCCTCCTTTCTCTCTCTCTCTCTCTCTGCCTGCCTCTCTGTCTACTTGTAATCTCTGCCTGTCAAATAAATAAATAATCACAAAAAGAAAAAAAGACATAAAGTTCTTTCCAAATTTTGATGATTCAATCAAAATACCATGGAAACCTGCATTCCTATACAACTTGCTGGTTTTCAGAACACACATATAGAATACACAGAGTGAACAAACTGATAAAAATGTAATTTCAACCCAAAATATAATGATGTCTTTTAAAACAGAGCTGCAGAGCTATGAATACTAGAAACAGCTATAACACATGAAAGAATGGATAATCCATTTGCAATGTTAGCCATCCTAACTCCACTTTTATGCAGCCGTCATTAATACTACGTAAAGCAGTGTCTTAGCACATGTGAAAAAGGGAAGTGCTATGTGTAAAAATTTGGTGTGAAGGGATCAAGATCATGCTTTTTGTCACCTGGTGGAGATTTTAAAACTATGATATATTGTATTCTTTACATCAAATTACAAACAACATGTGGATACACTTAGAAGACTTTCTTAGGAACATTCTACAAATTTAAAAAGTAATTTGTAAAATAATTAAACTATTTGCCACAAAACGGTCATTTCTTGCACTACCTGGGAGGCAAATAAACCCAAGCATTTTGGCCTAGATGAAAGTATCTTGATTCAAAACATTTAATGTCATGGAAGAGGTGGAGCAGGTTAAAAAGGAACAGGAGAGCTTATCCACGACCTTTAAAAATTAGGCAGATAATTTTAAAACAAAACAGTACTCCATGCAAGGCTGGTTACTTAGTGAACTTATTACCCCAAGAGGTAGTACAAGATGAAAATAAAAATACTCAATTAGAGTTTATATAAATCATATATAGTTGAGAAAAATTGAAGATGATAAAGTGTAGACATCTTTGGAAGTCCATGTCAAGAGGAAAATGGCCACTCACCCTGAGTAACCATCCATGTCTGTCTCAAAAGACCTCCTTAGATGGACTGTATTTTCCCTTGAAATAAGATTATGTTCTTATGTCTGAGCCAAGCCAGTTCCCACTGTGTACTCTACTCTAAACGTTGCAGAGTGTACACACCCACAACTGTATCAGCAGCAGACACGTTCCTTCTGAATGTGCACAGAGCCTGTCTATTGAATAAGTGATGCAGAAACCGGCCTTGAACACCAGGACGTTGTAATCTATGGTCTCTGCACGTGGGTCATAAACTGCAAAGCAAAGCAGGTATTACATTGCTGCTGTATTTGAAGGTAATTCTAAAATATCTCCTAGTCATTTTATATCATTAGCCTGATTTATAGAATTTATAGTGGAAATAAAAAAGAGAATGGGTTAAGACCTGCATGTCAAAATTGCAGAACAAATCATATCTCAGTGTCTTAATAATAAATTAAGGTCTAACTTATAAAATACTGCAGTACTGGTTAATGGCCTGTTTTTAGGACATCCCATTTCATGACAGACAGTCATGTTAAAGCAATCCCAAAGAAAAATAAATTTCATTGTCAACAGCATGTCAAATACTCAGCATGCTTGTCCTGTAATTATCTGTGGTCCAGGAGGAGCATAAGTTTAAACATGCTGGGATATTTTTTCTCTCAAGTAACAATTCAAGCATAAGCCATCCAGGCTGACATGGTTGTCTCAGTGTCAGGAACCCATGCCCCTCAGGCTTGTCTCTTGAATTCATGTCCTCTTCTTTATTCCCATGGCCACTGTCTTACTCCAGGACTTCATCTTCTCTTATTTACACTACTATCGTGGCTTCTTTCTGGGTTCATTGCTTCTGGCAGCTTCCTCACTACTTCTAGAAACTGACCTAATCTGATTATTTCCAGAAGAGTCTAAACTCATTACCATGAGAGCCAAAGCCCTTCAAAATTATGCCTCGTTTCAACATTTAATCCCCATTTCCAGCCACTCCCTCTCACTGTACCACCACCACCCAAACACTTAAACTTTGGTTTCTTCCTGGTGTTGATAAGTTGGAACATCCCTCCTTGCTTCTAGTCCGTCCCTCTTCTGCCCCATCATTCTTCCAGGCCCACGCTGAATGTTATCTCATTTGCTAAATGTTATCTCTTCTGTGAGCTCTTCTGACTTCTGTCCACCACACTCAATTCAATAAATATTTCATGAGCATAAAGCAAGGTAAGGCCTAGAGATACTGAGATAAATAACAGTTCTTCTGCCCTAAGAGGTTAAATATTTAGCAGCTGAGATGGAAACTTTAATCATTATAATAAAACATTATCTACAGGATAGATGCAACATGAATGGAGTGATATGGGGGCACTTAATCTTGCCCGCAGGTGAAATCAATTGTTCTACCTCTACATACAATAGCATTTTGTTAACTTAGTACTTGTGTGTTCGATAAACATATCTCTCTTCCCTGCCAAATTATGAGTTTGTTGAGAACAGAGAGCATGCTACCCACCCTACCATTTTATTCATTGCCAAAACAAATAAAATGAATTTCATTTTGACACTCACTTACAAAGTCTGTACAATTATAGGGAAAAAGCTCAAACTTTAAATTATTATATTGCAATGTAAAAATTTTTAAAACCAGATGAAAATAATACTGAGTTATCTTTAGTCACATCAAGAAGAAGAAAAAAAAATTACATGTTAATTAAATCCAAGTGGACGAGACTACTTTTTTGAGGTATGGAAAAAGAAAAAAAAAATTACCTTCCATAGGAGAAAAATATTAAAAATAATGAGCATGTTAAGAAAAATAAACCTTTACATGCAATGCTTCTCAATCTACTACAGATTGATTTAACTTTATCATCACATAAAATACAATACAAATTGGTTATTTTAAGAAATATATGCATGTGAAAGAAAGACATTTAAATATCAGATATATTGAGATGTAATTCTGCACAAGCTGTTCTAATCATATGCAAAATTAATATACTCCAAAACTCAAATTAAATAGTTAACTGACTTAGCATTTAGATCAGTAGATTGCAAACTTCTGTTATTGTTTTTGCTAATTTACTTGTAGAGAAAACATACTCTTATTCATTTATTTTTGAAAAAAAAATCACTCATTTAGGTTGGTATTAATTTCCTCATTTTGCAAGAAAAAGAAAGTGACTCTGGGAGAGATTTAGCAATTTTCCGCATTTCACATGGTAGGCCAACTGGGAAATCAGAAATAGGACTCCAACTTATTCCATAAGATAATAAATGTTCAAAGAGCTTTGTAAACTATAAAGAGCTATAAAAATGTAGGTTCTGTACAAGCTCAAATAGAACACCTTGTGTTCAAATAGACTTCAACTAAATTCTTTTACAAAAGACTCCTTTTCCCATAGCATGATACTAACACTAAGATGAATGTTTACTGTTATTCCAAAAGGAAAAACAACAGGCATTCTCTTGAACTGAAAAAAATATATAATTTTTTTTAATGTGATGTTTTTATTATCTGCTTATGATAGCTGTTGGGAGCGCTTTATTTGTACTGTTACCATTTTGAATGGTTTGATTGATTTCCGTTCTACCCACCCCCACAAATGTAGAGCCAAGATTCTTTACCTTCATATTTAACACTGAACAGGGAGCTCTATCAGTTTTTCAGGAGAATGGAACTCGATGCCCTGCAGCATTCTGACAAGAGTCTCTCAGTGGATCTTTTTTTGAAGGAAGGTCTTGACTGTGATTTAACTGCATTTGAATGTCTTAGCTCCGAAACATACTCTCAACTTCCTGTCTCCACCTGAGATGGAGGCAGAGCCAAACAAATGATCTTAGATCATTTGGATACCCTGGTCCATGGCAGTGAATCTGAAGGAAAGAAAGCCATTGTTTCTTTTTTATTACAGGGAAGTTGCTTAGTTCCACTGGATTTTCCTCTAAGCTTTTCAAACTTGTTGCCAACCGCATATATGTGCATATCCATATAGATGTGATCGCACTGCTTTCCTTAATAAACACTCAAACAATTATGCTGTTTTAAAATGCATTTCAGGAGCCCATGCTTGAGGAGAAGAACAATCAGGGATACTCTGCCCTGACACTACTCTCACGGTGGTTTGTTCATATGGCTTCAAAAATTTCGTAACAGGCCAAAACCGCACAGTGGACTCAATTTACCCTTAGAAAGTTGCTAGTGTGTCACGGTAACTCCAACCGAAGGATTCTCCCATAGGCTCAATGTGCTGGGCAGTTTCAGATTGCAGAAACCTCTTGAATTCTTCACTGCTTCACGCTGAAGTAGGTTTCCTACTTAATACTGCTGAGCAAAAGGTATTGTGGCAACAGAAGGACTTAACACGCATTTCTATATTTTGCCAATTAAACCTAATAGTATTTCACTTGTGTGAAAATGGACCTGTTGGATTTTAGATTATAAAATGGCACAAACAGGCCCTGGACAACAAACTCTAAGTTTGCTTTCAACAAAAGGCACGCAGCCCTCACAGGAACCAGCCCCAGCCCCACAGTGCTTGGAAACCCTTCTCCCAGAAGTCCCCGCTCAGTTTCCCCACAGTTGGTCATCAGCATGCAGCAGGTGCAAAACCCAGTGCATATGCGAGAACTGCCAGAGGGATGAGAAGCCCCATGCCTACGGGCAAGCTGCAAGTCCTTTGTTTGGTCACAAAATCTGTGTGGCCTAACTTTTTAAATCTGACCTGTTTTCCTAACTGGGGTGTGAGCTAGTCCAGCCCATAGGAAGTTTTCCTTTAAAACTTCAGTCAATTCCAACACTCTTGCTCTGTTCTCTTGCTTCCACACTCAGGAGTCTTCACGCCACTGAAGCCTACACTCTGGGAATGCTCTCCTCCATGATCTCATTATTAAGCCGGACTGGCCCTCGTACTACATCACCCTCTCTACTCACACTGGCCAGGCACTCACCCAGAAGAAACCAATTTCTGTAGCTCTCTTGAGCCATGACTCCTTTGAGAACCTCAAGTCTCAGTCCTCTAACTCAGAAAATTCACACACATGCCATCTTAGCACTTCATGGATACCCAGAAGGCCATTCAAGAACCCCAAGTTGAAGTCCTTAGAAATGGAAAGACCCTTAAGTTTACCTGGAGACAGAACTCCCAGATTCAAATTCTAGTTTTGTCCCTTACTAACTGTAAGACTTGAAGTAAATGAATTAAAATTCTTTGCAATTCAATTACAAATTTCCTGCTGTCATCACCTTTTTGGATTCTATCAAGAAAAATTGTTGCATACATCAAAATTTATAATTATATATCCCTAGGTAAGGTAAAGCTTATCTTTTAATTAGAAACCTTGGAGATGTCTTTGAGTTGTTTTCACTTATGCTCCATCAGTTCATCTCTCTGATTCACCCATTTCACTCTGGTCCTTATGTCTGAAACTTAATCTCTGCTTTCCAGCTATGGATTGGGATATCTTAAAAAAATAAACAGAAATACAAACATATAATGTTCCTCTATGTCTCTGTAACTATACAAAATCTAAATATGTGAATATACATTCACTTATCCCCCTGACTTGGCTATGTTTCCAGTAGATAACCATGTTTCCAACAATAACACATTGTTTGATCTAAATGATGTTCTCTCTCCTATCATTTGCCCAACTGGCACAAAGTAAGCCAAGAGAGGAAATTTAGAGCATGTATAGAGAGAGAGCATTTGCTAATGAGGGAGCCAGGAAATGGGCATGAATAAACAATGAAGAGGCTTTTGTTAGGAAAATTTCATCTCATCTAATAGAAGTAAGATTTTGAAACAATGATATTAAAATGTTAAATAGGATAGTATCTTGTTGCCTTTTCCATGGGTTCATAGACTACTGACTCTGTAAGAGCTGAGTCATATCCAACATTCCTCCTCCCAGTATCTTAAGAACACTGAGATATCCAGCTTACAGCCCATTTCTAAAAGATTGTGCAACATTCAAAAGTAAAATAAGAGCAATTAAGAAACATAAAAGCATAATAATATTATACATGCCATACCATTGTTCACAATCCTCACTTATAACATTTCTGCAAATCATAAATATACCATGTTCATTGATTAATAAGCAAATATCAACAAACAACATACAATCACATAAAAATGTCAAGGCACAACATCCAAGACATGGTTTAATCTGAGACCCATGTGTCGATTTGGTGAGTATTTTGATTCATCAGGGGTGCCAGGAATAATGAGGCTCACACGTGGCTGCCTGCCCTCCACTGCCAGATTATCCTTTTTATAAATCCTGTCCTGTTTCTGCCCAGGCAATGCAGCACTCACTGAAACACTGAAAATACTGGAAACTTCCCCTTGCCAAGAAGCCAGCAGTTACTTCTATATTCTGTCTTCCACCCTACAATAAACTGTTAATAAAAACATCCTAGGGGCACCTGGGTGGCTCAGTGGGTTAAAGCCTCTGCCTTCGGCTCAGGTCATGGTCCCAGTGTCCTGGGATCGAGCCCCACATTGGGCTCTCTGCTCTGCAGGGAGCCTGCTTCCACCTCTCTCTCTCTATCTGTCTGCCTCTCTGCCTACTTGTGATCTCTGTCTGTCAAATAAATAAATAAATAAATCTTTAAAAAAAAAAAAAATCCTAGCTTGCTCTTTCTCAAAACTTTAAAATGTGATTAAAAAAAAAAAATTATCTCAAGCAGCTAATATCTTAAGGCCAAAAAAAAAAAAAATACAGTTGCTTGAAAATAAATTGCAAAAATTCTCTCTTCTGAATTAGAACAGTGTATCATTTTAATACAGACCTTTACACTGAAGTTCCTTAGGACTACTAGATTTGAATAACAAGACTTATTCAACTAAAATTTCTTAAGATACTATTATGCGACAATCACTGTGGAATGTACTACTTTATAATTCAGCTGATTTTAAAACTCATTGTCATAAATAGGAAGAATTCCAGAGTTGAAAGAAAACCATGATGAAAAGAAATAATCCCAAAATGTCTGCGTTATCTACTGCTGCATAACAAACCATACCAAAATTTAGCAACTTATACTAGCAGTAAACATTTATCATCTCAGACAGTTTCCATAGGTCAAGAATTATCTGGGAGTATCTTTAGTCAAATTTTAGCTCAGGGTCTCTCATGGAGTTGCTGTCAAGCTGTTGGTCTGGACTCAGTCATCCCAAGGCTGATGGGCTGACACTTCTGCTTTCAAGACAACTCCCGCTCATGGATGACAAGTTGGTTCTAGGTGTTGGCAGGAGGCTTCAGTTCCTGGCTATATGGAAACTCTGTAGAGCTGCCTTATCTTAAGGCAACTGGCTTTCCCCAGCGCGAGTGATCCAAGAAAACAAGAAAGAAATCACCGTCTTTTATGACCTAGTCTCAAAAGCCATACTTTGTTATTTCTGCAAGACTGTATTTGTTACACAGATCAATCCTATTCACTGAGGGAGAAAATTGTGCAAGGGTATGAATACCAGCAGGCAAGGCTCATCTCAACCTGGAGGCTGGCTACCACAGTTCCACATAGAACTCTAAGTCACTAAAATACTCAGTGTGTGGGGCAGGGTGGAGATAGAGGGCATAAAAATTCCTTGAACTGGAAGAGACCTAGTTTCAAGAGCTAAATATACCAATTACTAAGTGTGTGATTCAGGAACATGATCTAACTTCTTTGAACATCAGTCTTCTCATCTTCAAAATGGGGTTATAATACTGTTGCAGACCCAGTCGTGTTCACTACTACCCATTTGCTTCTTATTTTCCATCCTCCTGACTGTGAAGTGGGACCATGTGACTAGCTCCCTGCAATGGGTTTTGAGAGAAAGTAATGTGTGTCATAACTTTCAGGCTGAGGCCTTAGAAACCCATACCTGGGTCTCTTGTGACCTTCCTCTGCCTCAATGACTGCTAACTCCAGACAGTGTAACTGAAGTATGGTGATGTTTCCCTCCATCTCAACTGCCAAGTAATTATAAGGAGAAACTGCCTTGGAAAGTCACCTGGCACCATAATGAATTTAGTATGAGTAAAAAGCAAACCTGTATATCACTTGGCCACTGAGATTTTTGATCTTTTTGATAATACAGTATAATCTAGCCTGTTCTAATTCACATACCTAAAATAATAAGATTAATTTTGAGAATTAAGTGATAAAATACAAGCTAAGCTCCTAACACAGCAGCTAACACACGATAGGTAGATGTTTTAACATGTCAATTCAAAAAAAAAAAAAAGGAGTAATATTTATCTCACAAAATCAAAAACTTCAGGGAGTCTTTTCCCCCTTTTTTCTTCTGAATTGTTATCAGAGGTATTTCATAAGGTCTTTTTTTTGCCTATCAGAATTCCTCTTCCTCTACTTTCAAAGCTTCAGAGTTCCTGGAAAGCTAATGTACTGTGTTTATTTAATAGTTTCAGCAAAATATTATGTTTTCAACTTAGAACATAAAATGCATAACAGAAAAGATCATAATTTTAAAGATTTTGTTGACAATAATGCAAACACTTCATTTCAGAATTGCTCTAAATTACTCATTATTTCCTTATATACAAAGAAAATGTAATTCACCTCCTTTTTAATGTTGATATTAAAGGCCCATAAATGTCACCTTTCCGGGCTTTTGTCCCACCAAGAAAACTACATAGAAAGTGATTTGACCTATGCCATTTCTAAACCCAAAAACATAAAAAGCTGAGGTATAATTGGATCCTTTGGACCTAAATGAATATGAGTCCAAGACAATAACGAGAATTGTTTTCTTTAAGGGAATCCAGCCATTTGTGGGCCAACAGTCATTATACTATTATACAGAGTTTGTTCCAGAGATTTCATCAAGAATATACTGTGAGCTCTAGTCAACAGACTAGTACAACTCATCTGTTTCCTCACTGAAATCTTCTTGCGATATAAGCCATGGATTGTTGGCCCATCTGTTAGGCACCCAGATCACACAGCCTAACAATGGAGTGCTAATGTCAGTGAAATGTGGCTTTTCAGCCACACGGAGACTCGGGACACTTTGGTGTTCTTCTGTCACCGTCCTTCACTGGAAGCTCCAGGCCATGGCCCACATGCCCACTGCAGCACAGAGAAAGTAGAACAGCATGCATTCTGCTGCTCTCCCTCTCCTCAGCATGAGTCAAAAATAAATTGCTCAGGTCCATTCTGCTTTCCCCCATTGTAGCCAAAGATAAAGGGAAATGAGAGATGACTACTGAGAATGCAGGTGCAGTATCTCAAATTGTCAGTGATCTGACAGACCAGCTTTCCTCTTCTGTGTGTTCCCTGTGCTGCAAATTCAACGTGTGAGTGGTGCTGAGTCACGGTGACACAGTATCTTACTGCAGACATTATCAAATGGGATGTTACAAGGTCGCTCTCTCTCCCTACTCTGTGGCCATGTGGCTTTGCACCTATTCAAGGTTAAGCATCACTGCCTTAGAGTCTGGGTGTTTCAGGACATACATATCACCTCCTCCGCTGCTGTGCTTGCTTTCATGCACCAATGAAAAGTGAAACTTACAGTCAAAAAGCACTAGATGTCATCTCAGTTAAAAAAAATTATACAGAAAAATGAAATATAAGAATGCATGTGTAATAATATTTAAATAGTTTGCTAGTTTGTGTGTAAAGCAATACATTTCTTGGGACATGAAAGCCTTTCTATTAGCATCACTGCTTGTTGCTTCTTTGTCGCAAGTTTTATGATTTAAGTGTCGAGCTACAAAGCTACAACCATGAATTCAAAGTCCACAATTTACTCCGTCTCAGACTTTCCTAGCCCTGAATTCTTTAATTGCACAATGGGAAGAACAATTGTATTGACACATCAAAAAATTAAAAACACTGTTAAAAATCACATTTTAAGGTAAATGGTAATAATTACAAAGCAGAAAACATTATTAAACACAAGGATTAATTTTAATGAGATCATTATGTTACCAGACACCTGGACTATTTTATTTAACATCAAATGGGGTGAAGAATGAATTATACCATCTATCCTGGGTTATTCTTGTAATACTCAATAGATTTATCAAAATAATAATAAAATACTCATATATAAATATGCCCCATCTTAAGCATTTTGTGTTTCTTGTTTAAATTTAACAAGAATTTACCGAGCATTGTTCAATGTGCTGTGGGAACCAAACAAAAGTGTTAGGAAAAGTTCCCATCTCTAACGACATTAAGGTCTTGGGGCAATAATACACACACACACACACACACACACACACACATGCACACACTCAAAACTTAGCCTTATCTTTTATCCTCAAACCTTCTGCCCTCCCCAAAAAAAGACAAAGAATTATTCAAATCCTAATAATCCCTAGAAATGTTTCCTACCCAAGATCCTCAACTCCTACTACAACTCCTCTATTCCTAGGTCTTACGTCGTCACCTATAGACGATTGCAACACCCGACCACCTGTCTTTCTCTGTTCAGTTTACATTCCTGAAACATAAACAGATCTCACGGACTTAAAACTTTGGGTAATTCCCTGTTGACTAAACAATAAAATCCAGACTTACAAACTGATATAAAATGTCTTCATGGGCTCATCTTACCTGTTTTTAAACCTGGTGCCCACTCCACATCCTATACTGTTTCCCCTGCTGCCACCAACTTCTTCTCACTATTAACCAATTACTCCAGACTCTTTCACAGGCTGGGTTGTTGGAGGTTTTTTTAATATTCTCTCTCTCTCTCCCCACCCCCATCCCCGCCCCCTCCCAAAGACTAACTTTCCTCTTGTCCAACAAACTTTTATTCCTCCTTGAAAACCAGCTTAAATGTCACATATTTAGCAAAGCCTCCATCAAACTACCTTGTGGATGTAGAAGCAGTTCATTTCATTTGTTATAACATTTGTCACATGTCATCATAATGTCAATTTCACCTCTCTCTTTCTAGAGCTATACTGTGAGCTCCATGTGGGCAATGACTCTGTTCTTAGTTATTTTTATATCTCCAGCACTAAACATAATTCTTGGCACATAAAAGATGCTTAGTCATGTTAAATATGTTAAATAAATGAATACAAAAGTAAGCACTTTAAAAGCTTATGGAAGGGAAAAAAATAAAAAATAAAATTAATTAATTAATTAAAGCTTAGAGAAAGGAGAATTCAGTATGTTCTAAAGTCATCAGGAATTGCTACATTAAAATATACCCAAATAAAAAGTTTGTACATAGCATGTTTTACATGGACTGATAAAGTAAGAAATTACTCAAAGCATGGACAATCATGCCTTAACCCTTTTTAATTTCAGACTTTCTCAAAATAGGATACACTGATGCCATGATACATGTTCTTTAATATACTGTAGGTAAGTAGTCCGAAGAGGGCTAGGGTTAGGATTTTTTTTCCATTTAATTTAACATTTATTTTCATTTTATATCCAGATGTCACATTTTCTATATTAAAATATAATCATGCCGACTCCCCCCAACCCCCATACCCTCAGAGAAAAAAGGAAGAACTTTACAAAACTGGAAAGATGGAATGCACAGAGAAGTTGCTATTGCACCAACTAACAAAGAACACAAAGAGACCAAACAGTAGACATGGCAGAAGTGCATAGAAGACAGCTCAGAACTCACAGCAAGAAGGAGCGAGAATTAAAAGGCAAAAGCTTTTAAATGCTATCCCTTGTGCCACAAGGTTACCCTGAAAAGGCAGAGATGGGTCAGAAAACAGGATCAAATAGGGGATCTATTAAACTTAAATTCTGGAGTTTAGAGAAGTAAGAAGATATTCTTCTACCTGCACCATCATTGTCTAATTTTATTTATTATTATTAAATAGTAACACTTATATTTATAGTATTTCAACAAATTAAGCCACTTCAATGCTATAATTTAGCCTCTTCACTTATTTAAGCAGTGTTTCTCTCTATTTTGTTCAGAAATACTACCATTTTATTTTAAAAACCTACCAAACATCTAACCCAAAATATTCTTATAGCATTTAGGTAGCATTGCCAGATTTAGAAGAAGGAAAACAAAAATAAGAAAACTAAAGAATGCCCAGTTAAATTTGAGTTTCAGATAAACAATAGATACTTTTTTTAGTACAAATATGTCCCATGCAATATTGGGGGCATACTTACACTTAAAATAAAATTAGTAATTTATCCAAAATTAACATTTAAATAGTTGTCCTTTATCTGACAAGTCTACATGTAACAGACAAGAAGACTAGCAATAAATAGATGCTAGAAGAGTCTTAGTTGACCAAAGAGTGCTACCTAGAAAGGTTAGCTTTCCTGACACCCCAGGGAAAACCTAAGGACCTCAACCATTCCCACCCTCTCCCCGCCCGTGGTCTGAAATTCGGTGTGGTGAAGGCATATCCAAGATCATGTCTGATGGTGGTTTTTTACAAAGGAGTGCAAAGGTAATGTTCTCAACAGAACTAGTCCCAGGATTTTGTCTATGATTGTCTTAAAAGATCTTATTTTACGACTATTGTAATCTGCACAATAATACTGATTATATACAAAAAGGCAACAGGTATATGGAAAGGTACTCAACATCACTAATCAAGAAAATGAAAATGAAAATCACAAGGAAATATCACCTCATACCTCTTAGGATGGTTATTAATAATAAAAAAAAAAAAGATACCAAGTGTCACTGAAGATATGGAAAAAAGGAACCCTGGAAACATTGTTGGTAGGAATGTAAATTAACATGAGCATTATGGAAAATAGTATGGAGATTCCTCAAAAAATTAAAAATAGAACTACCAGATGATCCAGCAATCTCACTTCTGGGTATTTGTCTAAAGGAACTGAAATCAAGATTTCAAAGAAAGACCTGAGCTCCCATGTTTATTATAGCATTATTCACAATAGCCAAGATACAAAAACAACCTAAATGCCCATCAGGGGAGGAATGGATAAAGAAAATGTGGTATATACATACACAATGGAGTATCATTCAGCCTTAGAAAAGAAGGAAATCCTGCCCTTTGTGACAATATGGATGGATCTGGAGGACATAGACTAAATAAAGTAAATCAAACACAGAAAGGCAAATAATATATGATCTCATTTATATATGGAATCCTTAACGGTCAAATAATAGAAACAGAGACTGATTTTCAGGGGCTGGGAGAGGGGAAAATTGGGAAGCAATGGTACAAGTTTCAGTTATGCAAAATAAATAATTTCTGGAGATCTACTATATAGCATACGGCCCAGAGCTGACAAAACTTAATTGTATACTTAAAGTTTTCCAAGAGGGCAGATTTTATGTAAAGTAGTCTTATTGCTACTACTACTACTAATAATGGAGGCAAGAGGAAACTTTAGGAGGTGATAGATATGTCTGTGGCCTAATGATGGTGATAACAAGTGTGTATTCACCCCTAAACTCAGCCAGTGGTGTATATTAAATATGTACAGCCTTTTACATAAAAGCGGTACAACATACTGGTACAATAATGTGGTACAAAAAAAAAATTTAAGTTAACAAGCACTTCCTATAACCAAAGGAAGTCTCACCACTGTTAGACTTATATGCCTTGTTACTATTAATCCTCTCAACATCCTTACAAGATATGTGCCATTATCTCTACTTTACAAATAGGGAATCAGAGGCTGAGGTAAAGTAATAATCTTCAGTAGGACAGACAGTGAGGAAGGCTGGACAGGAGACCAAAATCCAGATTTGTCTGGCTCTATAACCATTTGAATATTTAATAATGATGTTGTTTACTGACCTTAAGTGCCCAAATTCTACTAAAAATTAAAGAAAATGCAAAAGTGTTCAAATAAACTGACATAGAGGTAAACGGCCTCCAGATAGAAAAGTTCCTATATAAGAATACACATGTATCTGTGTGTGATCACATACAGCTTTCTCTAAAAATTCTTCTCTAAAAGCATTTTGCAACGCCAACTATCACCACTCCCCTAAGTTCTTTCAGTGTATTTGAAGTTTCCTAGGTAGTACATTACTGTCCTAAGAAGCTAGCCCATTTCCAAAAGGGCCCACCTAATTTTTAGCTATAAACATTGTGTATTCAATCAGTAAGGTCCAGGCAGGTAAATACAAAAACAATCTTCCCATCACTTCTCTGCCTCCCCAGGTACCAGGAAATAAAGTGATCATAATACTCTAAGACAGAGCAGAATGTTCATCTGAGTCACACCAAGTAACCCGGTTACTGCTAAAGTGAAATTTGAAAATGATTGAGGTGATTTTTATGATCAGCCTTTTGGATGTCATTCAATAATACTGCAATACTACTTCAAAGAAGATAATTCAAATTTAAATGTCACTCTCTCTTCAGTGTTGTTTATCAGCAGTTGAGTATTAAATTGGTAAGCTTGATTTATGTTATACAATTCAACCGGTATACGATTCAAACATTCTTATAATTAAGCCAATATTTGAATAAATGGAATAAACACAAAACTAAGTTTGGTAGTGAGGTTCTCCTCTTCAAAGGAGTTCAATTAGGATGGAAAAATATTTGGTAGGGATGTTATAAAGTAATGGCTTTTAACCTTGACTGCACATTGGCGTTACCAAAGGAGATTTAAAATACACCGATGCCTCAGTCCCCCCACCCTGGAGATTCTTAAACAAGTGGACTTAAACACCTGAGGCCCAAGGCTCAGGTCATTCTACTAGATGGCCAAGGCTGAAAGCCAAAGCTACAGCAGGAACTCAAACACTGGATGAAAGGTTGGGGTGGATGACATTTCAGGACCCTTCTAACCCAGAAGTAAGTTTGATTGTTGATGGGACCTATGCTATAATACTGTACTAGACTAGACCTGAAGCTTCTTTGTATGTGCAAAGTAGAAATAAACTGTTGCAGTGATGTTTTTGGCTGGGGTAGTTTCAAAGTATAAAGAGGATGCCACTATTATTTACACCTCCTTCTCACAGGTAGCCTATCTTATCCAGGTTTTAGAGACTAATACAGTGAAGAAATATAAAAACTGAGTAATTCAATGAATTAAATTATTAAATATCTACTGAGCATCTACTATCTGCAAGACACTTTTTTAAGGTACCAAACATTCAATAATGAGTTAGCCAGAGTCTGAGATCTTAGTGGAACTTGCAACTTAATAAGCACAGATGGCTATAATACGAAAGTAAGGTAAATATGTTTGATGTCTAAGCTCATGATGGTTCATTTAAGAGATTACATCCGGTTGTAAAGAAGAGGGAATGCAGGCAGGATTATGTTTTTAACTGTATAAAAAACCATACCTGAGACTTCTGATTGAAGGAAAATAAATCACAAAGTAACATTTTAAAGTTGAAGATCAGATTTTCTGTATATCAACAAGCAGATGAGCCAGACTCCTTCACCTCCCTAAACACTCACTGACGGGAACTTTGTCATGGAAAATCAAACGAAATCCTTCTAGAGATTCTTTCAATCAAAGGCTAAAGTGAACCTCTCTAAAGTGACTCGAGATATATTGGCAGTCTGTGCAATCTAACCAAATTCCCAGTACCTTGAAACAATTTCATAAAAACATAAGCTTGCTAGTGAATTACGCTGATTCCGTGGTAGAAAGAACACTTCAGATATGAAAGAATATCAGTTAATAAACAGACATCTGCTAAACTCTAGTTAATACACAACTAACCTTACACAAGCCAGAGTCTAGAAAGGCATAGCAAGGCATCAGACCTAGAATTCAAGGCAGACCTGGATGAAATAAGCAATAACATCCGCCGTTTCAGCCAACCCTACCCCAGTGGGACTGGACATTCTTAAAGTGATAGGAAAAGTCATCCACTCAGATAAAAAGTAATACTTCAGCTGTCATAATTACACCCCCCTACACACGAAATCCACATCCATATGTGATCTTAGTTAACCCTCCCTACTGGATGCAGAATCGATTGAGGGGCAGGGGGTTCGCAGAAGCCGGAGAAAGTTGTGCTCTTCCTCCTCTAATTCCAGCGTGGTATACAAATCACAGCTGTGACCAAACCAGAGCCAACAGAGAGAGTGTGTGATTCAAATAATAAAATGTTTTAGCTGAAAGTACAAGATGCTGGAGTGTACTAATGACTGGTAAGTCAAGTCCTTGACACAAATTATAATCCTATTATGATAATGATGGAGAAGAGTAAGAAAGATTTTATCACTTAAAAAATCAAATTAAATCTATCATTAAACCTACCTTTTAAGTGAAGTAAATTAAAGAGCTGATGTTCAGAAGATAAGACTGCGTATTAGGAAACTACATTCTGAAGTATAAAATTTAGTTTGTAATTTAGAGCTATGTCCTCCAAATTCTAGTAATGAAAAACAGTCATGTGAGTTTCTTTCCACATAAGATAACTAGTTCTTAGTCTTAAGAACCAACCTCAACTCAGCAAATAAAATGTCCGTAAAAAGTCCTCTGTCTTCTTTATTTTTCAAAACTGCTCCTTAAAAAGATTAACAATAGATTAAAAACTACAACATAAAAGGCAAAAATCATAACCAAAAGACCAGGACAACCTAATGTACCTTCTTTTTTTAAATGTATCTTCTCCCTTTATTATGAATGCAAAACTAACTAAAATTAAAAAAAAAAATCTATTCATTCTGAAACTGTGGTATCTAGAGTCCATTTCTCACACTGATATTCAGATTTTAAAGAATGAGTCAGAGGGTTCTCCTCTCAATAACAAATGCCTGACTGGCTTCTGTGTCTTAAACATTGGAGTGTCTAAGAACCCTGTTCTAAGATGTCTTCCCCTCACTGTTTCTCCTCCATGCCCTCCTTCATGCCTAAGCTTTCAGTTATTGGCCACAAATCAACGGTGCCCACATGTCTTTATGCAGCCAGGCCTCTCTTTTGAGTTGTAGATACAATTGCTTAGTCCACAATGTTCTTAAACATATATTTTCCTCACCCACAGCATCTCCTGGAAAGAACTCCCACTATAAAATTCTACATAAATAAAGTAACTAAACATCAAAGGAACGACAAAATAACTTTAAAAGAAACTTCACTGTTCTTGGTATTATATTAAATATTCAATAGAAAATCAGTCACTGTAATTAGTTGATCAACATTTTGAATCAGGCCATTTATCTTTACTTGCTAGGTTCTCAACTATATTTTCTTGGCACATTGAAATTTTGTGTTTTCCCATGAAACACAAGAAAAAGAAAAGTCTGGTATTCGTTGTGGCTTCCGAGTGGTAAGTAGCCAGTCATGAGTCTGGTGGTGCCAGGAGTTAGAAATAGCTCTAGTCATCTGACTTCTGGAGCAGTGTGTGTGTGCTCACTGGTCCAAACTCTCTCCCCACCACGACAGGCTTCTCATTGATGAGGCCGGGCACTTCCTAAAGGAGGCAAATTTCCTTAAAAGAGGCAAATTAAAGCTAGGCTTTAGATCTCTAAGTTACATTTTATTCTAAAAAAAAATAAATTTTTTCTGAAGAAAATAAACAGAGCCCAACATTGTTAGGTAGGAACAAAGGAAAGGACTACAAGTTTCATGAATAATGCAAAATTGACAAGATGAGCTATTTATAGTGTTCAGGTGTGAGCAGCATCACCAACAACAAAACAAAGAGTTGAATACACAATAGAAAGGGAAATGTTGCTGGGGGGGGGGGGGTTCCCCAGGAGCAAAACGAAAAGTTCAAAGCTACAGAGGAGACTTTTATGGCCAAAAAAGTAAAAAAAAAAAAAAAAAAAAAATGATCAGGCAGCAAACCTCTGAGACAGCAAAACAGTGGTACAAAAAGACTGCTTTAAAATGTGCTTCATTCATTTACTAGAGTAAACAGCATCAGAGAATGAGAACAACCCACAAAATTTACCTCAAAGTTTTTGAGGTAATTACTGTTGGATATAAGCAATTAAGGAGGATAATAATAAAAGTGAAATAAAATATACAGATTAGAAAAGTTTATAAAATATTTTAAAATATTTATTTTGGCATAGATGATTAAAACTCAACTCCACCTTATATACAGGGAAAAGCACGTACTGTAAAATTCTAGCACAGATATTTGACAACATTATTTAGCTCAAGAACAATATAAGGACTTCAAAACAGTCTGTCTGCAGTCAGTCCCAGTCTGGGCAAAACACAAAATGTTCCAGGTTCCTTTCAGCCCCGAAGGCTTGCGAGCAAAGAGCTGGGTAGGCCCTGGCAGTACAAAGGAGGCCCAGTGAGAGCATAGCTTGTACTAGGGCCCCAAATCCGTCTTCCTTCAACCTTTACTTCCTATCAAAAATTCATTTATGAACCATATAGCATTAGCTACAAACAAGAGCTTGATAGTATTACATTAATTTAAAAATTATCTTTATTTTAGCAGGGTCACCCACAGGAAAATGTAGGAAAGAAACTAACATTGTTTCTGACTAGTAAGTGAGGAGCAAGGAACTAATAAGCAGATGTCTATGTGCTGGAAATTGTGTCGGGTACGTTACTTATTTACCCTGAAACCCTAGATAGATGTTTTCCCTATATATACATATGCATGATCAAGTTTAATTTATAAATTAGGTACAGTGAGAGGTTAACAACAATAATAGTAGAGCAATTAGAATGTTAAAAATTAACTCAAAAAGGACCAAAGACTCAAGTGTAAGGGCTAAAACTCTCAGGAGAAGATTTAGGACTAAATCTTCAGTCAGGAAATGGTTTCTTAGATATGACAGCAAATACAAAAATGACCAAAAAATAGATAAATTGGACTTCATCAAAATTTAAAATTTTGTGCATCAAAGGGTACCATCAAGAAAGTGAAAAAACAATTCACGGAATAGAAGGAAATATTTGTAAATCACATACTTGATAAAAACTTGTATCCAGAATATATAAAGAACTCTCACAAACCAAAAATAAAAAGACAAATAATCCAGTTAAAAATGAGCAAAGAATTTGAATAAACATTTCTCCAAAAAAGATACACAAAGAACCAATAAGCACATGAAAAAAAGCTCAATGTCATTAGTCATTAGAGAAATGCAAATCAAAACCATAATGATATATTACTTCACACTCCCTGGGATGACTATAATCAAAACAGCAGACAATAACAAGTATTGGCAAGAATGTGGAGAAATTGAAACCCTCACATGTTGCTGGAAGAAATATAAAATTGTGCAGCTGCTTTTAAAAACAATTTGGTGGTCTCTCAAAGTATTAACGCAGAATTATCATCTGACCAGCAATTCTACTGGTTGGTATATACCCAAGAAAACTAAAACTTCTACATGGGTAAAAAAATTAAACACAAATGTTCATAGCAGCATTATATTTAGTAATAAAAAATGGAAATAACACAAATGTGCCTCATCTGAAGAATGAATAAACAAAATGTGGTATATCTATACAATGGAATACTATTGGAAAATAAAACAGAATGAGGTACTGATATGTTCTACAACATAGATGAACCTTGAAAACATTATGCTAATTGAATGCACTCACATATTTTATGATGCCACTTATATGAAATATCCAGAAAAAGAAAACCCACAGAAACTAAAAGTATGTTCATCCTTGCCAGGGTATGAGGGGAGAGAGAGATAGGGAATGACTGCTATAGGTAAGGAGTTTCTTTTTAAGTTAATGAAAATGTTCTAACATTAGACAGCGATAACAGTTGCAGTTGCACAAGATATGAATATACCTAAAAAATACTAAAATGTACACTTTAAAAGAGTAAATTTTAAAGTATTTGAACTATATCTCAATAAAGCTCTCATAAAAGTGATATTTAAAATTCATAATCTGGATCTAAGAAATGCATTTACAATGATATTATAGTTGTACCACCAATTATTTTAGATTGCTTTCATTACAAAAAATATTCTTTAGTTTTCTTATAATTCGTTAGACGAGTATGCCTAGTAATAGCCATGTAAACATATTTAAAAGAACAACATGTACAAACACCCTCAAGGGCACTTCCAGGGGGCCTTGTGGGCCAAAAACCAATTTCTAGTCATAACCTATTCTACAGCTGTTACTATTGACATTGCATTTTTCAACTTAAAAATGCACCCAACCTATTGTGACAGGCATGGACTTTGCATTCTGTCTGGAATACTCCAGCCCGAATCTATTCCTCATTCGGTCCAACGTGCAGACTCTCATGACATAACTGGCAGTGGCAAAGGGAAAAAGGAAGCAGGAGAGAAAAGAGGAAGGAGGATGAACCAGGTCATCCCTCCACCTCTAGCAACATTGCTTCTTTAGCTCCAGGACTGACCCAACCCAGCAGCCTTCCATCTTTAGCCAACCTTCTTATCCCCCTCCTCCCCCTAGAAGAACGAAGATCCTGTCTTCATGAATCATCCACTGGGCCAAGTATACCATTCTTCATGTAGAAGGAATTCAGGAAGTGTTGGGTATTGAATCAACCAACTGAAATTGGACTTCACGCTTTAAAAATGATTTTAAAAAATTAAAATAGTTTTTTTTTAAAGGAAACCAATCTTCAAACATTAAAATCTAAAATATCAGTTCTTAAAAAAATAAAATAAAATATCAGTTCTTAATCATGGTGTCATAATCACTCACATACCATGATGTCTGCTCAAGTAGTTTGTCACTAACAATAGAGTACTAGTATTTGTCAATGATTGACTTTTTTATATAATTAGAATATATTCAAGGCTATTGTTCTAACAATGTCCTTATTATATTAATTCTAATATTATTTCTTAAGTAGAGAAAGGAGTAAATGACAACTAATGAGCAGAAACAATTATTCATAATAAGTGTATTAAACATGAGGATGTTATCTATCATGACTCAAACTTTTATTCTTTCCAGCAAGCCCTCCATGCCCTCTTGTTGGCCCCATAGCATCAGAGCCACAGAAAGGCCTATACCCTACAATATTAATCAAAAGAAATTAGTTAGATGTTATGCCCTACAGATATATACCGCAATTCTACATATTTTATTTTTTATTAAACCATAATTTCTAATCCAGTTAAGGGTCAGTCCCAAAGTGACCACAGGGAATTAACTTAAAGGGAGCCCTAGAATGAAGGCTATTATCTCCTCCAAATGAAGTAGCCAAAGGAAAAGAAAAAAAAATAAATAAATAAACAAAAAATAATGCATGACAGCATCTAAAAAAATTGAGATTTTCCCAGTTTATTGCTTTAGATGGAAGGTTAATAAGGTGCTATGGAAGAGTCATAGCAGTCCTTAGGAAAATATAAAGTAAAAAAACCATTGGCAAATATAGTAGCCCCCCACCTTATCTGTTGGGGATATATCCCAAGACCTCCAGTGGATGCCTGAAACCCTAGATAGATGTTTTCCCTATATATACATATGCATGATCAGGTTTAATTTATAAATTAGGTACAGTGAGAGGTTAACAACAATAATAGTAGAGCAATTAGAATGTACTGTAATAGGGGCGCCTGGGTGGCTCAGTGGGTTAAGCTGCTGCCTTCGGCTCAGGTCATGATCTCGGAGTCCTGGGATCGAGCCCCGCATCGGGCTCTCTGCTCTCTCGGGGAGCCTGCTTCCTCCTCTCTCTCTGCCTGCCTCTCTGCCTGCTTGTGATCTCTCTGTCAAATAAAAAAAAAAAAAAAAAAAAGAATGTACTGTAATAAAAGTTGGTGTGTATGTGGTGTGTGTGTGTGTCTCTCTCTCTCTCACACACACACACACACACAATATCTACTTGTGCTATATTCACCCTTCATCTTGTGATGATGTGAAATGATAAAATGCCTACGTGAGGAGATAAAGTGAGGGGAACGATGAGGGTATTGGAACACAGTGTTAGGCCACTCTTGAACTTCTGACCATTGGTCAGAAGAATCATCTGCTTCCAGTCCATGTTTGCAGTCGGGTAACTGAAAGCTTGGAGAGCAAAACAACGGACATGCAAGGACGGCTGAATGTCTCACCACAGACAGTGGAATCAATGACACTGGACATTGGAAAACTTCGCACTGACCATACGAGTCCAACAACCACAGAGTCAGTTAGAGTGTTTTTCATATCCTCCCAATGAATTTTCAAATAACCTGAAGTCCTACTGACCATATATTCTTTTCTTTCATGTCTTATTTTCTGCTTTCATCTAATACTGGCCCATACGCAGGGATCATGACTGAAAACAACACTGAAACCTATTTAAAAAAACCTATAGTGTTAATTAAATATACCATATATTTGGAGGCAGGAACTCTTGACTTCTAAGCTACCTACATGGCCTACTTCTCTGAAAGAAGTTTAAAGTGCTGGTTATAGTGTAGAGATCCTTAACTACTCAATACCAAGATGTCGTCGGACTAGTTAACATGATTTACAAGTAGACATGCTTAAAAATGTCCAGTTCAGTCATTACACCTATGCTGCAGATTTCAGTATCTTATTTTAATTAAAAATCATCTCAACAAAAAGCTACTTGAAAGCCATGAAATGAACTGGTAAAGTTATGAAATATTCTGTTTTTTAATTTCAAAATCATAAGTTTAAAAACACAAAATAAGTAATCTATTATTTTTGAATTGATCCTACTTCTTAGCTATTTTTTTCTGCCTTCAATTTACTATTAATATGAGCCCTTCTCCAATGGCTCTCTTGGGTGAAAGATTGTACTGGCCTGCAGATGAAGAAAGTACATAAACATCCCGGATTTACAATAAGCTAAAATGCCTAGCATACATTCCATAAATGCATTCAACACACTTAGAATTTGCCCTGCAAATTAAAAAAAAATTCAAACCACAATTTAGTTAAAACAGTATATCACTATTCAGCATCTCAAAATATAGATATTTTGCCATAATGGGATATAGCAATTAGGAAATAAATACAATGTTTATTACCTGAAAGTCACTTTTACACAATTTTTAAAGTTCCCTGTACCCGTATGGCAATTGTATGGTATTTATTAGCAATACCAACTTCTACCATTTTCCCTAATTTTCTTATAATTCTGAAGAGGAGACTAGAAGATATCCTAATGAAATCTACAATAAGGGGCGCCTGGGTGGCTCAGTGGGTTAAGCCGCTGCCTTCGGCTCAGGTCATGATCTCAGGGTCCTGGGATCGAGCCCCGCATCGGGCTCTCTGCTCAGAGGGGAGCCTGCTTCCTCCTGTCTCTCTGCCTGTCTCTCTGCCTGCTTGTGATCTCTCTGTCAAATAAATAAATAAAATCTTTAAAAAAAAAAAAAAAAGAAATCTACAATAATATTAAAAAGCATTTCTACCAAGTATAAATTTAAAAGAGTACAAGAAAGAAAGGGTTGAGGGTCTGCCTTACATTTAATCTGTTACAATGAAAGGAAAGACATAGTTAGGCAAAAACTGTTACCAAGATTCAGAGATAATGCCTCCTTCTGCTTTGGATCACACAAAGAAGAGAAGAAGGTTATGATTCAGAACGAGTTCAATGACTCTAACGTCCTTTCTCAAGGCTCTCAGAAACCCATGTTATTGGGTACCAGAAAGACCCGACAAGAAAGTGTGTATATATCTATGCCAACCCATGTAACACAATGTGAATTCTGAAGCAGCATCTTTATATGCAAAGGGTGTACATTTTAATTTTTTATTCAGAGCTATGCTAATACAACACCACTTAGGCCTTTTACTTAACTCTGCTGCAATATTCTGACCTTTCGCATTGTACGACTATTACCTTTATCCTTATTTTCAAAGAGTTTGGTTAATTCAGTTATGCACTAACCCACAGAAATGACAGAATTCAGGTTAATGCTTCCAGTTTGCTCCTACCACAGTGCATCTACTACGGCTGTCACCTAAAATAAACCCATTCCCCCTCTTGCCTGAATTATGCTTGTGACCCTGTAAGTATCACTCTTACAAACTCTGACCTTGAATAAGGATCCTAGCTCTAAATCAAAGAAACTGAATCTGCTGCTTTTAAGACATTACCAGGTACATTTTTATAAAGGCTAAATTGCCATTAGTAATTTAATAGGCTTATTTTAATAAAAGTTATCTTCCTTAAAATATCAGTTTGTAAAAACATGCAAGAAATAGATATTGACCCCTAAAACACAATTCAAATTCTTTAACAGAAAGTAGAAAAACAAAATTTATTTCCAAAAGTTGTGCCTCTAACAAACTGTCCCTTAATGCATCTCCTTACTAATCTTGATCCACTAATGGTCATTGAGGGTTACTAAAACACATGTCCACCACTAGAGCCAGAACAGCACACTGTACCAGGACTCCTGAAGGAAAAAAAATGTGGTCCAAGTTGTTGAAATATCCAAATAACCTTGCATCCAAATAGCCCATGACATTTTAGTCCTCCCCAGTGTGGTGTTTCACTGGAAAATATCATCTCGCAGAGAAATAAACTGCTGTATGAGTACATAAGTACTCCAAAGTCGCTCGGTACTGTACCTTGAAAGTACTGAATGTCATTCTCACCATATTTAGGAAGCCAGTAAAGCTACCAGAGCTAGAGAATTTAAACTGGGATCTGGCCTCAAATTATATAAGATAACACATGATCTATGTTCATCTGTGTACCAGTGACGTGTAACTTTCAATAGCATATTCGCTATACTTCCTGTCTCACATTCTCGGCAAATCATTGATTTCAAGGAGTCACCCTGAGCCTCCCCGATGACATCGCTTTCTCCCATTTACACCTTTTATTTCAGCATTACAAAGTTCAGAGGAAGCAGTGGCCTTCCTGTTGCAGAGTGTCTTGGTGTGTTTTGGTTTATCTCTTCCCAAGCACCGAGAGATATTTCGCCAGCCCATATTCAGCCATACTCAGAACCACCCCTTGATCGGAGCTCCTGTTTCCCATCTCCAACTAAGAAAGGATATTTCACTTGCCTGCTTCTTACTATGAAAGCCTCCGTCTTGTGCTACCCTCCCACAACCAGCTCCACCAGTAATACTTTCCAACTGTACCAGAGCAATTCCCAAGCATGTCACTCCCTGCTGTGGAAACGCTCTCTAGTTCACTGATTTTTACCACATCCAGCCTAACTTCTCTGCCAGGCTTTTGGACTCCAAATTATGATTCCTCTAATCCTTTAAAATATGATTTCATTAGTGTTCCCACAAATTCCCCGACATGTACCTTTCCTTCAGTCTTTGACTTTCACTCACAGTTCTCCCCCTGCCAAGAATATACTTCTCTTTCCTGCCAACTGAAACACGCATTCGAGAGTCAGCTCAGGTCACATTTCTCTAAAAGATTTCCCTTTCCTTCCCTGACATCCCACAGGGACGTCCTACAGCACTCCAGTTAGCCTTCAACTGAACAGGACTCTCTCATTTCTGGTATTCTCCGTACACTTAGCTACCACACTACTTGTGGGCCAAAGACCAAATCCTCACAGGATATTTTAAATCTCTCCCCTAACTAACATAGACCATACCACATATTATTTAATAAATACCGATAAGATTATTGTATAGGATTATATATCATCTATCATCTCAAAACCTCAGGGTCACTTTCGAATTTACAAATAACAGATATTTTCTATAGACTAACTGCATCTTTGGAACAACAAAAACAGCAGTCCCAAGAAAGACAGAAAGGGAGGAAAGTGTTGCTTTTCAGAAACAGATTAAAAGGACAACACATCCATGGGATTTCTGCATGTCTTGAAGCAGCTTTTATCGCAGACTCTTTGCAAGGATATTGCTACCGTGGAATCCAGGGATCATGTCCTCCTTCCAGGTTAGAAGACAGATTTGTTTCCTGACCAGGAAAATAAAGATGATGCCTCCCTGCAGAGCAAAGGTTGGGCCGCTTTGCTAGACACTCCTTAAAAGACAGAAAATTGCCTAACCCAGGAGTTCCTCAGCCATGACACAAACCCCAAGGGCAAGCTCTGCCTGGGTCACTCAGCATTATCCCTGGGGGGATTTGGGGACAAGGGGAATCGATGGGAACATGAAGCTCATGCTGCCTGCTGTGCCCTGAGTAATAAAATCCTTTATCTCTGACCCAGGAGTCTCCTGTCTTCAGCCAGCATCTATGTAACTGGGGCAAGCTAATGTGGTAGCCCGAAAATTGGGTCAACTTGCAAACACTTCGTAGTTGTGGAGAACTTCTGCCTGTTAACCAAAAGTAAGTCTGTCCAATTAGGAGTTTCTAGTTTACAAAAAAGATAAGCAAAAGCTACCACATCACATTCTGCGTATTAGCATTCAGTGATATGGCTGAATCTTGAAAACAACATGTTGAGTGGAAGAAGCAAACTCAAAAGCGTGAGGACACCGTGATTTAATGACATGAGGTTTTACCGCATGCTAAGGTTAAGCGAGAAACATCAGAATGGTGGCTGCTTCTTAGGAGATTCCGGATGGAAATGGAATATAAAGGAGAAGGAGATTTCTGGGGTGATGGAATGTTCTATGTTTTTTTTTTTTTTAAGATTTTATTTATTTATTTGACAGACAGAGATCACAAGTAGGCAGAGCAGCAGGCAGAGAGAGAGTGGGGGAAGCAGGCTCCCTGCTGAGCAGAAATCCCGATGCCGGGCTCGATCCCAGGACCCTGAGATCATGACCTGAGCCGAAGGCAGAGGCTTAACCTACTGAGCCACCCAGGTGCCCCTGGAATGTTCTATATTTTGACTGGGGTGCTGGTTATAAGGATACAATAGTCAAAAGACAGCAAACACTATGGTAAGAACCGTGTGTTTTAATGTATATAAATTATGCTCAAGAAAAAAAACTTACAAGTTCTAAATGTCTAAATACTGAATATATTGTAGTCTCTTTTAGTTTCAGGATATAATGATTCACAGACACACTAAGACATACTGGCCAGCTTCACACACATTCTTTGAACATCATCTTTCAAGAGGCAGCTAGAACAACAGTAATGCCGCTCAGGTTTGTGCCTGGATCTTCCGCTGTTGGCTAGATATTGTCAGGCAACCTCCTTCACCTCTTCACACCTGGGTTTTATCCTTTTAAATACAAGTACAGTCGACCCTTGAACAATACCCAGCTTAGGGGCGCAGTCAAAAATCCTGTGCAGTCAAAAATCCATGTATAGGGGCGCCTGGGTGGCTCAGTGGGTTAAGCCTCTGCCTTCGGCTCAGGTCATGATCTCAGGGTCCTGGGATCGAGCCCCACATCGGGCTCTCTGCTCAACAGGGAGCCTGCTTCCTCTTCTCTCTGCCTGCCTCTCTGCCTGCTTGTGATCTCTCTGTCAAATAAATAAATGAAATCTTTAAAAAAAAAAAATCCATGTATAACTTTTGACTCCCCCAAAACTTAACTATCGACTGGATGTCTTACCGATAACCTGAACAGTTGACTAACACATATTTTGTACGCTCTATGTATTATATATTATATTCTTATAATAATATCTCACTTTTTCTTAATTTTTCAGTCTTTCTAGGCTACATAGTTTTTCTGCAAGTTTTTTTTCGATTGTCAGAAATCCCCAAAAAATTTTCCAATAGATTTATTGAAAAAAGTCCACGTACAAGTGGACCCACACAGTTCAAACCCATGTTGTTCTAGGGTCAGCTGATAAAAAAAGTTCCTACCTGTGGTTATGAGAACTAAGGAGGTATTATAGGTGAATTGCTTTGAAAATAGAAAGAATTCTCTAAAGATCAATTGTAATTATTATTTATTTAGGGATAGTGATAACATAAAATTCAAAATAATTCAGGATATTTCTGTTAAAGTAGGAGAGCAATATGCTTTTAAAAATCTAGTAACTTTAAAGAACACTTTTTAGTGGGAATATGAGGTTGAATATTTATTATAATAATACCACCCAAAAGTCAAATCTAATAAGGCAATAGATCCATACCATAGTTTTTTATTTTTTTTATTTATTTGACAGACAGAGATCTCAAGTAGGCAGAGAGGCAGGCAGAGAGAGAGAGAGAGGAGGAACCAGGCTCCTCGCTGAGCAGAGAGCCCGATGTGGGGCTCCATCCCAGGACCCTGGGACCATGACCTGAGCTGAAGGCAGAGGCTTTAACCCACTAAGACACCCAGGCACCCCCATATCAGAGTTTTTTAAATGTTACTGAAAGCACAGAAAGAAAAAATTAAGTCAAATAAATGCCACTTTTGGTGAATATCTCAAGTCCAGATAAACATGTCTCATTTACTTTCTGACAACTGTATTGTTAGCCTTTTGTGCCCTTTTTTCCCTAACGTAATACATGTGAAAGTTGAAGGTCCAATTGAATGTTAATCCTGACCTCGCCTAAAGAGTAAATCGAGGACAAAATTTTTGAAAGACAAGCCTCAAGGAAATATGTGAAAGGACAAAATGATAGCACAAATAAGGGAGACTGGGACAAAGGGGTGAATTCTCAGTGATGGAAAAGCACTTTGGTAAAGGACAAAGCAAAGAACAGATATCAAACTTCGTGGCTCTGTAGATCAAACCCCACTCTATCTTCAGCATATAAACCACTGGTTAATGCCCCCATAAAAAGGTGTGTCTGCCAGAGAATCACCTCAGAATTGTGCTCTTTAAGATTATTCCCAAGATGGCAAAAGGAAATACAATTAGGAAAGAAAAAATAAACAATAAGCGATAATGATGCAAAATTTCTATCCCTTTAAAATTTTTTTTTTTTTTTTTTTTTACTGCATCATTAAACTAGTTCTAACACTTACTATCCACTCCATTGAAAGTATTCAGGATTTCATATCCACTATTATATGTATGACATATGAGAAATTTTATGTCACTGAGTTGGCAAATGAGAGGAAATTTTCAATGTAAAAAGGAATGTAATGAAGTCAATGAAAAACACAAATTCCTAGGAAACAAGTCAAGTCACTGGATAATGGAGGAGGAAGGGGCCTATTGGGTTAGAGTTTCCAATCTGCCCCACCAGGATAACGTGGAAGCAGAGTGGTGATGACTGAGTATTTAGTAGAGAACGGACTCAGGCCTCCAGGCAAACGGATCCTTTCTTTGACGAAGAATTACAATATCTGGGGTACAACAGTAACGCAACCAAAGATGAGTTTCAGCCTTGAAATAGTTGGCTATAAAAAACAACAACAACAAGATGGGATTGGGAGGGAGACAAACCATAAGTGACTCTTAATCTCACAAAACAAACTGAGGGCTGCTGGGAGAAGGTGTTTGGGAGAGGGTGGTTGGCTTGTGGACATTGGGGAGGGTATGTGCTATGGTGAGTGCTGTGAAGTGTGTAAACCTGGCGATTCACAGACCTGTACCCCTGGGGATAAAAATATATTATATGTTTATAAAAAATAAAAAATTTAAATTAAAAACAACAACAACAACAACAAACTGTTTTAATCTCTAAGCCTTTTTTTTTCACATTTCTTCCTTTTTAAGTACAACAATAGTGTACCCTGCGCTCCACACAGGAAGTGGAGAGAAAAGAGATTTCAATCCCTCCCAAACGACGCTTTATCTAAGAGGCAGCATTACAGAAGAGGTTACCACGCACGTCAGCGATTCACTGTAATTGTGCAGACAACAAAATGTTATGGGCGGGGGAGGGGAGAGCATTTTAATTACAACTACATTCAGTTCTATCTAAAAAGCAGGTGCGCACACTTACATATGTAAATTCAGTAAAGTTCACACTTCCTTTTCTTGCCAGACTTGAATAGTCAATTGGAAAACTTGGCTTTTAATTGCACTCATGGACTCCTCAACTGAACAAAGTATTGTGTACAAAAACATGTACTTTTGACAAAGACCTATATATATAATCATAAAAAAAAAAACTTTTGACTTTTCTTCCTTGCAAAGCATTTTTTCTGTCCCTGAGGACTTCCAGGTGTGAAGTGAAGAAAATGAACTCTTTATCCTAGAGCAACTCTCCTACAACTGCCTACTTAAGTTTTGATCTAAAAAGAGAAATTCGTCAGTTTTCTACTTGCTATTTATCGTTACCACAGCTCTTTGATATGAACAGTCTGAAGAGAGCCAAGTTTTTACCCCAGGGTAGTGGAGTTTTTACCCCATGGAGATGGAGACGTGTTATTGGCCAATGGCCAGCAGATCAGGATCCACGAGAGTTGTCCAAATCAAAAACCTGTGGTCAAAACATTCTAGACTCTCCCCTCTCCTTCTTCTCAAATTCAAATTGGCCACTGAGATAGAAGGACTGCACTTTCTCTCCAGCTCCTGTCTGGACCTACCACTTCTACTTCAGTTGCTGCCTTTGTGGACTTTCTACCTTCAGTCTTGCCCCACTCAAAGCTATTTTAATCCCCCTCTCCACCATAGCACTTGTCTCAAAAGTAAATCTGACCATGCCACAAAGCACACGATCTGTTCTTGACTACTGACACAGTTAATTTGTATATCGGGACCCACAGAACGGAAACAGGCCCAGTGACCTTGCCCAGTGACCTAACCCTAACATATATACAAATCACAGTCCTCCAACTAGGCTTTAGCTAGCTTACCTTACGTTAGAAAATGGGATTTGCAGTCTTTATGAGGGAATCCCTAACCTCCTAGCCAATCATGCTTGTTTTCGGGTTGCCTCTTCTAATGCTTTTTAAAACTCACACTTGCCCAAAATTCCTTGAGAAGGATGTTCCAACTACTTGCCAGCACTGTACTGCCCCAATCAAGGACTGTTTTCCCTTGAAGAAAGGACATCAAACTGATTAGTAAATTGTTTTAGTTTTGCAAATAGCCAGTTTGGGCAATGAGATGGGACCTGAAGACAGCTGCTAAAGATTCTAGGGACAGCTTCTAGAAGTAGGTGGAAGGTACCCAGAGAGCCATTTTACTTGCTACCTCTCTGGCTGCTCTGGTAAGCTTCTCTCTGATCAAGCTCTACTTATTTTGCATTCTGAGCTCCTCAAGTTTGTTTATCTTAGCCCTTCCAGATGGAAAACTGGGGTGTGAGGGACTCCAGGTTTTTCACAGTGAGGTTTGTGGCCAAACTCATGTACAAGGTAAGCTCCTCTGGGGGTGTTCTTACAGTCTCAGGAACTGTGCGGGCAGCCAACAATAGTAAATCTGCTTGAATTATGATGGGTTATTTAAAGGGAAAATAACGGTTATCCCTCAATCTAAAGAAAGCAAGATGGCAGCCAGTCGGGGGACAGGATTCACAAAGCTTCAAAGTAAGTCCACAGCACAAACTGCTAGGAAACTTGGGGAAATTAACTAAGACAAGAAATTCAGATTTTTCCAACCAACGGCACATCAAAATCTAAGTACAAGTTGGATTATTAAAAGCCATTAGGAAATCCACTGCTATAAAGACATTTTCTTATGAAAGGAATAATAGATCTATTGTATTGCTAATGGGGACCTCATAAGCCTAAGTCACAGAACTGGTGGGCATGGGCCAAACACCTAAAAGCTCTTAAAGTGTTTGGCACCTAACTGGAAGACTCGAGTGCTAGGGTAAGTTGATCAGAGAATGAGTTAGATCGACGCTAAGCCACCTGCCAACCCCAAGAAAACTTCTGTGTAACAAGGCACACTGTAAAACACCACAAAATCCCCAACTCAATGGCACATCCCTCTTAGGTATAAATTTGGCTCTGAGAGACCCAACGCTTCACTGAAGAAATGGGATCCTCAAGTTCCAAAGAATTAAGTGTGACATATTTCAGCAAAAACATTTAAGACTGAGGACTATAGTCCCCAAAGTTGTAGGTATCTACAAAAATGGCCAAATCTAAGCAAGACAACCTAGATTTAAAATGGCCTTTATGGGGAACATTCCAATTAGACAAAATCATTCATTTAAAAAGTGAGCCTGAAAGTAAGTGTTCCCAAATCAAACAGAATGGGCTACCTATTTTAACTGGCATGCAGAAGCCTTTGAAAGACTTCAAAAGTCCAAAAAACCTTTATGGAAAGATTCACTGCAAAAGGCTAATGAAAAATTAAGGACGCAAGAAGTACCGAAAATAAAAGACTATGAGAATGAAATGACTTCTACTATTCCCTTCTTTGATCTTCCTTGACCTCAGTACTCACTAATCCTCTATCTGCACTGACGTTCCACTCTAATAGACTACATGACCATAAACAGAAGTCTGCCGATGTCCAGACTATAATGGCCTATATCCAGAGATCCCTGTATCTGCCACCAAAACATGGGCCCCTTTCAGGGTTGACAGGACACTAAGGGATTCTCCAGTAAACCACTACCAGTATTCCCTTATACAGCCAAGGGGAAACTAAAATAAAATTAATTTAAAAGCTTTGTCAAATTCTGGTAGATACCTCAGCTTCACTCTCTACTTCAAAACCCACTCACTCTGGAGTCCTGGAGAAGGGATTGGGAAAAACTGACAAAAGCCAGTAAAGGGTGAAAATTCTTACCAGAATCAGCTCTCCTGGATCTCTCTCTGTAATGCCTGGTCAAGAGAGGAAGGTAAAATTTCATGTTATCCCTTCCTTTTCAAGATACATTAGATATTAATGCTTTGTCTCCCAAAGGCAGTTATTGTCTTCTTATTTGTCTCATTTTATGCCCACTTGGCTTGGGAGCCAACAGGTTGGGGACCCTCGAAATACAGCCAGACAGAAGTGGAGGTTGCACTCCATTGGTGGCTAGTGTCCTAGAGACTGTTGCCAGCTCTCAAGAGGATTGTGTAAGTCTTAATTTTGGCTATCTTTGGGAGTGGCTCTAGATCTTGGGAGAGCAGTATCTTTTGCACCTTCTTTGGGGATGCCTCTTGCATCTAAAAGATTGTTCAATACCACCAGGAATATTTACTGTTTGTCCTGGCTAAAACTTGACAAGATATTCAAAAGGACTTTTTAAAGTAGCTCTATGGTTAGAAGTTTGCTGATATTGGAGGCTGACAATCAGAACCTCGTGAAAACTTATTTTTTAGGCCTTCTCCCTTAAGCTAAATGAAACTATGTACCCAGATGGAAAGAAAACTATTTCAAAGACACATAGCTCTAAATCTAGAACACAGGACTCTTTTGGTTTCCATCTTAGGTAAAGATCTTCTCCCTGACCTAAAGAAGCAAATAGAAGATAACATAGTTGGATGGGTGGTCAGCCCTTTAAAGTTGCAGCCCCACTTTAAATTGAAAACCCAACTTTAAATTGCAAAACCCAACCAAAAAATGCAACCCAGTTCTTTGAGGAATTAAGAACGGTCCTTGTCTTATAAATTATAAATTGTAAAGTCTTTACAAGAACAGAAATGCAGCCCTAGAAGCAATTTAAAACCCATACATCATTTTTATCAATCCCCAAACCTCCCCTGCTACTCGTTAAAAGCTTGTAGGTATTGTAAAATCTTGGATTTAGGAAACAAATCCTCCTCATGGGAGAAGCTTGCATTCTTTCCTCGTGCCTTTGAGATGTAAATGTTCTACCCAGCTTCGCTAGGAACTGAAGGACCTCTCTTCTTCGAAAAGCAAACTTCAGGGAGGTAATTCTCATCAGAAGGAAGAAAAGAAAGAAAAGTGGGGAGAGCTATTTGGAAACTAGGCCAATGAAAAATCTTTAAAAAGTGAAAAGCCATCTGAACAGGTTACCTTAATTTATTCCATCAATCTGGATCCAGCTGTTCTTTTATAAACTAGTGAGTTTTGCATTACTGTATCCTCAAAATAGTTTTTTTTTTTTTCAATTTCTAAATTTACAGTGACGTTTTAAGATTCAAAACGCCTGCAATTTCCCCCAGTAACCTAAAGGGGACAGAAGCTGGTATAGCGAGGCTCCTCCCCCCAACATGTATGGAGGCTGTAGGAAAAGGCATCCGGAGACTATAATGGTTAGGACAGAACGCCGTCTGTTTCTGCACCAACCACACAACTCTGCAAAACGCACGAAGAGCTCTTGATAGTGTCACCAGTAAAATACAACGCGTTTCTTCTTCGCAGGTTCAAAGATGGTGTGTGTCTACAATTCAAAGCCTGCTCTTGGACCAGTCTCCTCCACCGTGAAGAGTGGCCACATCTCCAAGAGGGGCAGGTCAGGCATGATCCCTGCCCTGGCCCTCCGCCTCTCATAGTCTCTGATTCTAGAATACAACTTAAGTATACGCAGCCTAGTCCAGGACAGATACCGGGAAGAGGGAAGAGCTCCCTTAAAGCCCGGACGGGGCGGAGGGTTACAGAAGCTAGAACAAGAGGGCTGAGGCTGACCTGAGATTGTTCTAATATTGCGGCTGAGGAAACTGAGGCCCAGAGAACTTCAGGAGGCAGCCCCGGCTCTTCCGGTAGCTAGTGGGGAAGCGGAGAGCCCCCGCGGGGCTCATCTTCCGCCAGTCCTGTGCTGGGGCGCGATGCCCGGCAGGTCAGCTCTTTCTTCCAGCCCAGTCCCTGCGCCTCTGCGCCCAGCGGCACGTTGAGGCACGGCGGGTGCGGGCGCCCACCTGTGGGCCAGGACCGAACTGTTTCCGCTCCCCTCCAGCCGGTGCTCGGGGGCGCCCCAGCGTGGACCGCGGCCGAGTAACCCACAAACGCGCCATCTCAGGACCCGGGCCCTGCCTGCGCGCCGGGTCGCCCCAGCACGGGCTTCGGGCCGTCCCGGTTTCCATAGCAACGGATACACCGGCCGCCGGTCCCCAGAGACGGCCCGGGGTCAGAGGTCATCTCTGTGACAACGGAAGAAGCTTCCCGCGCTACGGCGGCTCGGACGGGCCGCTTCCGCCGCATTGCGATGCGGGGCACCCAGCGCTCCTAGGCGAGGAGCGGGTGGTGGCGGGTCCCAGAGGCGCGGTCCGCGCGTCACACGCGGAGGAAGACGGTGCTTGGCCTCCGTGCCTCCTGTCTGCGGACTCGATCAGGCAGACTCCGAAGCGACTTCGCCGGGACACCTTGAGGGGCTCGACTCCTGGAAGCAGATCCGAGCCGCAGAGTGGCCGGCTCGCGGTTCGCAGACGGCCGTGGCGCGCACGCGGCTCTGGAACGCCGGGGCCCCGCCTGCATTCGTGCCTTGTGCCAGACCATGTCCCTGGCGCGCTCTCCGCGCCCCCAGCCCGAGGCCCCGGCGTCCCAGTGCCCTCCACCTTTGACAGCGGCTCCATAAGGGAGAAGCGAAACAGATGTGGTTGTGGGATGTCCAAGGAGCTACCGAGTTGGAAGATGACGGCTTTAAAACTGAAAAGAATAAAATACTAAGGGGGGGGGGGGGGTACCTCCTTTTAAAGCAGCTGAAGTAGAGGCTGTTTGGGTGCTGCCCCCTCGAGAGCAAAAATAAGCCCCAAAGGAGAGTCCCAGTTACCATCTTCAGATAAGGAAGCTCAGTAAAGAAAAGAGGGACAATTTAGTCGACTGTAGTGAAATGTCTTCCTTTAAAGGAGAAGCAAAATTAAGATGAGAAAAGATAAGGAAGGGGGCTCTTGCAGAGGGAACCTACGATGCGTTCGCTATTCAAGCCGAGAGTGCCAGAAGGGGAGCCTGCGATTGGCCTTTGAGTTTGTATTTTTGAGTGAGACCTCAAGTTTTGAGATTTCGAAAGAGGGTATTATAAAATGTGGGCCTAGGGAATATCAGCAAACAGGTTTGCTTTATCATGGCCGGAAGAAGAACTAGGAGTCCACCAACAACTTTCCCTCTCTGTTTTATCATAAAGAAACCAAATTCTTGGTTGGCATTGTTGGAAAGCTGTAAGCATTAAGTGAACTTAAGCAACTGTAATTTATACTTGCAGTTACATTCCCACAGTTAACTTTCACAAAGAATCCTACTTTCCCTATTAATTCACTTAATAAAAGTGTCCTGAAAACTTGCTATGTATCATAACTTAAGTTTTTGTCAGGGAACAATGATAAAAGCAATAGTGCCCAACAATTGCTGGGTGACTTTCTTAGATAGCTTTAATAGCTTAAACAAAAGCTTCAGTTTCCCTGTAAAACATGTCTGCATTATACCTCCCTTTTGCCTTGCAAGACCTTAAGAATTCCTTCTTTCAACTTCCCTTTTGTCATCCTACCTTTTACATTCTGACCAAAGCAGAAAGTTAGCTTGTAGCAACTAGAGAAATACACAGCGAAAACATCGGGGACAATGTTCAGCCCTTAAAAAGCAGGAGAGCAAAAACAGTGCATCTCTAGAGGCATATGGAGGAACCGAGACGTCTCCCTCGGAAAATTCCCTGTTCTTCAGTGCTCAGGTTCAACTCTGACAACTCAACCTGGTCTGTGACAAACAAACTGAATCCTTAAAAAGCAGAGACTACGGCACTGCGAAGGTAAAAGTGTCAGTAGTATTTCCCTGACTTACAGTCCCTCCTGGAGGTGATCCTAAGGTGAAGCTCAAAGGTCTTATTAAGAATATAGACTCTATGGGATGCCTGGGTGGCTCAGTCGGTTAAGCATCTGCCTTCTGCTCAGGTCATGATCCCAGGGCCCTGGGATCCAGTCCTGGGATCCAGTCCCGCATTGGGCTCCCTACTCAGCAGGGAACCTGCTTTTCTCTCTTCCTCTGCCTGCTGCTCCCACTGCTTGTGTGTTCTCTGTCAAATAAATACATAAAAATCTTAAAAACAAAAAAAGAATATAAACACTACAACGCACTGTCTGGTTTAAAACTTAATAGAGGGGAGGAAATCTTAATTGAGGAGCTTCATATGTACTGTTAAATTCCAACCATCTCGCCTTAAGGCATAAGAAACTATTTTGAATAAATGCTTCCATTTTGAGACATCTACATGGTATTTATAGGAGGCTTATGACTCAATTGAGTGAGTTATGATGCCAAAATGTACCAAGGAGTGAAAACTTTGATTGTTGTCCTTGTTGCCATATGTATAAAAACACCACAAAAGTCCCCAATGTTTGTGTTGCTAAAACATGGAAAACTGGGTTTGAACATTTTTAAAGAAATGGATTCACGTGGGAAATGTTAAATATAGTATAGAATTACCTTTAGTGCCTTCTGAAAGCAATGCATTATTTGAACAAATATTCTCAGTTTTAGATGCTGTCTAATATGAGAATAGGCTGGATATGGGTACAGCCAAAGTCATCCTCATTGTTAAAACCAAGTTGAAATTATCATGCATTGGATTTCACACTTGTTAACTTGGATATAATTTCAAAAAAGAAAAATCCACTCTCCCAACAAGTCAATACTGGGAAACCTATGTAAAATGCCTTCTTTTGGTTCATGAAGTGCCATTCATTTTGCTACTTCAGTAACTGAAGCCTCGTGGATGGGGTCCAAGGCCAGCTCTGATTACATGGAATCCCACTCCAAAGGCAACATGTCAGAAGGAGGAGAACCTCACATCTGTTAGGTGTTCCAGCCATGTAGTCTGAATCTGATGTCTCCATTGGATACAAGCTCAGTGTTTAGAAATGTAGAAGTTATGGCCCATGTGTGGCTCACCCAGCTCTACAGAAACCCAGGATGAGTTGGCAGGCTGAGAAAGGGAAGGAGTAAAAAATGCTTACTTCCTTTTTTCTTCCATCTCTCCCTATTTTCCCACTTCTAAAATGTCATGACAGCTCTACATGTAAAGCAAGGGTTTTAAAAGAATAACAATTATTTAAATGAGGAACAGAGGCGTACCAGATGTTTGGGGCACCTAAAACAGCTTCAGGGAAAGGCAAAAGCAGAACTGAGAGACACAAAAAAAGTAGGAAATAGAAAGTGACATTGAGTTCTACCAAGCCCTCCTTGTTTCATCTCCAAGTCATATGGCGGAAAGAAAGACTGAGTTCATAAAAGGAGACCCTCTGGGCCATGAGTCGGTGGGATTTTTTAAATGTGCTCTGTTGAACTAGGTTTAGGACTTCTGCTTTGCACCCTCCCTGCCACTCTTACTGCTCAATAAAATTATCTTTGATTATAACTTATCTTAAATTCTGTGCTTTCAAAACCCTATCAGCCAAGAAAATTTGGGGATCTTGTGAGTGTGGTTCAGTGGTTCCATATATTCGAGGCTCTGTGGCTTCCTCTGCTTGTTGTAGATGATGTGTCTGAGGAGATACCCATGACATGACCTTAGTGTTTCCATTTATCATGGAATTTTTTTTTCCAACCACATTTCTTAGCAGCTGTCACTCAAAGTCTAGTGACCTATATTAGTATCAAACGGGCCTGTGATACACATCGGTGAGTCCAAACTATCATTGCTGGTTTAAAGAAACATACCAAGCCCTACTCCAGGCTAAATAAGAGCCTTGGACTTAGCATTCCTACTTAATGATTTGCCTATAATACCATCACCTTGCATAATTCGTAAGTGAAAGCTAAGACAGGTAACTTTTATTCTAAACATACAGCTACTGCTCTACCAGGAAAATAGGGGAAAGTAGGACATTTAAGCATGCTTGTGTTCTCTGCTAAGAGTTGTATTGTGAGATACTGGACATTTCTATGAAGATGGTAGATTTATATGCAGGATTTATATGTGTATAAGCAGGATTTCTCAGCTATTGCAATCACTTTAGAAAGCATATACTGTGTGAGTTATTTTTCATGTTCTTTTCTAGTTAAATTTTACATAACTATAACTACAAAAAATTCTTAAAGCAATACCATTTATTGAGTGCTAATAACTTTTGGGTAGATAAATAACTCTGTCCTTAAGTTCATGACTCTATTATCTACTTATTTTCACACCAACATAACTATATAGCAGTGCTCTCAAAGTCCTCTCAGGAGCCTTGATCAAACTACCCATAGCTGTTGACAACTTAAAAATTGGGAATAATCAGCAATTTATTCTATAACTCGCAAAGATTGAGAAGAATTAGTAATCTAAGAAGTCTTCACACTAAATTCATGATCCTGCTACTGGCACTTGGAGGTATTCCAAGCTTCTTAGTTTGAAACCAGTCAATTGTCCTCATTTTAGATTTAAGATAACATAATAGGTAGTAGTCAATCTGTTCTTTCTGGTTTTAACGGTTAAGAAGATTTTAGTCTTTGTTTTATTTTAATTACCCAATTAACTTCTTAGTTATACTGCTATCTTGGGATCAAAAACCTGCAAACAATTTTAGGCTTCATGTTAATAGCAGAAGGAGATTGGAATGTACCAACTACAATCCCGAAAGGGAATGGCTAAGCATGGATTTGATTTGAGTTCAAAAAGCAAAACTTTTAGAAGATGAGATATGACATATTAATGTCACATTTTTTAAATAATTCACAAAACGCTCCCATTTCCAGGTTAGAATTCTAACTTCTGGCAATCTAAGACTCCACCATCCCATTAGAATAGTTGGGGATGTTGTCAGACATGCTTTGAATTAACCCATCAATTCACACCCAAGTACTTTAGCATTCATAAGCTGCAAAATAAATTACCCTAAAAATAATTTGTCATTTGACACCTTCCAAAATGCCTTGAAAGGGGGGAAAAAATCTACTTTATTCCAGTGAGATCAAAGTAGGTGGAGTGGGGGAGGTGTAATAAAAATATCTTGCCCGTGTACAGGGGGGAAATCAGTCTTTCCAGTAAAACTGCTTACAAAAAAGAAGAAGAAGAAGAAGAAGAAGAAGAAGAAGAAGAAGAAGAAGAAGAAGAAGAAGAAGAAGAGAAGAAGAAAGAAAGAAAGAAAGAAAGAAAGAAAGAAAGAAAGAAAGAAAGAAAGAGGGAAAAAAAAAAGATAAAGGCCAGTAAGGAAACTTAGCCTTCTGAGAATTCTTTCCCATTCTCCAGTACTATAGAGGGACTGACTTCAAGGTTCCTAAACAAATGGCCAAGTCTTAAAAGGAAAAGAAAAAAGGAAAAAAAAAAAGGATGCTTTTACAGTATTCCTTTCTCAGAAGGGAGCTAAATCTACAGGACACGAAAAGCCTTCAAAACCCACTATTTTTACTGCCTGAAAGCACAAATCCTCCCTCCCAAGAGCAGCCTTTGGTTGTCCCACTTTGCTGTCTTGCAAAAAGGGTCTTCACATTAACTCGTGAGACAGTGGTGGTGCGGCTCTAGCTATCACCGGAACGTCAGCAAGTGTTGGGCTCAGTGCGGGGTTGGGGTACACCTCACAGTTGAATTAGGAATGCGAGCGGTAAGGTGACAACATCACTTTCTCCTTGGGCAATGCTCAGGATGGGTGGCAGCAGTTCAGAGTTGCTAAATGCTGAGAAGTTGAGAGCGAGAAGGATAAAAGGACGGGAAATGGAGGAGGAGGGTGAGAAGGGAAGGAGGCGGCGGAGGAGGCCGAGGAGGGAACAGGGGCGGACGGCGAGAAAGGGGTAGAGCTACAGCACAGGAATGAGAATTCCAGGGCAGGGCACGGGGCCCACTGCAGCACGGCGCCCGCGGGCAGCCAGAGACTCTCCCCGAGCCTCCACAGCTCCCCAAACGTCCCAGGTGGGGCAACTGCCCAGGCGTCCCCCGCCCGCAAGCGAGCATCTGCCCTTTGGACGGTCTAACAACTCGCAGTTCCCCTCCCCCTGCAGCAGTGGGGGCCTCCCGGGGTGCTCAGCCTTCACACCCACCACCTCCATCTCCGCCCACCCACTCCTCCTCCTCCCCTTCCTTCTCTTCCTCCCCCTCCTCCTCCTTCGTCTTCCTCCCTCCTCCTCCTCCCCCTCCCGCTCCGGGCACCCGCAGACGGCATCCCCCCCCCCCCGCCCCTCGGAGCGAGCCGCCCCAGCTACGCTGCGTTTGAAATGTTCGGAGGCAGGGAGACAGCAGCCACTTGCTGCCTGGCCGCTGGGGCTCGGGGTGCCAGCGCGGCCCCCGGCGGAGCTCCGGGTGTCAGGGCGGCCGCGGGGAGCCATGATCTACTACACCGCAGTGCCGGCGTCAGGAGCCTCCAGCGCCCGGCGGCCACTGCGGGACGCCCGGGGCCCCGCCCCCGCCCCCGACGCAGCCCCAGACACAAACACCCGGCCCCCGAGCCCTCCCCAGCCTGAACTGAACCCCGGGACGCCACACACCCCCGCTGCCCGCGCGCGCGGCTCCCAGACTGGCTTCGCCCAGCCTCCTCGTCCGCGCGCCGCCGCCACCACGCAGCCCTCGGGACTGGCCTCCCCCAGTTGCTCGCCCACAGCTTCGCCGCCACCCCCAAACGCCTCAGATTGGGATACCGGGAAGTGAACCCCCGGGACTCGACTCCCCGAATCACCTGCATTTGCATTTCTTATGTAATGCACTGCAAGTTTCCCGGTTGGAGCCTTTGGAATAGGGGCGCGTGATGACCGGAGCCTGAAGCTGGGACCCACGACCCGGCTCGTCCCACCCGCGGGACTCGGGCGCAGGGTTTTGACACTGCTTTTTCGGGGGGGGGGGGTTAAATTGCATATACTGGAGGGGCTGGGCTTGTCTTCTCCGTCTGGGGTTCCCCCAGGCATAAGCCCAGCTCAAGTATTCCCACTGGCAGGAGGTGTCGGAGGCAGACGGGGGAATGAGTTAATACTCGTGCCCGGAGAGCTAGACGGGGGAGGGAGGCGGGGGCTGACGGAGGAGCGGGGCCGCGAGGGAGAGGGCCTCTTTTACTTTGGTAAAGGTGATGGGGTGACGAATATTGTGCAAGCTAATCAGAAAGTCTAGAGCAGGTCCTCCGCACCTAGCTACGTCCCTGAACCTGCTGCAGAAGTAAGGAGAGCTCGCGGTTCTTTTTCCTGGCAACTACCGAACCTTCAACTGCCTCGGGCAAAACCGTAAGCCACAGCCCTTCAATATTCCACCAAACATAGGTAACCAAATACATTAAATAAAAAAAAAAAAAAAAGTTTCCTCCTCCCTCCTAGTGATGGATTGTGTCACAGCCAAGAGATGCTGATAATGGTTTTCCGGCTCAGAGACACCGATCCAGCTGTTACCTGTTTATCCATCAACACCTCTATATGCAACACTGTCCTGGTTCCTTTTCTGTTTCCCCTGCCTTCCTGCATAGCAGAACTGCAGATATAGCTCAATGAGCAACAGACAGGTTATTATGAGGAAAAACATAACATGATGCATCTTTTGCTTACCAGTTGGGTTCTTGTTTTTCTTAAGACTCTTGCCACAAAGACACTGCAGCATATGCGTTCCTTTGCTGAAAATGTTCCAAAGAAACCACATTGATTTGGGCGAAAAGCAATCCAGCAGCTTAGACACCCTGAGAAAGAAGAGATCCTTGTGGTTGCATAATAATAATTTGAAATCAGTTCTCCTGAAGAGGGGCACCGGTTTTACCATAGGAAAAACGATAATATTCCGGATCTTCTCCCAGTTTTTTCCCCTCACGTGGTATATTTCTTTGAGACTTCTCAGTGATTGTTTTTTTTCGGCCAGGGTGAATGATTTATCCCCCTCGATCACCACTGGATTATTACCAAAGGGTTGGGAAAAAAATCCTTTTTCAGCATGAAGCCAAACAAAAAAGCAAAGAAATCCCAACAGAGACCAGAACTAATCAGAGAGAACAGTAATGCACAAAAGATCCCCAAAGAGAAAACCATAGCCTTTTACTTGATCGCTATGAGGATGGGTGGGTCTGCAGAAGGCAAAGCAGGATTCATCTCACTGAGAGAAGACTGCCATTGTGTAGCCCCTAGGAGAGAAGGAAAACAAAAAAAAAAAAAAAAAAAAAAAGGAAAAAGAAAGAAAGAAGAAAAAAAAAGGGAAAAAAAAAAAAAACCACCAGCACACACACACACACCAATACCACCTCCGAAATCGAGTCTAACCGCCGAAGACAGAGCCTCCCTTCTCCCAGTGTCGATTTTTTTTTTTTTTTATAATCAATCGCCAGTGCTCAGTGGGATCGGATTGAACCTGCAGTTCTCAATCACCGCGAAGAAAAGATGCACATCCAGGTGCCCCCTCCCCTTGTCAGGCTGGTAGTAGGTAGAGAGCGCCACAGATCCCCTTCCTCCTTCCCGTCACTCTCCCAGTTTCCAACAACGGCGAGCATGAGGAAAATCTCCCCTCCGGATTCCTCGCCCAGCCTCGGATGTGAGTTACAGGCATTAGAGGGAGGAGGAGGAGGAGTTGAAGTTTGCATTGAAAAGACTGGCTTTCCATGACGTAGCCACGTGCTTTCAGACCCGTCACCAGTGAGATGCTTCAACCCGCCCGGGGAGGGCAGTGTCACTGCAGTCTCTCCGCTACTTTCCCCCTGGAAGTCCCCCACCGCCCGCACCCAGCCCCAGCCCCAGCCCTGGACCCTCTCCCTCCTCTGCCCAGAATGAGTCGGCGGGCTGCTTGCTCCTGGAGCCACCTAACAAGAGTGAAAAGTGGATTTTGAAAAGGAAAATGAACAATTATAATTAGTAAGCCTTGGAAAATATGTGAGAGGGAAGGGGATTGAAGAGGAACAGTACTTTATGACCACCCCTCACAGCCCAAATGAGTTCCACCTCACTTACATTAGCAAAAAACAGCATAGAAAGCCTCTAAAACATGAAGGAAAACTCAAGTTTCTTTAGTTCTTATTATTGGAATTCTACTTAAAGTGCTGTTTGAAAAATGTAAGAAGACCAGGCATAGGACAAATATGTACTTACAGAAACAGCCTTTTAAAAAGATAACCACTAAAATCTAGGTGGCAAACTCTATTTTGGTGGAGAGGGTCATATGAGAAAAGTTAACACCTTTTTTAGACAATCCATTATCCTCAAATAATTGTTTTGAACAGAAAACACTCTGCTTAGATTACACCCTAATTCTTGTTTCTTGTTTCTGTGCCCATTATTGAGCAAGCATTAAACTCACCTTCATTCCCTTCTCATCTACACTAACATACAACCGTGTCACCCCCCACCACCATCTAACCTAACCAAACAGGCAAATTTTCTGCTTCCCCAGGATACAACCCAGCTTCCTTCTTCCTCAGGAAATCAAAAGATTTAAGACAGAACTAAAGATTTTGTCTTATTTGGGGGAAAATACAATGTATAAGATATAGCAACTACTACAAAGAATAATATCACAAACTCCAGCGTACTCACGGTTCTCAAATTAACAAATGTTAGCATTTCAACACATTTGTGACCTGAGCATTTCAGAAAAGTAAAATTGACCTCTCTCCCTCTTATTAAGTAAATGGATTAAACTTATACCAATTTATTTCCATTTTATAGAAAACTGATATAAGATTTTTAACTAATTTAAAAATAAGTTCTTAGGGGTATGTGGGTGGCTCAGTCAGATAAGCAACTGCCTTTGGCTCAGGTCATGATCTCAGGGTCCCAGGATCAAGCCCCACATCAGGCTCCATGCTCAGTGGGGAGACTGTCTCTCCTTCTCCCCCTGCTTATCTCTCTCTCTCTCTCAAATAAATAAATTAATTAAATATTTTAAAAAACAAAAAATATGTTCTTTGAAACTCCATTTTAATTCAAAAAAAAAATAAAATAAAATAAAATCTCAAAATGCCTCTACTGCATGAGATCTCAAACTATCTTAGAAACAAAGAGCTGTTGATTTGTTGTTGAGGATTGAGTCAAGAAATTGACTTTTAAAAAATTAACACTTTGATTAGCAGTTATCAAAAAATAAAAAGGTAATAACTTTCCCACTGCGAGTTTTTTTAATATCTGAGATGAGACGTCAAAATTTGCATCCAATACCCAAAACCCTTTTGGGAAACATTAGTCAATTTTAGATAAGATAGAAAAAGAATCTAAAATGAATAAATTCTATTAATGATATGAAACTGGAAAGTTAAATAGTGATGCCCTCAGTGTGCCAAAAGAGTCATGTCATAAAGCCCAAGGAAACTACTGAGATTAACAGCAGTCTAAATAAAGTTTGGGAAGTAAAGAAAAAGAGAATACAAAGAGTCTAAAAATTTAATGCCAAGTGACTTAGGACAAGCAGTCTGAAAAAAAAAATGAAGAACAGAATTCCTTTTTGAAAGGGGAAAAATGGGATAGCATTGCCAAAAATTAAGAAAGCATTTTTTATTTTAATCAATCGGGGACGAATACCGTATGCTGCTTCTATAACATTCTGGTGTCCTCTCCTGGTTCTAGAATATCCCAATATGGATGGAGGCCAGAGAAACAATTGAGTCAAAAATATTCTCCCATCAAGTTCTTCTGAGTTCACATAGCTCTAAGGTTCTATAAAAGTTTGCTGAGTTCCCTGAGGTATTTCACAAGTAGAGTAAAATCTGGGGAGATGTTCTGTAATTATTAAAAATGTTTACATGCTAAGTTTGTGTAGAAAGAACACTTCTCATACTGGTTCTTCTTGCATTTCCAAAATGGACCCTCTTCTTTACATTATAACCATGAATTTGATCCCTCCTCAAACAAAGATTTACTGCCAGAAAGCTGTGGTTTGTTTTCCTATATATTGATGGAAAATTTATTGCATCTTTGTCCTATCACCTAAGGAACAACATAAAAGGTCATTAACTGTGACTACTATTTACTGAGAATCTATTATGCCAGGCACTGTGTTAGTTGCGTCTCATCTTTTTATGCCATTTAAATGAAAAATAAATCTTTTAGTACAATGTATGAGATTTCTATAGTTCCTTTCTATATTTATTGATACATTATGTACTTATGTTACATAGGCTATTATTAATATTATTAAACAAACAAACAAAAAATACCAAATGTTTTTGTCTGGAAAAGATGGCCTAACCCTGGTTCCAAAGGACTTGCAACTTATGATGACCTCTGAGGCACCCAATTCAATTATTCAACCATTATTTTTTGAGCATTGACCCCCGCCCTCCACCCGTGAAAGTTTTCTTATAGGACTCCATTTTGCAGGCTAACCCATAATATTAAACCAGCTCTACAGCTACATAATAAAGAAGACCACAAGTAGTCCAAGAATCAACATAGGTTTCTGGGGACTGCCAGGTTAGGGATGATCTGAAGATACTTACAGAGACCTGAGTCCAGACCATTATTTAAAATCATGTTTTGGAAGACTATCAGTACTGTTACTTATGTTTTGCCATGCTACAAATCACTATTAGACAAAAAAAATTAGAACTATTAGAAAAAAAATGCAAGCTTTAGAACACATGTAAGTAAAGCTAAAATGAGGAAAGCTTCATCGTAACTATAAGAAATAGCAGTAAAATTTGTAGTATATATAGATAGAAAAGACTGTTTTTCTTTACGCTGAGATAAAATAAACCCATTAGTCACTATCAAGGTCATCTAAAAATTAAAGATATCTACAGCACATCATAGTTAACTAACCTAAAGATAAGTATAATGACTAGAATTTCAGAACACAATATACATTTTATTTTAATATAAAACATGAACTTTCATAAGATTAGGAATCAAAAGTCTTCGTAACTGTCTGAGCATGCTTTTTTCTAATTATTCCCAGGAGTTACTTTTCTATGTCATTCTTTCTTTTAATAATAAAACCCCAGTTCTCACCACAATTTGGGAAAGCACATGGATACCCAGGTAGAGAAGAGAATTCCCCATCTCCATCACAGCAACGTTGTGGTCATGTGACTGGATTCTGACCAATGAGATTTGAACAGAAGAAGACTTCCTGGTCACATTCTTCAAAGGAAATCACTTGTCTTCATTTTTCCCTTTTATCCTCTCTGTGAGCTGAAAGGAATTGTGTGAGCAGCTTTGACAGCCCAGACAGGTACACACCCCAGGATTGAAGTACCGAGATAGAAGAAACGGTCAGAGCAGCCAACCTGTCCTTGACTGCCCAGTTAACCTCTGCACTTTAGATGACAGAGAAAGAAACTTTTATTTTGTTTGAGCCACTGTATTTTGTGTGAATTTATCACAGCAGTTTATTCTCTCTACTCTCTTAGGGACTGGTCTGCAATTAATAACAACACACTTATATTTGGGTTACTTATGTTAAAAGGATAAAGAACACCAAGTACATCACTTATAACCTATTGCTTTATTCACAGCCTGTGACTCTCCTTTCCATTCACCAAAGCAGCTACTGATCTCTTAGCTGCCTTTTATAAACTCTCCTGCTTATCCTCACCACCAGTGCAAACATCCCATTGTCAGATCTTACTTCCTTTGTCTCCTTCTCTGCCCTGCTCCCAGCCCATCAGACAGTAACCTATGACAGTTTGGAGCTTATGACCATAACAATAAAGCTTTGATCACTGAAAGGAGAAGAAAGACAGAGGGCAGAGGGATTGGAAGAAAGAGTAGGTCAGAAAGAAAAAAAGAAGACCAGTGTGTACATGAGGACCTCCATGTCTATATTTACCTTGTAAGCCTTTTTCAAAAACATGGTTCCTTTTGTAGTTTGCACATTATTCCTTCTCTATTGTTGCTGTTAAGGATTATCATCACTTTTTAAGGGGTAATTCTAAATTCTGCATCACTGTACCACTCATTAGTACCATTTCCCCCTCTCCCTATGTACCCACATTGATTCACGGCATACAAAACCTCTGCTCCTCTCTCCTAGAGGGAACAGCCTGGAAAGGCAACTCCAGTCCTTCTCTCTGCCTCCTCCCAATTTCTTAATAATGAAGGAATGACTTGAGTGGCTTAGCTCTTTCTTCTCTCGTTCTTCAGATCTATCTGCAAAAAGTTTTCAGACTCCTCTCCTTCAGCTCTTCTCTGTGGGAAACACTGGGTCAGCCTTGGAGCCCACAGCCTGTCTTCTAGAAGCAGGTCTGAAGACTGGTCTCTCTCTGTACTCCTCAGGGGGCTTGGAGCAAACGTCATCAGTGCCCCCATATAGATGACTTTCATTCTGCCTTATCGGTGTGTGCTAGTTGATTTCCACCTTCCCGAATCTCCATCTCTGTACCTGAGGGATTTTTTTTCCTTCAACCATGGAAGGCCCCGCTCTCCAGGTACTCACAGAAAAACCTGGGAATGAACACTCCCTAGGAGAATTTCTCGATGACAAAACAGCCAGCTCCCTTACCTCTTGGAGGGATAATGATGAGGCATGTGTTTTCCATCTTTTCCCAGAATTTCCCTAAGGGATCAAGACAGTCTCGCACTGGGATGGCTGGTTTATCGGCACATAATTGGCCCTCTCCCCTTCCCCATATCCATTCCCCACTCATCTGCTCTATTTTCTCTCAAATAAACTACTTATACAACATCCTCTGTAAAAACTCAAACCAATAAGGGTTAAGAGAGAAAGCAAGGGTTCTGGGCAAATGTGCCTACTCTCTAGAAGCAAACTCTTCCTTGAGTGTTCATTGAAGTTTCCAGATGGGGAGGTAATATTTGGTGAAACCAATTATTGTCGAGAGGTTAAGTTTCATTCCCCCAAACAACCTCATCAGTAATAAAACTAATACTTATTACTATCTTTCTAACTTGTGTGGCCACATTCCCTAAGTGAATTTGAACTCAGAAGTGGAGAAAAGAGGCAGGATTAATTATCACCTCATAAAACCCCTAAATACTAGAAAATAATATGAAAAAAGTCCCCATCTTTGTTCCTATTACGTTCAAAGAGTATAATCCTAAAGCAGTGAAGAACCTGCCAAGAGACACAGGCAAATGCAGGTGAATTCCCCTGAGTCCTCAGAAATATGAGTTTCTCTTGGCAAAATGCCACAAAGCTTCATTTCTCATCTAAAGGAACTGTCTCAGCCCATATAGGTTAAGTATGCCTGGCAGTAAAGCCCCAATTTCTTATACAGCCTCAGTGAGTGTCTAGGGACCCTTCTTTGCACCTGAGGCAGATGGGAATTAACAGTATACAAACAGGATTGCCCGCAAATGACTGGAAGGGTTCTACAAATGTGCTGTCATATCAACATCTCTAGATCCTTACAACGATGCTTCTTACTTAAAAACATTAAATCCTCTTTAGTGTGATTTAATTTCAGTATGAATTAAATATCTTTATTAAAACCAAATCAAAGCAATGGCAACTTCTTTACAGATGACTTCAAACTACACTCTACTTTCTCCCCCACTAACCCAAAATTTTGTTATGCCTTCTTCTAGGAAAGTACGCTCCAGGTGAAAACCATCGCCGTTTATGATCTGAAGTGTTCTCAAGGAAAACTACATCTTCTGTAAGCAGGATCCTATTCCTTATCTCTAGAACTCTTGAATAGGACGACTTTGGATATATCACTTTTCATTTACAGGAGAAATTTGTCCACTCAACTTTCTCAATTCGGGAAGAGACTTATATTTTCAGAAATACAGAATGTTATTTATCCTGGACAATAGTTCATTTTCTAAAATTTGTGTAAGTGGGGAATATGAATTAACATTATGGAATACATGCCTGAAAAGCGGACATATATCCCTCTGCATGATGAACTACCTACGGTCAACTCAGCCACTGCCAATGCCACAATCCAAGCTTGCCAGGAGAAGCCAGGAACCCCTTCTGAAAGTACCTTTTCTGTGTGGCTCCACGTTAGTTCTCTCTAATGAAAGGGCTTCAAAATGAGACCTGGAAGCAGAAATGAAAACGCCAATTCTCTGAAGGCAGTTGACAGGCAGTGCAAGATTCATGGTGGTTTCTTGGTGGCTCCTAAGAACCATAGCTCTCCTAAGAATCATCCCAGTCAATTCTTCAGTTACTGCTTTCAGCGCGTCGGGCTGAAATAATGCATAATAGTAGACTTGAGTTTCATTCCTAGCTTTTCCAACAGTCCTAAATCCCCAATTCGCATATTAAGACACTTTGAAATCAGAATACAACAAATGTCTTCAGTTTTCCGGATTTATCCTGGATGGAGACACTGTATTTAATCTGCCTACATTCCAAACCATTACAGGTAACAGGTACCTGTTGATAAAGAATTTTTATTGAGTTTGTAATAGTTTATTTGATATCTAAATACCCGGCATGACAATAAGAACTTTGATCCAGGATGTTTTATTACACATCATTAAAAATATAACCTATATGAACAGAGAGATTATTTCTTCCTAAAAGTATTTACTGAGCGCCCTACCAAACATGGACTTCCATAGACCACTTTGAACTGAATGAATATGACTTAGTTGGGCTTATTTCTTATGTTTCCCCCAGAAAAGAGATTCATAAAATCAACTTCAAGTCTTCTAGAAGAAATGCATGGGATTATCTTACTTCTAAACCCAAGTTCCCTGTCATTAAGTTAAAATATGTCTTTTATAAAGCAATTTACCAAAATCAAGGTAAAATTTACAACTTGAAAAAATGTGTCATATATACTAATGTTTAGATTGCAGAGTAAATGAAGAAAAATGCCAACTCAGAGGATTTACAGTCCAAAAAATAAATGGCACAAGTTTGTTGGACCATAAATTTCTAGAGGTCAAAGACTGAAGCTACTTAACTTGCTTACTACAACATACGAATAACCTCGGTGTGTACATGTTTAATTATCCCGAACATGTGATTTCCACAAAAATGTAGATTCTAAAGATTACACTATGAGAAAAACACCCCATTTCTTTGTTCACATCAACAGACATTTTCATGAGCATTTATAATATTGCAGATTTAAATGCACATAATTGAATTGCTGTCCATGCAGGTGTGAAAAATGTTTAAAATACTGTGTTTGAACATTAATTTGGTTTAATGTATTTTTGGCATCTGGACAGCAATGCACTTATACTTTATTACTTGTCTGAATGACATAAATAATAGAATATATACACATATGTATAATGGCTCAAGATAATTATTACTTAGCATTAACTTTGTTTTTTTAAGATCAACATGGCAATAAACAATACACAAGTAATTAATCAAGCATATCCAGGCCAGTGGTTTAGGTTTTATTTCAGGAATTTATGACTTGGATAAAATTGCAATAAAAATATACAAACATCATGTTTTAATCTCTATATCAACCACTTTTCTTCAATTAACAGGTACTCCTCAAGCCCTAATACACATTAGGATATTTTTAAATTTTATTTTAACTTTTAAAATAAGCACATACGTTGGCTCCGTAGCTCAGGGGTTAGAGCACTGGTCTCGTAAAATAAGCACATACGTTATGTAACCATTTCCAAGTTTTGGGATGTGTTCGTTTTAAAGCTCCGTTAGTAAACTGAGTATGATATTAAGGCAATATTTTAACATCAGATTTTCAGATGTGTTCAGGCAGCAGAAGGTGGCAGTCTTGTCGCCCGGTGCAGAGGCACGTGACATGCTGTTACGGCAAACTTAGGTCACTAAACATAATACTTCCACAATCTTTATTAATTTGTAGTATGAACAGCAGCACCAGCAGGCATCAAAATCTCAGCTTGAATTTGAGAGAAAAATAAAATGGGGAAAAAAACACACCATCAACAATATTCTAGTTTTATTTCCCATGCTGTAGGAAAAAAACACCACTAGTTACAGAGAAACGTGACCACGTATTTCTTGAACACTGAAACTTCAGGGGCAGCTCAATGTGGAAGCGTGTGTCTGGACTAAAATGCAAGCCGCATTCCATTGGTCGAGCTAGTGCCGAGACATCAGCATAGTGCATTTTTCTAATTGGCCAACCCAGAAGCTATGCTTTTTCTGATGGTCTGCCTTAAAGAGAGGCATTTTTTCTGGTTTTTTTGTGTTCCCCCCCACCCCCCGATTCACACAGAGCTCTTGATTCTTGGCTTTCCTGCCTAGGACATACAAAGACAAAGGAGACCCACGAGAAGTTCCCATGAGACCAAGGAGACTCTTCTCTAAAGAAGAGAATGTTGCACATAGATTGATCAAAGAAGATAGATTCAGAAGGAATGGTTTAAGTTTTGAATACAGTAGGAAGTTTGAAATTTAGATCTTGGCTCATATGCCACCCTTTTTTAGTTGGTTAGCCCAGACGATAATGAGCCTGATGATATTCTGAAGAATTTTGTTGTTCTTTAAAACCCGTCAATCACTGGCTTTATTGACGTCTTTGTACCAGAATCTATTCTCAAGCACCCCGTCTCTCCAATTTGTTATGTGTTCATTTCTGCACAGGAAGAATATATATCTAAAATATACAAAAGTCAGCATTGAATAGAAGTCGATCAGAAGCCGACTGGACCGCTGGTCTGTATCTAATGTATTTGAGGATTAATAGTTCTATTTATTTACAAAATATTTGCCAATCTGTATCATGCATGCCTACCGATTTTATCTCCAGCATTTAACCAGCCAATTCATCAGAAATTCGGCCAGCCTCTATGTCTGTGAGAAAATCTGCACCCCTAAAACATTTCAGCTTTGTCTAACGTGAGACCGACCAATAAATGTTTAAAAATTCCAACCATCGGCGGCCTGGGTGGCTCCGTTCTTTAGCGTCTGCCTTCCACTGAGGTCATGATCCCAGGGTCCTGGCATGGAGCCCTGCATCCGGCTCCCTGCTCAGTGGAGAGCCTGCTTCTCTCTCTCTCTCTCTCTCTCCTCCTGCTCGTGCTCTGTCAAATAAATAAAATCTTAAAAAAAAAAAAAAATTCCAACCATCTCAGTTAGTTCTTTCTCTCTCCCTCTCTCCCTCCAACATGTTACTTGCATGAACACACACATACACAAAACTATTTGAGTTTGATTTTTCCTAAATTAGCCATTTTTATCACATCCTTCTGAAAAGTAACTAAGTGACACAGTGTTGCCTGCAGAAATGGATTTTGTGGGTTTTTGAAAACACTGGCTTCAGGGAAATAAGGATATGGAACAGGTTGGGACCATGTCCACAAAATGGGGCTGAGTAAAATCCTATCAGGTTTGGTTGGCGTTTAAATAGTTTTTCCAAGACCAACACACCATTTCTCTTACCTCTTCTCCACCACCTTTGTCCACGTTGGAATTACGGAAAATGAGCAAGTTCACCAGCAAGTCATGAGCAAAATGCTTCACTGACCCTTTGCACTCTGCAATGTTATAGTTTTATGTTTAAAGGTAGACTCTTCAGGGAAAACATCATTAAGTGCATTTTTATTTCAAGTTATTCATTTATCTGCTATTCACTTATCCCAATAATCTATAAACTCTTTTTTTTTTTTTAAAGATTTTATTTATTTATTTGACAGAGAGATTACAAGCAGGCAGAGAGGCAGGCAGAGAGAGAGGAGGAAGCAGGCTCCCCGCTGAGCAGAGAGCCCGATGCGGGGCTCGATCCCAGGACTCTGAGATCATGACCTGAGCCGAAGGCAGCGGCTTAACCCACTGAGCCACCCAGGCGCCCCTAAACTCTGTCTTTTAATTGTTCATCTATTAAAATTTCTTTTTTATTATCTTTCTGTCCTTGGTTCCTGTACTATTTTCCTTTTATCATTATTCTCATTTAAAAGTGATGTGTTTATTGAATATGGTGTGTTGAGACTTCCATAGGACCTGGTGCATGGCTGATTTTCACTCTCTGATCACTCTTAAGATTTTTCTCTTTCTCTGATGATCTGTAGTTATTCTGTGATGCGTTTATGGGTAGATTTATCTCTATTGAGGCTATTTTATGCGGTGTACCCTCTTCCTGAATTCCAAAATTCTTTACTCTTCAAATATTTACTCTTTGCCATTCTCTTCTTCTCTTTTCCTAGAAATTTTAACGTGGAAGATATTGATCCTTTCTTACTTTGTGTGTTTGGCTTATGATTTCTTGTGCGTGTTTGATGTAAGTTGTGTTTTTATTTCTCTATTAAAGCATCTTAAGAATACTCACATTGAAGTCTCTGTCATATTGTCCTATGAAGTAAATGTCACGTGGGTTAAATTCACATTCTGACTGTTGATTTTGTTAGTGGTTTTTCTTAGCGTACAATTCAAGTGTGTGTTGGAATTTAGGTTTTTAGAAGGTGGGCAGGAAGATTCTGTTTAGATCTTTATTTCTCTCCCCTCTCTATTCTCCCTCATTATACCTAATGGCTGCTGCCTCCCTGTAGCACCTGCCAGGCCCACCGTCCAGACCAAAATCCACAGCATTCCCCTTTCTCACAAGCTGCGGTGATGCACAGGACACTGCACATTAGATCCCCGATGCAGTACTTGACCCTGAAAACTTGCCTAGTATGGCAGGGTTGTTGCTATCTAGAACATTTCCAGTAACTGTGGCAGGAAAAGAAAGAGTGTGGAAGAGCACATACTGGCTTTAGAAGCTTCCTTTTGGAAACGAGACACATGACTTGTGCTTCCATGGCCCTGTTGCAATTCTTCTGACCACAACTGGTCTTCTGACCACAACCGTTTGACAGTGTAGTGAAATATAACCCTCCCACAAGATGGGAAACCAGAGACTGGTCATTAGGAACACAATGTTTCAGGTTTCCCCTGCCCAACACCAAACATCTGTCTTTCTCTCCTTTCTCCAGGCTGATATACTCAACCCTCGCCAGAGGAGACTTAAAAGTTCCATCCAATCACTGCTCAAAGCCAGGCTCTCCGAGTGACACACAATAGTTTCTAAGTTTCTACCGCATAGAGAGATGAGGCTTTTCTTGATCTGGAGACTCAGGAACTAAAAGAGACAAAGTATCTGCTTCTCATACTCCCAGAAGATAGTGGGAAAGGATAACACTGGTGTACTTGCTTTTGCCGAAAGAGGGAAAAAAGAGAGAGAAATTGAGAAACACACACACACACACACACACAGAAGGCACTAGGAACTAGCAAATTTAAACTCCCGCTGAGCAAATGCCATGAGGAGCTCAAATGCCAGGGGTGGGATGTGCTGTGCTGACCTCCCAGCCCACTGCTTTCCACACCCTTTGATTCAACTCAGCAGAGGGCCTCCTTTTTTTCTTTACCATCCTTGGTCACAACTTGAGAGAGCATTGAAGAATATGCCTTCCTTGAGAGCCAAGCTTCTCAGCCAGCTTCCCTCCAATGGAAGAATGGGCGCTGTCTCAGTCTGTTCAGGCTGCTATAACAGAATACCATAGACTGGGCGGCCTATAAACAGAAATTTATTTCTCACAGTTGTGGAGGCTGGGAAGTCCAAGATCAAGGCACTGGCAGATTCAGTGTCTGGTGAAGGCCCTCTTCACAAGCCAGAAGGGGAAGGGATCTCTCTCCAGTCTCTTTTATAAGGGCATGGATCTCACTCATGAGATCTCGGTCCTTACAACCTAATTGCCTTCCAAAGGCCCCACCTCCGAGTGCCATCGCATTGGGGATTAGGTTTCAAACTATGACTAAGCAGCAGGTATCTATGTGGCTTATTAAGTATCAATCATAGTCTCTATCAGTCTAAGCTGATGCCTCTTTGTGCTGTATAATTCTCTCAAAAACTTAGGCATCTTGTTATCTATCCCATCCATTTTCTTGTTCCATGCCCCACAGCCAGTGTAAGTGCAGCTACCATGTGCTCATAAGGCCTCTGTGGGAAAGCCACACACAGTCTCTTTTTCTTGAGCCATTTGCTCCAACTATTTACTCGGAGAATGTTAATCTATTCAGAAAGTTTAACAACCAGCGTGATCAACATGCTCTTTACTTGGTCCTTACCTTAAGACCGAGTCTTCATTAGCCTCTGACGTTCCAGGAATTTCTCAATTTTATCTTTTGAAGCTTCAGTCTGACATGTACTTCTCTTTTCAACCTACAGGTCCCTGAATATATAGACGATCTCTATTCTTTTTCATTCTTGCTTGCAAATTAGCCGATATTGTCCTGATCTTGTCTCTTTCTTGTAATAAACTTTCAAATGCAGTCAACAATAGCCAATGCATGCTTCTAAAAACTTGTTTTCCCATAAAGCTACACATTGATTAGGCATATAATTTGCCTTCTAAGTTAACACAGGCAACCATTTTACTAAGTAATTTGCCACTACATAACATGGATTACTGTCCTTCTAACCTCCATTATCAGTTTCCTTGCAAACTAATGCTTACCCCATAAACCAAAGCCACATATTTAAGGTTGTTTGCTAAAATAGCACTCCAATCCTGATTCCAATTTCTGTTTCCATCAGATGCATCTGATTACACTGCAGGAGTAGACAACCCTAGAATTTCAGTGGCTTCAAACAACAAATGTTTATTCCTGTGCCCCATTTTTATGTCCATCACAGATGGGATGGTGGCACTGATCCCCATCATTGTTGTCCTTACCCTGGGCTACAGCCTGATAAGAAGAGTCACTCTCTGAAACATCACCAATAACCACAGCAAAAGGGAAGAAGAGCTTGTGAAGCATGACTCTAAAAACTTCTGCCTAAAAGGGACAGACATCACTTCTGCTCCCACAAGTCACACAAGATAGGTAAGTCTAATCCTCAGGTAGGAAGCAGAGCTTGGTTTGGTGGAAAATGTTAGAATTTATCAAGTCAAAGAAATATACTTACTATTTCTAAAAGAGATAAAGCCAGGCTTGCAAATTTTAGCAGGGAACTGGAAAATATGAAATGATGTAAGAACTACAAATAAAAGTATGCTGGATTCTATGACTGAAACATTCAAGTGAAATTAGGAGCTAGAGGAACAGGTTTAAGAGCAGATCAAGCCAGACTTAAGACTTTGAACTAGAAAGAAATATCTATGCAGCACATTACACAGACAGACAAAGATAGGTTAAGAATCACAGAGCATGTTTTAAATTAAAGTCAGCAGCAAACAACATTCTCAAGGAAGAAAGAAAATGAACACATAATGGAAGGTCAGAGATGCTAGAAGAAATAAAGAATAAATAAAGTGAAAAGTAAAAGACTTAATCTAAATAAGCACTCTAAAACAAGTGACAATAATGTCTTCTGGGATTTATTTTCTATACAAAGAGAAATAAAATACATAACAGCCATAGTTTTGAGGTTAGTTTTAACACTGGACTTTAATAAATTAAGAATGCATATTATAACTTCCAGAGTAAAAATTAAATAATAAAAATAGCGTATGACTTTAAATAGTGGGAAAATATGATCATAAAAATTATCAGTCCAAAAAGAAGTAAAAAGGAAAAAACAAAAGACACATAAAATGGGTTCAACAAATAGAATATATATAATAAGGGAGAATTTTAACCCAAATATATTCCTAATTATATTAAGTGTAAGCAGATGAAAAGATTCAGATAGAGACAAAGACTTTCAGATTGGATTAAAAAAACAATAACAATGATAACAACTTTAAATTATTCATAAGAGACATGCAATGTAAGAAATCAGAGGAAAAAAATCAGTAATAACAAGAAAAATGTACCATGCAGAAATTAAGCAAAAGAAAGTTTTTCTTCATTATGATAAAATGTATAATTATCAGAAGTATAAAAAAATTTTACATTTGTGTATACATGTTATTGTGGCTCCAGAAATTTTTAAAAATATACACACGTATTTTTAAAATTAATTAATTAAAATTAAATTAAAAATTTATGCATCTACAAAGAGAAGTGAGAAACACACCATCATAATGGGAGATTTTAACACTCTCAACAGACAAAATATTAATAAGCATATATAAAATTTAAACAGCATAATTAATATTAACTAATGGAGACAGAACTATAAATATATAACCCTGCACCCAGCAATGATGACTGTATCTTCTTTTCAAGCAAATTTGAAACCTTTATAAAATTTGGCCATATGCTGAGGCACAAAGAAGGTCTTAACAAATTTCAAAGACATGAAAGAGTACACAGGATGTTCACTAATCAAAGTGTAATTAATCAAGAAATAAAACAGAACAAAATAAGTATAATCCACATATATTAGAATTTAGAAATACATATTTAGGTGACCTATGGTGAAAGAAGACTTTACAGTGGAAATTAAAAATATTTAACTGATGGGGGAACCTGGATGGCTCAATTGGTTGAACCTGGGACTCTTGATTTTGGCTCAGGTCATGATCTCGGTTTGGTGGGATGGAGCCTCACCTCTGCCTCCATGCTCAGCTCAGTAGGGCATCTGCTCAAAATTCTCTCTCTCCCTCTCTGCTCCTCCTCCCCTCTGTGCACACACACTCTCTCTCTCTCTTTAAAGTAAAAACAAAAGCGAAAATGAACTTTTGGGACTTCATGAAGATAAAAGCCTTCTGCACAGCAAAGGAAACAGCCAACAAAACAATGAGGCAACCCATGGAATAGGGGAAGATATTCGCAAATGACACTACAGACAAAGGGCTGATGTCCAAGATCTATAAAGAACTCCTCAAACTCAACACTCAAAAAACAGATAATCACATCAAAAAATGGGCAGAAGACATGGACAGACACTGTCCATAAGAAGACATACAAATGGCTAACAGACACGTGAAACAATGTTCATCATCATTAGCCATCATGGAGATTCAAACCAAAACCACATTGAGATACCACCTTACACCAGTTAGAATGGCCAAAGTTAATAAGACAAGAAATAATAAGTGTTGGAGAGGATGTGGACTAAGGGGAACCCTCTTACACTGTTGGTGGGAGAGCAAGTTGGTGCAGACACTTTGTAAAACAGTGTGGAGATACCTTAAGAAATTAAAAATAGCTACCCTATGACCCTGCAATTGCCCTATTGGGTATTTACCCCAAAGATACAAATGTCATGGGAAGAAGGGCCATATGTACCCCAATGTTCATAGCAGCAATGGCCATAATCGCCAAACTGTGGAAAGAGCCAAGATCCCCTTCAACAGACAAATGGATAAAGAAAATATGGTCATATATACAATGGAGTATTATGCTGCCTCCATCAGAAAGGATGAATATCCAACTTTGTATCAACATGGATGGGACTGGAGGAGATTATGCTGAGTGAAATAAATCAGCAGAGAGAGTCAGTTATTACATGGTTTCACTTACTTGTGGAACATAAGGAATAACATGGAGGACATTAGGAGAAAGAAAGGAAAAGTGAATTTGGGGAAATCAGAGAGGGAGATGAAGTATGAGAGACTGTGAACAGAAATTCAGTTAAAGAATAGCAAATTGCCCAGATAACCTAGGGTGGGGGTAGGGAAGTAAAAAAATCAATAAGATGGAATACAAAAAAGTAAACTAAGAAATATAATTATAAGCTAAACAAGATCAACAAGGCTTTGAAAAACTGACAAACCTGATAAACTCTACTCCCCCAAAATAAATGGAGAAGCACACACACACCCAAGCACCCATGCAATATTGGAAATGAAGAAGGGACTATCACCACAGATCTTGCAGATACTAAAAGAATAAAAAGAGAAAATAATGAGTCACTTTGTATGAATAAGTTTTTAATGTTACCTACTTAATTGGCATAGCTTTGTGAATTATGAGGTACACACCCTTGTACTCACTTCACAGATCAAAAGAACCTGAGCAGCTCCCAGAAGCTCCCAGTGTGTCTAATGGTAATCACAGCTCTCTTCCTCTGAATTTCTGTGATTGACTTTTAGCTCATTAAAATTTCAGCCTTTCTTCTTTTCCAATACAAACATTTTAGATGATAAAATCCTTCCATTTTTCATTACCATTAGTTGAATATATTTTTAAAGATGTATTTATTTTATATGTTTATTTAATTTTTAAAATTTTATTTTATTTTTTCAGTGTTCCAAGATTCCTTGTTTATGCACCACACCCAGTGCTCATGCAATACGTGCCCTCCTTAACACCTACCACCAGGCTCACCCATCCTTCTACCCTCTCCCTTCCAAAACCCTCAGTTTATTTCTCAAAGTCCACAGTCTCTCGTACTTCCATAAAGTGGGCTATAGGGAGCCAAGACAAAGGAAGGGAGATAGAGAAATAAGTGAGAGTGGGAGGAAGGGGAAAGTCAGAAGAGTGGCTCTAGAACCCTCAGATGGGAGGTACCAAAGACTGTTAATATCCCTGTGGGATGGTCCAGTTGAAAAAGAAGAAGCAAACAAAGCTGGAGGGTGAGTATAAGAATCCAAGAATCAAAGGATATGAGAGAGGGGCACCTGGGTGGCTCAGTTGGTTGAGCGGACAACTCTGGCTTTAGGCTCAGGTCATGATTTCAGAGTCTTGGATCAAGCCCCACATGGAGCTTCATGCTCAGCATGGAGCCTGCTTGTGGATTCTCTCTCTCTCTCTCCTCTTCCTCCTCCTCCTCTATATTCTCCCTGCTTGCTTCCTCTCTCTCTCCCTCCCGCCCCAAAATAAATAACTAAATCTTTTAAAAAGGATATGAGAGAGCTAAAAGCGATGGGACTTGGAAGTGAAAAGATGGAGAAATTTCTAGCTAATGATTTCAATGTTTAAGCAAAATGTGAATCCAAGTTAAGAGTGGCAATGAAAGTATAGGAAGAAGGAATGAGAAATTTATGGAGAAAAGAAAAAGAACAAAACAGTTAAACCAAAAAGTCAGAAAGCAATTTATAAGACAAATCCAGCTGAGTTGTCAGTCAGAGTCAAGTGTCCCTTTTGAATTTTGTATGATTTCTTTAAAGGGAAACCAGTTGGCCCGACTGCATCTCTCTCCCCCTGCAATGAGCATCTGTCTGTATGTAAGCACAGTACTTGTGGTTGGATGCTGAGTCATCATAGACTGGGGTTTTACCAGGCAAAAATGACAGAAGGAGCAAAAAGAAGGTTAAGGAGGATGCAACTGAGGAATAATCAGATAAGGCACAAGCTCTGAGTTGCATAAGGAAGATCATGAAAACAGGAAAGAGGGGTTAGATAGTAAGAAAGTATTGGGGTAGATTAACCGGAGATGATTAATCGATGAGAATTTTTACAGTAAGATTATCTATGTCCATGAGCTGTTAAGAAGGGAAGTGTTGCAGAATTGGGATAAACTGAGGATTTCAAAGGCAGTACAGTTTCTCCCAATGACAAGTTCTCGGTTGGACTATGGGAGTGGAAGGCTAGCAGGGGAGGGAAGCAAAGGATGATGGGAGAAATATTGGTCAAGGAACTGAGAGGCCAGCATGCTGGATGGGACATGTCCCAGGATATCCAAGTCACTGGAAGGGATGGTATGAGTCAGGAAGAAGGAGAAAGCTCTAGTGAGGAAGCTCTCACCAAATGAGGGAGAGTGGCCGGGAGCTCAGTAGAGAGCAAAGAGGGAGAGAGGAGAATTATTACACTGGCTGGAGACCATCTGCCCATCCGATCAACCCTGCACTGGTTCTGTGCCCCCAGACACTCCCAGATGCATTACTTCAAGGGATCCCTTGCCTTGTGGTTTCTTGTTCGACCACTGGAGAGCCTCTCATGAGATTGGAGGCAAGGAGGCCTGGATATCTATTCCCCAGATTGGATGAGGCCGACTGTCCCTTGGCTAAAGGTCACCAATCATTGAAGACAGACAATCCTACAAGATTCTCCCATTCCAGGTTTTGATAATAACTCCTTCCTTCCTCCTTTGAGGTGGCCTCTGGTTTTAGCTCCAGGTTCCTGCACTATTCTGTGTGGTTTCTCTACGCCCTATTTGTATTTTTCTGAATGCTCCCTTTTTAAAGCCTTCTTTGAATGTTCCTACTTTGAGTGTGCCATCTGTTTCCTTGCTGGTACTCTGACTGATACCATGATAGAATCCAACAGTGTGAGCATGGAGTTTTGGAGAGATAGATAGATAGAGAAGGAGGAGGAGGGAGGAAGGAAGGAAGGAGAGGAAGGAAGGAAGGAAGGAAAGGGAAGGGGAGGGGAGGGGAGGGGAGGAAGAGGGGAAGGGAAGGGAGGAAGGAAGGAAGGAAGATAGCAAGGAAGAAAAAGAGACCAATGATCCAGAAGTGGTGATGAGAATTAAAAGGACACCTGCCCCACCACGTGACTCAGAAATATGTGGTGCAAGGAAGAGAAAAATAGTGCATCTGATTGGAAGGCTCTAGGGAAAGCAATTTCCTTAGTGACCTGCCAGACATCTGGTAGAAGTCAGTAGTTGAAAGAATGAAAAAAAAAAAAAGATTTGATGGTGGAGAGGAATATGGAACAAATTAGAGGAAGGCTGTCAGATTTCTTAGCCCTATAGATCTATGAACCATTCTGATAAGAATTAATTCCCTTTGAGACAGAGGAGTAATGACCCCAAAGGTAATTCAGACACTATCAGAGCTGCCTCCTCAGTTTCAGAGAAGAGGGCCATTGTCTCGGTTTCAATAGGCAAGATGGCAATCACCTGGAACCTTGGGAATATGACCCTTGCCCAGCAGAGCAACAGAGGCAGGACCTCCACCCCACTGGGTCCGGAAAGCAGAGCACTGAAATAAAGAGCATCTTGAATCTTAATATCTAATGATATTTACTTGCTTAGGACCCATCACCCATTCCTTCTTCACGATTTCTCCTTTTTGAAATGGAAATGTGTATTCCATGACTGTCCCACCATTGTATTTTGGAAGTACATGACTTACCTGGTTTCATAGGTTTGCAGCTTGAAAGAAATTTGCCTCAGGATGAATCATACCTTGGGTCTCACTCATTTTGATTTAGATTATATTTAGACTTTAGACTTTATACTCTAGAGTTAAGGCTGATGTATGTTAAGATTGTGGGGGGCAAGCTGTTAGGATGGAATTAATGTATTTTGCATGAAAAAAGGAATGGATAGGGATTGGGGGGGCAGAAATGGAATGTTCCTGTCCCTCTAAAATTCATGTTGATGTCCTAATCCCCAATGTGATGGTATCTGGAGGTGGGAACTTTGGGAGGTGATTAGGTTTAAGCGAGGCTAGGAGAGTGGGGCCCCCACAATGGAACTGATGCCTTTCTAAGAAGAAGGGACTGGAGCTGATTCTCTCTTCTGTGCAAGACACAGTGAGAAGGCAGCTGTCCACAAGCCAGGAAGAAAGTTCTCACCAGGAATAGAATCTACCAGCACCTTGATCTTGGATTCCCCAGGCTCTAGAACTGAGAGATATAAATGTCTATTGTTTAAACACTCAATTTATGGTACTTTGTTATATCAGTTTAGGCTGACTAAGATAGAGGGGAGATGGCCAGTCAAAGAGTAGTGACAGAAATGGAAGGGAAGTTTGCAGCTTGGGACAGATTAAGGGTATACAGGAAACATAAAGGAGATTTCAGGCAGTAATGAATGTCTGTAGAGCTTCGGACTTCTGAGGATGACCAAAGCAAACAGGGAATCAAGGCAAACAGGATTGGAGACAGAGGGGCTTTGCGTTCTAGCATTGCATTATGACCTCAAACACTTCAATTATTGATCTTGCAATTGGCCATTTGGGTCATAAGCAGTTTTTTTGGCAGGCACCAGGACAAGGTCACTCTTGTAGGCTTTGGTCAGTGGTCTAACTACAGATAAAGGGCACTCCTCTCAGAAGGCAAAGATTATTCTGCAAGTGCTAGAAATCTTTTTAAAGTGGAAGAGACTGGGATGTGTTCAAAGCTGATGGGAAGGAGATCAAAACAAGCAAAGGATTTAAGACACAGGACAAGAGGGCAATTGGTCAAGAGAAGTCCGAGAGGCAACCGGATCCTGAGCGTGGGTGATTGGATGTCTTTCATTCTGGCAGGAAGGAAACATTTTGCTAAGATGTCCCAGGATCTGATGAGAATAACAGGTAATTTACTATGCATGCTAATTACTCACAGTGAATCTGTAATGGCACACTAAAGTAACAAGCTCTGGGCTGGACAGGTCTGTATCCTTCTCTGTGTATTTTTCGTTTCCAGTTTGACCTGCCCTGGGATCTCTGTTTCTTTCTTTTTGGCCACTATGAATGTTACCAGTGGTTCTTACCTGTGAGTAGAGCCATGCAAGACTGCATGTCTTCTTTGTATCTGGACACTCAAGGCAAAAATTAGGGTTTCTTCTCTGCCCTCTTTTGGTCCAGCAGAAACATTCTCCATGTTATGGTGATACTAAAGATGTTAAAGTTCCTGTGGTGGGGAGGGGGGATGTCCTTAACTGTTTTGACTCCAGACATTGTAGTGTGATGCCTCCTGTAGAATAAACACCATCACACATGCCCAAGCATTATCGACTGGGAAGGTCACTAGTTACACTAGCTCCACTAAAGCAGTAATCATCTGCACACTGTGAACAGGGACAGGTGGGTCAAAATCAAAAGATCAGAGGGACAAACAAAATCGAATGAAGGAAGTAGTGGTGTTTTCCTAAATGATCTGAAAATCAGAAACCAAGTCCAAAGTAAATCCAGAGAGATCCCATGTCCAAAGGAGGCAGCCCAGGGTCATGTTACAAAATAAGAGTGAAAAATAAATGGGGAAAGGACAAGAAAAGCTTTCTCAGCTTGTCTACAAAGACCTTCTGCAGGCATAGATCCATGAGGAGGAAAGAGAAAGTCCCCAAGATCCAGGAGAAAGGGAAAAGTAACACTGATACTAGTTTGGGAAGGAAGAGAAGAATGCGAGAGATCTGAGAGATGACAACATAGGAGAGTACCTGGCACCCCCTCTTGAGCACAGACCAGTGACCATTTCCAAATGATTTCTGGGACAAAGGCTATTAACATTCTACCATTGGTTAAAGGGAAACCTATTAAGAAGCAGCTCAGCGGCGTGTCTGCTATTCCATGGGAATAGTCCTGTTCCCCTACCACAACGACCTGAATACACACACACATTTCACATAGTGAACCCCTCATATAACTTGATTCATGTGCATAACCAGGGGCATATTTCCTCTGAACAAAATGTCTCCCACCCAGGGGACTGAAGGTGACGCTGATCGGAGAGCAGAAAAGGTTCTTTGATCTCTGAGACTCCGAGATGCTGAGGTGGAGCAGCCCGGGAAGGGAACAGACTCCCAGGTCACCAGGCGCGTTTTGGGGCGGGGTGTTGAGGTTGGGAGGTCCACGGCCAATTCCAGGACAAAGGGGACCGCTCTGGGGCAGCTGGCCGGCCTGTGTTTCAACAGTGACACCATGTGGCAGCAACGGCTACAGGGTCAGCAGAAGACCATTAGACTTCTGTTTTTCTCTCTGCCACAACTGATTATTGACCCGGACTGCGGACGCCTCAATCACAGCCCCTGAGGGTGTCTTACCTGCGCGACCGCGCATGCGTGATCTGCGTCGGGGCGCTGCCGGGAGCAGGACGCCTGCGCAGAGAAGGGAGAGCTTCGCAGGTTGAGAGGACCAGGTCCAGTTGGAAGAAGCAAAGAGACATACCCGCTCTGCACCACTGCTAAACCAGGTGACTCCAGCCCTCCAGCAGGTCTTACTTCACACAGTTCTTCCAGGGCTTAGCTGTGTGACGTCAGAGACATTCTTCAAGCCGTCTGAATGTCCGTCTCCATATCCGCCAATGGTGATGAGGGACGGGATCACTGTGACCGTCGCAGCCATGATTCCACGCTGTGAAGTCTCACATCTTTTCTCCGCTTCTCGGGGCGTGTTGAAATGATGCTTTGGGCATCAGCATGAGAAGAACAAGCCAAGATTGGAATTGGCTACATTTCTGAATTGTTTATAACTATGACAAATTTGGATTAAACTTTATGAAAGGGAAATGATTAGATCAATATGGTAAATTCATATTAAGAAATATTACGGAGTTATTAAAAATGAAGCCTTTGGTGAATTTCAGTGATTTTAGAGATTTCTGATAGAATAATATGAAGTGAAAAAGGAAGTACATAAAGCTTCATATGTAATTTAACGAAGATCACAATTCATATATAGAATTCACATATGCATATATGCATCAATATGGAATTCACAGAGGCTTAAAGAGATACAAAACTCTTTTTTTAAAGATTTTATTTATTTATTTGACAGAGATCACAAGTAGGCAGAGAGGCAGGCAGAGTGAGAGGGGGGAAGCAGGCTCGCTGCTGAGTGGAGAGCCTGATGTGGGACTCGATCCCAGGACTCTGGGATCATGACCTGAATTGAAGGCAGAGGCTTTAATCCACTGAGCCACCCAGGCTCCCCGAGATCCAAAACTCTTAATAATGTATCTTTCGTGGTTTTTTAAAGTGCCTGGGGGCATATTCTGATTTTATCTTCGTTAAGTAAAACACTTTGAAAATGAAATTAAATAATAGCACTACTTTATAGCTTTCTCAATTTCATACATACAGTGAGACCTTAAGTCTCACTTTCCTCTGATATAACTTGATTCATGTACATAACCAGGTGCATATTTCCTCTGAACAAAATGTCTCCCACCCAGGGGACTGAAGGTAAGCTGATCTGAGAGAAGAAAAGCTTTGATCCTTGAGACTCAGAGATGCTGCAGCTGAGTGGCCCGAGGTTGGATCAGACTCTCAGGTCACCAGGAGAGATTAGGGCCACCATCCTAAAAGATTAGGGCTTCATCTTGCCATAAGAGATTAGGGCTTCCACTTCTTCCCATTAAAGTGGGAGCATCAACACTCACACTTTAATGTATAGAAGATGTTCCATATTTCTTCCAAATGTATGTCCATTAGTTCTTGGCTACATTCTAGTGGATACCAATCCCAGATTCTGAAGTGGATACTAGAATTGTGCCAGATAGATGATTTGCAAATACTTTCTTCCATGGTGTGGATTGTGTTTTCACCTTTTGGAAAATGCCCTTTGCAGCAGAAAGTTGAGAATTTCACAATTTTTCCTTGTGCTTTTGATGTCATATCTAAGAGATTTTATCCACGAAATCTTTTTAAAGCAGCCAGAAGCAACAAAATGCTATATACTGGAGTGTTTTTCCTTCTTGGGTACCTGTTTCCTTTTTCCTGGTTTCTTGCAAAATGCCTGATGAGGATCCTAATTTTGCAGCACCTGTTTGGGGACCTCCTGTGGTAGGTATCTGCTGTGTCACCATCTTTGCCCCCACCCTCCCAGCTTGTCATCACACTGTGAGAGCCTCTCTGTGTCTTCTCTTGCCAAGTCCAGTCTCCAGCAAATCTCTCGGTCTTTTATTGGCTTCTGGCCAATAGAAGATAAACCAGTTGACCTACAATAATCATCTCACCCAATGCCATCTTGACCACTAGCAAGACAATACTTTCTATTATCATGCAAAATAGCTTGACTCTTCTTTAGCCCACATTCTGCACCAGGTTCTGGATGGATATTACTCTGCATAACAAGAATTCCACTAAAGCATTTGCCATGTGCCCAAACTCTCCAAAATGTGAGTTCCTACCAAACATTAATTCTGCCCCCACTCTTGGAATGGGAAGAACATTGCAATTTTAAAAACAGCACGTTATTATTTTTACACATCATGTGTCTTTTACAGGGCGGGGGTTGGGGGTAGGTAGTGGCTCATGGCAAAAAGGGAAGTAATTTCATCCTGTGTCTATGCAGGCGTCCTCAGTGCAGTACAGTTTGGGGGCAACATCCCATCTTGGGGGGGAGGGAGTCTCCTGACGGAAGCACTGACAGCTGGCAGATGGCCCAGGCACAGTGCTAGTGCGTTCACTTGGGCCTTTGCAGACATCATGAAAATACTTACAAGACATTTTTATCTTTTATCTGGACATAAGGAGGATACAAGAAGTATATAAATAGAGAGTACCTGTTTGGGAATGCATGTAAGACACCCCACTGTGATTTGCAGATACAGAGTTTCAGATCCCAGACATGTGGGGTTAAATTAAGGGAAAAGAGGAAATTTCAACAACACTACAGAGCTTGCAAATGGATGGTCTCATGCAAAATTAAACCCCTAGATGGGATTCAGAGGCAGATTCTGGTCATTTCTAATTTAATGAAATAATAAAATGGGTAAATTTTTAATTTTTTATAATGACTTCTTGTAAAACCCAGAATTAAGCTTTATAAATTCCAGGCAATAACTCATCACTTAGGGGCACCTGGGTGGCTCAGTCGGTTAAGTGGCTGCCTTACCTCAAGTCATGATCCCAGGGTCCTGGGATTGAGGCCCGAGTTGGGCTCCCTGGCCAGCTCTCTGCCCAGCAGAGAGCCTGCTTCTCCCTCTCCCTATGCCTGCCACTCTGCATACTTGTGCTCTCTCTCTGTCAAATAAGTAAAAACCATTTAAAAATTAATAACATCAATTAAACATGATAGAATATCTTGAGGATCGTATTTATTGATTTCTCAACTTATTGAAGTACAATTACATTTACTATGATGCCTCCAAGGCTAGACAAAATATGAAAGACTGACAATTGAGAGGTTGACATAAAATTAAATAAGTCAATATGCCCTATCATGTACTTGAAAGCAGTAAGAAGAAAATTAGTTGCATTAAACGCATCCTGTCATTTCATCTTATCTTGAGGAAACTGTACTCTGGAGTATTTTGTGGAAAAATATAAAAATCATAGAGATATGGACATTTCTTTTTTTTTAATGTTTAATTTTATTTTTTATGAACATATATTTTTATCCCCAGGGGTACAGCTCTGTGAATCGCCAGGTTTACACACTTCACAGCACTCACCATAGCACATACCCTTCCCAATGTCCATAACACCACCCCCCTCTCCCAAACCCCCTCCCCCAGCAACCCTCAGTTTGTTTTGTGAGATTAAGAGTCACTTATGGTTTGTCTCCCTCCCAATCCCATCTTGTTTCATTTACTCTTCTCCTACCCCCTTAACCCCCCATGTTACATCTCCTCTCCCTCATATCAGGGAGATCATATGATAGTTGTCTTTCTCCGATTGACTTATTTCGCTAAGCATGATACCCTCTAGTTCCATCCACATCGTCGTGAATGGCAAGATTTCATTTCTTTTGATGGTTGCATAGTATTCCATTGTGTATATATACCACATCTTCTTTATCCATTCGTCTGTTGATGGACATCTAGGTTCTTTCCATAGTTTGGCTATTGTAGACATTGCTGCAATAAACATTCAGGTGCACGTGCCCCTTCGGATCACTGCGTTTGTATCTTTAGGGTAAATACCCAGTAGTGCAATTGCTGGGTCATAGGGTAGTTCTATTTTCAACATTCTGAGGAACCTCCATGCTGTTTTCCAGAGTGGTTGCACCAGCTTGCATTCCCACCAACAGTGTAGGAGGGTTCCCCTTTCTCCGCATCCTCGCTAGCATCTGTCATTTCCTCACTTGTTAATTTTAGCCATTCTGACTGGTGTGAGGTGATATCTCATTGTGGTTTTGATTTGTATTTCCCTGATGCCGAGTGATACGGAGCATTTTTTCATGTGTCTGTTGGCAATCTGGATGTCTTCTTTGCAGAAATGTCTGTTCATGTCTTCTGCCCATTTCTTGATTGGATTATTTGTTCTTTGGGTACTGAGTTTGCTAAGTTCTTTATAGATTTTGGACACTAGCCCTTTATCTGATATGTCGTTTGCAAATATCTTCTCCCATTCTGTCAGTTGTCTTTTGATTTTGTTAACTGTTTCCTTTGCTGTGCAAAAGCTTTTGATCTTGATAAAATCCCAAAAGTTCATTTTTGCCCTTGCTTCCCTTGCCTTTGGCGATGTTCCTAGGAAGATGTTGCTGCAGCTCAGGTCGAAGAGGTTGCTGCCTGTGTTCTCCTCAAGGATTTTGATGGATTCCTTTCTCACATTGAGATCCTTCATCCATTTTGAGTCTATTTTTGTGTGTCGTGTAAGGAAATGATCCAATTTCATTTTTCTGCATGTGGCTGTCCAATTTTCCCAACACCATTTATTGAAGAGGCTGTCTTTTTTCCATTGGACATTCTTTCCTGCTTTGTCAAAGATTAGTTGACCATAAAGTTGAGGGTCTATTTCTGGACTCTCTATTCTGTTCCATTGATCTATGTGTCTGTTTTTGTGCCAGTACCATGCTGTCTTGATGATGACAGCTTTGTAATAGAGCTTGAAGTCCGGAATTGTGGTGCCACCAACTTTGGCTTTCTTTTTCAATATTCCTTTGGCTATTTGAGGTCTTTTCTGGTTCCATATAAATTTTAGGATTATTTGTTCCATTTCTTTGAAAAAAATGGATGGTACTTTGATAGGAATTGCATTAAATGTGTAGATTGCTTTAGGTAGCATAGACATTTTCACAATATTTATTCTTCCAATCCAGGAGCATGGAACATTTTTCCATTTCTTTGTGTCTTCCTCAATTTCTTTCATGAGTACTTTATAGTTTTCTCTGTATAGATTCTTAGCCTCTTTGGTTAGGTTTATTCCTAGGTATCTTATAGTTTTGGGTGCAATTGTAAATGGGATGGATTCCTTAATTTCTCTTTCTTCTGTCTTGTTGTTGGTGTAGAGAAGTGCAACTGATTTCTGTGCATTGATTTTATATCCTGACACTTTACTGAATTCCTGTACAAGTTCTAGCAGTTTTGGAGTGGAGTCTTTTGGGTTTTCCACATATAGTATCATATCATCTGCAAAGAGTGATAGTTTGACTTCTTCTTTGCCGATTTGGATGCCTTTAATTTCCTTTTGTTGTCTGATTGCTGAGGCTAGGACTTCTAGTACTATGTTGAATAGCAGTGGTGATAACGGACATCCCTGCCGTGTTCCTGACCTTAGCGGAAAAGCTTTCAGTTTTTCTCCATTGAGAATGATATTTGCGGCAGGTTTTTCATAGATGGCTTTGATAATATTGAGGTATGTGCCGTCTATCCCTACACTTAGAAGAGTTTTGATCAGGAAGGGATGCTGTACTTTGTCAAATGCTTTTTCAGCATCTATGGAGAGTATCATATGGTTCTTGTTCTTTCTTTTATTAATGTGTTGTATCACATTGATTGATTTGCGGATGTTGAACCAACCTTGCAGCCCTGGAATAAATCCCACTTGGTCGTGGTGAATAATCCTTTTAATGTACTGTTGAATCCTATTGGCTAGTATTTTGGTGAGAATTTTTGCATCTGTGTTCATCAAGGATATTGGTCTGTAGTTCTCTTTTTTGATGGGATCCTTGTCTGGTTTTGGGATCAAGGTGATGCTGGCCTTATAAAATGAGTTTGGAAGTTTTCCTTCCATTTCTATTTTTTGGAACAGTTTCAGGAGAATAGGAATTAATTCTTCTTTAAATGTTTGGTAGAATTCCCCCGGGAAGCCGTCTGGCCCTGGACTTTTGTTTGGAGATTTTTGATGACTGTTTCAATCTCCTTACTGGTTATGGGTCTGTTCAGGCTTTCTATTTCTTCCTGGTTCAGTTGTGGTAGTTCATATGTCTCTAGGAATGCATCCATTTCTTCCAGATTGTCAAATTTGTTGGCGTAGAGTTGCTCATAGTATGTTCTTATAATTGTCTGTATTTCTTTGGTGTTCGTTGGGCTCTCTCCTCTTTCATTCATGATTTTATTTATTTGGGTCCTTTCTCTTTTCTTTTTGATAAGTCTGGCCAGGTGTTTATCAATCTTATTAATTCTTTCAAAGAACCAGCTTCTAGTTTCATTGATTTGTTCTATTGTTTTTTTTTTTTGTTTCTATTTCATTGATTTCTGCTCTGATCTTTATGATTTCCCTTCTCCTGCTGGGTTTAGGGTTTCTTTCTTGTTCGTTCTCCAGCTCCTTTAGGTGTAGCGTTAGGTTGTGTACCTGAGACCTTTCTTGTTTCTTGAGAAAGGCTTGTACCGCTATATATTTTCCTCTCAGGACTGCCTTTGTTGTGTCCCACAGATTTTGAACCGTTGTGTTTTCATTATCATTTGTTTCCATGAATTTTTTCAATTCTTCTTTAATTTCCTGGTTGACCCATTCATTCTTTAGAAGGATGCTGTTTAGTCTCCATGTATTTGGGTTCTTTCCAAATTTCCTCTTGTGATTGAGTTCTAGCTTCAGAGCATTGTGGTCTGAAAATGTGCAGGGAGTGATCCCAATCTTTTGATACCGGTTGAGACCTGATTTAGGACTCGGGATGTGATCTATTCTGGAGAATATTCCATGTGCACTAGAGAAGAATGTGTATTCTGTTGCTTTGGGATGAAATGTTCTGAATATATCTGTGATGTCCATCTGGTCCAGTGTGTCATTTAAGACCTTTATTTCCTTGTTGATCTTTTGCTTGGATGATCTGTCCATTTCAGTGAGGGGAGTGTTAAAGTCCCCTACTATTATTGTATTATTGTTGATGTGTTTCTTTGATTTTGTTATTAATTGGTTTATATAGTTGGCTGCTCCCACGTTAGGGGCATAGATATTTAAGATTGTTAGATCTTCTTGTTGGACAGATCCTTTGAGTATGATATAGTGTCCTTCCTCATCTCTTATTATAGTCTTTGGCTTAAAATCTAATTGATCTGCTATAAGGATTGCCACTCCTGCTTTCTTCTGATGTCCATTAGCATGGTAAATTGTTTTCCACCCCCTCACTTTAAATCTGGAGGTGTCTTTGGGTTTAAAATGAGTTTCTTGTAGGCAACATATAGATGGGTTTTGTTTTTTTATCCATTCTGATACCCTGTGTCTTTTGATTGGGGCATTTAGCCCATTCACATTCAGGGTAAGTATTGAGAGATATGAATTTAGTGCCATTGTATTGCCTGTAAGGTGACTGTTATTGTATATTGTCTCTGTTCCTTTCTGATCTACTACTTTTAGGCTCTCTCTTTGCTTAGAGGACCCCTTTCACTATTTCCTGTAGAGCTGGTTTGGTGTTTGCAAATTCTTTCAGTTTTTGTTTGTCCTGGAAGCTTTTAATCTCTCCTTCTATTTTCAATGATAGCCTAGCTGGATATAGTTTTCTTGGCTGCATGTTTTTCTCATTTAGTGCTCTGAATATATCATGCCAGCTCTTTCTGGCCTGCCAGGCCTCTGTGGATAAGTCTGCTGCCAATCTAATATTTTTATCATTGTATGTTACAGACTTCTTGTCCCAGGCTGCTTTCAGGATTTTCTCTTTGTCACTAAGATTTGTCAATTTTACTATTAGGTGACGGGGTGTGGACGTATTCTTTTTTTTTTTTAATTTATTTTTAATCATTTTTTTTATTTATTTTCAGCATAACAGTATTCATTGTTTTTTGTACCACACCCAGTGCTCCATGCAATCCGTGCCCTCTCTAATACCCACCACCTGGTTCCCCCAACCTCCCACTCCCCCACCTCTTCAAACCCTTCAGATTGTTTTTCAGAGTCCATAGTCTCTCATTGTTCACCTCCCCTTCCAATTTCCCCCAACTCCCTTCTCCTCTCCATCTCCCCATGTCCTCCATGCTATTTGTTATGCTCCACAAATAAGTGAAACCATATGATAATTGGCTTTCTCTGCTTGACTTATTTCACTCAGCATAATCTCTTCCAGTACCGTCCATGTTGCTACAAAAGTTGGGTATTCATCCTTTCTGATGGAGGCATAATACTCCATAGTGTATATGGACCACATCTTCCTTATCCATTCGTCCATTAAAGGGCATCTTGGTTCTTTCCACAGTTTGGCAACCGTGGCCATTGCTGCTATAAACATTGGGTACAGATGGCCCTTCTTTTCACTACATCTGTACCTTTGGGGTAAATACCCAGTAGTGCAATTGCAGGGTCATAGGGAAGTTCTATTTTTAATTTCTTGAGGAATCTCCACACTGTTCTCCAAAGAGGCTGCACCAACTTGCATTCCCACCAACAGTGTAAGAGGGTTCCCCTCTCTCCACATCCCCTCTAACACATGTTGTTTCCTGTCTTGCTAATTTTGGCCATTCTAACTGGTGTAAGGTGATATCTCAATGTGGTTTTAATTTGAATCTCCCCGATGGCTAGTGATGATGAACATTTTTTCATGTGTCTGATGGCTATTTGTACAACAAATCAAACCAACTCCACACATAAGAAGGGAAATAATCAAGATTAGAGCTGAGATCAATGAGGTAGAAACCAGAGATACAGTAGAACGTATCAATGAAACTAGAAGCTGGTTTTTTGAAAGAATCAATAAGATCAATAAACCACTGGCCACACTAATCCAAAAGAAAAGAGAGAAAGCCCAAATTAATAAAATTATGAATGAAAAGGGAGAAATCACAACTAACACCAAGGAAGTTGAAACAATCATCAGAAGTTATTATCAACAGTTATATGCCAATATGCTAAGCAACCTGGATGAAATGGATGCATTCCTGGAAAACTATAAACTCCCAAAATTGAACCAGGAAGAAATCGACAACCTAAACAGACCGATATCTAGTAACGAGATTGAAGCAGTGATCAAAAACCTCCCAAAAAAACAAGAGCCCAGGACTTGATGGATTCCCTGGGGAATTCTACCAAACTTTCAAAGAAGAAATAACACCTATTCTCCTGAAGCTGTTTCAAAAAATTGAAGCAGAAGAAAAACTTTCAGACTCTTTCTATGAAACCAGCATTACCCTGATTCCCAAACCAGGCAAAGACCCTATCAAAAAGGAGAATTTCAGACCAATATCACTGATGAATATGGATGCTAAGATTCTCAACAAGATCCTAGCAAACAGGATCCAACAGCACATTAAAAAGATTATCCACCATGACCAGGTGGGATTCGTTCCTAGGCTACAAGGATGGTTCAACATTCGCAAATCAATCAATGTGATAGAACAAATTAACAAGAAAAGAGAGAAGAACCACATGGTCCTCTCAATTGATGCAGAAAAAGCATTTGACAAAATCCAGCATCCATTCCTGATTAAAACACTTCAAAGTATAGGGATAGAGGGAACATTCCTGAACTTCATCAAATCTATCTATGAAAAACCCACAGCAAATATCATCCTCAATGGGAAAAAGCTTGCAGCTTTCCCGTTGAGATCAGGAACATGACAAGGATGCCCACTCTCACCACTCTTGTTCAACACAGTATTAGAAGTCCTAGCAACAGCAATCAGACAACAAAGAGAAATAAAATGTATCCAAATTGGCAATGAAGAAGTCAAACTCTCTCTCTTCGCAGATGACATGATTCTTTATATGGAAAACCGAAAGACTCCACCCCCAAACTACTAGACCTCATACAGCAATTCAGTAACGTGGCAGGATACAAAGTCAATGTACAGAAATCAGTGGCTTTCCTATACACTGACAATGAAAATACAGAAAGGGAAATTAGAGAATCGATTCCATTTACTATAGCACCAAGACCCATAAGATACCTGGGAATAAACCTAACCAAAGAAGTAAAGGGTCTGTACTCGAGGAACTACAGAACACTCATGAAAGAAATTGAAGAAGACACAAAAAGATGGAAGACCATTCCATGCTCTTGGATCGGTGTGGACCTATTCTTATTGATTTTGAGGGGGGTTCTCTGAACCCCCTGGATTTTGATGCTTGTTCCCTTTGCCATATTGGGGAAATTCTCTCCAGTAATTCTCTCCAATATACCTTCTGCTCCCCTCTCTCTTTTTTCTTTTTCTGGAATCCCAATTATTCTAATGTTGTTTCATCTTATGGTGTCACTTATCTCTCGAATTCTCCCCTTGTGGTCCAGTAGCTGTTTGTCCCTCTTTTGCTCAGCTTCTTTATTCTCTGTCATTTGGTCTTCTATATCGCTAATTCTTTCTTCTGTCTCATTTATCCTAGCAGTGAGAGCCTCCATTTTTTATTGCACCTCATTAATAGCTTTTTTGATTTCAACTTGGTTAGATTTTAGTTCTTTTATTTCTCCAGAAAGGGCTTTTATATCTCCTGAGAGGGTTTCTCTAATATCTTCTTTTGAGCCCGGCTAGAACCTTGAGAATTGCCATTCTGAACTCTAGATCTGACATATTACCAATGTCTGTATTGATTAGGTCCCTAGCCTTTGGTAGTGCCTCTTGTTCTTTTTTTTGTGGTGAGTTTTTCTGCCTTGTCATTTTGTCCAGATAAGAGTTTATGAAGGAGCAAGTAAAATACTAAAAGGGTGGCAACAACCCCAGGAAAATATGCTTTAACCAAATCAGAAGAGATCCCAAATTGTGAGGGGGGGAGAAAGGGGATAAAAAGAGGTTCAGAAACAAAAAGAAAAAAAAAAAAGAAAGAAAGAAAGAAACAATTTTAAAAAGAAAATGAATAAAGAAAAAATATAAAAAGGAAATATATATATATATATATTAAATAAACTAGTTAAAATGTTAAAAAAAGAAAAGGGTAAAAGTTAAAAAAAAATTTAGCAGAAGAAGAGAAAAAAAATTGAAAAAAAAAATTAAATTAACTGCCAGGCTAAAGAATCATGGCGAGAAAGCCATGAGTTCCATGCTTTGCTTTCTTCTCCTCTGGAATTCTGCTGCTCTCCTTGGTATTGGACCTGCACTCCTTGGTAGGTGAACTTGGTCCTGGCTGGGTTTCCCGTTGATCTTCTGGGGGAGGGGCCTGTTGTAGGGATTCTCAAGCGTCTTTGCCCCAGGCGGAGTTGCACCGCCCTTACCTGGGGCCGCGCTGAGTCATCCGCTCGGGTTTGCTTTCGGGAGCTTTTGTTCCCTGAGCGCTTTCCGTAGAGTCCGGAGGGTGGGAATGAAGATGGCAGCCTCCCGGTGTCTGGCCCGGAGGAGCCGAGAGCCCGGGGCCCCACTCCTCAGTGCGCCCCCAGAGAACAGCGCCCAATGACTCCCACCACCCTGGCCTCCGGCCGTGCTCCGAGCTGACCGAGCCTGCGACCGGTTCAAGGCAACCCCGAGCTGAGAGTCACTCCTCGGCTCTGTCTCTGTAGCCGGCTTCCCTGTTCTAATACCGGTAAGCTCTGCGACACTCAGACACCCCCGATCCTTCTGTGACCCTGCGGGACCTGAGGCCACGCGGACCCTGCGTGGGCTTCACCCCGGTTAAGCCTCTGGAGCGATGTCCCTCAGCGGAACAGACTTTTAAAAGTCCCGATTTTGTGCTCCGTTGCTCCGCCGGGAGCCGGGAGCCGGCCCCTCCCCCTGCGGTCTATCTTCCCGTCGCTTTGGATTCACTTCTCCGCCAGTCCTACCTTTCAGATAGTGGTTGATTTTCTGTTTCTAGAATTGCTGTTCTTCTTCTCTTCGATCTCCCATTGGATTTGTAGGTGTTTGCAATCTTTAGACAAGCTATCTAGCTGATCTCCCGCTACCTGAAGTAGTCTCAGCCTGCTACTTCTCCGCCATCTTGACTCCTCCTCGATATGGACATTTCTATGCATAAACTCAAAATTGAATATGGGCCAGTGTGAATATCAGGAGTGATTAGAAGTGTTGCTGTTTAAAGTGAGCAAAGGGGGAAAAAGAGAGAGAAAAACCGAGAAACAGACTCCTAACTATAGAGAACAAACTGGTGTTTGAGGGGAGGTGGGTGGGGATTAAGGAGAACGCTTGTGATGAGCACTGGCTGATATATGGAAGAGTTGAATCGCTATGTTGTACACCTGAAACTAAATTACACTATATGTAGTCTACTTGAAGTTTAAATAAAAACTTTTAAAAAATGGGTTGGAACACTTGAAAAAAAAAGCATTGCTGTTTATCCTTTTACAGTAAAAGGCAATGACTTAAGTAATATTATCTGCTTTCATTTCAGTCTTACTATCATTCCATGAAATGGTATTTAAAAAATAACAATTTCGGGGGTGCCTGGGTGGCTCGGTGGGTTAAAGCCTCTGCCTTCCTTCCGCTCAGGTCATGATCCTAGAGCCCTGGGATCGAGCCCCACATTGGGCTCTCTGCTCAGTGGGGAGCCTGCTTCCCCCCTCTCTCTCTGCCTGCCTCTCTGCCTACTTGTGGTCTCTGTCTGTCAAATAAATAAATAAAATCTTTTAAAAAAATAATAATTTCAAGGCAAGTGAATAAAGACCCCTGACCTATGTCACACAACTCAGTAGCCTCCAAATGTGTCTTTTGAGCACTTGAAATGCAGCTAATGCAAAGTAAGACATGATGTAAGTGTGAAATACCCACTAGGCTTCAAAGACAGTACAGAAATAGAATATAAAATATCTCAATAATCATATTTTTATATTAATTATAACAAATATATCTTTAGACATACGGGGTTAAATAAAATATATTATTAAAATTATTACCACCTATTCCTTCTTATTTTTATTAATTTGGCTGCTTGATAATTTTAACTACTTTAGTGGTTTGCTTTGTATTTGTTGGCTAGAGCTGCCTGAAAGGATACCAAAGGAAATGTCTTAAACATGATCAGAAACAGGAGGGCGCAGGCCTCCGTGGGTACAGCAGGCAGGCCGCACAAAGGAGGAGGCTGGTGGGGCCCAGGCATTGTGGCATGACAGCATATGTGGGTCCTTCTGCCTCTGATGCTCAGTGGAGAGTGCCTGCCTGCCGTCTTATATCTGCCCAAGCTGTAGGTCTGGTTTTATACAAGACCTTCCAGAAGAGACCAGGAATTCGTTGATTCCACCTCTGCGGAGCCCCCAGGGACCAGAGCTGGCAACTTTTTGAGGACTTGGTTCAGCACCTGCTCAGGCTGCTTCTGCATCAAGGTAATAGAGGTGTCAGAGTAAACTAACTAACAAGCAACAATAACAATATAACAAAAACAACTCTTGTGAGGCATAGAGAGATGGCTGGAGAACTCACCGAGAAGTAACAATCTTAAAAATACAAGCAATGAGCATGAAGTTTGTAGTATACTAGACTCACACACTTCAACACTGAACAAAATTTCCTACAAATTATTTATATATTGGGCTTGACACCTTATACTCACTTGGCACTCTGGTCTCTTCTGTAGCGAAGGCATTAATTAATATCTCTCTGTAGGGGAAGAGAATGAAGTAAATGGTCATATCATAGCCCTGGATGTCTGAAAGGGGCAGAACAAGGTGTCCAAACTGGGAGCTCCCAAGAGGCACTCTGGAGAGCTTTGCAGAGGACTATCACCTGCATCAGAAATACCCAGACCCCTGAATATCCCATTCCTTTTATGTGAAATAGATTTAGAAGGACGGGCAGGGAAAAAGTGTTCTCACCTGAACTCATGAGAGGGAGTGATTAAGCTCATAAACTTAATCATGAGATTAAGCATGAGAATTAACAATGAATTCATAACTATTTACTTGGAAGCCTTCTTTTATTACTCATTGCCTTTGAAACTAAGTAGCCTTACAAGTTTGGACAACCCACAGCTACGATAGAGAAAAAAAAAATAATTGTCAAATTGGAATCTCCAGCAACTGTAACTGGTGTTATCAACTCTTCTCAGTATTTCAAAAATCCTAATTATCAATTATAATATGTCCATGATAAGACTTTCTGTCTGGGCCAGACAGATTGTTCCTTTACTTATTTCTGAATTGAAATTGTATAAGGATATATACTAATGGACTGGCCCAAGCCTTTGGAACGAGAAAGATCTAGTTTCATGACACACGTCCACAGTGTGGAAGCCACTGTGACTTTGGGCAAGTTGGGTAATCTTCGCCTTCACTTGTAAAATGGGCACATTTGTACCTACCTAATAAGGTTTTTGAAAGATTAAAGGAGATAACTGTAATTCACTTTTGATGGCATAGTAAGAAATTTTAGGATCTGTGGAGAAAACAGTAACAATAAGGGACCGTGCATGGTAAGAATATGGGAAACGTTCAGTTAATTAAATGGTGTCCAACTGTATTGTGCACAGTCCCAGAGTAGAGACAGCTGCCTCAAGAGTTTCTAAAGTCTTGACATTGAGAATGTGGGCCATACCAAGGCCAGGCCAAGGCCACCAAGAAACCTCTCCTTTTACCTATTTTATATATTTACACAATGCATGTGGTTCACAGGATTTCACTGAATATATGCAAAAGAGTTTTCCTGCTATTGAAAAAAACTTTGATAGCCATTGATATAGAGAGGGTAAATCTGATAAAATTTGATAATATAATCTGATATAACCTGAACTAAGCTTTTTCAAGTAATGATGTCACGTTAGCCTGGCATCACTCCATCTCTTTCTTAATCTCCGGGTGGAAAGAATCATTTGTGGGTCCTGGAATCTGCATTAAAAACTAAAAAACAAAACAAAACAAAACAAAAAACAATAAAACAAATCGTTGTTTTTTTTTTTTTAAGATTTTATTTATTTATTTGGCAGAGAGAGAGAAGGGGAAGCAGGCTCCCTGCTGAGCAGAGAGCCGGATGCGGGGCTCGATCCCAGGATCCTGAGATCATGACCTGAGCCGAAGGCAGAGGCTTAACCCACTGAGACACCCAGGCGCCCCCCAATTAAACAAATCTTGATACCATCACAAGAAGAAAGGGGAACAAAGAGGAAGACTTTGCCACTGACATTACTGTAACAAGGAAGACGTACTACCATGTGTGCAAGGAACTTGATTTATCTTCAGCAAATCATTTTATAGATCAATACTGAGGTCTTGAGCAGAAACCACATAGTTTTGTTTTGTTTTGTTTTTCTCATTGCTCACCCATTCAAGCCATACAGCAGTCTTCACCAAGGATGAGTCCAGATTTATCCCACAGGGGTAGTGAAGAGCTACACTGATTGGCCATGTTTTCCAGAACTGGAGATTTACCAGGACACACAAGACTGTCTGGAAACATTTTTTCTCCTGGCATGGTTGATATTGTTGTTGTTGTTGTTTTCTGTTTTGTTTTTTTTTTTTTTTTTCCCGACCCTTGCTGACTTCCTCTGGTTTCCACTTTCATGTGAAGTTCCCAAACTCAGTAACAATTGTAATACCTAACCCTCTTAGTGACAGAACCCACACCGGAACTTGGCTTCAGAATCCACAAGCCTCACCATTACTCCTTACTGAGTCAAGAACCATGTTATAGGAAAAGGGGAAAAACAAGAAATTCAGTTATAAGCCACAGGCTTATGACTAGCCTAAACGAAAGGATTGTCACATTTCCAGGCAACCCCAAGGCGACCATACACAGAGATTTAGGGACCTGTGTCAGAGTAACGCGAGTGCTTGTTTCCCAGGCAGGATTCTCTGTGTAAATTTCAGAGGAGAGGAAGCTCAAAGAAAAGGTTCAAAGGAACCTCAAAGGGAAGAGTAACTAACTCATCTAGGACAGAAAAGTATTCCTTTGCGTCCTACACAAATGTGTCACCAACTCCTCCGCTTTATTCTCTGAGATGAAGGGCAGGGCCCAGGAGAGCCCAGGAGAGATTATTAGGTGAAACAAAGAACCACAGCCGGAGCAGAACCAGCTTCAAAGTAATAAAGAAAAGACTTGGACTCCTCTCTGAATTCCAGGAGGAAGATTCTTTGCTGTGGGAGGAGCTGCGAAAGACAGGACGGAATGTGCATGAGTCCCGTCACCAGCACATTGAAATCCGGTCTTCAAAATGAACAGATGGCCTCACACCAAAGCCCTCGAGTGTGTGTTTGAAGTACACATCACGGAGTTCTGGCAAATAAATTGTTTCCTGAGCGCTGACAACTCAATGTGTGGCAACCGTGCTTTGAAAGCCACTGGCTAAAAAGAAAGTAAGTTAAGGAAGTAAAGGAAAGTCCTGAACCACTTGTAACAGTTTCACAGTAGAAAAGGACGACAAGCAGAAAGGAACCCAACTGGCCAGATTCTAATAAAGGAGGTGCTTGAGTTGTGGAAATCAAAGAATTTCAGGGCAGGACTCAGAGAAAACCCTACGTTTCTCACTGTATTATCTTACCTCCAGGAAAGACTGTTGTGGTTGCTTTAATTCATGCCTGTGAATTTTCCAGAAAGGACTGTCTGGTTTCTTTGTGAAAGTGTCATAATTCCTCTCAATGTCTAAGTCCCCTGGGGACTCAGAGGTTTTACCTTTGTCTGCATAGCTAGTGGCATACATTTCTATATTCAAAGATGTTTTTCTTTTTGCCCGAAGTATACACTCAGTTACTGAGGTATACTCAGGAGATCACTGTAAATGTAAATCAGAATTGTTGGTGATACAGACAACAGGGCAAGGCTTTGAAAGACCCTTAGTTGAAATAGCACCTGTTGCTTGACATAAATTTTACTGTGCACAGAATTCCATCGATGGGCATAGGGGAGATATGTATTAAGCTAATACAACGTGTTCGTTATCTTTATTCCTTGTGCACTGTAGATGTCTGTGGAGGTGACTTGGCTCTTTGAGATTCTGACCATGTCATCCCTCCAGAGGGATCAGGCGTCATAGTCTCATCATCATTTCGCTGCTTTTACTGGAGTTCCCATCTTACCTGAACTTGCCCTCTGTGGCTGCTCTCTTACCCCTGTGCTGATCCACATATGAAACAAAGCTCCTCTTCTTTCCTTCCCCCCAAACAATCCAAGCAGTGCTTTGTGGGTGGAGTAGGGTTTGCTAAAGATCAGAGTGCAGGAGAAGGATTGACAAATGCAGGAATTAAGTTAACCTTGGAGATTAAACATTACTGTTGTCAGAGTTGCCTTCCCAAGCCTGGGGTTACTCATCAGCTACTCTCTCAGCGAGCACAACCCTCAATCCTGAGGCAAAGTCCTGCCCTTCTCTGTACCAAGCGCATCCCCATGCTCCCCCAGTCTTCATCATGCTCTGCTCCTGTTCCCCTACATTTTGAACTATCTGCTTCTCTTACTTGGAAATTCAAATGAAGTCATTCTTCACCCACTATGAAACTCTGGATCTACTTTTGTCTATCTACAACATTGTTAATACTCCTCCTTACAGGAGGGCTTTTCTAACCCGGACTTCTGCCACTAGCACATAGAGGAATTAACTAAGGTTTTGAAATTTCAGTCTTTTATTTCTACCTGTTTCCCTCCTGTCTCTACAAAAGGCAGAAAGAAGTGGAGAAGCACATTTTCTCTCTGAAATGAATTATTCTCCCTGCACCTATCTCCAACAGCAGTTAGAATTAGTCAGTTTGGGTTTAGAATAACATTTTCCCCTCATTATATTGAAACTGAAACTGAAACAAACAAACAAAAAAGGCAGAGCGAGGGACCACAATTAAGTTTACCCAGTTTGGGCCATTTGTTAATATATCTCATATGATTGTACAGCAACTCTCATTTTCTTAAAGATGGGTTGGGCTGGGCTGTCCAGACACCCACGAGGGCAGTCACTAGCCACATATGGCCATTTCGGTTTAAATTTTTTCTAAGATTTTATTTATTTATTTATTCATTTGAGAGAGAGAAAGAGTGCACACGAGTGACAGGAGCAGGGTAACAGTAGGTGTGTAGAGGGAGAGAGAGAAGCAGACTCCTCTCTGAGCAAGAAGCCTGACTACTCTGGGCTCCATTCCAGGACCCAGAGATCACGAGATCATGACCTGAGCCGAAAGCAGACACTTAACTGACTGAGCCACCCAGGTGCCCTTCAGCTTAAATTTTAATTAATTAAATAAAATTAAAAATTCAGTTTCTCATCCACACTAGCCACATTTTAAGTGTTCAATAGCCACATGCAGCTAGTGACTAGTCTATGACATAGTATAAAATTACAGAACATTTCCACCAATGTCCAGGAATTTCTACAGGACAGTGCTAGTCTAGATAGAAAAAAAACAAAAAACAAAAACATATCCCACATGTTGAATAACACATACTAACGTGCATTTAATCTGGGGCCAAAAGTATGGAATTAACCACCATTAAGAAGATTCAGATGTAAACCATGAGAATAAAGCCTTCTCTGAGATACAATTATCTTTGAATTTCAGAATGCTCACAGCAAAATTTGATTTCTTCACTGCTTCAGGAACTTTCAAAGGAAGGCCTGCTAATGACTTAGCTGACATGAATGTTTGTTAAAGTTGAGGGAGGTACATGTAAACTCCACCGTGGTGATCAAGAACATTCATGACAGAGATCAGGCATAGATTCCTTAATTCACCTCCATCTGAGCTCAGATAAAATACAGGAATCTCACTCAATCCTTACTCTAGTTGGTGTAATGTACATTACAAAGTAGCACATCAGTGCTAGATTTTCATCTTCTGATCAAAGTAATTCTAATGAGGTAATCCAGAGAAATCTCAGGAGTTTTCTACACTTTATTCACAGATTCCAATGTAAGAAACTTCTGACCAAGGTGGGGGTGGGGGGAGTCACACATTAAAGGAAAAAGTATAATTAATTAAAATGCATTTGTAACAAAGTCTACACACATACTCATTGCACTTTACCTATATTATCTCATTTAAATTCTTGACAATCTCCTCATATAGATATTATAATCCCATTTTATGCATGAAAGCATTAGGGAGATTGAATCATTCTTAAAGGTCACATGCCTCCTAGGTGCAGAGCCATGTTCTCCAAAATGTCTCCTTACTCCACTATGCTCTTTCTAAAATGTAAGACATTTGGGCATTCAGGGAACACACAGAATGTCAACTCTCTACTATTCATTGAGGTTTAAGACTGACTGATGCCAACCAACAAGGCCAGGCAAGCATTCACTTCAAATCTACTAAAGGGAAACAGAGGATCCCCTGAATCCCAAGCTTATCAGTAATTGCACATTTGACACTGGCATCCATGGATGGTAACAAGCACCACGTCATTCATTCCCAAGCTCATTTTCAATAGAAACACACCCTCCACTCAACCAATATACCTTGACCTCTACCACATGCAAGACCTGTGCTGGGCACTGCACTAGGCATATGCTAGGGTGTGGTACCTGCTCTCACAGACTTGGTAGACTACTGGCCACGTAGACTAGATATTTGCACTATGTGGTGCTTTGAGAAGATATTATTGTATTCAGTGAAAGCTTAATATTGGCTGAGGTCTGTTGAATTTATGTGCTTAAAAATATACCTAACCACCTCACACCCATTAGAATGGCTATGACCAAAAGCACAGAAAATAGTAAGCTTGGCAAGGGCGGGGATGTAAAATGGTGCAAACACTATGGAAAACAATATGGTGACTCCTCAGAAACTAATAATAGAACTATTACATGATCGGGCCATAACCCAAAAAAGTGTCAGAACTTATAAATAAATTCAATAAAGTTGTAGTATACAAAACCAACATACAAAAACCAGTCGCCTATACACTCACAATGAGCTGTCTGAAAACAAATGATAAAGCAATCTAATTTACAATAGCATCAAAAACAATGAAGTACTTAGGAATTTAACCAGGGAGGTAAATAGACTACAGAGAGGGGAATATGAATGATAGAGAATATTGTTAGGAATCCAGTGACATGGGAAGAATATCAGGAAATTTGAACCTATACGAGGGCATGGAAAAGAGACTTCGTAGATGATTAGAAAGTAAAATCAACAGTGTTACGTGACAGATCAGTAAAAAAAGAAATAGAATGGTATAAGTGGATGCTCTCTTGGTGTTTTTATTTCTGAAGTTGGACCTTATTGATTTTTGTCCTTCTTTATGTATATGAGAATTTAAGGATATACGTTTCCTATTAAGTATGTTTTTAACTATATCACACAAGTTGTTCATTTGTTTGGGGCAGAGCAGGAGGGGCAGAGAGAGAGAGAGAGAGAGAATCTGAGCATAAAGTCCTGCACAGAGCTCAACCTCACGACGGGATCATGACCTGAGCAGAAATGAAGAGTCAGATGCTTAACTGACTGAGCCACCCAGGCGTCCCTACATTACACAAGTTTTTATGTAGTGTATCTATTATCAGTTCGAAGTGATTTCCAATTTCGATTAAAATATCTTTTTTTGAATGTGTTAAAACAGCACATTTATACTTTCAAATGCATAGTACTTTTTAGTTATTTTTATTTCTTATTTTTTCCTGAGTTGCATTGAAGTAAAAAAAAAAAACATAATCCGTATAATAACACTTCTTAAGCTATATTGAGACTTGGTCTGCAGCATAGTATGTAGCTCCTTTTTATAAATGTGCTCTGTGGATTTGAAAAAAAATATGCATTCTCTAGCTGTTGAGTACAGAGTTCTATACATGTCCATTTAATGAGGATTATTCATTGATTGCATTGTTTAAATATTCTACAGCCCTAGTAAATATCTTTCTTCAGCTCTCAATCACTATGACAATAATTTAAAAATATTCCACTAACGTACTTTTCTTGTGCATTTTTCGGTTCCATGAATTTTCACCCTTACACGTTTTTAAACTACATTGTGGACCTAGTTTGGGATTGCTATATCTTCTTGCTGAATTGAAAATGTTATCATTGTATTGAACACCTCTTTATTCCTTAAAGCCTGTTTCATTTGATTTGTTTTTAATTAGTATTTGCCTAAAACATCTTTTTCTGTGTTTTTATTTTTCAGACTTTGTCCTTTTATTTGAAGTGCACCTTCTGAAAATAACATATAAGTAAGTTTATTTTTAAATTTTGTGTTGAAGCTCTAAACCTAAGGTAATTCTGTGGGGGGGTGGGGCTTTACAATACAATTAGGTCATGACTGTGAAGCCCTCATGATGGGATTAGTGCCCTCAGGAGAAGAAATATGAAAGAGACAGAGACAGAGAGACCTCTCTACCATGTGAGGTCACAGCAAGAAGGCAGCCATTTGCAAGGTGGGAAGAGGACACTCACCAAGAAAGGAATCTGCCAGCACCTTGACCTTGGACTTCCAAGCTCAGAACTCTGAGAAATAAACTCCTTTTATTTAAGCCACGTGGTCTGTGGGTATTTTGTCATAAGAGCCCAACGGGGCTAAGATGGCATTTCATCGCCTGTTGGTGCTAAATTTCTTTCTGTACTGATCCTGAAGTGTGAGTTTTCAAGAAACAGCTGTATCTTACAGATAAAAGTAAATCACATTTAAATATCTAAACTACATTTTTCAGAATATGAAGGATGAAATTTTTGAAGTAGATCCACTGGCGAATGGTTCCTAATTTAAATTATCTCCTCCTGAATGTTCCAAAGAAAAGAGGCTGAGAAATATACTCTGTGGTTCTGGGAACTGATACTTGGTAAATCCTAGCCCAAACTCACTTTCCTAGATAGTCACAATGGGCATTATCACATTACAGATTTTGCAATGTCCTAAAGCAAAAAAATCAGATTATATTGGTGGAAGTCCCAAAGTCTCTAAAACTCATATAACAATTGAAACAACTTTCATTTTCTAATAATAATAACCAAATCTCAAATAAATTTGGAAATTGCTGCCTTAACAGTTTAAAATATTTTTAAAACTCAATAATAAATTCACAAAGAAAGATTTTTAAAGAATTTTTTAGTTTTTTTTCCAAAAATTAATATCAGATTTTGAACAAAACTATTCAGAGGCTGACATATGTTCTCATTATCTTGTTGGCTCAACTTGTCAGTAAGTCACTTAACCATATCAGTGGTTGTTCAAAAGGTTGGTAGCTGAACTAATGAAAAAAGTGAAGTGTTATCCTTCATATGAGAAAATAGGGATAATAACTCACTATTAGTACAGGGTGAAAGTTGTTTTCACCAGTAGTAACAGATATAAGTAAATCCATCTAACCTCTCTTTACTCATATGATAAGTGACAGACTTTCCCATAACATCTGGCTAAAGTTAGGGACAGGAAAAATTCACAGAAACAGGATACAAATAAAACTATCACTTTTTGAATTTTATATTTTACCAATGCAGTTTAATAATTGAGGGTTTTTAAAGATATGCCTGTATCTAATAGGGTTCAATTTGCCTATTTATTTCTTAATTTCTAATGCATCAATTATAACATATCTGCAGGACATTTTAAAAATCTCTTATAATTAAGACCTAAACCACACTTATATGTTCAATTGCTAATGTTTCTCCTTAATTTTTCCACTTCTTCTTTTTAATATTCGTTGCTGTTTATAGAGCATTTTTGATGGATGTCTCCAATCTGACACTAATTCCGGCATAGAATAAATTACAACTTGTTTATATTCATCTTTGTTCAAAAGGAAAATTTTCCACTTAGAAGAAATCATTTCAGAATGCTGACAAATTTAACATTTTTAATTTCATGTTACCATTTTTTAATTTAAGAAATCTTGTTAGGTTAATCTGGTAAATGCTAAAATCTTTAGGATAGGTAGGTGTACTTATGATATAATAAGGGATAGATACCAAGTTAGATCTAATAACCCTAGGGTTATCAGGGTTTTACCAGCTCATCCTCACACTAATTTCCTTCTCTAGTGTTACAATTAGCAATGACAGTTACCATTTAAGAGGAGCTGTACTCAGTTTCTCTCCATGAATCTATAAAAGCACACTGTGAGGTGGCTTTAATCATTTCCACTCAGGTAATAAAATTGCCATAATTGGCAATTTGTCAGTGAGACATAGAGAGGGGGAAAGTCAGGACTGGTTGCAATTCTATCTGTTCTTTCTCACCTTTATGTTCCCACGTGTATTATCTCTGTCCACCTTTGTAATTGGAACTCCAGTTGATTCAACCAAACACTGTGAAGCCTACATCTTACTTAACAACATGTTTTTCTGCCAAGCAAGTGTATAATTGTGAAGCCAATATCCAGGAGATGAAGAAAATCCAAAGTGCTAAGACCAGTATTTGTACCATTTCTCCTTCAGAGGCATCTGACAATTCTAGAGGTTGTAGATGAGAGGCTCAATGTTGAGCAGAATTATCAAGAGACTCAAAAGCCAAAGGGTTCACCAGCAATGAACAATTCAAAAAGGAAATAAAACAATTATATTTATAGTAGTGCCCAGAGGAATAACACATCTATGTGTATATATAAATTTAATCAAAAAGGTAGAAGACTTATACTCTGAAAATTACTGAAAGAAATTAAAGAATACCTAAATAAATGGAAAGACATCCCATGTTCATGTATTCAAAGATTTAATATTGTTAAGAAATCAATACTACGCAAAGCAATCTACAGATTCAGTGTAATACCTATCAGAACTCCAATGGCCTTTTTTTTTCTTTTGCACAAATGAAAAATCTGCCCCTTATATTCATATGGAAGTACAAGAACTTACAATGGACAAAACAATCTTGAGAAAGAAGATCAAAGTTGGAAGTTCTACATCTCCCAATTTCAACATTAAGTATAAAGCTATAATAATTAAGACAGTGTGACAATGGCATGAGAATAGGCACATAGAGCAATGGAAAAAATTGGGAGTCCAGAAACAACTTTATACATTTATGGCCAATTGATTTTCTTTTCTTTTAAGATTTATTTATTTATTTTAGAGAGGGGTTGGGGAGAAGCAGACGGAGAGTTCCAAGCTGACTTCACACTGAGCACAGAGTCCAACAAGGCGCTTGATCCCACCATCCTGAGATCACAGCCTGAGCCAAAACCAAAAGTCAGACACTTAACTGACTGCGCCACCTGGGTGCCCATGGCCGATTGTTTTGCAACGAAGATATCCATACTAATCAGTGGGGAAAGAACAGACTCTTCAACAGTTGGTGCTGGGACAACATGATAACCATATGCAAAGAGATGAAATTGTACCCCTACTCACACGATACAGAAAAATTAAATCAACATAGATCAATGAAGTAAATATAAGAGCTAAAATCGGAAAACTCTCAGACAAAAACATAACGGTAAATTTTCATGACCTTGGATTTGCAAAGCACTCTTAGATGTGACATCATAAGTGCAAGCAACAAAAGAGAAAATAGATTGGACTTCATAAAAATTAGAAACTTCTGTGCATAAAAGAACAGTAGAAAAGGTGAGGGGCGCCTGGGTGGCTCAGTGGGTTAAAGCCTCTCCCTTCGGCTCAGGTCATGATCCCAGGGTCCTGGGATTAAGCCCCGCATTGGGCTCCCGCTCAGCAGGGAACCTGCTTCCCGCTCTCTCTCTGCCTGCCTCTCTGGCTACTTGTGATCTCTCTCTCTGTCAAATAAATAAATAAAATCTTTTAAAAAAAAAAGAAAGAAAAGGAAAAGAAAGAAGGTGAAAAGAGATTTCGCATAATGGGATAAAATATTTGCAAACTGTATATCTGATGATGGTCTAAAATTCAGACTATATAAAAATACTTAAACTAAACACAGTGATCCCAATAATTCCCATCTCCTACTATTTCCACTTTTGTTTCATACCCTCCACTTGATAGAGACCTTAGCCCAATGACTTGTGCCTAGTATATATAACATGGCGAAAGTGATGTAAGCCAGTCATAAAAAGACAAATGTATTATTCTACTCATATGAAATGTCTAAAAACAGTCAAAATTATAGAAAGAGAAAATAGAAGAGTGCTTGCCAAGAGCTGGAGAATTAGTGTTTAACAAGTATATAGAGTTTCAATATTGCAAGATGAAAAAGTCCTAGAGATGTGTAATAACACAACAATGTGAATATACTAAATACTGCTGAACTACACCCTTAAAAGTTGTTAAGATGATAATTTTATGTTATGTGTTTTTTACCATAGTAAGTGTCCTATTGAAAACTGATGGGATGTCACTTCCACTAAGGTTAAAGAAGATGGTGATTTCTATCTTGCTGTTATTTTTTCTCTATTGCCTTCTCAGCAGGCATGCTTTGATGAAGCAATCTGCCATCTTGGAGCAGCCCACATAACCAGCAATCATGAGCCAGGTTAAAAGTACATTCTCCCCCAGCTGAATTTTGACATGACTACAGTCCCAGCTGATACCTTCATGGAAGCCTGTGAGAGACCCTGAACCAAAGGATCCAGGTAAGCCACACCCAAATTTCTGACCCACAGAAACTGTGAGATAATAAATGTTATTGTTTTAAACCTCTAAGTTTGGGGTTATTTATTTTTTGGTAGCCAGCAGATAGATAACTAAAATAAGAGAGTCAATTAAAATCCAGTGGGGTTTTATCTATTGAAACCAATTATTTGATTCTAAAATTTATATGGGAATGTAACATACCAAGTATAGACAATTTTAAAGAATAACAAAGCTGGACACTTTGTACCATCGCATATTAAAGCCTTTCATGAAGATACAGAAATAGAAAGTATGGAATGGTGCAAGGAGAGACAAACTCGATTATGGAACTGTCGAGTCCAGAAAAAGAACCACACACATACAACGACCTTCTTGATGACACATGCAACTTTGCAATGTACGAGGAAAAGGATGATTGTTTCAATAAACAGTGCTGGATCAACTGGACACATATAAGGAAAAATTAATTTGACACCTATCTCTACATGGATCTATAATCCAATAGGTTTTTATGAACTAGCGGGAGAATTGTAAACCGAAAGATTAAACAATAAACTTTGAAGCAAAAACATCAGGGAATATCTTCATGATACTTTCTTATGTATCTATTTCTTGAACACATTTCTAAGGTGCTGGAAATATTCTATTCCTTGATCTGAGTGCTGGCTACACAGTTGTATTTGATTTGTGAAAATTCACAAAGCTACCCACACTTATGGTATATGTGTTTTTCTGTATGACTTCAAGAAATAGATACAAGAATTAAAAAAAAAAAAAACCTCAAGAAAAAAAATAATTGGGAGTAAATCTAACCAAATGTGTTCAAAACTCCAAACCAGAAAGTTATAAAACACTTCTGAGAAAAATTCAAAGACCTAAACAAATGGAGTTGGGGGGGATATGCCATGTTATGAACTGAAGAGCAATACTAAAGATTTTAATTCTACCTAAACTGATATACAGATTCATCCTAAACCAACCACTGATAGGTTTGTTTTTTTTTTTTAAAGATTTTATTTATTTATTTGACAGAGATCACAAGTAGGCAGAGAAGCAGGCAGAGAGAGATAGGAGGAAGCAGACTCTCCGCTGAGCAGAGAGCCCGATACGGGGCTCGATCCCAGGACCCCGGGATCATGACCTGAGCTGAAGGCAGAGGCTTTAACCCACTGAGCCACCCAGGCACCCCCGATAGGTTTTTTTTTTTTTAGCATAAACTGATCATTGAATTCTAATATTTTCATAGAAATGCAGAGGGCCAAGAATAGTTAAAGCAATATTAAAGAGTAAGAATAAAGTGGGAGAAATTGCCTAACTACATATGAAAACATACTATAAAACTCCAGTAATTAAGACAGAGTGGTATTGACATCAGGATAGATTAATATAACATTGGGGCAGAGTAGAGTCCAGCAATACATCCACACATATATGGATTCTTGATTTTTAATACATGTGGCATGGCAGGACAGTAGAAGACAAACTTTTTTTTTTCCCTTTGGGAAAGACAATCCTGTCAATAAATGATTCTGGGTCAATTGAATATCTATATTATGGAAAACAAAATTAAACTTGTTCACAACTTCAAACTATATATAAATGTAAATGCTAGATGAATTTAGGTCTAAATATGAAAAGCAAAACAATAAAACTTCAAGATCTTAGTATAGAAAAATTTTCTTTAAGTGGGACACAGAAAAGATTTTTTTCTTCAAATGTTTATCTAAATTCTAGTTAGTTACCATACCATTCAGGAGTAGAATTCAGTGATTCATCACTTACATACAACATCTAGTACTCAACAGGACAAGTGCCCTCCTGAATACCCAACCCCCACCCGCATCCCTCCATAAACCCTCGGTTTACCTCTATCCTTACCTCTATCTCTTATGGTCTGTTTCCCTCTCTCTTTCTCCCCCTTCCAATATGTTCATCCATTTTGTTTCTTAAATTCCACATATGAGTGAAATCATATGGTATTTGTCTTTCTCTGACTTATTTCGCTTAGCATAAAACCCTCTAGTTCTATCCACATCATTGTGAATGGCAAGATTTCATTCTTTTTGATGGCTGAGTAAGATTCCAGTGTGTGTATATATACCACATCTTCTTTCTCCATTCATCAGTCAATGGACATTTTAGCTCTCTCCATAGTTTGGCTATGGTTGATAATGTTGCCATAAACATCAGGGCGCATGTACCCCCTTTGAATCTCTATTTTTGTATCCTTTGGGTAAATATCTAGTAATGCAATTGCTGGATCATAGGGTGGTTCTATTTTTTTTTAAAGATATCAAATAAAGATATTTGACAGAGAGAGAGATCACAAGTATAGAGAGAGTGAGAGAGGAGGAGGAAGCAGCCTCCCTGCCTAGCAGAGAGCCCGATGTGGGACTCGATCCCAGAACCCTGAGATCAGGACCTGAGCTGAAGGCAGAGGCTTAACCCACTGAGCCACCCAGGTAGCCCAAGGGTGGTTCTATTTTTAAGGGACATAGAAAATACTAACCAAGATGGAAAGACTGATAAACTGAACCCCATCAAAATAAAGAAAATATTTATCAAAAGACATCAAGACAGTACAAATTGGAGGAACATAGAGGGAACAGATATATGGAACACAAGACTAATAAAGTTTTCATATGCAGAATCTGTAAAGAATGCCTTTCAAATTCATAAGAAAAAACAATCCAATAGAAAAATCATGAGAAACTTGAATAGGCATTTCATCAAAGAGGATATCCTGTCAATACATATATGAAAAGATGTCCAACCTCATTCATAATTATGGAAAAGCAAGTTAAAAGTATAATGACCTAGTACACGCACTAGGCTAAAAGTACAAGGTCTGGCAATCCCAGGTGTGGACAAGTTTGTGGAAGGAGATGACAAACACAACTAGTGGAGGAAATGTAATTGATATAAGCTCTTTGCATCAATTGAGATACATTGTGACTCAGCCAACAGGAACAGGTGCAGATGTAATAAATAAATGTACAAAATGTTTATTATAGTAACAGTTGTATTAGACCCCAGACTAGAAACAATCCAGATATCTATCTACAGTAGAGAGTATAGAAAAATCTGAAAATTCATACGATGGAAAATTTTACATCAATGAAAAAGAATGAAATCCCGCTAAATGCAACAATAGGCTTAGGTACTAAAATCATAATGGTGAGTAAAAGAAGCCAGACATGAAAGAATACATACTGTATGTTTCCAATTATATGCATTTCAAAACTAGTCAAATATGGGATCAGTGGACGGGAGGAAGATAGTAATGATGAAGGAGGGTTGCAGGGTGGTGGCGGAGGGGGTCCTTCTGAAGTGCTGGATATCTTCTATGGTCTGAGCTTGCTCAAGGTTACATGAGTGTTGGACCTCACTGAAGTGTATTTTATCATCTGTGTACTCTTTTCTATGAGTATTTCAATTTAAAAGTTAAAAAAAATTTTCAATTAATTTAAAAAAATCTCTGTACCTGAATCTTAACTGTGGCCCTAAGGAGATTCCTATCTTTTTCCTGATATGTGGTTCATGTCCTATCATATGAGCATTCACCAGCTCTTAGCCTCTAAATTTGTGCCCCCTCCTGAGATCCGCTCTCAGTCTCGGGGTGGCCATTTTGACTCAGCCTTAGCCTTTCTTCCCATCCACCTCCAGTGGCCCCACCAGGCCCCGATCCCTCAACAGTGTGAGACACCACAGCTGATCCTTTCCTCAAGGTGGAAGAGGACAGTTACAACGTCTGCCTAAAACACTTTGTACATGCCTATCTCCCTCAGGACAGCAGAAGCTCCCCAGCAAAAGAAACTGCTTTCCTCATGTTTGTATGCAGCAGATCCCCAGCACAGGACCCGGCAGGCAACAGACATTCAGGAAGGGGAGAAGGATGTTACCTTGATAATGTATTTGACAAAACGTATACCAGTGTCAGAAGAACAGAAAGGGTAGTAGAGAGCAGACCAGAGGAGAGGGATGCTTTTATGCTCCTGGTTCTGAACAAAATAGATTTGATTACATATATCTGAAAGCCTTCAATGTTTTGTTTTGTTTCCCCTGATTTTGCCTACACTTGACTTCAAACATCCTTCTGCCAAGTTCTAACTAAGGTACATTTCGCTGTAATTATCTGATTACCAGAGAGATTAATAAACCTTTTCAGCTTGGCTCATAAATCACAGAGTTTTACGAGTGGGAGATTTTCAAAGAAGAGGCAAAATCTCATTGCTTAGTCACTCTATTGTCTACTTGAATCAGTTTTAGAATCTAACAGCACTTCATGTTCAAAGGCATATAAAAGTATTGACTTTCTTTGAGATGAACATTATGTTCTAATGACCAAAAGTGATAAATATTGTATTGAATGAAAGTAAGACAAGCCCAGTATTTCAAAAGACTATAAATCTTTATGTTTTCCCAAATGAAAATACACTCCTATTTTATTACCAGAGAACAATTTGAAAGCTTTAAACTACTAAAGAGACTAAGTAATACTATGTCTGGTAAAAGAACGTGGATATTATTGGACCCAGCAGGCTTATGGCTTGGAGAAGTTGGTATTAAAGAAAGGCAGAGTGGGTGTCAGATTCAACTGAGAACCAAGAGGAGAGACCACCAGCGGTTGCCCAATGTAGCACCAGATTGGGAAATCGTAGGGAGGCCTCTAAGGACAGTAACCAAAGACTATTCACCTGAGAAAGTTGGTATGTTTATTAGACAGAAAGCAGTGGCTGCTATAGTTCTACTGTTTGAATCCCTTTTTAGCAATCCAGACTGAATGACATCTTACTGCTTACTATCTGAACCACCTAGAAAGTTAAATTTAGCTAGGAATCCTCCTCTTAGCTCACCCCATCATTCCCTTCCCTACTCTTACATTTTTGGGCATTACTAAAGAAAATTCTATAAGAACCTGCACTAAGGCCTTTTTGAACCTAATAGTTCTCATTTCAGTGGTGGCATCACAGGACAAATGGCACGCTTAGTCAATCAGCTCTAGAATTGCCTCCAGATGCCTTTCCAAAATTCATAGCTAATTTTGCAGAAAGAAGGCCTATCACTATCTTAAACTTGTATGAAAAAAAGGAGAATATAAAATATACCACAGCGACACAAGGGAAGAACAGATTTACTTTCCTTAGTTCTAATTCAAAAAAAAATAAAATCCCTGGGAAGAACTCTGACTTGGGTCATGCACCCATCTTTGAGGACAGAAGGACTGAAGACTATATGATTGGCAGTTCCCACTATAATAAAAGTTTTCAAGCCAGAAGAACAATTGGTTCTCCCCTCAAAAAAGCACGTTATTCCCAGAAAAGACCAAAAATAGATTTGTTCCATAAATGCATGTTTCAGGGTTTGAGGGATATAATTAATAAATCCCTCTTGAATTGTCTCTGAGTTTGGAACTGATTAAGAGATAAATGCAGGTATTCAATGAACAGAGATTAAATGACCTGTGTTTAGGCTGAATTAGAGGGAATTTCAGATCTACAGCCAGTACCTAGTTACCTTATATCTGACCCCATGTCTAGCTCTTGGGATTACAAAGCCAGTGGAGAGTTTGGATCTTCAAAGCAGATTTGCCACCCAAAATAGCTGCCTCCCACCAACAAACCTCACAGTGAAGACAGAAATAAATGTTTTATGTAAGGATGTTATCATTGTATGAGCAGCATATAAATGTAAAGATGGATATTTATAAAGAAATGTCATTCATGCACTCAGTAAACATATAAGGAATATCTCCTATGTGCCAGGCACTGTTCTTGGTTCTTGGCAAACAAAAGTGAACCAGTCAAAGACTCCTGCTCCTGTAGAACTTAATTCCTAGGAGTAAAACAGAAACTGAAGGATATGAAAGAGAGAAAGAACATACTAGAAACAACAATCGCTAGATAGTAAAGAATAAATAAATAGAGTAAAATTAACTTGTTAAAATTCATATCATGAGTTTAGGAGCTCACAGTATCAAATAAACAAATCCTGGGAAAAGAAAAGTTGGAGAATTTGACATCTCTCAGACCACTAGGGAAGAGAAATTTTCAGTAAAGGAAGCCAAGGAGCATAATTAGAAAAACGCATGTAAAAATCTTCATGTTGGGTATCATACCAGTCAGAGTTCAACCAGCAAAGCAGGACCAGTAGGAGATAAATATTAAGAGATTTGTTGAAATGAATTGGCTTCTGTGCCTATAGGAGCAACCAAGGCAAGTCTGAAATCCATGGGGAGGGCTGTCAGGAAGCGGGCACGGGCTCAATCTCCACTTCACAGGCAGGATTTCTTCTGAGAAGCCTCAGTTCTGCTTTTAGGATATTTCAGTGGATTGAATCAAGCCCACCCAGATTATCTAGAACAATCGTCCTTCCTTAAAAATTAACTGATTATGGACTTTACATCTACAAAATACCTTCACTGCAACACCTTAACTAATGTTTGATTGAGTAACTGGGAAGGGAGCCTTGCCAAGTTAACATGTAAAAATGACCATTGCAGGTGTGAACGTAAAAAAAAAAAAACAAAACAAAACAAAAAACCAACAACCCTTCTTCATCAATGACTGAGAGAGAGAGAAAGTAGTTCATGAACCGAACAGATGAAACCCACTCCCCAACCAAGTGAAAGGGCTACCTATATGTCTACTGTGTCACCCAGAATCCTACCTGTCACCTGCAACAGATTTGAGGTTATTATGGAACATGAACCATAAAGCCCACAAACCTACCACTCACTGTACATAAACCATCGTGGTCAGAGTTCATAGAAGTTCTTCTATGAAGCTGTTCTCACGTCATACCTTGGGTTCTTGCCTTCCTTCCTTTGCCATATTCTTCCCTCCCCTGAGAAGAGGCTCACTGTCTCTTTCCCCATCACGTAACCTGTCTTAACTCTTGCTGGACTTCTCACTGTCTAATGTGTATAGTCATTTCTCATGTGCCTCTTACCTCCTCTCCTAGACGGGAACCTCTCTGAAGACAAGAGCCAATTCTTATGTACAGAGCCATAGATGGCATAGAGGAAACCCAAAATAAGTGTCATGAATAAATAATGAGCAACTGAAAGAAGAACTGTAAATGAGACATTTTAAACAAGGATGAAGATTTCAATACAAAAACTCAAAAAGCCTCTAAATAATTAATAGTAAGTGTCCAGCCAACTCACTTTGTTAAGAGTTACATTTAGATGGTCTTTAAGTTTGCAGAATGCCTTGGCATCTCCTGCAATATTAATGTTCCAATTGAATGACACAATTAATTTTTGACCAACTTTAAAAAAGAAAAGGAAGACTATGAAGCCAGAGTGTTGCAAAATTAATTCAAAATAGCAACCCACTTACAGACTTAGAAACAAGCATAGCATATCCTTTAAGGAAAATTCAACTTTTCACCACATTATCGGTACAGGACTAGTATCTGGAGTAAATAACATAATTCTTCATGAAGGTTAGCACTGAATCTATATTGAACTTATTTTTTCATTGATAATCATGTTCTCAAAACTGGCATCAGTGGGCATTGTTAATGCAAAGGACAAGTTTGATTTTATTTTTCAAGAGCAAAAAAATGTTTCTATATCTAGTGTCCTTACATTAGAATTGGAAAAAGGAGAAGAGTGGTAGATGCCCGCCCAAAATATTTTCACTGTGGGACTCCCTGTGACCTGAAACGCTCACCCTACCACTCACTATTGGACAGTGTAGCTATATAGTTTGCAGATATTTATATTTTCCTGATTACAAAAGCACTGTATACCCATGGCAGAAAATTTAGAAAAACATAAGAAACATAAAAGTCCATTTACTTCTCATGACCACTTTCCCTAACTTTGCCATCAGCCTTGGTTGAGAAGCTCTTCTTCCTCACTGCTCTATCCCTTAAAAACCAACATCCAAGCCTTAACCATAAAGTGAATCCAATCTTTCCCAAAGGCTTGAGACAACACGGGGGTAATTAAGAGTTCTAGGAGCAGTGCCTTCACCTACAACAGCCAGGGCTCCAAACCCAACTCAACATTCTTCTACCTTCCTCCTGCAGGCTCTCCCACCAGGGAGAAAACCACTTCTCTTTTACCAGACAGGTTGAGAACCTCCTCTATTTTGCCTGACTGGGAATGGCCCGAAATGTCCTCATACCTGTATCTGACATCCCTATATTTTAGAACACAGAAATGGAAACCTTTAAAAAAAACAATCGCACCTGGGCAGATGGCCATTTATAACTCGTCTCCTGGGGGAGACTCTTACTCACTGGGTCAGCAACCTGAGTCACCCCGAAGAAAACGTGGCCATCTGAAGTGAACACCAGATTGAGAATAATTGCTCCCCCGGGGCCTTACAGATTCGCAAAGTGACTAGGAGTCTACATGCCTCTAACTTGGGGAAACAAGAAGAGCAGACAAAAAAACTGAAAACACTGAAATTCCCCATTATAATGCTGATCATGACCAGCTTCACTTAAAATTTTTTTTTAATTTTGAAATGATCTCAAACTCTAAAGAGAAATTGCAAGAACAATTTTTTTTTTCCCTGAAGTATTTGAGTATGGGTTGCTAACATGATGCCCTATCACTGCTGTATCTTTTAGGGTATACTTCTTATATATAAGGACATCCTCTGACATAGCCACAATGCAATCAGGAAATTAACATTAACACTGGTACATTATCACTTTATTTTTTAGAGCAGTTTTAGGTTCACAGCAAAAAATTCCAATATAGCCCTATTCTCTCTCACACACACAGCCTCCTCAAGGTCAACATTCTGCACCAGGCTAGCACATCTGTTACAATCCATAAACCGTCACTGACACATCATTATCACCCCAAATCCATAGTTCACTTAAGGGTTCACTCTTGGTATTCTACATTCTATAGGTTTTGACAAATGTGTGATGATACACACTCACCATTAGAGTGTTGTACAGAATAGTTTCACTGGCCTAAAAAACCCTCTGTGCTCTGCCTATTCATCCCTCCCCCAGCCCCTGGAAACCACTGATTTTTCCACTGTTTCCACAGTTTTGCCTTCTCTGAAACTGCCATAGCGTTGGAATCATATGGTATGGAAACTTCTCAGATTAGCTTCTTTCCCTTAGTGACACCTATTTAAGTTTCCTCCATGTCTTTTCATGACTTGACAGCTCATTTATTTTTGGCGATAATAATACTCCACTGTCCAGAGGTACTGCAGTTTACGCATCCATTCCCCTACTAAAGGATCTTGGTTATTTCCAAGTTTGGGCGGTTGTGCATTAAACTACTGTAAACATCTGTATGAGGGTTTTGTGTAAATGTAAGTTTTCAACTCTTTTGGGTTTTCAACTCTAAGGAGTGCAGTTGCTGGGTCATATTGTAAGAGTGTGGATAGCTTTATAAGAAACTGCCAAACTGTCTTCCAAAATGGCTGTACCATGTTGGACTCTAACCAGCAACGAATAAAAGTTCCTGTTGCTCCACATCTTTATCAGCATTTGGTGTTGTCAGTGTTCTGGATTTTGGTGTAGTGGTATCCCACTTTAATTGACATTTCCCTGAAGACATACGATGTGAAGCATCTTTTTGTATGCTTATTTGCCATCTCCGTATATTTCCCTTGGTGAGGTGTCTGTCAAAGTCTTTGGCTCATTTCCTAGTTGGGTTGTTTGTTTTCTTATTGTTGAAGTTTAAGAGCTCTTTGTATATTTTGGATAAGTCATTTATCAGATAAATCTTGTGCAAATATTTTCTCCCAGTCTGTGACTCGCCTTCTCATTCTCTTGAGGGACTTGAATTTTCATTGACATTTGAACTTCTTTTTTGAAGTTTTGTTTTGTACTTTTCTATAATGGACCATTCTTTCCTATTTAGAATGTATTATTTAATATCTGAAATGTGAAAAATATAGAACACATATGTAAATTATGAAGCAAAACATTTAAATGGATCACTCTAAACTCATAACTTAAGATCTAGAATATTGCCAAGAAGCTTACACCTTCAATATCTCATGCTTCCCTATGTTATTTGCAGGGATACACCTGTGTCTACCCCCCACTCAAAGGTAACCATTGCCTTGGATTATGCATTTATTTCTGCTTTTAAAATAGTACAGGGGCGCCTGGGTGGCTCAGTGGGTTAAAGCCTCTGCCTTCGGCTCAGGTTGTGATCTCAGGGTCCTGGGATCAAGCCCCATATCGGGCTCTCTGCTCAGCGGGGAGCCTGCTTCCCCCTCTCTCTCTGCCTGCCTCTCTGCCTACTTGTGATCTCTGTCAAATAAATAAAATCTTTAAAAAAAAAAATAGTATAGGGGCGCCTCGGTGGCTCAGTGGGTTAAAGCCTCTGCCTTCGGCCCGGGTCATGATCCCAGGGTCCTGGGATCGAGCCCCGCATCGGGCTGTCTGCTCCGCAGGGAGCCTGCTTCATGTTCTCTCTCTCTCTCTCTCTCTCTCTGCCTGCCTCTCTGCCTACTTGTGATCTCTGTCTGTCAAATAAATAAAATAAAATCTTTAAAAAAAATAGTATAATCAGGGGCACCTGGATGGCTCAGTCGTTAAGCGTCTGCCTTCAGCTCGGGTCATGATCCCAGGGTCCTGGGATCAAGCCCCACATTGGGGTCCCTGCTTGGCGGGGAGTCTGCTTCTCCCTCTCCCACTCCCCCTGCTGTGTTTCCTCTCTCACTGTGTCTCTCTCTGTCAAATAAATAGATATAATCTTTTAAAAAATAACGTAATCATATAGTGAATATAACTTTTAATTTTATTTGTCTTAAAGGTTTATAAAAATGGTGACATACAAAAGTTGTCTACACGGCTTGCCTTTTTCACCCAATATAACTTTTTTAGATTCATTGAAGTTTTTCAATGTAGCTATGTTTCATTCATTTTCTCTCTTATGTGCTATTCCAATGCATGAAGTATACAATAGTGCATCTTTTTTTGGTCAGGTAACCATTTATATTGACTTCATTTTATACTGCAAACAGTGTTGTTAAGGGAATCTATATGCATACCTCCTAACATAGGAGCAAACATTCTATACGTGTAGCGTAACAATGGAATTGTTGCCACATGGTCAAAAAGATTGTAGCAGGTTATATTTTTTTTATTATGTCCAGTTAGCCAGCATATAGTACATCATAAGTTTTTAATGAAGTGATCAACGATTCATTAGTTGTGTATAACACCCAGTGCTCATCAGAATATAGTTTACATGTTTTTAATAACAGCAGTGTGTAAAAATTATCCATTATTCCACATCCTCACTAATAAATGCTAATAGGCTTCTTTACTTCTTCCAATCTAGTGATATAAAAATGGTATTTCATTGTCTGAAATGACATTTTCTGATTAAAGTTGAGCAACTTTTCATAAGTTCATTGGACATTTTTTTTCCTGTATAATGCCTCTTCTATATGTTGTACTTTTTCTACTGATTTCACATTCTCTATTTGGTTTATAGATCTTACGTATTCTGATTACTAATCTTTTATTGATTTTATACATCATAAATATTTTTGGCCAATTTGAGCTTTTGTTTTCATTTTCTTTACAGGGTCTTGGTGAACCAAAATTCTTGATTTTAATTTTGCCAAATTTATCAATCTTTTCTGCTATGTTCATACATTTTTGTATCATGTTTAAGAAATATTTTCTTAAGAAATTTCTTAAGAAATTATTTTCCTATATTTTTCCTAAAGGTTTTCATGTTTAAATATTTAGTTTCATGAAAGGTATAAAGTAGCGATTTAATTTCAGTTTTTATTTAACCAAGAGTCCAATGAAACTTACTAATTTTTAATTTCCTCCAGGGAAATCCACTATGTGTTGCACTATTATAAAGAAATTTGCATGTGTACATGACTTTCTTCCATTAGATAATTTGTTTATGTCTGACCATAAGCATATGATACCGATTTCCATGGCATTATAGGAAGTCCTCAAATGTGGTAGCGTAAGTACCTCCATCGTATTCCTCTTGGAGGTATTTTAGGTTTCTTGGGCCTTTAAATTTTAGAATCCGCTTTTCAACTTTCCTAACAAATTCTTTTGGAATTTTTATTGGAATTTTATGGATTTTTACCTCCAAAAATGTTGTCTTTACAATATTGTCTTTCAGTCCATAAATGTGTATTATCTTTCCATTTATTTAGCTCTTTTCTAGTTGTCTGCTAATGCAGTTTAATAATTTTGTCCATATAGATAACCCACACATTTTGGTAGAGTTATGCCAAGGTACCTTCCATTTTTGTTGCTTTAAAAATGGTATATAGTTGTTTGTTTTTTTAATTAAACTTTTCATTTTGAGATAATTGTAGGTTTACACACAACTATAAGAAATAACACAGAGAAACACTGTCTATGCTTCACTTCATTTCCCCTGGTGGTAACATTTTCCTAGCTATTGTACAATATCACAACTAGGAAGTTGATCTTAATGAAATGCATGCATCTTATCCAAATTCCACCAGTTTTATTATATGCACATGTATGTGTGTTTAGTTCTTTTTTACAATCTTATCACGCGTAGTTTCACCCACGCAACCACCACTGTATTCCAGACAGACAAAAACTGGTCACCACAAGAATCCCTCATGCTCTTAAGTTTATCATCAGTATCCCTTCCTCCCAACCGCTCATCACTTCTCGAACCCCTGGCAACCACTAGCACTCTCTGTATAGAAAATGTTGTCTTGTTGAAAACGTCTGAACACAATGATACAACATGTAAACTTCAGGGATTGGCTCTTGACTCCGCATAATTTCTCTGAGATTCATGATGTTGTTTCAGGTATCAATTGTTGTTCCCTTCTACTGCTGAGTAGCCTGTGAGGTAGACGCTGTCACGTTTAGTCAGTCACCCACTAGAGGACACTTGAGTTGTTTCCAGTCTGGGGCTCTTAGGGATAAAAGTGCCATAAACATTCAAGTATGTATTTTTGAGTTAACAGAAACTTACATTTCTCTGGGGAAGATGTCCAAGAGTGCCATTGTTGGGTTGCATGGTAAGAGCGTGTGTAGTTTTATGATATATATCTATGCATATATGCATAGATATGGCTAGCTATAACTTTTATAGTAGGTCTGTACCATTCTACATTGCATTTGTGAGATCACCCCAACCTGGTCATGTGGTAGCATCATATTTTTATGTAACTGGTCATTTTGGATCACCTCTTAATGATTTTTTTAGATTTTATCCTTTGTTTTATTCAACATTTTATAAACTAGTTTATATTCTGTGTTTGATGATGCCAATATCTGAAATGTTGGAGCCCTGGCTCAATTTTTGGTTGTTTCTGCTGAGTTTCATTCATGGTGATTTATTTTCTTGGAACTTTGATATTTTTTTCTTATGAGCTCATATTCAGTTGATTTTAATCTTCAGGGAAACTGAAAGCTATAACAAGATTATTACCTCCAGGAAGGGCTTGTGTTTGTTTCTGCTGGGACTCTAGGGTACTACTCAGGGAACTTCTAAGCTCCTTTCCAGTGTCCCCACTTTAATTTGGACTCAAATTCAATCTCCCCAAATTGCGGTTATTTCACATCCCTGGATTTCATGGATCTCCCAAGTAAAAATCTTATTTGTTGGATAAAGTAAGCAGGAGGAGAGTGGAGCAAAGTCCTGAGTGGCTTGGGACTATGGTACTGACCCAGCTGGTGTCCCCCAGATGCACTCTGAGTCCTTGCACAGGAAGAGACAGGATGAGATTGAGTGTGGAGATGGTTCTGGAGGATTAGTGTGGGAGTGACGTTTCCAGACGTAAACTAGTACCTTCTTTCACATTTACCTGAGGCCACACCTGGATAAAAGTGCTATCTGGCAGCTTTCAGACCTTTGAAAGGCTCTTTCCAATCTTATTAATGTATTTAAATAACGTTAATAATTTATATTATTATATAAGTTTATATATTTTATAGTTTATATATTATATATTTAATATATTTATATATTTAATAGTTTATATAACATATATTATATAATAGTAAATAATTTAAATAAGATCTCATTTTGCTAGAATCCCAACCAGTCTAAACTGAATCATGTCTGTTCAACAGCGACTTGGCTGCTTTAAGCAACCATGAAGGCTGCAAGTAATATTCTCCAAAACCAACAGGAACGAGAACATTCTCCATTTATGGGGTTTGTAGCCCAGTTTTCCCTGAGGTCACACTACTTATCTTGATCTATGGAATACTTCCATGAACCTATAGTTGGTTAAACCTGAATACTATGTTCGGTGACCTGGTTCCAGGTTTGTAACAATCCATCTCGTTACAGAAGGATGCCGAAACAGTAAGGAATGTAAACTCTCGGTTATACATCCCTCAGCAAGTGGCAAGAGGCAGGTTGTTAATTCTTGGATTCTATCAGTGTTTAAATATTTCTATTTTGAATACTTTTTTAAAAGGAAATTTTATTTATGTACTTTTTTGAGAGACAGAGCGCACGGGAGAAAGAATCTTAAGCAGGCCCCAGGCTCACTGTGGAGCACCATGCGGGACTCAATTTGACGACCCTGAGACCATGCCCTGAGCCGAAATCCAGACATGCTTAACTGACTGAGCCACCCAGATGCCCCTGAATACTTTCAAACATACATAAGAGTAGAGAGAACAGCTCAATAAACTCCCATATGTCCACCACTCAGAGTCAAAAACTTTTCAACCTTTTTGTCATACTTAGTTTTATCCTTTCAGAGGTTTTCCTGTCTTATTTTGTTGGCTTTTTTTTTTTTTTGAAATGGGATGCTATTTTTATTTTAGTTAAAAATTTTAAGTAAAGTCACTAAATATTTCAATACTCATTCCTAATAATATGGACATTATCTCACATAAGCACAATACATATCCTACCTAAAAAAAAAAATAAAAAAAAAATAACACGGGCTGCGTAGTGAGGACTTTTCATTGCAGTTGTTGTTCATCAGTCCTCTACTGAGGATCATTTGGGTTCTTTCTAGTCTCTTGCTTTGATAGGTGATTATCTGACCTTTCATAACTAAGCAACTCCCAAAAGATACAGAAGTTTAATTCTGGTTTGGGGCTTCCCCTTCTAATACATGCTTGCTTTACACATCCAAGTCCCCCTGTACATAACCTGCTCTGCATTTTGGCAGGAAGAGGAAAGAAGACATGTTTATTGAGGCTCTTTGTTGAAATGTGCTGGGAGTTTGGGGTTCATTAGGTGAAGCTAATTGAAGTCAATGGCAGACAGCCATGTGTAATTTACAGAGAGAAAGCAGCCCCAGCCTCTGGTCACCCTAAAAGAAAATGTCATTTGGATTACCTCCTGCTGATTTTTAAAAGAACGAATCCTGGAATTTTCTCAGTTTTCTTATAATCTGGCATCTATTGGTCTCCACTTCTGTGAATTCTTTTTAATCAAACAAAGCTTTTGAATATCTGAGTCAGTGTTAGGTCAAGTGGCAGATTTTTATATTCACCATTTGTTCAGTGAAATGGAACTTCTAAAAGACAGTCAATAAATCACTCTGTCCCTTGAAAAGTGAGCTAGAAAAAAGATAATGGGAGTGGTAAGAAAAATTATAAAATGCCAAATATATTCACTGCAATCCATTCATAAAACAGAAGGGAACTGATTTCAATCTCTGAAGCATAATTCAAATATAACCTTGCTTTTCTCTCAGTCAAGGAGCTCAGAGAACCAACCTCAGCTTGTATGTCCCTAAAAATAGAAAATCAGTTTAATTTAGGAATAAGGGGCTATAAAATGTTAGTAGCTTTTTTTTTAAGCTGCTGCCGTACCAGTTTTCACATGGATGCTCCGTTTCTGATATAAAAGATGAATAATGAAGAACTGGGCTCTATCACTGACCCAGGGCAGGGTCTTCTTCTTCTCCCTGCCCTGCCCTCCAGTATTCTCCAGGAGAGCAGCAAACTAGCTCGTGGAAGAGCACAGGCCCCAGAGACAGGAGCAGCAGCTTCCAGTCCTTGCGTTGGTACCTCCTGCCTGGCTGCGTGATTTTGAACAATTTATTTAACTTCCGAATCTTACTTGTGCCACTCTTAAAACGTGGATTATAATGCCTACCTTCTAAGGTTGTGGAGAGAATGAAACTAGGTGTTTCTCAAACGCTACTACACCTTAGCATCACCTTGGAAGCCTTTAAAATTCTGGGTGCTTGGGGGCGCCTGGGTGGCTCAGTCAGTTAAGCAGCTGTCTTCAGCTCAGGTCATGATCTCAGGGTCCTGGGATCGAGCCCCTGCTTGTCCCTCTACCTCTGCCTGTGGCTCTGTCTACTTGTGTTCTCTCTCTTTCTATCAAATAAATAAGTAAAATATTCAAAAAAAAAATCTGGATGCTTAAGCCTCAACCTGGACCTATGAAATCGAAATCTCTAGGAGAGGGAATAGATAACAGTATTTTTTAAAGCTCCCCAGGGGATTCCATGTGCAGTCAAGTTTAAGAACCCTATTGCTCTAGAGTGTATAAATTTCAAGTACAGTTCCCTTCCCTCAGCAGACTTTCAGTCTGCAGAGACTATAACCATTATGTACTGTCAAATTTCGTAATGCCTTTTTGACTGCCCTTTCTTTCCATTCTCTGACCTGGGGTGTCTCCAGACTGTTCACATGAGTTAAAATTTGACCCAAGAGCCTCCTTGCCCTCACCATCATCCTTTTTTTCCCCCTTCCAGACTCTCCTTTTCTTTCTTATCTCCCTATTTGGTTCCTTAATAAAATAGCAAGCTAATCCCTCTAAAATTAAAGGTGTCAGAAGAAGATAGAGAGTTACTGTCTCCAAGCAGACGTCCATACTGCGAGGACTCAGAGTGAGACATTCTGCAGACCAAGGGGTCCTCTCAGTATCTCTAGGGTAACAGGAGGGTCACCATTTATGATTCTGTCTTTCCGACTCTATTCAGGGACACAATATGGCTGTTTTGATTACTTTTTCTTACAATTACATGGTTTAATCCCAATTCCTTTTTGTCTGGTTAAGTAGAAATTATGCCGGTCAATTTCAGATCGCCATGGTCGTGGAAGCCAGGGCACGTGCCCGACGAACAGCACAAGCATCTGATTTGAGGACCATCCATCCTCGGTTGCCAGACTGTGATTTGTTTGCTTTTGACCAGAATGAAAACATAAGTTAATTAAGATGAGATGATAAGTGATGAGTGTGTCCTTAGTCAGGGAATGACTGCTTCAGGGAAACAAGCAAAGTGCTGTCACATGCATGAGCCACGTCATCTCTCCACTGATAAGCATTAGAAGTCTGTGTCAGCCATTCGCAGTAGATGTCTCACATAAAGAGGAATAATTTTCTGCAAGACTTGTTAAATCAAGGTTAGGATTGAAAACTGACAGATGAAAAATTGAACCTCCCAAGGAAGCCAAACATTGGAACGAAACGATACGAAATTTCAATCTCTGCCTCTTTAAAGTCTCCAAATGCTTCGATCGCTTGATAGTTCAAGTTAATACAACTAATCGACAAAATGGTTTCATTGTTGCTGAGCCATTTCTGAGCATAAGAAAATAAGGTTTGGGGGGAAGGTGGACAACATCATGAAGTTTCCCTCGTTCTGTGTGTCTGGTGTTCGGCTACTTCTAAGTGTAGTCTACATTTGTATCGGCTGTGGCCAACGTGCCATTCCCTTCTCAACCCCCTGCGTAAGCGGACATACTAGGAAACTGAACTTTAACTCTATGTCTACTGTACTTTCATTTTGATGGCCTGCTCTCCACTCCATCGGTGACGGTGGGATTTCCTCCCTAGGGTTATAGCCAAGCACACAAAACCCAACACCGGACAGAGGTGACTGACCACAACTTCTTAGTTGCACTGTGCCCTGCAGAGCCACGTGGGAATTGTAGTCTGGAACACAACAAACAACCAGAGGCTCTAGGAGGTAGACTCTGTAGTAATAAGAGGGAGGGTGACCACTGGTTCGTAGGCGAGGATGTGATTGGCTTGGTTGAAACATTCTGTAGGTGGCAGGGAACCACAGCCCACCTTGCAGGAATAAACAGGCATCGATCATACCTGGTCCCCATGATTAGGAACTTGCTGGACTGGGGGATCCCATCCTCAGGAGCAGCGTGAGTAGGGGAATTTGCAGGTCTGTCGTTCAGTGCCCTCTTACTTTTTCCCAAATATCAAGGGACATATAATGTTGGGCCTTAACTTTAGGCCTTACACTGCAGTCTTAGGCACTGAGCATTGTCCAGTCACTGGACAGGATAGCAAGAAGCCTGGGTAACCCGTGGTTGGTCATGCTAACCAGATGCTTCCATATTTCTCGCCTGTTAAGTTGTAAGCTTCATGAGGATAACTGCCGTATCTCTTGTTTTCCACAGTAGCCTGACCTCCACACAGAGTGTGGCACATTAATTAGTAAATGAATTAATTCATTAACTAATGATCTTCATCAGCTCTCTAAGAGCTGCAGCACCTAAACAGTCTTTAAATCTGATTCTAGGATCTTAGCTTCATGTTGACAGAGAGAGGGGAAAAAAATAATAATAACATGATACTATTGACATCACCACCCTGTCATCTTCAGTTTTGCAACATATTCTCATCTTGTTCTTCCTGGAGCTCTGGGGAAAACAAATACCATGTTTCAGTCTCTTAATACTGTTCTACACATGCTAATTGAGAGTTTGCAGGCCTCAGAAGTATAGCCTTGGCAGAAACGCAGAAACAACAACAAAAAAGCCAGCCTCTAGCCAGTGGAATAAAGAGAACAACCCTCTGGCCGGAAAGCACCACCCCAAACCCTTCCCCCCAGCATCCACTGGAAAAGTTAGAAGCAGCACACTCAATGTGCTGCCTTCTCCAACATGTATAATTCTGGAAGATGAGTCAGCCTTTCTGCCTCCCCCTTATTCCCTCTTTATAATTCAAAGCCAAAGCCCACTCTCAAATAGTGTTTCTTAAATGTTGACTCAAGAATAAAATATACTAAGAGACGATTGTTTGAAGTCAGTGTAGCAAAATCTGCCCAAAGAAGAGATAAAATAATGAGTACCAAGGTCCAGATGGCTTTTATGATTAATAAACTGGATTAAATCATGTCTTGAAATCTGTGAGCTTCCTCCTTATATATTTCAATTTTTAATTATTTCGGCTGATTGTAATTTCAATTAATGAAAGCAGACCCAGCACTGCAGCCTTTGAAAGTAATTTCGGTGAGAAGAAAACTATCTATAATTAACTATTTCAACTGAGATTAGAAAATAGTTCATTCTTCACAATTTTCTCCCTAGTAGCCCCTGGTGGAAAGAAGTCAGAAGACTGGCATCTCCATTTTATAAGTTATTTGGACTTGGAGATCACTCCATCTCTCCCGGCTTCAATTTCCTTATCTGTGTAAAATGGGGACAATAATACTTGTCTTGCCAAGTCATTTTGCAAAATAAATGAGATAGTACTGATGGAAATGCTCTGAAAAGTACAAAATGTTATGTACAAATGTAAGATACTGTTAGACCAAAAGTTTCTTGATATTTTCATCCTATGCTTTTTCCCTGAATCCTCCCGTTATTTTTCTGCCCATGAGTGGAATAAGAACTAAAATGTTGCTCTTGTATCACTGATGCTGCTCTTTGTCATGGCGTCATTCACACATGGGCGGCCCAGACTGAATCGCAGACTCAAACGCAACTCATCTGTGCGGTAATGATGAAGAGCGTGGTCTCTAGACCCATTGCCTAGATTAAGATTGTTGCTCTGCTAGCTCTTTGCTGTATAGCCTAGAACACATCACTTAACCTCTCTGAGCCCCAGGTTCCTCTACCGCAAAGTCAGGGTAATAAGGGAGTCTCTCTCCAAGTCTCAGGTATGCATTAAATGGGTTCACAGACAACATACATCCAGCTAGGGCCAGACACATAGCAAATCTTCAATAGATCTGGCTGTTGTTAGTACCATTACCTCCAGCCACTGTCCACTTTCCAATCTGCTTCTCCTCCACTGGTCCCTACTATCCAGCAGGTCACCTGTTTCTGTGCAGAGTTGAGGGCTGAAACCTCCTAGTCTGTCATCTTGCTGATGTCATTCCTCCATTCCTCAATTTCTGAGAGCTTTGTGCTTCCCACTCCACTTTCTTTTCTTTTGCCCTCTCTTCTCTAATTAAAATCACTGGTGCCATGCATTTCCAGTTTAACAGTGCTTTGCAAACATATTCAGATGCTTTGGGCTCACAAACACACGGCCTGTCAAAGTTAAACGGTACTTTTAATTGATATGAAATGAAAGTCATCAAATTTTTTTTTAAAGTTTTAACTCTTTCAGGTCAGTCTCTTACTATTAGGAATCAATATCTAACCAAACAACTATTATTCAATGCTTTTGCTAGGTGTGGAAAGCATATTTTTAATACTTTTAGTTTCTTAATATTTAATATAGAGATGTCTCTGTGCAACCAGAATGCTCAATAAGTATTAAATAATGACACAGGGCCAGCTACATAATTCGCCAGGTTCAATGCACAATAAAAACACAGTCTCTACGAGATCTGGGAATCAATCTTCCCTTCCCACCAGGCCCTCTGCTCAAACCACAGCAGACCACCTACTCTCAGGGATTGCAACCTTCTCCCGGGACGCACTCGGACCTGGAAGGGGATGGGCCAGAGCACTAGATGGTGCGGGTCCCACCCTAAGACTCCCAGGCAGGTGCCCATCCAGGTGCCCACATCTGGCCCCTCCCAGAAAAGGGGGGATGGGAGAAGGAGGACTTCCTCCCCACCATGCAACCCAGTTAGTTCCTGCCTAGACTGGACAGGCACAGCCCAGGCACCAGGTGGCCAAGAACCCAACCCAGGAAAGAGGCGAAGGGTTAAGGGAGACAGAACTCCAGGTGTGCCAGGCTCCAAATCCTGGGCTCCCCCATGCTCACAATTCAAAGATAAAATTAAGAATTTCAAGAAAACAGTTACAGAGCATTATATCCCAAGTGCAGGACTCTTCCGAGTATGGGGTCCCATGCAGCGGCATTGGTCACTTACTTACCAGTGAATCTGATCCTGGGACATAGTCCTGTGTTCGTTCAGCTGAGGCAGAGAAGCTACATGTCAGTCGAAAAGGAAAACAGACACATTACCACAAGTATCATTCTACTTCTTTATTCTCATCAGGCAACAACCAGTGTTTACTGAGTACATACTGGGTATTACGTTAGAATCAACTAAGATTGCTGCATTTTAGAAAGACAGAGTTTGGGTGCATGTTTAATTGCATGAAACAACACTTCTTGAATAATGTTAGATTATTAGGATACTGATGATAAGAAGAAAGAGGAAGCAGAAAGGGGGGAGAAGGAGGAGAGAGAAGAGGAGTAAGTTTAAAAGATAACAGAGCTTGTATTTTTAGTAAACCCCAACAATTCCTACTGATTTCTTCTTGCAGATCAAAAAATTCAGAATGTACGTAAACAATGAATCTCGGAACATGGAAAAAATTAAATTAAATTTAAAAAAATTCAGAACGTATGTCAGTCAGGCATGATTAGACAAAAGTCAGATAGAAAGTCAATGTTAGGGTGCCTAGGTGGCTCAGGTCATGATCCCAGAGCCCTGGGATTGAGCCCCGCATTGGGCTTCCTGCTCAGCGGGAGGCCTGCTTCTCCCTCTCTCACTCCCCCTGCTTGAGTCCCCTCTCTCACTGTGTCTCTCTCTGTCAAATAAGTAAATAAAATACTTAAAAAAAAAGAAAGTCAATGTTTATGTCATCAGATACATGACTACTTTAACTTGCTATGACTTCTATTATAAAACAAATAACTCAATTTAGTTAATGCTAATAGCATTTTACTAGCATCAGGAGCTACCACCTCTGTTTTCCAGGCATGTATTTGTGTAATTTTAGTTTCATAGTATGCATAAGGTTCTTTTTTAATACTTACAATGATATTTTCTGCAAACGTTTTTATTTACTGGTAGAACTTTAGTTCAACCAGTGACTCTTTTTGTTTATATCTAACTGAATTTCAAAAGTTACAGAATGACATTTATAGTAGTTACCTCAAAAAAGGTGGATTTTTCTACTGCTATAATTCCTTTTCTGTTGCAAGCAAGACAAAAGTCTAAGTTGATCTTAAAAAGCTAGAAGGATGTATTTTTAATAATTACATTTGTCTATGTGTTACTTTTGAAGATTTTTTTAAAGTATTTTGGAAGTACTAGTCTAGTACTTTACCTTGCCTTCCCAGTTTTGATTTGAATTTTTGACCTATAAATAAATGCCATTAAAGATTTTTTTTTCCTCTATCCTGGGAAAAACTGTGGCCGTATGGGTGTGTGGAGGGAGCTGTGACTTCTGTCCATTGAGTACCTACCACGAGCTATATTTCTTCTCTATATCCTGTAATAATTTCATACTCACAAAAGCCATTTGATATAAATGCTACTCATCCCCTCAGTTTCTTGTTTAACAGATAAGAAACTGAGGTTTGGATAGATTAAGTAATTTGACCAAGGACAACATAATCCCCAAGTAGATTCAACCCACTCCCAAATGGCTCCAAAACTTTCTGAGATGTTGCCGTCCTTCCTGCCTGAGATGTTGCCATCCTTCCAAAGGTGAAGACTTTATATTTTATCTTATGAGATGCTGGTTTTATTTCATTTCATTTCATTTCATTTTATTTATTTGAGAGAGAAAGAGAAAGAGAAAGCATGAGTGGTGGGAGGGACAGAGGGAGAAGCAGACTCTCTGCTGGGCAGGGAGCCCAATGTGGGACTGGATCCCAGGATCCTGAGAGCATGACCTGAGCCACCCAAGTGTCCCGAGATGGGGGTCGTAAAGTTATAGTTTGAAAGGAGATGAGACACAAATTTAATAAGCCTAAATGTTTTCCAAAATAAGCTTCTTAAAGCTCTAGTTACATGTACATGCATTGGAACGTTCTTCCATTGGGCTTGAATGTAACAATTCTAATGACCAAGACTCTCAACTCACAAACATCAGAGTTGTAAACTTTTGAAGCATTCCACTTCGATTTTACTTGAGTCCCAGTAGGGGCAGGTAGAGGGAGGTGTTGCTATAGGCCAACCATGGCCAGATGGCTATGACTCTTAAGAAGAGAAGAATGGGGGAGGGGGACGCCTGGGTGGCTCGGCTGAGTGAGCATCCAACTCTTGATCTCAACCCCGGTCTTGATCTCGGGGTCATGAATTCGAGCCCCATGTTGGGCTCCACGCTGGATATGGAGCTACTTAAAAAGGGGGGGGGAGGGAAGAATGCCTGAAAAATGAGTGCCCTGCTTTGTGACAAAGGATTAGGAAATATGGGCTTGTCTAGGTGGTGCCATTTCTAAGGTCACCTACCACACAAAACATAGGGGTCTTGTTTCCTTATGCTATGGGAGCCTGGAGTTAGCTTTCAACTCTGTCAGAGCATGGGAGTGGGTTAAAGAGATCCAAACAGGTGGTCTCTGATTTCTCTGGCCTACTTAGGAGCCATCCAGAATAGTCTGTTTCATTATGTATCCAGTGAGTCATTTGGACTCTGAGGCCTTTCATTTTCACTAGCCTGGGTACCCCATGCTTAGCAACACACTTGGAACCCACATTTTGAAAAACATTTTAAATGTCTGAGCCTTTCGATATTTTGAAATGGAGAAATTTTACTTTTTTATGACCATTTTTAAATGTCAAAATGAGTCGGTCTATTCTACAAATGCCTGTTCTACTAAGAAACTGCCTTGGGGGAAAACTGCATTTCAAAAAAATTACCAGAGTTTGCATATTGACAAAATTTACTCTGAGGAACAAGTTGAAAGCCTTTTGTTCTTGGCAATGTTAACGACAGAACCAGATAAGTTGCATATACACCCTGGTGAATTTTTTTAAGAGGTCCGTCATTAATATAGTTAAACAACAAGGAATCTAGTAGGAAATTGTGGATTCAAAATCATGAAATGGATACAAACCCGCTCTATTTTAGATTAACTATTGAGCCATAAAACTCCAGTTCTGATTTATAAAATGTCAGCACACATCATGAATACACGTGGTATCAGAATCACCAGAAGAAAAAGGATGAAAATATCCAACATTTTTCATCGTATAAGTGTTTACTGCAACACAGACGTTGGGGAAAGACTTTTATTTTATTAACAGGAAAAATGTCTTTTTCTTTAATCGCAGTAATTCCTGTTAGCATTATCTGGTAGGTCTGACAGTATTTACATTTTTTTAAAGATTTTTTATTGACAGAGAGAGACACAGCAAGAGAGGGAACACAAGCAGGGGGAGTGGGAGAGGGAGAAGCAGGCTTCCCGCTGAGCAGGGACCCGGATATGGGGCTCCATCCCAGGACCCTGGAATCATGACCTGAGCCAAAGGCAGACGCTTAATGACTGAGCCACCCAGGCACCCCAGTCTGACAGTATTTAAGTACTATTTGTCAATACATAAACTATATAAGTTAGGTCACTTATTTAATATAGTAATTCATGATCTTTTTAAAGTCACAGATCCCTTGAGGGAAATGATGAAAGCTCTGGATCCAATTTTCAGGAAAATGCATATTCACACAAAATTGTGCCCAAAATTGCTGGTGATTCACAGACTTCAGATTAACAACTCTATATCTATGAATGTCTAGGAGCTATTCATATCTTTAAATATATGTATATTTCTTAAATATTATATATCATATAATATCATATATAGCCTCTGCGACAGCTTGGGTTTGAGACTAGTTTATAGAGGAAACCTCACTCTAATGTTATCATTTATTATAAATTAAGCTTACAGGAAATAAAAGCTATTTAAACTTTATTGTCTAACTGGTAAGATTTCACTGATCTCTGGTGGATAATGTAATCATATAATAAAAAAACACTAAACAAAGAAAATAACACCTTCGTAATGAGCAAATGTGGAATATATTAGAATTTGAGAAAACTGACTTTCATTTAGCAAAATACACCAAAACTGTATGAAGCAAGAGAATATGAAAACAAAAGAAAGGGGCACGCTGGCAGCACAGTCAGTTGAGTCTCCAACTCTCAATTTCTGCTCAGGCCATGATCTCAGGGTCAGGAGACTAAGCCCCACATTGGGCTCCGCACCCGGCGCAGAGTGTGCTTAAATTCTTTCTCCCTCTTCCTCTGCCCCTCCTACTCATGCTTCCCCCCCCCCCCGCCCTTCCTCCCTGTCTCTCTCTTTTATAAATAAATAAAATCTTGAAAAAGAGGAAAGAAAAGTCTAGCTTGCTCAGTTTTAGCACCAGTGATTTTAGGATGCTAACTAGTCCTCAACGCTTTGCTTGGCTGTGACGTTTGAACCTGTCTCATCACAGGGGCAAGGGATTATTTTATCATTCCAGCCTTTCACTCTGTCAAAAACATCCCCTTACCTTCCATGAAAACATGGATTGTCCCCGCTCAAAATCTCTCCTCAAAAGTCTCCCTTGACCATAGTGCCACGCACCACTGCAGGGTAGCCAGAGTTCCTTCCAGAGCAGAAAAGCTTGGAGAAAGGAGGACCACCATTACTGGCATGTCTGTGGGTGGAAATACTGGTTCTTAAAGGAGCTGGTTCATCTGATTCATCTTTCCATCTTTCCCCCATGACAACTCCATGGTGAGTCATACAGCAAGGAGGCTGGTTGTAGAAACACACACACACACACACCTCAAATTATAAGGTTCCAGAACTTCAGCCTTGCACATAATGCACACTGTGTATAATGGTCTACGGAAGCCAATACTCTTCCTGCAAAGAGCAGCTGCTCCATGTTTTCGCAGGGAAATTAAATTCTTTTCTTGTTGCTTTTTTTTCCCCTGTAAGTTAGAAGCAAGCACTTGCCACCTGGACTCTTTCTGGTCTTCAGCTTCTGTTTGAATGCTAAAACAAGCCTGGTAGGCCAGTGGATGAAAAGTATGCTCCAAAGCCCAGATTAGAAATAAAAGTGAGGTTTGTTCGTGTTTTACTCATATTACTGAAATAAAGTCTTCACCGGGTGTAGCTTTATGATTCCAGGACCACACTGTGGATTCAGTCAACACCTGAGAAGACAGCCAATTGGATTACCTAATCCTGTATGCTTATTTCCTTCCTTTGAATTCCTCCCAAAATTACGCATGCGGCATATGAATGTGCCTTGTAATATTTGTGTGTTGTTACTGATGTGTTGTTATTTGTAACCAACCAGATTATATAACACCTTTGTGGTCATAAATTATACAGATCCTTCTTTCTTTAAATCATTTTACTAGGTCCTCAGGAACACATTGTTGCTTTCATTGAAATGGAAGGCAAATATGTGATCTGCTTTTAAATGAGTTTATAAAGAGCATGTAGACCATGGGCTGTTTTGTTTCTCAAGTAGACCATGCAGAATTAAAACCATGCCAGTCCTTTATGAAAAGTGAATAAAAGTTCAGAGAAATACTTACTGTAGCTCATGCAGGTCCATAGCAAGCTCTCATGCTCAGCTCTTTCTAAGTCTTAGGAATTCAACAAATATTTGACTGGAAAGATGGGGAAATGGCTGAAGAGAGAGTTATCTCAGTCTTGCAATGGATTTTTTTCGAAATAATTGCCTGCCATAAATTAATTAATTAATGGCAGTAAAGTTTACTTGAGCATTTATTATACACATTAATATCACATCAGGAAAAGATTTTATGAACTCTACACACTACCCTAGTTAGATTGAAAGGCTCACATCATTCCTAATAGCTACACATCTAAAAATGCAAAGACCTACTCTTTATCATTCTCAATTGATATCGATAGACGTCTCAAAGGGAAATGTAATCAGTGAACACTTCACATATTTCAAGGGTTCTCAAGACACTCATCCGCTAAAAGTACAGTGAGTTCTAGATCCTAGCTCACTAGCCCCTCCGACTGACCAGAACCTGACTCCTAACACAAAGATATATCCTATGCCTGTGTCTATATTCATTTTAGTGTAGGAATAAGGAAATGTACAACATATAAAGTATATATTTTAAAAAATGTAGGAATAAGGAAATGTGTGCAGACTGGGTTGATGTAGGCCATGGCTAGTTAATTGGGAGGACGTGAAAAAGCTAACTGCTATTACAAATAAATATCATTAGTTTTACACTTCACTTGAGAAGGGCAAACCTTTTGTCAACTAAGGTATTAAAACAATGTCGTGGGGGTCTTGCTGTCTAGAGTAAAATACGTTAGTATTTTAATAATTAAAATAATTTAATAATTATAGCTTATTTTCCTTTATTTTGTGTTGTATTTATTCAACCAGTATTTACTGAGCACCTACTAGCTGGTGTGAGGGAAGCTCATAACCAGCGGTCCTTTTCCGTGTGCTGGGATTAATGAATCAGCGAGATCTTGTTCTATGGTGGGAACTGTAATGTGGGGAGAGGGAGGACCGGCATATAAAAGGCAGAATTTCACAGGAAACAGGAAATCATTCAGTTTGTCACTAACGTGAGAAAGGGGTCTTTCTGAGCTTAGAAATCAGAACTGAAGAGGAGGTTTTAGTTGGGCAGAATTCTGTAGACAGTACTGTGCCCAGAGCCCTGGAAGGTCCATGGACTGAATACGTTATGTATAGTTACAAAGGAGAATCTTTGGTGGTCCTGGTTCTACAGAAGAATGATTCTAAGTAGGGCACCTGTGTAGCTCAGTCAGTTAAGCGTCTGGAATCAAGTCCCGCTTCCAGGCTTCCCGCTCAGTGGGGAGCCTATTTGTCTCTCTCCCACGGCCTCCCCACCCTGCTCATGTGCGCTCGCCCTCTCTCTCTCAAATAAATAAATAAATAAATATTTTTTAAAAAGGAATGATTCCAAGTAAACAAGTCAGTGTCCAGTATTGTTTCTACGTCTGTCTCCTCCAAGACCCCAACTTCTCATTAGCAATCATTATCAATCAGTAGGCTGTGAGAGGAGACGGTGTGTATCATACAATTTGGTCAGTTGTATTTAGAATGCTACAGGAACTCAAAAGGAAAGAGTGATACGTTGAGTGAGATCAGGAAGTCTTTCCCAAGCTAGGATTTGAAAACTGAGTAGGAGAAAGGAAGGATATTCTAGAGAACAGGGACAGCATAAGCAAAGATACGGAGGGATTGAAAATATGTTTTATTTGGGGATTGGATGTGAGCCATCTGAGGTGGCTAGAAAAAAGGAGAAAGGGTGATAGATTAGTAAAACAATTGTTAATGCCTTGGATGACAAAAAGAAAAGTCTTAACTCAGAACAGAAGTGTGTAACTCAGTGTTGATATAAATTGCACAGGTTCTGCCCCGTGTGTAGTCTGTGAAGTGACAAAGAAAGATTACAGGAGGTAAAATGTTTGGAGTCTAGTTCTATCTAGTTCTATCTCTGTCATTAATTAGATGTAGGACCTTGAACAAGCAACCAACCTCAACTATAGTCCTCAACTATAACAAAAACAAGGGAAGGCAAATAATCTTTTCGGTGTTAAAGACCGCGTGATTTTCAGGGACACGAGTATGAAAAATGTACCTTCATACACGGCAAATATTTTTTCTGCAAATGTGTGTTACGTCATACTCCACACAGCACGGTGGGGACTTCGGAATGAAACCAGCGCAGAGGATTTTTAAGGCAGTGAAAATGCTCTATATGATACTGTAGTGATGGCTGTGTGTCATTACACATTTGTCCAAATCCAGAGAAAGTCCAACACCAACGCTGAACTCTAACATACACCATGGACTTGAGGGGATAATGATGTGTCATTGTAGGTTCATCAGTGTTCTTGGGGGAGGCAGAAGGTGGTAGGAAACTCAGCCATCTTGCTGACGTTCTGTGCAGAACCCTGCAGGGGCCCCTCCTCAGAGTGCCTCTGTAGCAATTAAAATTTGCGCACCCTCACTTCTGGAGTGGAGCCCCAGAAACTGCATTTTAAGCAAGTATCCCAGCTTAGTCTGAGACAAAAAGTCCCTGAGCCATACTGTAAAAAGCCTTTCAAATACAAAGCCTTTGGTTCAGACCTGTCCCTCCACGTTCATGTTTCTGCTTTTTTGATAGTACAGTGTTTCCTGAATTAAAGACAACCCTGAATAACAAAACTATTCTTTATCTAAGATACATTAGGGGGGCACCTGGGTGGCTCAGACAGTTGAGCACCTGACTCTTGATTTCTGCTCAAGGTCCTGGGATTGAGCCCAGGGCTTGGACTCCCAGTTCAGCGAGGAATATGATTCTCTCCTTCTCCCTCTGCCCTGCTGCACTTGCTCCCTCTCTCTCTCTTATTCACGTAAATAAATAAATCTTTTAAAAAAAATAGGGGTGCCTGGGTGGCTCATTGAGCATCTGCCTTCAGCTCAGGTCATGGTCCCAGGGTCCTGGGATGGAGCCCCGCATCCTGCTTCCTGCTCAGCGGGGAGCCTGCCTTTCTCTCTCCCTCTCCCACTCCCTCTGCTGGTGTTCCCTCTTTTGCTGTCTCCCTCTGTCAAATAAATAAATAAAACCTTATAAATAAATGAATAAATATAATGCAATCCATTAGGACATCCTGTCTTTGCTTAAGCCAAGTGTGCATCTTTTGCCGTTAAATATGATTGCTAAAGTGCCTTCCATTAACCAGCCATGAGCCACGATCAACACTAAATTGCTAAAATTGTTAACATCATTGAAGATAGGAAAGAGAAATAAACAGACCTTTTCAGGCAAGGGCTTAATAAGAGAGATGGTTTCCCTTGCCAAGAAAATAAAAGCCATGCCTTATGTCAGAAGTTTGGCAAAAAAAAAAAAAAAAAAAAAGCATTGAAGCCAAACTTACCGGGACTCTTACCCGTTAGCTCTAACTACTGTCTCCTGTCGTCCAGTGAGTGCTGATGTATGAAGCCACTCTTTAAAATGTGGTCCCAAGGGGCGCCTGGGTGGCTCAGTGGGTTAAGCCTCTGCCTTCAGCTCAGGTCATGATCTCAGGGTCCTGGGATCGAGCCCCGCATCAGGCTCTCTGCTCAGCAGGGAGCCTGCTTCCCTCTCTCTCTCTCTCTGCCTGTCTCTCTGCCTCCTTGTAATCTCTCTCTGTGTGTCAAATAATTAAATAAAATCTTTAAAAAAATGGTGGTCCCAAGACCAACAGCAGCCTCCCCTGGGACACTTGTTGAAATGTAATTTCTCAGCTCCACACCACCCCCCCACTTCGACCCCCTGAGTTGGAAGCTTTGGGGATTGAACCCATCAAGCCATGTTTGGATGAGCTTTGACAAGACTCTCGTGGTAGAGACGGTGCTCATGGGAGGGGAGAGGGGCAAGGACCGGAACCCTTGGGCCCTGTTGGTGGGAACTTAGAACAATACAGCCGCTAGGGAACCTAGCACGGAGGTCACTCAACTGGAAGGTACACCTGCCACACGATCCGGCAACCCCACAACTGGGTCTTTGTCTTAAAAATACTGAAATCAGGATCTCAAAGGGATGTCGGCAAAGCCCCCTGTTCACTGCGGTAATCGTAACAGCCACGACGCGGAAACACCCTGAAAGCCCATGGTCGGATGAATGGGTACAGCCAGCGGGGTTCACACACACAGCGGAACGGCCCATCTTTGGGAAGAACGAAATGTTGTAATGTAGGCAACACAGATGGGCCTGGAGGACATTATGCTGAGCGAAACAAGCCAGTCCCAGGGGGATGGATATAGCGTGATTCCACTCACGTGAGGTTTCCGCAGAGGTCAAAACCACAGGAGCGGAGCACAGAATGCGGGTTGCCAGGGCCTGGGAAATCGAGATTATTAACTAATGAGCTTAACGTTTCAGTTAAGTAGCATGAAAAAGCTCTAAAGATCTGGGGTACGACACTGTACGGATAACAATGTATTGCTAAAAACACTTGAAAATCTATGAAGAGGGTTAAGTGTTCTCTGGAATGGAACGGAATAGAATAGAATAGAATAGAACAGAATAGAACAGAACAGAATAGAATAAAACAGAACAGAACAGAACAGAACAGAATAGAATAGAACAGAATAGAATAGAACAGAATAGAAATCTCCTGGTGGCTGACGCGGGCTAAAGTCTGAGAACCTCTAATGCACACAGAACATGCTATGTGTATATCTTGCAGCGACTGGAAGTAAAAACAGCTAAACTGAAGCAGTTACAGGAAAGCACGTAAGAAGCACCGAGGAAAAGGTCTGCGGCACAACTCAGACGTACAAGGCGTCGGGCTGTTTTCAGGCAGCTGGACCAGATGCTCGCACCCTGCACAGCTCCCTCCTCCCACCTCCTGGCTATGCCTTTCCCCCGACCCGAAAAATCCTTGGGTTCAATCGGACGAGCATTACAGTTTAGGAGGTGTGTTCATACACATTATCTCGTTTGATCCCCATAGTAATCCATTCAATAGGCAGGGATTATTCCCATTTTCTAAATGAGACAACTGAATTGGAGAGATTAAGAGATTTACATGAAATCACACATCTATTAATTAACAGAGCCAGAACCTAAATGCTACACCTTTGCTCCTTCGCTAATCCATCCTGCCTTTCTGTTGACTAAATTTAGCTACTTTCTTTATTGATTTCTTTGAGGATTTAGTCCAGAGTTTCTCAAGCTCGACACTTTGACATTTTGAGCTGCTGGGCTCTTCCTTGGGTGCCGCGCCCCCATCGCTCTCCCCCACCCCACATTGTTAAGATGTTTAGCAGCACCTCTGTCCTCTACCCACTAGATGGCAGTAGCACCCTTCCCTCGGTCGTTAGAACCAACACTATCTCCAGACACTGCCAAAGGTCTCCAGGAGGGGTTGGGGGGCAAATCCATCCCAGTTGGGAACACCTGATATAGTTTAACTAAACGTCCATCAGAATCATCTGGAGACCCTCGTAAACTTCAGATGGCTGGGCCCCACCCTGGGTTTCTGATTCGATCAATCTGGCGCCAACTGAGAATTTGCATCTGTAATGATTCCCAGGGGATGCTAATGCTCCTGGTTTGGGGACCCCACTTTGAGAACCACCTGTTTAAACCATTTGTGAAATCGGAAAGTATATCCCCAAAATGCATATTTGCTATTGAAAGTATTTCATCACACACCAAAACATGATTAATCAAAAGCAAATCCATAGCATAGGAGTTCCCTATGAGAACTGAGAACCTCTAGTGTACACACACCCAAGCTGAAATGGAAGCTCAGATGAGGTTTCCATTATAATTTTTTTTTACTTTATTTGTTTATTTGACAGAGTGAGAGAGATCACAAGTAGGCAGAGCAGCAGGCAGAGAGAGAAGGGGAAGCAGGCTTCCCGCCGAGCGGAGAGCCTGATGCAGGGCTTGATGCGAGGACCCTGAGATCATAACCTGAGCCAAAGGCAGAGGCTTTAACCCACTGAGCCACCCAGGCGCCCCGAGGTTTCCATTATTAACACATGGTCCTTGAATGTTATTTAAACAAAAAACACTCTTATGCTGCTGAGTGGAAAATCCTTCATACTTCTTACTTCCCACATCTCTTTATGAAATTTTAAAATTTATGAGACCTTCAAATCTCTCTTGTGATATAGGAAAGATGACATTTCTCATTCTTTTTTGCTTATCACGGTTACGAGAATTAACAGGCCAGATCAAGAGTTTAAATGAATAATACTCTTCTTCTTACAACTCCCTCTTACAACTTTGTAAGAAGATCTTAAGAATAAGAATAAGATGGTAAGAAAAGATCTTATTCTATAATGACTTTGAAACACTCTGTGAGAGAGACAGAAATACTGAAGTCCTGGGTATAGAACTGCTTGACAGATGTTGATCCTGAGAAGGTAAAACAAATGTGTTTCTGTGGAGAAAAGATTCTACTTTGTTACATCCTGGATTTTAAGGAACCATTAATGTGTTTCGTTCAAGATGTACAGAAATGACCTTCTTAGTTTCTTTTATTTTTTAAGATTTTATTTATTATGTGACAGAGAGAGACACAGTAAGACAGGGAACAGAGCAGGGGGAGTGGGAGAGGGGGAAGCAGGTTTCCCGCCCAGCAGGGAGCCCGATGTGGGGCTCCATCCCAGAACCCTGGGACCCTGACCTGAGCTGAAGGCAGACACTTAACCACTGAGCCACCCAGGTGCCCCCTTAGTTTCTTTTAAAATAGATTTTTGAATTATTTTAAAGTATTTGTTTTAAAACTCTGAGATTCATTTTTAGAATTTTGTATTTTAAAATAAGATTTTTTTTTGTAAGGAAGATTATTTTTCATGAAAAGAATGACTTGGCTTTTACTCAAAGATTTTGAAGTTTATAATGCTAAGAGAAGTGTCCATAGGGGGCACCTGGGTAAGACAATGGTTTGAGCCACTGACTCCTGGTTTCCTCAGGTGTTGATCTTGGCGTCCTCAGATGGAGCCCCATGTCGGGGTCACACTCAGTATAGAGTCTGCTTAAGAGTCTCGCTCCCTCTCCCTCTGCACCTTCCACTCATGCTCTCTCTCTCTCTCTCTCAAATAATTTTTTTAAGTGTCCATAGTAAGCGCTTTTAAAGCAGTAGGAAGATCAGCTAAGGGGAATTATCCCCTATAATGCGCACATCATAGCCAGTCCCTATAGACAGGCCTCGATTCTGCCCTGGGAGCAGGTTTTCAAGGAATACTGAGACAACGGAGGGTTTGAAAATAAAACATTTCTCCAAGTCCCTGCAGCTGAAAGTGTGGTCCTGCCTCAACAGCAACACCTGGGAGCTTGTTAGAAATGGCAGAGTCCAGGGCCCAAACCAGACCTATTGAATCAGAACCCACCATTTATCAAGATTCCCAGGAGAGTCACATTCATCAGAATAGAATAGAACAGAATAAAATAGAATTCATCACCTGGAGGAAGCTGGCAATTCTTCAAAACACAGTTATTAAATAGAAACAAATTTAGAGAGCAAAAGAGGCCAGAATCAATTTCTTTCATAAACTGAAGGAAACCAGCCCTATTCAAGAAACTCACAGATGTTCAGCTTCAATTTAAACCATGTCATTGAAAATACATAATGTATATAAAACTTGTCTGAATTTTTAGAAACAAAATGATTAATATCGAGGGGTGGCCTGTAAAGCAATTCTACTTCTTCTTTTCCTATGTACTCCTTTTTAATAAAAAATATATAAAGGCTATACCTGAGCTTAAAAGTAGAGAATATCATAGTTAAGAGAATTCTTAAGATCTGATCTTATTTAGGACAAAATTTGCTTTAGAATTTGAGTATAGATGATTTTTGGATTCGGTTTTGTCTAAACTGAACAGCTAATTAACTAGATTCATTCACATAGGCAAGCCGGCAATTCAATTTTTATTTTTTCGTTAAAATATTATTTCACTGGGTTTTTTTTTCCTTTCCTCTATATTTTGAAAGTGAGAGTCAGTAGGTCAGTCATATGGATTTTGAAACATTTTGAAGTTGTTAGGAGAATAATTGTTGAAAGAGTTGCTTTATTTGTTCCACTATCAAAGAGGGAAAAAAAAAAAGTAAAGTTTGTGTGATATGATAAGAAATTATTTTACTTAAAAAAAGACAAGAAATTATTTTATTGTGATGGTGCTAATCGAAATACAACACATAGATTTGTGTTGCATATCTTACTTTTTCTATCAAATTTAACATTTTAAAAACTAAGCATTCACATTTTAACATCCAATAATTACATAATTACAGCTTGTGTATGTTTACATGCCTGATTGAAAGGGTAATGGCACAGGACAAATATCTTACAATTAATTGAATGTTTTATGTGAAAAAAATAGCAAAATGACTCAAGGCTAAAACAAGGAAAACTTGCAAAATCTTTTTCTTTTTCTTTCTTCTTAAAGATTTTATTTATTTACTTGAAAGAGAGAACAGGTGCAAGAGAGTGCACGGGGTTGGGGGAGAGGCAGAGAGAGACAGAGATGCTCCCTGAGCAGGGAGCCCAATGCAGGGAGGGGGCATTCCAGGACCCTGAGATCATGACCTGAGCCCAAGGCAAACGCTTAACTGACAGCCACACAGGCCCTCCAAGTAGAAATGGCAAAATTCTTTTTCTTTTAAATAAGTTCACTGCATATTCCATTGAACTCTATAAATGTAGGAAGGATAGAAATGTGAAATGGCTAATTCAAGCAAATACTGTATGGCTTATTCATCCAAGAGAAGAGCTACCTTTGCCACTATGCATCTAACCAGGCTGACCTGAAGATTTAAAACCAGGGTTTTTTCCACGCAAATTTTATTTTCAGCATGTGTTTCACAGTTTCTCTCCTCCTTTGGGCGTTCATTCCCAGATGGCTCGGGAGGCTACGTGACAGCACCAGCCCTCCTGTCAGCTAGCTGATCCACCAGAGGTACCTGCCATACGACTGGTCGCTGAAGCTTGCTCTCCGAAATAAGGACATGTTCCAGGTTAGTCTTCAATGGTCTGTACTAAAGGAAGTACTTCCAGCCCCGGCTCTCCTTGGCTTTTTCCTTGGCCCATTATCTACACAGAACTGAGCCTCACACCACTTCGGACAGCCAAAGAGACCCCTCAACGCCTGTGACCATGAGGCTCTCCAATAACAGCCTGGAGTCCAATCTCACGGCCAGTATTTCTGCACAAATCATTCAACTGCTTCTTTTTCCCCTGAAATGTCTGTTGTAGAATTCTCTCCTTATCCCCTTGCCAAATGACCAATTGGCTTATTATCCGTTAGTCATGGAAAGTGAGTTTAATTTCCCAAAAACTTACTGATCAGGAAAGAGAACCTGATGACAGTTACCTGTTTGACTCAGACAAACAAATGCTTCTGTTGTATCACCTAATAGAAAAGAGACTGGACTTGGTGATTTTGTGCTTAAAAAAAAAAAAAAGAAGTAAGTAATTTGGGCATTACAATACCCTAAGTGGATTTTATCTTGAATTAGCCATTTTCCCTGTCTATTTAATCTAAATTAAACCAATAATGCTTAATCTACATCTCCCCACGGCACATTGCATGCACTCAGACTCCATTGTCTGAATATTTGAAGGAGTTCGTTTCTGCCTTAAACCTTCTACACGATTCCCCTTCCTTGTCTACTTCCAGCTGGGACTGTGGACCCCCTGGAAGAGGTGTCCCATTCCATCTGTCTCCTTGCAACACAGGAATTCAACAAGAAAGGCCAGCCACATTGTCAGCACTGACTAAAGTGACATGGAAATTCTGGCACTATTTAACATGCAAACATTTCTAAGATAACCATGGAAGTTGTTAAAGGAAAACTGAGCTGGGAAAAGTACATGATGCCTTCCTTTATTTTGTGTTGTTAATATGTGTATAGAACATGACATGTCACAAACTGTGCCCATGATGATGGACACAAAAGTGAGGTATAGCCTTTGCCTTCCAACAGCTTGTGCTCTGATAGGAAAGATGGACATGGAAAACATCAATCATTGGAGATGTTGACTACAACTATACACAAAAATGCCCAGAGAGCTTTAGAAGTAGAGTTGGAGGTCCCTAAAATTCTCTGCACGGGGTGGGGGGTGGGGGGGTGGGGGGGTGGCAGTCGAGGAAAATGAGGTTTGAGTAGAGAACGGGGGAAAGAGCTCGAAGATGTCAGGATATAGGTACTATACAATTAGCCTAGAGGCTTTCAGGGCAGTGATTGTGAAGAGCTATCATATATGTATTGACATGGCTAATTCCTTTTAAGAAGAGAAAGTACACTTAAAGTGATTTAAAGACATCCTTGAACCTGAGGGGTGTTTAAACATGTTAATTTTACCCTTTTAATATTTAAAGCCCGAGTGAGTCTTATTAGGTGTCAGGTTTCTGTGTTTATGAATCTCCCAAGGCTGTTTATATTAAACACTTTATTTTTGGAATGGTTGATATTCTCCCCTGTTTTAGTCTCTCTGCCTCTGAAGAGCTCTCTCCCTTCACACGTTGTTTCTCTTTATGTCTCTGCTCCCTGAGGTTAATAATAATAAGTCATTGTGAAACCTTCACAAAAGACTTTCAATTGCCCTGGAAATGAAAATCTCAATTATGGTGATTAAATAATCCCTCTACAGAAAAATGAAGAATAATTTGGGGCTGCTAGCAAATTTAAGCAAAACAATATCCCCAGACATGATTTTTGGGTTTTTTTTGCTTTGTTTTGTTTTACACCTCTTCAATTCCCATTACTATTTCCTGATATTTTAACATTATTTTTCTGAGTGAAATATAGCCACTTTGTCTCTTTTAAAGTAAATGGAACAACAAGAATCATAACAGCCTTGGGATATAGTCCAAAGGGAGCAAGCATTGGGATAGGGGCAAATAGGACCAGAAGCAATAGGAGGAGAAATTCCAGAAAAAAAAATCATAAAGTAGAAAATTAAAACTTGCCAGCTTTATGGGAGCTTTGTGAGAGAATAAATATGATTTTTTCCACATGAGAACATAGAGTACTATTGATATTCTTTTTTTTTTTTAAGAGTTTATTTATTTGACAGACAGAGATCACAAGTAGGCAGAGAGGCAGGCAGAGAGAGGCGGGGAAGCGGGCTCCCTGCTGTGAGCAGAGAGCCCGGTGCGGGGCTGGATCCCAGGACCCTGGGATCATGACCTGAGCAGAAGTCAGAGGCTTTAACCCACTGAGCCACCCAGGCGCCCCTACTATTGATATTCTAATGGAACTATAGTGATACAAACATACATACAGAAGTACATATGTACCTTCTACATAGACACACATACGTGGATAGATGACTATATATACATATACTCATGTGTACATAGACACACATTTATTTACATTATATTACAACCTATGCATAATACCCAGACATATACGTTATTTACATTATACATATACAGTGTATATAATGTGTGTGTATATATATATACATACCTCACTATGAGTCACCAGTTGCACAGGGAAAATTTTACAGATTTTTTAATTAAACAGTGGGATTCTTTTAATACAATGGCTATCAAAGATTTGTGACTACAGTAATAGAGGTTGCTCAACAAGCTCTTCAATATTTTTAAATCACATGCTCACATGAAATTTTCTACAGCATATCTCAACCCAAAGTTTTTTAAATTTTGGAAAACATGGTTGTCTTTTTCCCTGAAAAGAAAGCCTAAAGATTAAAACTTTGGCCTCAAGCGTGCCTGGGTGGCTCAGTTGGTTAAGCAAGTGCCTTTGGCTCGGGTCATGATCCCAAGGTCCTGGGATTGAGCCCCGCATCGGGCTCCCTGCTCAGTGGAGAGCCCGCTTCTCTTTCTCCCTCTGCTGCTCTGCCTGTTTGTGCTCTCTTGCTCTCTCTGTCAAATAAATAAATAAAAATCTTTAAAACTTTGACTTCAGAAGTTGTGTGTTTTGCCGTTTGTAAATATCCAAGTAGAAATATTTCATTTTTGACATATAGATGGTATTCTAAGAAAATCTTGAAGCAGTTTCTGGAGATATTTAATTTGAGGGGGAAAGATCAACTCTATAATGATCATTGTTGCTTAGCCAGCAGCCACTGCCTGTTCACCCTCCCTAATAGATCTCCACAGTATTCCCTATGCATGCCATTCCCCCACAGCCGGAGCCGCCAGGCGGGCTGACTACAACCCTCTTCCAGTACCATCTCATTCTCTTTGCCAACAATTGGCTCAGGATTCTGATCTTTGTGGGACTAAGGTGAGGTTTGGAGAAGCCACCATGCTACCTGGCTGGTGGTGAAGCCAACACCAAGCATTGCAGAATCCCTGAACCAAATCTTGAGAGCCATCTTGCCTTGGAACATTCTGTTGGGATCAGATCATAGATTTCCATACATACTGTTTGAATTAAATTTCTGTTACTTGTTGCTGAAAGAGGCCAAAAAGATATAGATATTATTATGGTTTCATTTAAATTATGTTCAAACTAGTCTGTTCCATTAAATGTTTTTATTTCTACATAAAGGATCTTGTAAATGAAACTCTCTCAAGCTATTAATGAAGACATACCAAAGCTGTAGACTTAGTGTTTATGTCCCCCCAGATTTCAGATGTTGAGACCTAAGCCCAAGGTAATGGTACTAACAGCAGGGAGTTGGGGAGATGATTAGGTCATGACTGTGGAGCCTTTAGAAAAGAGACCTTGCACGGATTGCATGGAGCACTGGGTGTGGTGCAAAAATAATGAATACTGTTATGCTGAAAAAAATAAAAAAATTTAAAAAAAAAAAAAAAAAGAAAAGAGACCTTGTCCCTCCTGCCACATGAGGACACAGTGAGAGGACATCCATCTCTGAACCAGGAAGCAGGTCCTCACCAGGCCCTGAATCTGCCAGCACCTTGATCCTGGACTATCCAGCCTCCAGAGCTGTGAGACATCAATGGTTGTTGTTTACAAGCCCCTCATCTTGGACAGAGACAGAGTGTCGCTCCCCAAAATAATTTGTAACTTGAAATGTTCCATTTTCATAATTAGCGGAAGGAGAGAAGAAGAAATGATGAGGTGCCCAGTTGACAACGTATCACGGCAGCAAGTTACTTGGGTTCCCGCAAACATAGAACCAAATGGACTTTTAATAAGTGGAACCTTATTCTGAATGCATGGCAGGTAGGATACAAGCTGCTGAAGGTACTTGGTGGTTAGGTCTCCAGTGCTTATAGTCAAACCTTTATGAAAAAGCTACTCTACGTGAGGCCCGGTGTTACGTGTTTTTACACGTGTCCTGGCAAAACTTTCACATGATATCTGAAGGGCAGGAATAAATATGCCCATTTTGTAGGTGAGGAAAATGAAGCTTGGTGGGATTTAACCACTTGGATAGTGTATGCGGAGAGTAGATAATAGAGCCAGCAGCCTGACCCTCAATCCCAGATCACCAGACTGTAGCTCCTGAGATTGATCATAATGAAAGATGTCTTAATAGTTACTAGTCTCTCATTGCTACTCTAACAAATTACCACAAAGGTAGGCTTAAAACAACACATTACATTCTAGAGGCCGGGAATCTGAAGTCAGTTTCACTGGACTCGTGGCACTGGGCTAAAGCAGGACTGATTTATTCTGGAGACTTTGATGTGGGGTGGATCCCTTTCCTTACCTTTTCCAGCTTCTGGAGGCTGCCTGTGTTCCTTGGCTCATGGCCCCTTCCTCACCAGAGGGTATTACTCCCATCTCTGGGGCTGTGATCACATCATCTTCTCTCTGACTCTGACTCATCCTTCAACCAACTCCTAAGGACCCTGGGATTATACGGGGTGCATGAAAATAACCCAGGACAATCCAATATCAACAACCTTAATTACATCTGCAAAGTCTCTTTGCCATGTAAAGTAACATTCACAAGTTCCGGGCATTAGGTGGACATCTTTGGTAGGCCATTATTCAGCCTACCACATAAGGACAAGGAAGATAAAAGAGATCATAAACCATCAAGAATGAAAGAAGATAAATATGAAAGGAACCTGGGCAAGAACCTTACTACAAATAAACATATGTACATTGGCGACTTAGAAGCAATCAAGGGCTGAAGATAATGTATTATGTTAGCTAAAATAACGTGCCAAGAAACTCAACAATTACAGAAGCAGAATTAATTTGCTCGCTTCTAGTTGCTACATTCATCAATGCCACCTACATTAAAGGCTAGGGTAGGAACTATAGACACACATCAAATTCCCACACACCATCCCTCTTGACAAGTCATGCGGGCCTTTGCCTTGACTGGCCCAGAAACCAGCCCCACCCGCCCCCCCAGCCCCTGGTACTTGCTGAGCCTGTGGAATGAAAGACAGAGGGGAGAGGAGAGAAGCTGCAGGGGGTGAGAAGTTGAGCCTGTGTGCCTCCCTAATTCCTGAAAAGCCTCAGTTTCCCCCAGAGTCACAGCCTAGCAGATTACATAGGGCCTTGGGGGCCATTCTAAGCAATTACATGTTTGCTCAGAATGCACTGGGGGCCTCCGGAGGGTATAAGCAGAGAAGTGAGGTTATCTGACTTAGGGTTAACCTCAGATGAAGCAGGATCTAGGACAGAGTGTGGAGAGCTAGGGGAACCTCCCCAATGTGGTCTCTGCCCTTGTCTGTTCCCTGTACCACTCCATTCCCCACCATCTCTCTCTGAATGACTGCCACAGTGGCTTTTGAGGTCCAGGCACAAATCCCTTCCAGCTCTGGTGAGTCGCCCATGTGCCCCCAGCTTTGTCTTAACACAGACCGAGCTCTGTTCCATCCCCACTCTCCTGCTAACCACCGGCAGTGAGGTCCGTATTACGGTTGATAAAATCCTACTCCTTCTTTGTCATAGGAGACCATTCCCAGGCTATGCTCCCTCAAGGAGCCCCACACCTCTGCCACACTGAAGCTCTGAGTATACCAGGCCTGTCATGATTCTCTGTGTTTATTTCTGTTGTAGACTGTTACATGGAAAGATAGTCACCATCTCATACATTGTCATTGGGTCTCCAAAATCGCATGGCCCTAGGGGGAGAAATTTTGCAATATTTCCAAATTTACAAAGGAACTTCTACTTTAACCAGCAATCTCATGGCTAGTAATTTATATCCTAAACACATAGAAAATAACATATGTATAAGATTACTCATTCCTGCATGGTTTGTTAAATAAAAAATTGGAGGGAACCCAAGTGTTCCTCATTAGAAGATTGTTTAAACCAGCAGTTCTCAACTAGGATGATCTATCCCTGGCTGTCACACCAGGGGGTAGCATAGCCCCGGCTTCTAGTAGGGAAAGGACAACATCCATAACAAAATTATCCCAGCCCAAATTTCAGTAGTGTCAAGGCTGAAAATCCTGGGTTAAGCAATCATACACATAATGAATATTATGCAGCCATTTTAAAAAATTTAATTCCAATATAGTTAACATAGAGTGTCTTATTAGTTTTTAGGTGTCCAGTGTTGTGATTCAACTCTTCCATACATCACCCAATGCTCATCACAATGAGCGTACTCAATCCCCTCCACATATTTCGCCCACCCACCCCCCCACTTTCCTCTGGAAACTATCAGTTTGTCCTCTAGTTAAGTCTGGGTTTTTTTTTAATCTTTTTTTAAAATGGTTTTATTTCTTAAATCCACATGTGAGTGAAATCATATAGTATTTGTCCTTCTCTGACTGACTTATTTCACTTAGCACTCTAACTCCATCCATGTTGCTGCAAATGGCAAGATTTCATTCTTTTTTACTGCTAAATAATATTCCATTGTGTATGTGTATATACATCTTCTTTATCAGTGGACATTTGAGTTGCTTCCATATCTTGGCTATTGTAAGAAATGCTAGAATAAACATAAGGGTGCATATATTTTTTTCAAATTTGTGTTTTCATACTCTTTGGGTAGATAGTAGTGGAATTATTGGCTCATACGGTAATTCTATTTTCAATTTTTTAAAGAACTTCCATACTGTTTTCCACAATGGCTTGCACCAGTTTGCATTCTCACCAACAGTGCATGAGAGTTCCTTTTTTTAAATTATTTTTATTTTTTTTATAAACATATAATGTATTATTAGCCCCAGGGGTACAGGTCTGTGAATCGCCAGGTTTACACATTTCACAGCACTCACCATATCACATACCCTCCTCAATGTCCATAACCCCACCCCCGTCTCCCTACCCTCCTCCCCCAAGTCACTCTCATTTTGTTTTGTGACAGTAAGAATCTCTTATGGTTTGTCTCCCTCCCGATCCCATCTTGTTTCATTTATTCTTTTCCTACCCCCCCTTAACCCCCCATGTTGCATCTCCACTTCCTTATATCAGGGAGATCGAATGATAGTTGTCTTTGAGAGTTCCTTTTTCTCCATATCTTCTCCAACATATGCTTCTTGTGTTTTTTATTTTAGCCATTCTGACAGGTGTGAGGTGATATCTCATTGTGGTGTTAATTAAAATTTCCCTGATGATCAGTGAGGTCAAGGATCTTTTCGTGTGTCTGTTGGCCATCTGGATGTCTTCTTCAGAAAAATGACTGTTTATGTCTTCTGTCCATTTTTAATTGGATTATTTGGGGTTTTTTGGTGTTGAGTTGTGTAAATTGTTTTTATATATTTTGGATAGTAACATTTTATGGGATATAAGCAGTCATTTTTTAAAAAAAGATTTTATTTATTACAGCGAGAGAGGGAACACAAGTAGGGGGAGTGGGAGAGGGAGAAGCAGGCTCCCCGCCAAGCAGGCAGGGAGCCCAATGCAGGAATCCATCCTAGGACCCTGGGATCATGACCTGAGCCAAAGGCAGAGGCTTAAGGACTGAGCCACCCAGGTGCCCCTAGTAGTCATTTTTTTAAATTTTTTTTTAAAGATTTTATTTATTTATTTGAAAGACAGAGATCACAAGTAGGCAGAGAGACAGGCAGAGAGAGAGGAGGAAGCAGGCTCACCGCCGAGCAGAGAGCCCGATGCGGGGCTCGATCCCAGGACCCTAGGATCATGACCTGAGCTGAAGGCAGAGGCTTTAACCCACTGAGCCACCCAGGTGCCCCCCTAATAGTCATTTTTTAAAAATAGGGTAAGAACACTATGTACAGAAATAAAAAGATCTTTGGAAAACATTAAGTGGAAAAAGCAAGGTAAGAATGGCTTATGTGCTAACTTGTTATAAGAAAAAAAAAGGAAAATATATGTATTTGTGTATTCGCTTGTACCTGTGTAAAGAAACATCAAAAGGACACATGGAATTAATGAAAATGGTTACCAGCTGAGGATTGATTGGACTTGGAGGGAGGAAGGGCAGAGACATAAATAGGAACTACACGGCTCAATGTCAGTTGCTTTAACTTGGAATCACATGTCTCTACTACCTATTCAAAACGATACATAAAGACTTGAACATAAAGATTTAGAAAAAGATATGTGAGGTCCTCGAGAATAAAAGGATTATGTCTTATTTATCTTTGTGTCTTCATTATCTGGAATGTTGCCTTCTCTAAAACAGACTCTTAAATATTCATTAAAATAATTTAATTCCGGGTACCTGGGTGGCTCAGTCAGTGAAGTGTCCACCTTCTGCTGGGGTGGTCCTGGGATGGAGCCCCACATCAGGCTCCCTGAGGGAGCCTGCTTCTCTCTCTTACTCTGCCTCTCCCCTACTTGTGCTCTCTCTCTCACTCACTCTCTCTCTCAAATAAATAAATTAATAATTACAAAAAATTTAAAAATAATTTAATTCAAGCCAATAGCTTTCACATTATTAAATACCTACAAAAATACATTCATAAGTACTAGGATAATTAAAAAATAAATGAGAAATGTAACTTGTAGCCTTTGACCTACAAATGCAGGTTACAATCATGTATGAAAACAAAACACACAAAAGAATTAAAGGACAATCCAATTTTCATTTACCCAAAGAATGCAAAAATTCTAATTCAAAAGGATACATGCACCCTAATGTTTATAGCAGCATTACCCACAATGACCAAATTATGGAAACAACCCAAATGTCCACTGATAGATGAATGGATAGAGAAGATGTGGTGTATACATGCGATGGCATATTACTTGGCTATAAAACAGAATGAAATCTTGCCATTTGCAACGACATAGATGGAGCTAGAGTATATTATGCTAAATGAAATCGTTCGGTCAGGAAAAGACAAATGCCATATGATTACATTCACATGTGTCATTTAAGAAACAAAACAAATGAATAAGTGTGGGGGAGAGGCAAACCAAGAAATAGATCCTTAATTACAGAGAACACACTGATGGTTACCAGAGGGGAGGAGGGAGGGATGGGTTAAACAGGTAATGGCGGGGTGGGGGGTGCCAGGGTGGCTCAATGGGTTAAGCCTCTGCCTTGGGCTCCAGTCATGACCAGGGTCCTGGGATCGAGCCCCGCATTGGGCTCTCTGCTCAGCGGGGAGCCTTCTTCCTCCCCTCTCTCTGCCTGCCTCTCCGCCTGCTTGTGATCTCTCTCTCTCTGTCTGTGTCAAATAAATAAATTAAATATTTAAAACATAAATAAATAAATAAATAGGTAATGGGGATTAAGGAGTACACTTGTCATGATGAGCGCTGGGTGATGTATGGAAGGGTTAAATCCCTGTATTGTGTACCTGAAACTAATATCACTCTGTATGTTAACTAACTGGAATTTAAATAAAAACTTCAAAAAAAAGAACAATCCAATTTGGGGTGAGTTAGTGGGAAAAAATGAATTTTTCACTATGATTTTCAGAAAAATGAAAGTGAGCTAAATTAAGCTGTGAGCCAATTTATCAACTGCTTCTTTCATTGAACATGCAAATTTGTCCCCTTTTAATTTGCAAAGACATATGACTTTGATTCATATGTTTACTATTTTAGTTAATGGAAGCATAGAATTGAAACAGTGACATCATAGCACACTTCGGCAGAGAAGACAGAACAAATAAGGCATCACGATTCACTGGAAATTTACATCATCCCATCTGGCAAAATGACATTAAGTACTAAGCAGTTGCTGCCCCCAAGAGGTTAATCAGAAAACTCCAAAATTTAAAAAAAAAAAAAAAAAAGATGATTTTTCATTTCAAGAGCCAAGTAACTGAGAGGGAAAGACGTAGGATGGAGCCTTGTTTTTTTAGGGAGTGGGACCCAAGCCTGTTAATTCTGGAAGGAAAAAAAAAAAAGGAAGAGAAGGTTGTCTGGTGCTCCTAAGAGTGGAGAAGGGTTTATAGTAAAGGAAAAACAAGAGAAAGTTTATGCTCATTGCATCCAATGAACACCAGGGGCAACTTTTTTTTTGGGGGGGGTAGCTTTATTAACTTGAAAGTTTTTACTTTTTTATTGCTTCTGCTTCATAATTCTCCAAGGATGCTAATGGTCAGCAACCATAAAACATACCTAGAGGGCTCTGTGGTTATTTCAACCATTTAGTAAAAGCTGTGGGATTCTGTTCTAGTCAGCAGGAGGCCCAAGGAGGGAAACCCCCAACAAAATCCACTGTTGAATACAGTGGAAATGAAAGCCTGCAGATAGGGGTGCCTGGGTGGCTCAGTGGGTTAAAGCCTCTGCCTTTGGCTCAGGTCATGATCCCAGGACCCTGGGATCAAGCCCCACATTGGGCTCTCTGCCTGCCTCTCTGCCTACTTGTGATCTCTGTCTAATAAATAAATAAAATCTTAAAAAAAAAAAAAAAGCCTGCAGACAAAACTTCTCCACCATGAAACTCTTCTCTCTCTCTCTCTTTTTAAGCAATTTCCATGCATTTTTTATAGAGTTCTGTTAGCTACTCTATCAGTAAGTATAGACATTGAACCATTTTATAGAAGAAGATTCTGAATTAAAGAGAAGTTGACTACACTAATCCATATCACACCATTTACACAGCAGGGATAAGGTTTAAATCCAAGGTATCAGCTTCAGAATTCAAAAATCTCTTATCAGAAAATCTTGGAGGCAGATAAGTTTTAGAGTTCAGATTTTTTTTTTTTGGACTTCAGAAGTATCAGGCAATGTATATAATTTTATTTCATAATATCCCCAATTAGTCTGAGGCAGTGCTCATGATGATTTTGTTGTTGTTATTAATCCACTCTTTTATTGATGAACACTTGGATTGTACCCACATTTTGGGTAATATATATAATGGCGGTATAAACATGGCATGCAAATACTTGTTAACTTCACGGATTTATTTTCTGTATATAGTTTGAAATGGAATGCTGAATAATGTTAACTTTATTTTTTTTAAAACAACATATAATTATGCATAGCAGCTACACTATTTTATATATAATTTTTCATTATTTTTTTAAAAATTTTATTTTATTTTTTCAGTGTTCAAAGATTCATTGTTTATGCACCACACCCAGTGCTCCATGCAATACATGCCTTCCATAATACCCACCACCAGGCTCACCCATACCCTCACCCCCTTCCCTCCAAAACTCTCAGTTTGTTTCTCAGAGTCCACAGTCTCTCATTCTTCATCTGAAACTCTTCCTAAAGTGAGAAGCAGAAGGAAAAACATCTGGGCCCCTAGTTCTCCGATTTAGCAAAAGGACATGAAGTGCCCCCACAACGCATTTTGCTCCCCAAACCCTTGGATCTCTTTCATCTCATTTCTAAGCCCCTACCTCATCGGAAATCCTACTAAGCCAGTCCTACCAAGTTCTCAGATGCACTCCAGTAATCCAGGGTCCAAGTTCCCAAATTCTGCTGTTCCAACTGGGAAGGATATAGTCAAACTATATCCAGTTGGAATTCATCTGTGAACATCCACTTAAGGCTGTACAGATGGTTGTACAGATACACTGTAAGTTAAATAAATATATGGGAGATATTGTTTCTCTGAAAAAAAATTTTAATGTCAACTTGCTGACTTATAGAAATTTCTGAAAAAGCAGAATAACCCAGTAGAAAGGCTTTAGGCCCTGGAGTCAAAGAGACAGCAAATTCCAGCTGTGATTCTGCCCTGAATTAGCTGTCAGTTGTGTTCTCCAAACTTCAGCTTCCTCCTTTACAAAATATGGTTAATATTTCCCTTGCAGCATTGCTGAAGGGTTTAGAAATGATACACACTAGGCACACACAACTATATGCTCAAAAATGCTGCCTATTGTTACACAATCAGGATTAACCTGTACCAGGTTATATAATGTAGAGTCTAATTTAATTGATATGCCAAAATATTTACTATTTAGCAACCCCAGACACTGCAGGGGTACAGGCCATTGGGAAGAAGAGATCCATGGTGGCTGGAAATTTGAGCAGTTTTTATGAACACATGAGATGAAACCTGATCAAAGCTATATAGTTAATGTGGGAAAAAATGTCATTACCACCTTAAAATCTTTGCAAAGATCAAAGATTTAAAATATCTAATGTGTACCTAAATTTGGCTAAATATTAGACCATTATTGAAAGACTTGAGAAAATGACTTTAGTTATGAGATTATACCTTCTGAATATGGCCAGGATGATGACAAATCCATATAGTTCTGGAAATACTACTCTATTTTAGAGAGACATGATTATGGATAAGACTCTAGCCCTACTCAATTAAAAGCCACATATTACTCTCCTGGAGCTGCTACAACAAATTATCACAAACTTGGTGGCTGAAAATAACAGAAATGTATTCTCTCCCAGTTCTGAAGACCAGAAGTAAAATCAAGGTATCCACAGGCCGTGCTCCTCTGAAGACTGAAGGAAAGTCACTCCTTGCACCTGCCTGGTTCTAGTGGTCGTGGCGTTTCTTGGTGTTCCTTGGCCTGTAGCTATGTAACTCCTGCCTCTTTCTTTGTCTTCACATGGTGTTCCCCCTATATCTCCGTGTCAGAGCTCCTTCCCTTCTCTCTTATAAAAAAAAACAAAAAACAAAACAACAACAAAAAAAAACCTGCCGTTGGAATTGCCCCCCCTCCCCATATCTAGGATGGCCTCATCTCCAGATCCTTAACTAAGCTATACCTTCAAAAATCCTTTTCTAAATAAGGTCAAATTCACAAGTTCCCAAGGGTTACTACTTAGACATATCTTTTAGGAGAACACCACCGAACCCACTACAAGTCATTTCTAGTGAACTTTGGCATATTGCTTTTATTCATATATGCCTTCTTTAAAACATTGAGGGTTTATTTTCCTGAAGTTTCAGATAATAGCAAACTGTTACCTGTGTAGGACTCAGAAACTCCTACTATTAACTAGAACTTCTATTCTGTTACAAAAGCAGTGAAAACACAGGTGGGTGGAAGGGGGCACAACACAGGCAATGGGTGCTGAAGATAACTTTTATCAACATAATCAAATGTATTTGGGATTTATGCTTAATGATCCATATCCCTGCCGACTTGAGCATTTTGTTAAAAATGATCTTACTGTAATTATACTTACTTGTGGCTCCTTTTTCCTACCCTGACACTCCACCCCACAATCCCACATTGTAGGCTCGGTCACATTAAATCCTTTGCCTTTCCCCAGGTATACCAATGGTCTTTCAGCTCCTGCTTCTCTGGCCAAACTATGTGCCATCCAAGCTCAGGGCTGTATCTTATTTGCACAAAGGCGACATCCACTAGTTAAGCCCAGTGCCAACGGAACTGCATCTTCCCCTGTAAGGTGCCTTCTTTCCCCCCAATCTTGAAGGAGGGCTAGTCAAACTGGCTATGATGTAAGATCTGAAAATCCAGAACTGCAAAAGCAGAGCAAGACTCCACCAAAAAATTGCTAGACCTGATATAGTAATTCAGCAAAGTTGCAGGATATAAAATTAACACACAGAAGTCAGTTGTATTTCTATGCACTGACAATGAAGCAGGAAAAAAGAGAAATCGAAGAATCAATCCCATTTACAATTATACCAAAAACCATAAGATACCTAGGAATAAACCTAACCAAAGTGGTAAAGGATCTGTACTCTGAAAACTATAGAACACTCATGAAAGAAACTGAGGAAGACACAAAGAAATGGAAAAACACCCCATGCTCATGGACTGGAAGAATCAATATTGTTAAAATGTCTATGCTACCCAAAGCAATCTATACATTCAGTGCAATCTTTATCAAAATACCACAAATATTTTTCACAGAGCTGAAATTAACATTCCTAAAATTGGTATGGAACCAGAAAAGACCCTAAATAGCCAAAGGAATGTTGAAGAGGAAAACCAAAGCTGGAGGTATACAATTCCAGACTTCAAGCTCTATTACAAAGCTATAATCATCAAGTGGTACTGACACCAAAACAGACACATAGATCAATGGAACAGAATAGAGAACCCAGAAATGGATCCCCAACTCTGTGGTCCACTAATCTTTGACAAAGTAGGAAAGAATACCCAAAGAAAAAAAGACAGTCTTTTCAACAAATGGTGTTGGGAAAATTGGACAGCCACAGGTAGAAGAATGAAATTGGACCATTTTCTTACACAATATACAAAGATAGACTCAAAATGGATGAAAGACCTAAATATGACACAAGAATCCATCAAAATCCTAGAGGAGAACACAGGCAGCAACCTCTTCAACCTTGGCCACAACAACTTTTTGCTAGACATGTCTCCAAAGACAACAGAAACAAGGGCAAAAATGAACTATTGAGATGCCATCAAGATAAAAAGCTTTCGCACAGCAAAGGAAACAGTCAACAAAACCAAAAGGCAACCTATAGAATGAAAGAAGGTATTTGCAAATCACATTTCAGATAAAGGGCTAGTATCGAAAACCTATAAAGAACTTATCAAACTCAATACCCAAAAAACAAAAAACCCAGTCAAGAAATGGGCAGAAAACATGAACAGACATTTCTACAAAGAAGACATCCAGATGGCCAACAGACACATGAAAAAGTGCTCCATATCACTCAGCATCAGGGAAATACAAATCAAAACCACAATAAGATACCACCTCACACCAGTCAGAATGGCTAAAATTAACAAGTCAGGAGACAACAGATACTTGTGAGGATGCAGAGAAGGGGGAACCCTCTTACACTGTTGCTGGGAATGCAAACTGGAGCAGCCACACTGGAGGTTCCTCAAAAAGTTAAAAATAGAACTACCTTATGACCCAGCAACTGTGTAGGTATTTATCCAAAGGATACACAGTGATTTGAAGGGGGCACCTGTACCCCAATGTTTATAGCAATAATGTTCAAAATAGCCAAACTATGGAAAGAGCCCAGATGTCCATCAACAGATGAATGCATAAATATGTGGTGTATATATACATATATACACATACATATATATATATAATATTAGATTGTTACATATATTATATATGTATATATATTAGAATATTACTCAGCCATCCAAAGAAGTGAAATCTTGCCATTTGCAACAACATGGATGGAACTAGAGGGTATTATGCTAAGCGAAATAAGTCAATCTGAGAAAGACAATAATCATATGATTTCACTCATATGTGGAATTTAAGAAACAAAAAGGATGAATGTAGGGGAAGGGAAGAAAAAATAAAATAATATAAAACAGAGAGGGAGGCAAACCATAAGAGACTTTTAACGCAAGGAACAAACTGAGGGTTGCTGGAGGAGGGTGGCAGGGATGGAGTAACTGGGTGATGAGCATTAAGGAGGGCACTTGATGGAATGAGCACCGGGTGTTATATGAAACTGATGAATCACTAAACTCTACCCCTGAAACTAATGATTCAGTATATGTTAACTAAATTGAATTTAAATATTTTTTTTTTAAAGCAGAGCAGAGCCAAGGAAGAGAGTGGGGTTGGAATCAACTGCAAACAGATGGGGGCTTATGATGAAAAAAGAAGGAAAGGATCCAGAAGCCATGGTGAATTGATTTTAAGACAAATGAGTAGATGGTCAGAACAGAGCCAAGATAGGCAGAAGCAACAGCTTGAAGACTCTCTAGGGACAAAACTCAGAATGAGTTTAAGAAAAAAATTAGCATGTTTAAACGGGTAGCTTACAACTGACTGATTCTAACACGGTTGTTTGGTCCTAACTTCATCTTCATTTTATGTACAGAACTGACAAAGAATAGAGTGGGATATGTTCTTGCTTCTACTTGAATTAGGAAATTAGTTTGCCTTGTTTCATGAAGGATTTAGGAAGTGTGGCGTAGTGGTTATGATGTAGATATCCATGCCAAACAGACATAATGTCTTGAGCTCAGACTTTCTGAGACTCAATATGAGATGCATAATACATCTTACATAGCTACTGTGAAAAATATAAAAGACAACAATTTATGAATCAATAAATCTTCAATAAATCTTAAATTTGTTCAGGTTTACAGTAGAAGTTCAGTTTATTAAATATGAATAAAGAGTTAAAATCAGAACCAATGAAATTTCAATTTGGAAAAGACTTGGAAGACTGGGGATGGTGGAGTTGAATATAGATGAGGAAGCAATAAGGTTGTGATGGATATAGTATGGTCACCAAGGTCCCATTTCAGTGAAGAAACTTTGGTCCAGCCAAGGGCAGGGCTGCCGTCACATTTTAGGAGTAGTTATCACCATTGTCAAGGGGAAAGGTCAGGGAGCAGGTACTGGAAACCAGACAGTAGCTATAATAGAAGAGTGACAACCAACAAGAGATGTAGCCTTACTGAAGAGGGACAAGCCCAACTCACAGAAAGACTGAAGTTTTGGGAAGTAGACACCCTGGCCTTCCCCACCTTCCCCATCCCATCCCGCCAAGGCCTCCCACTGGCTGAAAGAGAAAGGAAAGGGGCATGTAGAAAGGTCATCACCTGGAGCACAGAGAAGGGCAAAGAAGAATGGAAAGTGGTCTTGTAGGAGTAAATGGAAAATAACCAGTTCAAATTGGCCCCCTAGTTTAAAAACAATCTTTCTTCTCTGTACCCCTATACTCCTTACCCCAAAAAATGACTCCAAGGGTAATGGGCCAGCTTCCACAAGTAGCAAGAGTGCCCCCTCTTCTTCCAGCTGGAAGAGCTGTTTCTAAGCATATCTTCCCATAGTTCTGCTGGCCCTATTCCTCCATGTCTTCCAAAGTTATCAGGTTCTGAGTAACTGGTATCCTTGGGAAACTCTTTTAATCAGCTGGCACCCAAATCCAGACTGTTTGGTTTCCAAACAGATGCTGTGTTCCTCATTGACCTGGTTGCTTTTAATCTGGCCCCATAAAACTCATAGTGGGATGGTCTCTCCACTGAACTTCAAACCCACAGTGTGTGTCCAATGGACTCTGGTACATCTTTCTTGGCATAACTAGAGAAATAAGAATGGGAGACTCATGCTTTCTCTTTGCAATGACTCTGCCTTGTTTTACTTAATAAAGCCTTTTCTGTAGGAAGTGCATCATGTAATTCATTATGAGCCCTGTAGTATGACAGCGACGCCCAATATGTGACACCACCTTAGCCCTTCTGCACTTTTGTGCAGCCACTTTACTGTGAATTTTTAAAAAGAAAGTAGGTAGATATTCCCCTTAATCTCTGGACTTCACTGGTGTACGGAAAGCAAGAACCAAGGGTTGTGACTACAGCTCCTTACAAAATGAAACATTTGTGACAGGGGTGGAAAGGAAATATGGAATACTCATTTCTGGAACTTTCAACTCCATATTTTAAAATTGTAAAATGTATTTGCATGCCACCATTGACATGAAAACAAACCCCATTCAATTTAGCAAAAATCTTTTTGAGCATCTTTTAGGCATTATGATGTTTGATAAAACAAGAGAAATAAGAAATTAAGCTTGGAATTCAGTGAAATAAAATTGGGGACATTCACAGAGCGATAATGAAAGGAATTGACTTCTTGACTCACAACTAGATGGAACAATCCTATTCCTGTACTCAAAATCCATCATGTGTTCTCCAAGCACATGTCCCTCTCCCCGAGAGCTGGTCTGCTCCGTGGCCCTGGTTGGAATGGTGGTTCCATGTTCTCAGTGACCCCACACATCTGCCCCCAGCTAATGCAGGAGGATGGGTCTGTGAGTGGAACTGTTCCAGTGGGACTTCCTTGGGATTTTTACTGACTCGGAAATACGAAATAACTGCCACCTTCCCATCCCCCCAGCACTATTATAAAGATATTTGGCCTGATGCTGAAGAGCGCTAAAGGGTAATCTTCCCTTAGTGGAACCATAAGACATTAAACTCAGGGGCTATACATCCATCAAATGCAGGAAGTGCATGGAATAACAGAATGAAGCCAACATCCTGAGTAAAACAGAGTCAAGAGCTGGAAGAAAGGGCCCTTGTGGCATTTGTGTCCCTGGTTCCAGTCAGGTCTCAGGCTGCACTGCCTCTCTTCTTTTTCCCAGTTTAATATGGTTGACACTTCCTTCAACTCCTCTGGGGCCTGCAGCCCTCAACTAACCATAGAAATCCATTGTATCTTTAATCTAATGATGTTCTATGTAACTCAGAGTCCCCTTGTGTGTACCTCAGGAAACAGAGGCATGTCCAGAGGTGTCTGACCATGGTCGTGACACCCAAGGTGGCTGGGGAAATCAAAGATGGTTTAAGGCACCACGGATTACAGAAGTCGTTTGTGCCCCGTGCAGCAATGACAGACAAGTTGGCCTCCCCCCCGAAGATGTCTTCCCACAGACTCCAGTCACTGCTTCCCCTCATCTCAACACACTCCTCCACTGCGACCATAGCATTCTGCTTCCAGCCCCGGACCTTTCTTTTATTGCTGCAAACGGTCCCTAACCTCAACTCTAGTAAATAGAACACTCACCCTGGTATTGAAGGAACAAATCTGGTAGAGACACCGGAAGGGTGTGAAATCACCCGCCCAATTATGAAATGTAAGTCACAGTTTTAGGTCAATGAGTATTTTCTCATGAAGCAAACAGAAAGAGACGACCAGGGTTACCTTGGAGAGAGACCTTCTGGTATGAAGATACCTGTTACTCCAACACTATTATTTTAGCCGCCGTTGACACTTATGACGTCACCAGTTTCGAGCTCACGAATATCTATCTCCCTGTCACCGTGTCACTCTCATCGGGCACTAAGCCCCAGCGTTACTATTGCAGATACCCATTTGGAGTGAATTCTCACGTGTCACTAAAGCATTGGAAAGTGACTTGTTAGTGTTCCCCTGTCAAAGAGTATTACATATTCTAAGTAAGTGAATTTGTTACTTTTTGAAGACACAAAGAGCTTGAATCATTCTCTATTGTCTAGAACATAAAATTTTAGTTTATTACCAAACAAACTATGAAAATCCTCCTTTTGGAGTAAATTTTGTTAGATGTCATATTTTTGGCTTAGGGTGGGAGTTGATTTTTCTGCTAAACTAAATACATCCATGTGTCTTCATGATCTCAGGAATACATTTTTAAAAATATTTAGTTACACTCTCATCTCTGGTAATTAACACAATTACTACTTTTCACGACCAAGACTATGCCCTCACCTTCACATTTAAAAAATGCAATGTGTGAAGTCCCTAGATCCTCCCGAGATAGATCATAAATATGAAATATCTTACTAAAAAAGAAAAGTAGGAAACGTTTACTTTGGAGTATACCCTGTTCCAATAAGCTGATTTCATGCCAAACTGAAGACATTTTTAGCAAGCTTTCCCAACCGAGACCAAACAGATGCCTTCCCAGTTGAGGGGGCGTCATGGGGGATCGTCGTCTGAGCAGTCGTCACATATGCATGCGCAACAGAATTCAGCATAAACAATTGGGAAATAGCAGTCTGGTAGGGAATTTATGATATTAGGTTGTTTCCTTGGGTTTTTTTCATACTTAGAAATATGGGGTTGGCTTATTTCCTCAGAATATCCATTTCTCCAGCCAGAATGGTGGGCTTGTATGGATAATGTAAGTCCCAGCAACCATTACTCATCAATATTTATGAAAGATCTATTTTGTTCAAATCACTTTGCTCAGAAAATCTAAATCAATCTCTCTCTCTCTCTCTCTCTCTCTCTTTCTCTCTGACAAATAAATAAAATCTTAAAAAAAAAATGGGACACCTAGGTGGCTCAGTCAGTTAAGCATCGCTTTTGGCTCAGGTCATGATCACAGGGTTCTGGGATCGAGCCCCACATTGGGCTCCATGCTCAGCTGAGAGCCTGCTTCTCCCTCTGCTGCTCCCCCTGCTTGTGCTCTCTCTCTCTCTCTGTCTCTGACAAATAAAATCTTGAAAGAAAGAAAGGATGAAGGAAGAAAGGAAATCTAAGCATCTATTATATCAAAGACTTCTTCCAATACCCAGTCACTCTTACTACAGTGTATGGTTTTGCCTAACAGCAAAGAAGACTCTTTCCTGTGCACGTCCCCCAGTATCGGCACATTCCTCTGTCCTCAACTAAGGAGACTGTATGTCCCGGAAATTCAGTGAAATGGACAAACCTGGGAGAGAGGGAGGGAAATCCCTCAGCAGGGAAGGGCTGTAAGTGACAGAAAAGACATTGGAACTGCGGCTGACAGTCTACAAAGGAGCACGTGCAGAAGCTACACGTGCAAATCTCACACAAGGCCGTCCCTCTCCGGTTCCAGAACTGTTGGTCCCAGCTGTTCTTGACACTGAGCACCTCCCTCTGATGCTGGCCTCACCCAGTGTGGTCACCCTGGGGCACCCCTACTTGTTAAATACTAAAATGAAAATAGAGTGCCTTGACCTCCTGCTTTCGTTACTCCTCCCCAGCTCTCAGCCCTTAACTCACACCTACCCATGGACCTGCTTTATGAGCGTCTGAGTATCTTATTTTTAAAAGGAAAGAAAAGTCCCCCCAAAACACACTTTTCCAGCTGAATTGCTGCATTGGAAGAAAATATCTCCTCTCATCTTCATTCATTGAGGGTTAGAGCTAATTTCTCCAGAAATATTAGCCGTTCCTTTTTCCTTGAGAGTCATGGAAAAGAATCATTCTACACATACAGTACTTTTCTCAGTCTGAAGATTTCGAAGAGCCTTGCTAGTAGGGAGCTGTTACTATGGACTACACAGATGTCTATTCCATTAGAGCTGACTACTGATCTCTCGAGATGGTGTGTTGAAGGCTCTTCCTAAATTGAACCCTTCATTCGAGTTGCATTTGCAGGAGGTTTTAAATGCCAAATCTGTGGGATACTTGTTGATTGGCAGAATGGATGCAAATGCAAGTAGTAACTTTTGGAAAAAGTTTAAGCAGGTTAATGTAGACATTAAATTAAGGCAAACACCGGGGCACCTGAGTGGCTCAGTGGGTTAAGGTCATGATCTCAGGGTCCTGGGATCGAGCCCCGCATGGGGCTCTCTGCTCAGTGGGGAGCCTGCTTCCTCCTCTCTCTCTGCCTTCCTCTCTGCCTACTTGTGATCTCTGTCTGTCAAATAAATAAATAAAATCTTTAAAAATTTAACTAATTAATTAAGGCAAACACCAGGGATGGCTGCAAAGCGATATTAGGGTCAGGCATAGATATTAAAATTGAGATTCCTCTGCTGCTTTCTGGCTGATAACCGAGAAAGGGTCCTGAAAGGGACCTGCTGGAGACAAGATGGAGGACAGTGGAAGGGAGGCAGGGGTGCGGGGGGTGGGGGTAGACACCATAGCATTGCTACTGCCAGAGCCAGAGACCAGAATCCTACAGCCAAAGGTGGAGAAGGAAACCAACCAACAGAAGCATGATGCCCTGGGATCGTCGAAGGACCAGTCGAAGAACCACAGTGTGATGGTTCACTGCTGGAGAAATCGTGAATCATATACATTTGCAGCGTTAGTGGGCGGGAAATGTTGAAGAACATGTTGACAGAGGTACTGCTTGAAGATAACAATGCAAGGTGGGGAAACCAGATGTGCAGTTACAGAAAAGCAATGCAGTTTGGTGGTGTGGAGCATTTGGGGAACAAAAAGCCAGAGTAACATGGAAGCCAGCGACGGGTTTAATGATTCATTTTTAGGATAACATTTATAGAAAGATTTTATTATAAGCAGAAACACAATTATATTAAATCTAGCTCTTTGTTTTACAGTCAATTAGGTCTTAAGCACCAAATCTCTCCTCCTCTATGAATGATTTATTTAGCTGAACAAATTAAATTGTAGTTCTCCTCAGTTTAAACAGGGAGGGTTCATGGGTTTTCAGAAGGTTCAAGGCAGCCATCTTGGGTTCAAAAGCCTACACCTATCAACACTTGCGGGGTTTTTTTCCTTTTTTTAATTAAGTATCATTAACACACAATGCTACCTTGGTTTCAGGTGTACAACATAGTGATTCAACAAGTCTATACATGATTATACTCACCACGGGGGTAGCTACCATCCATCACCATACAACCCTATTACAGTACCACTGACTATATTCCCTGTGCTGTAGCTTTTAGCCTCCTGACATATTCTTTCCAAAACTGGAAGCCCGTAACTCCCACTCCCCTTCCCCATCTTGCCCATCCCCAACCCCCTCCCCTCAGCCGTCTCTTATTTGATCATGCTATACTGTACATGTTCTCAGAGACAAAGAAGATCTCTTTAAGTCTCTCTGTTATTAATTCTGATAGCCACATGAAATCATTGAAAATGGCTAACGAGGGCAGATAAAGAACTTGTTTTTCCTTTCTTTTTTTAATTGGCATATGACACTGTGTAACTTTAAGGTGTTGATTTGATACACTTAAACATTGCAAAATGATCATCACCCTAGATTAGCCAACACCTGCATCACATCACATAATTACTATTTCCTTTTTGTGGCGAGAACATTGAAGATCTACTCTCAGCAACTTTCAAGTATAGAATAGTGTTATTAACTAATCAAGGAACTTGCTTTTCTAAAATTAAAAAAAGTCTTTGCCAACTTGAGTATCTGGGAAGCTATAAATTGAAAGTAATAAAGATTGATCAACCCTGACTGAAGAACACTCCTACAGACCTTGAAATACTTTTGTGTAGGAGATAAGTAAGCCTCTGACTAATGGTCTCACAAATCCCAATATAGCAGGTGAACCGGAGATGTCTATAGGTTCATCCTTGTTTGGAACAGCACTCAGCTCTTGGTTCTTTGAGGGAAACCTATATTTACAAGCCACCAGATCTAGCCTGTCAAATCTACTTTTAGCTGGGATAGCAGGAGATTTGGATTACAGCAGCAATTTTCACAAGAGTGTATGGGCTGGGGGGGCAGGGCACGGGGAGATAGATTTAAGAGACTTAGAGAAGGAATAAAGAGAAATAATCATTATCATTTTCATAATTTTCATGTATCAATTCAGGAGTAAAGTTTGGTTTGTGTGCCTCAAATGAGAACAGGCCCTTTGAGTCAGCTTCAGTTTCCGCTGAGAATTCTGTTTAACAAGTTTAGAATCAAACAAACAACAAAAAACAAGCCAGTTACTCTTTTAGGTGTCATTTTTCTCTCTCAGGAAAGACCTCTGAATTATTTTCTATAACTGAGAATTAGTATGTGTTTTTTGCTTAGAACTATCATAATACAGAGGAGGAGTCAAGATGGCGGAGAAGTAGCAGCTGAGACTACTTCGGGTAGCGGGAGATCAGCTAAATAGCTTATCTAAAGATTGCAAACACCTACAAATCCAACGGGAGATTGAAGAGAAGAAGAACAGCAATTCCAGAAACAGAAAATCAACCACTTTCTGCAAGGTAGGACTGGCGGAGAAGTGAATCCAAAGCGACGGGAAGATAGACCGCGGGGGGAGGGGCCGGCTCCCGGCGAGCGGCGGAGCAACGGAGCAAAATCAGGACTTTTAAAAGTCTGTTCCGCTGAGGGACATCGCTCCAGAGGCTTAACTGGAAGCCCAGGCGGGGTCAGCGCGGCCTCAGGTCCCGCAGGGTCGCAGAAGGATCGGGGGTGTCTTAGTGTCGCAGAGCTTACCGGTATTAGAACGGGGAAGCCGGCTGCAGAGACAGAGCCGAGGAGTGACTCTCAGCTCGGGGTTGCCTTGAACTGGTCGCAGGCTCGGTCAGCTCGGAGCGCGGCCGGAGGCCAGGGTGACGGGAGTCGTTTGGCGCTGTTCTCTGAGGGCGCACTGAGGAGTGGGGCCCCGGGCTCTCGGCTCCTCCGGGCCGGAGACCGGGAGGCCGCCATCTTCATTCCCATCCTCCGGACTCTACGGAAAGCGCTCAGGGAACAAAAGCTCCCGAAAGCGAACCCGAGCGGATGACTCAGCGCGGCCCGGGGTAAGGGCGGTGCAACTCCGCCTGGGGCAAATACGCTTGAGAATCACTACAACGGGCCCCTCCCCCAGAAGATCTACGGGAAACCCAGCCGGGACCAAGTTCACCTACCAAGGAGTGCAGTTTCAATACCAAGGAGAGCGGCGGAATTCCAAGGAGAAGAAAGCAAAGCATGAAACTCATGGCTTTCTCCCCATGATTTTTTAGCCTTGCAGTTAATTTAATTTTTTTTTTCTTTTTCAATTTTTTTTTCTTTTTCTCTTCTTCTGCTAAATTTTTTTTAACTTTTACCGTTTTCTTTTTTAACGTTTTTTAAATAGTTTATCTAATATATATATATTTTTTCCTCTTTTTATATTTTTTCTTTATCGGCTTTCTTCTTTTTAATAGTTTCTTTTTTTTTTTTTTCTTTTTGAACCCATTTTTATCCCCTTTCTCCCCCCTCACAATGTGGGATCTCTTCTGATTTGGCTAAAGCATATTTTCCTGGGGTTGTTGCCACCCTTTTAGTATTTTACTTGCTCCTTCATAAACTCTTATCTGGACAAAATGACAAGGCGGAAAAATTCACAACAAAAAAAAGAACAAGAGGCAGTACCAAAGGCTAGGGACCTAATCAATACAGACATTGCTAATATGTCAGATATAGAGTTCAGAATGACGATTCTCAAGGTTCTAGCCGGGCTTGAAAAAGGCATGGAAGATATTAAAGCAACCCTCTCGGGAGATATAAAAGCCCTTTCTGGAGAAATAAAAGAACTAAAATCTAACCAAGTTGAAATAAAAAAAGCTATTAATGAGGTGCAATCAAAAATGGAGGCTCTCACTGCTAGGATAAATGAGGCAGAAGAAAGAATTAACGATATAGAAGACCAAATGACAGAGAATAAAGAAGCTGAGCAAAAGAGGGACAAACAGCTACTGGACCACGAGGGGAGAATTCGAGAGATAAGTGACACCATAAGACGAAACAACATTAGAATAATTGGGATTCCAGAAGAAGAGGAAACAGAGAGGGGAGCAGAAGGTATATTGGAGAGAATTATTGGAGAGAATTTCCCCAATATGGCAAAGGGAACAAGCATCAAAATTCAGGAGGTTCAGAGAACCCCCCTCAAAATCAATAAGAATAGGTCCACACCCCGTCACCTAATAGTAAAATTGACAAGTCTTAGTGACAAAGAAAAGATCCTGAAAGCAGCCCGGGAAAAGAAGTCTGTAACATACAATGGTAAAAATATTAGATTGGCAGCAGACTTATCCACAGAGACCTGGCAGGACAGAAAGAGCTGGCATGATATATTCAGAGTACTAAATGAGAAAAACATGCAGCCAAGAATACTATATCCAGCTAGGCTATCATTGAAAATAGAAGGAGAGATTAAAAGCTTCCAGGACAAACAAAAACTGAAAGAATTTGCAAATACCAAACCAGCTCTACAGGAAATAGTGAAAGGGGTCCTCTAAGCAAAGAGAGAGCCTAAAAGTAGTAGATCAGAAAGGAACAGAGACAATATACAATAACAGTCACCTTACAGGCAATACAATGGCACTAAATTCATATCTCTCAATAGTTACCCTGAATGTGAATGGGCTAAATGCCCCAATCAAAAGACACAGGGTATCAGAATGGATAAAAAAACAAAACCCATCTATATGTTGCCTACAAGAAACTCATCTTAAACCCGAAGACACCTCCAGGTTTAAAGTGAGGGGGTGGAAAAGAATTTACCATGCTAATGGACATCAGAAGAAAGCAGGAGTGGCAATCCTTATATCAGATCAATTAGATTTTAAGCCAAAGACTATAATAAGAGATGAGGAAGGACACTATATCATACTCAAAGGAACTGTCCAACAAGAAGATCTAACAATTTTAAATATCTATGCCCCTAATGTGGGAGCAGCCAACTATATAAACCAATTAATAACAAAATCAAAGAAACACATTGACAAGAATACAATAATAGTAGGGATTTTAACACTCCCCTCACTGAAATGGACAGATCATCCAAGCAAAAGATCAACAAGGAAATCAAGGCCTTAAATGACACACTGGACCAGATGGACATCACAGATATATTCAGAACATTTCATCCCAAAGCAACAGAATACACATTCTTCTCTAGTGCACATGGAACATTCTCCAGAATAGATCACATTCTTGGTCCTAAATCAAGTCTCAACCGGTATCAAAAGATTGGGATCATTCCCTGCATATTTTCAGACCACAATGCTCTAAAGCTAGAACTCAATAACAAGAGGAAATTTGGAAAGAACCCAAATACATGGAGACTAAACAGCATCCTTCTAAAGAATGAATGGGTCAACCAGGAAATTAAAGAAGAATTGAAAAAATTTATGGAAACAAATGATAATGAAAACACAACGGTTCAGAATCTGTGGGACACAACAAAGGCAGTCCTGAGAGGAAAATATATAGCGGTACAAGCCTTTCTCAAGAAACAAGAAAGGTCTCAGGTACACAACCTAACCCTACACCTAAAGGAGCTGGAGAAAGAACAAGAAAGAAACCCTAAATCCAGCAGGAGAAGAGAAATCATAAAGATCAGAGCAGAAATCAATGAAATAGAAACCAAAAAAACAATAGAACAAATCAACAAAACTAGGAGCTGGTTCTTTGAAAGAATTAATAAGATCGATAAACCCCTGGCCAGACTTATCAAAAAGAAAAGAGAAAGGACCCAAATAAATAAAATCATGAATGAAAGAGGAGAGATCACAACGAACACCAAAGAAATACAGACAATTATAAGAACATACTATGAGCAACTCTACGCCAACAAATTTGACAATCTGGAAGAAATGGATGCATTCCTAGAGACATATAAACTACCACAACTGAACCAGGAAGAAACAGAAAGCCTCAACAGACCCATAACCAGTAAGGAGATTGAAACAGTCATCAAAAATCTCCAAACAAACAAAAGCCCAGGGCCAGACGGCTTCCCGGAGGAATTCTACCAAACATTTAAAGAAGAACTAATTCCTATTCTCCTGAAACTGTTCCAAAAAATAGAAATAGAAGGAAAACTTCCAAACTCATTTTATGAGGCCAGCATCACCTTGATCCCAAAACCAGACAAGGATCCCAACAAAAAAGAGAACTACAGACCAATATCCTTGATGAACACAGATGCAAAAATTCTCGCCAAAATACTAGCCAATAGGATTCAACAGTACATTAAAAGGATTATTCACCACGACCAAGTGGGATTTATTCCAGGGCTGCAAGGTTGGTTCAACATCCGCAAATCAATCAATGTGATACAACACATTAATAAAAGAAAGAACAAGAACCATATGATACTCTCCATAGATGCTGAAAAAGCATTTGACAAAGTACAGCATCCCTTCCTGATCAAAACTCTTCAAAGTGTAGGGATAGACGGCACATACCTCAATATTATCAAAGCCATCTATGAAAAACCCACCGCAAATATCATTCTCAATGGAGAAAAACTGAAAGCTTTTCCGCTAAGGTCAGGAACACGGCAGGGATGTCCGTTATCACCACTGCTATTCAACATAGTACTAGAAGTCCTAGCCTCAGCAATCAGACAACAAAAGGAAATTAAAGGCATCCAAATCGGCAAAGAAGAAGTCAAACTATCACTCTTCGCAGATGATATGATACTATATGTGGAAAACCCAAAAGACTCCACTCCAAAACTGCTAGAACTTGTGCAGGAATTCAGTAAAGTGTCAGGATATAAAATCAATGCACAGAAATCAGTTGCATTCCTCTACACCAACAACAAGACAGAAGAAAGAGAAATTAAGGAGTCCATCCCATTTACAATTGCACCCAAAACTATAAGATACCTAGGAATAAACCTAACCAAAGAGACTAAGAATCTATACTCAGAAAACTATAAAGTACTCATGAAAGAAATTGAGGAAGACACAAAGAAATGGAAAAATGTTCCATGCTCCTGGATTGGAAGAATAAATATTGTGAAAATGTCTATGCTACCTAAAGCAATCTACACATTTAATGCAATTCCTATCAAAATACCATCCATTTTTTTCAAAGAAATGGAACAAATAATCCTCAAATTTATATGGAACCCGAAAAGACCTCGAATAGCCAAAGGAATATTGAAAAAGAAAGCCAAAGTTGGTGGCATCACAATTCCGGACTTCAAGCTCTATTACAAAGCTGTCATCATCAAGACAGCATGGTACTGGCACAAAAACAGACACATAGATCAATGGAACAGAATAGAGAGCCCAGAAATGGACCCTCAACTCTATGGTCAACTCATCTTTGACAAAGCAGGAAAGAATGTCCAATGGAAAAAAGACAGCCTCTTCAATAAATGGTGTTGGGAAAATTGGACAGCCACATGCAGAAAAATGAAATTGGATCATTTCCTTACACCACACACGAAAATAGACTCAAAATGGATGAAGGATCTCAATGTGAGAAAGGAATCCATCAAAATCCTTGAGGAGAACACAGGCAGCAACCTCTTCGACCTCAGCCGCAGCAACATCTTCCTAGGAACATCACCAAAGGCAAGGGAAGCAAGGGCAAAAATGAACTTTTGGGATTTTATCAAGATCAAAAGCTTTTGCACAGCAAAGGAAACAGTGAACAAAACCAAAAGACAACTGACAGAATGGGAGAAGATATTTGCAAATGACATATCAGATAAAGGGCTAGTGTCCAAAATCTATAAAGAACTTAGCAAACTCAACACCCAAAGAACAAATAATCCAATCAAGAAATGGGCAGAGGACATGAACAGACATTTCTGCAAAGAAGACATCCAGATGGCCAACAGACACATGAAAAAGTGCTCCATATCACTCGGCATCAGGGAAATACAAATCAAAACCACCATGAGATATCACCTCACACCAGTCAGAATGGCTAAAATTAACAAGTCAGGAAATGACAGATGCTGGCGAGGATGCGGAGAAAGGGGAACCCTCCTACACTGTTGGTGGGAATGCAAGCTGGTGCAACCACTCTGGAAACAGCATGGAGGTTCGTCAAAATGTTGAAAATAGAACTACCCTATGACCCTGCAATTGCACTGCTGGGTATTTACCCTAAAGATACAAACGTAGTGATCCGAAGGGGCACGTGCACCTGAATGTTTATAGCAGCAATGTCTACAATAGCCAAACTATGGAAAGAACCTAGATGTCCATCTACAGACGAATGGATAAAGAAGAAGTGGTATATATACACAATGGAATACTATGCAGCCATCAAAAGAAATGAAATCTTGCCATTTGCGACGACGTGGATGGAACTAGAGGGTATCATGCTTAGCGAAATAAGTCAATCGGAGAAAGACAACTATCATATGATCTCCCTGATATGAGGGAGAGGAGATGCAACATGGGGGGTTGAGGGGGTAGGAGAAGAGTAAATGAAACAAGATGGGATTGGGAGGGAGACAAACCATAAGTGACTCTTAATCTCACAAAACAAACTGAGGGTTGATGGGGGGAGGGGGTTGGGAGAGGGGGTGGGGTTATGGATATTGGGGAGGGTATGTGCTATGGTGAGTGCTGTGAAGTGTGTAAACCTGGCGATTCGCAGACCTGTACTCCTGGGGATAAAAATATATGTTTATAAAGCTGTAAAAAAAAAGATAAAAGAAAAAAGAAAGGATGAATACCCAAGTTTTGTAGCAACATGGACGGGACTGGAAGAGATTATGCTGAGTGAAATAAGTCAAGCAGAGAGAGTCAATTATCATATGGTTTCACTTATTTGTGGAGCATTAACAAATAGCATGGAGGACAAGGGGAGATAGAGAGGAGAAGGGAGTTGAGGGAAATTGGAAGGGGAGGTGAACCATGAGAGACTATGGACTCTGAAAAACGATCTGAGAATTTTGAAGGGGTGGGGGGTGGGAGATTGGGGACACCAGGTGGTGGGTATTATAGAGGGCACGGATTGCATGGAGCACTGGGTGTGGTGCAAAAATAATGAATACTGTTATGCTGAAAAAATTAAAAAATTTAAAAAAAAAAGTATCATAATACAACAAAGGATTTCACACACCCAGATGTTAGTTCAGTAAGGTGTTTGTGGCCTTGCCATGGGAAGATTTTGCTTTCGGTCCATCCATTGTGAAAGGTTGAATAAACAAGAATAAAGAGTGTACCTGCGTGTAGCCATTGAATTTGGGATATTGAGATGGGAGATTCTCAGCCTGAGGGGCTCAGTCTGAGCTGTCTTGATTATGTGTGACATTTGCCGCAAGTAAATTGTTGCTACTAACAAATTGTCAATTTTATGTTAACCAGGAGCTGCTTGATAGGAGGGGATTTTCTTATCTTTACCCTGAGACTGGATCCAAGAACAAACGTAGTGAAAAAGTCCTTGAGCTCTGCACCCTAGAGGGAATTCAAGGGTTTTCCTATAACAAAAAGACTCCCATCCCTTCTACAAGCTTCTCTGAGTGAGAAAGTGAACGAGTGAGAAAGGCAGGGAACTGCACACGTCTTGGACCCACATTGAGCCATAAATGATCTTTACTATGGAATCTGAATACAAATTGCTGTAAGGCATTATTTTTACCAAAATAAAAATGGGAGGAGCTTTTGTGAAAACCCAAGTGTGCAGACAGCAGTTGTTTCAAATTTTAACTTTCTACTTTACAGGGGACAGGATGAGGTGTAGGTTTGACAACCATCGCTGTAGATGGACTTATATGGTTACATCCAAATGCTTACATTAAAGCTAAGTAGGCACTCTAGTGGCCCGAAGACCCTTCTTAGGTGGGTGCTGACCTATGCACACAGCAGGTTTGGAGACAGAGAGAGAGAGACTTTTGGACACAATCATTTCATCTGGCCTTTTCAGCAACTTATTCAGTTTCATTGTAACTTTCTATTTTTTTTTATTTAATTTTATTTTTTTCAGTATTCCAAGATTCATTGTTTATGCACCACACCCACTGTTCCATGCAATACGTGTCCTCCCTAATACCCACCACCAGGCTCACCCATCCACCCCTCCCCACAAAAACCGTCAGTTTGTTTATCAGAATCCACAGTCCAGAAAAGACCCCAAATCACTAAGGAAATGTCGAAAAAGAAAAACAAAGCTGGGGGCATCACGTGACCTGATTTCAAGCTTTACTACAAAGCTGCGATCTCCAAGACAGCATGGTACTGGCATAAAAACAGACACATAGACCAGTGGAACAGAGTAGAGAGCCCAGATATGGACTCTCAATTCTATGGTCAAATATCTCCAACAAAGTAGGAAAAAATATCCAGTGGAAAAAAGACAGCCTCTTCAATAAATGGTGCTGGGAAAATTAGACAGCTATATGTAGAAGAATGAAACTCGACCATTCTCTTACACCATACACAAAGATAAACTCAAAATGGATGAAAGACCTCAACGTGGGGCAGGAATCTACCAGAATCCTAGAGGAGAACACAGGCAGTAATTTCCACTGTAACTTTCTAAAGGAGAATCATTCCATCAGATGCCAGGAAGCATTCCAAGTTTAGACACAGTAGTGGTTTACTTATATGCTTAGCATCGCTTCTTAGTTTCCTGTATTCTGAATGCTTTTCCATCCTATAGCATCCAACAGGACAGCCCCTTAAGTAGGTAATCTGCTGAGACTGATTTACCACCGCTTGTTCAAGTGATCCCCTGGCACAAAATCACGATGCACCAGACAGGATGGGAAGGAGTCTGCACATGATGCCTGCTTGTAAAAGCAAACTCTAACCAGAAGATGGCGCTATTGCAAAACCAATCCCAAGTAGAAAAACCCTGAACCTATTACTTTTGATAGCCCGTATTTTTCTAGCAGCTACTCACACACTCACACAAACAGATCCTGAACCAAAGTTTATATGGATAAGAAAGCTGAGAAATTTTTACTACTGGTAAGGATAATTATGATGGAATTATAATTGTGAAACTGAACATATAGTGTAATTTTATGACCGTAAGAGTGTACTTTCCTACAATATGTAGATTTGCCATTTACTTTCCACTGTAGCCAGTTTTCAGTTGTAAATATGACAAGCACTTAAGCAAAGCAGCAAATCCTTCTCTATCTCTTCCCATGTGCCAGGAATAGTTCTAATCATCTTTTACAAAATCAGTTCATCTTCAGGATGGACCACGGCTGAGGACCCTCTTTTGTAAGGACATTCTCTCGTTTTCTACCAAGGGCTCCATTCTACCTGCTGAGCTGTATTCTAGTATTGGAGAGTGACTTGGGTTCATTTGGCTTGAAAGTCTTTCAATAAAGCTGGCCACTAAGGTTATTTGGCTTGAGTCACCTAATTAGAATCTGTTTGCCTACCTATTCATGTCTTTTTTTTTTTTTAAGATTTTATTTATTTATTTGACAGAGAGAGATCACAAGTAGACAGAGAGGCAGGCAGAGAGAGAGAGAGAGAGAGGGAAGCAGGCTCCCTGCTGAGCAGAGAGCCCAATGTGGGACTCGATCCCAGGACCCTGAGATCATGACCTGAGCCGAAGGCAGCGGCTTAACCCACTGAGCCACCCAGGCGCCCTACATATTCATGTCTTATTGATTCATGAACACTCTTTTCCCCACATGATCAGGTTTTCAGAATTCAAATCTGAAAACATTTCATGCATTTTGACTAAGAAATGAAGATGTTTATGCGCTTTGAGAAACTCCACAATTCTGGGACTTAAAAAAAAAAAAAAACCAATCAGGGAAGCAATCAAGATTCTGGTTTTGTAAAGATGTTTGTTATAGCATTACTTATAAAAGCAAAACCTTAGACGCAATTTATGTATTCAAAAATTGGGAAATGCTTAAAAGTTTTTTAGTGTATTCATTGAACTATGTACAAATCTTGTTTATAAGTAAGTTTTTAAACTCTGAAAATGTGAGTAATATAATGTTAAGTGAAAAGTTTTTATATGAGATTCTGGAAACGGAAGGAGTCTAATTCTGGTCATTGGGTTCTATTTCAGAGAAATGGAATTAGGATCCTTTTCATTATAGTCAAAATCACAATGAGGTATCATCTCATCCCTCTTGGGATGTTAAAAAAAAAAAAAGATAAGTGTTGGCAAGATAGTGAGAAGTTGGAACCAGTGTATACTCTTTCATTTCTTAGAATTTTATTTTATTCTTCTAAATTCAGCATAATTAATGTATAGTGTTATATTAGTTTCAGGTGTACAATATAGTGATTCAACAAGTCTATGTTACTCAGCGTTCATCATGGCAAGTGCACTCTTAATTGCCTGCACCCATTTCACCCATCCCACACACACCCCCACCTCCTGCACTGCCCTCCCCTCCGGAAACCATCAGTTTGTTCTCTCTAGTTTAGTCTGGGTTTTTTTGTTTGTCTCGTTTTTGTTTGTTTTGTTTCTTAAATTCCACGTCGGAGTGAAGTCATATGGTATTTGTCTTTCTCTGACTGACTTATTTCACTTAGCATTATACCTTCTAGATGCATCCATGTTGTTGCAAATGACATTATTTCATCCTTTTTATGGCTGAGTTATACTCCATTGTATATGCATACCACTTCTTCTTTATCCAATCATCTATTGATGGGCACTTGGATTGCTTCCATATTTTGGCTATTGTAAATAATGCTGCAAATTATAGGTGTGCTTGTCTATTTTCAAATTAGTGTTTTTGTATTATTGGAAAGTACTCTGTAGTAGAATTACTGGGTGTATGGAAATTCTAATTTTAATTTTTTGAGGGACCTCCATGCTGTTTTCCACAGTGGCTGCACCAGTTTGCCTTCCCACCAGCGGTGCATGAGGATGGGACCCGTGTACACTCTTGATGGAGATGTTAAATGCTGCAGCCACTACAGAAAACAGTACAGAGGTTCCCCAAAATAATTAAAAATAGATCCACCATCTGACCCAGGAATCCCACTTCTGGGTATAGATCCAAAAGAACTAAGATCAGTTTCTTAAAGACATGTCTCCACTCCTATGTTCACTGCAGCATTATTGACAACAGCTGAGATATGGAAATGACCAAGATGTCCATTGACAGATGAGTGGGCAAAGAAAATATAATATGTACATACAGTGGAATGTAGTTCAACCTTTAAAAAGAAGGAAATTCTGTCATTTGCATTTTGTCATTTCCAGGATGGACCTGGAAGATACTATGCCAAAGGAACTAAGTCAACCACAGGAAGACAAATTCTGCAGGAGTGCGTGTGTCCTTTTATATGAAGCAGCTAAGAGTCACAGGGTAGAGAAGCAAGCAGTAGAAAGGTGGTTAGGAGATGGTGGAGGAGGATGTGAGGAGCTATTGTTCAGCAGATACAAAGTTAGAGCTGTTCAAGAGGCCTATGTTCCAGGGATGTGCTGTACAATATGGTTCTTGAATTTGGTAAGACAGTTGAGCCACTCTCTGGAGCTCATCTAGAGCACCTTCAGTTTGTTCCTAGAGCTGTCTCACAGAGAACCTTCTGATGGCCGAGACAGAAGAAAGGAAAACTATCGTCTTGCTGAACAGTGTATTTGGTTCACAGCCCCAGATCCCTCCCATTGTATGGCAGGAAACATGAAACTGAAGTTTCTCGAGGACAGGAACTGTTGTGTTCCCTGCTGTGTCTAATGGAACATTTGCATATGGTCAGTGCTCTGTAATATTTGTTGAAAGGCCTGACCCTCTCAGCAGCTCTAAATGAGATGTTTAGCGTGGCTCACATGGAGTGATGGTAGAAAGCAGGGTGTAGGTTTCAGTTCTAACTTCCTCATTAGTCATAACTACCATTGGCTGGGTACCTATTACCTCTCAGGTAATGTGGTCTTGCTTTAGGTGCAGCATCTAACTCAGAGTAAAGCATTTTCTGTGGAGGGTTAGACTGCCAGGCTAGAGGAGAGTTACACTGCCAATAGTGACACTTTCTCCTCTCAATGAGCTCTAAGCATCCACTAAGTGTGATGCCACTACCCCAGCTTTGCAGCCATTGCCGGTACCAGAGACGGTCCTTTGCCATCCAGTCAGTGGTATTCTTTTATTTTGTCATAGTGTCCTGAACAGATGAGGAAGGGATGACAATAGCATAATCTAGCTTATCATGATAGAGGAGCCGATTGTACAACCTGGAGAAAACATCCTGTTGGCTTGGATGAAGGAGTTAGCAATGGAAGTGATGGGAGGGCTCAGATTCTGGGTGCATTTGGGAGAGAGAGCCAACAGGGTTTGCTGCTGCACTGGGTGTGTGATGAAGAGTGAGGAGAAAAGGAAGATCCCAAGATTTCTGACCTGGGCAACTAGAAGCATGATGCTTCCAGAAATGAGAAGAGGATCACTGGGAGAAGAATCGGTCTGGTAAGACCAGCAATTAAGTTTAGGGGCATGTAAAGTTTTGATGTTTGTATTCCATAACCAAGTAGGTATCAGATGTTAGGTATCAAACAGGCAGATGGAATTTAGAAGAAAGAACCAAGCTGGCAATTCAAATTTGGGACTCTTCAGTGAAAAGATGATATTGAAAGCCATGCCACAAGATTTCATCATCAAGGGAGTTCAGTGTAGTTAGAAAAGAGAAGTCCATGGGCTGAGTTGTCGGGCCTCTCTAAGCCAGAGGTCAGGAGCAAAGAAGGATTCAGTAAAGGAGACACAGAGTGAAGCCAGAAAACAAGAAGGACAAAACCAAAGTCTGTCCAGGGAAAAGCAGTAGTCAGCCGCATTGAATATTGCTGATAACGGTCAAGTAAAAAGATAAGAAACTACCTTCGGTTAGCGTCATGGAGGTCCTTGAAAGTAGTTTAAAAGATAGGGAGGATTCCTAATCCTAGTGGGTTCTTAAGCATATGGGAGGACTTAACTTGGAGACGACAAACTAGAAATCTGGCAAGGCTTAAAACTATGGCAACCGGCAAGGGAGACATACTTCTGGGCTCCAGCTCCTGTATCACAAGCAAGGCAGAGCAGGGTGGGCATGAACCTGAGCGCCAACACACTGATAGCTAGCACCTTACCCAGTGGAACAGACATCTTAAAGAAACTTTACAGTTTCAATTCTCTGCACTACAGAGCTTAGAACGGAGTAGGCAAGTCTGCACTGAAGAGTAGTTTCCCAAACAACCTGATGAAAAGAATCACCTGGGCCTTTACTAAAAATACAAATTCTCATGGGTACCCCCAGCTAAACATGATGTTTAGTGATGTTGAACATTTTTTTATGTGTGTGTGAACCATTTGTATGTCTTCTTCAGGGAAGTGTCTGTTCACGTCTTCTGCCCATTTATTGAGTGGATTATTTGTTTTCGGGGTGTTGAGTTTGAGAAGTTCTTTATAGATCTTGGATACCAGCCCTTCATTTGTTATGTCATTTGCAAATATCTTCTCCCATTCCATGGGTTGAAAGACTTTAATTTTTTAAAAAGTCTCTTCTTCCTTCTTACTTCTCAATGCGTTTTATATTCCCCAAAGCTAGCCTGGAAGAGCAAACATGCTTTATGATTTATTGAAAAGCTTTTTCTTCCCCCAGAAGATTTTAGTCAGTTTCAGAAGACTTCAGAGAATTATCAGTTTGGCACCTCAAAACACTACCACCCCAGTATATGTGGGTGCATGCGTGTGCACGTGTCCACGCGTGCGCACACACACACACATACATATACACATACACACATATACACATACACATAAAGATTATTATAAACCGTTCTCCATTTGTATTCTCTTATTAAAGGAAAAGGAATAGTTCAACAAGATCGGAGATATATTTTGTTTAAAATATTAAGTTCTAGAAATAGTAAAAGCTTATCTGTCCATATTATGTTTCACAAATTCACAAACTGTTTGATCTCTTTATCTCAAGGAAATAGGCTTTAAGGTTTTACTATATGCTAAATTGATTTTTTGCAAACTAAATAATTCTTTGAAAAATATCACTTTGTCTACTTTATCTAAGTCTGAACTTTAGGGAATAGGACACCAAATGAGATGACGGGCCCAGACTCACTGAATCTCTACCGTGTGCCAGCTATGCGATACTAACAGCAGTCCTTGATTACCACTGTGAGAGATACTTTTTCCCATCTAGTTCTGATAAAACCCCCAGATTTGTAGTTGAGTACCCTGAGGTTTTGTTAAAGGTCATGAAGCTAATTAGCGGCAGAACTAGTCCTAAAGGACAAACTGCCTTAACTTCTAAGTGCTTTTACTAGCATACTCTCTGCCTCTCTTGCTCAAGTCAGGATACTCAGGATCATTATTAGGTTTAGCCTTTCATTGGAACCCTAAGTCTAACATGTTTTTCTGGCACTCCAAGTTTGGGTCCCTGGGAGGAGCAGCTTTCAAAATTCCTACATAGTTTTGGAAACCCAATTAAAAAATATTATCCAAATGATGTGGTTCCACAATAGTTGCAAAGAAGGTGACTCGTGGGAAGCTATTGCCTCTCTCGGCCCCTTTACAATGGCTGGCATCCTCAAATGGGCAGGTGATGGAATGGGAGGTGGACATCAAGGACACCTGGTTCAGCACTTTGAGCTTTGAACAATGCTGTGTGGGAAGGTTTCATGTGTCCAGCCTATTACTTTGCCCCAGATAGGGTAGGTGACGCCTTTGTGTGATCCTGTTGTATCCTCTCCTCCCCTTCCTCTACCACCTCCTCCTCCCATTCCTAAGCTCTTGTTTTATTTATCTGTATCTTCATTGTTCCCTCCAAGTATCCTCTACTTGTTTCCTTCCCGTATCCAAAGAACTGTCAAGCTGTTCGTCAAGTTTTGCAAACTGACTCAGCATTGAAAGATTCCTCTTAGCGGAGAATGTCATTAAATCGAAGAAGGAAGAATGTAAACACAGAGTGTGAATGCTATGGTTTGAAGACAAAGAATAAAGGACTTCATTATGAGTTAAAAGGGATTTCAGGGGTTATAAGAAATAGTGGTTAAAACTGTGGTACAAAGTCACAGATAATGAATACCCAGACATTCAATGTCATATCTACTCTTTTCTAAACTAATCCTCTTAGACATGTGTGTGGTGGAAGGATATACCTACTCTCCTTTGCACCTGTCACATCTGGGTCTCCCCCTTTTTGGCAAAAAGGGCATCTTGCTATTGTTTACTGTCTGCAGGTGAAATAGCTCCTGGGGCATCAAATAAAGGGACAATTTGGAATATTGTCAGTAAAACAATCTTTAATAAAAGCCCTATGTGAATCTCATGCATCTTTTTTTTTTTTTAAAGATTTTATTTATTTATTTGAGAGAGAGACAGTGAGAGAGAGGATGAGCGAGGAGAAGGTCAGAGAGAGAAGCAGACTCCCGCGGAGCCAGGAGCCCAATGCGGGACTCGATCCCGGGACTCTAGGATCATGACCTGAGCCGAAGGCGGTCGTCCAACCAACTGAGCCACCCAGGCATCCCTCATGCATCTTTTTAAAAGCCACATTTTAAGTAAGTTTTTTCTTTCTGTTCTGTAATTTGTAATTAAAGTTTAAGATTTACCCACAGTGTTTTGATCAGCTTTCTAATAATTAAGAGGTAAGTTAATCCAAAAGAAAAATGTTAACACTTTGATCCCAGAAAAAATTTTAAAGTTAAATATTAACACACATTTTTGTTATAGGTCATAAATTAAAAGAATGCCAATATTTTCACATGCCAGATATTATATTGTTCATAATTTCTTAAACTCATGACAAATTTTCAACATCTTAAAACTGTACAAGAGGATACATAATCTTTCTAAAACATTTTTATGGGATCCATAAGAAAAAAAATTTAAAGAACACTGTTACAGGAGCCTAATCCATTTGATGGGTGCTACAGCAGAGCCCGATGTGATAGGGTAGAAAATACTGGGGACTGTGAGAACAGAAAGCCAGCTTCTTCACAAACTTTTTTTTTTTTTTAGACTTTTAAATTTATTTCAGAGAGAGTATGTGTGAGTGAGCAGTGGGAGGGACAGAGGGAGAGAGAGACTCTCAAGCAGACTCCACACTGAGCATGGAGGCCCATGTGGGGCTCAATCCCAGGACCCCGAGGATCACAATCTGAGACAAGATCAAGAGTGGGATGCTCGACGGACTAAGCCTCCCTGGCATCCCATCATGAACTCTTTTTGTAACTCACTGCAGTCAGTTAACTTGTCTGGCTTTGTTTGCTCATTTGTAAAAGGACATGACTAGACTACGGTTCATTTTAAATGGAGCTATTTCATTCTGTCACTATATGCTCTACATTGGTTATCTTCTTAGGGTTTGTCCCTTTTCTTTCCTATTAATTTGAAGCTCTTCTCTAGAGGCAACATAAACACAGTTGGGAATAGGAAAGAAAGCATTGACTATTCTCCTTTTCCTCTCCATTAAAGAGAACACGGTTCTCTGAGATTTATGAAATGAGTGAATGGTCAAGTAATCATTAAAACAATCCCACAGCCATTACAGTCATTTCTGGGAGTGCATGGAGGATTTCCTAAATCCTGCGGACTGGAAACTGGCAAAAACAGGGCTTCCCTTTCCATCAGGCATTATAAACCTGGGGTCCATGGTAGAATCCAAGGGGTTCAAAAACTTGTGTCGGAAAAAGGAAAAAAAATATATTATCTTTATTTCACTAACCTCTTAAATTTGTTTTCTTCAATTATAGATGTAGGCAATAAACAGAGTAGTATTAGCAGTTACTGTTTGTTATTTTCTCATCAATACAAGTCAGTTTTCCATCATAGTAGTTATTTCAGATATCTCAAAATACCGTTTATGCTCTTCACCATTTTGAAATTATGGCAGCTTATTCGCTTACTGTGATAGTTCCTGTTATTTCATGGAAGGAAACACATATGTTATTACTATATACACACATATATAAAAGTACTGCTATTGGTTTTAATATTTCTGACAACTATATGTCAACGTAATGTCCTTTGTACTCCTATGTATTTCATTTTATCTGTTTAAAAACACTGCCGGGAAGGGGTCCCGAAGCCTCACCAGATTGCCAAAAGAGTCTTTGTTTGGCACAGGCGAAAAGGCTAAAGATTACTCAGGCATGAATACAGACATACAGATCATTAAGGAACCCCACTCGCGCGGCATGGAGCAATTGACAGTCACCGTCCACCTGAAAAACGGCAAATGGTGGCTCGATAATTGAGTGAACCTTAAAGGAACAACGAGGAACTTCCATTTAAGGGGTAAAATTGTTTTTTAGAAATCTCAGAAGTCAAAGGTAAGTAATCGGTGAGGATAGGAGGGGCCCACTTCAGCCTCCCACTTCGTCAACTGCCTAGGAGGCCAACTGAACGCCCATGAAGCCACTTCCTGTTGCCCGAAGCTCGGGTCTATCCCCACCCCACAGGCTGCGATTAAAGGGGTAAACAGGAAGACATACAGGGAAACCCAAACCCTACACCACTGACTCAAAGAAACTTTCAAAAGAATCTACGTCTGGGCAAATCGCCGATATCCCACGGTTCCAGGGACTCCAGCATTCGAGAGCCCGCTTCCCTTCCTCGGGTCAGCGGGGGCTCCTGCAGCAGGTGACCCAAAACTTTCGTCCACGACTTCTAGTTCGGAAACCATCATTCGCCCCAAGCGAGTTCCAGCTACTCCCGGCTGGCGGCTCACTTCCTTCCCCGCCCCTCGGAGACTGCCTCGCTCGGGACACACGGAGCCCTCACTCACAGCCCGTTCCGCTCCTGAACACCCCCGGGTTCCAGAACCAAAACCTCCACCAGGATATTCTGACTCCGCCTCCTTCACTGCGGCCAGGGCAACACTCGGGCCCAGCTCCTAAGAGCGGCGCCTTTGGCTTACGTAGCGGTAACGTCATTGGTCGCCTCCCTCTGGCGGGCCGGGATTGGTCGGCGTCCGGCCCCGCCCCTCGCCCCCGCCCAGGCCCGCGGCTGCCCGGGTGTCCTCGCGCCGCTCGTCCGCGCGCAGCTTGGCAGTTTGCCTCTTCCTCGTCCTCCAGCCTGCGTCCATGGCCACCGCCGCGGCCGAGGAGCCCTTCCCCTTCCACGGCCTCCTGCCCAAGAAAGAGACCGGGGCCGCCTCCTTCCTCTGTCGCTACCCGGAGTATGACGGGCGGGGGGTGCTCATCGCGGTCCTGGACACAGGGGTCGACCCGGGGGCTCCGGGCATGCAGGTGCGGCAGCCGCCGAGGGCCCGGGCGCGGGGGCGCGGGCGGCGGGTCGGCCGGGGACGCGGAGGGGACGCAGCCTCGGAGCCCCGCAGGCCAGGCCAAATCCCGCTCTGCGGCTGAGCGGGAGCCGGCACCGGGAGGAGGCGGAGGGCAGGGCGGGCGGGGGGCTCGCGTTGGGCCGTCATCCCGGCCCAGACAAAAGCGGCGTGCCCGGCGTGGCTGGCCGGGGCGCCTGGGTCCGCTTTTTGCCCAGGAATCCCCTTCCTGCCCAGGTGCTGCCAGGCCCGGGCCCTCGGGCCCCGTTCCACCACGCCGCCTTCCTCCGCAGGTCCCTCGTGTCTCGGGCACCGGTCCCTGCCTGCTATTTTCAAGCGGGGATTTTTACAGTTTTTAGTATTGGTGGGGATGGGGGTGGGGAGGGAACAGAGAAGGGGCAGATGACCTATCAGAACCTCATTTTTATTGGTGTCGTCCGGGAGATTTGGTTTTGGGGAGAATTGTTTGTGTTCCACATGGAAGCCGGGTTTCAAGAAGATAACTCGGTCAACTTCCGGAATTGTTTCCTCTGGTAGTTTTGTGTGTTCTATTTTTAAACCATCTTCTGCAATGTACTTGTTTAGGGTCATTGAAACGCATGGCTTAGTCTTTGTTTTACATAAGAACCTAATTTAGTTTGTTTTTGGCGAACTCTTCAGGCATTATTAAATTAGGCTTCTGTATTTTTTTTTTTAGCCTCAAAGTGTAAGACAGCACACTTTACGGTTTTAAAGAATTGCCTAATTTTGCCTTAGGCACCTTTTGAAATCCTTATAAAGTACCATATCAAAAGGTAACTTGAAAAAAAAAATGTGTCTCTTGATTAAAAGTATTCTAAGTCTTCAGAGTTTGACTATTGTAAATTTAGCCTTCGCCTCTTCGTGAGATACAGTCACAAAATATCACCGTCGTTGAAGATCCCTCTCTTAAAAAATCTAACCTGGCTAATCCTATGGTACGCTGCTCTCCTTTTTGTCAGTCCTTCATCTCTGTATCTTATCCTCCTTTCTACACTAAACGCTTAAGTTTAATAACTCTCTTTCTCCCCCAGTACCCTCTGGCCTCTGGATCCTTTATTGTGCTTTCTAATAATTGAGGTAGCATTTTTGGAGGTTAGGATGTCATGCTGGGGGGAAAAGGGGAACCACTCTGGCGGACGGTATAGAATCCGTCTAGGAATCTTGCTTCCTCCTGTTTATTCTTCAGCGGCACTCTGGAGTGCCTCACACCTCGGGCTGGCAGGACCAGGAAGCTTTGGTGAATCAGAATAGCAAGTGATGTGTTCCTTGCCGGTAGCTCTAGTGGTACAGTTGTATTAATAACACCGAAGACTTAAAAACAGTGACAGCTATCACCTCATTGAGCCTTTATTACGGAGTACTAATGGTTTCCATTCTGTTGTAGTGTATGTTTACTTTTTATAGGGATAAGTGGGAGGAGAACAGCTGGGGTAAGTGTTTACTGGTTCTCTTGTCAGGACATTAAGAGGATCAGGAGAGTTTGGAGCAGGAGTGTCTGTCTCCGTAAAAATGCTTTTGTAGAACTTCCCAATCTGCTTATCATATTGTTCCATTATTCTCTGTAAAGTGGTAGCAGGTCTCATCCACAGTATTGCTATGAAAATTGATTGAGAAGATTATTTACATGTGATTTTTGAAAGTGCTCAAGAGGGGCGCCTGGATGGCTCAGTGGGTTGCACATCTGCCTTCAGCTCGCCTTCAGCTTCGGTCATGGTCCTAGGGTCCTGGAATCGAGCCCCACATGGGGCTCTTTGCTCAGTGGGGAGCCTGCTTCTCCTTCTCCTGCCTGGGACTCCCCAGGCTTGTGCTGTCAAATGAATGGATAAACTCTTTAAAAAAAAAAAAAAAAAAAAGTGCTTAAGGAAAGTGCTAAGTAAACACTAATTTTTTTTTTAAGCAGGTTTATTTAGAAAGAGTTGATGTTGGAATTTAAATCAGCTGTCTAAAGGATAAATATACCTTAGGTATTTGCATGTAATAGCAAATGTTCAAGCAATAAAATATTGAAATAAAATGAAAATATAACTCTTCTAACAACTGTAACGGAGATATTCACATAAAAATGGCCAGTTAAAAGAAATTTAGTAAGGTGGATTGCACATGTGAGGGAATTTTTAAGTTTTTTTTTCCCTGCTTTAGCAAATGTATTTTGTAGCTCTCTGTATACATTATTAAGATAAGAAGGTGGATAGAAATAAAAGGGAAGGAAAGAATGAAAAAGGAAGAAGAGACCAAAGTGGACTTTTGGAAAGCCAGATGGGTCTGCAGAGAGATCTCAAGGCACAATTAAACACTTGAGAGAAGGCAATGGGGTGTCATTCTTCGGTGACTGCTTTGGGCCCAGTTCTCTTTTGTGACATCCTCCTGGGCTTGTTAAAAGTAGAGGGGGGACAGCATGAAAGGAGTAATAAGTAGATAAATGATTATATCTTTCCTCAGCAAATATCCAGGCACCTGCCAGGTGTCTAAGTTTGAGTTAAAGGATGTCCTCTGCAAGTGTCACCAAGACTGGGGGAGGGGGAGGGAGCAGTGAGAGCTGGCTACAAGGCCAGGGTGGGACTTACATTGCCCCTGGAAAGAATATGCAGTAGCCAGTTGGTTCCCTGCCACCAGTTTTCTCATTGCTCCATCCTTCACATTACCAAATTATTTTCCTAAAAAAAAAGGAAAGAAAAGAAACACCTTCTGTAACACCCTTGTTTAATACAGAACAAAACTTTTAAAATTTTGATGTCTTAGTTGCCTTTGCTTAAACATTCCAAAATCTGAATTTTTTGTAGCCCTTCACCCTCCAGCTTGACCTCCTCATGGTGCTTTGGTTCTACCTTTCCCCTCCCCACTTCTGTCCACCCCACTGTTAACCCTTTGCTTCCACCTTGAACAGTCCACCCTTTCTGCAACATAAAAGTTAATCTGCCTCCAAGACTTCCACCCTCACCTGCAAACTCCTGCTTAATCCTTTAAGACCCACCTGAGTTTAGCTTTTGGGATATCTGCTGGTTTAATTCAGACCCCCAGCATATATTTACATGTGTTTGTCCACCACTGTGTTAGGACCTGAGGTTTCAAGATGAATAGGGTCAGTTCGTGCCCACAGTTATTTGCGTGTTTTTCTTTTTTCCTCTTGTAGCAATGTGTTCCGATTCCCCCACACATCACCTAAAATATTCCATTTTAGTATTTCTGTTTACATAACCTCTTTTCATACATGAGTTAAAACTCTTTGACAGCATATATCCAGATTCATTTTGTATGAAATGTACTTATTAAATATTTTTGCTGAATGGAAAAAAGTCTATATGTGTGCACAGTATATGTAATTTCCTCATGGAGAAAAAATGTTTTGGGGAAGAAGGTTACAAGTGGTTCTATAAAAATTTTTCTGTTTTTACATTTAGTAAAATACTTGAGTACAGTAAGTCAGTTATCACATATATTGGTTGCTAATATTAGGTGCTATGCAGTTGATTTTAATTTTTATTACCTTTCTCTTGATTAGTCTTCCTGAATTCCCCCAAGCTGCATTTTATGTCCTACATGTTTTCATAGATACTGTCCTTACCTTTTTTATTTATTGTCCTATGTTGCAGTTATCGCTTTGCTAATTTGTTTTCCAACTGGATTGTAAGCTTTCTGAAAGTAGAGCCTGTCCGATTCATTCATTAGACATGCTCTGATGGTAGACCATTATTGAGAATAATAGTCATAATAATAGTATTTGCTTAAGAAATATCTTCCCTTGCTTAAAATAATATTTTCGGGTAAATACTTATACATTCACTTTGTTTTGTTTGGGATGATTTGCAGTTCCCCTCCCCCCTTTCTTTTGACCTTCTAATGTTGAATGACTGTTTCTCACCCACCTCATCAGCACCTGGACCATAATCAATTCAGTGGAGACACAAAGTAATTCAGATTCTTGACATTTGGGGAGAACATTTGGGCAGTTTCTGTATTGTCCAGCCAGCATAGCCCTGTAAGCACTTCTCAGTCCCCCACCCCAGTACATGGACTGTATTACTACCTTAGCTCTACTCACAGCTCTGGCAGTGGTTCAGTCCCTCTTTGCCTTGTAATACAACCCCCACACGAGATGAGGGATTTCGTTCTGGATGGTAGTAGTTCAGTTTCCTTCTCCCAAAGCTCCATTGCAAAATCCTCAGCTGGTTTGGCTTTTTTAAAACCTCTTCTTCCGGGGCGCATGGGTGGCTCAGTGGGTTAGGGTTAAAGCCTCTGCCCTCGCCTCCGGTAGTGATCCCTGGGTCCTGGGATCTAGCCCCGCATGGGGCTCTCTGCTCAGCGGGGAGCCTGCTTCCTCCTCTCTCTCTGCCTGCCTCTCTGCCTACTTGTGATCTCTGTCTGTAAATAAATAAAATCTTAAAAAAACAAAACAAAACAAAAAAAACCTCTTCTTCCTAACCCCAAACTCCCTCTTCTGTCTTACTGTCTCCAATGGTTTGCCTTTACCTAATGGTGAAGAAAGAGACATAGAGATAGAAAATTGCATATATAAGGATTTTTTTTTTTAAGATTTTATTTATTTTATTTGACAGACCGAGATCACAAGTAGGCAGAGAGGCAGGCAGAGGGGGCGGGGGGCGGCGGGGAAGCAGGGATCATGACATGAGCCGAAGGCAGAGACTTAACCCACTGAGCCACCCAGGTGCCCCCCATATATAAGGATTTTTAATGAAAGAGAGATGCTAACGTAAAGCTTTCGGCAAAAATGGATAGTAAATAAGTCACTAAATCCCGTTAGGCTTTCTTCTTTGCTCACACACTGATAATGAGGTTTCTCATGAGAGAGATCTATGTCTGGCTTGTTAGTGATCTCTTGTGATTCTTGATCTCAAGTCACTGAAGTTGTTTGCTCATTGAATGAGGAGATAGAGATAGGTGATAGAGATAGGTGATTGTGTTCATAGTGCTATGGCCTAGCTTTCAAATTACATACTACCTTGGACTACTTTTTGAACTCAGTTGTTCTCTTAAATTCTTAGTACATGATTTAGCTAGTTTTAATTTTATGGGGGAATATTAGCTTCCTCTTGTTTCCATTTTTTATTTAGGAAGATTTTCTTACATTTTCCTTCATTATTTTATTTCTAAAGATATTTAGCCAATCCCTTCAAAATCAGGAACTGATTTAAGTTTTATCATAATCTTATCAGAGTTTGGTATGACTTCCACAATAATGTTTTGGTGATGATTTTGAGCCTCCAGAATATATTACTTATTTTGTTACTAGTATAGACATTAGCATAAAAATTACTATACACTGAAAACAAAAAACAGCTGTCCCAGGAAGACCTCTATGACCCCTGGTGATTCTATGACATTGTTATTGGAATAAGATTTGGGACCCATCAATGTTAAGCCGCTGCCTTCGGCTCAGGTCATGATCCCAGGTCCTGGGTTCGAGCCCCACATCGGGCTTTCTGCTCAGCAGGGAGCCTGCTTCCTCCTCTCTCTCTGCCTGCCTCTCTGCCTACTTGTGATTTCTCTCTGTCAAATAAATAAATAAAATCTTTAAAAAAAAAAAAAAAGATTTGGGACCCATCAAGAACCCCTTTGCTTCTGCCTCATAAAGAAAAACATGGTTGCCTTTGTTTCCTCCACATGGTGACTTTCCCTGTTCCCGTCTTGGGTAACCTTTAAACTGCAGAGCTTTAAGGACACTGCATGTGTGGTGGGAGGAAGCGATGCCTAGGAAGACACAGAAAGGGACACTAAGCTTGATCTTAGGAGTGTGAGTTCTCCAGGAGGAAAAGAGTTGGAAGACCCTGTGCTTCTATGATACTCTTGGCATTTTCTCCGTTGCCTTTTTTTTTTTACTTGAGGGTAAGGGTCTTCTTGGTCATCTTTTCTTAGTCTTTGTGTCTCCATGCCTGATTTCCTGCTAATAATTCAGTATATATATCTTGAATGCTAGATACTCCCTTTGCAAGGCTAGCCCAGAAGTGATTTTTCCAACAAAAACAGTATGAAAATACAATACTGCTGTTACCTGTAGCAGTCAGCGTGGCCCAAATGAAAATTTGAGGACTGACCAAGAAACCGTGCCATAAGAAAATCACTCTGAATGCTGTAAATTGGTGTCAGATCATTCAGTCACTGAATATGTATTGAGAACCAACTGGGTGGTGCTAGGTTTGGGGGAATTTGGTGAGTAAAATAGACACAGTCCTTCCCCTTAAAAGAGATTATCTTCTAATAGTGGAAATACATCAGAAGTCATCTAGCTGTATAATTACAAATTCTGTGAAGGAAACAAGGTATGGTGAGAAAGAACGAGATTCAGGTTTAGGATGGCAGCTACAGAAGAGGTCATCAGGGAGGCCTTTCTGAAGAGTGACAATTTTAGTAGAAAACTGCAAGATGAGATTGGAATGTCTGTGGAACAGCTGAAGGGCCATAGGATTCCAAATGAAAGGACTGTGCGTGCACAGTTGGGAGGCAGGGAAGAGTTTCGCACGTGGCACGAATTGATAGGAGGCCAGTGTGGTTAGAGTGGTACAGGACCGGACGGGGCAGGCCAGGTCTCTCAGAGGCTTGAGGTGAATGTGTTGGGATCCGTTGCAGGGCACCACGGGGAAAACGGGCATTGTAGTGCTTGTTTGACTTGCTTGGGATGGGGGCCAGGAATGGACCCTGGGAGGCCTGCAGGGAGCACCGCCATTACGAAGGCAAGGGGTTGGTGGTAGGGGAGAGTCAGGATACTGGTGGTGAAAATCAAGGGGAGAAGGTGGACTTGAACTGTGTTTCAGAGGTAGAAGAAAGATGACTTCCTGACAGATTTGATGTAAGGAGTAAACTAGAATAAAGAATCAGAGAAGAAGGACTTTTAACTTTCTGGTTTGAGCAACTGGGAATGTATCAATTCCTGAGAAGACAAAGCCTTGAGAGAAATAAGTTTGAATGTTAAGTTTGACCTTTGGACTAAGTTTGAATGCTAGTGTAACATCCTATAATTACATGTTATTACATATTTTCTCCCTAAAGTTTTGTGCTTGTCCGGCCCAAAGCTCACCTTCTTCAGATCTTTTCTCAAATGTTACTTTCAGTGAGCTCTTCCTTGACCAACCTAGTGAAAGTTGAAATCCCCACACTACCTCCTTTTTCTGCCCGATTTTTCTCCAGAGTAATTATCACCATCGGGCATGTTATGTATTTGACATGTTTATTGGCTGAGTAGAATATAAGATCTGTGAGATCAAGGACTTCTGTGTATTGGTCACTTCTATGTGTGTCCCTAGAGCGGCCTTAGTAAATGGTTAGTAAATATTTATTAACTGAATATATAAAATCACTTGAAGGATTCTGTGATGCTTTCCATGACTAAATTTTTGTAAGTATTTATCCCACTTTGACTTAAAACAATTCAGTTTTCTTTTTTAATCGATGCAGATTTCATAGGATATTTTATGTATGTGTATGCACATTGCACACATATGGAGGTTAGCATTGCTTTTTTAAGGATTAAAAAATTAAATCTATAATTTCTGTTTTAATTATCTTAATTTTCAGGTTACAACTGATGGAAAACCAAAAATCATTGATATCATTGATACAACAGGAAGCGGTGATGTGAATACTGCTACAGTAGTAGAACCCAAAGATGGTGAGATTGTTGGTCTTTCAGGAAGAGTGCTCAAGGTTAGAACTTTAATCTTTTTATCGATTTTTTTTTTTTTTTACCTTCCTTTATACTATTGCCTCAAAGTGTCTTACGGTTTTAGCTTATGTTTGGTGTCTTATGTTTTAGCTTATGTTTAGCTTATGTTAGCTTGTTCTTTAATAAATTACCCTCAAAACTTCATGGTTTAAAATAACAAATATTTATTATCTCACAGTTTCTGTGAGTCCGTATTTGGGTGTGACTTAGCTGGGCGCCTCTTGTTTAAGATCTCTCCTGAGGTTACTGTAGGCCAGGGCTGTGTGTGGTTTCATCGGAAGGCTCAGCCCGAGTGGGGAAGGGGAGTCTGTTCCAAGCTTGCTCAGGTCGTTATTGATAGACTTTGGTTCCTTTCCATGGGGCTGTGTCATACCATGCAGCTGTCTTCCCCCTGGGTGAGTAATCCAAGAAAAAGAGTGCCCAAGATGGAGACCATGGTCTTTTCACCAGTTAATCTTGGAATTGACATCCCATCACATCTGCCATTTTGTTTTCAGTAGAAATGAGCCATGAGATCCAGCACATGCTTAAGAGGAAGGGGATTTTACTGAGAGCATGAATACCAAGAAGTGGAGGTCATTGGGGCCATCTTAGAAAAATTTGTTTTGTTTGTTTGTTTGTTTGATAGTGAGCTTAAAATTGGGATATATTTTTCAATGCGATTACCAAATTTTAAAAACTTTAAGTTTCGGATAGAAAGGTAGGAAAATTGACCAATTGTAGTTTTGCCTTCATCTTTTCCTGGTCCTTCTGAGAAGTAGGAACATGAAATATTTAGGCGTTGATAATCGTGGACTTAAGTGACTGGCTTTGTGTTACTCTTTGTACTTGGTAGAAAGACCTGGGTAGAAAGTTAAGCTAACGTGAAAAATGATAAGGATACTAAAAGCAGTTGATGAGATGTTAGCTCATGAGCTTGTTAGATGTCAAAAATTTGATTGTGATTCAGTACTCTTTATCTTTTAAACCAATAAGCAGAATTAGTTTGGAAGATGAATTTGTGTTTATCTATGTCTAAAGAGCTGTATGAAACTCTGCCCATCTTTTACCATCTATCTGAATCATGTTTAGGCATTGTCTTCTGGCTAAGATTGTTGTGGCAGCATTAGTTTTCTGTGCTGTGTCATGAGTTAACACATATTTAGTGCCTTAAAGCCACATACAATCCTGCATTTATTATCTTGCTGTTTCCTTGGGTCAGGAATCTGGCTTTTCATGGCTCTCTGCTGTGTCTCTGAAGACTGTAACGAGGTGTTGTTTGGAACTGTGGTCTCTCTCTACTGAGGCTCAGGATCCTCTTCCAAGTTCATTTGATTGTTGGAAGAAATCATTTTTCTTGCACCCGTAGAACTCAAAACAGCTTACTTTAAGGCCGACTAGAGAATCTCTTTGACCTTCGGGATGGCCCTAGTCTGTCTTTTAAGGACCTCACCTGATTAGGTCAGGTCCGCCAGGGTAATGTCCTCTTTGATTAAATTGGTCACCTGATTAGAGACCTTAATTGTATCTTCAAAATCCCTTCACCTTTCCAATATTACTTACAATAACACAGTCACAATTCCAATAGTCATAGACCCGGCTTTCACTGAGGGGAGAGGACTGTACAAGGGCATGCGTTGTCTTTAGAATCTGCCTACCACAGGCAGGAAGCAGGCATCAGCATCCAGGTTTTGCTTTCTTTTCCATGTGTTATGGACTGAATTGTTTGTATGACCCCAAAAGTCATATGCTAAAGCTCTGACACCCGATTTGATGGTATTTGGAGATGGTGTTAGGATTGGATGAGGTCATGCTCTCATGAGGCAATTAGTCTCTGCTTTCTTTTCTCTGCCGTGTGAGGACACAGTGAGAAAACTGTGCCTGCACGTCAGGAAGAATCTCGCCTCTTCGTGAATCTGGTGTTTTCTTGGGTTAGTTTCTCCCACTGCTTTTGCCATTCTTTTATCTAGAACTCCTGTTAATTGGGCAGTGGACCTCTTGAGTTGGTCTTCCAATTTTCTTATGTTTTTCCACCTTTTCTTTATTACTTTCATTTGCTTTTTTTCCTTCCTGAAAGATTTCTGAGATTTCTCAGTATTCTTTTCTAGCCCTCGTATTGAATTTTGTTAAATTTTGCCTATTAGTTTTAAGTGCAATTCCGCTCATATTCACTTAGCATATTTTTGTGTCATGTATGCAACATTTTATCTGTGAGAATATTGTCTAAAATTTTTTTTCTAGTTTCCTTTTTAGGCATCTTTCTCTTCCTCCCATTCTGTTTTTCCCTTTCCTTTTCTCCTTTTTTCTTTACCTCTTCCCCTCTTCCCTTTCTCCTTCTCTTTGCCTCCTCCTTCCTTGTGCTCTGCTTTCTACCTGAGAGCTTTTCCCACGGTATGTAGCCATCCTGTCTGACCCTTGGTTAGCAGGGCACATAACGGTGATGGAAGTGCTCTCTGTTTGTGTAGGGTCTTGGCGTGAGGGCAGTGGTGCTGTCATGGTGGACCCTTAGTGGCAGTTTACAGCATACGTATTCCCAGTGGGTTGTGCAGTTATCTCCCAAGAGGACCTTAGCGTGTCTGGCCTGGGCTTTGAGGAGAGAGTGAGAGAGAAGCCTGGCTATATTCAGGGGCTCACATTTAGTGCCCAGATCTCTTGCAGAATCTTGTGTATGTCTCCCCTCACCCCCTCTGCTATGTGAACCTCTCTAGAAAACTGACATTTCAACATCTCTCCGGTTCCATGTCCAGTTGCCTGGCTTGTCAGGTTTGGGCAGGATGTGGGATGGGCAGCAGGAGTCTGATTGTTCCTCAAACAGACTTTCTTCCCCCAGTCTTTTTGGTGTTAGCTCCCATCTCCATCTGTACACAACACACCCACATAAGTGTTCAGCTCATTTTTTTCAAGGATGTGCAGATGTTCAGGTATTTTACGGTGGTCATTAAAAAGAAGACTGTTATTAGTCTTGCAGACTATTAGTCTTGAAGACTAAAAAGAAGACTGTCATGCAGCCATGACACTGCAGGTAGTAGTAATTTGTTTCATTTCACTGCTGTGCAAGATGCCGTGGTTTGTATGTACCACCTTCTGTCCACTCTACTGCTGATGAACGGTTAGCTGTTTCCAGTTCGGGAGGCACTAATAGCTCTTTAGAGGATACTCTTGTGTACATGTTTTGTGCATGTGTGTATAGGTAATTCCAGGATGTGTACCTAGGAGTGGAATTGCTGACTCATAGAGATACAACTTGACCAGGTGATGCCTAACAGATTTTCCAAGTATTTGCACTTAAAATGCATTTCCACTAGCAGTGTGAAAGAATTTTAATAGTTGCACAGCTAACACTTCGTATTCTTAGGCTTTTTAATCTTTGCGAATATGCTGGGAATCTGGGTATATGATGTTGTGGTTTTAATATTTATTTAATTTTTTTTTAATTTTTTTTTTATTTTTTTCAGCATAACAGTATTCATTATTTTTGCACCACACCCAGTGCTCCATGCAATCCGTGCCCTCTACAATACCCACCACCTGGTGCCCCCAACCTCCCACCCCCCAGCCCTTCAAAATTCTCAGATCGTTTTTCAGAGTCCATAGTCTCTCATGGTTCACCTCCCCTTCCAATTTCCCTCAACTCCCTTCTCCTCTCCATCTCCCCTTGTCCTCCATGCTATTTGTTATGCTCCACAAATAAGTGAAACCATATGATAATTGACTCTCTCTGCTTGACTTATTTCACTAATATTTATTTTTTTAATCACTAATAAGATTGAACTGCTTTCCCTATGTTGATTAGACATTTGGATTTCCTCTTTTGTAAAGTGCCTGTTAAGTCCATTTGCCCTCTTTGTTCCCCTCCTGAGTTGTTTTCTTTCTCACTAAATTGTAGGATTCCATTACACATTCTAAGTACCTGTCCTCTGATGGGATGTCTCTGGTATCTTTTCCCATTTGGTATATCTATTTTCACTTCCCTTATGGTGTCCTTGGATAAGTAGATGTTCTTAAATTTAATATATTTCGATATTAGTCTTTGCCTTTTGGTGAGGACTTTTTATGTCTTAAGACATCCTTCTGACCCCGAGAGCATGAAGATATGCTCCTCTATCATTTTCTGAACACTTTTACCATATTTCATTTCATGTTCCAGAATTCACTGGAATTGGTTTTAGGCTTATTTCAAAACAGGAATCCTGGATCCTCTTTTCCATCTGAAGACCAGTTGCCCCAACACCCACCACCACAATTTCCCATAAATTTTCAGTGGTGCCTTTTATTTTGCAACCTTTAGAATGGGGGTGATACAGCTTCTGAGTATCATTTCCAGTTCTCTGTGCCCTTTGGGTATTCTGTTTTTTGTTGTGGTTTTTTTTTTTTTCTCCTTTTCCTTTAATTTTAGTAGACATTTGGAAGGGAGCATGGTGCTTTTTAAATTCAACCACATTCAACTTAAAGTTGGTTTTTAAATCACCAATATTTAGTCTTACATAAAAATCAGGTCCAGGCATAGAGAACGACTTGACTAAATTTGGTCCCATATTTAGATGCAGGGGTAGCTAAAGGAGTGTGCTGGCTTTACCATGAGACTGACAGGCTGAAGCATAGTTTGAAGTCAAGAAAAACAAAACAAAACAAATTACTGCCTGGAACATTAACGCTCACGATGGCATTTGGCTTATTAAGAAAATGCTCAATTCATTAGGCATCCCCTCTTTAAAAGAGTCCGGGAAAAGAGATGTAATTAGTAATAAAAAATTCTGTTTCTCATATGAAAATCCACTGATTCCATTTAGTATTAACCTTAAAACTGCCAGTTATTTTACCAGCAAACATGAGTTTATTGAGGAAGAGCAGAGAATTGCAGTCTGCAACAGGTAGCCTGTGGCAAAGTCATAGGCAAGTCCCCACCCAGAACAAAAGAGAGGAGCGCTGTTTATACAGAGGACAGAGGAAAGCGGGGAAGCTGGAAGGGCTGCTGCAAACAGAAAGTCCGTGGAGTTAACTGCCTCCTGTTCAGGGGTAATGGAGTATCCACTGGCAGGGCCCGTGTCTGTCTGTCTCTCTCTCTCTCTCTCTCTCCTGCGACTGAGGAGGAGGGTAGGGCATGAGAGCGCCCCCTGCTGGCCTGTGCTGACCGTATTGAACCAAGATTTCTTTTCATTAATTTTCACAGTAGTTACCATGTAATAAAATCATTTTAAAGATATCCAAATATGGTCAAAGATATCCAGATATCCAGATGGTCAAAATATAAAGCTTTGATACTTAAAAGAGACTGAAAATACGTTCGTGTGTATGAAATGCTCAAATAGGCAAAATGACATATTCCATAATTGCCTCATAGAGTAAAATTACCTTTACTCAAATTTGGTATGCTATTAGCAGAACCGTTATAATGGTTATAACCATTATAACATTTATTTTTTTATTTTCCTGAGTTTAATTTTTTGTAACCAACTAGTCTGCCTTTACTGTGAGGAAAGTACATAGTAGTGATTTGAGAAGTATTTGGGTATGTGGACCCTAGAGATTTTGATCTCATTTATAATTAAATATACATGAAGTCTCATGGATTATTTTCATTGTATTATATATAATGTAAGTAATTTGGTTAAATGTGTTAGCACCTGCTTATCTTACACTTATTTTAATGAGTTATTCCATTTACTCCTTCAGCATTTCACAACCTTTCATAATCTCCTTGTGCAAAGAAGTTGCCACTAGCCCAGGGTTGCCTGACCTGTGTAGTGGGACACGTGTGGTGAAGTAGTCTTTGAATGTGCCAGCTAGTGACTACTTACCTTTTTGTTGTTGTTGCAACACTGTATTGTTGTTATGTTACAGGCTATAGCAGGGACATTAGAGTCAGAGAACAGGGATTGTTCTCTAAAAGAGGTTGGTAAGTTTTGAATGAAAAGCAGTAGTTTCTCTGCCAACATAGGCAAAATTTCACATACTCCAGACATCCATTTGATTCCAGAAATGATTATTGATATAGGCAGGCTTTTAAAAAATCAGTAGATCTTTGAAATTCTGTGAATGGCATTTTTATCTCTACTTAGTTGTGAGAAAATTTCATCCATAAGTTTCTCACCTGGGGACTAATTTGATGAGGGACATGGAAGTGAGCCAGTTAAAAATGCTGCACAAGTGAGAATTGATGAGTCATCTAAGTCTGACTGATTGATAGTTCAACCTTCTGTTTTATACACGTTTGAAAGCTGTTTTTAATCGTGGGTCCTGTGATTACAAAAAGTGTGAATATTCCACATTTTCTTGGTGGACATTTGAAGTTGATTGATGCTCAGTATATGTGCAAATCATAAGGTAGGAATCATTTTCTTCCTTTTACATGAAGTAGGAACCTGCGGGTCCCCTTTGGTTAATGGGAGAGTTTGGATTCACAGCCAGGTTTACCCACGGTACATGACCTTTACACTGAATTTTTTGGTATCTGTGATAGAGCTAGATTCTAGCTTTCTTTTCACCCTTCCTGCAGTTGGGACAAGCAGTTTGATTTTTTTTTTTTTTTTTTTTTTTTTTGCTTTTTCCGTTTGTCACTGGGCATGCTCTTTACATCATTCTGTTAATTAGAAGCTTTAAAATACTTCTCGATATTTGGAAAGACTATTATAAGATGTTATATATAATTAACATGATTTTATAGAACTTTTTTCTTAAAGAGCTATTTTAAGTATCTAGGCATTATCCCTGTTGACTGTAGGGAATGCATTTCTTAACAGGAAATCTAAGTGTCGTCCAGAGGGTCTGTAAACCTCTTCCCCTCACCCCTAGTTTGGCAGTAAGTCTGAGAGGGGAGAGGTGATGTGTCCTTGGATGCTTGAGAACTAAAGATTTAGTGAGGTCGCAAATGTTGAAAGCACTTTATAAACTATGAAGCATTGTGTAAATGAAAGGTATCCTAGGTGAACCACCTTATTTATGGATGAAAAGAAAAGCCAGACAGATACTAAGTGGCACCTTAGAATATTAGAAATATTGCTCTGATACAGAACCTTGCTCATCCAAGTTGAGCCATCGGAATAGAATTGAAATAGCCTTTTTCCCTAGTAGTAAATCATTGGAATTGGGAAGCATTTAGTGAATTGACAATTTACTTTTTTTCTATAGATTCCTGTGAGCTGGACAAATCCCTCAGGCAAATATCATATTGGCATTAAAAATGGCTATGACTTCTATCCAAAGGCACTCAAGGAAAGGATACAGGTAATGTACAATCTAGAATCAATGACTTCTTCCTCAGATGTGTTCCCAACCAAAGAAAAACATTTCTCATAAGATCCCATGAACTCTTAATTATTGTGGAGGCTGGGAGACTTTCAGACAATGACTGCTTCAGGGCTTGTTCAGCGGAATGTTAGCCACTTAAAGTGACAGTTCTTAATCTTGTGTACATGGATAAGTTTAGAAAATCTGTGAATACATTGAAATTATCTTCAAGTTTTTATATACGTGTGTTTTTCTGGGAGTTGGAATATAGCTTTCATTGGATTTTTGAGGGACCTTTTTTTTTTACCTCCAAAAGGCTAAAGACTATTTAAAGTTGATGTAAAGTCCTGGCTAACTTAATTGTTCCCAGTTTTATACCTTCTATGATGATTTGTCCCATTTTTCATACTGTTTAACGAGGTTTCTTTTTTTTTTTTTTTTAAAGATTTTATTTATTTATTTGACACGGAGAGAGATCACAAGTAGGCAGAGAGGCAGGCAGAGAGAGAGGGGGAAGCAGGCTCCCCACTGAGCAGAGAGCCCGATGCAGGGCTGGATCCCAGGACCCTGAGATCATGACCCGAGCCGAAGGCAGAGGCTCAACCCACTGAGCCACCCAGGTGCCCTAACGAGGTTTCTTGATCCTGGCTAGTCGTCATTCAGTACTAGGGAAAGGGTTACTCAGACCTGAAGCAGCTGCAGTATAGCAGACACATGGCTGTTATTAGAGAAATAAGTCGCAGATGGAGGAAGGAGGAGCCTGCTTTAAAGCAGTGCTGCTGAGTGGACCTCTCAGGGATGATGGACATGTTCTCTGTCTGCCCATTATGGTAGTCACCGGCCACCAGTACTGTTGAGAACTTGAAATGTGACTCGTGTGAAATTTTAATTTTCTGTAATATTTTATTTTTTATTTATTTTTTTTTAAGATTTTATCTATTTGACAGAGAGAGAGAAATCACAAGTAGGCAGAGAGGCAGGCAGAGAGAGAGGGGGGAGGAAGCAGGCTCCCTGCGGAGCAGAGAGCCCGACACTGGGCTCGATCCTAGGACCCTGGGATCATGACCTGAGCCGAAGGCAGAGGCTTTAACCCACTGAGCCACTCAGGCGCCCCTCTGTAATATTTTAAAACTGAAATCTAAACAGCAACACGTGGCTCCCATATTTGCCGGTACCAATTTAGAGGATTGCTGTCCCGCTAGTAGCTGACACAGGTTCAGAGTTTCAACTGTAAAAGATAATGTGATCCTTGAAAATGAGCCCAAAGGGTAAGAGCTGTGGGTGCTTCCCTCTAATCATAACGCTGTTACTTGTTTCTCCTGGGGTCTGCACCGTAAGAGCTACTCAGCACACTGCATATAGGACCTTTACTTTTTCGTCACATTCTAATCATTCTGCAAAAAAAAATGAAATGACAAAAACTGCATATAACTTATTGGGTGCTATTTTATTTTTAAAATTTCAGGTTGATGTACACATAGCATAGTATTTTTATGCACCATATTAAATTTCATCCACTGTCTGATAAAGTGCAAATGAACATGCAAATAGAGTATGTTAATGTCTGCCCCCTCCTTAGCTCAGTGGAGTTGTTTTATTGGAAAGGATTTTTTTTGTATCTAGCAGACCTCCACTTGGTGGCACTATGGGTTAAAGATAGAGATGAAGGTAAAACCAATTTCAGTAACAGAACTCTGTCAAATGAAAGAGGATAGGGAAGAAATAAGCCAGAAAGGGAGGAAGTTGGGGAAGCCTGCATGTCCCTCCTGACAGCTAGTCTTAACCCTGCCGTCCGCTTGCCTGTGGCTTAAGGCTGTTCTCAGTTGCATAAGGGCCCACAGCACAGTATTTGCTTTTATTGTAAGTGACTGGGAATTCAATTTGTTATGCAACACACTATTATTTTTATTCTTGGATGGGTTAAAATTGGGGCATACGTATCAAAATACATTTGGATGTGCCTTGATACATGTGTCCTCTTAAAACCGAGGTGCACTGAGTTAACTAGTTGTTAATTATTGATCCACTGCTTTATCCACTTGATTATAAATCATTCTTTAGCTCCTATGTGAAACTTGTGTGGCATCACAGCTGGTAACAGCTAGGTCTGTATATACATATAAGACCGTCCGGGTTTACCAGGATGTTTGTCATCCTCATTGTAAGGTAATTTTTCTGTCTTTGCAGAAAGAACGAAAGGAAAAAATCTGGGATCCTGTTCATAGGGTGGCCCTTGCAGAAGCCTGTAGAAAACAAGAAGAATTTGATGTTGCCAACAATTGCCCTTCTCAAGTTGGTGCTAGTCGCTTTTATTTAAACATTGCCACAGAACTGTATTATCATAGAGTTCTTGGAGAGTTAACAGACTGTTTTTTTTTTTCACAAGTTTTAAATTATTTAATTTTACTAATTTTTCTTTTATTCTGAAATCCAATTACATGGTTTTCAAAACTTCTCAGTGAACATAGATGTATGTAAAAGTGCATAAACGCTAAGTGTGTGTAGTCATGAGTTAGCACAAAGTGAACACTCCCTCCCATACTCCTTCCTAGTCATTGCTCTGGCCTCCTCCAAAAGTGACCACCATCGTGACTTAACACTGTTGAAAGATTTTGCCTGTTTGGGATTTGTAGAATGGAATCCTACAGTGTGTTCTCTCATGAGAAGCTGCTTTCACTCAGTCCTGTGTTGGCGAGATTCCTCCGTGTGTGGGTGTTGTCGTTTGTCCACTCTTGTTGCTGTATGATATTTGCACCACGGTCAATGTGTCCATTCTGCAAATCGGCATTTGCCTTGTTTTCAGTTCTTGGCCCTTATGGAAGATGCTATTTTGAGCATTCTCATGCATGTTTTTGGTGGGGCACAAAGTGGTAGTACCCATACATATTTCTGCGAGAAGTACTATGAGAGCTCCCATTGTTCCACATCCTTAAATAGATGCTGCGTTTGTTTTTTTACAGTTTATTTATTTGAGCGACAGAGAGAATGAAGGAATACAAGCAGGGGGAGGGGCAGAGGAAGAGGGACAAGATCTCAGGCAGACTCCCCATGGAGTGCTGAGCCTGACATGGGGCGCGATCCCACAATCCTGAGCTCATGACCCGAGCCAAAATCAGGAGTCGGACACTTAACCGAATGAGCCACCCAAGTGCCCTAGCTGTTACATTTTTTTTAATCAGTTAATAAAATGAAGATAATGTTAATTATGAAAATAGTTCATGCTTGTTGCAGAAATTTTTGGATCACACGGGCATACGAAGTAGCAATTGAGAGCCTCTAAAATGCTACCCCCCACCCCAGGGATGGTACCAACAACTTGGTGTTTATTCTTCTAAATCTTGCTTTTAATGCATGCATATACCTTTTTAAAATCAAAAGTGGAATGGTATTGGTGGTTTTCAACCCTGGCTGCATATCAGAATCACGTGAAGAGCTTTAAACCGCCAGTGCTTATGCCCTAGAGAGGAATTAAATCAAAGCCTTGCAGGAAGGCTGGCATTTTTAAAAGCTCCTGGGAGCTTTAATTACTGCACAGTTAGGGTTGAGAACTCCTGGCCTGAATAGATGTACACACACATTTCACTTGCATTTATTTAATCTGTGTACAGCATCTCTTTTATAACTGTAGTTCATCCTCTTGAGCTGTATTATTTTCTGTTCCATCACTGTTTGTCTTTCAGCCTCTTACTACACACGTTAAGTGTCCTAATTCAGGTGCTATTTATATAGCCAGTTTTATAGCAGGAGGGGTCTGGACTTAATTATCCCTTTTATTTCATTTTGTTTACCAAAAATCTCTATATTATTGTCTTTTTTCCTTTAAGGAGGAATGAATGTTGAGTAACAAAAATGAAGTGTAATAAGACTTGGAATGTGGAAATTAAGTTTTAATTCAATAGGACTATTCAGGTGAATGTAGAGCTGTCTGATATAGCATGTAGTTGGGAAAAAAAAACAGGTTGGAGTGTATACAATTCTCTTTGTTTTGGGTCAAAATAGTTAAATAGCAGCTTATCTGTACAAGGTCATGAATATAGTATGTATTTTAACTTATTAGCATATTCTAAAGGGCAGAAGATAATTCACGGTTTCTCTTACTTAGATTCTTAAACAGATTTAAATGGAAACCGTTCTCATAAAAAATCTTAAAGTCAATAGATAATCTACTTTGTAGTAATTTTAGAGTTATTTTTGGAAATTAGTTCTAGATTATAGATACGTGAGTAACACATCTTGGCCAAATGATAAAATAAACGCATAGCACAGTGTCTTTCCCAAAGTGGGTAGAATAAAAAAATAAATGAGAGATTGACTAAAAGTAGTAGTATTCTTAAAATGTTTGATATATTAATTGATATCTGCATCATTAAATTGAACTACAAGTTGCATAGATATAAAAAAAAACTTTATTACATTTTTCTAGGGTAAAATGGCTTTACTTTTGGTGACACTGTATCTTTGGTTATATGTTAATAGAACTTTTCAAGAGCACAAAATGTACTAATATTAATATATTTTCTAATTGACTAGGCAAATAAACTAATCAAGGAGGAACTTCAAAGTCAAGTGGAATTGCTAAATTCTTTTGAGAAAAAATATAGTGATCCTGGCCCTGTGTATGACTGCTTGGTGTGGCATGATGGTGAAACCTGGAGGTAAGCTTCATGTATTATATTGATCTTCACTTAAGAAAATGCTTTTATCTACACTGAAGAACATTAAGCCCCCAGAACTGTCCAGAGAGTTGCTTAAGTGACATTAATATCACCAATCAGAAATATTTGAGAGCCAAACTTCTGGGTAGTTTTGGATAAACCCTTTGAACTTCTTGGTATCTTAGATAGTAAGCCTGACCCTTACGTGTTTTAAAGAAGCTTGTTGCATTAACAGACAGTAACTGTTAACCAAACATTAGCAGGTTGATTATTTGTAGACATAGGAATGTTCCTGATTAGGGCGGGGCAGTTTGGAAAGAGAGTTCTGCACAGCATCTGCTATTAATGTTTTAAGGACAAAGGAGTACAGTTGAATGAAGGTTTCTCAAATAGAGACCAGGTAGCTAAGCTGAAGTGGGGCAGTAGAACACATTTGTGAAGAGCTCAGTCTCTGGGATGGGATCCTAACTTTGTGACCTTGAACACTGCCTACCCCTCCAAGCCTGTTCCTCGTCTGTTAATTAGAGTAATAGTAGTGCCTCCTTGAGGGTTTTGGGAAAATTAAATCCGATGTTTCTAGACACATAATGCACCTGATAAATGTCAGCTCTTCCCCCCACTGCTACCATTGTTACTACTAATAGCGATGGTGTGGACCAGGTTACCTATCATGTACACCTGTCATGTTCTTTCTCAGTGGATTGTACACAGCAGGCATGTTTCTTGTATTTGGCTAGTAAATGTCTTCTTGCGTGGAAGTGGGAGTATGGCCTTAATACAGGTCTTTAGGCATACATGTTTTAAAAGGGTTTCCACAATAAATCGGAGACTCCTCTCTGAAACTTGAAATCAACAAGCAGCTTTTTTTGTAGTTGGAGCCTCTGCTCATACACAGAGAATCGTTTCCCAAGATGTGGCAAACACAGAACAAGTTGTAATGACTTGATTACTTTTCTCAGATCATTTACATTGCAGTGCACCATTCGTAAAGGAGAGCTTTACTCCCGTGGATGTAGGTGCTGACTCATCTCTGATAATGGGTATATAGCATTTTCAGCTGAATGAGAAATCCCCGTTCCATTCGGAACTGAAAATGTTAATAAGATAATTTGCATATAGCAACATTCTGATCCATATGATATTAAATATTAATGCATTTTTTTGCATGTATTTGAGTATTTTTTTTGTATAGATGCAGGTGTGCACATGTCTGTGAACTATTTTATTTTTCTTTAAAAACTTCACAGAAAGCTTGGATCAGAGTATAATATTAAAAAGTGTTCAGTTGCTTCTCGGCCTTTTGGCTAAGATCAAGTGTAAAAAGTGTTCAGATGCGTGGTTTAGCAAATTTGGTACATCCACCACATGGTGTAAGATGATATAGTCATTCCCAGTGATAAGCCTTAGGTGATTTTTAGCGTTGGAGAGGACGCAAGGTTAAGGTTAAATGTGAGGAGAATACTAGATAGAAAAATGAGTACAACTGGGCAAATACACCACAAGGGCTTAAAGAGATACTCTAATATTAGCAGGGATAGGGTAGTGAGGCAATAGGTGGTTTCAGTTAGAACGTTTCCTGCCTGAGTTGAAAACACTGCCAACTTTGCCCTAAGGGAAAGGAATTTGGGTCAGGATGTCCAGGGTGGCAGTATGTGTTTCCAGGATCTTTAAGACAGTTGACAAAGCAAGGGATACACTGCAACAGATTGTCAGCAGTCTTCTAAGACAACTTTTATAGTTTTTGCATTGGAAATGAAACTCAAAGGAAATAAAAGCTGAAGTTACTGGGGTAACAATTTAGAAAATGTTATAATCCCTGAAAAATGCAGCAGAATTATGCTGTCAGGTATTATTGGAAATAATTTAACTTTTGTTTGCATGATACTGTATATTTTATGGGGCTTTAATTCCCCCACCCTGTCTCAGAGCCAGAATATTTTTTTTCTTCTTTTTTAAAAAATTTTTATTTATTTTTTAAAAAATTTTTTCAGTGTTCAAGAATTCATGTTTATGCACCACACTCAGTGCTCCATGCGATACGTGCCCCCCATAACACCCACCACCAGACTCACCCAACTTCCCACCCACCACCCCTCCAAAACCCTCAGATTGTTTCTCAGAGTCCACAGTCCCTCATGGTTCGTCTCCCCCTCCGATTCCCCCCAACTCCCTTCTCCTCCCCATGTCCTCTGTGTCATTCCTTATGCTCCATAAGTAAGTGAAACCATATGATACTTGACTCTCTCTGCTTGACTTACTTCACTCAGCATAATCTCTTCCAGTCCCGTCCATGTTGCTACAAAAGTTGGGTACTCATCCTTTCTGATGGAGGCATCATACTCCATAGTGTATGTGGACCACATCTTCCTTATCCATTCGGCCGTGCAAGGACATCTTGGTTCTTTCCACAGTTTGGCGACCGTGGCCATTGCTGCTATGAACATTGGGGTACAGATGGCCCTTCTTTTTACTACAACTCGACCATTCTCTTACACCATACACAAAGATAAACTCAGAGCCAGAATATTTTGAGGAGAATCTTAGAGATCCCAAATTACTTAGGGCAAATCCAGGCACTGTCATTGCAGAAATGCCAGCCGTTTCTGAGGGGAGGTAAAATGACCTTAAGTGCCTTGACTTTTGTTTTTACAAAGACTGTCCACCATTAAACCCTTATCACTGCACTTAGCCCGTAACCTAGCATAACGCTACCCTTAAGTATTTGTCAGGGCATAGATGGGTCAAACTCACTGTCACTCAATATGGAGCAAACACTGGTTGAGAAGACAATATTTATAGAGGATTACATGAAGAAAAGGCCATTAACTGGTTTCTTTTCATTGGTTTTTGACCTTGTTATCTTAGATTTCCTTTGAGTTTGATGAAAGCTATGGATTTTTTCCACAGAAAATTGGACGAAAAAATGTATTACAGAGTCTGGGAATTTATAACCCAACCTCCCTGTTATGTCCCGCCTCACACAGGTACTCAGATCCTACCTGTGAACCTCATTTCCATGTTCCCTTTCTGGTATTCTGACACTTGTCCTTAAACTAAGCCAGCCACCTTCAGAAAGTCATGCTCTTGTACCATATGCATACTTGGCCTCTGTGGAGTTACTGAGGAAGTCACTCAGTTCTATATTGGTGTTTTGATACAGCGCTTAAATGTTGAGTCACTTCACACTGGCGATGGTTACAGGAAACTGATCTTGGAATATGTCCGTGTATTTGCTGTGAGAATGATGTTGATTCCTTCATTGTTTCATCTTTTGGCAAATATTTGTACCTTCTTTGTACCAGGTAGACTGTAGAGAAGCTATTCCGTGGACTCTAGACTGTGGAAGCAAGTGTGAGAACATCTGAGCCCATCTCAGAAGCATCAGGAAAGATTTCGTTGAAGGATCAGCTCAAGTAGCAGAGAGGGTAGGGACAGGGTTTAGGGTAGAGGAGAACGTCAAGAGGATGTTGGAGGGACTGCCAGGAAGTTCAAGTATCTGATGGGCTGGATGAAAGAAACCAAGGACCTCAGAGATGATCACCAGGGTGGATACCGGCCCGTTTAATGCTTTCAGGAACAAAAGTGCTGCTCTGTCTAGCAGATGGGGAGATCTGGTGGAATACATCTTAACCTATTAATCTCGGTCCTAATTCCATCTGATACGCTACACGTTTTCTGTTTGTCTCATTTTCCCCACTGTCCCAACTGTCATAGTTTGTTAATGAGATAGCATTTATAAGAAATGCTCTCTCTATTCTAGTGGGCTTCCGTTAACTCACTGTAGCAACTGTGATTGACTTCTACTTTTAAAACAGTTTTTCTTATCTAGCAAATCTGCACAAGGACCCAATAGCTAAAAACATAATGTTGACTTTTAAGTAATGTGCATTCCATTTATGATTTTTATTTTAGATTTATTTAGATTTAATCAGATACTTTGTATTATTTGGAATATATATTTTAAAAATTATAGCAGGAATAACATGGGGAAAGAACAAACAGGAGGATAACCATAAAACTGTGTAGAAAGTACTTTTGTAAACGATGTTTGCCTGAGACTGTTAAACTGTGGGAGTGGGACACCGTCTATAGTTCATCTAGTTTCAAGGAGGCTGCACACAATGTTGGATTCATGAAACCAATTTTAAAAGAAGCAGAAAGGAGTAAGGCCTAGGCTGTGTGTCATAATCATCCTGAATTAGTCTAAAGCTGGAAGCTAAGCTTTGGTCTAATTTCTTAAGTGGCTAGATGGTTTTCTGCCCGGAGTTTTGTGGTGGATGGTGTTCCTAAAGTCCTTTATACATGCCTTCATTTAAAGACTGGTCCTTTAAGCTTCTTTCCTAATCTTTACTGGTGACTCTGAAACAGCGGACTCTAAACCTGGCAGTTACTGTGTTTCTGGTGACAAAATAAACAAGGCAGTAAGAAGGTACCTGATAAACCATACAGTGTTACTTTTAGAAAGCCAAAGAAAATAGGTAAATTTCACTCTCTGTTCTCAATTTACAGAGCCTGCATTGATTCAAATGAAGATGGGGATTTGAGTAAATCTACGGTATTAAGAAACTACAAAGAGGCCCAAGAATACGGTTCCTTTGGCACAGCTGAGATGTTAAATTACTCTGTTAATATATATGATGATGGAAACCTGCTCTCCATTGTTACCAGTGGAGGTATTCTGTTTCAGATTTACTAGTTACTGACATGGTAAGGTGTTGCTACTATAGCCATAAAGTACCCTTATAGAGAATTTAACTCAGCAATTCTATCTAAAGAACTAGGTATGGGATAATAAATAGGATTTGATCCCCTTAGTAAAGGTATTGTTTTCTTTAAAGTCAAAACCATGTAGGATCCATTCCAAGAGTACAAGCATGGTCCAGCCACCAAAAAGAAAACTCAATATAGGGGCGCCTGGGTGGCTTAGTGGGTTAAGCCTCTGCCTTTGGCTCAGGTCATGATGTTGGAGTCCTGGGATCGAGCCCCGAATTGGGCTCTCTGCTTAGCAGGGAGCCTGCTTGCCCCCGCCCCCGCCCCTTGCTCTGCCTATTTGTGATCTCTGTCAAGTAAATAAAAATATTTTTTTTTTAAGATTTTATTTATTTATTTGACAGAGATCACAGGCAGGCAGAGAGAGGAAGGGAAGCAGGCTCCCTGCTGAGCAGAGAGCCTGATGTGGGGCTCGATCCCAGGACCCTGGGATCATGACCTGAGCCGAAGGCAGAGGCTTTAACCCGCTGAGCCACCCAGGTGCCCCTAAAAATAGTTTTTAAAAAAATCAGTATAATTCATTTCATGAAAATTCCTTTGGAAGGAATTTTACTTCCACATACTACCTCTTAAGCAGTTCACCTCCACATACAAAGTCAGGTAAAAAGCTCCTCATGTGGCATTCAGTGTCATTTCAGAAAAGTTGGGAACTATCCAAATACCCATTAACAAAAGAACAGGCTAATTTAAAACTGTATAGTATTCATTGTGGAATATTATATAGCAAACAAAATGAATAAATCTACATATACCTATATTTATAAATCTCAAATACAAAATTTTAGTGAAACGTACATTGATAAAACATTGTGTAAAATTGTAAAACATGCTAAATTATACTACACAGTATTCATGGATGTGTGTGTTTGTATGCTAAAGAATATAGATGGAAGGAATATACACACCAGCTTCCGGATAGTGGTTACTTCTAGGGGGGAAGCAAGAATGGCTTTAACTCTTATCACTCCCTGTGCCAGTATTACTGAGTTATAGTTGTGTACAATAAACCGCATGCGTATACACACGATTTGGTAAGTTTTGATAGATGTGTACGCCCAGGAAACCATTATCCCAGTCAAGATAATGAACATGCCCATCACCCCTGTAAGTCTGCTTGTCTTCCTTTCTCATCCGGCCCTGTCTGCACCTGCAGCCCCAGGTAGCTCCTGAACTGCTTTCTGTCAGTCCAGGTTCTGCATTTTCTGGAATTTTGTATAAGTAGAATAGTTACGGTATGAAATTAATCCGTATTGTTATAAATTACTTGTCCCTTATTGCTGGGTCGTATTTCACTGTGTGGGTGCACCAGGGTTTATTTACCCACTGACCTGTCAGTGGACATTTGCATTGTTCCAACATTTGGGTCCAAGTCTCTGAGTGCAAGTATGTTTTTGTTTAATTTGGACTGGTATCTAGGAGAACTGGCTGGATGTGGTGGGTACGTACTTAACCTTTTAAGAAACATAGTAGCTGCGCCCTTTTACACGCCACCAGCCGACTGCGAGCACTCCAGAGCTCCACATTTCGCCCCTCGGACTGGTAGCTGGCGGTGGCAAGTAGTCTGGGGGATGGGGATGACATTAAAATCCAGGTTCCCTATTTTTCATTGGAAAAAAAAAGGAAGAATTGGCAGCACTGGGTCCATATTCTTACATAACAGCAGTTGTCTAGAGCGTGGGACTCTGAGCGTGGCAGTAGACAGAAGGCTCATGTGCTCCCATTTCTTCTGGAGCTACAATGACTCTGTTGTCACCCAAACATTAGGGCCCAGTGCCAGTAGGTGTTGACTGTCTATCTGACAGTAGTGGGAGATTTCTGTCTACCCATGTCTTTCAAAAAACGTCTTCACTTAAAAAAAGAAACCCTGGCTGTTTTGTTTTGCTTTTGCTTTATTGATAATATGACGTACTAGAGAAAAGTATGCAAATCACAAATTGTATACACATTGAATTCTCACAAAATGGTTACTTTTGTATAACCAAGAAATAAAACATTGTCAAAGCCCCATCTTGCCTCTTCCTGAACACATCTACCCTCAGTCCTCCCAGAGTTAAATCTGGTCCTGATTTCTGTGACTGCATTAGTTTGAACCACCCAATAATAATGCTGTTTTTATAGGTCAGAAATGACTAAATAGGGGCACTTTCACATAGTTCAACCCAAGGTGATGTGTTTCCATTTATATACATGGGGCTATAGATAATCCTTCTGTTTGTGATTTCTTTAGATCAACCTTATTTTTGTGTGCATCCGTAATGTTTAGAAGTAGTTCCTGTTTATTGTTGTATCATATTAATCCACAGATGCACCATATGCCTGTTTACTATGGATGGATCTTGGGATTGTTCCAAGTTTTGAATTCTGCAAGCGATGGCTGCTGTGAATGTTTTTGCACGTATCTTTTAGCGTACATGTGCGCTCTTTGCTGGGTGTAAGGCCAGGAGTGGAATTGCTGGATCATAGGGTACACCTGTGTTCAGCTTTCCACAATGCTGCTCTCTACGACCAGTAGTGTAAGAGCGCGTGCGTGCCCTCTTGCGTAGCTGCCGTTGTCAGCCATAAAGGTGCAGCTGTTCTGAAAGTACGCTGAGCTGTCTCACTGTGGCTTTGATTTGCCTTCCCCAGATGACTAATGAAGTTGAACATCTTTTCATATGTTGATTTGCTATTTGGTTATCCCCTTCTGTGAAATGCTTTTTAAGCGTTTTACCCACTTGTCTTCTGGGTTCTCGCTCTTGGATTGGGAAGCGTATATTCTGGATATAAGCTCTTTGTCAGTTGTGTGTGTTGCAGGTACTGTCGCCTCTGTAACTTGCATTGTGCTTTCAACAAAGAGGATAGAATCCAGGGTAGCAGGATAGTGTATGTAGTTCAGAATCGTGTTTTGTGTGAATTATTGATGAGACTTACTAATACACAGGTAGGGTTAAAGTGAGGGAATATTTTTATTAGATTATTTTTATCATGCTTAATATGTAAATTGAATGATTAAAACTTTTTCTGAAAATATGCTGTCGTGTTCCCCTCTTTTCGCCTCTAGGAGCTCATGGAACCCATGTAGCTAGTATAGCTGCTGGGCATTTTCCAGAAGAACCTGAACGGAATGGTGTGGCTCCTGGTGCTCAAATTCTTTCCATCAAGATTGGTGATACCCGACTGAGCACAATGGAAACAGGCACGGGCCTTATACGTGCTGTGAGTGTTCGGGAGGTGTTGATTTGGAATATAAATGATGGGTAACTGTGGATGGTTCTAGGTTTACGAAGTGTTCTTGACTTTACTAAGAAAATATTGGACTGTATTTGGTATACTGGGCTTTGTTTTAGGAAGCAAAAACTCTTAATGCAGTTTTAAATTATTTTTATTAAAAATTATTAAGATGTAATTTTTAAGAATATATGGAAATATTATATTATACTTCTCACTTCTGTTAAGCCCCCGGCACACTATTTTGAGATACTTTAGAAAACCCCAAACCGACCTTTTAGCCAGCTTGTCTCATCAGTCTAAGAAGAATTTAACTTACGCTCTGCATTTCATTTTAACGTATGAATTAGATTTTACTTTAACTTCAGTGATTTTAGAATTTAGTAAGAACCGTTCCATTCTGCACATGCTATTTGTGTTTTTTATTGACTACATATTATACTCTGTGTCTCTGCTTTTTTTTTAAGTATTCCAATTTAAAAGTTGAAAATAACATACACATTTGGATTTGAAATAGAAGATGGTTGGTTAAGAAACTGGGATTCCGTGCCTTTATTTTACTGGCCAGTCTTTCTATAAACCGCTGCCTAAACTAGACTCTTCATCTTTTTGATAGATGATAGAAGTCATAAATCATAAGTGTGACCTTGTCAACTACAGCTATGGAGAAGCAACTCACTGGCCAAACTCCGGGTGAGTGTTCCCGGGTGCTTAGCCGATGGCGAGCACTGAGTGTGTTTATAACTGGATTGTACACCACAACTGAAAACGAGCAGTGCCACGCTTAGATGACAGTGTGTATCTCGTGGACCTCCAGCCCCCGCTCCCACCATCCTGTCTGTGATGTCGTGATGCCCTCGTGGCCAGGAAGACTCGCTGGCCCTTCCCTCATTACAGGTCCTTGCTTACAAGCGGCCTGAACTCTGGTAGGTGCACCGACCTGACAGAGTGCTAGACTTGCGGCAGCCTCCCAACCTCTGCGGTGATCCCACCCGGCCTCCTGAGCTAATTATTAGCTGCAGACGCACACTCACGCTGCACTCTAAGTTCATGAGCGGGAATCTGTTAACGCATTCAGCATTGTTTTCCATCATCTGCATTTGCTCTTTCACTCCTGTATGGCCATTTACGTCACCTCTTCTCGAAGACCTTCCGCGACTTCTTTTCTTCCCTCAGTTGGTGTTCTCACCTCTTCCTTTCCCAGAGAAGATAAAAGCCCTCCTGGGGGCTCCTGACCTTCCTACAACCTACTCTGACCCCACCTTCTCTGCCTTCCCTTCTTGTGTAATAAATGAAGTGTTTGCGGGGGCATCTGGGTGGCCCTGCTGGTTAAGTGTCCAACGCTTGGTTTCACCTCAGGTCACGATCTCAGGGTCCTGGGATGGAGCCCCGCATTGGGCTCTGCGCTCAGCACAGAGTTTGCTTGAGATTCTCTGCCTCTTTCTCTCCCTCCCCTTCTACCAAGCTGCCCATCCCTAACCCCCCAACCCGCACTCAAACGCGCACATGCACACACACACACTCTCTCTCTCTCTCTCTCTCTCTCAAATAAATAAATGGATAAAATCTTTAAAAATTAAAAAAAAAAAATAAGTGAAGTGCTCAAGGTTAAAAGTCACCCATGCACTGGTTATCTGGTTTGCCGTTTCCTGTCCTTAAAAACTGCTCCCAGACAGGCAGAACGCTTCCTTTCACACAGCTTTCCCTCGTTCTCCCAGCGAGCATGGTTGGTTGGCGTAGTCACCGTTTCTGGGGCTCCCTGGTGCATTTTGATGTAATGTCACACGACTTCCTGCCTGTCTGTGTCATGGTGTCCTCCTGCTGCTAAATTCAGTGGCTCAGCCTTGAAATCATGTTACTTCACCTTTTTTTTTTCTTCATAATAATAACTGAAATTACTTCATTTAGTGTGTTTACTTAGTAGTGACTCCCACCTCTCCCGCATTCCCACCCGGCCATCCATATCTACCTGTCACCCAGTTTCCGAAGCTCTTTAATAAAGCCCTGCCAAAATGAAAATATTACCAAGCCAGGCCCTATAAGTTGCTGTTTTCAAATAACTCAGTTTTCTCAGACGACTGGTACTGGGTTTCTTGTGACACATCGCTTTCTTGCCCTTGTGACAATGACCCTGTCGTCCTCACTCATTTCTTTTGTGAATGTAATCTTGCCCTCTTCTCTTACTTCAGTACCTTTTTTACCTAAGTGTGTTTCTTTCTCTCTTCCTTTGACGTTCATCCTTTTAAGGTCATCTTTCTGTAATATTTTTCCCTTCACACTCAGGATTGGGGTGTTCTTGACCATGTGCCTTTTTTCTATTGACTGCATTTTCTCGATGGTCTAACTTCATCTCCTTTATTTAATACCAGTACATTTCTTGTTTGCTGTCAACTTCTAACCAGAGTCTGTATTTTAAGCCTACTCTAGAGTTCTTCCTGTTGCCTTAGTTCCCCTTCACCTTTGCCACTAATCATAAATACATGTAGGAATTCCTCTGCAGAGTCATTTCTAAATACATGATATTAAGGGGAGGGTGCAAGTCAAACTGTCTGGTCCCCACTAATCTAATCAGTCCCTGCTGTTCTTTCCGGATTTGCTTTGGGTCCTTTGTGGTTTCTTTTGCCTACATACATTCCATGTGGAATCTAGCATTCTTCCCACATTGACCCTGGTCTCATGACTCCTTCCTGACACTAAAACCCAGCTGAGGTATATCTCTTGGCTGTGTCATGTTCCACCAATGGTGGATGTGCCAAAGTGTACTCAGCTGCACGTTCAAACAATAATTTATTATACACACTGGGCTGGGAATAAGGTGAATGTCCCGGCTTCTAATGTACACCTCTTACTTGTAGCCACTGTTTCAGTTCTTCTACGTAGAACCCATAGTTTCATTTGGTCTTTATGAAAGCCATACTTGAAAATCTCTTCACAGTGTAATTGTGTTTTGAAAAATGGCACTGTTTTGTGTGTTCAAAGAACTTCTCTCTTTTTTTTTTTTTTTTTCTTTAATCTATAGAACTTCTCTCTGTCTTTCAGGAGGATTTGTGAAGTCATCAGTGAAGCCGTGTGGAAGCATAACATCATTTACGTCTCAAGTGCCGGGAATAACGGTCCCTGCCTTTCCACAGTCGGCTGCCCGGGTGGAACGACATCCAGTGTCATAGGTCAGTGTCCTGCTCTAGAAATAGACTTGTTTGAAAACAAGCAAACAAGAAGCTCGACAAATCTGATGTTAATTGTATCTCTACTGTATGCAAGCCCTTGTGAACCGTTAGTGTGTGCCCTCAGGCAAAGCCTGGTGGAGAGCCGCTGGCCTGAAGTGGACTGAGGGAGGAGGTATAAGGCAGGGCCAGGGCCAGTCTAGTCTGTGTTTGCAGAAGTGCAGTTACTTCTGATTCAAGGATCCCGGCGAGGCCTTTTGAAAGAAGCGTGCCAGTGAGGACTTAGGTAGTTAGAAATGAACAAGGAAGGAGTTTCCCAGACTATGTGAACAACGTAAACACAGATACTTGCCTCACTTTTTACTTATAGTATATGACTATTTATTTATAATATAGTTTCCTCCTTTAATCTCTCTAGGGACATACAAAGAGAGTCAGATGTCAAGAAAGGGAGCTTTACTGATGAGAAGAAAAGCAGTTGAAACACAGTTACTCTGTGAACGTGGCTTCTCTTCCCCGGTTTAGTCTGGAGGGTGAGATGCTGTGTTGTCTGTTTCACGGTACTCAGTGGGGAAGGTTGCCCGGCAACAAGAGTGAAGGGAAATCAGCATGAGCTGTGTACGTAATATGAAAACAATAAAATTAGCTGTGGCTGTGAACTTGTGCGAAAACACCCACAAAACATAACACCCAGCCCTGTTTTTTTAATACGAGGCATGAATGAGGAGGGTAATGAACTGAGAGAACAAATACATAGTAATTGATGATGCCTACTAGCATTTTTGCCTTTATTTTGAAGCTTGAGAGCAAGGTAAGGCTAAAACCCTTACCATTTGTAATTGGATGCATGACAGGAAACGCTGTTTTGTCCCAAATAATTTTTCTGGTGTGTTCATCAGTAACTGCTTGAATGTATACATATTATAGTAATTATTAAAGGCATACAGATATTGTAGCTGTTACAGATATGTAATAACATTTGGGTATCCAAGTTTAGAAAACTGGTCCTTTAAAAAATAGAAATAGCAGTGATCTTAGCTTATAGGGAATACTTTTATTTATAGCTTCTGAGTCTCAAGCAAGGTGTAGCTTGCTTTGTATAATTTAAAACCTCGTGCTGAAGTGATTCCGTTAAATCCTGTGTTGAGACAACAGTGCCTACCAGTAATCTGTCCTTTGTATTTCAGTTCTCTAGATACTTTAAATACACAAATTGAAATGAAACAGAGAATAGGACTGAAAGGTACCTGAAGATCAAAATCTACCCCTCTGCCACAGTACTCAGTATTTTAGTATTTTCTTATCTCCAGACTCACTGAAAAATTGAAACTACCTTATACAAAATGATTACAGTTTAATGTGGCAGCACAGTTCACCTAAATCCTCGTAGTTCATGTATTTTCTCCAGTCTTCTATTCTGCATGTATGTGTGTTGTAAAGAATTAGGAGCCGGCGGACCTGGATTCTAAGTCTTCTCTCTGCCAGTCACTGTGCACTTAGTACATTTTTTCAGCCCTTTCTGGGCCCTGTTTCCAGATTTCTAGAATAAAGAAACTGAGTTTGATCCCTATAAGTCTGTGAATTTAGAGCCTTTTTGGCTGGTCTGCCTTTACATATTTATCGGAAAGACTGCGGCACGTTAAACGTCTTTGCCCTTTGCTTGTTTTCACAGCTATTTCGGGCAAGAGGGATACTGCCTACTCTGTGGGTAGAATTTTGGATACAGTGGTATTTAAGAATGAAGGCAAACCAATTCCCTTATTTTCCTAAAGTTATATTTTATAGTTTAAAACACATTTCTTTTTCTTTTACACACACAGTTTTAGATATGTGTTTATATTTAATCTACATGATAATCCTGGTAGATATTTTTATATTCAAAACCAAAATACCTAGTTTAATGTCTGATACATAGTAAACTTTCCTTGCTTACTAAATTTTCTTTCTTTCCATTTATCAACAAGGACTGTAGTACAGGTTGATTGAGTGATTTGCCCACGGTCACACAGCTGAGTGAACAGTGGATTTAGAAATAGGATCTAATTTTATTTCTTTTGTTCATGATGAAATTCATCCCACAGGTGTTGGTGCGTATGTTTCTCCTGATATGATGGTTGCTGAGTATTCTCTGAGAGAGAAATTACCGGCAAATCAGTACACATGGTCTTCAAGAGGCCCCAGGTAGGTTGAGAGTAGTGAGTAGTACGTGGGTCTTTTGCAACTCGTGGTGGGGAGGGACAAAGTTTTGGTAACTTTACCAGGTACTTTTTGGTTTTTACTTTTCAACATTTTCATTTTGAACAATCTAATTTCAGGGAAATGTAATTAAAGGAATAAATTAGATATTTTATTGTTAGATGTATGACATAACTGTTCTGAGTATAAGGTTAGAAAAATTGGGACACCTGGGTGGCCCAGTTGGTTGAGTATGTGTCTTTGGCTTAGGTCATGATCTCCAGACCCTGGGATTGAGCCCTTTATCGGGCTCCCTACTCAGCAGAGAGTCTGTTTCTCCCTCTCTCCCTCTGCCTGCCACTCCTCCCGCTTGTGCTTGCTCTCTCTCTCTGTCACACAAACAAAATTGTAAAAAAAAAAGGGGGGGGGATTAGAGAAATTGGTTGGATTCAAGTCAAATGTGGTAATGCCAAATTTAATCCTCTGAGTTATAGATAGTCTCTACTCTGTCCTAGATAATTTCTTAAAAAAATAAACTTATTTCAGTAGTTTACTGTAACTGTTATTGAAACCATTCGGGCTATAGTTCTCCATGTGGTTCATCAAGCCTTACCTGTATCAGCACCATATACTGCCCACATCAGCCCAACTAATTGCTTAAAACTCCACATCTGAATAAGAGTGGCCAGGATTCAGAGCCAAAGCTGGCAATGTTTTACAAGTTACAGATTCAGTTAATAAAAGTATTAATTATTAAATTTGTTGATTCTCTTCTGAGATTGATTTTGAAACATTTTATCTACGGTCAGTATAAGCACAAAGTGTCAGAGAATGTTTAAACCACCATTGGTTTAATGTTTAAATGTTAAACATTTAAAGAATTTATTTCAAGAAAAATGGGTTCATGAATTATGGGGGAAGCTTGGATTAAGGAGATACTGATTCACAAACCAATTATTCTAGGAATTGAGAGAATTTGTTCGTGTTTACTGTGCCATAAACATGGAGTTTTATAGCAAATACATGATATAATTATTAGGTTTAATTATTAGGGTATAAAACATTGACTAGTGATCACTGAACGGAGCATATTCTGTGTACTATTTGAAAAATCCTCTTTGTCAGGAAAGACCGTCAGACATACAGAATTTACTTGACTTCCTGGTGTTTACAAGTATGGCATAGTTCTTAAAGACAGATTGCCAAATACTGTCTACATAAGCATGTTTTGAATTTTTATTATATACTGTTAGAAGAAAAACATCATTAGCTTTTTAAAGGAAACTTACATAATGCTTATGTAAGTTTTTAAATAAGGAATATGAAAGGTATATGTAAGGAAATTTTTAAATTATATATTATGACTTTTTTAAAGTAGGCTCCACGCCCGACATGGGACTTGAACTCACAAACTGAGATTGAGTCACAGTTCTATTGACTGAGCCAGCCAAGCCCCCCCAAATTTTATTTTTTAATAAAAATTATATATCATGGAACCCTTTTTAGGGCACTTACTAAATGCTTTTGATTAATCACTTATACAGTAGTGTAAAATGAATAAAGAGCAATGGAATGTAGTCATATAGAATTTATGACTCTTCCAGTTACAAGATACCACGTGCTTATGGTGAACGTTGGTAGACAATATAGATGGTGCAAAGAAGAAAGTAAAAATTACCTGGGGGCACCTGGGTGGCTCAGTGGGTTAAGTCTCTGCCTTCGGCTCAGGTCATGATCTTAGGGTCCTGGGATCGAGCCCTGCATCGGGATCTCTGCTCAGCGGGGAGCCTGCTTCCCCCTCTCTGTCTGCCTGCCTCTCTGCCTACTTGTGATCTTTCCGTTTCTCTCAAATAAATAAATAAAATCTTTAAAATAAATTACCCTAAATCTCATTGTCTGTGATGTGTTTGAGTGACATTTTGGTGCACATTCTTTTAGGCATTCTCCTATGCGTGAATGGGAGATCACACTATTCAGGCACCTTTGCAACCTTTTGTCACACAGTAATACTGTATGAAAATCTTTATAGGTCAACATATTTTTAACAGTGTTTATTTTAAGATAGTCACTAAACGGTGTGCCACCAACCCATCACAGGAGAAGGATCTGATTTACATTGCTTTCAGCTCTCTGTGAAAATCTGAAACCAAATTGCACTAGTATTCTTAGCCAGTAAGAAGAATAGTCCAGTCAGTTGGAGAAGAGTGGTAGAAGGGAGAGGCCAACAGCTTTTGTGGGGAACTTCTGGCCACTCTTCAGGGAGGACGAAGTTAGTGTATCGTCATCTTATTCCTTTACTTGGGGCGGAGGGCAGAGCTTGTGTTCGGTGACTAAAATGGTGATGTGCTGTGTGGACATTATCTCATTAGCCCTATGGAGTCAAGAGCCCTCAACGAGGGGGACTTGTGGAATTGAGCCATCCAGTATGACAGCCGTGAGTCACGTGAGGGTAGTCTGAATTGAGATGTGCTCTAAGTATGAAATGTACATCACGTATTTAAGACTAGTACAAAAAAGAATATAAATTAACTCATTTTTTCTACTAATTACATATTGAAATTATATTTTGGCTATTTTGTGTTAAATAAAATACATTATTAAAATAAGTTTTACCAGTTTCTCATTTGCTTTTTTTAAAATGCGGCTATTAGAAACTTAAATGCCCTCTGGGGGCGTCTGGGTGGCTCAGTCGATTAAGCCTTGGGCTCAGGTCATGATCTCACGGTCCTGGGATGGAGCCCCGAGTTGGGCTCTGCATTCAGCAGGATGTCTCCTTGTTCCTCTGCCACTCCCCCTGTTGAGCAACGCACACACACAAGCGCGTGCTCTTTCTCCCAAATAAATTAAATCTTTTAAAAAAAAAAAAAAAAGCCAAAAAAAAAAAATGCCCTCTGTGTCCCATGTATTTCTATTAGACGACGCTAAAACAAAGCAAAGCTTCTACTTATTGCTGACAAGACAAAGTGGATTCATCAAGGAATCTAAGCAATGACATTTATTTCCCTCCAAAAATACTCCTGATACCTTCTGCACGTGTACAAACACACAAGATTCTGTTCTCTTTTAAGAAGATAATTGCTACATAATGGGGAAATAGCTGTGCTGGGCATTTTTCCAATTGATTGCAATCCTGCAAATTACCCGTGGTATTGGACTCCAATCTGTGTGACCAGTGGCCTTTTTTTGAATGCCCGTGCTTATCCGGTTCTCACCTTCGTAAGCAAACTTTAATGGCTTTTTGTTCAGTGCTGATGGGGCCCTTGGAGTAAGTATCAGTGCACCAGGCGGAGCCATCGCTTCTGTTCCCAACTGGACATTGAGAGGAACTCAGCTAATGAACGGGACGTCCATGTCTTCTCCCAATGCATGTGGAGGCATCGCCCTGATACTTTCAGGTAAGGACATTGCTTAGTGCTCTACGTGGTCGGACTTTTAGGAACTACTGTTCCTAAATTCTGGGAAACAGATGGTGAATTTTCAGTTGATAGCATAATGTGAAGTCAGGCAGTAGCCATAAAAAATAATTGAATAAATTTCTCTTACCTTATTGCAGACAGATATTTGTGTTTTCTGAAATTCTCCTGGTAAGAAAATGTGTGGAATTGGTCATGTCCTAGCTCAAAGTAAAGTTTAAGATGGAGAATAATTGTGTGATAATAAGGATTCGAATGTGTATTCATTCATTTAACAAATAGTTTATCTGCTGGTAATGACTCTCAAGCATTATTTTGGCTCGAAAGTACCTGCCCATGTGGAATTTGTCATAGCTATGGGAGACAGATTGTGAATAGAATTTAAAATTAGTTTATATCACATGTTAAAAAGGCAGTGAATATGCTGTGGGGATGACTAAGGTGGGAAGGGAGGTGGGAGTTTCTGGGGTGTTGTGCCGGAGGCTCACCGTGTTGATCGGGTGGCATCGGCATTGGCCAGGACTCAGTTACGGTCACCGGGTTGTTTCAGAGATTCCACCTTAGGAACATTCCTCTCGTGAGGTCCCAGGACTCTCTGCCTTCATTTCTGGTTTTCCTAAACCTCACCAGATCTCAGGGTTGCTCCTTGCTCCCATCCTTGTACAGCTTAGTCTTGTCTGCCTAGAATTCTTTTGTGCCATTGTTTGGCCTTGCAAACCCCTGTGCATTCTGGTAAGATTAGACTCCTGTTCCTTCCCTGATAGAGCATCACCTTCTTTCGGATTCTCACTGACAAAATTGGCCACTCTCTTGATTGACCGTAAAGCACCATAGTTTCATGTTTGTTTTGTTCATTTCTTACAATATCATAAATGCGCATGCATTTGATGAACTCTGGAGTGGACAGGAATGCGGTATTCCTCATCTTTTCTCTCTAGCAGCAGTGTTCAACACAGTTGACAAATTGGGGGCTTCCACATCTTTCCCACAGAATCGTCATTCCCATGCTGGCTATTCCCAGCATCGCCCAAGAAGCTTTTAATCAATATCAGTCCTGGGATTCAGTCTCGGAGATTCTGAATCAATTGAGCTGTGGTCGGGCCTTGGCATCTTTTTTGCCGGTTCAGGTTCCCTTGGTGTCTGTAGTAGCGACAGTGGGACCAATGAGTATCGGTGGTAACCATATCACTTGACCAGCTGTGTTTTCAAGATTCTAAGTAATCTCCACACCCAACGTGGGGCTCAAACTTACAACCCCAAGATCAAGAGTCACGTGTCCTACCATCCAAGCCAGCCAGGTGCCCCCTTGACTAGCAGTGTTTTCAAAGAAAATGTCATTTGAATGCCTTCAGGTAACTGCTTCACACGTCTCCATCACCTTTGCAGAGCGTTCACTAGTGCCCTTACGTAATGTGCACGCAGTGATTTTTGTTTGCTGAAATCCACGTGCTATGCCAGCAGTTTGAGTCAGGCTGTTATAGTTCAGTTTTTCCAAAAACATTAAGAAATGAGGGTTGAAACACAGGATGTTAAAGCCAGAGAATGTACATGTTATCTCTGCTGGTGCAGGGAAAAATGTTTCAAGGAGCAAACTCTAATACTCCTTTCTTGCTTTTGCTTTTTAATTTCAGGTCTGAAAGCTAATAACGTTAACTACACGGTTCATTCAGTCAGAAGAGCTCTAGAAAACACTGCAGTAAAGGCTGACAATATAGAAGTATTTGCCCAAGGACATGGTATTATTCAGGTAGTGTTGTTTTTTATGAGAAATGGATTAATCAACAAGATTCGGTCTTAGCTATTACTGGGTAATATTTCCTGTTATAATGGTGATTGAGTTTATCTGATTTTACATTATATGACCATAATAGTTTCTGAACTGGTAAGCAAAAAGGATATGAAATCCGATTTTGTAGTTAAAACAAATTTGTTTCATTAAGAGAGAACTACAATAGACCTAATATGTGTGGAGGGCAGAAATTCACAGTGAAGATGTCAAGGGAAAAACCTATGAATCTCATGGTGTATGGAGGAGTTCCTGACTTTGGTCACTTGGGGCTAGCGGTGTGGAGCTAGGGGTGAGTGGTTGGGTTGGTGTGTTGTTTGAAAAGGTAGAATTGCCCTCTTGCTTGGGGTTACCATGTTTAGAGGCAAATGTAGAAACTAGCTTTTCACCTGTACTTTTTCAGAACTGAAATTAAACTAGTAATTTATAGCAATGTTTTCTTGACCCAGCCATTGATACTGTATTGTTTGTGTTCTTTTAATTAGGTTGATAAAGCCTATGACTACCTCGTTCAGAATACATCATTTGCTAATAAATTAGGTTTCACTGTTACTGTTGGAAATAACCGCGGCATCTACCTCCGAGACCCTGTTCAGGTGGCTGCACCTTCAGATCATGGCGTTGGCATTGAACCTGTATTTCCAGAAAATACTGGTGAGTAATAAATGGACATTAAGCTGAAGTGCTCACATTTGTGGTTTGAGTGAATACTGTGGTATGAGAGAAATGCCATTCGAGGTAAGGTATAACAGAGAAACATGAGTCGACAGTATTATTTTAAAATCATACATGGTTTAAGAGGGATGGATGTGGTAGCAAAACAGGGACCCCAGTGTCATCGCGGCTCAGCCTAGTAACCACTGAGGAAAACAGTAGCCTGGGCTGTCAGTGACCTAGGGTTTTACCGAATGTGGGGTAGTCAAATGTCCAGTTCCTTTTCTTTGCCACTCTTACTACTTGGGTGTAAGAGGGAGTTTTGGTTGGAGATTGGGAAGTAGAAGCAGCCAGGGAGAACCACAGCTCAAGGAGGTGTAAGCAAAGTAGTCACCACTGCGTACTTGGCGTCTTCCTTTCAGTCAAATGCTGTTATCTGCGTGCAGTAATGACAGATACTCACGAAAACGCCTTATTTTAAGGCTACAGCCATGTTGGATAAACGTGTGAACGGGTTACAAGTGCCCTAAGATGTAGGGAAGGTTCTGTGAGTGCTTTATTTAAGCTGTGTTTTGGAACCCCAGGCCCTAGTACATTTTACAGCTGATTGAACTCATCTGCTAGATTTTAGGAGAGGATTGAACTTTTTAAAATGGAAGAGAAGGAAAAAAGTACTAATCTTTAATTTTTGGTCTTTTTCATGCTAGAAAATGCCGAAAAAATATCCCTTCAGCTCCATTTAGCTTTAACTTCAAATTCATCTTGGGTCCAGTGTCCCAGCCATCTGGAACTCATGAATCAATGTAGACACATCAACATACGTGTGGATCCCAGGGGCTTAAGAGAAGGATTGCATTACACAGAGGTATCGGTGCATCTTCCTTGCTACTTTCTAAATACTCTTTAAAGCGTGTAAAAGTACCTTGTGTGGCAGGCAGTCTGTTTCCCCGTCGGTCTGAATCTGTCAGGGGTGGTTATGCACGCATTTGTTTATGTGCTGTTAAACACGTGACCTGACGCCAGAAAAAATGGCATCAACTTGTGTTGAAGATCTTTACATTTTAATGTGAGATTAACTTACTCTGTGAATAGGTGTCACTTTTTTCTCTCTCGTAGAAGTGTATGGCTACTGAAACTTACTCTCTTTTCAAGGTCTGTGGCTACGATATAGCATCCCCCAATGCAGGTCCTCTGTTCAGAGTTCCAATCACTGCCGTTATAGCAACCAAGTAAGTAATGAGTTGCCAACAGCTTACTGTCATGTGCAATTTTTTAATGGCTATTTATGGAAATAGGGTGAACTTTTAAAGATGGAGAGAGCAGAATCCGGTAACTGGGCTTTAGTTCTGCTTCTTGCTTACAAAGTTCAAGGTGCCACGTGGTCTTTCTATTGCTTTTTGACTGTGAGAATCCCCAGAGGCATCTCCCGTGCCCTGTGCCTGCACCGAAACTCCATGGAGCTGACGGTGCCCCCAGCTGCCTGGCCATCTGCAGTATTGGACAGTATTACTTCGTCCCTCTTCCACCCCCCCACCCCCCTCCACCGTCGTAACTCCTGTCTGTGGGATCACTGTTTTCTCTGGTTCTTCCATTTCTCCTGTCGGTTTCCAGACTCTCACTTCCCATCTGGTCTACCACCCCAGGACCAGGAAACTCTGCTCTGTCATACTGCTTCCTGTTTAAAGTATATCCTGCCCAGGATCGTGCTATCTCAGATAGCGAACAGCGGTCCCCGAGAGCCAGCATTTCCTGTCACCTGCCCGTCAGACTGCACCTTTGCACTTAGTCACTGGCGCTGGCGCTCAGGCTTCCTCAGGCTGGCTCGTTCCTAGTCCTCCCCAATGAAGGGAGTCCCTTCTTGCTCCTCATGGCGCTTCGTACATGCCAGTGGCACCGACTTGAGCCAGGATGTTGTCAGGTTTGGTTTATCCCACATGTGGGGCCGCTCAAGACTCAGGGCCTGTGTCCTACCAGTTCCTCCGTGGAGCCCGTTATACAGTATCTTCAGAACAAACCAGACTGTTCAGTAGGTGAAGGACGAGAGTGAGACGAGAATCCCAAGGACAATGGGGAGTTCTCAGTTAACGGTTGGTCCTGAGTGAGTGAGCTGGAAAATAATCATCGCACAGCAGGTGTCAGCCCATAAGAAATGTGGGGTGAAATTCAGGAGATAAAGAGTGACATACACACGTGGAGAAATTGTAAGATGCTTAAATTCTCAGGCAGATTTTCCCTGAAGTCCAGTAGGATATTAGACAAGATAATTTTTAAGATTCAGGAATCCGCTGAGATATCATCTCCTTCAGGAAGGTTTCCCTCGAACCAAGTACCTTTTATGTCTTTTCCACGAACACTTCCTGTCCACCCAGAGCATATTACTTTAAATGTTTCTGGTGGTGTTCTGTCCTCTGAAAGTGGCCAGGGCAGAGGAGAATATCGTATTTGTATTTGTGTTGTATTTGTTGTATATGTTGTATATGTATTTGTGTTTTATGTTGTATGTTTGTTTGTTGTGTGTTGTATTTGTAGCTCTTAACAGTGCCTCATGTAAACACTAGGTGCTCATTAAGTGTTTGTCATACTGATTAGAATTTGTCCTTTGCATATTCTCTAGGTTTCTGTAGTAGAATGTTACACGTTTGACCTTTATGTGTCATTGGTTTCTTACAAAAGTGCTATGAAAATAGTTTTCTTCTTTCCTGTGTCATTTATGGCATGAGGTGTTCTGGAGCTGTACAAGGGGTTTAATGCCAGTCTCAGAGCTGGAAGACAGTATAGTGATACAAAACATTACCTTTGATTTTAATATTTAGGACTTACGATAGTTCAGATTCTAATAGGGAAATCCTGTGAATGAGGGAGCTGTAAATGGTGTCTTTTAGACAAATTGTAATATAGACAAGTTAAAAGAAAAATCATCTACACTGGGCTATCCAGAACTTATATCACTGCTGACATGTTGCAAAAATGAGATAAGGCTGTGCACACTGTTTTGTAACCAACTTTTAAATTCCTGTGTTTCTTTCTGATCAACCGGTAAGATCTAGAGTACCAGTGGGCTTGTGATAATAAAGCCTTTTTGGGTGACAGCTTCTCATTTAGCCAGTTTTTTTTTTTTTTTTTTTTTTTTTTTTTTTTTTTTTTCAGAGTAAATGAATCATCACATTATGATCTGGCTTTGACAGATGTACATTTTAAACCTGGTCAAATTCGAAGGCATTTTATTGAGGTTCCTGAGGGTGCAACATGGGCTGGTAAGTAACATTTGAGTCTGTCCTGACCACTTTCTTTATCTGCCTTCTATCTCTGCTAGGATTATGACCACAGGAAATTTATATGTCTCTAATCTGTGCTTTTGTCGTAATAGTACTATATCTGACACCCTATATTTGCTGTTAAGTTTGAAATATTCTAAGATCTCATACTCTTTTGCACTGGTTCATACATCAAATCATCCAGGCTATCTTAAGATGTTTTAATATTCAAGGTTTTAACTTAGTTTAGAATAATACTTTATCTGTTAATGATCAGAGTCACAGTTGTATTGTTGAACAACTCTGGGCTAACTAATGCATTTAGGGCCCCATGGAATTGTCGAACAGTGAGCTCTGATAAAATGTACACGGAGAATACTAAAGGAAAATCTATGATTAATTAATATTGAATCTGATATCTTTTCAACAGTAAATGCCAGTAATTATAATGCTCTAATTATGACTTGGTTGGTATTGAAAATAATTAGTTTTTTTTTAAGTAGGAATTTATAGAATAATCTGGAATGGAAGTAGCTCAGAGCTTTCAGCAGTCTTAGATTAGAATGTACCGGGAGAGGGGGAGGAAATGGGAAGATTGTGTTCAGAGGGTATAGACTTTGACTTATAAAGTGAGTAAGTTCGAGGACTCTAATGTCCAGCATGGTGACTGTAGTTAACTATTCTGTATTATGTGTTTGAAATTTGCTAAAAGTCAGATCCGAAATAGTCTCACCACCAAAAAGAAAATTGGTGTAAGTATGCAAAGTGATGGATGCGTTAACTAGCCTTATTACAGTAATCATTTTACAATATCTATGTATATATCAAATCTTCACAGTGTACACCTTGAGCTTACGGAACATCATTTGTCAGTTGTGTGTCAGTAAAATGGGGGATATAAAGCAAAAAAAAAAATGTACTACAGATGTATCCTATTTCAAATAATTAGAAATGCTGTCCTAACACTAGATTTTTTATTCTTAGCAATTGATTAGGTTCACAGAGCTCTGCGCCCACTTGACCTTGTGAACCAGAGACGTAAGCCTTGCTTTAAGTTCCCTGTATTAGCGTGGGTGTGCATTAGATAAGATGCTGATTCTGCTTCACAGTGATTTGGGTTTTGCCTCCACCTCGGTCTCAGAATAAAGCTGAGAATGTGTAGTTGATGGTCATACTTTCTAGAAGTAGATAGGAGGGAGAGACTAGGAAGTTATCAATAAAATTGAATAAATAGACACGGAATTTAGGCATCCTCTTTTATCAGGAATTGGTTGGTTTCTAGCTAAAAGCAAGTTTCCCCATAGCACAGAGGGGCAAAGGGTTTTAAAAATGACCTGATTAGGGTCATTGTGTCCGTCCATGGACACCTGCTGTTCCGTGGTGTTTGCAGCATAGTGGTTGTTAATTTTAATACTGATTTGTTTATCTTCCTACCCTTTCATCATGATTAATGTTTTGTTGATTCTTTGTTTTTAAGGAAATATGCAGATTTCTTTTGAATATATCATTTTATTCTTGAGATGTTGCTTTCTAAAGAGTTGGTATGCAAACAGTCACGTGTCCGTTTACAACTTGGCTCCCTCCCCTCATTTTAGAAGTCACCGTGTGTTCGTGTTCCTCTGAGGTGTCCGCCAAGTTTGTTCTTCACGCGGTACAGCTCGTGAAGCAAAGAGCATATCGAAGTCATGAGTTCTATAAGTTCTGTTCCCTTCCAGAAAAAGGAACACTGACTGAAGCTTTTCCTGTCTTAGTAAGTTCTTAATTACTAATTTGAATTTTAATTACCAATTTGAAATCCCCAAAATGATTTCTTTCTTTTATTTTTGGTATGGGCTAAGACTGAGTATTGGAATTTGATTTTACAGTTTGTATATTCAGACTGTACTGGGGCTGGATATTTTTATTAATGCTGAATAAGCGAAGTAGGAAGGTGGGTAGTCTCAGTGGGATACTTGAGACCAAGTCGGAGGTAAATATTAATCATTTGAACTCTTCAATAAACGTAGTCAAAGGAAAGTGCTGGTCTGCCAGATTGTGATGGCTTACACCGCAAAGCTTGATTGGAACTGTTTCCTCATCACACAGGAGATTATTTCCTTGTTTAAGATTGTTCTACTTATTATTTTATTAATGCCCAGCTGTCAACACTGCCGAAGGCTGTTCTGCTGTCTAGGTAAAGCCGCCACTGCTTCCCACCAGAATGGCCTCTGTGTGGCAGGTCCTTACCCTTTCCTGGGCTGTATTCTTCCTTCATGGGAGTGGAATGCACTGATGTTCTTTCTTTCTTTTTTTTTTTTAAAGATTTTATTTATTTATTTGACAGAGAGATCACAAGTAGGCAGAGAGGCAGGCAGAGAGAGAGGGGGAAGCAGGCTCCCCGCTGAGCAGAGAGCCCGATGCGGGGCTCGATCCCAGGACCCTGAGATCATGACCTGAGCTGAAGGCAGAGGCTTAACCCACTGAGCCTCCAGGCGCCCCTGATGTTCTTTCTTAAGCCTGCTGCTTCCTGTGGTCACGCAGTGCTCGCATCTTTCCCGTGTCTTTTAGGTCTCTGATGACTGCTGCTTGTGCTCTTGTCTGTTAGTGTCCTCTGACCCGTCTTCAAACTTTATAATGTACTGATTACTACAAAACCTAATTTAAAACTCAGTACTAAAAACAGTTTTTGTTTTTAATTTTTGTAATAGGGAGAAAGATGTAAATGAGCATAATTTCATTTTGTTTTGATTGCCGGGCAGCTCTGAGCCCCAAACTCAGCTGTGGTGTTAACTGTGCCTTATGGAGCTGTAGTGCACCTTTTCTTATCATTGTTCTTATCATTTTTCCTTTGGTCTGAAGTTTTTATTCCAGTTTGTTTTCACTATTATTTTGTTGTGTGCTCCCAAAAGCTGCCTCCTATCTTCTATGACAAGCACCGTAGGAGTGGATAGCTGTGTATTTAAGCACCTGTCCTCTGTCTTTGCAACTGTAATTGTATAACTCCACGCACAGCTGTACAAATAGGAAAAGTCTGAAAGCTAGAATTGCTTTAAAACACTTACTATTTATAATCTGTATTTTGAAGGAAAATGAGAAAACGGATTTACATATTTGTAATTTTTATTGTTCTTTACAGGGTGGGAAAGCAATTGAGTTTTGCATTGCTCGTTGGTGGGCAAGTCTTAGTGATGTCAATATTGATTATACCATTTCTTTCCATGGAATAGTGTGTACTGCTCCTCAGTTAAACATTGTAAGTTCCACATTTCCATCATTTTTAATGTCAGTTATTGGTGTTACTGAAAAATAATCTCACTGGTTTTATTTAAACGTTAATGGGGCAGTGGTTCTGAAATAACAGTAGTTTCTGCTCATGGACACTTATAAACTTGGCATTACAGAGGTTTATTTTAGGTCCAAATGTTTTTTAAAAAATGTGGTTTATTAATAAAGTTTGAGAACCTAATTTGATAACTATCCTTTGTAGCATGCATCGGAAGGCATCAATCGTTTCGATGTTCAGTCCTCCTTGAAGTATGAAGATCTGGCTCCCTGCATCACCCTGAAGAGCTGGGTCCAGACCCTGCGGTATCATTGATGTGTTAGGGCTGCCAGTGTTGCACGTCGGCGTGGTGGGAGCGGGGACATCTCTTACACTCTTACGCTCTGTAAATCATCTCAGTGCTGGAGATGAAAATACAGTTTCTGACTCGCAGCATAGGCATCCTGGCAGCTCTCTAAGACACAGCCCCAGCAGTAGCTTCGAGCCTTAGGTAGCAAGTGTGTGAAGTTCTCAGTGTGGCATCTGCACGACCCCTCCCGTGACATGTCATTGCCATCTGCAGTTTGTGGACAGGAGGCTGCAAGTCAAAACCTGCCTGGCCTTAACACTGTTAGCGGTTGTTTCCCTAATGTTGGGATCCAGTTATGTGAAGAGCTGTTTGTTGACACTTGAAAATGTTTCCATAATATTGCAGAATTTAAACTAAAGATTACGTATTGCCATGGTTCAGTCAGTAAAATATTCTGGAAGCTGATGATTACAGTATTATAAAATCTACCAAAAAGGACAGAGCTTAAAGATGCACATTGTCACTTATTGTGCTGTGTTATAGATTATGTTTATTTCTCCAGTAAATGAACTCCTGAATCAAATTACTTCTGCATTTGTCTAATTACAGCCCACTGAGTGCGAAGACAAAACCTTTAGGATCAAGAGATGTGTTGCCAAATAATCGTCAGCTTTATGAGATGGTCCTGACATACAACTTTCATCAGGTGGGTGTTTATGTAAGAAAGAATAACCTCAAAATGAACTTCTGTATTTTGTTCATGAATCATAAAGTCAAAAATGGAAGGACAAGGAATTTAGTATAGGTGTGTGTGTGTGTGTGTGTGTGTGTGTGTGTAAAATAGAGTCAAGTAATTAACACTGGTTAATTTGGAATTAGTCTTTGGGAAATTATCATTTCTGATGGTCCGGGAAGTATTCGGGTCTGAAGTCGTTGACTCTAATTTAGTGGTGACCTGGCCTTTGGGCCTTTAAAGCCTAGTATTTGTACTCACCTATTCAGCGGTACCTGTCCAGTCTTAACTGTCTAGTGGTCGATGTCTCATCAGTGCCAGATGCTGTCTGATTACGTTAGTGGGTCTGGTTGTTTTTCTCTGAGGCAGGCGTTAAGACAATGAGAAGTCAGAATAACCCTTGAGTTGAATGAGCAGTAAAGGTAGTTGAGTTGAATGAGCAGTAAAGGTAGCTCTACTTGTAAATGTAGAATCCAAGAGTTTATGTAGGATCAGTAAGATTCCAGTGAAACTCGTTGAAGCATAATATAAATTTGATTTTAATGTTGAGATGATTGATTTCAGTGAATTGTCAAATTTCAATTTTATGAAGTGATTAGAGGTTCTGAAGAATATTTATTAATGCTTAAAAATAGCTAGGTTTGTATTTTTAAAATCTTGTGAAAGAAAAATGCCTTTAATTAATGCCAAAGTATTGGATGTTCTATGTTTTTAAAATTGGTTACCAGAAGAAAATGTTTTTAATACTTGTAAAAATCTCATCAATAACAGTACTACAAATCTACATTAAAAATCATATAAATCATATTAAGTATTTATTATTCTTTTATAGCCCAAGAGTGGGGAAGTAACTCCAAGCTGCCCGCTACTTTGTGAACTATTATATGAATCAGAATTTGACAGCCAACTGTGGATTATATTTGACCAGAATAAAAGACAGATGGGTTCAGGAGATGCCTATCCACATCAGGTATAAGATTGGCAGTGATTTTTGGAATTAACTGAGGCTTTCCCTGAACTAATGAATCTCTGATTTCTTATTTATGATAATTTTTGGTTTTGTGGGTTTAGGTTTTTTTTTTTTTAATGCTATAGTTTTGTATTTGGTTCTTTGACAACTACTGGAAGCTCAGTTAGTTGACAGCCTCTCATTTATGTAAGTCAGCTAAATCAAGTTTTGGGATAGAGGAGTGCATGGATGAATCTTGCGAGCACTAGCCAGTATAGCCGCTTTTTTTTTTTAAAGATTTATTTGAGGGGGTGAGCAGAGGGAGAGAGAAACTCAAGCAAACTAAGCACTGAGCTCAGAGCCCAACACAGGGCTCAGTCTTCTGACCCCGAGATCAGGTCCAAGCTGAAACCCAGAGTCAGACGCTCACCGACAGTGCCACCCAGACACCCCTGGTGTAGCTTTTAATTTTAATTATTTCTTCTTCCTCCCCACTGCTTCCACCACATGAAGACTAAGAGCAAATCATCTAAGATGATATTAGCATCTTGAAATGATCCAGGGTCTGAACTGGATGCAAAGCATTGTATGGCAGTGCCAAGTGTTTATTAGTGTTTATTAGAACTTTCAAATTTATTTTTTCCTGAGACAGCTGTGTACTCAACACAGTGCTTGTCTGGCACTATTGTATGAAAGGCAGAAAAACTTTGAATCACGTAGGTTTTTTGTTTGTTTGCTTTTAAGATTTATTTGAGAGAGTAAGTGAGTGAGTGAGAGAGAGATCACGAGCAGAGGGAGCAGAGGAAGAGGGAGAGCAGGTTTGCCACTGAGCAGGGAGCCCAGTGCAGGGCTTGATCCCAGGACCTTGGGATCCTGACGTGAGCCAAAGACAGATACTCAACTGACTGAGCCACACAGGTGCCCCTTAATCATGCAGTTTATAGAAGTTTCATCCCTGATTAATACATTGTTACAAAGAAATGAGGTGTTTCCTGTAACATGTATAATTTTATGCCAAACAGTGAAAATAATTTGTGCAGGTTTTTTTCAGTTAACTGCTCAGGGAATGGTTTCCTTCAAGCCCCGTCACATTGCAGTACACACTGGGTCATTGCAGGGCCGTGACTTTGTTGCTTTTACAATCTGAGAGGAAACGGCGTGCCGTGCTCCTGAGCAGGTTAGCTAGGAGGAGCTGAGTAGGTCTGTGCTCCTGCATCTCTGCCGGTTCCGTTTTTCCCGTCTGTGATAAAGAGGTGTGGCACTTTGGTTGTGACATAAAGATGACCGGTTGTGTATACACACGTGTATATATTTGTCTTAGGTGTTATATGGCACTTCAATTTTGCTAGTTTTGGTGGTGGTTTATTTTTTTTTTTTCAAAGATACTATTTATTTATTTGACAGAGAGAGACACAGAGAGGGGGAATATAAACAGGGGGAGTGGGAGCAGGAGGAGCAGGGAGCCCAGTGTGGGCCTCGATCCTAGAACCCTGGGATCATGACCTGAGCCGAAGGCAGATGCTTAATGACTGAACCACCTGGACACCCCTTTGGTGGTGGTTTTTACATGTTTCTGAAGACTTACGAACTAGAAGAACATTGCTTATCAGTCTTGAGCAGACACTGACTTAGCTGAGAGTATGGGAGTAGCCTGATGTGGGAACTTGAGGGCTCGGGAGCCATACCTGCCTTCAGCTCCTTTATCCTTTATTCTCCACCGGGCCTTGGACAGTTCAAGTGATGTTCCTGGACCTGCTTCCTCACCTGCACGTTCAGGCCCTTGTGTGTAGGTGTGTGCGTGCACACACACACTCTTCCTCACATAGTGTAAGTGCTCTGTACGTGGTAACTGTTCCTGTTTATCCTCTTACTATAATTTCTGTTGACTTTTCTTTTTCCAAATGTTCTTTGTCTTTTTTAGTATTCTTTGAAACTGGAGAAAGGAGATTATACAATTCGACTACAGATTCGTCATGAGCAGATCAGTGATTTGGAACGTCTTAAAGATCTTCCATTCATTGTTTCTCATAGGTTATCTAATACCTTGAGCTTAGATATTCATGAAAATCATAGTCTTGCACTTCTAGGAAAGAAGAAATCAAGTAATTTGACATTACCACCCAAATATAACCAACCATTCTTTGTTACTTCCTTACCAGATGACAAGTAAGTGATAGTGTTGCTTACACTTAATGTGTATCTACTGTAATCTTTTCATGTGAGCTCATTACATTGAGCTAAGTTTATTTATGTTGTCACTTAACCATTTTAGAGTAATATTATTTCTCTCTTTGATTTTTGAAAACCAAGCTATGGGAATTATTTCAGAATGCAATTGTTTTGATGTTTTGCCCCTTGATTATCTTTCTGAGACTTTCTCTTTAGTTCCTTTTATTTCTCTTTTGAACTTTCTTATTAGAATACCTAAAGGGGCGGGACCTGGATGCTACCTTGCAGGATCCTTAACATTATCGAAGACTGAACTTGGAAAGAAAGCTGTAAGTATCCTTTTTTCTTTAACACTGAAATTACCTATGCCAAAATTTCCATTCCTTTAAAAGATGGGAATTAATCCCACACTTAAACAACACATAGAAGAGAAGCTCTTTCTGGGGGGGAAAAAAAATTGAGTAGATTTTTCCCAAAGGTCAATTAATATTTGATTGTATTTTAAAATATTTAGTATTTTTTTTTTCCAGGCCTAAGTACTTGGGCCCTGAACTGGTCATACCTTGCATGGCTAATAATATACTTGAGCTCCCTTCGAAACATGTAGGTCCAGATTAAACTTGGCTTAAGCGAATGGGATGTTTGAAGTTACAACATTTTATGGAATTTTAACCAATATAATATTGTGGATATAAAAATAAGTCGGATCTTGGGTTACTTCTAGAAAACCAGTCAAAACATTTCTAATGAGCAGTATTTTTCTCACTTGTACAGACCTTTCTCTTAGTTGGAATTTTGCATAATTGTGTAGATAATTAGGAGATACTTCTTTTGGCATTGCCTTTTATTTTGTAGCTTTAAAATTACGCCATTAAAAACATGTTTCTTGTTGTTACATATTAGAGATAAACATTACAACTGGATAGGTAGTTATTTTAACTTTTCCATCTGTTTTCATTGCAAGTTTATTACGAGAATAGTGTTAATGTGGGTCTGTCACGTTCTGTCACACGCTAGCTCAATGCGGATAGAAGTTGTCATTCTTACAGTTTTACATTTCTCCTTAGCATCAGATCTTCCATAGTGGTCTCCTACCTGATGTTGGAATCATAAATGCCCTTACCAAGATGGAATAGATTTCTTGCATCTTAACAAGTATACTTCTTGCCACTATTGAACCAGAGGTCACTTACCGCTGTCTTAGAGGCGTAACTTAGGAATTCTGTGCTTTGGAAAAATGGTTTGCCCTGACATTTCTTGAGTGTCATTTCAGTCGATGCTGCAGTTAACCCATGAATGACACGGTTTGAACTGCGCTGTCAACTTATATGTGGGGTCTTTTTTCCAGTAGATACAGTAGCGTACTGTAAATACATTTTCTCTTCCTTGTGATTTTCTCAATAACATTTTCTCTAGCTTACTGTTAATCTATGAATATATATGAAATAAGTTACTTGACTGTGTATGTATTGTTACGGCTTCCAGGCAACAGTAGGCTGTTTGTAGCTAAGTTTTGGGGGAGTCTGTACAAGGATTTTCAACTGGGTGGGACAGTAGTGTCCCCAGCCCCCGTGTTGTCTAGGGGTCAACTGTACTTATTTATAGATACACTTTAGAGTCATTTGAAGTTAATCAGTAGTCAACGACACTGGAATTCATAGACGCACGGATTTAAGAAGTCCTGGTCTTTTTTTGTAGGCCTCACTTCCTGGGCAGCAGGGCTGCTTCCAACTGTGGGCTCCCTGGATGGGGAGATGGGGAGATGGGGTTCTCACCCAGATAACTCTTCTCAGGTGTCTACTTCTTTGTGACGGTTATGACAGAAAAGCATTGTCACTAAAAGTGCATTTTTAGCAAGTCAGAGGTAGTTACTACTTCCTACTGTTGTTACAGAGGCGTAAACTATACAAGAATGGGATTAACTGGAGTTGCTATTTGCCAGGTGACTACTTACCGGGTAGATTTTCTTGAGAGAGAGCAAAACCTAAAGGCATAGAGTTTATTGCACTTGTCAGCACCTTGTTTGTTTAATCTTACCTCATACTGTGCGTTTCTCACCGGTTTGGTAGTTGGGAAGGTGAGTGTTGTTTCACTTCTTCTGCCTTTCATGGTCACCTTGAATACGATGATGCCTGGGCATGTATGATTGTTGTGACTTCCCTGAAATCAGACTCTGGACTGTCAGCTAAAATTTAGTGTTTTTATAAGCTTTTTGATAACTAACAGATTTTGCTGTGCTCAATTTTTTAAATACAGAGTTGAAAACATTTGCCCTCAGGAATAACCTATTTGATTACATTTTTATTAAAATGAAAGTGGCAATGTCGCTTTCTTTAAAAGCCTGCCATTTTGATCGTAGACCTGACCCTTCTTACGGAGACAAATGCATGTGGGACATAAACTGGAAGACAATTAGACAGACGGTGTCTCCATCCCGTGTAGATTGTGCATGTTTTCTTACAGAATGTCCTTCTAACTCCCAGGGGCAGTCTGCAGCCAAACGACAAGGAAAATTTAAAAAGGTACTGATTGTCAGTTCTTGAAAAAGATGTCTTAAAGCCTTATTTGCATATTAGTTAAACTTTTTTTCTGTCACCTATTATAAATCTTTAAAAACATCTCTCCCTTAGTTTCCTTTCTTTAAGTTCTGCAGTATAGTGCTTTTAGCTTGTCAGTGTTGACATACTGCTTTCCTGAAGTTTTTTTCCTGCCATAAACTGCTGGAAGGACCCCTGTTTTATGTGTGTCTAGAAAAAAAATTTAATGCTATTCATTTCTTAGCTACAGATATGCCAAATAGTAATATTTGAAACTTTACATATCTAAAATCCTACGGAGAAATTAATGTAATTTTTTTTTAGCTATATAAGCCAGAACCATTCTTTTTAAAGTCCAAAAACTTTTTTTTTTTTGAAGATTTTTATTTATTTATTTGGCAGAGAGAGAGAGTGGGAAGCAGGCTCCCTGCTGAGCAGAGCACCCAATTCGGGGCTCGATCCCAGGACCCTGAGATCATTACCTGAGCCAAAGGCAGAGGCTTAACCCACTGAGCACCCAGGCGCCCCAAAAACATTCTTAAATTGGATGATTTGATTATTAAAATACTATGAAGGAATTTGAAAAAAAGTTTCTTCCTTGCTCTTGCGTCATCATGCTGGAGGAGCAGAGATAGAGCAGTGGGTGGTGGGAACAGAAATAAGGACTTTCCACCCCAGGTTAAAATTGACTCTAAGAATACGAACAGGCTTAAGACCATAATTTCCCTACAACTTCTTAGACAATCTCTGATTGACTGAGAGAGCCAAATTTCACTCAAAACAAAAGCAGAATTCTATTTCTTAGGTACTTAGTGGAAGGGATATTGTATATATCCCTTATATATACATACTCAGCTGTCCGGCATCATTCAGCATGTTACCCATTTCTCCTGTTGAGACGAGAAGCATTGTTAAGATTTTGTGTTTTAAGGTATAAATAAAAGATAGCTCTTTCTTAATTCACAGTGATGTGAAACTAGGGATCACCATTTTAGACCAGATGGAGTGCCTTTATTAAAGAGAACTTCTGTAATGTCTGTATTGTTATGTAATGGTAAACACTTTATTCAAACAAAATGCCCCACTGGGAATCATCTTTCCAGTTAAAGGAATATCTGCTTCACTGTGGGCTGAACATTGTGGCCTGTTTCTGGGCCATGTACATTCATTTAATGAAATATAACCAGCTTTAACATGAAAACAAAATAAAGTAGTAAATGTCATTCATCAGACTCATAAAACAAATTTCTTTTTATTTATAGATTGTTTATCTTTGGGTCATCCTGAAAATAGCTTGAAAGCCACTGCTTTAGAAAATGAAGAAAAGGTTTTCTAGGAGCCCATTAAAAATAGAAGGTGCTTATCTCAAAAGCATAGCTGGGGTTTTTTCTTCCTATTGTATATTTTGCGGTTGATCTTTGGGGAGTTTTGGTGGATTTTGTTTGGATCAGGTTGTATAAGATAGGAGACTATTAAGTGAATAAGAAAGTTATTATTTGATGGTTAGGAAAGCTTTATATATAACAAACTTGCACAACTAGAGTTACCTCTTCCCAGTTCTCCTGGTCTTATAGTCTCATTACCAAAAAGATCTATATATTAATTTATTGCCAGAACAAAATACCAACCAGCTTTTGGTGCATAATCCTCAATGGGTTTGTCCTTTGGGTCTCAGTGACTTTTCATTTGGAAAATGCAGGTTACCTTTTTAAAGTGGATTTTCATATGAAAGAATATAGTTACTTTTAACAGATGATAAATAGCATTCCAGTATGATTTTGATCTTTAAAATAGCTGTTTTAGTTTGTATAAAGATATTAAAGTTTTGAATTTAGTTAATAATTTTAGAACTAAGGAAATTATCATTTTTGAGCCAAAATTTAAATGGCAGTATGTTATCCAAAAAACAATTATGAGTTTTGCAGGTAGATTTGATTTTCAAGGATATTGTTCAGACACTGTCAAAATACTTGGTGATTAGCGGAAATAATATGTTTTTTAGAAAAACTTACTGTTAAGTATCTACTATAGAGAACTTCAGCATTTCTGATCTGAAGATAGCTCTTGACTCGCTTTTTAAATCGTAATCAAGGTTGCTCAAGACTTAATGGTACAAAATGATTTCCATTAAATTAACCCTATACTAAGTCCTTGAGAAGCGAGTTGAAAAAATACTGACCAAAAAAACAGGCGGACATGATAAAACAAAAAAGACCTCCATTTTTCTTTTGATTAGGAGTTAAAATTACCATGTTTGTAATTTTGAATAGTAATAAGGTTACTGTCCTCACATATTTTTAGGATTATAGTAACACTTATAATTGCTAATTTGAGGTACTTAATATATAAAATGCTGATCACAAAACCTTGATTTCCACCCCTAAGATCATTCATCACAAACTCTCCCTGTCTCTTATGCTTTTAATTTTTAGTGATAGTTTATGATTATCATGGTATAGGTTTTCTTTCTGTATATAGGTCTTTCTTAGAGTTTATTGTTAATCATAAATTAAGTTTAATGGATTGCTTATTTTAAATTCAGTTCTGTTTTCTCTCTTCTGTACTCAAACATAATAGCAAATGCCTTACCTTTGAGCTTCAGAAGAGGCATAGCCTCACAACAGAGACTTCCTTCCCATCCTGAAAGTTGCCTCTCTCCCTAATCAGTCAAGGAGGCGAGGGAACTACGGGAGGTTCACGTTAGGTTAGAATCAGCATGGACTGTGGGGATTCCTCCTCCAGGCAGGTGGCATCCTTACGCAAGTACAGTGGAAGTACAGGACTGTGTGAACAGAGGGTAAATGTTGGGGGCTGTCCCTGCCCCTCGAATTCTTCAGTATATTATCTGTGCTGCACAGATGATACTGAAACGATCTGTTCCCGTAAGAGCTTCGTGGTTCTTTAGCAACTCTGATTTTGCAGACGCTTTTCACCCCAGCAGTGCCCACCTAGAAAAGTGAACTCAAGAGGAAGGAAGACGGATGGGTAGCAGGGTCCTAAGGAGCTTTTCCAAGCAGAACCCTACTGCTTTTGCCCCGTCCCACGCTGCACACGCGACCTTGGCTTGCAGGCGCCCTGGCTCCTGGCCTCAGACAGAGCATGGTGCTGAGATGGCTGAAAGTGGGTTTGTGTGGTTCTGTCACATGAGAGGTTTTATGGGCGCTTTACCTGAGTCATACTGAAGGAACAGTTACTGTTTGATGGTGGAATGCTATTAGAACTACTGCATCGGTGGTTCCTTATATTTGCTATTGTAATTATACCCCAAAATAAAATATAGTTGTGAAAATTGTTAACATGGGCATATGCACATTGTATTTACACCTAAAAATCCTGTTTAGGGCAAGGTGGGGCTTGCAATATTATTTTCTTGTCTCCACCTGTATAAAGTTTTTTCTGAAATTACTATGATTAGAAAAATAAAAGTTTTGGTAACATATTTTTCCCCAATTCTAGAAATGTTAATTTAAACCAAAAAAAGGTTTTAATTAAGCATTTTTAATATAAACTTGAAGCTAGAATTGGTAAATTGACTTTGTCTTTTAATTAAGGGCAGCTGGTTATTGTGCCAGAAGCAGAGCTAGCCAGTCTGATACAGGATTTCCTTTCCCAGACACTGCCTTGGTTTTTGCAAGTGGAGACTTACGTGCTTTAATAGAATAGATCAAAATAGACGTAATTAGGTATAAATACACATTTCTCTGCACTTTTCAAAACAGAACTTCTCAAAGGTGCTATCTATGCTGCTTTGCTTCCTGTTCTCCGTGCAGCTCTTTCTCGGGCGGCCCTCACCCCCACTGTCCACGGAGACTGCACGTCTCTCGTCGGGGGCACCAGCCACTGCTGCACAGTTCTGCGACCGTGTCCTCCTGCCCCTGGCACCACCTCCGCTGTTGTCACTGGTTGATCACTCCTCTTTCGTCCCGCTGGCTTGTCCAAGGAGCCCCTCTGGTGTCCGTCTCCTTCACTCCCCAGCATTCTCTGAGACCGCGGAATGCTTCGGCTCAAAGCCTGGGCTTCCTCCTCCCCTCCCCCGTCCTGCCTGGTTTCATTTGTCCCCTCGTTTTAAACATCATCAGCAGGCAGTGTCGACTCTGCCTTCATGGATTTCTAGATCCGTCCATTTCCTCCTCTTGTACAGCCTGTTCTAAGTCAGAGCAGTGTTGGGAATCCAGGCTCACTTCCTCACTTGTCTTCCTCCTCCTCGCCTTCTGCCCTCTACCGTCCATTCTCCAAATTGTAGGAAGAATTACTAAAAACAAACCAACATTGTTCATCCATATGGGATGCAGAGTCATGAAACAAAAAGCAGAAATCTTGAATCATGTTCACTGCCTTGCCTACAACCCCCCTGCATTTAGAATAAAATCTGTCTTTTGGTCCGATGTTCTCAGCCCCGCCCCCTGTGGTTGCTGCCAACGTGTCCAGTGCGTCCGGCCGCGCTTGCCGGGTACTCAGGCGCAGGGCTTTGCATGTGCCCATCTGCCTCTTCACACGCTTCCTCTCCTCAGTTTGGTTAATTAAGGCCGCGGAGGCTCATTCACTTAGGGCGTGGAGGTTCACTTAGGTCACCTATGCCCTGTTCTGCGGGAATTCCCAGCACCCCTTTGTCCGCATTGTTCCCCTCCTCACTGAGTAGCCACTCCCTGTCCCTGCATTCCGTTCCGCTTCCTGCACATCCCGCGGTGTCTTCTGAGACCCTGCGCTACCTGGATGTTGTCTGTCTTCCCCCACTAGGACATGCTCCCGGGGGCAAGAGAGGGCCTTGTCTGCTTGGCTCTCTTCACCTCTTAGAGCATTACCTGGCATGTCTCAGGCGCTCAGAAAGTCCTCTTGATTGAATGAAGAAATTTCCCTTTAAATTTATATAGAAAAGAGGATCTTTTTTAAAATTCTAAGTTATTTCCTTCCTTTCTCAAGTAGAACAAGTGAAAGCTTGGTAGTAGTCTTTGGTAGGTAGTACTTTCTGTAATCCAGTGTGGCAAGTAAAGCTAAGAATACCGCATACACTCACGGAGGAAAGTCTGTTCTTACCTCCACTACTTTATTTTTTTAAGATTTTATTTTTAAGTAATCTCTACACCCAGTGTGGGGCTGGAACTCACAACTCCCAGATCAGGAGTCACACACTCCACTGACTGAGCCAGCCAGATGCCGCTTACATAAGTCTTTATTTTGAAGAGGATTTAAAAGCGTCAGTACTTTAAAGTTTGGGAGAAAATTCCTTTGATCACAGATTGGGATTTTTCATGTGTTGTAGCCCTTAGGATCTGGAATATGATGTAGCACAACTCAGGGCAGCCTGTGTTCTGAGATACTCAGTAATGAAGATGATTTTAAAATATGTAAAATTAAGCGTGTTAATCTGAGACTCTCTCCACATTCATAGGATGTGATCCCTGTTCATTACTACCTAATACCTCCACCAACAAAGACTAAGAACGGCAGCAAAGACAAAGAAAAAGATTCAGAAAAGGAGAAAGATTTAAAAGAAGAGTTTACTGAAGCGTTACGAGATCTTAAAATTCAGTGGATGACAAAGTAAGTTTTAGTGGATTTTCGGCCTCTATTTACTTTCATTTTCCCAGTTAAAGCAGTGTGGTGTGTAAGTGGATGGAATGTATTCAGATACTACACTTGATCTTAGCCAAAAGGCCGAGAAGCGATTCATGGAATGTATTCAGAATGTTAACAGTGGGTGGTAGGGTTACAGGGGTTTTTATTTTAACCACTTAATTCTGATTTGCTCTTGGAAGAGAATTTTACTAGAAAGCATAAAGAAAAAAAAAATCACCTTTTTGCCTACTCTCCAGAGGTAATCATTGTCCTATGATTATTTCTCTGTAGTTATGCATGTAGCAGTGTGAATGATGTTGTGTCCTAGTTTTCCAATTACTATGTGATTTTTGGCATTTCTTAGGTCATTTAATAGTCCTTTAAAATACCATTTTAATGACTATGTGGTTTGCCGTCCTGTTAAGGAAATGTAACACGCTTAAATACTCTATTTGACATTCACGTTTATATCTTTTCTCTGTGGTGCTGTGATGGACATTTTTACACATGTAGTTTCTTTAAATATCCATCAGATCACATCTTAAAAGTATAATTATTGAGAATCAGTATTATTAACACTTAAAAATTGCCTTGCTATGTTTTGACATATTGCCTTCTAGAGTGAATATCACAATTTCTACTCCCTCCAGTGGTGTATGGCAGAGCCTGTGATGCCATGGAATTGGCAACGAGGCCTTGCTGATAGATGGCGAAAAAAGAAAAAGCCATTATCGTGGTCTTAAGTTGCATTTCTTAAGTTACGAAATTTGAGACTTTTAAAAACTGTCACCGCATTCTTGTCAGCTGAACATGTCCTGTATTTTCTATTGGGACATCAGATTTTTCATTTAACTTTTTAACATAAAAGATATTAATGCTTTGCTGTACTTGTACACATTTTCCCTCAGCTTATTTTTTGACTTTTAGCTTACTTTTTACATGGTAGAAATTTATTCTCTGTAGTCATAGGGGTTGCTTTTTCCATTTGTGTTACGCGGTATTTCTGTCACCACCGTGTTCCTGTGGGAGTCCTCGTCAGCTGAATGGGTGCGTCCTTGCAGTCCTTAGCTCTTCTAGACTAGAACAGACGTCATTGTGTCATGAAAATAATTCCCAGGGATTGAGCAGTTCCAGGGTCCGTCTACATTCAGGCTGACCTTTTCACTTAAAACTAGGCTGTATCTCCACCAGAATCCAGAGTCTGTAAGTCAGTCTCTGATCGATGGTAGGGTGTCGTAAACAGCTGAAAATACAGTGTAAATCCTTCAAAGGCGAAATGGCAGAGGTTGACTTCTAGCACGGCAGCGTGAGGAGTCCCAGGGGCCCACTTCTCTGGAAACTAGTGAAAAAAAAATTTTTTTTTTTTTTAATCAGCCTTTTAAAACCTCTGGAGTTGATGTAAGGGCATACAGCAAAAGATGAAGAAACATCTGTTCAGGAACATCTGTAGTTCAGGGAGAAAAGTGGGAGTCTGTGGTACTTGAGCCCAGGCCGCTCCCTGCTTCCCCACTGCAGCTCAGGGACCAGGCCGCTTGCGGCCGGAACACGGGGCGCCCCTCCGTTCCTGGACAGAGGACTCTCTTCCGGGGAGGAGCTGCCGTGTATGTGGGAGCCTCACGCTGAGACCTCTGGAGTGATGCGCGGAGGTTTGGGGTTGAGGAGAGCAGAGGGCCTGCCTTGGGTATGGCACTGCTGAGATCACTAGGGCCCCTGTCACCCTAGCCCAGGAAGTGGTGGTTTCAGGGCAGGCAAGGGAGGCCTGGAAGAGCCTGGAAGAGCCTACTGCTCCCCTCACCCATGTCGTCAGCTTAATCAGCTTCCCCATTCAGGAACATGGAATGTCTCTTCCTTCATCTGAAACTTCAGATTTTTCAGAAAAGTATACATTTTTCTTATACATTATAGACATTTCTAGAGCTTTTCATCTTTCTTGCTATTTGATTGTTTTTTCCTCTTTATACATTTATACCTGGCATATTAGAAAACTTGATGCTTCCAGTTTGATTTTTTTTTTTTCCTAGGTTAAGCATATTTATATTACCTGCAAATAATGATAATCCTTGTCAGTAAAGAGACTTGTATTTCGACTGATGCTTTATGTTATGGACTGGAACTTCAAAGCAATGTTAAATAATAGGGAAGACGGAAATTGTTTTCTTTCTAACAGAAATGAAATATAACATTTCTCTCTTTCTTACATACATAGGCTGGATTCTAGTGACATTTATAATGAATTGAAAGAAACGTATCCTAATTATCTTCCTCTGTATGTTGCAAGACTTCATCAGTTGGACGCTGAAAAGGTGGGACGTGTTCATTCTTAATATTTGAGTATTCCATTTTGTTTGTAACATTAGATAAAGTTTATACATTGAATAAAAGTGCGACCTTATATTTGTCTTGTGTCCTTGCCAAACGCAAACATTCTGTCAAACTGAATGTTCTGTTAACTATTCTCATTAAGGTAAATATAGAACTTAGCTATTACCATGAGTTCAGCTTAGAATTCCCGCTCCTATTTTTGGTCAGTGGGAGGAGTAGCAGGGAAGATATACCCAGGGTTGCTTTTCTGACATTCACCTCAGGGCAGGGGTCCTGGCCTGCAGCAGGTGTACCTGCCGCAGAGGAACAACTCCTACTTTGCATTAACTGTGTTACTGATGCTAATTTTCAAGAATTGGCCATCATTCCAAACTGTCTTAACAGCTCTCATTAGTAAAGTTGGCCAGTAAGGAAGCGCAAGCCATAAACAATTAGAAGTGGTCAGGGTTTCAGAGTGAACTTGAAGACTGAAAGGAAACCTCCAAGACTCACGAGGGGAGCACTGCAAGCACCGCGGTGACCGTAGTCAGACTCCGCTGGGTCTATTCTTGTCTGCTCCCATCTTTGTGGTTTTAATAATAAACTAGGGAGAATGTTCATCTGCAGGTGCTTTTTTCCCTCCTGTTTTCATGTGGCGTGTGACTGGAGTAATCTAGCCAGCCGGGTTTCTAAGATGCCCAGAAAAGGAGTTGCCTTGGTAGAAAACACTGCATTTCTGGGAACCTTTATCTGGCCTACCCTCACCATCTAGTATCAATGGGGAATGTGTCTTGGCTATTTTCCCATCAGAGCTCAGGTTTTCTGGTGATGCTGATGTTGTGGCCGTCACAGTAGGGGCAGCACAGAGCGCCCTGGGCTGCAAGCAGACTGCCCTGTCCCCTCTGCTGGGTTGTGACTGTCATGGTTGGGATGACAGAAATGAAGGTACTTTGGTGTACTCATTGATACATCCATTTCTTTTCTTTCTTTTTTTTTTTAAAGATTGTATTTATATATTTGACAGAGAGAGACACAGCGAGAGAGGGAACACAAGCAGGGGGAGTGGGAGAGGGAGAAGCAGGCTTCCAGCTGAGCAGGGAGCCCAATGCGGGGCTCAATCCTAGGACCCCGGGATCACAACTTGAGCCAAAGGCAGACGCTTAACGACAGTCACCCAGGCGCCCCGAAACATCCATTTCTTATTTCTTCTTTTTTTCCTCCCTAGGAGCGGATGAAAAGGCTTAATGAAATTGTTGAAGCTGCAGACGCTGTTATTTCTCATATAGACCAAACGGCCCTAGCGGTTTATATGGCCATGAAGACTGACCCCAGGCCCGATGCAGCTACTATAAAAAAGTACCTAACCAGTAAATAATCTTTCTTGCATCTCATTCTTAGTTACTTTTTTAAATTAATGAGAATATTCTTCTATTCCGGCTTGTTCTGTCCCGGGAGTTATCAGTATTTGGATGTTCCACCCTTAGATATTTCATGATAGTTTTCTTAGTTGTTTGAGATGAAGCAGAAGAGAAGAAGCTTGCTTTCTCGGCCGCCAGGTCCATTGTGTGGAGAGACTTGAGTAGCTGTGATCAAACAGTCCCACCCCTTGGGGATTTGTGGGAGCTAGACGTACGGAGAAGGCAAAAAAGATTAATTTCTAAACTGTTCATTGGCCAATAGCATGAAAAGCCCAGATTTAGTTTGTAATGTCCGGCAACACAAATAGAAATAAAGTCAGGTTGAAACCGTCACCTAGCAACTTGAGTTAGGAACCGGTGTCACGGTATTGCGGGGGTGAGGGGAAGGGGGTTGTGGTTGAGCTTTAAGAAACCCAGCGCAGATGTGGAGCAGAGCGGTGTCGCTGGGCGCAGGTGGGCAAGCCTGTGGCTCCGCATGTAGTGTGACAGTCCCTCAGCCACCGGAGCCTCCGCCTTCCTTGAATTCTCAGGACCGTATCGCGGGAGCGCTCCCGAGAGCAGCTTTCCCTCCTGCCCCTGGTTTATTTTCACTCAGAGGCCTTCACCTTCGAGGGTAGAAACATCACGTCCTCTTGGAGCTGCTACAGCCATTCCCTCGGCCTCAGTCAGGTGCTGCTCTGTGGAGTCCTTGATTCTGAGCCGCTGACGCTCTGGGTGTCGTGTTGCTCGTACTAGCACCGCAGCTCTTGGGAATCTGCAAGTAGTAGTTTTCAAGCAGAATGAAATTACTCAGATTGGCTTGTTGGCATGACCTGCACCCTCCCCCACCCTCTGAGGGAATCATTCAAACGTGGCTGTTTTGTTGTTGTCCACTTCTGACACGCCAGTTACGTGCAAGGAATTATTTGGGATATTTTGAGTATATTATCTCATTTAAACTGAACCTTCTATATAACGTGCCAAGTAGGGGGGCATTTTTACCCGCTGGCTGCTGAAGAGCAAACAGGAGAGCCGGATTCAGGCCGGGTCTGTCCGAGCTGGGGCTTTCCTTTCTTGTAAGCAGCCCCTTGCATTCCAGCCCATCTTGAGAGGATTCCCCTGCCTCATTTCTTTCTCATAGACAGATAGGGCATCCGCTCCGCCTTGCCCGTCGTCGTGCTGTCCTTCGTGTCAGAGGGGGCAGAGACCCCTCTCCGAGGCCAACCTCTGTCTCAGCCTGAGTCTTCCTCTCCATGGCTGCCCTCCGCTGACAAGCCCCTTTCTCCCGGTCTTCAAGGTCTACGCCTCAACCCACAGTCCTTTTCATCCCATCTCCTGTCCCCGGGGGGCCCCTGGTTTCTCTCTGGACCAGTCTACACCGCTCTTCCTTCCTGAATTCCATTCCGTGTTAATCCCGTTGCAGGAGGAGGAGTCCGGGCTTAATCGCCCGTGAGAAACTCATGCCGGAAACCGTGGCCCTTCTGAGGCTGCCTTGACCTCACGGCGGCCTCTGCTAGTAGCTGCCGCATCCCTTCTAGCTCTGTTATTTCTTAGTTTGTGAAATTAGTATCCTCTCTTCAGACTCACCTGTCTAGGAAGTAACATTAGAAATGTCGGTAAATGTGAAGGTCCGTCTAGCCCTGCTGGTATTCTGGCTGGTCTTTCCTAAGTCTTCTAGCCTCAGAGGAGGTTCTTAATTCCGGGTTAAAGTGAGCCGCAGACCACGACGAGCTGTGTTGTCAATCTTACTAGTCCCCTTTACCCTCACAGTTCTCCCAAACCCTGACTCCAGTGGCTGTCGAAAAATAACAGTAACATAGGGTCCTGGCTTTAAAGATTATGGCTGCAGAGATGGTCAGAGACGCTGGGATAAAGCTAGAAAGGGGCTGTGGAACACGTGAGAATGCCGAGAGAAGCTACTTCGGTTTGGGCCGCACTGGAGCGGTTTGGGCCGCACTTACAGTGACGGTGTTCGCCGCGGGCCTGCCTTTGGCCCAGCCGGCGTGGGCTCGGCTGTCTGTGCTGGGCAGAAGGCCCCGTGCAGGCCTGGAGCTGCTGTGCTGGGGCGAGGTGGTCTCGGGGGCCTGGCGTTCGCTGGAGGCAGCGTCCGCTGACCAGGAACAGCCGTGGAGCGTCTGTTTCTCGCTTCCGTGCAAAGCTGCTTTTCCTCTAGTCGCTCGTGCATCAGAAGTTCTGACGGCCGCTTTGTACTCTCAAATGTGATAGCAGCTTTTGTACGTGATCTAGTATCGAGTTTCCGTTAAACTGAACTGCAGTTTATTTAGGCCTTAAAATATCTGATTGAGGCTCTTCCTAAAATACAGCTATTACCACTTTGATCAGTACCTCTAACTAGATTTGATTCGGATGTTTACTGAGCAAACACTGTAGGTAAAGCATCACTGAGAGGATGAAAAAAATGGAACAGGACACGGTCTGCTCTTGGGAAGCGCGTGCTCTGATGCGGAAGGTGAAGGTGCTGGCTGGGTTGTGATGAAGAGTTACGATAAATATTTTAAATTGTGAAAGCCTGTAGGAAGAGCTGATTTCATTTGACTGGGGAGAGCCTCGTGGATTGGTAAAATATTTGATCTGAGCTGATCCGTTCTGAGTTAGATGAGGGTAGGGAAGGAATATTCCAGATATGTGGAATGTAGGTTATTGGATCCGAGAACTGGGTTCTGGGGTTTGGCAGGTAGTTGGATCGAGGACTGGCACGAACAGCACGCTTATGTCGCCCTCTAAGTTCTGCGTCCGGCCGGCCCTTCTCTGGGCAGCTCGGACCAGTCAGCTGCCGTGACTGATCGCGCCTGCCTTGCCAAGCCACTTCTGTTCCAAGGCCCCGCCGTCTTCCTCACAGAATGGGGACAATAATTGTGTCCAGCTCCTAGGGTTGATGCTGTAATGTGTAAGTGAAGTACTGATAAGACATTTCAGAAGGTGGCTGGCGTCTAAAAGGTGGGGTGGGGTGGGGTGGGAGAGTGCTCAGTAAATGAGAAGCTGTGCACATGTCCTTCAACTCAGAAATTCTTTTGTTCCTGAGTCCAAAGTAACCAAGCAGTTCCCTGACACGTTTCCCCCCAAAGAGAATGAAATTGGGTCTTTCAAGCTTTGAAACTCTTTGCTGAAAACCTCATGCCTCTTTTTTGGCCTAAATTTATCTACGTTGCAAACGTACTAAGGTGGGTAGTTTTGTTGGGTTGTAAGAAGTTGTTGTTTTCTCATTTTCATTATCTTTTGCACAAATTGTTGGTTTTGTAGCCAGCAGATTTCATATGTGCATTTTCCAGTCCCGAGTCCTTCAGAGTCATTCGTACTGTTAGTCCGTTCGCCCGTGTCCGAGTGCCCGTGGCACCTTCTCTGCACTTGTAATCCACATTGTCTCCGCACGTGTGGGACATGAGTTGGACAAAATGCCTCAGATAAGCAAGTGTCCTAACGGGTAACACTGTCCCCTGGAGTGCAGGTTGTGACTGCGTTTCATTCAGCAGTGATGTACTGAGTTTCTGTCCCGTGCCAGGCATTGTCTGGGCACTTGGGATACATCAGAACACAGATTCCTGCCCTGCTGCAAGGCGGTTTTTCCGTAGCGATTAAGAGCAGGGATTCTAGAAGCAGACTCTACCTGGATCTGCTGCTTCCTGACCGTTGGACCTCGGACAAATCTCTGTGTGCCTCAACTTCCTCCTTTGCAAATGGCGATGATTAATAGTATCTTACTCAGAACTGTCTTGACGGTAAATGAGTTAATATGTAAAAGTGCTAGAGCAGTTTCTCGCACGGAGGAAGCATCTTACGGTGTTTGCTCCGTTTGTAAGTGAAAGTTACATTCACTGCTGAAAGAACTTGTCTACATCGGTGCATAAATGTGTGATGATTGCTCTTTATGAGAAATCTAAGTACTTTCTAAAAGATGCTGTTCTGAGGAAGAGGTACTTAGCTGGCGGAATTGAGAGCTGAACACACTTTCCCTTCTTTTGCTTTATGGCACTCTGTTCCACATACGGCTGTCCTAACGCATTTAATCTGTATGTGTGAGGTAGTGGCTCATTTGGTGTTTGTTACAAATAAGGAATCTTATTTGATGTACGATACTATTTCTGCATTGTAAATCTGAAGCAAAGAATGCATGAGTTTGTTAGTTTCAGACAAGTCTACTTCTTAAGGAATTTTACCGATCTGGCCGTTGCTTTTTGATTTGGCGCACAGTGACATGGACAAACAGAAGTCTACCCTCGTGGATGCTCTTTGTAGAAAAGGATGCGCCCTCGCCGACCACCTTCTTCATGCCCAAGACCAAGATGGGGCTGTTTCAAGCGATACCGAAGGAAGAGAGGAGGAAAGAGAAAATACTCTGGATTCTGTGATGGAAACTTTTTGGGAAACTACAAAATGGACTGATCTTTTTGACAATAAGGTAATCTTTGTGCTTCTTGCGCTGGCACAGTTCTTGGGGGTTACTTCACAAACCTCCTTTGTGCCCCATTGCCTGCTCTTTACTGTTTCCCAGCTCCCTGGCCAGAAGAGGAAGAAAATATATGGAGTGTGGCTAAGCTGGGCTCTGAAGAAGACATTGTGTTTAGTGAGATCTCCTTTGTCTTACCTGTTTTAGAACCATTTTACTCTCATTTTCTCTGTCTGCACAGTGGCTCTTTAGCCAAACTAATTTGGAAAACAGTTTGAGAATGTGTGTAGTGGCCTTTTGGTTAAGCCGGTTATGTATGAAGCTAGAATTAAGAACATCCAGAAATTGCGTTTATGCCTTCCCATATCTGTTTATGTACTGATTTGTTGGGGGAGAGGGGGCATTCTGGTTACTTTAGATGTTATTTTTCTCAGAGCTCTTTGACTTTTAAATAATTATCATTTGGATTTGTAGCTCATCAGTTTTCAGACCCAGTTTAGAAAAGGGAACATTGACGAACTTTTTGGATTTGGGTTATATAAAAATGTCAAATCTCTTTTAGCTCTCTACTATAATTCTTACAGTAGGGATTATGTAAGTACAAGTTTTTGTCAATCTTCCTTTCTTCTGAAGATAAAGAAAATCGAATTCTCCTAACCCAGCATAAGCGATTAGTTTTGTCTTACAGACAGATGCTTGTTTTCTAGATGAACTACGATAATTTGTAGTAAAGACCTCTGAGAAGCGAGAAAAGGTTTCCTGTATGCTTGAGGTTTTCCCACCGCAGTGTAGTCATGCTCATGCTGAAGAAAGGGAGTTAGGGTCAGAGTCCGCTTATACGATATAATTTTTTAATTTTAATTTTTTTTTTTTTTTTTACTTTATCCCCCTTTGCAGTTTTGGTAATTTATAATGACTCTTTATAGTTTTGTACTTCTATCCTTATTTACATTTTTATGATCACTTATGTTAGCTCTCCTTTGCATAAAGAGGTGTTTGGTATAGAATCCAAGAGCTAGTGATTTATCACACTTTAATTCCCCCCACAGATAGGCTGATTGATGCAATATTCAGCTTTTGTTCTTTCAAGACATCTTTAAAATTTGCTTGAAGTAAAATGTTTATTTTAAAAGCTGCACTTCTATTAAGGCCTTAATTTTTTCATTATTAAAGCTATAAACCATAAAATGTAAATATTTCATAGATAAGCCTTATCTTGTTTTACATTATAGGTTTTAACATTTGCATACAAGCATGCATTAGTACATAAATTGTATGGGAGAAGCCTTAAATTTGCAACTAAACTTGTGGAAGAAAAACCAACAAAAGAAAACTGGAAAAATTGTATTCAAGTAAGTGGTATTAAATTTTCACTGTTACATGTCACCTCGGTATCACATAGTGGTCAGATAGCTAAAAGCCTTATTGTAGTGACTTAGCGATACTGACTTTACGATGACTGACTCCTATTCTCATTCATGTAATGCGAATTATAAAATAAAAGCATGAGAGACAACCAGTAAGCTCCTTACATTTTTTAAACTTTTCTTATTATTAAATTTTTAAAATTCATGTCCAGAGAGCCTCAACTTAGCCTCAAATGTTTTCGACATAGGCAAAAAGTACATTAGGAAGTTTTAGAATTACAGTCAGAAGACTGAGTTTTCTTTCTGAAGGAGACAGAAATCATTCCTTTCAAATACATGTTGGCTCAATTCTAAAATGTTTGAACTTTTAGAGTTTATATTTGATTTTATTCTTCATTTGAAATGATAGGCCATTTTGTGATTTTTACGCCATCCCTTATTACATGCAGAGAAATTCTGCGGTTGATGTTAGAAACACTAGATAAGAAATTCTGGTCTCTCTGTACAAGTTAATTGTCAAGTATAAAAATTTAATGAAGCCACAGAAATCATCGTAGCCTCATCTTGTCTCTGGACGCGCACAGTTTGTGCCTAAAGGGCATATGACCTTGGGTGTGCAGCTCGGTCATGCCACATGTGGCCAAGGTCTGGTCTCTGTATTTAAGGTTATTCTTTGGATGTAAAAGTAAACAGTAAATTCCTGGGGAAATATTTTCCAATTAGAGTAAACTCTAGGTTATCTTCCCTCTTAGACCTTTCCTGTGTACCTGCACCGGTCCGTTCAGATTGTAAGACATTTTAAATTAGCATCTTCAGATCTTTGAATAGGTTAAGAGAACTCTTTCTGGAACTAATTGTTAATGTGTATAGTGTGATTCTCATCATGTCGACTGTGATCTGTGAGCTCTTACATTGGTAAAACCAGTGATTGCCCCAGATGTTCTTATCAGGGGGTTTTGTAATTTGTGTCCCCTCCACTCTGTTCCTGTCCTGTCTGTTCTTCACACCACCGCTGGAAAAGAGGGCTTGAAGACACCTCCTGGTGAAGCCCCATCACATTAAGTCTGGATTAAAATCCAGACTCCTTCCTTGGCCCATAAGGCCCCACAGGATCTGGCTCCTGCGTTTCTACCCAGCTGCATCCCTTGTCACACTTCCCAGACTGACTCTGCTTCCCTCACACGTGCCGCCTCTGCTCGGCTGAAACAGCCACCGTGCCCCTTCCTGCCCTTTTCTGCCGGGAACCTAACTAGTCCAGCTGTATGGAGAGCTCGTCCCCAATTTTCATAGAAGGTTTCTTCTTTTCCAAATTACCCCATAAATATCACCTCTCCGGAGAGCCCGTTCTTGACCATCTCATTTCCTAATGGCTCTGGTGTCTCCTCAGGTTTTATTCTTATTGTATACTTGATGTATACAGCTTGATTGCATACTCATTTGTTCATCTGTTCATTGATTAGCTTATTTATTCTTTGGTTCCCCTGAATAGAACACAACTGTCCTGCAAGTGGGAAGTGAGTTTGTTCAATGCTGTTTTCCCAATGTCTAGAAGTGTTTGGCTTACAGTCAGAACAACAGAAAGAAAAAGAAAGAAAAAGAGAAAGAAAGGCAACTGGTTTGATAGGAAGAAAGGGAGCAAGTTAGGCAGAAGGAAGAAAGAAAGGAAAACAGAAAGGTTGGTAGAAAGACAGGAGAGAAGGAAGGTTGGCCGGAATGGTCATAATCGCATGTAGAGGTTGGTTGGTAGGAAAGTGGGTGGGTTAGTTGACGGTAAGGAAGATCAGGTAGTAGGAAGTGTGGTTGGTGGGTGGGTTGGATGGAAGGACAGTTTTGCATGCTACCACTTTATTATTCTTAAATGCAGAATTTACCCTGAATATTGAGCTTAAAAAATCTGTTCTTTAATAATACATTTTTGTGTTTCGTTATAGCTGATGAAGTTACTTGGATGGACCCATTGTGCGTCTTTTACTGAAAACTGGCTCCCCATCATGTATCCTCCTGATTATTGTGTATTCTAAAATAGGAACCAAGACTTTAAATTTTAAAAAAGAAAGTTTTATAGTGAATGGATATAAAAACAAATTTGTGGCATTTTTAGTCTAATGCATGTTTTGATCTGCTCTCAAATACTGATTATTAAAATGATGTGTATTTATCAGAGAATTTGCTGGCGTGTGGCTTAATACATGTAAGTCTAGACCGCTGACATCATGGTGTTTTTTTAATGCCTCCCATCGCTGGCAGCGGCCTTGCCCTGACTGCCGGCACCAAGGACTTCCGGTTGGGTTGCAGCTATTACATGCATGATCAGTTTTGAACAGTGACTTTTAACTGCAAACCTGTAAAATTCTATTTTTTATTTTATAAATGAACAGGGTTTTAACATGCTCTACTTTAATTTTTTCAATTGTATGAAGGCCTTAAAAAGCTACATTAAGCGTAGCTAAAATTATTTATTGGACTAAAAAGTAACACAACTTCCATTTCCAGATTTTACTTTTTTTTTCTTTTATCTTTTTTTTTCTTTTTTTTTTTTTCTCTTTTTTTTTTTTGGCAAAAGTTTACACTCAATTAAGGGTAAAAAATAAAACCGGCACAAATAAATGTGTGGCAGTTGCTGGAGCGTAACTGCTTCACTAAATCTAAATCTTCATCTTGGCGTTATTTCAGGTCAATCATTTTTAACATCCTCTTGACATGCAGAGCATCAGAATGAACTAATAATACATGTATAAGTGCCAGACAGCTAAATCTTTATCAGGTATTGTAAAGATACACATATGGTATGTTTATTAAAGTTGAAATAATGTAAAACACGTGAATAAATGTGCAAAACCAAGATCACAGTATATACCATATGCATTCTGATACCTTAATTTTTTTTACAAATAATAAAAGTGAATATTGAAGCTTCTTAAAGTTGGTCTTAATTTTTCATAAATAAGATATGGGGTTAGAACAGAAATAATATGTTAAATCAATAGACAAAAAATTCAGTGTGTGGTAATTTATTTTATATTTCCTATGGGCATGCAATTATTTGAATATATTTGCCAGTTCTTATGTGATTAACTTTTGTGTATGTTTTTGGCTTTTTATTATTTTTTTTTCTGGCTACTATACTTGCTTCTCTCATCCTTCCTCCATAAAATAAAAAGACACACATAGAAATATTGAAAAGCCTCTACTCACTGACAGCAAACCTGTTTGTATGTGTGTATGGTTTTCAAATCTTGTTCCCTTAGAATTTGCTGTTATAAAAGACCTCCCAGTTAATCTTATCTAGACTCTCATAACTGTTTTTTGTGTTAGTTGACCCCTTTATATGATAAAAACATTAGAGTCTTTATGAAAAAATAGATACGTATGCCGGCATTTTGCATACAGTTTCTGAGCATTCTAGAATTTAAAACCCGTCCATGAACAACCACACGTACGTTCTCTCACAAACACACATACTTTCATCCTCAGTCATGCAGGTTCCCATATATACATGTTCATCCAGTCAGGAAATTGAGAGGGTTAGAAAAGGGTAGGACGACTGACTGACTGGTTGGTTATTAATTATAGAATCTGTTTCATAACGCAGGTTTTGCCATTCCTAGTGAGTGCCGCCTGCTCACACAGAGCTCCTCGGGCAGCCACAGGTGAAAGCTTGGGTCCTTCTTAGGTTCTTCATGAGGATGTGTAGCCCTAGGATGTGCGTGGCCTTCTGGATGTCAGGTTTCAAAGGCCCTGTGAACGTCTCATTTCCCAGCTTTTCCTTTTAAGCCTTTGGATTAGCCCCAACTGTTCACCATCTTGGGTAGCCACAAAATTGCACAATTGCCTGTAATCATCTAGACAAACGCTCCTTCGGGAAAAGGCCCCTCAGCCTGAGAGAGAGCTGAGTCTAGTAAGATGAAGATGGCCTTGCCCATGATGTTTTCTAGGGAACAACCATTACAAGCTTGGGAGGAGCTCCCACTCCTGTTGGGCTTCCTCCGGTGACTGCCAGGCTGGGGGATTTCCAGGCAATTGGTGGAGCTGGAGATGGGATGGAACAGAACAGTTGGGAACGTCCAAGTATGCTGTTCTTACTGAGGTCCGGCCATATTACTTGAGTCAACTCACCTCAGCTTGCTCCAGGCCTTTGGTTAGTTCCCACACTTCTTCTTCTTTTCTTTTTTAAGATTTTATTTATTTCACAGAGAGAGAGAGAGTACAAGCAGGGGGAGCAGCAGGCAGAGGGGAGAGGGGGAAGTAGGTTCCCCGCCAAGCAGGGAGCCCAATATGGGGCTTGATCCCAGGACCCTGGGGTCACGACCCGAGCCAAAGGCAGCCCTGTAACCAACTGAGCCACCCAGGCGCCCCAGTTCCCACACTTCTGAAAAGGGTTGCCTTTGAGAATTTTTGCCAGTTTTCTCATTACTCTTTAGGAAGTAGAAAATCTTCACAAGTGCTTTTTCACTGACACACTACGTCCCGCATTTTCTAGGACATCACACTTTCTCTTAAGCGCATGAATGTAGCATCCAATTTTAACATAAATTTAAGGTTAGAAACTTTCTGGTAGTACATTTATTTTGAAAGACTGTCTTCTGAGCTAGGTGAAGATACAGTTAATTCTAGGATCCTTCAAATACGACTTCTATAAAAACACCATTGCTCCAGAGCTCGCTGATTTCTTACTTTCTACGTCAGGTTTTGGTCTTTGTGCTAAATTCTTAAATGTGGAAGAAGAATTCAGCCGCTGGTGGATGTTGGAGACACTCTTCAAGACCAGTGTGGAGCTCCAGGTGCAGGGAGCAGCTGGGCCCTCCCCACAGGCCAGCTGGTGGCCCCCTGCGTGTATGTGATGCCGTGAGTCAGTGGCCTCCCGCTCCTCCTCTCTCGTACTGAAAAGCAAACAAGTGAGCTGTGTTGTGTTTTCAGGAGGAGGTGGTAAATAATGGAGCTTTTTAAATAGTACAGTTGGTAAAGCATGAATATTTTCAGGCAGGTTTTTTGTTTTGTTTTAAAGGCTGAAGAAGCCACTTCCTGGTTCTCGGTTGTAAGAAAAACTTCTCTAATTACTACTTGTCTCTTCTGGGACTAACGTCTTCCACAGATGGTAAAATTTTGGAATGAATATTGGTTACTTTGCTGTGGATGTTGCATATACATCTACAGACTGGCAAAATCTGCTTTGATCTAGAAAGATCAGTGCCGTCAGTGTAACGCGTGGCGGCCGTCTTGTCAGCCTCTGCTTTTTTTTTTTTTTTTTTATTAACATATAATGTATTATTTGCCCCAGGGTTAGAGGTCAGTGAATCATCAGGCTTACACACTTCACAGCACTCACCATAGCACATACTCTCCCCAGTGTCCATAATCCAGGCGCCCTCTCCCGACCCTCCGACCCCCCAGCAACCCTCAGTTTGTTTCCTGAGATTGAGTCTCTTATGGTTTGTCTCCCTTCCCAGTCCCTTCTTGTTTCATTTTTTCCCTCCCTAACCCCCCGACCCCCAGCCCTGCCTCTCCAGTTCCTCATATCAGAGAGATCATATGATCATTATCTTTCTCTGATTTATTTCACTCAGCATAATATCCTCTAGTTCCATCCACGTCGTTGCAAATGGCAAGATTTCGTTTCTTTTGATGGCTGCATAGTATTCCAGTGTGTGTGTGTGTGTGTGTGTGTGTGTGTGTGTGTGTGTTCACATCTTTATCCATTCATCTGATGATGGGCATCTAAGTTCTTTTCATAGTTTGGCTATTGTCAGCCTTTGCTTCTGTCCTTATCATGCTGCCTCCATGATGACAGCTGTACCTGAATAGGCTCTAGAAAAAAGTGTCCTCAATAAAATCATTCCTGTTAATATTGGTTGTAAAATAGTACTCAAAAAAGCCAGGGACAAGGGTGCCTGGCTGGCTCAGTTGGTTAAGCTTCTGCCTTCAGCTCCGGTCACGATCCCAGAGTCTTGGGATGGGACCCCACATCCAGGCTCCGTGCTCAGCGGGAAGCCTGCTTCTCTCTCAGCCCCTCCCCACTCTGTTCTCTCTCTCTCTCTCTCTCTCTCGTGTGCATGGTCTCTCTCTCAAATAAAATCTTTAAAAAAAAAAAAAAAGGAAAGAAAACCAGGGACAGTTTTCCTGTTTCCAATAATAGCGGCCAATTTTTGTACCACATCTACTGAAGATAACTGAACGAAATAGGTACTTCTTACAGAAACATTCAAGATGGTACAGAGCGTGTGCTCGGCGCAGGTCTCTGGCGCCTTTCCCATGACAGCTCCCCAGTTGTCATCAGCAGGAGCTTTGCCATCATGGGATTTGTCACCCCTCCCTCGGATAACTTGTCTTCGCCCTGGAAGAGCACAGCCTGGTCCGCTCCTTTCCACTTAGTCCCTCTCCTCCTTCCCCACTCCGGCGATCGGATGTCTGGGTTGCCAATCTGTGTCTCTGCTCTTTCGTCCTGGCTCAGGCCCTGACGTGTCCCATCACTAGACCTTCATGGGTCTCATCCAGAAAATTCAGGCAGTATATTCAGTGTGTCTGTTCCAACCCCAAATTGACTGAATCTGAATTAACTTGAGCCTTCCTCTGCAGTGTTCCGTTCTCTGCTCTCAGTGGCCCCGCATTAAAAGGTATGTTTTTGTCTTTCTCTGTAGGATCTAAGAGAAGCCTGCAGAGATGGAAAGGAGGGATCCTTTTCATTCCCCCAATCATCAAAAACACTCTTGAACAGAGACTTCCTTAAGGAATAAGAAAGTAAGAATAAGGTCTGAACTTTATTAGTCTGAACATGGTTAACAAGAGGGAAAAAACTGCATTAGTCCTAACTGAAGCAGGAGGCTGGGAAGGAAGGGGGAGGTGGAAGTCCTGCTCTCCGATGAAGCACCCGGGGTGTCTCAGCCACAGTAACGGCCTTCCCGGAGTCCAAGGGCGGGCGGCAGGTGGGGCGAGGGGCAGAGACAGTCTACGGCGCTGCGCACTGCCTGGCAGCAGGCCAGCTGCACCCTCCCCCGAAGGTCTCTTGTCCGTGTTGCTTAGAACCCCTGCTTTTGTGAGAGGATTCCAAAAACTCAATAAGCAAGTGTCTAATTTATTGAAGCCATGTCTTCTCAAGGGTCGAACACGAATAATTACAGTTCTAGGATCAAGGACAGATGTCCAAGACTGCCTGCATTTCCAGTCATCACATGAAAGTTCTAGAATCTAGAATCGGATTATGCCAAGTCCTATCCAAAATGTGAGTAGACTATAAAGCAGCTGGAAATATCTTCTATCATTTTCATCTTATTTGTGATTCTAAAAGGTACTAACCTACATGCCTCCATGATCTACCAAGCTACCTCAAAACCACAGGGAAAAGCAAGAGGGAGGGAGAAGCTGCAGGTTGAAAGAGACTCCAGACACATGCCGGCCAACCAGTGAGCCCAACGTGGACCTCACCTGGGGCCCGATTCTGACAAACTCTAAAACTAATGTCATGGCATTTAAGAGACAAATGGGAATTGGAACCCTGGCTTTTAAAAAATATTAATATGTAATACTAAATTACTTAGTATAAAATTTCATATTACATAAAACATTTTTAGGGTGATTATTATGGTTATGTGTCATATATATATATATATATATATATATATATATATATATGAGCCAAATCTACAGAAGAAAGTATATCTATTATTTCCTTCAAATTAACACAGATTTGGAGAAGTAGGTGGAGGTATAGATAAAATAAGATTTGCCAGGAGTTTAAAATCCATGGCGGGGGTGGGGGGTGGTTCATGATTTTTTCCTCTACTTACTTCAGCAGCATTATTGAACTGTAGTTGCTGCACAATAAACTGCACATGTTTTAAGGGTACGATTCATCTACCTTCAATATATGTAAACTTTCCTATAAAAGTTTGAAGACAAAGAGTCTGCATGATTGTAATCAATCTGGCTTTTCTAAAAGGGCAGACCTGTGTCCATTTAGAACATAATGAGATAAGCATATGATCATCATATCCTTCTGTCCCGGAAATGTGAAAGAAATCCACTTATAAGTCTAAGAAGAGACTTAAGGGTCAGGCCTTGTGCTCTAATGATTCACTGAGCTTTATATATTGACATTGGACAACCTTGCTAAACTCTTGAGTTCCAGTAATGCCACTGTAGCTTATCCACAGTCCCAGGGGTCAGCAAACCAGAGCCCCCACCATGTAATCCAATCCATAGCCAGTTTTTGCAGGGTCCACAAGCTAAGAGTAGGTCTTGAATTTTTGTAATGGGCTGTAAATAGGAATATAATACACATACTGTGTAGAAACAGTATGTGGCCTGAAGATATGGATTAGCTGGCCCTTTACACAAAAGGTTTGCTGACCCTGGCTTACATTCAACAGTCTTATCATCCACAAATAGTGTCCCTTTTCTTGCATTCTAAATGTGCACAATTTATTCCTTTGCTTTCCCACATTGGCTAAAGCTTCAAGTATAATGCTGAGAAATGGTGGTAGCTGAATTATTTATTGTTTTCCCCTATGAGAGAAGAAGCTTTTAACATTTTATAATCATGATGCTTTAGATTTTTTGTAGCCTTCCTTTATCAGAACAAAAAAAAAAATTCCATTCTTTCCTACTTTTCTAGAAATTTTAATCATAAATCTGTGGGAGAAAAACAGACAATCCAGAAATCTAACTTGAAATGATCCCAACAATTCATTGGCATGGAAGCAGGGTATTTGTAGAGTGGATTCTCCCAGGAGGTTCTGAAGACAACATCCTTGACAATTTCCATATTCCAGTACCTTTCCTGTATTTTTCACTTTTAGTCCATGTTACTGTTTTCTGTCACTCAGTAGCCTCTCCTTTTGCTACAGCTAAAATCTGTGTGAGTAGATTCTTCAAACTTAAGACTGAAGAACGCTTTCAAGCTTACTTTCAAAAAGCATGTGACCAACGTATAGTACTGACAGATTCGCAGTAGAAAGAACAAGGGCAAAATCCACTTGTTTATGAATTTATTCACCTAAAGTCTGCTAAACAATTGAGACTTTTTGGAAGCCAACACAGCTACTTTTAAGTTTTCATATTACTCTTTGTAGATGTTTAGATTAACCAGATAATCCTAAGCAGGTTATTTTAGAAAGCTGCCATGCTACGAAATGTTTGTTCTTGGCATACGTCGTCGTTACGCACTACCTTCCCCATCTCAAAAAAGTCCTTTTTTAACAGTATGATTTCTAACACTGCTCAAAAGACACACTGATGTTTTGAAAGGCACTCTGTTTAATCTAATCCCATTTTAATATTCCTTTGAAAATTTTGACTGATGACTCTGGAAATTCAGCCAAGAGTGTTGTGTCAAAAACTTGCTTGAATTTATCTAGGAATTCGTAATCGGTGCTGAACCTGAATTTGTTTGCCCAAAGCAATACTGTCCCTGGCTGACAAAGGTACGCCATGGTGGCGAGCAGCTTGTCCAGGAAGTAGTGGTGGTAGACCACGTCCGAGGCCAGAACATAGTCGTAGTAAAACGTGGACCTGGGGAAGTGCTGCTCCAGGCTCTCTCCCCAGACCAGCTCTCTCACTTCTGGCAGGTGCGCTGCGCGCTTTGACGTGTTCTTCAGAAGATTGTATTGCAGGTTTCCAAGGACATCAGGCAAATCTGTTGCTGTGACCTGAGCTCCTAAGAGATAGAAAAATTTTATTTATTACCTGGAAACGTGCAGGCAGCATAGTAGACACAGACGCTCAGGGAGTCACAAGATACGGGACTGGGCTTCTCAGCTTTGTCCGAATTGACATGTGGGCTGGGCATCCTTGACCCAATCCTGCTGGATAACTTCCCGTGGGAGCTCTGCCCTGTGAGCTGTCCGATGTTGGACAGTGTCCCAAGTCTTTCCCCCATGACTCCACCCCCAGCTCGTGGCGGTCACAAATATCTCTAGATGTGGCCAAATGTCCTTTATGGGGCAAAATCACCTTTGGTTGAGAACCACTGAAATCGAATAATGTTATCATTTTTTAAGAAACAGTTGAGTGGAGTTGGGAGATTTCGGGATAATTAGCTGCTTAATAATTCATCATGTTTTTCTTTGTAAAACTCTTTATCCGAAGATTGGATCTGTTTTGTAGGACTGCCTGTCTCCAGCCTAGGTTTGTTCATTGTTAGGCATTTTAAAGCTAGTGACAGGAGTTCACAAAGCAGACCAGCCCATTTCTAGACTGGCTATGCTAGAAGTGCTGTGATAGTGTAGGCACAAGTGCCTCATCTGTACCCACCTCTTGCTCACAACCTGTATCTGGTGTGTAAATCTGCCTTTACCTCGGATTAACTCACTTATTTTTCTTCAAAATGTTAGTTATAATATTCGCGACGAAAACCAGGAGACAGCATAACGTAGCTGTTTACAACAGGAGAGTCACAGCTCCAGAATTTCAGCTTCCTCGGTCCCTGCTGGGCCAGGCAGGTCTCCTAGCCGCTCTCTCACGTGTGATTATCTTATTTTTGGGCCAACAGTACTAATTCCTAGCTCATGACACTTTGGGCAATTCCATGAGTGAAATCATGGCCAAGCACCCGCGTCGCAGCAGGCCAGACGGAAAGCTGTCAAAGCCAGCGTGTTCTGAAACAAAGTCAGGAGTAAAGAGACAAACCTAAAATACTGGCCACAGTGGAGACGAGGCCTGGTCCAGCACCAATCTCGAGAATCTTCGCATCTCGGAGATTCAGTTCCTCTGTATGTTCCTCCAAATACTGGCACAAAGCCGTAGCCTAAAACAAAATATTTGCAGTTGTCACCTGAGCATTGGAACACTGGAAAACAGTGGCGACCTGAGCCCCGCTTCCCTACTCCAAGCGGAATACTACAAGAGATGTTAATAGTAGTTGCCGTTTATTGAGGGGCTCATGAGAACTTATGCCCTCAGTGCCCGATGCGGACCTCTGGCATAGGAAAGGCGTGATCCGCAGCAGAGGAACTGGAGACACAGACTCGCTAACTCGCCTCTAGCTGAAGGCCCTGGGTTGGGGTCCAGGAAGAGGAAGGTGCCTTCGGCTCTTCCAAGTCCAGGAAGGAGGCCTGAGAGCAGCAGCCTCTTGCTCTGGTTTGGTCTCACCGGCTTCCAGAACACAGCTGCTTCCAGAACACAGCTCTACATCCTAACCACTTCCGTCCCGACTTCTTCCTCGAAGTTCAAGTGGGTTAAAATTTTGTCTGCTACCCTGGACAACTGGACAGTTTATTCCTTTAGGCGGTCATAGATCAATATGGCCTATCAATACAGGGCTGTGAGGGGTGCGCACACTTTGGGGCAGTGGGATGCAGCGGGGGCGGGGGGTGGTTCCAGAAGGCGTTTCTACAGCCCCCGCCCCGGGCGATGGCCGACCTGCGGGTCCGTGGACCGCATTTCGCGGAGCAGCAAGATGCTAAAAGGGCTGTGCCCGAGTTAAGATAACTTTGTAGACAGAAGCGCAGACGTTCCTTTCCTTCTCCCTTCATTCTCTTCTGCCTCCGCCTTCTCCCGACCTTCCTCCGGAGAGACGGCGACCGTGGATTTGCGCTGACTCGTGGGGCGCTCACGTTCGTGCCGCGGGTCTCACAGCGCTGCGGGGAGGGATGCAGGAGGGTTCGGCAGGAGGACATGAATCCTGAGAGGACAAAGCCAGCCGGACTCTGGTCTGTGTGCGCTCCGGCCTCTCGTCTTCTTGTGGCTGCTCTGAACTTGTGGGGACACCACGTTTTGGGGGGGCTGGGCTGGGGCCGCAGGAACCCCAGCCCCCGGGTGCTGCCTCTCACCCCCGTGTGCTCGCAGTGAAGAGCCACAGGCTCAGAGACCGTGCAGTCGCGTCTCCTCTCCGGGGGGCTGAGGCTGGGCTGGGGAAGGGCCAGTAGCCGATGCTCAGACAGGTGAGGGGTGTCAAGGAGGCACACGCTGCAGGCGGGGGAGTGGGCGGCGAGGGGTGTCCTGGGCGCTGAAGGATGAGGGGCTGCGCCTGGAGGGTGGGGATGGGGGGACAGGCGAAACAGCCACACATTGCCAAGAGCTCAGGCGCTGGGAAAGGAGCTTCTGGAGGAAGAAAAAGGATAGTGATCTGTGATGACAGGGGTTTCCATATGAGGAAGAGTGTCACCTAGAGCCACCAAGAAGATGTGCTTTGAGGGGTTTTCCAAACTTGCATCAGTGTGTGCCTGGTGAGCCACCTGGAGACAAAACTTTTCTCAGGAACCAGGGCCCTGCCAACACCCCCACCTTCCCAGTCCTGGGAGCAGACGTGGGAGAACGATCTCCTTCTCAGACAGCTGCCCTCGGAGTCCCACGAGGAAGGGTGTCTTCCCACTTTGTGTAAACCCCTCCTTCGCAGCTGTCGGGAAATTGAGGTGCCAGGGTTTGGTGCATGAAACCCTGAGAGGCCAGGGTTTGGTGCATGAAAGATAGAGGCCTTAGTGAGAATAAAACCGTCCCAGGGACAAATATTTTTTCATTCCTGATCTGGCACCCTGCTGAGGTCGTCGATTCGCCAAATCTATTACAACAGGAAGCTGGGAGCAGTTTGGTGGTTTTCAAACTTATTACTACGCCAAAGAGGATTTCCCTGCGAAGGAAATCATACTTACTGGCAAAGGGGGAAATGCTGGGAGCTGGAGCCCTTTGTCTGCCCCTCCCCCTCACCCACCCTCCTTGTCCCCCATCACCTGCCACTGGCACCCAGGCCGCCCGCCCCCCAGAGCTCCATGGCACGTCTGCCCCCCACTACCACCCCGGGAGTGGCAGCACTTCCGAGTTCCCCATCTGTATTTGAACCCCAACCCCCTGCCATCCCCCACCAGCGACAGAGCAGCTTGGATCCTAAGCTTCTCAAAGAACAACCCAGCGGGCATCGGAGGGCTGCTGTCCCAAACCGGGTGGCACAGCTCTCCCAAATGAGTCAACTTTTCTGAGCCCCTACCTCCCCGTGGGCAGATGCAGTGTGTGTTAGTAATCCCAGGTGGTGGGCGTGATGCACAGCGTCCGCGAGTGCTCACACCCCGCACCGTCCCCGTAGGGAAACAAAGGTCAGGGAGGCCAGCAGGCGGCCGAAACTAGCAGATTGGCTCCCGATACAGAGCTTCTCCCCATTTCCATGCCCCCCCTCGCAGGGCTGCTGCAGAGGGGAGAGGGGGGTGACTTCCTACCTGCTTCCCTGGGGACACCCCAGTGGGGGAGGGAAGCCAGCACATGGCTCTGATTGTATTTTTTTTTCCTCAAAATTCATATGAATTTTTCATCTTCCTGATATAGTCAAGCTGATCTTAATGTAAAAGAAATAATGTTTCAGGAAACATGGCCCAGAAGGGATGATGGCTTCTGGGAGAGATGCTGGGGTTTTGTGAAGCCAAGTGAACCCCCAACCCCCGGGCCAACAAGTTACCCTCCCGTGCAGAAGCCCAAAGTGAGAGCACTCAGCAGCCTGTCCGTGGCAGCCCCGCCTTGTGGAACTGTCGCCCCAGGAGCCCCAACATCCCAAAGGTAATGGCTGTCTCACCCCTGGCCACACCACGGCTCCGTAGCTCTCTATGGATTCTTGGATGACGATCTCTGTGCCTGCAAACACGTAGTGCTCCTGCGTGTAGCTGGCGTAATCGGTGGGAACAAACTTCTGGAGGCTACGAAGAGATGGTTCTATCTTGTTAGAATCTGGGGGGGGCGGTGGGGGGAGAAAGTAAAACAGTTTCTGTGATTTGTTGATCCAGATCAAGCACACACGGGGCACAACTGGTAAGATGGGGAGGGGAACGGGTTTTCCCACAGAGATGGGGTGACGCCAGCAGTGACCATGGCTGCAAACTAGCACAAAACGGAGTGACACAGGACGACAGGGACACGAAGTCTAGGTGTGATGTTTCCTCGAGATGGTGAGACACCAGGGCATGCTCTGGGTCCGATGGGCTGCGTGGCAGAGGCCAGAGAGGTGCGGCTCCATCCCCAGCCCTCTGTTCTGCCGCCGGAGAAAAGCAGCTTGCCAGCAGAAGGGCAAGAATGAGCCGTCTGGCCGAGGCCCTGGGCAAACACAGACTTGACTATTTTTAGGTCTTGAAGCGAAGTAACATTCCCACACGCTGGCTGGAGAGTGTTCCTTAAACCCTTCCTCCAACTGCTCCTCAAAAGGCGCAGGTCACGCAAAGACGAGCCAGCTCCGCGGTCCCGGGGGGAGGCGGTCAGATGAGCCCGGCCTATTAAGTTACAATTGCTTTAAATACCCTTTAACTCATGAGCAGCTCTCAAATAGCACATAAAATGGGTGGAAAAGAGCACCTGATGGCGGCTGACGTCACGGAAGCGCAGACTGTGCCGGTTTTGCGGAGTCCGCGTGTGAAACTGCCAGGGGTGGGCGCGCGGGCACAAGCACACCAGGGCCGTCCGCAGAAGAGAAGCCCCGGGTCGTGCGGTGGGAAGGAGTGGGCAGGGAGGAGCTGGAGGGAAACCCGCAGGAAACCTGCCTTTGCTCCCTGAGACCCGCCGGGGACCTCTTTAGCCGCAGGTGGAGGGCGGGCTCCGGCACACAGCCACAAGGAGTGGTCGGTTCACCTTGGAGCTGCTCTAATCAGAAATGTCCCCGGAGGCGTTAGAGGAGGAGGTCGGCGGGGGCACAAATCTGGGGTGGGGGTGGAGGGTGTTTGCTGAAGCCTAACGGGGGCAGGCGGTTTCGGGGGTTGCTGATTAGCAACCGCGCAACAGCCATCCTGTGCTGCGGGTCTGCCCGCCCGCACCGGTTCGCAGAAGAGCAGACATCGGAGTCCACTCCTAGAAACGGTTCCAGCAATCTGACCACGTCCAGTTACCGAAACACAGGGCTTGTGTTTCGTCTTCGCGTGCATTTTCATTGGGTTTTTCTAGAAGTGAATTTTTGTTGTATTTTACCCAAAAAGTGTCCTTGTGTAGCAAAGTGAGAAACGGTCTTTGAGCTCAGCGACAGGGTTGTCAAGAAGCGTGACAGATGTCCACAGCTCTCCAGGGGCAGCTGCCGCCTCCCCCACCCCCCACCGGTGTAATGTAGTGTGAGATCTACCCGCGGGGGAGAATTCTGGGCCCCGACCTAAAAGGTGAGCTTCCAGAGACCTGGGACTTCACTGACCGTGCAGGAACCTGCTCATAAACAGTGAGCAAGTCACACGGGAGACATTGTGCTGGTACGGGCTGTGGGGAGGCTGGAGGGGCGGGAGGGAAACTTCTGGCCCTCACCCACCTCTTATTAGGGGGAGCTCCTAACATCTAGTACCACCAACTCATTCTCTGTGAGTGACCAAAGAGGCCCTAGCCTGTCCCCTCGAGCTGAGAGGCTGACTGACCCGTTGGAGAGACGGTCAGAAGGCAGAGGAATAGACAGCGGCCGGGAAATGTCCCACCACCAGCTCGGGGCGAGGGGAAGAAACACTGATTTGTAGGGTTGATGATCACCACGGTGGGAGTGCTCCCATTCCAATTGCCCACGGACGTTCCCGGGAAACGACAGAGGCTGCCCACCGAGACGGGTGCTCCCCCCCGCCCCCCGCTCTCCACCGGGCAGGGCAGCAGGCGCCAGGAAGCAGAAGAGCATACGCTCCATGAAGACAACCTCAAAACGCAGTCAAGTACGTCATGATGAGTTGTGAGTATTCATCGCCTTGGTTTTTAAACATGCCTTTGCGTTTTATACCATCTACTTAGTGGTAAGTTTCCATAACTTACATTTCAACAATGGCCGTGTTTAACAACGACCCTCAAAAAAGTCCCTGAAATTCAGGGGCTGGTGCAGGCTGGTCGGGGCAAGGAATTGGGACAGGGCTGCTCCCTTTTCCTCTGAGGTTTCATCACTGGGGTAGGTGACTGGCAGCAGCCAGACTAGCCGGGACCCGTGCCAGCCCCTCCAGACTTCCCTCCCCCACCGTGGCTCCGGCGGGTCCTTCTTCCCTTCCACAGCACACCAGCTGGGGACCTGTTTTTCTCTCAAGATGGTAGAAGAAGTCAATGGGCTGATCTGGAATGGCTCGTCATTTTACAGGCAAAGGAGCTGATCTGTTTTCCCAACCCACATTATAAAGAAACGTGGGCACATAAATATTCCCCCAAAGGCCCTTCATGTTTGATAAAGATAAAGAAATGTATGCTTATTACACACAATGTTTTCATTTATCGATGTTAGTCTGAGAGTTTTAGAGAGATCAGATTTTAGAGATAGAATTGCCTTTTATGTAAACTAATTTAGTAAAAATAGATAGCATCCTGTCTTAGTGAGTTGGAATATAATTTTACCGTGTCAAATGATGATAAATGTTTGAAATGCCATACACTGGCTTTTCCGACATTATTTGTTAGGTTTATTATTTATTACTACCGCGCCCCTGTCCAGAAATGCAACCCACATACAGCACAGCTGCCAGCAGAACATGTCGGTGAAAAACGACATGAATCAAGATTTTGTTTCTTTTTAAAAGTTCTTGTGACAAAAATATAACCATTTGAGATTTATACACAGGACAAGACAAATTTAGGTAAGCAAATAATGAAAAAATAGGAATTACTTTTAATGCTCTGCTCACGCTTGCCTTAAAAGGAACTTTCCCACTAAGCTTCACTAATAGGAACAATCTAGAATTAAAAGGAGATGGGAAACCTTGTCACTGAAGTTAACTGGTAAATGCCATGGCCAGGAAAACAAGTGACAAGGTGTCATGGTGAGGACGGAGGTTACCTCCTGGGGGTCTGCCGGTACCATCCTCCTGGAGAGCCCCCTCTGCCGCTGGCTCTAAGCCCCCATCTGGGGTGCCCGGTGCTTCCTGCAGGCGTCTGGGCTGCTGCTGCCCCGAGTGCAGACACACGTCCATAACCGCAGCCGCTGCAGAGCAGAGAACCGGAAAGGCTGGCTGAGCCTCTCAGAGGCTCTAAAAGGTGCAGCTTATCGCCTTAGCATCTGCTGAGCTGAAAAGAATCCCTGCTTTTCAGCTTAGTTCCCCTCCCCCGCCCAGTTAGCAAAGCAGCTACCCAAGGAGCTGCCATCCAAGTTTTGCAGAGCAAAGGAGAGGGGGACCATTAAACAACATCGCACCTGTTCTGGGCATCAAGCATTGCCAGGGGACAGGCACGATGTGGCTGGAGTCTAAAATGTCTAATAGCTTTTGGAAATGAATCTTAATGAAGAGACTCTGGTCCAGGAACACATCCTACCATTCGGGGGGACACCATGTGGATGGAGGGATTAATGATCTCGTGGATGAGAAGGCAGGATTTGGACCAAACACAGGGCTGCTCCCTTCTCATCTGAGGCTTTATTGCAAGATCATAGAAAGTGCTGGGGGCTGAGCCAGGAGCCTGACCTGGCTCCCTACTGGGGCGATTGGCAGCTCACTTAATTCCTTTGCGCCATTTCCTCATCAGCAAAAAGGGATAATATTGTATCTGTCCACTTTCCAGGGCCACAGTGGGAAGCAGGAGAGTGAAAGTGAGGAAAACCACCTGATGTAGAAAAGGAGACCTGGCTGTGGGGATCACTGATCGGTACCAAAATAGTAACACATGACATCACCACAGGGCGGGTACCGTTGCCAAACCCTGTTCTGCCGTAAGTGCATCGATTCATCTAGTCCCAGCAATTGCTCCTATGAAATGGAGCCTATTAGTATGCCTCTTCTCAGATGCGAGCAACCCAGGCACAGAGAGCTCGAAAAGCAGCCCAAGACACTGGTGGGGCCAAACTCAGAAGGTCCAGCTGCAGAACCTACATTCTCACCCGGCCGGCAGGTGCACCCTGGGTGGGCTTGAGCAGCCGTGGGTTCCCTTGCCTACTTTCCTCTGAAATGACTCAAAATGCTTAGCCACCGCAGTGATGTTTCCTAGTTTTCTGTTTGTTTACAAAATGTGAATGATTTTCCACCCCTGTGTTTACCATCCTCAGTCTCCACACCCCAGAGTTGCCCCATCCCCATCTCTCCAGCCAAGCGGGGAGAGCAACCAGACACGCCGGCCATTCCGTCGCTGCCCAGCTGACCAAAAGCCATTCGGGCACTGGCTTACTCCAGTGGCGAACAGACAAAATGCAAGAAGGCACAGCCCCCGAAGCAAATGTCACTCCACTGCACACCTGGACAGGTCGCGTGTCCCTCACGTTAATTCTCAACAGGACTGCAAACAACTGAGATCGCTGCGAAAGCAATTTAACCTTTTCATGGGCTCTAGAACTGAATGATCAAATACTTGCCCCCTTGCTCCAACTCACCACACCAGCCAGAGTGCCCCGTGCGGGTCTGTGCTTCCCGCGCAAGTCCTCTCTCTGGCAGATCCTTACCCATCCCTTCCTTCCGAGCATCCTCCAACTCCAGGAAGTTAACTGCTCCCCGGAAAGATGGCAGCCTGGTTGCTGATGAGTAAGCAGTGACTTCAGGAAGGAAGCCTCCACTTAGCTCGGCCATGTGCGTTCCTCGTCGAGGATGTAGATCGTGGGGATACCTACCTCCTGCGGCGGTTGCGGGAGCGAGGGGAGGTAAGCCATGCAAAGCATCTCAAGTACAGCAGCGACCGTTCTGTCCGAAGCCAGGAGGGCAGTCATGCAAGCCACACGCCTCCCGCACCAGGGGACTCTGGGCGTTACATTTCAGACATTTCCTCATTTTGCCTGCAAGCCAAGGAGAATTATTTTCCAACACCAGGTGCGCTTTTCCTTATGAAAGCAAACGATTCCCTCCCCCATCATCATAGCTGTCGTGCGAAAGTGTGCCTTGAAAGGCAATCTAGAAAACAGTGACACGTGTGCCTTGACAGGCAATCTAGAAAACAGTGACCGTGCCCTCTGCCTGGAGCCGTTAGTCTGATGTAGCATGTGCCATATGGCACGTGTTAGTATTTGATAAAGCTTCAGGAAGTTTTTCAAAGGTTAGTCCCCTCGAAATCCTTCCAAACTGTTAGTTTACACGTTACCTTACGTAGCAGAAGAGAGGGTGAGATTTCTGTGCACCCTTGAATCCCCAATGTTTTATATAGATCCGCACCTGAAAGGATTAACATTTTATGAACAAAAGCCAGCCAGTGCAAGCCCAAGTTATTTAGGGTAGCATGACCCACCAGGACTCAGGCATGTTACTTTGCTGGAATATCTGTTCTCTCTCCCTCTCTCAATGCTCAATGTTCTCTCTCTCTCTCTTTCCTACATACTCACACGCAATCCTTGCAACGTGGAATGGAATCACCCTCAAAAGATCCAGAAAATGCCTCCAGCAGAACAGAGGCTCTCCTCTACGGTGTCCAGTTGCCGTGATGGAGTTGAAAATGTAGACACATTTCACTTTAAAAAGACGTGGGGGTGGGGAGGGTTGGGGTTTCGCACAGACACGCAGACTTCCTCTGTGCTCATCAGCCGGACTGCTGTGGCCAAAGGGAGGAGTCGTGCCTGCCGTGGACGGTCCTGGACCCTGCCCCGAGCAGCCGGAAGGAACACAGGACTCTACCTGATAAGACAGGACACCTAACTAGAAGGCACGTGAGGTAAAGGCTTCAGCTTGCATGAGGAATGTTTAGCTGGCGCAACAATGAATAGGAAACCCAAAAAACTCTTCCAAGAAAAAAGGAAGCCATTGCAATTTCTTTCATTGAGGAAAAGGGCAGTTTAAAAAGGAGGAAAATCGTGTGCTCATTTGGGAAGCCTGGAAACCCTTAAAATAGAATATAGGGCATGTTAATTAAAACCTTAGCAGATGGGAATTAAACAATCACTCGTGTTTGTGGGGGACTGAGAGAATAGTGACTGAGCTTGAGTGGATATAAGAGCCTATTTTTATGTTTTTACTCCAGCCTGGTACTCTCTTCGCTGCTGTCATTTTTTTTTCTTTATGTGCCTTTCTTTGAAGTTAGGATCTTCATCTGAATGTGCTGTGATCCCATCTCCATTAGGTTTGCTCTCCCATTCCCTTAAATGAGGGGAGGTGACACAGAGTCTCGCTCAAATCTGTCATAAGGATGCTGTCGTCCTCCCCAAGTGGCCCAGCCCTCTGATGTGTCACTTGGGTAACTGGTTTCCACCAGGGGTCAGCACCGCTATGTAAACACCCCTAGATATAAGAAGTAGCAAAAAGGTGGTCATCATTACAACTGTATAAATAACTTCTGAAAACTGATTGGAATGTACATGAATGTGTCCCTAAATACTGGCTACGTCAGAATTACCTGGAAGCTTTAGAACACATAGACTCCGGGCTTCTGGAAATTCTGGCTCAAAGGTTGGGAGAGAGCCTAGAGGTTTGAGCTCCAAGTCCAACAGCCGTCCCCCATGTGTTTTCAACGCCTGGCACATGGCTGGTGCCAATCTATAGGGCAGGGGACACATGACTGACTCACATAGTTGAAATGTCAGCCCCTGACGAGGGATTAGGCTTTGGGCATGGCTCTGAAGGACACATGGATGAAGTAAGTGCCTGGGAAGGACATTTGTTCTCAACAGGAAAGAACTTTTTAACAAACAGAACAATGGAACAATTGATCTCAGGGAGCCAGCATAACGGAAAATGGGCCAGACCTGGAGTTAGAAGACACCAGATTGGACCAAAGGTTTATACAGGGTCAATAAACAGGCCAGGTGCGGTCTGTCCGCCTTTCTTCAAAGGTGTAGACCTCTGGTCTGTCACAGCATTTTTCCAACTGAACCTAACTCAGCCAGTGGTCCTCACCATGGAGGAATCCATCCCTCCTCCCAGGGACCCTGGGCGGTTTGGAGGTCTTGTTGTTTGTCATAGCGAGGGCAGAGAGCAATTGTTGTTTAGTGCATAGAGGCCGGGGTGGGTTTGGGGGGGCTACCAAACACTCTGCGTTACCCAAGACAACCCTTCACAGCAAAGAGCAATCCTGCCCAAAATGTCACCCAGGCTGAGCCTGGAAACCCTTGTATTGTGCAGGATAGGAGTTGCAAGGTGAATTCTCAGGACTCCTTTTTTTTTTTTTTTTTTTGTAAGGAAACTACCCACAGTGTGGGGCTCAACTCATGACCTTGAGATCAAGAGTCACATGCTCTACCGCCTGAGCCTGCCAGGGGCCACAGGGTCCATTCTAATTTCCATCCTACACACACCGTCTACGAGCTGGGTGATCACTGCCTCCTTGGCCTCAGTGTCCTCGCCTGTAAAATGCAGTAGATTAGTGTTTCCAGACTGTCCTATAGATAGAGCCAACATGACACCCTCTGGCTCCATCAGGTTCCTCCTGGGAGCAGACCCAGAGTCAAGGATTTGAGAAAGGATTTGGGGGATGCAGGGAGGGAATCATCAGGGAAAGGTGGGCAGCCGGCAAAAGGTGTTCTGCCCAGCCAGCTGCTGCCGGCCAAGGCAACTTGCGCCTGTGGGGCAAGGCTGGGAGATGCGGCAAAATACACAGCTCAGAATTATCCCATCCCAGGTTCAAAGGGCTCCCAGAGGATTCCAGCACTACAGCACGGAGGCAAAAACCAGCAGCTGGAGGATGGAGACGCGTCCGAGAGAGGTGAGATGCCCAACGGCTTCGAGATCCAGGGGAGAAAGTTCTGAGTGGTCTAACTTGATCATGAGCTTGCCCTCTAGGTAGGGCTGGAGCACGTGAGAAATATCCCACCAAAACATGAGGAGTAGGGATGGGAACTGAAGGAGTGCTGGCACTACAACCAGCAAGCGTACTGGATGGCTTTCTTCCCATCCTGGCCACCCTGTGTGTACATTCTTATTTCCACCAACACAATTTCAAAATGGACGCCCATCCTCTCTAGGATGGAGGGTGGCCTAAGTCCTACTGGCTATTGCCTCTGGAGGGAACGGAGCTACTCCTCTCTAATTTGGAAGCACCAGATGAGGTTCATGCCTCTCCCTCAGTGGGCATGTGCTCCCAGGTGACCGCGGACAAGAACCCGATTGGCTGTTTCATCACTGCTCACCGTGCTCTGCTGCTCCCCGGGACTGGGAAGGGGAGGCTCACTGCTTTTCATATGACTGTCACCAAAACTCTACAAAGGAAAGATTGCTCGTTGGGCAAATAGAAGTTGTGTCCACTGTACTTACTTACAGGGGAGACTGTGTGAGGACGCCCTTCCAGGGGGCTGGGGAGTCACTGCAGAACTAGATGTTTTCTAAACACCCTGGTAACCGACACTCAGGGATGCCTGGGATTTCCAGTGTGTTTGGTCAGAGTGAAACCCAATTCCTTAATTTATGGTCCCTCAACTCTCTGCTAACACAGTGGCTCCAGGTTCATAATTCCTTTCTGTCAAATGATTTTTTTTAAAAGATTTTATTTATTTATTTGACAGAGAATGCAAGTAGGCAGAGAGGCAGGCAGAGAAAGAGAGAGAGAGAAGCAGGCTCTGCACTGAGCAGAGAGCCCGATGCGGGGCTCGATCCCAGGACCCTGGGATCATGACCTGAGCCGAAGGCAGAGGCTTTAACCCACTGAGCCACCCAGGCGCCCCTCTGTCAAATGATTTTAAGCTGCTTCAACACCCCTCATGGGCCAGACACCGGGGGCCGCTCCTGAGATGCCAGGGGAGAGCGTCCACCAGTGCTGCCTTGGGGGGATGAAAGGACTTAGAGCCCCCAGAAGCACAGGTGCACACACACGGACAGCCTGCCCATGTGGTGGGATAGAATGCAACTCTTCTCGTCGGGGTTTGGTTGGGCTGTGAACACGATGGCTTCCCCTCATGCTAAAGAAAGACCACCATCAGAAATTATACAGTCGGTGTTCAGAAACCATTCAAGCACCACTTAAGTTTTGCCAGGCCTGTGGACATAGAAGAATTCCCTTCCTTTTCCTTTTAAATACCTTCTCCATAATGATAAACGTTACCAGGGAGGGAGGAGAACACGAGTGAAAGTATCCAACCTGTTTGGAAAGGACAAGTGAAGTTGTAATCATTTCATCTTAAAAATAGCGCATGGCTGCTCCCCACACCAGCCACATGGAAAGACGCAGCAGTCCACAAATCATCTGCCTTATAGAGCGGCTCTCGCTGGATGCCTGGGAACAGCTTCCAGGGCCTTACCTACATTTTGGAGAGCAGGTGAACTTAGTTGTTTGTTGCTATTTTTAATTTTTTCCCAAGCCAGTTCTCAAAACAGATTTCACCCTCAAAGAAGCATCTTTCCCTGCAGCCATGTGTAACTCATGATTGGTAATGGCCAGGGGTCATGTCGTCAACACAGCCAGGAACGCCTTGGAGCTGAGTAATAAGCCTGTGATATTAATTATAGGGAGGAATGTCACACTTGGGAAATGGGCTTAGATAACGGATTCTGACATTGGAACGTCTAGGAATTTGGGGTTAGTTGGTGAATAACATTCCTCCTAATTTAAAATTTAATAAATAACGGCTTAGGGAGCCAAATGAATCTATCTGCATAGAAAACCTGTCTCACAGTGATTGAACTTGGAGAGTGAGGGCGAGAAACAGTCCCTCGGTTCCAGGGTTCCAGTCAGGCCCACCAAGCACCAGTGACCGTGACCGAGAGGAGCCTGACAGCTGCCCTCCCCCAGAGGCTGGCGCCTCCAACGCCAGCTGTCCCTTCCACATGGCCATCAGCTGCTTGGAAATGGCACTTTTTAGAGGGACTTAGTGGTAACGAATCATGCTCCGATTTTAGCAACAGCAGTTGACTGGCATTCAGGAAAGTAATAATGTTTCTCCAACAGATTTCTATTAGGAAAGAATGTTTACCTGGTGGCCCTATTCTGGGATGGGGCACAAGGGGGAATTCCTTTCATTCTTTCCCCCCATTCCAGGGCGGGCTGATCTGAGAAATGCATGTTTTCATCTGCAGCTGTGGTATCATGGATGGGGGAAAACATGTGGAGGTATCTTGGTCTCAGTCCGGGTGGAGAGCAGCAGAGAGGGCAGGGCAGCTCCATGGGAAACCTGCCCTCCTGGGCTCCAGTTGGGGGATCGCAGGGAAGCCACATCTCTAGGCTCTGTTGACTTGGTCTGTCGGTGGGGGCGTGAGAACACCTCTACCATGCCCCAGGTTCTCTTAAAGGTCTTAAAGGCAGAGCACATGAAACGCTTTTGGACATTACAGGGACTGTGTCGACGTTATCATTAGTTCATTTGAGAAGAATTTGGACTCTAGGATATGTGTGCATCCATAAAGTTACAGAAGAAAATAGAAGTTCACTCCATCCATGTTTGCTGACAAAGCTGATACAGATGTTCCTTCCCACTCTGAACACATAAGGTACTGGGTAAAGTGTTTTCAAATATGCTTTTAAAATACATGTGCAGCACAGGAGAGGATACTTGCAAATGTCTTATTAGATAAAGAGCTAGTATCCAAAATCTCTAAAGAACTTATCCAGCTCAACACCCAAGGAACAAATAATCCAATCAAGAAATGGACAGACATTTCTGCAAAGAAGACATCCAGATGACACATGAAAAAGTGCTCCACATCACTCGGCATCAGGGAAATACAAATCAAAACCACAACAAGATACCACCTCACACCAGTCAGAATGGCTAAAATTAACAGGTCAGGAATGGAGAGATGTTGGCGAGGATGTAGAGAAAGGGGAACCTCTTACACTGCCAGTGGGAATGCCAGCTGGTGCAGCCACTCTGGAAGATGGTGTGGAGGTTCTTCAAAAAGCTGAAAATAGAGCTACACTATGCCCCAGCAATTGCACTACTGGGTATTTACCCCAAAGATACAAATGTAGTGATCTGAAGGGGTGTCTGCACCCCAGTGTTTATAGCAGCAATGTCTACAATAGCCAGACTATAGAAAGGTGTCCTAGATGTCCATCAACAGCTGAATGGATAAAGAAGATGTGGTATGTATACACAATGGAATATGACTCAGCCATAAAAAAAAATTAACTTGGGGCGCCTGGGTGGCTCAGTGGGTTAAGCCGCTGCCTTCGGCTCGGGTCGTGTTCTCAGAGTCCTGGGATCGAGCCCCGCATCGGGCTCTCTGCTCAGCAGGGAGCCTGCTTCCTCCTCTCTCTCTGCCTGCCTCTCTGCCTGCTTGTGATCTCTCTCTGTCAAATAAATAAATAAAATCTTAAAAAAAAAAAATTAACTCTTGCCATTTGCAACAACAAAGATAGAACTAGAGGGTATAAGGTGAAGCAAAATAAGTCAATCAGAGAGACAATTATATAATTGTCTTATATAATTATATATAATTACAATTATAATTATATAATCTCACTCATATCTGGAATTTAAGAAACAAAACAGAGGATCATAGGGGAAGAGAGGAAAAAATAAAACAAGACAAAATCAGAGAGGGAGACAAACCATCGGAGACTCTAAAGTACAGGAAATAAACTTAGGGTTGCTGGAGGGGAGGGATGTGGGGAAATACGGTAAGAGGGGTGGGGCGATGGACATTAAGGAGGGCACGTGATGTAATGAGCACTGGGTATTATATAGGACTGATGAATCACTGACCTCTACCTCTGAAACTAATAATACATTATGTGTTAACTGAGTTTATATTAAAAAAGAAATTTAAAAAATAAATTGACATTAGAAAATGCTTATCTAGTCTGGAAAGGAGGGAAGGCCCTCCTCTCTACCATAAAAGAGAGAATTAGAGCCGCATTAGTGAGTGAATGAGTTCATGTCACCACAAGCCTGGGGTGAATTAGATTTGGGTTGGGGTTCTGGAATCCAAAGTCTCTGCGATTTTGGTGCACTTGGGGGACAAAAGATATGTCCTTGGGTTGACAGAACATGAGATCTGGGGCCAAAGTAAATTCAGGTTTGGGAAGTCTGAAATTTATATAAACCTGCAAGGAGTATCCTCTTTAAAGAAAAACATAAAATTGCAAGTGCAGAATTGGATACAAAAGTAATATTTATGTAAGATGAGAAATAATCAAAAATAAAATTTTGAGAGATACAAAATTTTATTTTAAAAATAATGTTAATAACATATTACCAATAATTATTATAGCTGTATCACATGATTATTATAACAATGATTATATAATAGTATTTTAAATGTTATATCAATTAACTTTCTGCAATGCTTTACAAATATTATTTCCTAAAATACTGGCTCCCTACTTTTTGATTACTTTATATGGAAACAACATATTATCCTATTTCTGTAGGAAAGATAAACCATAAATGAAGGTTTTTTCTATTGTCATGGTTAATTTAAATTTATTATAACTAGTGATACTTTTGATAAAGTTTCTTTATCTTTACAACCCATAATTGGTAACGTGTATAGAAATGCAACTTATTTCTGTGCATTGATTTTATATCCTGTCACTTTACTGAATTCCTTTATGAGTTCTAGCAGTTTTGGGATGGAGTCTTTTGGGTTTTCCACATAAAGTATCAGATCATATGCAAAGAGTGTTTGACTTCTTCTTTGCCAATTCGGATGCCTTTTATTTATTTTGTTGTCTGATTGCTGAGGCTAGGACTTCTAGTACTATGTTGAATAGTAGTGGTGATAGTGGACATCCCTGCTGTGTTCCTGACCTTTGGGGAAAAGCTCTCAGTTTTTCACATTGAGAATGATATTCACTGTGGGTTTTTAATAGGTGGCTTTTATGATTTTGAGGTATGTACCCTCTATTCCCTACACTGTGAAGAGTTTTAATCAAAAAAGGATGCTATATTTTGTAAAATGCTTTTTCTGCAACTGAGAGTATCATATGGTTCTTGTCCTTTCTTTTATTAATGTAGTGTGTCACATTGATTGATTTGTGGATGTTTAACCAACCTTGCAGTCCAGTAATAATTCCCACTTGTCATGATGAATAATCCTTTTAATTATTGTACTGTTGGATTCTATTGGCTAGTATTTTGGAGAGAATTTTTGCATTCATGTTCATCAGAGATATTGGTGTATAATTCAGCTTTTTTTTTTTTAAGATTTTTTACTTATTTATTTGTCAGAGAGAGAGAGAGAGAGCACAGGCAGACAGAGTGGCAGGCGGAGGCAGAGGGAGAAGCAGGCTCCTTGCTCGGCGGGACTCGATCCCAGGATGCTGGGATCATGACCTGAGCCGAAGGCAGCTGCTTAACCAACTGAGCCACTCAGGCATCCCTATAATTCACCTTTTGATGGGGTCGTTGTCTGGTTTTGGAATCAAGAGAATGTCGGGCTCATAAAATGAGTTTGGAAGTTTTCCTTCCATTTTTATTTTTGGAACAGTTTCAGAAGAATAGGTATTAATTCTTTAAATGTTTGGTAGAATTCTGCTGAGAGGTCATCTGGCCCTCGGTTCTTGTTTGTTGGGAGATTTTTGATTACTGTTTAAATTTAATTGCTGGTTATGGGTCTATTCAGGTTTTTTGTTTCTTCCTGGTTCAGTTTTGGTAGTCTATACATCTTTAGGAATGCATCCATTTCTTCCAGATTGTCTAATTTGTTGGCATATAGTTGCTCATAATATATTCTTATAATTGTTTGTATTTCTTTGATGTTGGTTGTGATCTCTCCTCTTTCATTCATGATTTTATTTATTTGGGTCCTTTCTCTTTTCTTTTTGGTAAGTCTGGCCAAGGTTTTATCAGTCTTGCTAGTTCTTTCAAAGAACCAACTTCTAGTTTCGTTGATCTAGATCTAGATTCTAGATCTGTTCTACTGTTCTACTGTTCTTTTGGTTTCTATTTCTTGATTTCTGCTCTAATCTAATTATTTCCCTTCTCCTACTGGGTTTAGGCTTTACTTGTTGTTCTTTCTCCAGCTCCTTTAGGTATAGGGTTAGGTTGTGTATTTGAGACCTTTCTTGTTTCTTGAGAAAGTTTTGTATTGCTATATACTTCCCTCTTAGGACTGCCTTTGCTGCATCCCAAAGATTTTGGACAGTTGTGTTTTCATTTTCATTAGTTTCCATGAATTATATAAAATCTTCAATTTCCTGGTTGACCCATTCATTCTTTAGTAGGATGTTCTTTAACCTCCATGTATTTGAGTTCTTTCCAACTTTCTTCTTTTGACTGAGTTCCAGTTTCAAAGTGCTGTGAACTGAATGTATGCAGGAAGTGATCCCAATCCTTTGGTACCAGTTGAGACCTGATTTGTGACCTAGGATATGATCTATTCTGGAGAATGTTCCATGTGCATTAGAGAAGAGTGTGTATTCTGTTGCTTTGGGATGGAATGTTCTGAATATATCTGTGAAGTCCATCTGGTCCAAATGTGGCATTTAAAGCCCTTATTTCCTTGTTGATCTTTTGCTTAGATGATCTGTCCATTTCAATGAAGGGGATGTTAAAGTCCCCTACTATCATTGTATTATTGTCAATGTATTTCTTTGATTTTGTTATAAATTGGCTTATATAATTGGCTGGTCCCATGTTAGGGCCATAGATACTTACTATTGTTAGATCTTGTTGATTAGACCCTGTAAGTATGATATAATGTCCTTCCTTGTCTCTTATTGCAGTCCTTGGTTTAGAATCTAATTTGTCTGATATAAGGATTGCCACCCCACTTTCTTTTGATGGCCATTAGCATGATAAATGGTTTTCCACACCCTCACTTTAAATCCAGAGGCGTCTTTGGGTCTAAAGTGAGTCTCTTGCAGACAGCGTATCAATCGGTCTTGCTTTTTTTAATCCCATATTATTCCCTGTGTCTTTTGATTGGGGGATTTAGCCCTTTTACGTTTAGCCCATTTACATTCAGGGTAACTATTGAAAGATATGAATTCAGTACTATTGTATTGCCTGTAAGGTGACTGTTACTGTATATTGTCTCTGTTCCTTTCTGGTCTGTGTTATTTTTAGGCTCTCTCTTTGCTTAAAGGACCCCTTTCCATATTTCTTGTAGGGCTGGTTTGGGTGATCACAAGTTCTTTTAGTTTCTGTTTGTCCTGGAAGCTTTTTATTTCTCCTTCTGTTTTCAGTGACAGCCTAGCTGGATACAGTATTCTTGGCTGCATGTTTTTCTCATTTAGTACTTTGAATATATCATGTCAGTCCTTTCTGGTCTGCCAGGTCTCTGTAGATAGGTCTGCTGCCAATCTGTTTCTACCATTTTAGGTTACATACCTCTTGTCCTGAGCTGCTTTCAGGATTTTCTTTGTCTCTGAGATTTGTATGTTTTACTATTAGATGACAGGGTGTTGACCTATTTTTATTGATTTTGACAGGGGTCTTCTGTACCTCCTGGATTTTGGTGCTTGTTTCCTTCCCCAATAAGGGGAGTTCTCTTCTATAATTTGCTCCAATGTACTTCTGCCCCTATCTTTCTTTCTTCCTTTTCTGGGATCCCAATTATTCTAATATTGTTTCACTTTATGCTAAGATTTATCTCTCAAATTCTCCCCCTCATGATCCAGTAGTTGTTTATCTCTTTCTCAGCTTGCCTATTCTCCATCATTTGGTCTTCTATATCACTAACTCTCTCTTCTTTCTCATTTATCCTGCAGTTAGAGCCTCCATTTTTTATTATACCTCATTAATAACCTTTTATATTTCAACTTGGTTAGATTTTACTTCTCCAGGAAAGTATTCTCTAGTGTCTTCTATGCTTTTTTTCAAGCCCAGCTATTATCTTTATAATCATTATTCTGAACTCTAGTTTTGACATTCTATTAATGTCCATATTGATTAGGTCCCTGGCAGTCAGTACTGGCTCTTGTTCTTTTTTTTTTTCAGGTGAGTTTTTCTGTTTTGTTATTTGTCCAGGGAGGAATAGATGAATGAGAGAACAAAATGCTGAAAGGGTAATAATGACTCCTGACAAATACATTAAACAGATCAGAAGAGAGCTGAAACCAGGGGGAAAGAAAAAGGGAAAAAAAAAAAGAATATGATCAGGCTGGTGAATAAAACAGATACAGTAGACTTTGGGTATATTTTGGTCTGTTAGAAGGAACTGCCTCCCAAAATTTTGAAGAAAGAAAAACATATATACAAAAATAAGGTTAAATACAATGAAGAGATGGAATGTAACTTAAAAATGAAAAATTTTTAAAGGTTTTAAAAAAGGAATTGATAAGATAAGATGTTGGTTAAAATAGGAAAGAAGAAAAATTCAAAGAAAAAAATAAAATTAAAAAAAATTAACTTTGAAAGACTAAACAATCATGGGGGAAAAGCTATGAATTCCATGTGCTATATTCCCCTAGCACAGGAGTTTTGCAGTTTTCATTGATCAGTAAACTTGGCCTGGGCTGGATGTTCTTGTTGATCTTCTGGAGGAGGGGTCTGTTGCAGTGATTCTTAAGTGTCTTTGCTCGAGGCGGAATTGCACCACCCTTGCCAGGGGCCAGGCTAAGTAATCTGCTAGGGTTTGCTCTTGGTAGCTTTTGTTCCCTGAACACTTTCCAAACAGCTTTAGAGGATGGGAATGAAAATGGTGTCTTCCCAATTTCTGGCCCCAGAGGAGCTGAGAGCTCGGGGGCTCCCCTCCTCTGTAAGCCCTCAGAGAAAAGCAGTCAATCATTCCTGCTCCCTGGTCTCCAGCTGCACTCTGTGCTCTCCTGGCCTGTGATCGATTGTTTCTGTCTCTGGCGCCTGGCACTTTTTGGAGTCTCCAAACCCAACAGATTCCTGTGGTGTGCTCCTATGCTGCTCTTCCTGGTGGAGGAATGGGCGGGAGGGTCTTCCCAGATCTGCTGCTTGAGGGGGTCCCTGCTCAAAGAGCAGTGGCCCAACTGTGCCTCAGTTCATGATTTATGGCAAACCCAAGCTGAAAGCCCACTCCTCAGCTCCGTGTCTGCATCCTGCTTCCCTGCTCCAATACCTAGGAACTCTGCCACACTGTGGCACCCCCAGTCTTTCTGTAACCCCTGAGGGTCCTGAGACCACACTGTCCCACCATAGATTCCATCCCCTGCTTAGCCTCTGGAGCAACGTCCCTCCATGGAGCCAACTTCTAAAAGTTCTGTTTTTGTGCTCTGCTGCTATTCTGCTTGCTGGGAGCCACCAGACCAAGGCTTCCTCCCCCGGTGGTCTATCTTCCCATATATTGCCTCCTATTCACTTCTCTGCATGTCTACCTTCCAGAAAGTGGTCACTTTTCTATTCATAGAATTGTTGCTTATCTTTGCGTCCATCTCCTGTTGCGTTTGTAGGTATTCAGAATGATTTGATAACTATCTAGCTGAATTCCTGGGAACAGAGGAAATTTAGATCTTCTACTCCTCTGCCATCTTGGACCCACCCCCCCCCACCCAGAAGCCACTCTCTTTTTAATTGGTGCCATGAAAGGAAAAAATGTGTGTGTGCTTGTGTGTGCATGTATGTACCTGCATGTCAGTGTGTGTGCCTTTTCAAGAGACTGCTCATGCCGCCTGATGTGTACAGCTGCTTTCAGTTTTCAAAATCTATTCATAAACATCTCAGTTAATGCTGAGAACAATTTTGTGAGATCTACAGAAAAGGCATCAGCATTGATACTAGGGGAAATAAGAGGAGGAAATTTTCAGTTATCTCTGTGAGGGCAGCAGGATGCTTACAGGACAGTAATCTTTATTAGAGTAAAAAGGAAAATAATTAGCCAAATAAAAACAAATTCCAAACATGAAGGAAATAACTAATAAGCTGGAGTTCACTAGAATTAAAAATTCTACCCTGCAAAAGACAAATATATGTCAAGAAATATGACAGATGATAGACTGAAGTAAATATTTGGAAAAGACATATCTGATAAAGGACTGTTATCCAAAATATTCAAAAAACTCTTAACACTCAAAACAACAAAAAACCCAACTTGATTAAAAATGAGCCAAAGAGCTTAAACAGTCACCTCACCAAAGAAGATATATAGATGGCAAATAAGCATATGACAAGATGCTCCACACCAGATGTCATCAGGCAAATGATCACTAGAACCACTATACATGAGATATCACCACACATCAATGAGAATGGCCAAAATCCACATGCTGGACAGACTGTGGAACAACAGGAATCCTGGGAATGCAAAATGGTCCAGCCACTTTGGAAGACAGTGTGGTGTTTCTTACAAAACATATTCTTACCATGCTATCCATCTGTTAGTTCTCCTTTGTATTTACCCAAAGGTGTTGAACACGTGTCCACACAAAACCTGCAGATACATATAGAAATTTTACTCATAAACTCATTATTGCCTAAACCTGGAAGCAACCTAGATGTCCTTCCATAGATGAATGGACAAACATCCAGACAATGGTATATTATTCAGCAGTAAAGAGAAATGAACTGTCAACAAAGCCATAAAAAGCCATGGAGGAACCTTAAATGTTTATTACTAAGTAAAGGAAGCCAGTCTGAAAGGCTACTTATCATATGATTCCCACTACATGAATTCTAGAAAAGGCAAAACTATAGAGACAGTAAAAAAAAAAAACAAAAACCCACTGGTTGCCAGGGGTTGGAGGACAAGGCCGAGGGAAGAGGATTTTTAGGACAATGGGACTCTTCTGTATGATGCTACAACAATGGGTATATACCACGATATGTTTGTTGGAACCCATAGGGTTTGCAACACCAAGCATGTAAACTGTGGGCTTTGGGTGGTAGTGATGGGTGGATGTAGACTCATCCATTGTAGCAGACATAACCCTCTGTGGGGATGGTGACAGTAGGGGAGTCAATGCAACCTGTGGGGACAGGAGTATATGGGAACTCCGTGTACTTGCCACTCAATTTTGCTGTGAACCTAAAAGTACCCCCCAAATTACTAATTAATAAAAGTAAATGGCAGCAGAAATCCTCCAGATATAACATGAGTTAAGAGACTTTAGTTATGATCACTAGGGTGGGTTCCATGTTAGTTTCGTGAGAAAACATTTAACGAGTCAGTCTTTTACAATTGCTTCTCACAACGTTAATGGAAAACCCTGAGTGGAAATCAGAATTCAGTCGTCAGGTCAGTGCAAGTTGAAACCCTGAATTGCAGGGTAGTTTAAGTGCTTTACACATGTGTCAAAGATTAGCTGATTTAGTTACCGGCTTGGTTGTCTGCCCAGCACAGCAATCACGATGGCATTATCGGTGGCACCAATACGGGATCATCTTGTCATTCCAGCCGTGTGAATCACTTCAGGTATTGGCACAACACAGTGACGTCTCCCAAAGGAGAGAATTGCAGCATGCCTTAATACATAGACAATGAGATCAGAAATACTCAGTTGCACATACGTGGAAAACAACAATCTTACGTTGCAGTATCTCTTCGAAAATCTCAGGATAAACAGGGGAGAACATGCAAGGATTGGACTACTTTTACTTAAGAAAAGACAAAGGTGCTGAGATGTATATTTCATGCACAATATCTGTGTCACCTGTCCCAGAATACATTGATTCCAGTCTGAAATGCATGCTGAGTTATCCCGACCACTTAAAACCTTCAGCATCACAGATAGCCAGAAAATTAACTGTGCCCCCAAGTTTAAAAACTCTGTGGGCACAGGGAGGAGCATAGGATTACAGGTTATTTATAAATGCCTTAACTCCATCAAAATAATTATTTTATTTAGAAGATAGCTTTTTCTTACAGACATTTCTTACATAGGGTCTCACTTTTTCCATTCTCTTGGTTTAATTATTTGATAGGTGAAAACTGAACTGGACTTTTTATCTTTTCAAACAGTTTTTGTCTCTGAAAAATCATTCCTGCCTCTATTTACCTCTCTGCTTCAGTGAAGCTCGAAATCCCTGAACCAGGAAGACTCCTAGAACCCCTTCCTGGTAAATATCTCACTTACATTCTCTTTGGTTATGGTCCAGTTTAACTGTCTGAGATTTGTGTCTTGCCCACTGGACTGTGAGGAACTTGAGGGTAGAGAGCCTGTACTTGGTCTGATCATTGGCATTGAGAAGATCCTCATTCCCTGTTTGATGAGTAAATGAATGTATGAGTGAATGCTGGAAAGAACTTTCTTATTTCTTCAACACATTTCAGATCACACAAGTGTAAACAGTTGAGGTACATCACTTTCTTCAGAGGTAGGGGGATTGAACTATCAGCTCAGCTTTTCTCAAGCTTAAATAATATATCAATCCCTTTTTTTCACCAAGACTTCTTTGCTTAACTTGAAATTTATGGAAAGTTACAGGGCTGATATCACAAACACTAGAAGTCCCACCACTTAGAATGTTAACTTAACCTTTTATCATATTTGTTCCTGCATACTTTTCGAAGATAGAGATACAAGAAAAGATCCCTTTCAGCAGATACGTTGTGCAGATCATGGACTTTCTGCCTCTTGGCTTCAAATTCACCCACTTTTACCTGCTCTGTGAGAACGGATGTGGGTGCTTTATTTAATTTGTCCCCTGCCAGCTCCAAGCAACACTCTCTTCTCTCTTGGCTCTCTGTTCTTTGAGCTTTGGCTGTCTTGTCTGCAGCAATGACACCTGTCTCTTCAACTCATGGGTTGAAGACTGGGTGATGGGGTGTGGCGGGGAGGAGTGCTGTTCCTCCCAGGTCCCTCTTCCTTCCCTACAGCCTAGAAGTCTGATGCAGGAAGTGAGCTGGTTTAATCATAGCGCTCATGTCTTTGGTTGCTGTCTCTCTGGGATTACTTTTTTTTTTAATGGCCTGATGCTCAATATTTTGGCAGCCACTCATTGGTTCAGACAGAAGGGCAAATCCAGCTCCTTGTTACTCCGTCTTGGCCAGCTGCAGAAGAATGCCTTTTCCTAAGTTTTTCATTTAAATGCCTATTTATTTTTCTCACTCTTTGCTTTTTTTTTTTTCATAACTGCAACATTCAAGGCCACAAGGTTTCCTGTGAATATTTTTCCACATCCCCCCAAATTTTGACATTTGGTTCCCTTGCTGTTCATTTTCATGGTTTCTAATTTCTATTTTGTAATGTTTTTTAATCTAGTGTCTAAAAGGCTTTGAATCATATTGTCATAAAATATGCACAAAATTACGGAGAATGGTACAATGGATCCCTACGGAGCATTCACCCAGGTTCAGCAGCCACTGAGATTTCCCACTTTCATCTCATGTTATTTCCATTTTCCTTTTTCTTTGTTATTTTCAAGAAAATCCTAGGCAACATGTCGTTTCCCTCCCTCATATTTCAGTCTCTAACATATAAGAACTTTATCTTCCTTAACCCCAATATTATTTTCACACTTAATAAAATTAGCAATAATTCTTCAGAATCTTTTTATAATAAGACCATGATCAGATTCTTCCAATTGTCTCAAAAATATTTGTACGGATTGTTTATTCAAATGAGGACAGAATCAAGGTCCACTCATTTTACTTGGTTATTGTGCTTTCTTAGTCTCTTTAATCAAACAGAGTTCCCCCTCTCTGCCCTTTTTCCTGCCACAGCTTATTCAGTAAGTTAGATCATTTGTCCCATGCAATGTCCCACATTCTGTTTGTTTCTTTGCTGCCTTGTGATTTTATTTGACTTTCTTCTCCATCCCCTGTGTTTCGTCCTGCTCACCAAGGAGAATTGACTAGATCAGGTTTAACTTTTTTTTTTTTTTTTGCAAGAATATATAACAGTTGGTGCTGTGTTTTTCATATTGAATTACATCAGGAGGCACCTGGTTTCTATTTTTAGTGATGTTAAGATTGATCAAAGGGTTCGGGTGGTAACAGCCTGATCTCTCCATTATAGCTTTCCACCAATCATTGATCATGTGATAATATCCTTTGATGATTGTTGCCTGACTCAGTTATTTCATTAAGGGTGACAAAGTGATGATGATTTTCCGATTTTATCATTTCTTACAATTATTAGCTGTAATTTCTGTAAGCAAGAACTTTCTCTCTTTGACTAGGACTATGTGATTATTCTGAAAGGCAAGGTGAGTGCTTAATTCTTTCCTTTTAATTGCCAATTTTCAGATGAAGAAATTGGGGCTCTGGTACTTCCAGTGATGCCCAATGACCTAAGTCTCTCTCTCTAGCTCTCTCATATATTCAACTCATTGAGTGAATTAAATGATTTTATGCTTCTTATCCCCCTAATTGTGCCCCTTTGTGAGTTGAGGCCCTACAGAGCCAGAAGGCTTGCTTCAGTGGTGAAGTGGATGATAACATTTTACTCAGGGGATTAGAAGCCACCTTTTCCTATAAAGCCAAGGTGCTGCTGGGGTAAGGCTGGCCAGATGCCATTTTTCAAGTGAGATTTGTTGGGTCCTTCCCACTGTGTTAGTCACTGAATCTGAGTTTACCCACCCCATTGTCCAATGGGCAAAGGGACACAGCCTCCATGAATCAGGTGTGCATTCAGTCAGAGCCCAAGAGTAATTAATAGCAGTTTTCAAAAGGGGTGTGCTTGGTGGTCACACCAGGGAAGTCACAATCCCACACCTTAGGTTGTGCATTGAAGTGGAGGCTGTGTCCCTTTGCCCATTGGACATAACCATTGGTCACAGTGACATACAGTTCATAGGAGTTAGGTGTGTGAGTCCCCAAGAGCACCGTCACTTCTCTGTATCACCTCTTCCTGACCAGAACCATCCCCTTTGGCTCTTATGGGATGGGAAATACAAGCATAGGACACAGAAATCCCTACCGGACATCCAGCTGTAAAAGCAGCCACACCAGCAACATTAATTATACATTATTAGAAAAATATAAATTTAAGATACTTTTTGAAAGGAACATTTGCTGGTACCTATTTCCACTTGGGTCCAATAAAAAGAAAGAAACCGTATAGTAATTTAACAAGGAAAATTAAATGTAAGGAATTAATAACTATCACAGGGGATTGGAATAATACAGCACTGGCTACCAAGAACTCTGAAGAATATAGAAATAGCAAATAAAAGGAGCAGTCACAACACTGAGAGCTGGGATGAGACGCCCTCCCATGCTCCTCACCCATACACCCACAGGGCTGAGGTCCAGATTTTTATGAGAAGACATGGCTGACTGTTGTTTACTGGACAGCGGAAGAGTTGTCCTAATGTTGTCCTACTGGTCATATTCATTGGAAATCTGCCCTAGAGGGTGCCGTAGAAAGCTGTTTGGAGAGAAGAACTGAGCCACAAAACTGCCCAAGTGTTCTAGGGGGAGCTTCTGTTGGATGCTGCTGGTGCCAGGCCTCCCAGTACATGCACTGCCTGCAGAGCACAGGAGAAGCTGCAGGTTGTGTGGGAGCTGGGCCCAGGGAAGTCCACTGGACTGCCAGGCCACACCTGAACAAGGGGGCAAAATCCTTTCCTCCTGCACTCTCTACTGACAAAACTCAGTACTAACCCATTGGACAAAGGAAAATTTTATAGAGGACTCACATACATTTTCACAGCAGTCAAGAAAGGCTGAATTTGGAGCTAAGAGGCAGAAAGTCCAAGATTGGCACATTACATCTGTCAAAACAGATCTTTACATATATCTCTATCTAGAACCAAAACCTGGGAGCAAATACGATAAAAAGGAAAGTTAAAATCTTAAGAGATGCAACTATTAGTGTTCTGTTCTTTGTAAGACACTAGAATAATTAAATACAAGCCTGGAATGAAAGAACATATTAGCAAAGCAAGTATGTGATAAAAGACTTATATCCAGTTCTGCAAAATGTTCTATAAAATGCAACTCTCAAAACTCAATAATAGGAAAACAATGAAGTAAAAAATGCACAAAAGACTTGAACACATTTTACCAAAGAAGATATACTGATAGCAAATAAGCACATGAAATTTTGCTCAAAATCATTTGTCGTTAATTAAGCAAAAACTCAAACCAAGAAATACCACTAAGCACTTATTGTAACGGCTAAAATTTAAGACTGATAGTACCAGTTGTTGCTGAGTATGTGGGGGAGCTGGAATTCTCATACATTGCTGATGGGAATATAAAATATACAATTACTTTAGAAAATAATTTGGTAATTTCTTAAAATGTTTAACATAGGCCTGTCGTAAGATCCAGCCATTCACTTAGGTATTTATGTAAGCGGAATGAAAGAATATGTCCATACAAAGATTTGTACATGAATGCTCATAGCAATTTTGTTCATATTGCCAAAAACTGAACATAACATGGGTCTAGAAATAGGTAGGTAGATAAACAAATTATGGTATATCTATACAACAGAGTATGGCTTAGCAATAAGGAGTGAGTGACTGATACATGTTACATCATGAATGATTCTCAAAATAATTGTGCCATTTTATTTATATAAAACTCTTACAAAAATCAGACCATTCTATAGTATCAGATCAGCAGTTCTCTGCAGAATGGAGGCCAGGTGGCTGAGGAGGGCATGGCAGAGGGTCAGAGAGCAGCACAAGGGAACTTTGGGAGTGATGCCTATGTTCATTATCATGTTTGTGCATAAATAAGTCAAACTTAGAAAACTATACCCTTTAAGGTTGTGTGGTTTATTCAACTGTACTTCAATACAGTTATTTAAAGAGAGATACAGTGAGATACCATTTAACATTCATTAGATGGAAAAAATTTAAGAGATTTGATGGTACATGATCATTGCGAAGAAATGTTGTGATGTGATCTGGAAGAAAACACTACTGTGTATTATTTATGGGATATGAATAGGAAAAGTCATCTGGGAGGGTGGTTCATCTGAATCCTTCAAGGCTCAGTAGGTCCAAGATGCCTGGGTGGTTCAGTAGGTTAAGCTTCTGCCTTTGGCTCAGGTCAAGAGCTCAGGGTCTTGGGATCGAGCCCCATGTCAAGCTCAATGCTCCACAGGGAGTCTGCTCCTCCCTCTCCCTCTGCTCATGCTCTTTCTCTTCTTTCAAGTAAATAAAATCTTTTTTAAAATAAAAAATTCAGTAGTTGCATTGAAAACATGCTGGTAGGATGCGTTCTGGGAAGATGGTGACCTAAATGCAGCCCTGACACCCTCCTCTCCTAAGACTTCTTTTGAGCAAAATTGCTGCTGGTTGTCCAGACTTCCATGGTTTGCCTTGATATGCTGAAAGGGCCTTGGGATCTGCCAGGCAGCACATGGCTGGGGATTGTGCTAGCTTTCCCCCACCACTGGTCTACAAGACGGTCTGAGGGCCAATAGGGGAGAGTGCGAGATGGTCTGGAAAAACGGGCTCATGGAAAGAGTATGGCTTGTGCAGATCCACAGACCCATGAAGGGGAAGACACGTGGCTTTTCTTAGGAGTACCTGCTCATGATTCTGCTGCTAAGAACCTCCAGAGAAAGAGCAGAGTTGGGCTGAACCCTCCCAAATTCCAAAGCTGGGAAAGCATTGACCTTGCAGCTGAGAAGACTAGGAGAAAATAGACATCTCCATGTGCACAGGGAACAGCCAACTTGCCACCAAGGAAGAAGTTACTCCAGCTCCTGCACAGAACTGTTGCTTATGGCACATTGGGGGCTGGGTCTGAGCCCCTTGGGATGAAGAGAGCCACAAAGGAGCAAAAGAGGACACTATGGATGCAACAGAATGCGCTGAGTTTGCAGGGCCTAGTGACGGAGAGCTATTTCTAAACAGGCCCAGATGGTAACTCCAGCATAAGTGCATAAAAAAGAACATTCAAAGAGACTTGAACATAACATATGAATTCACTCTTAAAAATTCAATAGGGAATTGAAGGAGACAAAATAACAGCATATCAAGTTATGCACGACAAGGGCATACGTTATGTCTAAATGGGTTTTATTCCAGGAATGTCAGGGTGATTTAATGCTCAAAATTACATTACTGGGGAGGAGAAGAGTTGTATGATCATCTCATGGATCTAGAAAAGCACATTTGATAACAAGTAACACCTATTCATGATTAAACAAGCTGTTGGAAACTAGGAATAGAACGAAAACTTCTTAATCTCAAAGAAAATGTCTACAAAAAGCTCCCAGCATCCATCATACTTCCAGCTGAAGTACTGAAGGCTTTCCTTCTGCAACTGCGAATGAGACCATGGACCAGCTGTCACCACTTCTCCCATCACTGAACAAGGAGTTCTAGCAAGAAAAAATTTTAAAAACATGTAGTAATGAAAGGAAGAAATAAAACTACCATTATTTTTCAGATATGATGGTGTATGTGGGGAAAAAAAACAAAAGGATTTGCAGGCAGAGTACTAGAATTAATAACTGAATTTAGTAAGTTTAGTGGATAGCAGTTTATTAAATGAGAAACAGTTGGGCAAATTAAAGTCTCAATAACACATTGCTAGTAACCAACAGAATGGGTATAATGGGACAAAAATTATTATATACAATAGCTACCAATGATGTGAAGCAACAGGAATTCTCACAAGCTGCTGTGGAAGTCTGAACTGGTACAAGTACTTTGAACAATTGCTTAGCAGCATCTAATGAAGCTGAGCATATGTGTGCCCTTTGCACCAGAACTCCACTCCTAAGAGTATACACTACAGATGTGCACAAATGCATGTACCCCTATCTACATGCTTGTAAGAGCATGTTTCCCAAGAATGAAATAGCCAAGTGGTGCAAACAACATGTTTGTCTATCAGTATTAGAATGGATAAATAAGGGACGCCTGGGTGGCTCAGTTGGTTAAGCGGCTGCCTTCGGCTCAGGTCATGATCCCAGCGTCCTGGGATCGAGTCCCACATCGGGCTCCTTGCTCGGTGGGGAGCCTGCTTCTCCCTCTGCCTCTGCTGCCACTCTGTCTGCCTGTGCTCATGCTCTCTCTCTCTCTCTCTCTAACAAATAAATAAATAAAATCTTTAAAAAAAAAGAATGGATAAATAAATTATGGTGCATTCATACAACGGAAAATTATACAACAAGAATAAATGACCTAGTTCTAAATGGATGAATGGAGTAACAAAATGTTGAACAGGCGAAGCCACCCACAGAAAGTGTATATTCTATGGGGCACCTGGTTGGCTCAGTCAGTAGAACATGCCATTTTTTAATCTTAGTGTTGTAAGGTCAAGCCCCATGCTGGATATAAAGATTACTTTTTTAAAAAGTGCATATTCTATGACTCCATTTGTATAAAGTTCAAAATAAGTCAAAACAAACCTATAGTGATGAAAGTCAGAACAGTGATTCGTGTGGGAGTGGTGATTTCTGGAAGGGGTCATGAAGGAGGTACATGAGATGCTGGCAACTTTCTATGTCTCAATTTGGGTGATAGTTAGATGAGCATATTCTCAAAAATGTCTGAGTTGGACACTTAGGATCTGTGCCTGTTTATGTGTTATCCTTCAATTAAAATGCTGTAAAATCCGTCAATAAAAATAACCATTCTTTTTTTAAAAAATCAGTGGATGCATTAAAGGAGAGGTTTTTCATTGCTAAGACACACATTTGTAGCCCAGGAGATCACGTGGAATATAGTCTCAAAAACAGGTCTGAAACATGAAGGGAAGAATGAGAACCATGGAAGACACATCTAAAAGACCTTCTGTGCAAATACTAGGTTTTCCAGAGGAGATAAAGAGCAAGGAGAGGGGCAATAACAATAATACACCAAGACCCTTAAACAAGAGAATGACCCCAATTGTGAACTGAAAGGACTATCCTACTCCAGGGAAGCCTGCAGACCTAGACGTGGGCAGGTCCTGGAAAAGCTCTGAACTCCAAGGATAAAGGAAAATTGAAGAACTTCCACTAAAAAATAAACTTACAGAAGAAAAAGGTTGAGAATACTATTGAATATCTCCTCTGTCATCACTTGAGGCTAGGAAACAGATAGTATTTATGAACTGCAGCTAAAAAAAGGTTTCAACCCAAGAATTCATATCCAGCCAAAGTAGCACTTAACCAGGTGGCAACAGAGACACAGATGGGGACACGTGTGGTTTCCAGACTGTGACACTCACACTCCATGTGGTGAATAGACTGCAGAAAGCTAGCTACAATAAATGATAATTAGAAAATTGACTTTGAGATGGAAAAATATGAAATGGAGAATACTTTTGAACTATGACTCTAGGGATATATGGTTAGCTGTAAATGGTTGATGACAGATTGTTTAGGTTTCTAGAATTCTGTATAAATGCTAAATAAGGAATCTTGTGTTAGAAAAGGCCTCATGCAAAGAAAACCCTGTCAATAGGCTGATAGGAAAATTCTGCGACCCACAGGAAGCAAAACTGTCTGAAGAACTTATCCGACAAGAAGAAATAGGAGAGATAACAGAAGGAGTAAAAAGAATGCCACAAAGTACCACCTGGAGATGCCCACAAGAGGGTACCCTGCTCTGCACGCAGGTCTTAGAGCACCTCACTCTTCCATGCAGAGCCCACCTTTCAGGCAAGGAATATCCAGGGTGTGGGATGGGAGCGGGGGAGAAAGGGTCATGACAACCCACTTTCCTCTGGACTGTGCTGCAGGTTCCCGGACAGACCTGAGTGAACTCCTAGGACCTGAACGTGCTTCTTCTCAAGTCTGGGAATGAATGCACAAGGAATGACCCAGTGGTGGGCAAGGGACTTCCATGTTTGTGTGTGTGTGTGTGTGTGTGTGTGTGTGTGTGTGTGTGTATTTGTGTGTGTGATGAAGCTTGGCTGTGTATGCTAGTGTGTCACACCCGTAAGCAGGATGTTCCCCTTCCTTGTGGGAATGGAGCCAGGTTGGGAAGGAAGGGGGGTGGACTGTGGGCCAGCATCCTCCACCAAGAGTAGCTCCCTCTGCACTGTCACTTTCCAGAGCAGATCTCCAAGAAGTCTGAGAATCCTGAATTTGAGCCTGGGCTTCCAGGGTATTATGAAGATTGATTTGTCACAGCCGAAGGATATAACACTTTTTTATAACAGCTTGTTAGTTTGATTTATAACCTTTCCATATTTAGACAAACGGTACGTGGGTCTTTTTTGTATTCTTCCTGGGTCCTGGGGCAAGAATCATGTCAGGACAGCGTTCTACATGGCAGACGATGAGCCATGAATTCAGAGAAGAAAGAAATCACTTGGGCTGGTGTCACCTGTCAGGAAAAGCTTCCTGAGAATTCACTGCAAATCATGGTTGGTTAGGCTGAAAGGAGACAGCTGAGATAAAGCTAACTAAAAAGTCAAGTATCTTTTTTTTTTTTTTAGGCTCTTGGTTATAGATAGGAGAGATCCCAGATAGAAGAGAGGCCACGGAGGTTCAGCAGATCTTAGCAGAACGGGACCGAGCCCATGGCTCCTGGCTGTCAGCTCCGGGTTCACGTGCCCATTAACTTCAGCTGCCCTGGACGAGCAGCAGCTTTGGAAAAACAAGAGTGTGGAGGTCGGGGGGCCGGTTCAGGGGGTGACAGAGAGGAGACCGCAGCTCCCCATACTTTTCTAACCAGAGGTGAGCCAGCCTGAGGGAGCCACCTTTGAAATCTCATCTTCCAAGGTAATGTAAATTGTATTTTTCTTTAATGAGACTTTAAAATTAGACTGTGTGTACAACTCTAATGCTGTCCCTTAACCAGTGGCTTTAGGCAAGTTATTGAAACTTTGAGCCTTAGTTTCCACATCTGTAAAATGGAAAGGGTAGTAATAGCAGGTCTGTGTGGAGAGTAAATGCTATAATGTGTATCTGGCATGCCTTGTGCTCAATATGTGCCGGCTGATGAGCTCTCCCTGGCTCACGTGTGGGGCCAGAACTTCCCTAATGAGATGGCCACTCATGGTGTGGTGGGTGGTCCCATGGCTTTGCTTTGTACATCAGGATGGTATTATTTAGTGTTTAGAATGTATGCTGCAACTTACTTACTCCCTTGGGAAAATGATATGCCAGCAACAGCTGAGTTTTAAAGAACTTATGACACGTTAACTTAGAACGAGCACAGAGTAATGCTGAGGCCTGGTAAATGTAGCATGCGGGAGCTCACAATCAGTTGAGATTCTTGGAAGAAGGGCAAGCTTTCCTTTCCAGAGTTCCAGTCTATTTTTGTCAGCAAGGAGAGGTGATATGGCTTATTTTGTAATAATCCTGGTAATCCTATGATGATATGTATGTTCTAAATCTACTCATGAGTTGGCTGAGAGGGGGTAATCTGCTTTTCTGGATATTCAGGGAGCATATCTGAGTTGCTGGAAAAGCCATGGAATTGTTTATATATTGTGCAGAAGGGACTGGGAATAGGTATTTGACAGTATTTTAAGAAAACCAGCAAACAACTTAAATAAGAAATTTGTATGCATCTTAAAAAATAAATTGGGAAAAGTATAGGAACATAGCTTTGGTGGTAGGGAATTTTAGAAGAAATGGAACGTTCAGTTGCGTAGAGCTGTCGCTGGGTGCTGTAAGAAATACAGCTGAGGGGCGCCTGGGTGGCTCAGTGGGTTAAGCCGCTGCCTTCGGCTCAGGTCATGATCCCAGGTCCTGGGTTCAAGCCCCACATCGGGCTTTCTGCTCAGCAGGGAGCCTGCTTCCTCCTCTCTCTCTGCCTGCCTCTCTGCCTACTTGTGATTTCTCTCTGTCAAATAAATAAATAAATAAAATCTTTAAAAAAAAGAAATACAGCTGATCTCCCGGCATCCTCCTCTTCCTTTCGGATTTCTTTTGACCCCCTCCACCCGTATTGCCCACCCCACCCCACACCTCAGACAACCACCAACGTGATCTCTGTATCTGTGAGCTCCTTTTTTTGGTTTTTGTTTGTTTTCAGATTCCACATATAATTGAGACTATATAGTATTTATCTTTTTCTGTCGGACTTAGTTCACTTAGCATTCATGTTGTCACAGACAGTAAGATTTCATTCTTTTTTATGGACTTAATAATATGTTAGGACTTAAGTCTACCATTTTATTGTGTTTTGTAAATGTTTGCTCCCTCTGGGTTTTATTCATGTCTCCCTTTCCCTGCATTCCCCTAGGGAATTATTTGAAAGGTATTTGGCAATCAATTTTGATTTTTTGATTCCTCCAAAGATTACTTTGAATATATCATATATGTGTGTATACATATATATATATAACTTAAAATACATTATGGTATATATAATTTAAAAATATAAATATCACACACACACACACACACACACACACACACACACACTTCAGGATCTGATTCTGGGTGTTTGTAGTTCACTTCTAAAACTTTTTGGGGTTGATTCTGGTTGGTTTCATGCACTAGTCTTTTGAAAGTCTGCCTGGAACTTCACGAGCATATTTAAATAGTAGTTAATAGCAGAATAGAGAAACCTTACCATTTAGGGGTCTCCTGGGTGACTTAGTTGGTTAAGTGTCTGTCTCTTGATTTTGGTCATGAGATCAAGCCCATTTTGGGATCTGCACACAGTGGGGAGTCTGCTGGAGATTCTGTCCCTCTGTCCCTCCCCCTACTTGTTCTCTCTCCGATCAATCAATCAATCAGTCTTAAGAAAAAAAAAAAACCTTACCATTTAGGTCGTTTTGCAAATCCCCTTTTTAAAATATACTTCTTTTAAATATTTTTTCTCCTTACATTGAGAATCACATCTTGCTTTCAACCATCAAAGACTAGTCTGCTGTATTTCTCATATACTCCTCTCTTCCATTGTTCTTTATTCATTCCTAATGTTCCAAGGTTCCTTCTGCTATCATTTCCTTTATGTTTGAAAAATGCCCTTTGGCAAATTATTTTAGGGAAGATTCACTGGTGACAAATTATTTTGGTTTTCCTTTATCTGAGAATGTATTTCACCTTCATTTCTAAAAGATATTGTTGGGATATCTGGGTGGTTTAGTCAGTTAAGCGTCTGCCTTCAGCTCAGGTCATGATCCTGGGGTTCTGGGATCAAGCCCTGCATCGGGCTCCCTGCTCAGCTGGGAGTCTGCTTCTCCCTTTCCCTCTGCCCCTCCCTCTCTCAAATAAATAAATAAAATCTTTTTCTAAAAAAAAGGTTGTTGAATATGAAATTCTCTATTAAAAGCTCCTTTTTTTTTTCTTTTTAGCACTTAGGAAATGTGGCCATTCTCTTCAGGATTCTTGGTTTCTGATGAGAAATATACTGTTATTCTTATTTTTTTTCCTATATAGGAAATGTTTCATTTCTCTGAATACTTTCAATGTTTGTCTTTGTCTTTTGTTTTCAAAAATTTTATGATGAGGGACACCTGGGTGGCTCAGTGGGTTAAAGCCTCTGCCTTCGGCTCAGGTCATGATCTCAGGGTCCTGGGATCGAGCCCCACATCGGGCGCTCTGCTCGGCGGAGAGCCTGCTTCCTCCTCTGCCTGCCTCTCTGCCTTCTGCCTACTTGTGATCTCTGTCGGTCAAATAAATAAATAAAATCTTAAAAAAAAATTATGATAATATATCTTGGCAAGAATTTCTTTAGGAATTCCTCAGATTTCTGATCTACCTTCAAATTCACATGCTGTTTCCTTTGTCATTTCCATTCTGTTCTTGAGCCTATTCAATGAACTCGCTAATTTCATTTTTCAGTTAAAACATTTCAGTTGATTCTTTATATCTTCTATTTCTTTTCTTTTTTTTTTTTTTAAGATTTTATTTATTTGTCAGAGAGAGAGGGAGAGAGAGCGAGCACAGGCAGACAGAATGGCAGGCAGAGGCAGAGGGAGAAGCAGGCTCCCTGATGAGCAAGGAGCCCGATGTGGGACTCGATCCCAGGACGCTGGGATCATGACCTGAGCCGAAGGCAGCTGCTTAACCAACTGAGCCACCCAGGCGTCCCTCTTTTCTGAGACTTCATTTTTTAAATCTGTTCCTACTTGCTTATTGGAACATTTCTGTGATGATTGTTTTAAAACCTTTGACAGATCTTGTCTTTTCTCACTGAGGTCAGGTGCTCCTGAATCTTGGTATGGTGACTAATATTTGATTGTGTTCTGGACTTTTTAGATATCCTGAGAATCTACTTCTTTAGCTCTTCTAACTTGGCAGGTAGCTACCCTTTAGCACATACATCCTGGTCCATTTTTGGTTTGGTTGTTTGTTTTCTTACTTTTCTTTCTTTTCCTTTTTTGTTGAAATGTCAACTTAGTTTTCAAAGGTTTTGCACTGTTATTTTAGTCTGCTTATTTGTGTGCAACTTAGAAGACAGTCTGAATCCCAGTTAGCATTTCACAGTAGAATTCATTTCTAAAACCTTTTGCTGTTTGATTCTGGCACATTTCATGCATAGGTTGCTTGAGCGTGTCCCACTACTTCATGTGCATATGTAAGGAATTCTCTTCCCTCGCATCTTTCTCTAAGTAATCTTTTCCCCACTTGAAGCACCACCTTATTACTGCAAGGTGGCAGTGAAAGTCTGGGTGCCACCCATAGTGTCCATGGAAACCTTACCCACACACTGGTAGGAAGAGGAAGATGTGTCACCTCATTACTAGAGGACAGGGAGGGAATTAAGGCTCAGCCCACATGCCAGTGGGGGGCTACAATACTTAGCAGAGAGAGGAAAGGGTGTAGTTTGTGGTATTTGTGTAGAGTAGGACAGGTATAGTCAAAAGGGTTCTGCCTTGCTCAGCTTCGCCTTTCCTGGTCCTTCGGCTACAGGGAGAAGTCATCTCTGGAGGTTTTTATTTTGTCTGCTCCTTGTGTTTCTAGGTGCTGGCATTCTCTAGTCCCCAGAGCAGGATAAGTAGGTGGAAAATAAGACAGAGAACTCACCTCCATACCCTTTTTTGAGTCCTAAAGTCCCTGGTTAATTTGCCTTATTTTCTCCACCTTTCGGAGTCTTCTGTATTTATCTATTTCATCCCGAGTTTTTAGCAATAGTTACAGGAAGAAGTAGGATGGCATGTGTTATTCCACCTTATCTGGAACCAGAAGACACAAACCTTAGGGTTTTTGACCTGAACAACCAGAAGATTAGAGTTGACCTCAGCTGAGATGAGAAAGGCTATGGAAGAACAAGTTTGTACATGAAGATCAGGACTTCAGTCTTGGTTATATTGAGTTTGAAACATCTGCTACTCAAACAAGTGGAAAAATTGAGGAGGGCAATTAGATAACTCAGTCTAGAATTTAGGGGAGAGTTTGAGTCAGTGATATAAATTTGATGTAATTAAACATATAGATCTTTCAAACCATGGTACTGAATGAGATCACTAAGGAAGTGGAAAGGAAACCAAGTACCTTAAGAGATGAGGGAAAAGAGGATGAATGAGCAGATACAAATGAGAAGAGGGAGCTAGTGAGGCAGGAGGAAAACCAAGAGTCTGTGGTATCATGGAAACCAACTGAAGAAAACTGTTTCAAGAGAAAGGGAGAGCTCACCTGGGTCAGATATTGTGAATGGAAGAGGTTTTATAATTTGGATTTAAAGCATTAAATTTCACAGTGCAGAGGTTTCTCATGGCTTCCATAAGAAAAGTTTAGGTGCAGTGGTGGGGGAAAACATGGTTGGTGTGGATTTATGAGACAGTGGAATAGAGGAATGGGATAGTGAGTGAAGAATTCTTTTGAGGACTTTTCTTGCTAAGAGGAGAAACTAAATGGGGAAGTAGCTGGCAGTAGAAGAAAGGTTAAAAGATGATTTCAGAGCTTTGATCTGTTGGGTTTTTGTTTTTATTTATTTTATTTTTTTAAAGATTATTTATTTGAAATGAAACAAGATGGGATCGGGAGGGAGACAAACTGTAAGAGACTCTTAATCTCACAGAACAAACTGAGGGTGGCTGGGGGGAGGGGGGAAAGGAGAGGGTGGTTGGGTTATGGACATTGGGGAAGGTATGTGCTATGCTAGGTGCTTTGAAGTGTAAACCTGGCGATTCACAGACCTGTACCCCTGGGGCTAATAATACATTACATGTTAATTAAAAAAAATTTTTTTTAAAGATTCCTTATTTGAGAATGAGTGAGAGCAGGAGGAAGAGGGAAAAAGAATCTGAAGCAGACTTCACTGAGCACAGAGCCCAATATGGAGCTAGATCCCACCATGGAGAGATCATGAACTGAGCTGAAACCAAGAGTTGGATGTGCAAGCGACTGAACTCATGGGTAACCCATTTTATTGTTGTTGTTGTTTTGTTTTTAGATGAAGAAATAACAGCATATATGCTGTTGGGAGTGATCCAGTAGAAAAAGGAAAAACAGTGATATAGTACAGAGAGGGGAGAATGTTAAAATGACCCCTTGAACAGATGGGAAGGAATGGGATCTAAGGGGCAGAGGCATTGGCTTCAGATAGCATCAGGGATCATCCATCTGTGGTCGGTGCAAATGGGAAGAGAGTCCGTGAAAAGTAAAGTACAAAACAAGGTCATTTGCTTGTGAGGATAGGGTAGGAATTAGAGGTGTGAGGAGAGAAGTAAAGGTGTAAAATAGTTAGCTAGGGGAGCTGGGAGTGAATGGATGATGGACACGTACTAAGGCCCACCAGTTTTGTTGCTGCAAAAATAAGAGGACACAAATTAGAGTGACTATGTGTATGTAGGGTAATCTGCTTGGAGAAAGAAATGAATCCATCCAGCTTTAGTCGCTCAGTAATCTGTCCCTTTGCCCCCTTCACACCACCTTCACTGTCCTGTTATTCTTGAATACCTGCTCTTGAACAAACTACAGAAACAGAGCACTGCAACAAACTTAAGGTGGCAGTTGCAAAGGTGCCACACGGAGTATTTTTAAATTGTGAGGGAAACACAGCGACATCTGTTGGGCATGGTGCAAACTACTAGCTCAACGTAGTTCACAGTTACATTACTTGATGGTTCTAGATTTCTGTTCATTCCTTAATTTATTTGCGAAGCTGAGTTTTCTAGCTTTTGCTGAGATAAAACACTGCACAAAAATCAGTTGGAGTATCCAATCTGATTCCAAAGTTTGAAAAGTGCAGAGCCCAACAGCTACAAACAACCCTCTAGCAAGCAATTGTGGTTATCTAAGAATAAAATTTAAAAATTTCACATTTATGTTTTTTTAAACAACTTCTATTGTTAAGATATGAATAATAATGAGGTTGTTTAGACCTAAGTTACTTAATATGAAGAATTATTAGCTATTTATTTTGGTCTAGGGGTATAATCAGAGATGCCAAAGGCACTGAGAAATTTCGGGAACCTCTGATTTGAGGATGAATTCTTGTTGCTTCCTGTATTTCTTCCAAGAAATGGGTCAAGGCCCCTGAGGGATGTAGTTGTGTGCAGTAAAACTAGGAAATTCTCACACCTACATCTAAATCTTGCACGGGATAGCTTAAGAAAAATCCTCCCTCCCTCATTACCTTGAAACTTAAGTGGAAATCTCTCTACCCGGTTTTAACGGCACTTGGCTGCACCATCAGCATCTGTTATAACTTGGGATTTAAAGCCAAAAGGAAACACAGGACTCTCGGCTCCCCCAGAGCCATGTGGGTCACCAGAAGACTTGGCTTGGATGTTAATTGTTTTGCCAACATCCACTGCAAATGGGTAACTCATGATAGATGGCTCAAGCCACATAACCGTGGCCTCAGAACTGCTTTTGTTTTCCCCAGCAAAGGTACGGGAACAAATGCCTGTGTGCTGGGGAAATGAGTTGCCACTAACCTGTTTCTGTGTGTGTGCGTGTGGGAGCCTGTTACAGGGCTCTGCAAAGATCTTCTCCTCTTGATCTGTAACTGTGAGCTTCCCAAGTCGAGACTGGGCTTTCTTCATTTTTGATAAGTTCAGTACCCAGGACAAGGCCTGGCACATGGCAGACACTGAATAATGTTTGATGTTAGAATGTGGCTGTTAGGGGGACGCCTGGGTGGCTCAGTTGGTTAAGCAGCTGCCTTCGGCTCAGGTCATGATCCCAGCGTCCTGGGATCGAGTCCCACCGGGCTCCTTGCTCATCAGGGAGCCTGCTTCTCCCTCTGCCTCTGCCTGCCATTCTGTCTGCCTGTGCTCGCTCTCTCTCCCTCTCTCTCTCTGACAAATAAATAAATAAAATCTTAAAAAAAAAAAAAAAAGAATGTGGCTGTTAGGGCACCTGGGGGGCTCAGTGGTTTAAGCCTCTGCCTTCAGCTCAGGCCATGATCCTAGGGCTCTGGGATCGAGCCCCGCATCGGGCTCTCTGCTCAGCAGGGGGCCTGCTTCCTCCTCTCTCTGCCTACTTGTGATCTGTGTCTGTCAAACAAATAAATAAAACCTTTAAAAAAAAAGAATGTGGCTATTAATAAATTTCTGTTATCTAATTTGCATAAGCAGATGTACCCAAAAAACTGAAGAAGCTGAAGCTGTAGGGCCCCCAAAGATTTATAAATATTTGAGGTATTTTAATTGTAATTAGTTCAAAATATTTTCTCTTTCTACTTTGCCTTGGCCTCTGTCATATTTGACTTCATGTTTGGTGAGATCAGAGAGGCTGTAAACATTTTTGGGATCCATCTCAGGGGAAGTGGAATTAGGGTGCATTTAGTTTGGGTTCAAGGAGCTAAATGTTTGTGATTGACATTCACTCTTGTCTATAGCTATGCTAGCCATCCCCGTGTAGAAATGGGTGCCAGGAATCCTGCCCACTCTGAAGGACACATCCCAGGTTGAGACATGAAGTCAGGGGTATGGTCTCTTGAAAGCCTCCCACACTGCCGGCTGCAGGAGGAATGTCCATTACAGAGGAAAAATGGGACATGGAGAGAAGGTATAGGAAACTGGTCTATAGAAAATCTTCCATCAGATATGTAAAAATATGTAAAAAAATAAGCTGCTGAGTCATTCTCCACAACACCTAGTCAAAAAGGGTGTTCTTTTCTGACAAGAATATACTCAAGAGCAGAGCACACAGGATACATTTAGCATACTTTCTTTCTTCACAGGGGTTGCATGATACAGAGTTTACCACCGTTTGCTGCTGTGCTACGAACCAATACCAGTACCACAAACAGCAAGGACATCTGTGTGTAATGTAACACGTCACACATCTTAGTCTATCAGCTTGCATCTTCCTGATCTGATGTATCCAGTTCTAATGAAGTCTGGTGGTTCATTAGATGAAATGATACGCAAAATGGCCACTGAGTCAACACAAGTGCCTGCATTTTCTACATTGTCAGTAATAAATAAATTTTGATCAACCACTAGAAGATTGGTTTACCTTTGATCTCTGTATGAAAAATGATAAAAAATTATTTTTCCAAGAGGTGATCAAAGAGTGTGCAGCCAAAAAAATGTTGGGAAAAAGTACATTAACCAGTTAACAAAAATGTCATTTTTCTGGATTATGATGGTTTGGGTTTGATCAGCTTTACAAATTTTGAACTATGTATTGATTCCTTACTCTGAAGATGCCCTTTCATATTTATTTTTACATTCAGAATCTTACAATATTTCTCTATTAACAAATAGACATTTGGTGTCTCATGATGTAAAAACTAGTTACAATGCCAGAACTAATCACTCGATCCCTCCACTATCATTTATGGGAGGAAATTTTGCTATTTCAGCCATAAGAGCTCTAACTATATAACATTTTAAAAAAGATTTTATTTATTTATTTGACAGAGAGAGACACAGCAAGAGAGGGAACATAAGCAGGGGAGTGGGAGAGGGAGAAGCAGACTTCCCACTGAGCAGGACCCTGGGATCATGATCTGGAGCCAAACGCAAGACACTCAATGCCTGAGCCACCCAGGCGCCCTCCAACTATATAACATTTAACTATTTAAGAGCTCTATAGCTCTAACATCTTCTAATTTGCATTGCCACAGTGACAGCTGATCTTCCAAAGTAAACACATTTTATTTCAAATGCTGCACATTGTGAAACCTCTCAGAAGACTTTTTAAAGGAACAATTAGGGATCCGTAGTTAATCATTTCAATCTGCCAATGGGGACACTATTAGCAAAACACAGATCATGGGAAACTTTACAGAACAAAAAACGTGGTTTCTTCAATTTGAAAAATTGTAAGGAAAAAATCCCAATGGAATGAGAAGCCTATGAATTACAAAAGACTTAAAAGACCAAGTGTAAAGTGCAACTTTCTTTATACCCCAATTCGAACAAACTTAGAAAGTGACTTTATGAAATAATTGAAAATCATCTGATTGAATAATTGATATTAAGAAATCAATGTTACTATTTAAGATGTGAAATGATTTTGTTAAAAATAGTTATCTTGTGGAGATACAGAAAATATTTGTAGATAATACTATGACAAGATAGATGATCGTTTTTCATATCACCATTATATTCATGATAGAATAACAATGCTTCTTTTATTATAAATGCTACTTGATCTTCTTAAAACACATATTTACTATGCTTGGAATATTTGGGCATGCTTAATAAAACAAACAATTGCAAAATATTCCATTTTTTTAACCAAGCAAAGTACATAATTTTGTACAATTTACATACAACTTTTATGTTAACAATAGAAATAATGAAATTATTTGTTTTTGATATTTAACAATAGAAAGACTTTATCTCCCAAGACATGCACTACAACCAACTTAATAGATTCTGTCATCAGAATGACGGTCTTGGCATCTTATACATGAGATCTGTCCATGGGGTTTGACAATCAGATTGAATATGTTAATAGTTTTTATTATAAAAAATATTGAACATACACACACAAAAAGACAGGATAGTAGGATGGGCCTCTGTGTACCCCTCACGCAGCCTTTGAACTTCAATCTATAGCCAAACTTGTCTTATCTACTTCTCATCCATTTCTCCAGTAGTATTTTTTTAAAACTTTATTTATTTGGCAGACAGAGTTCACAAGTAGGCAGAGAGGCAGGGAGAGGGGGAAGCAGGCTCCCCACTGAGCAGAGAACCCGATGTGGGGCTCGATCCCAGGCCCCTGAGATCACGACCCGAGCCGAAGGCAGAGGCTTAACCCACTGAGCCACCCAGGCGCCCCTCCATTAGCATTTTGACACAAATCAGTCACTTGCAGCAGGAGGTGAGCCTGCGGTACCCCCGAGCCAGGGGCCCTGAAACCCAGGGCAGGGAAATACATTGGCAGGTGGCCATGGGCAGACAGGTCGTGCAGGTACACTGGGAGGCAGTCTCCCTTCCCCTGGTAGTTCTGCAGGATGACTTTTTGCCCCTCAGATGATGTTCCTGCATAGCGGCAGGTGCTCGGGACTGAGGTCCTGAAATGACCAGGTGACCCAGCAGTGGCAGACGGTGATCAGGTGCAGGCCAATGAGCTGCCGCTCAGGTCCAAAAGGAGGACCAAATCATCACAGGAATATGGTCCCTCAAAACCAATACTTACACCTGTGTTTTGTAACCTTTGACATTGTTGAACTCTCACTGCTATTTAAAACTCTCTCCCTTTGGTTTCTATGCCCTCCCAACTTTCTGGTCACTCTCTCCCAATCTCATTTACAGGGTCCCTTTCTCCAGACACACCCTCAGTCATCATGTGGGATGGAAAGAGGGCTTCTTCGTCTCTGCTCCTCTCCTGTGGGATTACGAGGAGGCAGCTTAAACTAAAAGGAGATCCCACCGCATGGTGGGATCAAGCCCAAAGTCATCTGCTCTTCCATCCTGTCCTCCAGAAAAATTGTGCAAATTTACTGCAGAAATAAAATATATCAGTTTAGAAAACAGTTCATGAGGAAACCATTTGACTTTATGTGGTTTTATTTTTCACAGAATAACACAATAGCAACCAGTTTTCCACTTCAGATGACTCTAGATGTGCTAATATCAATTTGGACAAACTGGACTGAAGGACTCCAGGAGGGACTCCAAAATCTTCTTGGGTGAAGTCCATATATTGAAAGAACTTGAAAGCTTTGCCACCAGAGGAACCCTGAAGTTTGTTTTCCGTAAAGTTCTTGGGGGAATAGTCCAGCGAATGGTTTGGGGCACAATCTCCAGTGAGTCTGCTGGTATACAGGCATAAAAAAATGGCTGGGTTTGTCTTCTTTCGAAATGAAAGTTGATATCCTCTTGAGGAAGCTTTGATGGTAACTTAGGTTTGCTTGGGCAGTAATTTGGTCTTTCTGACTCATAATTATGGACTTTCTTCTTTCTCGTGCGTTTCTCTTTATTCTGTGTACAACTGTAATCACAGTCCCAATGAATGTTGTTCTTTCTAAATAAATCAATTTTGGCCTTCTTTCCTTCTTTGCTTTCCATATGCCTGTGAGGTTTGCCTTGGCCTTTTGCAAGATGTAATTTGATATTTGATTCTGTTAAGGGAGCTAAAGAATGGTTGGTTCTGCACCTTGTAGTCCTTGAAGACTTCTCTCCACTGAATGGAAGAGAAGATGATCTAGACGGAACTTCTATAGCATTTAATGAACCGTGGCACAACCAGTCAGGAGATGGCATTTTAGAGGACAACCTATATTTCCTGCTTTTGTGGGATTCGCAGGAAGGTGTGACGACTGAGGAGTGTTTTCTACAGCCTCTTACATGTTGGGAACCCGAATCTTCCCTGTACAATGGTTTCAAATTAGTTTTCCTTTTTTTCATCTTGTACAGATTTTCCAAAGGAATGCCTTTCTGTAATTCAAATAGAATGTCTCGTGAATCCTGACTTAAATAAGGGTTGGCTCCTAAAAACATACATTCTTCACTCTCACGTGCTTCAAGAGCTAAGCATTCCTCCAAGTTGGCTGAACTCTCAATATTTGTCTGACTCTGGGTAAAATCTTCAGAAATCTGAGTTGAACGGGAATCAACTAAACTGGGAGTGCTTTCCTGAGTCTTCGAATCAAAAGATTTGGATGTATCTGTTTCTTGAAACCATACATGACATTGTTTATCTTTTTCCAGAGTCCTGTGGGATTTTAACTTTGAAAGAGCTGTAGTATCTCTTGCCACTGTGCCTTGTTGATTGGGGTCAGGAGCACACACAAGGGGTGGCTCCAGGAATTTTCTCAATTTTGAGTTTTCATGAGGACTTTGCTTCTTGAAAGAGATGTGCTGTTCTAACAGTTCTTTATCAATGCAGAGACCACCATCACTTTCTCCCCTGTTACCTATATTCTCACATATTGCTACCGTGTTTAACTTAAGAGTATGTTTGGGAAGTGCAGCTGGTTTGGGGAATATATGTCTGACCGGAAGCCCCAGGAGAAAACGAAGGTATTTGTATTGTAAATCAAGATCTATTTGATGAAGAGACTTTTCCTCAAAAAGTAACAAAATTCTGTTTTTTCGTTTTGGTACTTTGAAACCAGAATGAATACATTTAGATAAAGGTTTCCTTATATTCTGAGGCCTGGCCATTGCATAAGATTCTCTTACAATTCTGGGAAAGGCTTTCATTTGAATCTCCAGTGTTTTCATAGAAAAGTGTATGCGCAGTTTGTCTTCTTCTTCTACTGAGTAGTTCTGAAGAATATGAGGCAATGGCATCTGCTTAGCAGAAGTCACTGAAGACGCTCTACTTTCTAGCTTACTAATACTCTTCAACTTTGTAATGATCTCTTTGCTGTCCCTGGAAACACTGACAATCAATGTCTTCATACCCCTGACAGGCAGTGAATCCTTGGTGTATTTCTGTTTTAAGTTAAGTTCTATACTATCAATCCCTTCTAGAGACACAAAGCACATTTTTTTATGTCTTGGGTATAGCCTCCAACGGTTATCTTCTGAAACAGACTGTTTTAGATAAAAGTTAAACTTTTGGAAGGATTGTTTTGCCATCTCTGGCATCAGATTCAGTTTTATTTCAAATGATTTTGACTCAAAATGATTAATGAGCTTATTGTTTTCTTTGGGAGTAAAACGTTTTAAAATGGGCTTTGGCTGCATTTTGGGAGGTGTCCTTGTGGATGTTGTATCTGGGCTCCCTTCATGTGGCGGTGACTTCCAATCATCAGGTTTTGGGGCTTTTACCTTTTCCAGTATATCTTCACAAATTTTGTCATGGATCATTTTTATCTGGGATTCAAAGACACTCTTAATTGCTTCAAAAAGAGGAAGTAAACTTTCTGTACTTGTACTATGTGCCACTCCTTCTATTTCATTACTTTTAACTTGGGATGGTATAGGCCCAATTCCTGGAAAAGTTTTTTGTTGCTGGACCTTTTGTGTGGTTGCGTCCTGGATGGGTTTGCTCTGACCCCTCTGTTGAGGGGGTGAGCCACTCTCCATGGTTTTGAATGGCTGAATCCCATGTTGTGGTACTTCTAGTCCTGGAGGGGAGATAATCATAATTAGAGTACTCTCCATGTGGGTGTCCACATTGTCCTTCGGATGGTCAGACATGAGTAGACCCTCTGTTGGTGTCAGAATGGGTTTGGGTGCCTTTTCTTCATCTTCAGTCATAAGCAAGTCAGGTTCTTTCATGGTCCTTGAACTGTCATGCCCTGGAACAACCCTTTCTTCTTTTGTTTGTGGAAGGAAAATCTTTTTTTTTGTTTTGCTGCGGAGATTTGCTTCTGTTTTGACACTGGGGAGTTTTTGCTTTCGTTGCCCCTCCACCACAAAGGGCTGGGAATCCTGTGGAGCTGTGTTTATAAAATGCTGGTCCCCTTCTTTTACAGTGCTCGAGCTGTTCCCCTGAGTGTTTGGTGATTTCTGCTGGAATTCAGAGAGACAGAGTATCTTTTTTCTTCCTCGATTTGTTTCAGAGTCTACTATTTCTTCTGTCTGAGATGAACTCATTGCGGAAATAGAAAGATTTCTGATAAATATTCCCGAGGCATCTTCACTCTGCAAAACTATTTTCTTTGGTTTCTTCAAGTCATACTCTAATTTCTTTCTCTTGCTTGGAGTGCCACGTCCCGTGTTGTTAAGAATCTGTGAAATTGGATGATTTGGGATTTTCATGGTTAAATATTTGGGGCTCAATTCTCCTTTCAAATCTGCTACTGTCAATCTGCCTTTCCAGCCTTTAACTTTGAGAGAAAGAGGAATATAGGCATAAAATGAATCCAGAACATGTTTTTGAAACAATTTCTGTGGCTGAATATTTTGTTTTGCATCCGAGACTTCTAGCTCCTTTTTATGTTTTTGCCTGATTGGGCAGCTGTTCGCTATACGAGTTATCACCTGAGTGTTAATTTGAGATTTCTGTGCCTTTGGAGATGCAATGTTCAGGTTTACGGTATTGCTTGTGTCCCTTTTCTTGTTCTCCTCCCGCTTGACCGTGGTGTGTTTATGCGTTTCTGTTTTGTCCGCTGCCAGGCGGATAGCTATGTTTCTGTCTATTTTTAATCCCCCTTCTTCCACTTCTGATGTTTTTTGCTCCAGATTTACAGTAGTGCTTGTGTCCGTCTTATTTTTTTCCTCCAGGTGTCCAGACTGAAGTGGAAAAGTCCAGTGGGAAGAAAGAGACTCCTGGAGTGAGTCGAGAATACATTCCTCTTGTTCTGGAACTGGCAATCCCTGCTCTCTTTTCCCTCCTATGGTATCAAACACTGTGATATCCACGTGTATTCCTGGTAGTATTTGTATTCTAGGGTACACTGTAGTTTCCTTGCATACATCTGTTTCCAATGGTGCCTTCTGCCTTCCACTTTGAAATGGGAACTTAAGAGAAAAGCTGGAGTCCAGCCAGGTCTTATGTCCACTCTCTGACCGTAGCACCACTTGCTTTTTCACAACAATCTCTTGTCCCTCTATACCTGGGGAGGCATCTGTCTCTGTGATTCTCGTCTTCTCAAGTGATCCTTTTGTCTGTGCGGCTGAGACTCTGGGAGAGAGCATTTTGCTCCGTTTATCACGATTGTGTATACCATTCTCTGACTTATCCAATTGATATGAATCTGCAGATCCTGGAGATGCTTTTGATAAAGTTTTTTGTTGGTGGGCAACTTGCTCTGAAACAGAAAATCCTTTTGCACTTACAGGGGCACCTAATGTAATATATATTTCCTTGGATATTTTCCTTGGTGGCGAAACTAAAACCTTAGGACTCATTTTGTGGTTTAAGTTATCCAGTATTTCAGTTTGTTTCTTCAGATTTCCAATTTTAGTGGGCTCCCTGGTTGGGTAGGAAAGAAATGTAGTGAAAGTTTCTGTTTTGTATTTTTCTGGCTGAACCTCCTGCCCTGTAAAGAAATACTCCAGCCTTTTCCCACTTCTGGTACCAAATCCTGTCAAATAAACATCCTCATGCTGTGAATTTAAAACTAACTGACTCAAATCTCCTTCAGATTTGACTCGTGGAGGATCATTCCTTCGCCGTACACTGATCAGAAAGTTTGAGGCCCACTGTTGCACTGCCTCTTCCTGGGGTACGGAGTGTTCTGCTTTTTTAACAATTTCACCCTCACCAGCAACTACCTCTGTAATTCCTGTTTTCTGGATACCTGAAGATTCCTGGACATCTCGCTGTGCATGAGAGGATCCTGTAAATCCTGGCACATCTTTGTCTATTTTGCTCCCTGAGTCTAGAGAAAGGGGAGGGGCTGATGGAACAGAAAAAAAGGTCCTTGTCAAAACCACAGGTAGCTCATCTTTACCTTTGTACACATTTTCCTTTAGCTCTTTAATATTCAACACAAATTCCTTTGTGTTAAAGATGTGTGAAATTGACGAGATCCGGGCCTCCTTGTGATGCATCCTGATCGTCATATCTACTGTTTTCACTTCAAGCTTATTTTCTTTCTGTGACATTTGTTTGTTTTCTCTTTCATTCACAGCACAAATTGCCCCTGTATCTGCTCTCCTCTTTCTATCTGATACTGCTGAAAGCATTTGTGGAATTAGAGAGGGTCTTTGAATTCTAAGCCTACCTTCATCTACTTGTATACCTTTATCCAGTGTGAGTTCAGCTGGAGGTCTGGAAACATAAATTTTTCTTAGCACTGTACAGGCTGGTTTACCTGGACATTCATGTTTCTTTTGTTCTTGCCCTCCAATGTTCAGATGCAATTCTGTTCTGTGGAGCATAAGTGAAGGAGGTGATTTCCTGGACTTCAAACTTATATCTGTGATCCGTGTCGTATTTCTCATATCTGTTGTTTTTTCTCTGTCCTGCTCCTCTTCCCGAGGCACAAGTTGTTTCTCGTTTTGACCGTCTGTAATGCCGTCACCATGGATTGCTTCTGTATGTACTACTTCCCTGGTATTTGATTCTCTCTCCGCAACAGACCTTGCGGGTCCCAGCACTTCATCACCTACCTGAATTTCCTTATCCAGCTGCAGATGAGGGAGAGATGATAATGAAGAGGAAGAGCCGGACACAACCACACCTGGTTCATCTTCGCTTTCCTGCATCTTCTTTTCTTGATGTTTGGGAAACCCAAGGTTTACTCTATCTGCTCCATCCTTTTCCTTTCTCTGGGGCATATGATGCTCTCCTTTTCGTGGACTGATCAAAATATCACTGGTAATGGGCTCTGTGCATTCCCTGTCCTTAGAATCTGATGATTCCTGGGAGCTGCCTGAGGAAAAAGAGCGTGTCGTGAATGTCGGCATTCTCCTTTCCTCATCTCTGGTATTTGTGCTGAAGTGAAGGAGAGAAGCTCGGCAAGTACAAGTCTTAGTCAGCTTCGCCGCACCTGGCTCACACCGACCTTCCTGAGCCATTCCCTCTTGCTTTTTGGCTTTCCGTCGAAGGTCACTTAGATTGTATCTAAGTAAATGAGGCGATTTCTTTGCTTTTAAATACCTATCATTGGGATCCACTCTACTGTTCATATCCACGTTTTTCTCTCTATCCCTCACTTCTTTCTGTAATGTGTCTTCTTTCCATTTTTCTACAGCATTTGAAAGTTCTCCATCAGTTGTTTCTGCATATGCTGTTTTCACTGCATCTTGTGATTCCCTGGACGGTAGGTGTGGGAGAGGCAGTTTTGTAATTCTCATCATGTACCCCTCTCCTCCTCTTGAACCAAATTTAAGGTACGGTAGAGTAAGTAAAGAAGTACAAATGTTCTCCAGATGTGTAGCTAGGTCCTTTTCATCTTTCTGCACCTTTCTCTCTTGCTTTTTAAATTTCCACTGCAATTTTTTGGTATCAGGTACAGGTGAAAGTGGTAATTCCTTTACCCTCATAGCCATAGGTGTTGGGACCACTTTGTTTTCAGTATCTGTTTTGAGTCTGTCCTTCTCTTTTAACCCACAAACATCAAATGACTTAATATATGGCTTTTTGCCTGAACTGAATGGATCTTGAATCTTTGGTGGTAGAAAACAGGATTGTGTTATTCTTAATGTGTCTTCCTTTTCATTCATCCTTGTGTCCCATTTCAGATAAGATGGAGAAGGTAAGGAGGCATAGGTTTCCTTCAGAACCATTTCTGGTTCACTTTTGTCTTCTGGTACTTCTTTTCCTTGCTCTTTAATGTTCAAAGGTAGCCTCTTTCTACTGGGTAGATGTGGAAATGGGGTTCTCTCTGCTGTCAAGGTAATTATTTGGGGGAATCTTCTACCTTTCCCACCTTTTATTTTTACTCTGTCCTTTACGTCTGTTTTTGGCACATGTTGATAAGCTTTTATTACTATATTACATGATCTAGTGCTTTCACTGGAATCTGCATATCTGGTTTTTCCTGCACATGACTTGGGGCACAGCAGTTGTGGAGGAGAGAATCCTGTAATTGCAAGCAAGTCTTTGTCTACTTTGGTTCTTGTGTCCAAGCTGTGGTAAGATGGAGAAGGTGTGGAAGGAGGAGTTTTTGTCAGAGCCACGTTGGGATCTCCCATTCTTTGCTGCTCCTCTTCTACTTTCTCCTTTATACACTGAGGCTCCCCTCTCTCGTTGGAAGCACTGTGCTCAGTGACACTGAATTCATGAGGAGGTGGTGATGTCTTTGTCTTAAAATCTGAGCCCTGAGGCTGCATTGAGTCATTCATGGCTTCTGTTTGTACTCTGTCCCTTTCTGCCTGTTGTGGGCATTGTGCTCCCTTCTTCACATGGATACCAGGGGACTCTGTAGATGCTATTTGCCCTGGGGACGACAATTCTTGGAGCTCAAGATGTGGCGCATCATTTCTTATTACTTCTGGCTCATGTTCCCCCTCTTTTGTGTCCCACTTAAGATGAGTTGAGGAAGTGAGAAAAGGATGAATTTTGCTCAGAAGCACAACGGTTTCCTTGTTATCTTCTTGTCCCACTTTCACTTGTTCTTTGATGTTCACTTGCAATTTCTTTGTTTTGAGTATAAGGGAAAGGGGTGATTTTTTTGCCCTCAAAGCTATATACTTGGAATGCATTATGTCTTTCTCAAAAGTATTCTTTTCATCCTCTTCTCTCTGTGTCATGTATTTTGTTCTTTTCGAATCGTTTGAAATAGCATTCAAAGGTAGTACTGTATATTTCAATTTCTCTGCATTTGATGATTCCCTTTGCCATGAGGGTGGGAGAAAGGGTCTTGTTACTCGTTTCTCTTCCTTGCCTTCTATACCTTTGTTTAATTTAAACTGAGGCGGAGAAGGTCTTGTCAGAACCTTATCTAGCTCACTTCTTTCTTGTATGTATCTTGATTTTTCTTTCACGCTTGTCTGTACTTCTGTAATTCGGCGGTCACAACCCCCAGAGGTGTTGAGTACATGTGGAAGTGGTAATACCTTTGCCTTGGAAGTTGTGCCTTTGGGATACATTATGTATTTTATATTTACTATTTTTCTTCTATCTTCTACTTCCTGTGGCTCATACTCTGGTACTACTCTGACATCATTAGAAATGTCATCTCCAGCTGCCTCTGCATACACTCTTTTCCCTGCATCAGATGACTTCTGTAGCTGGAGCTCTGAAACAGCAGATCTTGTTATCCCTTGCCTGTCTTCTTCTCCTTCTATTCCTGTGTTCAATTCATGGTGAGTTAGAGAAGATTCAGAAGCCCAGCTTGTGGGCAGAACTACTTCTTGTTCACATTTACCTCCTCCATCCACTTTCCCCTGCTCTTCGCTTTCTGGATCCTCTTTCACGGGCTCTTTAAGATTCAACGGTATGTCCTGTACTAGTGCTTTCTTTCTTTCTACATCTTCACCTTTTGGGTGCATCATGTCTCTCTTGGCTGATTTCTCTGCCTTAGTCTCTTCTTTCTGTGGTGTATGTTCTTTTGCTTCTTGTACATCACTTGTGAGATCACCATCAGTGGACTTTTCATTTGCTTTTTTCACTGCATCTGATGATTTCTGCTGTGACAGTGCTGGAAGAGAGTATCTTGTTACTTCAGTTACATAGTCTGCTTTTTTTATCTTTGTATCCACTTGTAAATGAGAAGGAGCAGGTACGCAAGTGCTAGTATTGGTCACAAGGACAGTTGGCTCACTTTTAATTTTTTGTCTCTTCTCTTCTTGCTCTTTGATGTCCAGCTGGATTTCCTGTAAAATTGATTTCTTTTTCCTCCAAAGTATGACTTTAATCATTTTTACTCCCTCCTCTTCTTCCTCCATTATATCATGTTCCTTGGCTTCTTTTACACTGTTTGAGGTATCACCATAAATAGCCTGTTTGTATGCTTTTTTTCCTGTATCTGAGGACTCCTTGAGTTCTGTTTGTAGGAAAGAAGATCTTGCTTTTATTAGCAATCTTGTGTCCACTTCTGAGTCAGGAGGAATAGCGATGGAAACACAAGATTTGCTCCAAATCCCAACTTGTTTATCTTTCTCCATCTCTTTCACTTTTTCTTTGATGTCCAACTGTAATTCCTGTGTAACTGAACTCTGTTTTGCCTTCAAAACTATTCTTTTGGGATGCCTGATTGCTTCCAAGGCCATTTCCCCTCTATCTTTCTGTGGCACATATTTTGCCTTTCTTATACTGCTTAAAATATCATCAGCCGGTTCCTCACATATTCCCATTGCATCTGATAATTTCTGGAGCGGCAGTGACGGAAGACAAAATCTTGCGATCCCTCGCAAGAGCACCTGTCCTATCTCAGGATCCCATTCCACACGAGGTGGAGGAGGAATGGAAACATGGCGTTTGCTCTGAACTATCTCTAGATCGCTTTTATCTTTCTGCATCGTTTCCTCTTGTTCTTTGTTCCACTGTGGTTCTTTTCCATGCAGTGTGTGTTTAAAAGGTGTTTTCTTTCCTTTAAAAGCGACACATTTGACACCCATTATGTCTTTCACATATACTACAGTTTTTCTATCTTCCTTTTCTCCCTGTGGCAAATGTTCTGATTCTCTTACATTGCTTAAGCTACCTCTATTAACAGACTCTGCAAATGAAGTTTTCCTGACATTTGGTGATACCTGGTGCTTTAGTGGTGGAAGGCAGCTCCTTGGTATTCCTGACTTCTCTTGCCCTACTTTTATTCTCGAATCCACATTAGTATGTGATAGAGACAGTAAGGAAGTACACAAGCTTGACAGTTTTATAGCTGATTTACATTTATCTGTCTGCACCTTGGTCTCTTTTCCTGTAAAGAGTGAGCTAATTTTTTCTGTACTTGGAATGTATTCCATAGTGCTAACTACTTCTTCTGATGCCTTCTTTTCAGATGGTGTCTTACTCTGAAATACATCCCTCGAAGAGTGAGATGCAGACTTTGGAGAAGTATGATGTATACATTCTGGATGCTCTTCATTTCCCTCCACATGCAAGCCAATCCCTTCTGTATTTGCAGTGTGGTATGTTGGAGCCTTCAATGTTTTTTTTACACATGGCAACTTAATCTGAAGTACATCCATCGAGGAATGAGAAACTGATGTTTGGAGAACCTCGCATGTACTCTCTTTTTGATGTTCCTTTCTTCTTCTGTTATGCAAGTTAATATAAGGTTGATCTACTGGAGTATCTACTTCATTCAGTGCTTTGTCTACCACTGAACTCAAAACTTTTGAACTCATTCCTTTTGCTGAGACTTTTTTCTTTCGCTTTCCATTATAGAGTTGATCCAATATGCAAGAAGAAATGGATTCCAGAATATTTTCTTTATTCTGGTTAGAACTATGGAATTGCTTCGCCCTCAGTTTTTCAGAAAAAGTCATTTTCCATCCATTTAATCTTAATGGAATATCCATTAACTTTGATTGCTCTTTTCTCCATGGATGTACATGTAAACTTATAGGAGTGCTTATGTCTTCTTTCTTTGTATTTATTGCCTGTGTTACCTGAAGACGCTCTCTATTTGGATGCGACACAGAATCCATAATACTTACAGGAATGCCATCTGGTTTCCCCTCTCCTTTCTGCACTGCAGACATAGTTTGCCGGACCTGCAGATTGGTGCAAAGAAACTGCTGTCCTTTTGAAGCTCGTGAGATATCAGTTTCTTTTATGTCTTCTCTTCTCAATAGATGTGAAATAGTCCTTTTGTTAGTGGACGTATCTTCCTCAGCTACCTTTCCTGTGTTTTTCAGATGAGAAGGTTCCATAATGGAGAAGGCAAAAGATCCCCAAATTGTCTGTGAAATACTTCCTTGTTTCCGGAATTCTTTCTCCTTGCGAGTCATCTGTTGAGAAGCATCCAACTCTTTAAGAAATATATTCTGTCCTTTTGAATTTACTGAAACATTGGTTTTCTTGGATACTCTTCTCCCCCCTGGAACTGAAACTGAATGTTCGACTACGTCTGCATCTTTGTGCTTTGCTCTTCGTGCAACAAGGAATTCATATTCTGTATGTGTTCTGATTCTTGGGATGTCTAACCCAGTGTAACTGATTTCCCTCTTCTGGGAAGCTAGACCACGGTGGACTTCTCTGTTCAAAGCTACTCCTATTTTCACATGGTCAAGCTCCTTCTTCACTTCTTGGCTAATCACTAACTGATCTCTACATTGTGGGAGAATGTCTAGTAAAACGATTCGGCCCTTTTCTTTTTGCTCTCTAATACACTGTTTCAGTGTTTTGATATTTCTTGATATAGTACTCTTTATATCAGTGGACTCTGAAGATGACATTTTTCTTTTGTCTAGTGACTTCACCAGCTCTACCTGTGGAAGAAGGTAAATCGGCTTACTTGGCCTGTCTTTCTCCCGTTCTCCTTCTGTAAATTGTTTAATTTGAGATGAAAGAGATCCAGAATCACAAACAGTGTTCAGAAATAAATCTGCTATGGTTTTATCTTGCTGGAACTCCTTCTGTTTCTTCATTTCATGTCTCGGTTCCTTTTTGTTTCTTCTGGTTCCACAACCTATAGTATGAAACAGCTGGGAGACAGGTGGCTTCTTTGCCTTCAGTCTCATCCGTTTGGTATGCACAGTGTTTTTCACATCTGCTGTTTTTGCCTTAGCTTTATGTTTTATGATTTTAGGATGCATAGGTGCGTAGGCATAAGCAGAACTAGCACCTGCTTTGCTTAGGGTATGTCTCTTTTCAGAAGAGTCTTCATAGATACCCCAGGTACTAGGTGACTGCTCCATTGTGATGTGTGATAAAATAGGCATAGACTCATATACAAATTTTAGGTCCACATTTAATGCAGTCTTCTCTCTCTTTCTGTCTCTCTTCTTTTCCTGTTGTTCATTAATGCTTAAAGCAGCATGACCAGTGGGATTAAGTGGTTGTGAAATCAGTAGCCCTTCAACTGGCAACTGCATTTGTGTTGGTTGTACATGACTAAACCTTGATATTCTGTCCATCCCTATTTTGAATCTATTTTGTCTTTCAATGTCAGAGGTATCTGGTGTGAAGTACATGGTAGTTGGAAATGTATCAGCCACATTTTTACCTTGACGTATCTGTTGCATTTTGGTTTTTAAACTGGATCCAAGTTTTTTCCTGCGTTTTGTGGTAAACCGCCCTCTGATTTTAAGTAATTGTGAAATTGCTGGCTCCTTTTCCTTCAGAGTTAAACGTCTGGGGTTCAATGTGATTTTCTCTTCTAATAATTGTACTGTGCTTATCTGGCTTTCAGAGTCAGATAAAATTGGCGAAAAGAAATCTATAGGCTCCAGGAAAGTTGTAGCTGAATTTTCCTGTAACTCTACCTTTTCCTCTGTAATACGACCATGCAGATTTCTGTGAAGTGTTTTGTTATACAGAGTGCCCCTTGCTGTTGCTTCGAAGGAGTGTTTATCAGTCACTGACTTGGGTGGTGGAATCTTAGTTTCCACAGCAGCAAGGAGTGATGCCTCGCCCACACCTTCAAACCAATGCCTCACTTTCATCTTGTACTGAAATTTGCACCCCTTCATTCTTCTATGGCTTCCTATAAAACATCCTGTGATATTAAGCAACTGTGAAACTGGTTGTTTCTTTGCCTTCAAAGTTACATGCTTGGGATTTATTATACTTTTCTTGCCTGAAAACTCTGTGTAGCTCTGGCTTTTAGGTTCACATGAATCAAAGCTGGGGAAATCTGAATATTTTAAGACTGTTCTTACGAAGTCATTTTGATTCCTTGCCTTTTTCTCAAAAATACAACTATCGCATTTTCTCCTAGGATTTCCATCCCAGAGAACACCACATTGTATTGAACCAGTCTCTGATTTCCTTGCTTTCGGAAATGGAGTCTTTCTTCCTCCCATACATTTAATTCCTTCTTGAGTATGAAGACTTTTTTTCACTCTTTCAACTTGAAAATTCATCACGTGTCTAGAGACGGGCTTCAAAATAGTTCCTCTAAAGCGTTTTTCTGGCCTCATTTTTTGTGCTGCACAAGACAAATTCCAAGTGCTTCTGACTTCTAAATTATTCAGTTCAGATTCTGATTGGTAAGAACCAGGATATTTCATATGATGGGCATTGAAACTGAAGTGTTGCTTATAGTGTGGGACTGATTCCGATAATATTTTTTGGATATTTTCCTCTTCCTTTTCATGGTGCACATTCATTTTCATTGTGTTGCTTGATCTGTTTTGTGGATCAGTTGAGTTGGCCTTCCACACTTCCCCATCACATGCTGATTTCCCTAGCTCTGCAGAAGTACAGCTGTATGGTATTACTCTTGGTTGACCCGCCTCTGCTTTTGATGTGATATGCATTTCAATATCTATTTTGTTATCAGTTGAAACAGGCATGGGAGACAAAAATGCATTTGCTGTGCTTTTATTCTGTTGCATGTCGTTTATTATAGATTTTAAGTTGTGGTCCTGTTCCTTTCTACAGTAGAGATGATCATGCTCAGTGATATTAAGCATCTGTGAACAAAGAAGCTTCTTTGCCTTCATGGTTACACATTTGGGACCCCTACGATTTTTCCTTCTTGGAAATTTTAATATCTTCTCCTGACTTTCGGAGTCAAATGAAAGAGATACTGTGGATGTTGTTAGTAAATCTCTTTGCAGCATTCTATGTTTCTTGGCAATGGGACCACTTTTCTTCCTTCCAGACCTTTTATCACCTGGATCTCCAAGTACTGTGTTCCCTGATTTGGTAGGTAAGATATTTTGATCAACTCTGTGCATCATTACTTTTGGAGTTTTTATAACATCTTCTTCTTCTTCAGGTTGTAGGGAAACTGCAACGTGAACATCTAGCTTCCTTGCAGGGCTCCCGTCAGACACAGTACTACGCTCTGTTTCATCAACTAAGTAGTCAAACGTTGTTTTCCCTGATTTTGGAAATGGAATCTTTTGCTCTGTTCCATTTGGTATGTCTTCTTGTGGTGGGAGAGTCTTGCTCAGCTCCTCAGTTTGAAATGGAATCGGAGGAGAACAAGTAGCTTCCAATTTACTTTCTGAAACCAGTGTTTGTTGCTGCACGTCCTCCTCCGTAAGAAGCATATTTTGATCTTTTCTCCTTCCTGTATTATACAGGAATTGTAGACCTGCTTCAAATAAAACTCGGTCGTCCTCTCTTTCTTTTCTATTTTGCCATCTTGATTCTGATGTGCTGCTTGAGCTGCTCCATTTATTAGAAGAATAGGGACAGAGTCTTTCCCCTTCATGTTGTTCTGGCTGTATGATATTGCTTTTATTTCTTAATAGGTCTCTCTTTTTTACTTTTTTACGTGTTTTGATGGCAGGTGAAATGGGTGTCGGTGAAGGGAAGGTATTCAAAAATGTATCTGACGTACTTTGAGGTGTTTCTTTGGCCGTGTTTTCCAAGGTAACGTCCTGTTCCTTTCCATGACTAAGAGCACCAGACCTAGCGATGTTGATTGCCTTTAAAATTGATGCCATTTTTGCCTTCCCATTTCTAGACTTGGGGATTTGTGCTGCATTACTCCCACCTTCAAATTCAGTTGGCGCTGGCAGGGAGAAATCGAAGCCCTTTCGGGTTCTCCCTTGTAAATCCTTTCGCAACCTTATCTTTTCCTCTGGAGATCTAGCAAGTTCCTTTCTAGGGCCTCTTTCAGCTGGGATGTCACTCTGTGCTGTAACAATTAAAGATTTAGGAATTGATTTCTCTAGCACTGGAGATAAAATCTTTGGACTCTTTGCATATCGTAAACCTTTTTGTGTTTTTGTTCTTTTCGGTTGCTTCTCAAAGGGCAGGGAATTCAAAATAGAGCAAGAAACAGATTGTAATACACTTTGTGTGAGAAATGTTTGTTGCTGCAGCTCCAGGGCTGTGTTAAGTGGTTCTGGGATTTTTATCTTTGCTGAGTTCTTCAGTTCTAGTTCTGACTTCACAACGTAAAGCTCCTTCATTTTACCAGCAATGAAGCTGGGGTGTTCAGAACTCCATGGGGCTGCCTCTTCACACGGGTCTTTGACCTCCGTCGTGTCATTGGAGGCGCGGCGGCTCCAATCACTGGAGTCAGCATAGCAGGCTCTCTCTCCATCTGGTGATTCCTCTTGCTGTTGCAGTTTGTGACTGAATCTCATTTTCCAGGACACATCAGACTCTGCTTTCATTCTGTTATGCATTTTCACGTCAAGTAAAACAGGAAGAGGAGAGGAGGTGGCTTTTAGGCTCATGTCGGCCGTGGGTTTCCCTTGTTTCATCATGATTTTGAAGTTGCATGTGAATTGCCTTCTATGGCTGGGTGTGCCACGTTTTGTGATAGTGAGTGTCTGGGAAATCACTGCCTTCTTTGCCTTTGAAGTTACCCATTCAAGACTCATTTTATTTCTCTTGTCTATATACTTTAAATTGCTTCTCTTTCTTTTTAATGCAGGTAAAGCAAGTGTGGATAAATCCCAAGACTCCAGACGTGTTGCTGGTAATTCTTGTGCTAATCCTTTCCTTCTCTCTGCAATAAGATCTTCCAGGATCCCAGAGCATTTTATATGAATTAGCAAGTCAATAATCTGTGATTTCAGGGTCTTTGGACGTAGGTTTTTTAGACAACCACTCCCTGAGATATTAAATATTGGTGAAACTGGTGTCTTCTTTGCCTTCATAATCACACATCTGGGACTAATTTTATTTTTTAAGGCTGTACATGCAAATGTCTTTCTCTGCAGTTTAGATTCAGATAGACCAGGTGTGGAGATGACCAAAGACTCCAGGACATTTGCTTGGAGATCTTTTATAAACTCTGCATTTTCCTCTTTATCATGACTGTAAAATTCCCCCTTATGACTCCCAACACTTGGGTCACTTGTCCTAAGTGGACACTTAGGATCCATTAAAACTTGATCAATTAGTGATTTCTTTGACTTTAGAAAAGGAAGCTGTGAACTTACTGTATATGTCGCACCACTTTGTGTCTGGTAGCTTTTCTTCGGCTTCTGTCCCTGCACTGAATCTGGACGCAGCATTTGTTGTGAGATGTCTTGTTCAGTAACAAACAGAATTCTCCCACTTCCTTGGTTTTCTGATTGATGAAAACCAAGTTCTTCCTTGTGGCCTGAACGGAATTTGAAGTGTTGGCTGTGCTGTAGAATTACTTCTAATGGCTCCTGCTCACTTTCTTCTTCTGCATCTTGAAGACTGTTCTCTTTAGTGTCATCTGAAATAATATCCTCTTCCTGTGGTGATAAGACTTGCTTTACTTGTATAGAACTGAAACTTCTCTCTCCTAACATACCTTTTCCTCTTTCTGTCTTGCTATACATATTAACCTCAGGTGTACTATCCGTGAAAGAATATAGTTTAGCTGCCACTTTTTCACCTTGATCCATCTCTTCCATTTTGGCTGTAGAGTTATATCCCAATTCTTTTCTATGGTTTGGGCCGGCACCACCCTTCATACTGAATATGTATGAAACTGACGGTTTCTTTGCTTTTAAAATTCCGCATTTGAGATTCACTAAAGTTTTCGTGCCTGAGTATTTTTTAAAATTTTTCTTCCTTCTGAATGTAGATAAAGCAGGTATGCGGAAATCAAAAGTCACTGTGTCTTTCTTTTCAATACCACCAGCGTCTTCCTTTTGATGATTTGCTTCAGACGGGACACCGTATTCTCTTGCAGAAAAAATGATTTCATCCATCTTTGCTCCCCCTGACTCTGGAGGTAAAAACCTAGCATAACTCTCCAGCTTTTCAAATCGAAACTGATCCAATATGGGGCATGAAGCAGAACCTAAAATAGTTTGTGAACCATGTTTTTGTGGTTGTACCTGAGAATTTATACTTCGCGGTTGTTTCAGTTCCTCATCTGATTTGACAAGGTCACAATTCCTCTGATATGCACTGAATATAAAGTCTCGGCTATTCTCTGGACCTGGTAAAGTTTCATGTTTCCCTTCCTCCTCTTTCTCATCTCTCACACTGTCAGTTAAAGTACTCACAATATAATCTGGGCAACACACTTTTCTTCCATTTAGCAATTTGTCTTGCATTGGCTGCATATAATCAAGTCTTGCTATCCTCTGCATATCTGTCTCTACATTCAACCTGCTACTCATTTTGGTGTTGGACAAAATAGGCATGTTGGACTGAATGACACTGAGAAATGCATCTGCTCTGTTTTTATTTTGTTGTGGATTTTTCATCTTTGTTTTAAAATTGCACTGCAGTCCCTTGCTCTGTGTGCCTTTAAGTGTATGTAAAACCGATGGCTTTTTCCCCCTGATAGTTCTGTATCTGTGACTTGCTGTTCTGTGCTTCCTTCCTAATTCTAATGTGTTTTTCTTTCTTTCAGATTTAGAAACAAAGGGCTCAATAGAACCAAAAGAAGTCAGGCATGTCGCTTGCAAATCTTTTGGTACCTCTGAATTGTTTTCCACAAAATAAGAATCTAGTACCCTCTCAGGGTTTCCACCATATGGTAAGCCACCCTTAGTCATGGTGTTGAAGTGTATATCAGATGATGAGTTCTCTGCTTTGGGAGGTGGAATCTTTGGGCCCATAGGGGCTATTATGTCATTTTCTGTTTTGCTGACTTTCTTGAGTTCCTCAGCTTCTCTAGGACCCATCTGGGGGCCAGTAGGCAGTGCAGTTTGTGCAAACCATGCTTGCTGCTGCACATCTCGCTCATGAACAGGCAGCTCCTGTGTTAAACAGTCCAGCACTGAGTCTGGTTCATCAAGGTGGGTCTCCTTCCCTTGAGAGGCATTGGGCCAGAGATACTGGGTATGCTGTGAAGCTGCTTCTAGCAAAGTTTTTGGCTCTACTTCCTCTCCACCTTCCACTTTTTCCTCTTGGTTATGGAACGCATAGCTCTTGTCAAAGAAATCAACATACCGTGGTCTCACTTCCTCTAATTCCCCTTGCTTTAACTGAGCAGGACAGAAGCTCTGCATGGGAGAGTAAAGGGTATTTATAAATTCATATACCAGTCCATTAGCTTGGTTGATCTTCTCCAACTTTGCCTTACATTTGGAGTCCAGTGTCCTTCTCTGACCTGTGCTATTAAATACTTGTGAAATTGATGGCTTCACAGTCTTCGAATCTACAGGTCTAGACTTCACCAAACTTGCTGTGTATGAGAATCTTACTTTGTTTTTATTGATTTTGGAATGAGTTGCATTAGGCATGTGGCAGTTAAAAGTCTCTGGAAAGGTTGTTGATAAATCTTTTGGTAATTCTGCAGAATTTGTTTCTGCAGAAAAGTAACCCATTTCCCTTGTATCACTTCCATAATCTAGAACATCACTTTCTCTGGTTTGGTTTGAAGGGTCTTCAGCCAGTGATTTTTCTGATGTTAGGAGAGGTGTCTCTGATGTTGGGAGAGGTGTCTCAGAATCTGCACTGCATTTTAAGTCAGCTTGTGTTGTTAGGCTTTTCTTCATATTCTCAACATGAACTAGGTCTATTACGGGAGAGTAAACCGACTCCATAAGGGTTTCCAAGGATGTAACTGGTGGAGGTATTTCTTCCTCTGTTTTGAATTCCTTCTCTGGATTGGCATCCGATCGGAGGCCCCGGCTGTCATGAAGGACTGCTTCTGGTGGAGCTTCTTTGTCTCCTCTCACTTTGTCTTGCAATTTAACTTCTAGTGTGTTGCCAGAGTCACTGCCTTTATTAATAGAATCTGAATACTTTTCTATCCTTTCATCTTCTGATTTCTCTTGTTTTAGCTTGGTCTGACTGAGATTCTCTGCATTTAATCTGCTTTGTGTTCTAATCCAAGGCAAAACAGACATGTTTTGGCGAGGGTAAGTAACACTCACAAGCTCATCTGCCACAATTTTATCTTGCAGCATCTCTTTAATTAAGGATTTAAAACTGCCGCTCAATCTTTTCCTAAGACTTGCAGTACCATGCCTACTAATACTGGGCATCAGTAAATTTGTTGGCCTCTTTACTTTCATAATTATAGATTTGGGACGGAGTACCCCTTTTGCACCCGACAATTTTTTTCTGATTTGCTGTCTTTTTAAATATGATAAAGGAAGCATCTGGATAATGAAGGACCTCAGAGCAGCTGCAGGTAAAACTTGTTGGAGGTCTGCCTTTTCTTCTGTAATATGATCCTCTGTTATCCTTCTGGGGCTTCCACCAAAGGGGACACCACATTCTGTTGTTTCAGTCAAAACTTCGCCAGCTCGTGAGTTCTCCAGCCCCGGAAGAGGATTCTCTGGCTCTGCAGTTCCTCTGCCCGTAGGTCTGTGTCTGCTTTGCTTAACCTCAACTCGAAATGGACCCGTCGTGGGGCATGGACTAGTCCCCAGAATTGTTCCTGTAGGAAGAGTTTGTGGTTGCACCTCTTGCTCTTCATTTTGAGTTTCTCTACTTTCTGAACTGCTCTGTTTTATTTTAAATCTGACGTATTTCAGCTTCTGCTTCAGTCGCAGGCTGAGGCCGGAATCTTGAGTCAGCTGTGGAAATGCTTCTTGACAAGTTTGTTGTTCTTCTTCTCTGTCATGTTCTTGTGGCTTGTTAGATACACATTTCTTCTCAATGTACTTTGCTTCCCATGTTTTCTTTTCGTCTGGTAATTTCTTCGTTGCCATTGAATGACTAACCCCTGTTGTTGATGTATCTATCTTGGCTTTTAATCTGCTATGCACTTCCACATCAGGTGGTTCAGAAATGATAGTGTCAGTGGCATTGTGAAGTGTAGCAAAGATCCTTTTGCCTTGCATGTTTTTTATGTTGCCTCTCGTGTCATGTTCCAGTCCCTCACTTTCACTCAGGTTATCACATTCTGTAATACGAAATGTTAGTAGTGGTTTCTTTTCCTTCATAATTACATCTTCTGTACTCTCTTGAGTTTTTACGCTTGTTAATTGTTCACTGGCCTTATGCTCTTTGATTCCTAGTGAAATAAGTAGATGAACCTCTGAGGTCTCCAGAGCAATTTCTAGAAGATCTTTTTGCTTTTGTATGTTTCCATGTGGAAAGTCCCTTTTCGTTTCTGGCGAACTAGTTGGTAACTTCTCTCCACTTGAAAGTGGAAGATGGGAATTCTCTGTATTTTTTAGGTCTTCCTGTGTTTTCATTCTCCTGTTTGATTCCACTTCCGTAGAGGAGACACATTTTTGCCAAGGTTCTGATAAAGCTTCTTTTAAAGGGGCCTCCTGCTTGGGAATATGCAGGTCAGATGTTTTTTTACTATTGGGGGCATGAAACTCTGCAATACCGATTTCCTTTGCTTGTATAATTGGGTCTCTAAGAGGCTCTTTATTCTTCCAGGTCATATCTATCGAGGAAGAACAAGGTGATTTTAGTTGAAAAGTATTGACCATGAAAGACTGTTCTAGCTGAAGTGGGATTTTTGGTAAAATGGTTTTTTGTCCTTTATTTTCTCCGTCATGCTCCTTTATATTTTTAGTACTGCCCGAGGTTCCTCTTTTCTCAAGAGACCCCAGGTAATCAACATTCTCTGCATCTGCTGACAGAGAATGTCTACATCCCGTTACACCTGGCATGACTCTCACTAGTTTTTTTCTGGAATACTTCTTAACATAGGGAGGAATAAGCTTGGAAACATACGTAAGATGCAAAGCCGTATCTGATATACCTTTCCTTTGATGTAATTCTTTCTCCTTAGCATTATACGTGCATCCTAACTTGCTAGGTTTTGAAGTGTGACATACTGTCATTTGAAATACCCATGGAGTTGGTGTTTTCTTTGACTTTCGAGATGGAACTTTGAGACTAAGTTTACTCGTACTGTGTAATGCTTTTCTCCTGTTTTTCTGCCTTTTAAGGATAGGTGAAAGAGGCCCTGAGCCATATACAGAATACTGACTTAATTCTGATGAAGCAATTTGTTTCTGTCCCCCTGGCTTTACACTCTCCATTTGCAGCACCCCTTCTGCAAGTGAATCTGGACTTAGAGTTAAAACTAGAAATCTGGCATTCTTAAAAATAGCATTTTGCCCCTTAATTAAATATTTAATCTTATTTGAATCTTTAAGCCAAACAGAATACTGGGCCTCACTGAAGTTTTTATCAGACTCTAGGCCCTTGATTGAATCTTGAGTCTCAACAGAATATGAGACATCGACCAAATGTTGGTTTCTGTCCATATCTTGGGTCTGGGAGGAGTCTTGCATGCTGCTGGAAAATGACTTCCTTATCAAATCCTGAGGTAGCGCAAAGTATCTGGCCATGATATCAGGCTGGCTATTAGTTGATTCTTGGTTGTTAACAAATTGTTGGGCTTGACTAGTAAATCTGGTTTCATAAAAATCTTGATTCTGAGGAGGATTCTGTCCTGCAAAAGAATCTTGTGGTTGGGCAGAAATACCCATTCTAACAGAACGTTGATTCTGGATCAAGGACTCTTGAAGTCTTGAGTACAGATAAGTAATTTTATTCTCTAATGTAGTTTTGGATTTTAAAGCAATTTGATTTCTCACATTTTCTTCCAGAAGTCTGACTTGGTCCCTAGAAAGAAATAAGTGGGCAGAAGGGCATGGTGCCACATCGATATCTTCACTTCCTACAGTGATTCTAGAACTTCTTGAAAAGTTAAAGTCAGAAGAAAATACTAAATTTTTATTTTTGTTGGTTTTCATTATTGAAAATAATTTCTTGGATGAAAATTGTATTGTTTCATGTTCATTTTCTGGATACCCTCCATGGCTTGGAAAAAATTTCTTTACTTCTGAATGAAACAGTGACAAAGATGAACTAGTCCCATTTGAAGATATCATATGACTTTCACTAAAGTGACTTACTTGATATTTACTTTCACTGGTACTTGACCATATTACTTCATCTACTGTTGAAACTCTGTCTTCAAAGTCACCTTCATTTTCTTCAGAGGTAAGTGATGAAGTAATTGTTCTTTCTGAAGAGTCTTTAATTCTGAATATAAGAAAACAGTATGTAAATGAGTTGTCACTTAGGACATATTTCATATAAGAACTCTCTCTAGATTTACGGAAACCCAATATAGTATATGAAAACGTAGCTCAACAGAAGAGTAAATTGAAAAGCCATTATCCACATTATAAAATAATTCATAACCTAGTTTCATTCATTCATAAATCAATCCACTGACAAAATGAAGTAAGTTAGTTTCATTTCTCAGAGAATGAGGGTTTTTTTTAATCTCAAAAACCCATCCGAAGTCTACTTTTGACAACAGTGAGTCCAAGTTGCAGGTTAAGGGGCACCTGGTGGCTCAGTGGGTTAAGCCTCTGCCTTCGGCTCAGGTCATGATCTCAGGGTCCTGGGATCGAGCCCTGCATTGGGCTCTCTGCTTGGCAGGGAGCCTGCTTCCTCCTCTCTCTCTCTCTGCCTGCCTCTCCGCCTACTTGTGATCTCTGTCAAATAAATAAATGAAATCTTTAAAAAAAAAAAAAAAGTTGCAGGTTAAGATTATATCCTTTTACAGGGGCACCTGGGTGGCTCAGTTGATTAAACGTCTGCTTTTGACTCAGGTCATGATCTTTGGGTCCTGGGATCAAGCCCCATATGGGGCTCCTTGCTCAGTGGGGAGTCTGCTTCTCCCTCTCCTTCTATCCCTCCCCCTGCTCATGCACTTGCTCTCATGCTCTCTCTCAAATAAATAAGTAAAATATTTTTTAAAAGATCATATCATTTTATAAAGAATATCAGTTTGTTTCTGCTCTCTGAAAATTTTGACAAGGATAAAAATATTCTTGTGAAAATTTAGATACAACAGAAGAAGGTCCAGTACCATAAATAAGTGTTTTTTTTAAATATATCCAGATTATTTTAACAGCTGTTTATTTCTGATCGAGAGAAAGGCCTACATTTTAGGGTAGTGCTTCTCAGCACAATTTTGGATTGGAATAATGATCACGGAAGTGGACTCTCCACCATCTATTCTACATCAAATGATCAGGCTAAGTTGAATAGTAATCTTATTTCCAAGTAACTAGTTTAGGAGTGGGCATGAACTAGTCCTAGCATAAGGCAATGATTTTTGAGGACTTGTGGGAAAAGTTGCCCCATTCCTAAGAAAGACACAGGAAGAAATGACCTCTTACTTCCTCTGGACATTGCAGTTCTGATTTTGAAACTCTAGGGGCCACCTTTCTACCCACCTCAAGGTAAAACTAAAACTGAGAAAGGCAGAAGGAGAGAAAGGAACTTAATGAAGTTGTTGAGCACGTTATCAACCAGTTCTGCAGCCTAGTCTACCTCAGGATTTCCTATCATATGATACCATAAATTCTCTTAGAATGGCAGTTTGAATCATGGTTTCCTGTTACCTGAGAATTAAAATATCCAAACTGACAAAGGTAAGATATACAAACATTCTGGGGAATCAAGTGACCCCAATAAATTATAGCAGTGTCCAAACATAATTAGGATAAAATTTCATCAGGACAAGAATGTGATTATTCACTTAAAAAAGTAGAACAGATAGTGAAAATATAATACATAAAAAGGATTAATTTTTGCATATTTCAGGAAAAAGAGGAAAGCTGAAATGCAAGACAGGTATTTCAGCAATGTAATACTGTGTTTTTGGGGCACCTGGGTGGCTCAGTGGGTTAAAGCCTCTGCCTTCGGTTCAGGTCATGATCTCAGAGTCCTGGGATCGAGCCCCACATCGGGCTCTCTGATCGGCAGGGAGCCTGCTTCCTCCTCTCTCTCTGCCTGCCTCTCTGCCTACTTGTGATCTCTTAAAATCTTAAAAAAAAAAAAAAATTAAATACTGTGTTTTTAAACATAATAAAACAATGCTAAATAATTTTCATATGTTGAACCAACTGTGCATTCCTAGGAACAATCCCACTGGATCATAGTGTATAATCCTTTTAATATGCTGCTGGATTGGTGTGTTAGTATCTTGTTAAAGGTTTTGCTTTTCTATTTATTAGGGATTTGGGTCTGATATCTATCTTGTATACCAGTTCCACATACTCTCCATCTGGCAAGCTTCCAGGCCATCATAATTCTCCTGGTTTTCCTCCTCACTCCCTGGTAGCTCCTTCCCAGTCTCCTTTGATGGCTCCTCCTCTTCTTTCTGAACTCTTTTAGAGTATCTCAGGGCTCAGTCCTTGTTCCTTTGCCCTTCTCACAGTCCCTTTGAAATCTCATCCTCTCTTCAGCTTTTAATATTGTCCATAAGCCAACAACCCCCAAACTTGTTGCCTCTACCAGACATCTTTCCCAAACCACTTATTCACTACCTCTATTAGATATCAAATCAATAGCCCTAATTCAACAAATAGGAAACAATATTCCTGATCTCCCCATCAAAATATGCCTCACCCACAGTTTTCTTCATCTGGGTTGACAACAGCTGCACTTTCTACCTGCTCAGGCCAAAACTCCTAGGACTCACTTCTGCCTCCTCTCTCACACATCCACACCCTGTCGGCTCTCCTTCTCAGTATGTCCTGAAACCAACCACGTCTCACCACCTCTGCTGCTGCCACCCTGGTGTCACTCACCTTTATCTCTCATTTTGGGTTACTCGGAATAGCCTGCCATCTACGTAGGCCCTTGAGCAAATATAGCCTTCTCTCAACACAGCAGGCAGAATAGTCCTTTAAAAATATCACTTCCCAGAACCCAGATGTCCATCAACAGATGAATGGATAAAGAAGATGTGGTATATATATACCATGGAATACTGTGCAGCCTTCAAAAGAAATGAAATCTTACCATTTGCAACAATGTGGATGGAACTAGAGGGTATTATGGTGAGCAAAAAAAGTCAATCAGAGAAAGACAATTATCATATGATCTCCCTGATATGAGGAATCTGAGAGGCAATGTCGGGGGGTTGGGAGTAGGGAAGGAAAAAATGAAACAGGATGGGATCAGGAGGGAGATAAACCAAGAGACTCTTAATCTCACAAAACAAGTTGAGGGTTGCCGGGGGGAGAGGGGAGGGGGAGGGTGGTTGGGTTATGGACATTGGGGAGGGTATGTGTTATGGTGAATGCTGTGAAGTGTGTAAGCCTGATAATTCACAGACCTGTACCCCTGGGACTAATAATACATTATATGTTAATAAAAAAAATCACTTCCCTATGCAAAACTCTACAATTATTCTCCATTGTTACTTAGAGTAAAAGCCATTGTCCTTAACATGGCCTAAGAGACCCAACCATGATCTAGTCACCGATTACTTCTCGGACCCCATCCTCTATATGTCACCCCCCAACTCCCTGCACCAGCCACACTGGCCTTCTTATGGTTTCTAAAACACTAGGTACACCCCCCCTTAGGGTCTTTGATTTAGTTGGTCCCAATGTCTGGAATCCTCTTCTACCTTAACTGTTTGCTTAACTCCCATATCCCTTCAAGGCTTTAGTCAAACCCCACCATATATGTTACAACTACCTCTCCTCCCCTACTTCTGGCACCTCATTCCTCTTACCTTATTCTATCTTTTGCTTTACCATAAATCCTATCATGTTTTGTCATGTTATTTCTTTATTTATCCTATTGTTTTTTATTATCAGACTTTCCTCCAACTAAACCTTAAGGCAGGAATCATTGTTTTTTTTTTAATTCACTAATATATCTCAAGGGCATACAATAATGCCTGGCACATTGGTAAATATTTGTTGAGTGACCACTCTTCACTGTAGGTTTCTGATTACTAACTTTCATCCACAACAAGCTGACCCAGACATATAACCCAACCTTTTCTTTTAGTTCAGTAAGGGGGAGGAATTCATATACACAAAACACCCATAAAAGTGGCTCAGGACTGAAGGCAGAAATGGAGGGGAGTTGGTTACAGAAATACAAATAATACCCACTTAAACACTGGTTGTGTCTCCCCATTTTTGCAATGTCCTTTGACCTCTCCCAGCAACCTCAACTGGTTGTGGAAATTTTTTATTTTTTTAAAAGATTTTATTTATTTATTTGACAGACAGTATGCATGTGCACAAGCAAGGGAAGAGGCAGAGGGAGAGGGAGAAGCAGACACCCTGCTGAGCGGGGAGCCCAAAGTGGGGCTTGAGCCCAGGACCCCAAGATCATGACCTGAGCCAAGGGCAGACACTTAACCACTGAGCCACCCAGGTGCCCTGGCCTTGGAAAATTTAAAAAGAAGTCCCTGCACTCCTGGGAAAAGACTGACAGTTCTACAGCCATGGTAACAAGGACACATCAGAAATAATTGTAAATCTGTTAAACCACTCAATGGAATACAGTCAGTATAGTCTTAAGGTCATGGTAACAAATAAATACCAATTCCATTTTTAAACATTTTTATCAATGATAACACCCTTTAGGAAACACGCTTCTGAGACCAACCAATGCCAGCTCCAAGCTTTGAAAGTCATATAATGGTGGCGGTGGCAGGCTTTCTCAAGACACTTCTAAGGCTGACGTCAACCCTGAAACAAACCATTCCCCAAAAGTGGATCGATGTCACATGAGCAGTTTGCTTTGCTCACTGAGACTACACCTGGCCAGCAAGACTCTCCCTGATATCAGATAGTGAGTGGTGGTCACATCCTTTGATGTCCTTGATGCCTTTCAGTACTAAGCCTCAGGTCTTTTCCCCTGCTCCTCCCTCTCCTCTGCCCATCCCTCCACCTTTCTCTTCTCTCCCACTTCATAAGCAAGACAGAACTCACTTAGTCTGATGCAGTCCACTTTGACCAGCGTGATGCCTGGGCTTCCATCAATATTCAAGCAGGATCACTTCAAAATAATCTAAGATGCTCTCCCAAATATGGTTCTGCCCTCAAAAATAATTCTGGTGCTAGGGTAAAGTATTCTTGCTTTGTTACACATATCATTTTAGCTAATCTTCATGATTTTCTAAGAGATAATTCTTCTAACTGCTATTTTGAAAGTAAGGAGATGGAGTTCAGGCCGGTGAGTTTAAGCCTAGGGCTATAATGTCATTAAAAGGCAGAACTATGACATAAACCTAGACTTTTTTTAAATTAAAATTTGTGTTTTTTCACTATAATATGCTGCCCACCATAGAAGCCCTATCTCTTCCCTAATGGTAGTCATAATTTATTGCACATACCCTGCTGTTTCTTATTTACTTGCCTCTACTCATGTCCTGGAACACCCTCCTTACTCCTCTAACCTGCTGTCTTTTTCTAATTTTCATGCATCCTTTAAAATTCACCTCAGCATAAGCTTCTTCATGAAGCCATCTCTAACACCCTATGCTGGCTTAGCTATCTCCTAAATGTTTTCCTAATGCTTCTGTCACTGCGTTAGCATACTGCAAGGCAATCATCCTTTATGCATGTATCTCCTCCACAAGCATATAAGCTTCTAGAGAATAGAGACTGTCTTATTGTTTGTATCCCCGTACCAAACACAATGTCCATTGTAGAGTGGATATCTAATGATTGTTGAATAGATTTTGATATGAGCAATTAAAATGTTAATGCAACAAGAATAGTGATGTCATATTTAATCCCTAGCACTAGTATATCTTCGGGATGCTGATGGATTCTGACTCTATAAACAAAATGTCACTCTTGCAGTACCTAGCTCAGGGTTTACTTGGTTCACAGTAGGTACTGAAGAGAAAGGTTGGATAGGGAAGCAAGTTACTAAACCTCATTAAACTTTCCTCATTTGTAAAAACAGTAATAATACTACCCACTTAGAAGGATAATTTCAATAGTACATGAAAAGCCATTAATACAGATTGGAACAGAACAACCATTAAAATCAATGTTAGATGCAAGTGATGATTAACTGAACTCTACATCTGAAACTAACAATGTACTATATGTTGGCTAAATAAATTTAAATTTTTAAAAAATGAAAAAATAAAAAACAAGTTTAAGTTGAATTACGATGTCAAGTACCTGCGGTCCTCTATACATATGGGAAAATACTTTTCCGTAATTCAGATGTAAACGCAATTTTGCATAGCACAAAACCAACCTGTTTCACTTAAATTCATAATATATCGCTTACCTTTCCTCAGAAGATGAAGGAGTTGGACAGTTATCTAGAGATAAGAGGGAATGAAAAAAAAAAGGTCAGAGCACCAATAGGAGAGGCTCAGGTTGAGCAAGTTTTATATTAAAGTATGAAATTTATAACATACCAAATCTCGTGCTTTTCAGGCAACTGTCTTCCTTCTATTTCAAGGGAGATTAATAACAAATATTAGAGGAGTAATCCAAATACCAGAGTTCTATAATTTTGTAAGTTATTCTTATGTTTGATTTTGAAAAATAGGAAAGAAAGAAATCAACCATTTGTTCTTACCTTCTGGGCACTTGAACTACCCTTTTCTGGAAGTGTAGGCTTCTTATTAAAGGATGAACAAATCTTTATGAGTATGATCTCAAAAATAATCCCTAGGAAAATTATGAAAAAGATTGCTATCCAATCATTTTGAGTCCAGGACTCTAAAAGTTCCCACAATGTCCAGAATGTATTATCTTCCAGCCTATTCTGCCCTGCTTTTTTAAAGAAATAAAATTGCTTTGCCATTTTAGTGTAATATATGAGATAGACTGATGGTTCATTCTTAAGGTTACGATTCCGGATGCCCCGAAACACAAAAAGGTGGTATGCCCATTTCATAACCACATGCAATGCTCTGCCAGAAAAAAATTTGGGGTGCTGCTTAGTGTCTTGGTCAAGTGCAGCAGGGCCTGCTCTGGGCCTGAGTAAAGGGAGGTACGTGTCATAGTGGGTATTCGACTGAGCTCAGGTCAACTTACTTTAGCAATAATGGAAGTTCATTGATGAGACATGTATGCTGCTTTAGTAGTTTTTTTCATTTAAAGTTTTAAATCCTTTATTAATTTCACAAAAAGAAAACATAATTCTACAACAATCCCTCAGCACAGTTGTATTATTACTACCCTGGAATTCAAAAAATGTAGAACAAATTTGAATTAGACATAACCACCAGGAATACTGTATTTTATGCCTGTGATAAGGGAAGTATATAGTTTTGCCAGGTTTAGTAAAAACAAAATAAAAAAATGAAACTAAATGCTCCAGTTTGAGTTTCAGATAAATACCAAATAATTTTTTGGTATGTCTCATTGTTACTAGGCAGGACATAGGACATATGATAGTTTTTCTCTTATAGGCCTGCCTGATTTTTTTTTTTTTTTAAAGACTTTATTTACTATTTGAGAGAGAGATCACAAGTAGGCAGAGAGGCAGAGAGTCAGGCAGAGAGAGGAGGAGGCAGGCTTTCTGCTGAGCAGAGAGCCCGATGCAGGGCTCGATCCCAGGACACTGAGATCATGACCTGAGCCGAAGGCAGCGGCTTAATCCACTGAGCCACCCAGGCGCTCCCTGATTTTTTTTTTTTAATAGAATGTCTCATTTTATTCTTTTTGCTAGAGGAGTCTGTTAGCAATGTTCCTTAAGAATCTGCTGTTATGCTGAAAACCAAGGTTAGATTTTGGAATGGTCTCCTGATGAATTCCCTTTTTGCCCTATCTCTGGTGATTCCAAGGAACAGCTACTTCTGAGGCTTCCTCATGTCAGAATTAGCATGGAGCCGAGCCAGGTCTAAGTACTGCTCACTTTCCCTCCAAGTCTAGAGAGTAGGTGTAAAAGTTTACGGAGCAAACACAAGACAGTCTAGACTATTAAAAAAAAAAAAGTGTTAACACTACCTTGGATTTAGAGTACTTTCTCTTTGAATATTAATTCTTTTTGTCTTCGCTCACTCCAGGTGGGTTGAGGAAAGAAGTATATTCTTTTTTTTTTTTTTTAAAGATTTTATTTATTTATTTGACAGAGAGATCACAAGTAGATGGAGAGGCAGGCAGAGAGAGAGAGAGAGAGAGGGAAGCAGGCTCCCTGCTGAGCAGAGAGCCCGATGTGGGACTCGATCCCAGGACCCTGAGATCATGACCTGAGCCGAAGGCAGCGGCTTAACCCACTGAGCCACCCAGGCGCCCAAGAAGTATATTCTTTACAACAGAGTTAATTAACTCTTCAGGTCTCTTCTGTCATATTATATATAACTGAGTGAAAGAAAGATTTATTGAGCTCTTACCTTCCTGGACTATTGGAAATAATGAGCTCAGTGACGCAGCCTAAGCATCGGTTTATAGTCTTCCAGTCTACCAGACCATAGCCTACAGGTATTTACAATCTTTACTTAGGTTTAACTACGATCTTGGGGTTTGTCTTTGTAAAGGATAGCTCTCCAGAATGCAGGGCAGGTCCTCCTTAGTTCTTGAAGAAACTTTGGCAATTCCTCTGGATTTTTCTAGGATAAAGTATACCCTCCTCTCTGACCCCCCAACCCACCTACACAATCAGGGTGATTTTATTCTGCTGCATTTTTCTATAGAATTTAATGCAGCTGGCAAAATACTCGATTCCTCTTGCCGGATAGCAGGCATTCTCTAATTCATTTAATGTTAACTACTGTATTCAATGTTTTAACACATTACAGTTCCTTAGATCTTTCAGAGCTTTATGGCACTGAATTCCTGATTTGTATACCACAGACCAGCTCTGTAAGAACTAGAGTGAAACTTCTGTGTACCACTCCTGCCGATGGGGAAGAAAAGCATAACCTCCTTTAGGGCTTTGTCATGTTTGTTACCTATGCACTTGTCTACTAAAAAAGGGTACAATCACCTAGTTCTCAGCGTAGACACCTCTGTTCTTTATGCCAGAAACCTCTTCTCGTGTCAATCTCAAGTAAGCTGTGCAAAAGTAAGTGCTAAGCTGCATTTATTCTTAAAAATTATGAAGACAATGAAAAATAAATAAAACAGGGACGCCTGAATGGCTCAGTCAGATAAGTGTCTGCTTTCAGCTTGCGTCATGATCCTGGGGTCCTGCGATTGGGTCCTGCATCAGGTTCCTTGCTCAGCAAGGAGACTGCTTCTCCCTCTGCCTGTCGCTCTCCCAAGTGCCTGCTATTTCTCTCTCTCCGACAAATAAATGGATGAAATCTAAGAAAAAAATAAAAAAATATATAAAAATAAAATAATGAACACCAGAGAAACCCCATCATTAACAGTAATATAGACACTGGAAGAGAATACACCAAAAGATTGTTTAGTTTTTAAAGACCAATTATATCTACGAGTGCTACATTCTTTACACTATTTGGACATCGTGAACTAGGCATTTTTTTTATATGTATCGGGAAAAAGTCCCAATAATATGTGTATAAAATAGCAACAAAAAAGCAAGGATTGCTCATAATGGTTAAAAATTCTCCCTCTGAATATCTTAGTTCAACACAACTAATTAAAAGTGCTCTGTGGATACAAAGATTAGTAAAAACCATTCCCTGACATGGAGTATTTAACACGTGATAAGGCACAAATAGGGCAATAATATACTAAGAAGGCAGAGTGTGATTAACAACAAAGAAAGGAAGATACTGTATGTATTCCAAGAAGGGATACTTGGTTGTGGTAATTCAAAAAAAGCTATAAAGAGGAAAAGGATGAGGAAGATCTGGTGACAAAGACTAACAGGAAAGTTTCAGGAAGAGGAGACAGAAACACTTTGTTCCAAAACCTTGGATAGTCCAGGTTAACTGGAGTCACTGTGCTGTACACGTTCAGAGTACGGGGAAATGTGCTATAAAGTTGATAGTGCCTATTGTGGACAGCCTTGAGCTCAAGACTTTGGCCTTAATAGCCACTTTTAGAGATCCATCAACAGCTTTTGATTGAGGGTATCAACTGGTTTGTTGAAGCAAGACCACCACAAGAGAGGAAGATCAGTTAGGTTACTGTAATTATGCAGATGAGAATCCATAAAGGCCTACATTAGAGCGATTACAGTGTAAACAGAAGAGGGGATAAAATCAGACTTTGAGACTGAAAACCCAGTGTTTGACAACTAAAAGGAAGCAAATGGTTTTGGAAGGGGGTAGAAAAGCTAATGGTGAGGGAGAAAGGATTTCAAGGTATCCCCACAGGTAAAGTTTGTCTAGGACAAGATTCTGGACACTACTGATATTTTGGATCCGATACTTCTTTGTCTGGCGGTCCTGTGCATTGTAACTGTTAGCAGCATCCCTTTCCTCCTCCTATCAGATGCTAGTAGCACTGCTACCCCATTGTGCCAACCAAGTTTCCAGAGACTGTCAAATGTCCCTCAGGGGGCAAAATCACTAGTTGGGAACTATTGGTCTAGGTAATGGTTGTGCCATTAATCAGGGGTGCCTCCCAGAAGAGGTGCCAGGACAGCTCTTTGACCATAATCTCAAACTTGAAGGGGCTGCACATTTTCCCTGCAAGATGTGGAAATCTGTGAAAAGCAGCTAGGACCTTTTCACAAATGTTTATTTCAACCTTACCCAGCTCACTCATATCTCTCTAGGAGTTCTATGTTCCCCATCCCTGACTAGGTACACAGGTCTCAAATGACAAGCCCTTTCATCAATCAGGAAGTTTCCTAAAGGCCCCTCAGGGAAAATAATCAACTTTAAATGACCCTCTACATTATCTCTATATTTGATTTAGTATCTTTGGTCATCTATATCATGCCTATACTTTATTTTTTAATTATTACTTTTTTATTTTTCAGCGGAACAGTATTCATTGTTTTTGCACCGCACCCAGTGCTCCATGCAATCCGTGCCCTCTCTAATACCCACCACCTGGTTCCCCCAACCTCCCACCCCCCGCCCCTTCAAAACCCTCAGATGCCTATACTTTAATTTGCAAACTGTACTATAATAACTATATAACCTGGTTAATAATCTTTTAAATCTATTTTTTCATTGTACTTCTGTATTATGGTCTGCTCTATAGTAAGTTTTCCTTTCCACTTTCCCATTAGTTTTACTTCTGATTTACGGTATTATTATTTCCCAATTGATTTATACTAGTTTATACACCATTATTCTATTTGTCAGCTCTGGATGTTTTTAACATATTTTTTGACAACCAGTACTGTTTTAAAGTTCTGAATGCTAATCAATGATTAAATATATACTATTTTTAAAATGTTAGGCCTTGTTTGAGAAATTTAGTTAAAAAGTAACTATTATACACGGAGTGATACAGAAAATTTGATTTCATAGTTTCATTCTATAATGTAAAACAATTTAGACACTGTTATCTAGGCTTCTGTTCTTTATGCACTACTTAGAAAAAATTAACAAATAATTAAAATCCATTGACTCTATCAGAGAAGGAAGAATGAGGGACCTCAAAAATCTGCATGGCTTGGGCCACCCTGAGGTTCTCTGTAGGGCCTAATAATAGAGCAGTAGAGAAGCCAGGAAAAAGAGTTAATATCTTACTATAGAAAACTACCCTCTCCTACAAACATATATATCAGCCCCATCATATTCTGTGTCCTTTGTAGGAAATACAGACACTATGCTTTTAATATGTAACTCAACACCACCAAAGTCCAGTCCAAGTATTAACTGAACTTTCCAGGCCAAAATTAGGTACCCTAACTCCACCTAGATACAGCACAGATGTTAATCCCACTATTTTGGCCTTATTTCATTCTCCCCTTAATCAGAGAGAGAGGTCTAGATATCAAGTTCCTCCATGTTAAGTATTTACCTATCTTCACAAACCTAATCAGGCTTTGCCCGTAACAGGCTTTCAAGAAACATTTCTTCAATGAAGTTACTTCATTCCAAAAACAATGTTCAGAGTCCCCAAATTTGAAAATGTATCTTCCTTCCTATCCCTTGAGATTAAAAGATTAGGTGAATGAATGCATACATTCTAGAAAACAACTAAATTTACCATAATAAACAGTTGTTTTCCTTTTTTAAAGACACTACTCTGCAAAATTAGAGTACTTTCTCAGTTGCATAGCAAATAAGACAAAAGTTCCATTGTAACAAAATTCAAATGTTTAATTTTTTTTCAAAACTTAACTATATTAATGAAAATAAATTATATTTAGACCACTTCAATATTTGTACATCATCTTTATACAACTATAACAGTGCTTTCAAAAGACATTTTATAAAGGACATTAATTTCACAATTAAAATGTGTTTTAAAAATGGGGGAAACATTAAAGAACATTAACTTCATCTGAAATATCTCATAATGCTGAGAGGTATGCTGTTCTTTATCAAATGAACTGTATTTGTATTAAAAATAATGTAGTTTGTAGCTAGATACAATTATCTCTTGTCCATTTCAGTGATTTCCTGGATCCAAAACAAAATCTGTGTATTTATTTCTTTGAAAACATCATTTGTTGATCGTCCTTTCACTGCCATGGAATGATTTGCCTTCTCAATCCAGTGGATTTTATTGGGAGCTTGCATTTTCTGTGCCACTTTCTCCAACAAGTTCTAAAGGAAAAAAAGAAGAGGATGCAAGACTAATGCTCTTTCAGGGTTTAATAAAGATCCTCTCTCTCCCTGCACCACCTCTACTGGCATCCATTCACTAAATATTCATTAATATCTACTCTACAGACAACTTTCAAGGCAATGGACTATGCAAAGAAATGTCCACAGAAGTGGCAGTCCATCCACATCTCTCAAATACAGCAATATCATAGAACAGATCAAGCATCCATTAGACCATCTATAGTAACATGTTTAAGTTACTCTGTCTCGAGTCAATTTTATAACCATCTGAAGAATCCGCTTAAATGTTGAAATGATAAACCAAATGAACAGCCTAGTATAAATCCCCAAATCACAAGATTCAGATATTAATCTTTTTATTCCCAAATAAGAGTCAATCCATTTAGCAACTCTTTCCAGGGAGATGAATTCTGTCAGTATGCTTATATTTTTCAGTTCTCTGAAGTAACAGGTAACTAAGTCACAAAACTAGCATTAGTCCAATCAGCACCTTTTATAGAGATTGAAAGTTGCAGATAATATCTTGTTCCCAAGACACTGTCTTTCATTCACTCTCTCATTTATGCAAACATCAAGTTATAATTCACCTTTTCACACATTTCATCCGCTGAGCCTGACACAAACAATACAGGATCTTTTATACGATAGAGATCTTCATCTCTAAGTTTATGTTGCTGCTTTGGATGGTGCAGTGGGTAAGAAATACAAATGAGACCTCGAACAAAATCATCAGCATCATCTGGCTCAATATGGCATATTACAGAAGCAGCTGCTCTTGAGCCCATTGAACGACCTAAAAATCAATTAAAATTCAGTTTGAAATACAAACATTCATATATAGAAGTGGTGCTAATATGGCAAGTTAAGATTTCATTTACTGTTCATCCATCATATCTCTATCACTTAACTCCAAAAGGTGGCAATTAACAAGTTTTAATATCCACAATGGACATCTATAACTTCATGAAATGCTAAAAATTGATCCCAAGTCAAAAAAGGAGGGGGGGGGGGGGGAAGGCAGTTTTTTTTCTGAAGAATACTTGAGGTAAGGACCAAAGAATCATTTGAGAGACAGTGACTCAGGGATATAAATAAAAGGAACGATCTTTGAGTTCCAAAATGTATGTATGAGGTTTAAATTTGCTTTAAATATATAAAGTGCCTTGATGTTATAAAAGAAAGTGAATTAGCAAAACAAAAAAATCCTTAAATTAGCTTCCTATCACCAATCAATTTTAATTATTGATCACCTATTCCTATATTAATATAAGTAGATTTTTTTTTTAAGATTTTATTTTTATTTATTTGACAGACAGAGATCACAAGTAGGCAGAGAGGCAGGCAGAGAGAGAGAGGGGAAAGCAGGCTCCCCGCTGAGCAGATAGCCCGATGCGGGGCTCGATCCCAGAACCCTGGGACCACGACCCAAGCCGAAGGCAGAGGCTTAACCCACTGAGCCACCCAGGTGCCCCTAATATTAAGTAGATTTAAAAGCAAGTATTGCAACTTACCACCAAGGAAAACACCTGCCAGTTTGTATTCTCCTGAGGTCTTTAGGTAATTCTAGAAAAACCAACCAAAAAATTATCAGTTCTTCTCCTATGAAATACTCCACTGGAAAAACCAATATATATTTCTCATCATTAGTGAAATGTATAAAACTGTTTGCAAAGACAACCATAAAAATCTCAAGGGATTCTTCTTGAAAGAGGTAACCAGTTCTTTGCTCTTCTGATCATGCTGTCACTATCAAATCATAGCTGGGTAAATACAGGCAAATAAATGAGAAAAAAAAATCACTTTGCCTGTCTCAAAAAAAGTATTAAATTATTTTTAAAGAATTACATTAAAAACAAAGCCAGTAAAATCTTCCAACTAATATACAATAGTACTAAAATCTAACTTAAAGCCCTGAAAAACTTAGCAAGTTTGAAATAATCTGGATTTTAAAAATTTCAAATTTGTGTTATCCAGGGATTTTACAGCTTCAAAATGCTGTATTTATACATTCATAATATAGTAGGCAAATATCCAGAACTGTATTCTGAAGTTAAATAATTCCACTAAGAAAATTACATCATAAATAATTTCCTTGGTAGTACCATGAAAGAACATTTATGATGGGAGCACTCATCTCCATGGAAACTGAGAACAAAAAAGAAAAACCTGACTACTATACAGCTGTCATGTACTATTGAGTTTCTAAGAATATTCATTAAAAGCTTTTTAAATAAATCAAACGACTGCCAATAGAATGTCTTAAATGTATTAAGAATTTTAAAACAAAATTCTGTTATAAGTAAATATAAAGAAATTTTCTTACCAAAACTGATTTATATGCCTTAATTCTATGTACAATATTGAGGCCTTTACAGGTAAATCTCAGGCAAAAAAAACCATGAGATGCAAGATGGGATGCCAGTGACATCAAATGAGGAAGGTTCATATCTCCTGACGCTCCATGTGTAAGAATTATTCCATATGTTAAGCTCTTGTTAGGTACCAAACAAACAGCATCTAGTAATTTATTTCCAAAAGGTATTTTTAATTTAACCTGGAATTCAAGAGAATAAAGGGATCAAAAATTACTTCCTTGCCTATTCAGACAACTAAATAACTATGTTTGTTCTGTGAGAACCATGACTCACATGGCCACTAAGTAAAAAGCAATATTAACAATAGCTAGTATTTAAGTATTTATTTATTGTGTGTCAGGTACTATTATAATGCTTTATATGTATTAATTTATTTAACCTTCCTAATAATTCTATGAAGTACTATCATCACCTCCTTTTTACTGATGAGAAAACCGCCACAGCAGGTTAAGTAACTTTGTGCCCAAAGTTATACAGCCACTAGCTAGGATTCAAACTTGGGCAGTTTGCTCCAAAAGTCCTTCCTTTTAACCACTAACGCTATACTGTCTCTCACTGTACAAGCTGAAAATAAGAAAATTACTCTGGAGCCACATGACTTAAAAAAAAAAAAAAAAAAAAAAGGAACCCTGAAGATGCAGAACATACGAAAATATGTATTACCTCTGTATGACTCATTTTCACTGTTGAATAACAAACTTAAAGTGCATTACATCTGAGAAGCAAAGGACATCTCCCTGAAAAGAAGATTCTGTTGTGAAAGGTGGGTTGGCAGACATGGATATGACATATAGAACTATGAATGAACACATTCAGTAGCTGAAATAAACACAATTAGAACTACTTCTCTGAGAACTGGTGCCTTTACAGGTGCATTATTTCATTAATTATTTTCAAGCTTCCTAAAACCACAGGTACTCAGAATTGGGTTATAGGGCCAGGTGTGGGGATGGCAGATGTTACATAAGAAAAGCCAATATGATACCTTGACATGGAAACCTTAAGAAAATTCATATCAGAGTAAAATGCTGTATCTTGGCATATATTATGCATATCTTTTTTCCTAAGCATCTTTATTCTCAACCAACTATCTTCAACTTAATTTCACAGTATCTTTCTATTAACCCATTTCTTTCATCATTATCTTTCCAACATTATCTCTCCAACTCCTCTCACCCCACAACAGAAGTATATATCCACATTCTCTGTTAGGTGCCTGTGCAGAGCCTCCCAGTAGACAGAGTGTACATACATTTCTACCCTATTGATTTGGGACTTGACTCTGTGACATTGCTTTAAGTAATGGAATATATGTAAAAGTTTTGATGTTGTCACTTCTGAGCAGAAAACACGGCAAATTTCAAGAAGCCTCCCTTGAAGTTCCACCCTCAGCCATCAGAAAAGCATGTTCCAGGTATTTTTGCTTTTTTAGCCTGGGTCCCAGATCGAAGATACATGCTGCAGATACGAACCCAAAACTAAAGTCTGGAGTCCAGCCTAATCCAGCCAAGATCTGAGCCACTGAAGAACCAAGAGCATGAAATGTAAGCCACTGAGATCTTGGGATTGTTATGCAGCATTCCTTCCTGTTTTGAGAAATCTCTTATTGTTCAGGATCTTACCAACATCAAGATCTCCATTATTCATCTATTTTTACCTGTTAACATTTACTTATTCATTCACTGGGTAACAATAAGAGGGTTCAAAGTTCAAAGATGCCAAAAATAGACAGTGAAAAGCCTCCCTCACTCCATTTTTGACTCATTACCCAGATCCCTTCTCCAAAGTCAGCGAGTATTACCTGCTTCTTACATGTTCTTCCAGATATTTTATACATAGAGACACACAAACCCCTCCTTTTTAAAAAATAAACTCATGTTTTTCTGACTCCCCTACCACTTAAAATACATTTTGTGCTTACTTTTGAGTTTCTTTCATTGTATTTTACGGCTGCAGAATATTCCAAGGAAGGGTCCTACATAATTTATTTCACCAACCATTATCTATTAATGAACACTGAGATTATTTCCAATATTTTGCTAAAATATTGCAACGAATGGCATGTACTTACATTATTTTCTTATGTGTAGACAAACCCATATAATAAATTCATGGGTGAGGAATTGCTGTATCAAATGATGTATTCATTTGAAATTCTATTTTTTAAGGAATACATTTAATTTTTGAATAGGCAATATATTTGCATATGGTACAAAATTTTAAAAAAACAAAAATGTAAATAGGTAAGTCTCCTCACATCCTTCTCCCCCAGCCGCCTAGTTCCTTTCCCTTCCCAGAAGCAACCACTGTGACCAACTTATCGTCCTTCCATATATGTGTATGTGTGTGCAGAAAAATTCTTATTTGAACATAAGGGGAATTAATCTAGCTACAACAATTCTGAGATTTGAGTGGGAGAAGGATAAAGTACCTCAGCCTTCAGTGTCCCTGCTTTCATAAATGTAGCCCCATAATTAAGTGTGCCTGGGGTCCCCTGGTTCAAAGATCCTGTTCTATGTTGTCAAGAGAACAGCCTCCTGCCTTCTAATGGGAGAAAGGCGGTCACCCAAAAGTGTGAAATGGGGAAGGAGATGTAGATACCTGATTGCCTGTGGGACAGACTGCACCTAAGTTAGCTTTACTTAAGCCCTCCAGCTCCACCCCCAACACCGTTCCCTTCATTGCCAGTTCCCAAGGTGACCGGTGCTGCCCGTGACTGTGTGGTTCGTAGGGACTTGTTCAACAGTACTTCTTGCTGCAGGTTTAGAATTAAGCTAAGCTTTGCGGAGAACATCTGCTTTCCAGGCCCCAATATTTTACTGCTGCTGTTTCCTTTCCCGTTCTCTCCATCACCTGGATTCACGTCTCTTAAAAATCCTCTTTACTGTAAGTTGGGTGAGACTTCCGGAGGGAGTAATATCAGATACGCGTATTCAACCCACTATCTTAGCCCAGAATGCTCTACTACTCCTCAGAAACTTGGGTTTGCGTGGGGGGGGGGGGGGGGGTTGTGTATTGGGAGGGGTGTTTCCAGAAAAAACTCTACTCCCAGGTTTCCCGAGGAACAGTCTGTTCTTCGTGACTGGCGCACGTGTTCCGGTCCTCACTATTACTCACAGCAGGACCGCACCGCAACCCCCGGTCTCGACCCAGAGTCTGGCTCTGCAAACCGGGAGCCGCGGAGACACCGCGCCGAGGGGTCGGTAGTCCCTTCCTTTGGCAGTGTTCCCACATCGCGAGCCATCAAGAGGGACCCGCACGACGACTCCTCGAGCCCAGCGTGCACTGAGCGATCGCAGCTCACGCTGCAGGACCGACATGCCACAACCACCGTAACTTCCACCAGAAACCGGCGTGGGCACCGCCGGTCGGACCCACAGCCGCACGCTGCAAGTCGTGGGCAAACAAAAGCGCTAAGAGTTCAAGTCTTCCGGGGGCTGAGAACCCGGCCGGGTCCGCGACAGACACCGAGCGGTCGCAGGGCAGAAATTCGGAGCGGAGTGCCCCAGAGTTCGAGATTCGAAGGCACCGGAGGCTCCCAACGTTCGCTCAACTGGCGCGCGTGCGCGGGGCTGGGTGGCCGTCCCCAGGGCTCCGCGCGACCCCTCACGGCTCCCCGCAGTTCGCCTCTCCCCGCCCGCCGCGTCCCCTCACTCCCGCCTCCCCATCCGCCAGGCGAGCGAAATCCCGGCGGCCGGGCCCGCGGGCACCGAGCTTACACCGACCGCCTCACGGAGGCGACCAATACCCCCCGAGGGGCGACGGCCGCGAGCTCGAAATGTGTCAGATGGGGCCCCCAGGCGCGCCAGCACCCTCCCCTGGATGCCGCCCTCACCTGGCGGCGGCATCCACCACCGCTGCCGCTCTTACCCGGGAAGGGAAGGTGGCCGAGAGCGCGTAAGCGTCCTCACTCCCCTCGCGGAACAAACTACCGCGCTCGAAGGGGCCGCCTCGCCTCACCCGCCAACCCGTGCCGCCTCGGCGCACGCGCGCGCAGGCCCCGCCCCCTGGCGCGCGGGCCAGCGCGCGGGGCACGCTGGGAGCGGGAGTTTTCCTGTTATTTCCTTGGGGAACGGGGCGGAAGGTACTCACCAGCAGCGGGGTGGCTCCTGAGCAAACTGCGGCCGCTGCCTCACCCTCGGCTCACTCAAGCTGGACCCTTCCCCGTCCCAGCAGCTTCGTTCCAGCAGTTGCGCAGGTCCATTAATGTGAGGTCATCTCTGATTACTCTTTTTTTCACACTCACAGTCTGTCCATCTTACAGCTTGCAAATACAAACAAATCCAGCCGCCTCTCCCGCTTCTACCAGACTGGTTGGAGAGCCCCCATTCAGCGCTGCCTGAAGTGTTGAAATAAGTCTCCTAAATGCTCTCTTGTTCCCGCCTTTGCCTCCACTGTTGGCTACTTGATCAGCACAGCAACCAGCTGGACCTGGCTGAACTGTAAACGCTTCCTGTCGAAGCCTTCCGGAGGCTCCCCACCTCTCCTAACCAAAGCCAAAGCCCTTACAAAGACCACCAAGGCTTTATACTGTTTATTCAAGTTTTTATTTACATTCTAGTAATACTAGTTTCAGGAGTAGAATTAAGTAATTCGACATTTGTGCACAAAGACCAGTAATCATCTCAAGTGCCCTCCTGAATGCCCAGGACTCATTGAACCGGCCACCCCCCCCCCCCGCCCCAGCAATCTTCAGCTCTCTAGTTAAGGTTCTGTTTTATTATTTGTTTTTATTATTTGCTTCCCTCTTTTTCTGTCCCTACATTTGTCTGTTTTGTTTCTTAAATTCCACATATGATTTCACTCATATCTCTGACTGAATTATTTCCCTTAGCGTAATACACTCTAGCTCAATCCATGTCACCGCAGTTGATAAGAGTTTATTCTTTTGTATGGCTGAGGAATATTCCATTGTATATATACACCACATCTTCTTTTCTTTTAAGATTTTATTTATTTGACAGAGATCACAAATAGGCAGAGAGGTAGGCAGGGAGGAAGAAGAAGGCTCCTTGCTGAGCAGAGAGCCGGATGCAGGGCTCCACCCCAGGACCCTGGGATCATGACCTGAGCCAAAGGCAGAGGCTTTAACCCACTGAGCCACCCAGGCGCCCCAGTACACCACATCTTCTTTATCCATTCATCAGTAGATGGACATTTGGGATCTTTCTATAATCTGGCTATTGTTGATAATGCTGCTGTAAACATTGGGGTGCATGTATCCCTTCGAATCAGTATTTTTGTATCCTTTGGATAAATACCTAGGAGTGCAATTGCTGGATTAGGGTAGTGCTATTTGAACTTTTTGAAGAAGTTCCAGGCATTGGCTGCACCAGCCTTCATTCCCACCAATACTGTAAGAGGGTTCCCCTTTCCCTGCATCCTCATGGGAAACATCTGTTGTTTCCTGAGTTGTTAATTTTAGCCATTCTAACAGGTGTGAGGTGAATCTCATTTTAGTTTTGTATTTCCCTGATGAATGATGATGGTGAGCATCTCTTTAATGTGTTTGTTAGCCGTCGGGATGCCTTCTTTGGAAAAATGTCTATTCCTGTCTCTAACCATTTCTTGACTGTATTACTTGTTTTTTGGGTGTTGACTTTATTAAGTTATTTATAGATCTTGGATATTAACCCTTTATCAGATATGTCATTTGCAAATATCTTCTCCCATCTTAAAGATTACCTTTTAGTTTTGTTAATTGTTTCCTTCACCGTGCAGAAGATTTATCTTGATGAAGTCCCAGTAGTTCATTTTTCCTTTTGTTTCCCTTGCTTCCAAAGACCTAATAAGAAACTGCTATAGCCGATGTCAAAGAGGTTGCTGTCTGTATTCTCCTCTAGGATTGCGATGGTTTCCATTTCACATTTAGGTCATTCATCCATTTTGAATTTATTTTTGTGTGTCTTGTAAGAAAATGGTCCAGTTTCATTCTTCTGAATGTTGCTGTCCTCTTTCCCCAACACCATTTGTTGAAGGGACTGCCCTTTTTTCCTTTGGTATTCTTTCTTGCTTTGTCAAAGATTAGTTGACCATATAGTTATGGGTCCATTTCTGGGTTTTCTGTTCCTGTTCCATTGATCTATCTTTCTGTTTTTGTGCCAGTACAATACTGTCTTGATCGCTACAGCTTTGTGATATACCTAGAAGTTCAGGGATTGCGATGACCTCAGCTTTGCTTTTCTTTTTCAAGATTGCTTTGGCTATTTGGGGTCTTTGGTGGTTCCATTAAAATTTTAGGATTCCAGCTCTGTGAAAAATGCTGGTGGCGTTTTGATAGGCATCACATTAAATGTGTAGATTGCTTTGAGTAGTATAGACATTTTAATAATATTTGTTCTTCTGATCCATGAACATGGGCTGTCTTTTCATTTCTATATGTCAACTTTAATTTCTTTCATAAGCGTTCTATAGTTTTCAGAGTACAGATCTTTTAGCTCTTTGGTAGGGTTTATTCCTAGGTATCTTATGCATTTTGGTGCAGTTGTAAATGAGATCGGATTTCTCTTTCTGCTATTTCATTATTGGTATGTAGAAATGCAACAGATTTTTGTATGTTGATTTTATATCCTGCAACTTTACTGAATTTGTATATCGGTTCTAGCAATTTTTTTGATGGAGCCTTTCAGGTTATCCACATAGTGTATCATGTCATCTGCAAATAGTGACAGTTTACTTCTTCCTTGTTGATTTAGATGCCTTTTATTTCTTTCTGTTGTCTGAGTGCTGAGGCTAAGAGTTCTAGTACTGTCTTAAATAACAGTGGTGAGATGGACATCTCTGTCTTGTTCCTGACTGTGGAGGAACAGTTCTCAGCTTTTCCCCATTTAGGATGATATTAGCTGTGGGTTTTTCATATATGACCTTTATGATGTTGAGTTACGTTCCCTTTATCCCTACTTTGTTGAGGGTTTTTGCCAAGAATGGATGCTGTACTTTGTCAAATTTTTTTTCTACATCTATTGAGATCATATGGTTCATATCCTTTCTTTTATTAATGTGGTGTATAAGTTGATAGATTTACAAATATTGAGCCACCTTGGAGCCCAGAAATAAATCTCACTTGACTGTGGTGAATAATTCTTTTAATGTACTATTAGATTCAATTTGCTAGTATTTTGCTGAGAATTTTTACATCCATGTTCATCAGGGATATTGACCTATAATTCTCTTTTTTTAATGGAGTCTGTCTGGTTTTGGAATCAAAGTGATGCTGGCCTCATAGAATGAGTTTGGAATTTTTCCTTCCATTTCTATTTTTTGGAATAATTTGAGAAGAAGAGATATTAACTTTTCTTTAAATATTTGGTAGAATTCCTCCGAGAAGCCATCTGGCCTTGGATTTTTATTTGTTGGGTGACTTTTTATTACTGATTCAATTACTTTGCTGGTTATGAATCTGTTCAAGTTTTCTATGTCTTCGTGTTTCAATTTTGGTAGTTCATGTGTTTCTAGGAATTTATCCATTTCTTCCAGATTGCCCACTTTGTTGGCATATAATTTTTCATAGTATTCTCTTTTAATTGTTTGTCTTTATATGGTGTTGGTTGTGATCTCTCCTTTTTCATTCATTATTTTATTTTTTAGTCCTTTATCTTTCCTTTTTGATAAAGCTGGCTAGTTTTATTAATTCTTTCAAAGAACCAGCTTCTGGTTTCATTCATCTGTTCTGGATTTGTTATTTCTTTATCATTTATTTCTGCTCTAATATTTATTATTTGCCTTCTTTTCCTGGCTTTAGGCTTTATTTGTTGTTCTTTTTCTAGCTCCTTTAGGTGTAAGGTTAGGTTGCATATTTGAGATTTTTCAAATATTTGAGGTAGACCTGTTTTGCTATATACTTCCTTCTTGTGATTGCTTTTACCGCATTCCAAAGGTTTTGTGTTTTCATTTTCATTTTATTCCATGTATTTTTAAAATTTCTTCTTTAACTTCCTGGTTGATCCATTCATTCTTTACTAGGATGGTCTTTAACCTCCGTGTATTTGTGGTCTTTCCAATTTTTTTTTCTTGTGGTTGACTTCAAGTTTCATAGCACTGTAGTCAGAAAGTATGCATGGTATGATCTCAATCTTTTTGTAATTGTTGAGGCCTGATTTGTTACCTAGAATGTAATCTGTTCTAGAGAATATCCCACGCAGATTTGAAAAGAATATGTATTCTGCTGCTTTAGGATGAAATGTTCTGAATTTATCTGTTAAGTCCATCTGGTCCAGTGAGTCATTCCGAGCCATTGTTTCCTTGTTGATTTTCTGCTTAGATGATCTATCCATTGATGTAAGCAGGGTATTAAAGTATCCTACTATTATATTATATCAATGAGTTCCTTCACGTTTATTATTAATAGTTTTATATATTTAGGTGCTCCTAACTTGGGAGCATAAATATTTACAATTGTTAGATCTTCTTGTTGGACAGACCCTTTTATTATAATATAGTACTCTTCTTCATCTCCTGTTATAGTTTTTGGTTTAAAATCTAATTTTTCTGGGGGCACCTGCATGGTCCAATTGGTTAAGCATCTGCCTTCTGCTCAGGTCGTGATCCTGGGGTCCTGGGATTGAACCCTGCTTTAAGGTCCTTGCTCAGCAGGAAACCTGCTTCTCCCTCTGCCTTCCTCTCCCTCCCCCTCTGCTGTCTCTCTGGCAAATAAATAAATAAAATCTTTTTTTAAATAAAATAAATAAAAATCTAGTTTGTTTGGTGTAAAGTATTGCTACTCCAGCTTTCTTTTGACATCCATTTGCATGAAAGATGGTTCTCCATCCCCTCACTTTCAATCTGCAGGTGCCTTTAGGTCTAAAATGAGTCTCTTGTAGGCAGTGTTCAGATGGGTCTTATTTTTTTATCCATTCTGATGCCCTTTGCCTTTTAATTGGGCATTTTAGTCCATTTACATTCAGGGTCATTACGGATAGATAGGAGTTTAGTGCCATTTTATTGTTTTGTTGTTTCTGGAGATTTTCTGTTTTTTTTTCTTGTCGTTGTCACTTTGGGTTGTTCTTTCCCACTCAGTATTTCCCTTTAATATTTCTTGAAGGGCTGGTTTAGTGGTCGAGAACTCCTTTAATTTTGTTTGTCTGGGAAACTCTTTCTCTCACCTTCTGTTCTGAATGCTAGCCTTGCTAGCCAAGAGTATTCTTGGCTGTATATTTTTCGGTTCAGCATGTTGAATGTATCATACCATTGGCTTCTTGCCTGTCAAGTTTCTGTGGAAAGATCTGCTGCTAACCTTATTTGTCCTCCCTTGTAGGTTAGGGACTTCTTTTGTCTTGGTTCTTTTAGGAGTTTTTCTTTATAGTTTGTAAATTTGACTATGCTATGTCTTGGCGTGGGCCGGCTTTTGTTGATTTTGAAGGGAATTTTCTGTGCCTCCTGGATTTGGATGTCTGTTTCCTTATAGACATCTTTCTGCTATAATTTCCTCAAATAAACCTTCTGCCCCCTTTTCCCTCTCTTCTTCTGGGTCTCCTATGATACAAATGTCATTATTCTTTAAGAAGTCACCAAGTTCCCTAAGTCTTCATTTGTGAATATTTTTCTTTCCCTCTTCTTTTCAGCTTCATTATTTTCTAGAATTTTATCTTCATTTTTTAAAATTTTATTTATTTATATGACAGAGAGAGACAGAGCGAGAGCAAGCACACAAACAGGGGGAGTGGGAAAGGGAGAAGCAGGCTTCCTGCTGAGCAGGGAGCCTGATGCGGGACTTGATCCCAGGACCCTGGGATCATGACCTGAGCCAAAGCAGATGCGTAATGAATGAGCCACCCAGGTGCCCCCAGAATTTTATCTTCTATATCACTTATTCATTCCTCTATTTCTTCCCTCCTTGTGGTCATTACATTCAGTTACTTTCAAATCTTGTTTATTGCAGTTTTCATTTTGGCGTGATGAGATTTTAGGTCCTTTATCTCTGCATAAGGGACTCCCAGTATCTTCTCTGTTTTTCTCAAGCCCAGACAGTATTCTTACGATCGTTGCTTTAACTTCTGGATCAGGCATATTACTTTTACCTGTTTCGATTGGATCCCTTCCTGTAACTTTTTCTTTTTCTTTCCTTTGGGATGAATTCCTCCATCTTGGCATTTTTGTCTAGGTCTGTCGTCTTCTCTGTGTTAGGAAAGCCTGTTATGTTTCCTGCTACTGAGAGTGATGGCTTTCTAAAGAAGACGTCGTATGCTGTCCAGGGCCTGGCGCTTTAGGAAGTGTCTCTGGGGTGTGCTGTATGCACGCTGCTGCTGTGTTTTGGCTGCTATTTGCCTCCGGTCAGTCTTTGGCAGAGTCTGTCCTCGCCTGCAGTGGGGAGTGTTAGGACCTTGGCCAGACTGTGACAGGTTTTAACTAGGTGTGCCCTGGTCTGTTTGTGGAAAGAGACCTGATGCTATTTCTACTGGAGCTGAAGCTTTGCAGAACTCTATGGTCAGTAGACCCGGGGCGGGGTGGGGGTGGGGGTTGTGCTGGTTTTCTGGGGGAGGGGCCGCTACACTAGTTCTCAGGCCCAGTTGCCAGAGAAAAGCAGCATCTGCAGAATGCGGCGGGGTGGGGCTTGTGTAAGCAGTTTCGGCTGCCAGAGTTGGCACCAGGCTGCTTCCTGAAGTTAGTTTACACTGGGGGCGGGGGAGATAAATGGCGCTCGCCCTCTTCCTCGTCCCCAGAGAGGGGAGTTCGTACTTACCAGTGTCCCAGAAGCACTCCCAGAAGAGTGAACAGTCCCCACCTCGTGTGACCCGGGTGTTCCTCAGAAACCTGCCTCACCCTGTCTGTGTCCAGGCCACCTGCCCACCCAGCAGGGCAGTGCACCTGTTTTCCATCCCTGGCAGGCTGGCTGAGTTTTACAACTCCAAACTTTAGGAACCAGTGCAGCACAGACCCACACAGACCCTCTGGGGGAGGTTCTTCCGCACTGGGCCAGTACCAGTTTGTCTCAGAAGGGCAGTTGCACCAAAGCTCAAGGATGTGGATTCTGGAGTAAAGTGCAGGAAAGAGCCCTGTCTGGGTTAGCAGCTGTCAGCAGATGTCTCTGTGCATTTGCTGAGGGGCAGGGGTGGGTAATGGCACCTTCCAGCTCTTTTGTCTGAGATGCAATGGCACCTGTCCCAGATGCATTTCAAGAAGGGGGACCCATCTCTCCCAGGGCATCCCAGGAGACCCTGAGATTGGTACAGTCTGCTCCCAGGCTACCTGCCCTCCTTCTCCACAGGAGCACAGCAGCTCCCTCAGGGCTGCCATTCCAAAAACTCCAGTTTTTGAGCCCTGCTGGTTATAAAAACTCACAAAACTCAACCCCTCTCATTTTCCCAGGCAGTGGCTTTGGGGAAATGTTTTCCTTATTCAATTCCCTGTGTGTTTTCTCTTCTCAATCTCTCTCTCTCTCTCTCTCTCTCTCTCTCACCTCCCTCCATGACAGGGCCCCCTCCCCCTGTGATCTCTTTCTCCCCCAAATCATGTCTCTGAACCTCCAACATTCCATAATGTGGCCTCTTCTCTCTCTCTAGTTTGCAGTTTGTCCTGTCGGTCCTCAGATCAATTTCCTGGGTATTCAGAATGATTTGATATTCATCTAGCTGGGTTCCAGGGAAGAGGCAAGCCTGAAGTTCTCCTCCTACTCAGCCATCTTAGCTCCGTGGTTTTATATTGTCAAACAACAAAAACTCAAGTGACCAATTTAACAGATTGAAAGGAAGAAAAAATTCTCTATCTTTTGAGATCTTCCAGGTAGACTAAGAATTACATTTACATGAGACAGATTAACAGGAGAAAAAAAAAAAACAGCAAAGTTTTATTACATATGCACAGAGGCCCAGTTATGAAATTGAGATCTAAAGAAATGATCTAGACAGGTAGTTTTTATACTTTTTAGGCTGAGACAATAAATCTGTGAAGAGTTGACAGAATGAAGAAAACTCCGGGGGCTTCAATCCGTAAGGAATTCTAAACAGAATTTGGGTTGTGGAAGCAAATTAGTAAAAGAGTAACAAAGACTGTTTATACAGCTTTTTCAGCTCTAAATTCTCCATCTCTGGTGATAAGGATAACTCTTTACCTACTAGTACAGAGAGAGTACCTTTCGCAGGGGAGATTCATTTCCTGCTTTCAGGGGGACAAAAGAGGGTCGGAGTGTCCTTGCATGGGCTGTCACATAAATAACTTTTATTTAAAATAATCAATATCCAAAGTGGCACATTTTAAGGCAGACTGCCCTTGACCCCTTCAAGATCAAATTGGCTTTACTGAATGATTCACGAATTGGGCAGCATCTAGCAAAGAAAAGGGAGCTCCGTCAAGCTGAGGAAGAAGAAAGGTTTTCTAAAGGCAGGGGGAGGGGTGTTGGGGGAAAGGAAATCATTAGCAAGTAATGCATTGTTTTAGGCAAGGTCCTCCTTGAAGGGAAACGGAAGGGGTCTCTCTGTAAATGTCCGAGTGCTGTAGTGCTAACCAGGAAATTCCATGTTGACTGGTTAAAGGTTACATTGGCGGTGGGGAGGGAAACGGCAGTTAAGTTAGTATTAAGTCTTGGTATCCTAAAGTGGGGTCTTATTATAAGTGACTCCATTTGGGGCCTGTGGTTTTCTTTTTAACAATATGATCAGTCCGGTCACCTCTTACCTTTCTGTTTCCTACTGGTCATCTTCCCTGGCTCCTTCAGCTCTAGGCACCCAGGCCTCTTTACGATCCTCAAACTCGAACCCACCAGACATGGTCCCAGTACAGGAATTTTGCCCTGGCTCTTCCTCCTCTCGTGGCTAACCCTGCATCTCCTTGGGGTCTCCACTCATGTGACATTTTCTCAGTGTGGCCTTCCCTAATCCTATCCTTCTATCCTGGTTCCCTAATATATTGTGAATATATTGTGAATATCCTTCTACCTCTTCCTATCCTCCTATCCTGGTCCCCTAATATATTGTGAATGCATCTGTCGCCTCACTGAACTGAAAGCAGGGCATTTTGTCGTCGTCATTTTACCTTGAGTCTCCTGTGTGTAGAATCATTCCTGGCAAATCGGTATCTCTTTGAATGAATAAATCTACCCCAAGCCCAGTGCAGGGGGTAACTGCCCTCTTTCCTGTCACTCATTTGTGGGTGTGTGTGTGCACGTGTGTGTGCACATGTGTGTGGCTCTATGTAGTTTTATCACATACTATATTCCGCTAACCAGTGCTGTGATCAAGATACAGGCTGATACAGGGATATCCAAGTATCCCTCACGCTACTCTTTATAGCCACGTCCTCTCTCCATATCTTCCAAGGTATGCTTTTTAAGAAAAATGTAAGACTAGGCAAAGGTAGGTGAGGGGGAGGGGTGCAAGAGCCTCTGGCCCCCCAGGGTCCCAAAGAGATCAGGTTCAGCTGCTCCAACTGACAAAATCCAAAGGCAGAGAGCTAAGTGCTGGTGACACAAGAAAATTTATTTCAGTGAACCCAGCACCCAGAAGACAGAGCATCTCAAAGACCATCTCCAAAGTGCCCAAATACTTCCAGGTTTATATAAGGAAAATGTGGGGCAAAGGTTAGTGGGTACATGCAGGTGGGCCTTGAGGGTCAGGTTGGTCATTGTGGAGAAGTCAGTCATAGGGCGTCCTGTAGGCTCAGGAAGGTTCTTATTGCCTGAGGGGTAGTTTTGGTTCCATTCAGAGGATGCTTTGCCCCAGGGTCTTTTTCCTAAGTTAAGAGAAAACTGGAAAGAAGAACTTCATTAGGTTTGCATTCCACATGGAGGCAGGGAAAGTCCTCTTACAGAAATAGCTTCATGATGTATTATGGTTTTCTTTTTTGTTTTTCTTTCTTTTTTTTTTTTTTTTTTTTGGTGTTATCAATGGCAGGACTATTTTACTATGAACACTTGATGGGTAGGATAAATCTGGGCACATGCCAGACTTCCTTCTCCCTTCTCACACCATGAGGAGCATTACAACTGCAGGCATATCTTCCCATGATCCTTGAGGTATTGTTGAGTGAAAAAAAATTGCAGGAAAGTGAAAAGGTTGCAGAAAATGTCTTTTGGAGAGGAAAAAATTGTATACATTTATATGAGCATATGAGGCTTTCAATTCAATTTCTCATACCCTAACTCAAATGTTCAAACTTAAGTCTGGTTCTCTAAACCAGACTTTGAAGGGCACTGACCCATGAGACTTGCCAAGGTTACCATCCATCAACAGGTCACACCTTCTACACTCAACAATCAAAGTCACTCTCCCTGAATTCCTTATTGGAATCTCAACTCTCCTCATTTATGCTTAAACAAAAGATTTATAAGACAAGAAGAGATATATTATGAATGCTGTCCTGTCAGCACCTACATTTCTCTTATTTTTACAATGAGACACGGTGTTCAGAAGAGGAATTCTTGCTATGCTGTCGTGTCATTTGAGGCCCAGGGAACACACACAGGCCATCAGGGCCAGTGTCATTGTGATAGATTGAAATGGCAAACTTCTCAGGATGAGGGGAGAAAAGACTCGTGCCACGAGAAGCACATGTCCCGGAAACGTCTAGAGTTTTTGGTAAAAACTCCTAAGGCTTTATTTATCAGACTCATAGTAGACTCATAAAGTGAAGGAAATAATAATTCTTTAGCCATTTCGGCTGCTAAAGTTTATACTACTAGCATAATATCGAGATAGTCTCTTTGCTGATTAAAAATATTATGTTTTATGTTTTGTCACTAATCTTTCTGGAATTGATCTTTGGATGTAGTGTGTGCTAGGGATCGAATTGCTTTTCTTCCATTTATGGGAACCTGTGATATGTGATTTATAATAAGAAATATATGTATTTGATCTTTATCCCCATTTCTGGCATTCAGCTCCTAAAACCCTTGGAATTTTCTAAAAGAATGATCAATGTGTCTTTTGTAACGGCAAAGAGGTGACTTTTGTAGAGTAGCTAGGGGGTGGGGGCTGGTTGCCAAGAGAACCAATTAGGTGATCAGTGGGTTGGAACTTTTAGGTCCACCCCCCCAATCTCCCTTGGAGGGAAGAGGGGTTTGACATTGAGTCAATCACTAATAGCCAATGATCTGATCAATCATGTCTCTGTAATAAAACCTCCACAAAACCCCATAAGGATGGGGTCAGAGAGTTTCCAGGCTGGTGAGCCAGAACCATGTGCCGCTGGGCCCAAGAACATAAACTCCTTTGTCAGGGATTTCATCCTCTGTATGTCTTTATCTGGCTGTTGATTCATATCCTTTGGTATCTTCTGTAACAAACTAGTAATCTAGTGAGTAAACTGGTTTCCTGATTTTTGTGAACAATTGAAACCAAAGAAGGGGTCATGGTAACCTATGATTTATAGCTCATTGATCAGAAGAACAGGTAACAACCTGGATATGAGACTGCGGTGGGAAGTGGAGGGCAGTCTTGTGGGATGGAGCTTTTAACCTGTGGAACCTGATGCCATTTCTAAGCAAATAGTATAAGAATGGAGTTGAATTGTAGGACACCCAGCTGGTGTCTGAGACTTGCTTGGTAGTGTGGGGAACCCTCTCCATGTTGGAATGCGGACCAGAATCATTAAACCCGAGTGTCCCAGCTCCTTGCACTGCAATGTACAACCTTTCTCCAGCTCCTGCAGTTTTGACTATAGATTGAATTTCCATGTACACAAGGGTCTGCATCTGTTTATGCAGCACTATTCTGTTACTGTTCTGTATTTTGTATCCCTGCATCGATATCACATAGTCTTAAATACTACAGCATTATAAAAAGTCTGGCTGCATAGTGGGGAAAGTTCTTACAATTCATCCTTCCTCAAGAGTGTTTAATTCTGGGTGGCTCGGATGGTTGGGCATCTGTCTTCAGCTCAGGTTATGATCCCAGGGGTCTGGGATCCAGCCCCACATCGAGTTCCCTGTTCAGTGCGGAGCCTCCTTCTTCCTCTCCCTCTGCCATTTCCTCCGCTTGTGCTCTCTGGCTTTCTCTATCTCTCTGTCAAGTAAATAGTTTAAGAAAATATTTTTTAAAAAATATTTTTTAAAAAAAGAGTTTTTAATTTTTCTGCACATTACAAGCCTGTACATTTTTAAAGAAAAAGTTTGCAAAGTTCCACATAAAAAGGGGCAGGGTATTTTTTGGTTGGGGTTACATTGACTCTATATGTCATGTGGGGGAGAAATAAATATTGATTTTGCCAATCCAGGAACATGTAATATTTTTAAAAAGATTTTATTTATTTATTTGACAGACAGAGATCACAAGTAGGCAGAGAGGCAGGCAGAGAGAGAAAGAGAGGAAGAAGCAGGCTTCTCACTGAGCAAAGAGCCCGATGTGGGGCTCGATTCCAGGACCCTGGGATCATGACCTGAGCCAAAGGCAGACGCTTTAACCCACTGAGCCACTCAGGCACCCCTGAACATGTAATATTTTTTAACTTAGTTTTTTTTTTTTTTTTTAAGTTTTCATAATCCCTATAAAGGTCTTATCCATTTTTGTTAGAATCAGTTCCTCAAATATATACTTTGTAGTTTTCAAAGCTATTCTAAGTGCTATCTTAAACATTTTTATTTCATTTTCTTTTACTAACTGGTATGTTGAAATGCAACTGACCTTTATATGTTGGTTTTGTATTTAGCAAATGCAGAATTCTCTTGTTAATTCCAATAATTTATCTGTAGATTTATTTGGGTTTTCTGCCAAGTAAAATTGCAGATGTATATACTCTATAACCCAGAATTTTATTCCTGAGCAAATGGAACCAGGAAACATGCATAGGAATGCTCATAGTAGCTTTCACTGGAATTGCCAAAAATGGGAACACACTAATGTCCCTCTACAATAGAATGGATAAAAGAGTGATCCTATTCACACAGTGAAATCATGTGTACATGTATAAATGAGTGCACTGCCACTATATGCATCAACAGCAAGTAACAACAAAAATACGTTCAGTATGATCCCACTTATGTCAATGTAAAAATATACAAGATTCAATTACATCGCTTAGGGAAGTATATGTAGGTGGTAGAACTGTAAATAAGTGCAAAGAAAAGATGATAACAACCATCACAGTAGTGGTTACATTGGAGCAGGTGAGGAGATAATGGGGTGAGAGACAGAGGTACTTTTTTTTTTTTTTTAAGATTTTATTTATTTATTTGACAGAGATCACAAGTAGGCAGAGAGGCAGGCAGAGAGAGAGGGGAAGCAGGCTCCCCGCTGAGCAGAGAGCCCGATGTGGGGCTTGATCCCAGGACCCTGGGATCATGACCTGAGCCAAAGGCAGAGGCTTAACCCCCTGAGCCACCCAGGCGCCCCTGACAGAGGTACTTCTAAGGAACCAGCAGCATTCCATTTTTGAACCCGAGTGGTAATATCAAAGCAAAATCAGAGCTAGACAGTAAAGTAGTAAAAAAAAAAAAAAAATACACGCACACAGACATACATACATACATATGACTCAGGACTATTGCAAATGGGGGAAAGAGATCCCAGAATTAAACCAGTTCAATTCCAAATACAGCATGGGCAAATGGGAATTTACAGCCAAGGAGCAGGGTGGAGGTCATTGGACAGAAAATCACTAAGGAGTCATCAGGGATGACTGGAGGGATTCTGGCAAATCTGACCCAATAGGTTCTTGCTGAGAACACATCAGCATGATCAGTCACTGCGGAATGGTGGAGGACCAGGAACCCAGTTAGATAACAAGAGTGATGGGATATGGAGGATGGGGATTCTTTCTAAACTGACTTAGCAGAGTGCTTGTCCAAACCAGATTTTACAAGGAAGTGTAAACCCTTGTAGGGTTCAGGAACTTGACTGGAGCTTGGTCAAGCTGAATCTTTGTAATTACATGGGTGTTTTCTAATTATTTTCAAGATGCAGATATGTTTTATATTCTTCTGTGTATAGGATACATCCCACAATTTAAAAAATTTGCAATAGATTACTTAACCAGCAGATAAATGGAAGGGAAACTCTTGGGTAAAGGAATCTCTAGGTCATTATATTATGGTTTCAGTCTTAGGTTTTCTAACTCCTTTTTCATTCTCTTAATCACATTTCAAAGTGATTTTCAATATCCACACATTCGATATTGAGACTTTCTAGTTGCAGGCATCCTAGTAGATTACATGGGAGATCATGATCTCTGTGGTCAAGTTGCTTCAAATCTGGTGAGGATGAGATCGCTACCACACCGTGGGGTAACAACAGCGATACAAGTTTGCAGGCGGGGAGATTCAAAAGAGGGATTCTTGAGATGCGCACTGGAGGGTACTCAAGCCAGAAGAGAGTCCTGGCATTCCAGAGCAAGAGGAAGCATAACCAAGTAAGTTTAGAAGCAAGACCCCAACAGAACGATAAGGGGCTGGTGTTGCTGGATCTCAGGGTACATGTTAGCAGGTGGTGAGAAACTGGATTAGAGAAGCAGGTAGAGGCCGGTTATGAAAGGTCTTGTAAGGTCTAGGAGTTAGAGTTATGTTTGGCCATGAGGCTGAATATCCAAAATCACAGTGGCATGAAGACCGCAGTTCACTGCTGTGTCATATAGACCACGTGTGCGGGTAAGTGGTAGCTGTTGTGATGTTCCACACCGAGGCCAGGGTCCAGGCCCCCTGTGGGTCTGCTCCATGGTCCAAACACAGCAAATAATCAGCACAACACAGGCCTTTAAAATAAAAGTGGTTTTATTACAAAATTTTAAGACCGTGCTTTAAAGGATCGTCCTGGGAATACTGCATCATAAGAAGAAACATATGTTTATAATCCAGGCAATCACACAGTGGATTTTATACTGTCCATGGAATTAATATTTAAAAAACATTCTTCTTTTCAGTTAAGAAGAGTCTTCAGAGCACCATTATGTGAAGGGAAGGTATTTTGCATATCAGAGTTCATCTTTGGTCTGCAATCAAGAAGCAACATATTTAGTGCCATCAAGAAGTTGTAGATGAGTTAAGAAAACTTACGTTAGTCTATTAATTATATTCCCCTAAAGATGGGAAGAGGAAAAAAGGCAAGTTGGTGCTAGAGGCTTGTGGGACCTAGGACCACGCTTGGAATCACCCCTGAGGAAAGTCACACTGTGATATATGGGACTACTGATGGACAACACGAATATCTAAGCATCGGCATTCCCGTAAAGGGCCCCGTGCTGTGAATCAGGTCAGTGAAGGGCTAGGGCAGACAAGGAGGAAGCTAGCAGAGCCCCTCAGTGCACCAGTCAGGGGAAGATATGATTCGGCATTCCTCAAAATCACTTAGACAAAGAGGAAAAGCGGGGAAAAAAAAAGGGGGTGGGTGGGTGAGGGGACTGGAGAAAGGAACTGCCCAGTTTCATCAGGAGCCAACAAGTGTTATGATACCAAATCACAAATCTCATGAGGAGGTAGGTTTCAATTCTGGCGATTTTTTAAAAAAGATTTTTATTTTTCAGTTATCTACACCCAATGTGGGGCTTGAACTTAAGACCTGAGATCAAGAGTTGCATGCTTTATTGACTGAGCCAGTCAGGCGCTCCGATTCTGGCAATTTTTGTTTGCTTGATGGCTTTAATTCATTTTATGAACTTTCAGCACTGATGGGTTAATACTGGTGAAGTACCACTTCTCTAAGGGTTAGTTACTTAGTGGCAAGTCAGTACTCCCAATAAACAAAATAAAAACAAAATAACCAAAACTGATTTGTAGCATCTGCTATTGTCATGTGACTCTCCCAATAGGCAGATTCCAACTACTGGAACTTAACCAGTGTGTAAAATTCCTGAATGTGTCAGTCAGTGAGCTTGTATCAACTGCTTCCATCACACCACTTTATATGGAGACAGTGGTCACTTCATTCCTTTTGAACCTCTTTGTGAGACAGGCATAGTAATTGCCAAATCTGCCTTCTCATCTTTAGTCACAATACCAGTTTTGAGTTTGTCCATTTAGAGACATGAGGATATTGTTTAGAATAACATCAAGCCTGTATATTATCTAGGTATATGTATATATATAATATATAACACATAGATATGTGTGTGTAATATATATTGTAATTTTATACAATATATGTTCATTCAAACAAAAAACAAGTATAATGCCATATCATGTCTTTACGTACAACCAGACACACAGTCTGATGATGGAGACTGGTTTTTGGTCCTAACTTTGGTATAATGCAGCTAGAGGACTCTGAGCTAAATTCTTCTTCAGGCTCACTTTTTTAACCATAAAATGAAGGCATTTACTGGGTGACCCCTAAGGTCCTTAAAGTCCTTTTTAGCCTTATAAGTCTATGTGAATCTGCCTTTTATAAATGAAATCAGTATGTGCTGCTATCAAGCAGTATGAGACTGCTTCTTAAATGAATAATCTGATAATCATGGTCATATGTTTTTTTAATCTCTAAACCCAGGTAATGAACTTTGCCAAACCTATTTCATGTGATGCACGTGAAAATACTTTTCAAACTGTAAGCATCTATTCAAATGCTACGTGATCTGAATTCTCAGATCATGTAGTCAAGTCAAGTTTCCTCCACTTTGCCAGGCTGGAGGGGGTGGCGGGGGTTCCTGTGTCTTCTCTCTTCTCTGCATGTCAGCTGCCTCTCTTCGGCCTGGTTGTCCATGGCCTCTGCCCGGTGGACTGAACTGTACGGAGGCCCCCAGAGGAGCTCAAATACTTGTTGTCTGACTGAATATCTAAAGGAACGAATGAGGACTTACTCTTACTTTGACAGGTCTTACTTGGACATTGGCCAGTTCCGGTTACCTTTTTCCTATGGCACGTGCAAGGAAAGAGGTCCTCCTCGGCCTGTGGTTCTACCCTCTTCATGCCCTCTCGGATCTGGGGCTCCCTCACCTGTAGGCCGGCATATCCCTGTGTAAGCGACAATTCAAAAGTGTTCTTAAAGTACATTCTTACTTTGCAAGTTACATACTTATAACTTAAAGTACATTCACCAAATTCGACGCACTGGAATTTGCTAGAATATGCTCCTTTTAACTCATATGTGACAAGTTCTGATAAGCGAAATTCTTCACATTCCCCTTAAAAACCCCAACACCAGAGCTTCTGAGAGGTGGCTGTCCTTTGGACACTGGCTGCCTCTTGCTAATGGACCTCTTCTGATTCTATCCTTTATTTCTATGAATTGTAGGGTTTGGGTTTTTCCACCGTCTGTCTTGAAGTGAAAATAATTGTGCACACGATCTCCCGTAGACTGGGAATTTTAGGATAGAGCATATTCCCACCATGGCCTGCACAGCCTCTACCTTCGTTTATAATGCACTTGCCCTGTGTGAGGCTCTGGGCTGGTGATGATGCTCTAGTAAATCCAGTCAGAGTGAACGAACACAAGCCCGTGCATCTATGAGAATTCAGAGAGTAAATCCCCAGATCCTTCAGTTTACACATTTCACCATCTCCATCACCATCTCCATCCCTTCACTGTTCCCTGGGGAGGTGAAAAAGGGGGGGAGGGGCCAGTGCAGACCAGAAATAGACCAACTTTGTTCTGTAGCAGAGTCTAAGAATTTGGTGCTCAATAGTGGCAATTCTGGGATTAAAACAAAAATTTTAATTTACATCTAGTAGTGTTATTAGCAAATTACTTGTTTACTACTGTGTTTTTTTTTAAAAGAAGCCTTTTAAATGATCAGATATACTCTGATTATTCCTAAGTGCTTAGGTCCAGGAATACACTTTCCAAAAAACGCCATGGCTCATAGGGGGTTAGCACTGTAGGTCGGAAGATACTGGGCACCGTTTAGACAAGGAACCAGTAAGGCAGCAGCAAGAGAGTACACAGAGAAGATACAGATCTGCGTACAGCAACTTTGCAGGACCAGAGGCCAATTTCCTAACCACACAGCCCAGAGTGGGAACATAAACGCTTTTCCCACGTTGTAGCATTCTCCTCTAGCTAATCTTTGGTTTGTCAGTGTTTTCATTACTATTTGATGTTGATCCCTGGTTTTGCCCACATAAGTATATATACATATCTCTCCTTATATTAATATACTTTAAGAAATTAATAAGTGAAATATTAATTTGCTGCTAACATGTCCGATTACAAATTGTATGTCTATTCTCTTAGAAAGTACTGACCTGGAATAGTTTAAAATAATAACAGAATATGTCATCTCCCATGAGATTATTTCTTGCAAACTCCTGTCCTGCTTTTGCTATCTTCTTTGCCTATGGGAACAATGACAACAAGAGCCTTTAATGAAACACATTTTTTTTCCTCATGCAGACATATGCAAACTGATGTTCAGAATCCATGTATAGTGGGACAAAGGCAGGAGGAATATCTTTGAGGGTAATCTTATGTGTTAAAGGAACATTTAAGAGGGTATGCCTAGATTAAAGGAGGTTTTTTTTAAGACTTGAAAGTTTGAGGAATCATACTAGACCTTCTAGAATTAAGCCTCTCTGGCAGAGAGGGCATATATTAAATGGAATGACAATGACCTTGTAAAGTAAATGCAAGACAAAGTTTAACGCACTGCTTTAACACTTCTCAGCAATTCGTTTGAAGTGTACTTCATGCAATCCTGCCTTTTAATCTACAGCCGTTAGTTTTTCTTCCTGCTGGACTGGCCATTCTTAATTTTCATATTGCTAGCAGAGATGAGGCAGTGCTTGGGGCTCTGACCAACCTGCCCAAAAGAGAGAGTGTCCTTGAGGCCAACATTGCAGCTTTTCGTTTTAAGTGCAGAGTGGACAGTGAACCCAAGCCCAGACGTCTGTGCTCACCCGGAGGGGGCTGATGTGCGCCATGGGGAGGCGGCGTCCCATTTACAGGTAAGGGTCCATATCTGAGCACCCTGAATGCTTTTCAGGGACAAGACATTTAAAATGAACCCTTGCTATGCATGTAGAAGAGACTGACCTTACCTCTTCATCATGATCTTTGGCCCACTGGAGCTTCTCTAGAAGATCACTCAGGTTGCTTTTGACCGGAATGTAATGTTTCCAGGGTTGCAGCTCGTTGTAGAAGTGCTCGTAGTAGATGGAGTCCTGCTTTAGCACAACACTGTCACCGACCAGGAGATATGGCAGGCGATAGGCGGCGACAGTGCCATCGACGTTTATTTGATACTTATGCTGCAGGACAGCGGTAAAATAAAAGCCGTCATTAGATCGCCTTTCTCCACTCGTGATTCTCCTCCTCTCTCCAACTTGAAGCCTCATCATTGTCAGGCGCAAACTGGCCAGAATCTGCCCTCCTTCCCTGCCATGGAGTAAATGCTATCACAGGACACCTGACCTGGAGCTAAAGGCTTATTTCAGTGTTCTCCTAAATTTCCCAAAGGGGCCACGAGTCTAACGTTAAAGCAGACAATAAAATAGTAAGACTGTTGTCCTAGGAAAGACAAATTGATTGTGATTTTGTAATCCCTCTACTGCTTTACTGATCACCTGTACGCACCTGAGGACGGCAGCCTAGGCCATATTAACCACCCCTTTTACACACCAGATGGCTACACGCAAGTCTTGAGGAAATGAACAAGCTCTGGGGCGAGAGCCTCTATGAATACAAATATTCACAGAACTGTTGGTAATCACTTAGTCTTTAGTTGTAGCAAATGCAACAGGTGGGAATAAAGAACATTCTCTGAAGGGGGATGGCTAATGACAGCTCCCTCGGGTTCTAAGACCAGCTCTTTCAAAAGTCTTTGTCATATGCAGATGGAGGAAACACTGACAGTTCAATTTACGGCATTGTGTAGGTCCACCTGCTGGCATGTAACCCATCAGAAGAAAACGTGGCTATCTACAGCACAGATAGAGCTTGCTAATCACTTGCCTTCCCACATACAGAGGACAGGTGACTACCTTTTGTCCACCGTTCATTCCATGACATGGGTCTTTAGAAAACGCTTAGTGGTTTGGAGAAAAGGGCAGTGTTCCACTGCCTAGCAGACAGAGTTAGAAAAAGGATCCCTGGGGCGCCTGGGTGGCTCAGTGGGTTAAAGCCTCTGCCTTCGGCTCGGGTCATGATCCCAGGGTCCTGGGTCCTGGATCAAGCCCTGAATCGGGCTCTCTGCTCAGTGGGGGGCCTGCTTCCTCCTCTGTCTCTGCCTGCCTCTCTGCCTACTTGTCTGTCAAATAAATAAATAAATAAATAAACTCTTAAAAAAAAAAAAAAAAAAAAAAAGAGAAAAAGAAAAAGGATCCCTCCTCAGGAAACATGAGTAATCCACATTTTAGATACAGAAAGCCCTCCCTAATCCCCAGAACTCCTAGGCAATAATTTGGATGGGTTTCAAGACATTTACCTATCAGAAAGTCTGAGAAGAGACACCTGGTTTATATCTTCTTTAGACTGCTGTGATGTTTTGGGAGAAGTATTTGTAAAATCACATACATGTATTTAATAATAAAGGATTTGCAGCTGAAATGTGCTTACCTTGAGGGTCAGTTGGGAAAAAAAATTCTAGCTCTACCCAGGCCCCAAGCTCCCTTGCTGCAAGTCTGGTCAAGTCTGGGTGCTCTGTATAACCCACATTGCCAAAGCGGTCCCTGGGGCCTCACTCCTTGACGTTCACTAAATTTTGTGCTCACCTCTCTCACCCCCTATCGTTTATAGGCCTCAGTTTTCCTCCCCCAAATAAGGACATCTGGAAAAACAAAAAGGACTGGACACAATTGATGTCATACCTTGAAGAAATCGAAAAATGAAATGTGTTTCACTATAGGACCATACAGGCTTTCATCATGTTTAAAGAAGAAGAAGTTGGTGAAGGCAGCGTCTATGAGTTCTGGGTGTTTCCTACTGAGCTTAACCAGTTCGAGCCTCTCTTTGCGGCTGTCGCGCCCTCTCCACACAGCCGTGGAGTTCTTGCTTTCCCAGGGCGGACCAGTGTTAGCTTGCACAGACATCATGTCCAGACTTACTCTGGAAGACAGAAAGTGCAACAGATTTTCCTCCCAGACCATCACAGCACAAAGGTGGCTGAGAAAGAACTCAGCAAGGAAAGAAAACCAAGGCTCTGGGTCACCTTAGACCCGTCTCTCACCGGCCCATGGTTTCTAGAACAGAGTCCGTCAAGTCGTAGGTCGGCATCACGATATCCTTGGAATCTGTGGAGCCACACCAGGAAAAGATGGGATGAATGTGTGAGCTGGATTTCTTCTTTTCCAAAGGCCAGTCTCCCAAATTCACAAAAAACTCCACATCTGGCATCTTCACCTGGAAAAAGAAAGAGCTTATCTACATTAGCTGTAGTGGATAATCCCTTCTGTGGGTCAGTGTGTGGGGAAGACAGCCTCGTGCATGTAGTCTTTCCACCCCTGCTTGGCCACGTAAGAATGGGTCTCAGGTCTGGAACACTTCCTTGCCAAGAGACAGAGCCTCGCAGTCTGGGCTGGGCTCACCTCCTTGGGAGCGAATGTACTTCTTGTTCTTTTTTTTTTTTTTTTTAAGATTTTATTTATTTATTTGAAAGACAGAGAGCACAAGTAGGCAGAGAGAGGAGGAAGCAGGCTCCCTGCTGAGCAGAGAGCCTGATGCAGGACGTGATCCCAGGACCCTGGGATCATGACCTGAGCCGAAGGCAGAGGCTTTAACCCACTGAGCCACCCAGGTGCCCCTGTACTTCTTGTTCTGCTTAAGCACAGCTGTCCATGGCCCTCAGGTTGCCCAGCCTGCTGTATCTCAGACCCCACAGAAGGGTCCCGGGGCAGGGCTGGGGGAGCTGATCTGCAGGCCCAGGGGCACCGCCACACAGCAAGGATCCTGTTCCCTATCCTCTGCTGTAAGTACTACAGCCCTTGAGGCGTGTATGTGTGCTGTCTATTCTCAGCAACCTCGAACCCCACACGGGTTTCTTCCTTGGTTTGCATTTACCTACCTTTTCACTTTGGCCGGATTCACGTAATACCCTCCCTTGAAGCACCGCTGACCACCCAGTGAGCGGTGAAACACAAGAAAAATGAGAACTTGTACTAAATGAAAGACCAACTTTACAAGCTTCAGGTGATGATAATTACCCCAATTTGAATAGTGGGTAATTTTTCAGAATACTCTCATATATATATGCATACTAGATACCCTTTCTGTGGACATGCAAATTGACCAATAGACTGGCTTCCAAAAGAGATGAAATGACAAAGAAAATCTCGGTTCTAAAGCTGCCAAGAGACTGGAGGATGATCAGAGACAGAAAGGGAATTACTGGAAAACAGTTACAGCTCAAAGCACTGGGACTCTAACCCTAGTTCCTGGTTAATGAGCCAGATGTGCCCAATTAAAATATATACTCCCCCCACCCAGATCATGGAGGGACCAGAATCTCAACTCTGGAAGCCCAACACCAAAGCCAGCTCCAGGGATTTCCCAGCTAGACCACCTCCACTGACAAGTGGCACAGTGTGTTCGAAGAACCTGTTCTTCTTTTTTTTTTTTTTTAAATCAAGCCATAGGTAAATGTTTGGGGCTTTGGTCAGTCTGAGGAGCATCTCGAGAAACTGGAGTCCTGAAGAATAGTCTTATTTTTCCACGGACTGACACAGATGAGCAAGGAAAACCTGCCGGCATCCCGAAGTCTTCGCCGAAGGAGGCAGAATACAGATGCTTAGTAGCTGCCTATATTCAAAATAAACTCAGTCTAAGTGCTCTCAACCTGAGAAGGTACTGATTTTCCATGAGTAATTCAGTCAAGATATAGACACAGATTATCCAATAAATTGTTATTAAGCAACCAGTAACAGTATGAGTATAGTTTTCCCAATCAGCCCGTTTACTATCACTGAGAGGTACCGCACTAGAACCCTGAGAAAATCACTTTATACCAAGGAATAGGATTCAGCATACAGTAAGCCTTCTCTGGGCTCCAAGTGGATTTAGTACTGAAACAATTTTATTTGAAGACATTTTCCCTTATAAGGTATTGCTGTGGATTGAATTCTGTCCCCCCCCCCAAAGATAAGCTGAAATCCAAAACCCCAGTATCTCAGAATGTCCTTATTTGGAACTAGGGTTGCTGCAGATATAATTAGTGAAGTTGAGGTCATACTGGAGGGGGGCGGGCCCCAATCCAATATGACTAGTGTCCTTGCCAGAAGGGAAGAAAGAGACACACGGGGGGAAGCCGTGTGATGAGGGGCAGAGGCTGGAGTGAGGAGGCTGCAAGTCAAGGAGCCCCAAGGGTGGCCAGCAGGTGGTGAGAAGCAGGGACAGGAAGGAAGGGTCCTGCCCTACAGGTCTCAGGGTGGTGTGGGAGGGGGCGTGGCCCTGCTGACACCTTGCTCTCAGACTTGTAGCCTTCAGAGCTATGAAAGAACAAACATTTCTGCTGTTTTTTTTCACAGTACTCTGTGACAGTAACCCTAGAAAATTCATACAGATAGTCTATGTGACATAAAGCTCCAGAATAGTATTATAATAAGGTTCCAGAATAGAACACCACTGATGCTATTATTTTTTAAAAATTATATGGAAAAGCCTGGGCTGAAATTGTCTATTATACCTAAGAGAAAAGAAATACTTACTTTTCGAGTCAAAGAAAGTAGTATGGCATCCATGAAAATTCGGAAACCTACATGTTCACCGTGAGTCTTGATATAAACCTAAAAGGGAATCGAACACGTATTAAGTTAATGGTTTATTTTCCATCACCCTTATTTCCATTTTGTTTATTATTTTAATCTAAAAGTACTGGCAGGTTTCATTGAGATAAAGCTTATCACAATGATCCTCAGAATGATTTTTTTCTAAAGATTTTATTTTTAAGTAATCCCTACACCCAACGTGGGGTTTGAACCCATAACCCCGAGATCAAGAGTTGCACGCTCCACCAACTCAGCCAGCCAGGCATTCCACGGAATGGTTTTTAATAAAACACTGTAGCTACTTAGAGCTATAGGGTCAGAACAAACAAACAAGCAAATCAATAAGGCAAACAAGCAAACCTTAATCACAAATCGTACCTTGTTATCCTTCAGGGTATAATGACATAAGCTTTGTCTTTGTCCAAATCTTTTTGGGATTTCTTCTGCAATCTTTTCTGGATCAACAGCAGGGAAATATGCCAGATCTCTCTGAATCTGAGTAATGGTTTGTGGGCAGTTCATCTCCTGTAACCAGGCCGCGCTATCTTCCAAAGGACAGTCACAGTTTTCATGGTAAACTGGCCCTAATGACACAAAAGTAACAAAATATCACAGTAACAATTTCACTCAGCACTCAGAACACCTAAGACATACCCATCGTGTGGCTTCATAAATACTGCTGTTTTAAATATTTTAAAGATTTTTATTTATTTATTTGACAGAGAGATCATAAGCAGGCAGAGAGGCAGGCAGAGAGAGAGAGGAAGGGAAGCAGGCTCCCCGCTGAGCAGAGAGCCCGATGCGGGGCTCGATCCCAGGACCCTGAGATCATGACCTGAGCTGAAGGCAGAGGCTTAACCCACTGAGCCACCCAGGCGCCCCAATACTGCTGTTTTAAAATTATGTTACAAGTTACCTTTTAAAATATACGGAGATTTGGCAACATGTTGACCTTGGAATTTAACTTCTACCTTCAGATTTTTGTAGCTTGCATACATTCTGTATCTTACTATGAAGGACCCATCCTTCCGGTCTAAAACCTGGACTCCAACCCTAGTGAATTGCTCTTCTGGTGCCGAGATTTTAATTTGGAACACCTTTTCACCCGGAGAAGATGTGAACCTGTCAGGGAAGAACAGCGAGATACAGAGATGATTTCAAGGCACAAATGCACAAAGATTGTGCTCTCCAGTCTGTGAGCCTTAGTGTTTTCCTCCATACTCTCCCCCTAACACGTTTGCTCCTTCTCTCATATGCTTACAGTACCAGAATGAATGTGATGGATCAGAGATTTAAAAAAAGGGGAGGATGACAAATGTCCACACATAAACGTTTCAATAGAAAATTGCAAGGGGGAAAAAAAAAGAAAATTGCAAGGGAATATGTAAACACTACATATTTATATAAACCTAGAACCCACTTATGCATTCTATACATACAAATATTCTTATCAATCTACTATTTATTTCATGCAACTGGAAATTTGCCTCTAAAGATAATGACTTTTTGAAAAATCTCTCTCAAAAAGAGCAGTGTAACAAATCATGCTCAGCACAATCATTGAGCATGATTGTGTATCAATCTACATGCTCAATTGTGTAGACTGATACACAATCTACAGGCAAAAGCCAGTAGATTGTGTATCATTTAAGTGACACTGTATAAAAGGTGGTTTTTTTTAAGTGAGTGCTTTTGCTATGAAGATTTTGAAGATGGTATTTAATTCCCCCAATTGTTATAACCAAGTGACAAAATTGATAACTTCCCCCCCTCTGCTTTGGAAAACTTCCTGGAAGTTTTTCTTTTTTTTCTTTTTTTTTTTAAATTTCTTTTCAGCATAACGTATTCATTGTTTTTGCACCACACCCAGTGCTCCATGCAATCCGTGCCCTCTCTACCTAGAAGTTTTTCTTAAAATACCCAAGATTTTTTTCCCCCCTACCAAATAGACACGGTCAGCATCCACCAATAAAAAAAGACAATCATTTCAGGAGTATGTGAATTCTAAAACTAAGCTTTCAGTTATTTTAATTGCTGGAATTCAGTGGAATGAAATAATGTTCGTTACAAACACGCAGGAGATTCACACTTTGATACTTTCCCTCTCAACTGTAAAGTTTCAAATAGTGCTTCATTTTTCTTTCTGCGTTTCAAATTATGCTTATCTGCAGATGTCTCCCTGAAAACAGAGGGTAGCCCCAGAGAAAGATGAACCAACTAAGTTTTGAACAACTGGGTTTACATTCCAACAGCTTATGCAAAAGTAGGTGGAAATAGTACTTCCAGCAAAGGGCAGGGGCTTTGTCTCTCCAGTCCTGTGTGAGTTCCCATCAGAACAGCCAGGAGAAGAGCTAATCTGCAATTACTTCTAAAGCTACAGAGAAAAACTGATTAGGACGGGGAAAGGCTGTTACAACCACATGTGGATAGCATCCAAATATCCTGGAATTTAAACTGCTGTGGAAAAAAGAGTTCTTGGGCAGCTAAAACTTAAAAGGAGAAACAGTACATTTTAACTGCATTCCAGAAGAGTTAGGGAGCTGTTTCTCGACTTACTTATTTCCTGATATATCCACCGCCTGAATGTAGAAATAGCGTGCAGGAAGGACGACAGCAGCCTTTAGCCCGGGTCCCCATACTTCGCTCTTCTCCGGACTGAGTCGCCTCTCTCCGCCGGTCTCGGCAAGTGCTGGCACTGTCCCCAGAAAGAAGCAGTAAAGCAGCAAAATGCTAAACATTTACAAGACCGACTCTCAAAATGACCCACGGATAAATGAAGTCTAAGAAGTGGTCGGAACCAGCCGCGCCAGGGGCGGGGGAGGAGGGGCACGTTGGCTGATCACCGCAGCAAACACGACTCCAGAAGATGTCCCTTGCTGTGCAGGGCAGGCGCGCGGGGCTCCACTTTTCCCTAGGAAAATCACAGGCGGAGCCGGGGCTTGTCCGGCTGATGGATGCCAGTCGCTTTGCTCAAACGAGCAGGAACCACGCTACTCCTCCTTCTCTGGACAAAGATAAACTTCTGTTGCTCCTGCAACTGGAGCATCATTGGGGGCGAATCCGTCTCAGGTTCCAGCCCAAGGTGCAGGGCGAGGGGATTGGCCTGCGTGTCGGCCGGGCTGAGTAAGGCCTTCTCCAAGTGGCTGGCTCAGGGGCGCCCGTGCTCAGAGGCTTCCTGGGACATGTAGTTCGCGACAGGACCAGCGGAAATCCTGCCAGGTTTCACCACCTCTCACTCGTTTATTTACTTTGCGGTCACCGCTTTCAGGGACCAGTTATATACTAGATGCCCAATAGAGTGGCATGCGGGGACACAGCTAAGATTTTTAAAAAAATTGTCACCATATCCTCCGCACGTGCAGAGGGCAGGTATAAAACGATGAGAGGAAGGTGTTGTCAATGATATCTGACAACCGGTCACCGGGCACAGCCGTCCAGGGCGCTATCCCCGCGCGCACCAATGGGACGAGAGACGCCAGCCCCAGGGTAACCAGAGGCGCGTCGCGGGCCGCGCGCGGGAAGCTGTGATCCGGGACCGGTGCCCGCTCTGAGGCGGCCTCAGCGACTCGACCCCGCCGCACAGGCCAGAGGTATCCGAGGCTGTGGGCTGGGCAGAGGTGGCGGCCCGCCGCTGTGCGCCCAGCGCGGGGGGCCCTCCACCTGGCGCCCGCGCGCCGCGGCCCGGGCCTGCCACGCCCGCCCGCTCTGGACGCCGCATGGGCTGCCTGGGGGGCGAGGGGCCACGGCCTCCGGGAGCCCCGAGGCCGTCCGAGTGGAGGCCGCTGCATCCGTGCCCGTCCTCCTCCCGGGAAAAAGTCGGGTGAAGAACTGGGCCGCAAAATGGGGGAAGTGTTAGGGAAATAGGGGTCGGGTGTTCTGGGGAACAAAGCCTGTCTTGGAGATGCCCGCGTGGATGCCGGTGGCTCCTGCCCGGCGCTAGTCTCCAAGCCACGCAAGGCAGGGCCTGGACCGTAACGGGCGGCGACCGTCCCTTCTTCCCCGTATGCCCGCTCTGCGGCCAGGGGGTCACCAGGAGGGGTCACGGTCAGCTCCGGAATCGGACCCAGAGCCTCCTGCTCTTCCTCCCTCTTCCCTCTCGGGACCCTTGCCAGCTGCTCCGAAAACCCAGACCCGCCGCTTGGCTCCGCCGGCCAAAGCGCCCTGGGTGGAGGCCCAGGCGGGGCTTTTCTGTTTTCTTTCTTTTTTCTTTTTTCCTTTTTTTTTTTTTTTTTTTTTGCAATTGTCTTGAGTATTGATATCAACTGGTGCATTCAAAGTTCGAATCGGCTGCTCCCTCTCGGCGCGGGGGCCGTAACTGTCCGTGTCCCACCAGCCCTGAAGCCTCGGGCGCCGGGAGCCTCCCCCGGCCGGGGCTGGTTGGGGGCGGTCACTCCAGCCGCCTCCGCCTGCTCCCTCTAGCGGCGAACTCCGGCTTCCGGCCGGCGGGGGAGGCGAGCGGAGGGGTGCGGGGGAGGCGAGCGGAGGGGTCCGGAGGCCGCGCTGCGGGGGCGGAGACGGGGGACGCCCAGCTCCGGGGAGCGCTCGTGGGCCAGGGAGGCGGCGGGAGCGGTGCAGGCAGAGAGCGCGGCCTCGCTCCAGCTGTCGGCCGGCGCCGCCTCCGCACACATCGGCTGGGCGCGGCGGGGACGAGCCCGCGAGACTGTCGCCTCGGTCCCGGCGGCTTCCGAGCCCGGCGGCGCGACGAGCTTCGCCGAGTAGGGGCGGGGAGCTCCGCCTGCCCGGAGCCTGGGTTAGAAGCTGCCGCGGCGCGCGGGAGGACCCGGTATCCTTCGCAGGCCGGCGGCCTCAGCCGGGGGAGGGGCTCTGGTCCGACCCGACGAGGGGCCCGGAGCGCGTGGGGCTGACACCGGGGAGAAGGACCGAGACCTGACCCGCTGGGGATTAGCGGATCTGGCCCAGCCCTGGGGCGCGTATTTCACCATCAGTAAGTCACTTTCAGGCTCCTGCGTCTCCGTGGCCTTCCGTGCAGAATAGATAGAGATCGTAATAGTTGTCCTATGGGGGAGGCTTCGCAGGAGACGCTTAAGATTTTCGTTCCCTAAGCAAACTTGATATTTAAACACATGGCTTGAAAATACAAAGAGAAAAGAAGGTAGCCTAGGCGATGAATATTGACCTTAAAAATGGAACGTTTATTTTACAGAACAATTCCTTCTAGTGACTTCTAAAAATCGTTACTCTAGTGGTGCATTTTATAAAATTTCGTTCACTCACAGTTAAACTGCGAGTTGCTTGCCCCGTGATCGGAAGAATACATTAAATTCAGCCTTAGGTCCTGCAATCAATCATTACTTGTAATATTTTAATAGAGCATCGGCTCTCTGGAAACTCAGATCTCACAGATGAGAACCAGGGAGGGGAAAAAGAGGCCTCTTGGCTAATAGTCCCCGGCTTCTGATTCCTGAGGCCTCTCCTAGTAAATCCTGGAATCTAAGTCCTAATCCAGAGCTTAAAATAATGCCCGGAATGATGTAGGCGCTTAAAGGTAATTATTTGTTGAGGAGACTTTCACAAATGATCATCACTAAGGATAACCCTGGCAAACCTTGTGAAAAACGTCCGGAGAATGGAAAGTTGGAAAGAGCCAGGGGGAGGAGGGATGAGGAGAAGCTAAAGGAAAGGACCACGGGCCAGACAAGCGGCTGGCTTTTTTCTAAGAGCAGAAGGTTTTAGGGTGGGGATGGAATTGGGAATGGTTGACAAAATTAGGAACAAAAGGAGCTACGAGAGAGGACAAAATGGTGGGAGCTGCAGGCTATTTGGTGGAGGGACAACCTGATGGCCTTTAACTCGGTATTTCCTGAAGCTTAATTACAACATAATACAGTAATTGCTGTCTCTAGTGATTCTGTTCTCAGTAATAACGTGTGCTCAGTTCACTTGTAGGAAAGCCTGGGGACATGATAACTAGCACCCTTAGCCTCAAGCTGTCATTGACAGGAGGAGAACAGACATGGATCTGGCAGAGAATAAGGAAAGAAAATAAACTCCAGCTGTGCTTGGGTATTGGGATATGGATAACTTTCACTTTCTGTGTAGTATCTTGGTACTTTGCAATATCTTTTTGTCATTTGTTTTACTTCTATGATAAAAATCTAGACATATCACACAGTTTTTCAAAGAGAAATTTCCTTCAACAATGGTTCAAGTGAGAAAGTTTTCAGTCCACTGGTGGCTTTTATTGACAATCAGTTTAAAATATTATCCCTACTCTGATGATATTCACTTTTTTTGGTAGAGTACAACCAAAGAGATCATTCTTGTTTAGTGACCATTATTCAATAGCAAAGTCCAAATGCAAACAAAACCAGACTGTTAAACTTTTTATTCATCTAGTGCTATATTCTTTCTTTTCTTTAGCTTGCAGAAAGCTCAGTCCTACCCTTTATGTTCAAGTGCACTGATTTCTTTTGCCTATATTTTTGATAAGCATATTCAATATATGTTCCAAGTGAAGCATCCTTCATCCCTACACTGCCACACAGAAGCTGGGCCCACGGGCAGAATTCCATTAAATCTGAGGATGGACGCTCTGGCAAAGTCAAAGCTAAGCTGGAGATGAAGAGATAAGAGTAGTCCCTGGAACATTTCTATCTCCCTCCTCTTCCCACCTGACCCAGACTGACTCCAACACTCTTTGGTCACCAACCCTTACTTACTTAGCAGGACCCTATGTTCTCTTTCATGCCTCAGCCTACCACAACCCATCCATACACCCCCAATACCACAGATAATACCTACCTCTGCCTACCATGCTGGCTCTTAGAGAAAAGCATGAGGATAACAGGTCAGTAGAAAATGCTCTGTGAGGTCATCTGCTAAGAATCAGAAACTGACTCCTCAGAAAAGCCCAGTTTGGTCTGTGTGACCTCAGGCACTGACCTTCTCTTTGCATCTTCCTCCAACATGACCACGATACCAGGAGATGAGGAAGAAGAAGGCATAAAAGCTTCCTGTCTGTAGATCCCCTATAAGTACTCCTAGGATTTCTTGAAAAACATTTCTAAAAGGATACAGTTGGGGTTTCCATCTTTGATGGTGAAGCTCCAGCCAATTCTTCCTGCAAAGAACTATAAACTGCACCAATTACTAAAAAAAATCACGTTTGAATAGAGGGAAAGCATTCCTTAAAAATAAAGATAATGGGATCTTTTCTAGGATATGTGGACTCCCCCTTGTACTGAGCTCCGTTGCTTTAAATTACACGAAGGACAGGCATTACCTTTACTGTTTTCTCCTCACATACTTAGAGTGATCTTGGCTCTTGTGGCAATCATTCTTCCGTTATTTCTTATTGCCTTAGTGGTTTTTGTCGTTCAGTATTTGTGTGATGGGTTTTATAGAATCATTTTTCTGGAACTTATGAATATTATTCTAATTTTTAAAATAAGTGAATGGGTGGAGATATTAAGTAGTAAACGTCAAACTGGTCACCCAGGGGTGGGTTGTGTCTCTGGAACCACATCTCTAGAGCCCTGTGAAGTGGGCCCACTCAACCGGGCGCCTGCATCAAGTACCCTCTACCACCTGTAATGGTCTGACTTATCAGGGTCTTGCTTTTGTATAAATCTTCAACTTCCTCAAATGCCCTTGCTTGCTTTTTGAACTGTTCTCTTTCTTCCCTAAAGGAATTGGTGTAGACTTGAAAATCAGTTTTTTCTGAGACTGATCAGAAGTTATTGACTATTAACTATAATCGATCGTGGTGATGAATGCACAGTTTCATTGAGATGAAATTCACACACTATACAATTCACCTGTTTAAAATGTCCGATTCAGGAGCTTTTAGTATATTCACAAAGTTATATGTTCATCACCTCAATCAATTATAGAATATTTTCATTACTCCAAAAAGAAACCCTTATCATCCTCAACCTCCTCCCTTCCAGCCCTAGGCAACCCACGAATCTAATTTCGGTCACTAGAGACTTGCCTATTTTACATTTCATATACGTGGTATCACACACTATTAGGCTCTGGGGTGATGGGCTTCCTTCAGTTAGTATCATGCTTTCAAGGCTCATCCTTGTTGTAGCATGGGTGGGTGCTTCCTTTATTTTTGTTGTTCCCATTGCTTATATATACTACATTTTATTTATTCATTCATCAATTGATAGGCCTTTGGGTTGTCTCTCCTTTTTGGCTATCGCACATAATGCTGCTATGAACATTTGTGTGGATGTATGTCTTCATTCCTCTTAGATGTGTACTTATGAGTGAGATTGCTTGCTTCTATGGTAACTGTAAATGTTCCAGGAACTGTTTTCCAAAGTGACTGAACCGTTTTGCATTTCCATCAGAAGGGTAGGAGGGTTCCAGTTTCTCCACATCCTCAACAATCCTTTTTATTATCTATCTTTTTGATTAGAGCCATCCTGCTGGGGGTGACATAATGTCTTGTGGTTTTGATTGGCATTTCCTCGATGTCTAGTGATGTTGACCATCTTTTCATGGGTTTATTGGCATTTCTACGCTGTCTTTGAAGAAGTTACTATTCAGATATTTTGCCCATTTTTCATTGAGTTCTTTTTGTTACTATGAAACATTATTGTAAAATAATGTTTTAATAAGACAGTGGCCTGTGATTGTGGTTGTAGGTGTTTAATGTTGTAAAATATTTATTGGATGAAGGCACATGAAACACTTGATCCATTTTTCAGTGCTTTTGGAGTCTCTCGTGGATTGTTGATGTTTCTTTCTCCTCCTTCTTTTCTTAGGAGCCCATCTTGCAGCTCTCAGGTTTCTGTAGAATGCTGTAAACGATTGTCACAGTTGGTTTTCAAGTCATAGAAAGAGTTGCAACTTCTCCTTTGTAACAGAACTCTTCTGGTTGCATTCAATGCCTAACATTGCAGAAGCAGAAAGGGCAAATGATTCTGGAAATGGTGAGCACAAATCCGAGAGAAAGTCTCCTGAAGAGGATCTACAAGGTGCTGTTCAGTCTTTCTGCACTCGTGCCTCGGGGACACCCTTGGGTCACAAAGGAGATGGTCATTACCCGTGGAGCTGTCCAGTGACCCACACTCGGGAGAAAATTTATGCCATCTGTTCAGACTATGCGTTTCTCAACCAGGCAACCTCAATCTATAAAACTCCAAATTCAACCCGCTCTTCTTGCCTCCCTAATACCTCTTTACCTGCTGGAAATAATCCGTCAAGATACATTGGCATCCCAACGAGTACATCGGAAATCATCTACAATGAAGAAAATAGCTTGGAACACTTATCCGGTAGCCTGGGCAAGCTACCTCTTGCATGGGAAATTGATAAATCTGAATTTGATGGGGTGACCACAAATTTGAAACACAAATCAGGTAAGGAAGGAGGCTTGAATTTCACATGTGAAAATAATCAGAAAACAACATAGCTTGTTTAGGCTTACCATTCAACACGGTTTCCTTTTATAATGCTGAACAAGGAACATTGCCATCTGTTTGTCGTCTGTCGTTGTAGTTAAAAAATAACTTTGGGCAGAAGACATTTAGTTCATTAATGGGTTACCACTGCAAACTTCACACATAACCTGTGCATTTTGAGAGCTTTGAAAAATCTAAGAATCCTGTAAAATACAGTATTACAGATAAGTATCTGGTAGCTTATAAATGGTTCATGAGGTGGCTAAAATAACATACTATTTTGTGGTTTTGCAGAGACATGAACTCATCTTTCCCAATTAAACATTTCATTTTCTTTTCTACCATATAACATTGTGGCTTTTTCTTGTGAAAACTTTTTGAGCACCCAGCAATGTCTCCAGGTACTGCTGAGTAGGTTGTGTACTGCACAATTTAAGAGAGGGCTATTCACCTAGCATGCAATACACAGCCTTTGCATTTGCAGTGTGGTGGCCCTTTGGCAGAAACTGCTGCTTTTCACTTCTTTCTTCTGAACTCATAGTAATATGGGATTTTTATGTGGTAGGTACTCTTATCGTCATTTTATATAAAGTAAAGAAATTGGGGCCCAGAGGGGATGATAAGTTGCTTGTGGAAAGTTGATAGCTAGTACGAGGCAGAGCTAGGGTTTGTATTTTACTCCTAGGTGTCTCTGACCATTTGGTAAAACCTCCATACTTCTTGTTCATTTGCCAGATCAGTGTGTTTCACAGAATATTAGGTAAATTTGTAATTCTCAGTGTGTTGGGGGGGGTTCACTTTGTGTCTATTTTTTATGGGTGATTGGTCTATAATTTTTTCATAATATATTTTTTAGGTTTAGCGTTAGGGCTATGCAGGTCTCCTGAGACAAGTTGGAAAGTGATCTCTCCTGTTTTCTGAGGGGTTTTCAGAGGGGTATTAAAAATCTCTAATAATGTGATTATGGAGTTGTCTTGATTCCCATTAATTCTGTCCAGTTTTAGTCTGTCCATTTTATCTAAGTTGTTGGTTTTGTTGGCATAAAGTTATTTCTAATAGTCCCCTTTATTCCTCTAATATCTACAGGGTCTTTAGTAATAACTCCTCTGTTGTTCCTGATACTGATCATATACGTTCTCTCTTTTTTTTCTGGCTACGGCTTTATCAGTTTTTTTCATCTTTTCAAATAACCAGCTTTTAGCTTTGTTAATTTTCCGGGTTGTTTGCTCACTATTCTATTAATTTCTGCTTATTATTTTCTTCCTTCTGCTTACTTTGGGTTTACTACAACTTTCGGATTCAAGACTTTTCTCCTATGAGCATTCAGTGCTTTTAGCTGCTCTGTGAGGACTGTTTCAGGCACTACTCACACATGCTGGCCCACCTTATTTTTATTAGCACTTGATGTAAAGTATTTTCTAATTTTCCTTGTGATTTCTTCTTTGATACGTGCATTACTGTTTAGAATTGTGCTGTTTAATTTCCAAATATTTGGGTGCTTTTGCTAATGTTGATTTCAAATTCCATTCCATTGTGGACAGAGGACATAAGACCTCAGTCTTTTGGAATGGGCTGAGACTCGTTTTTTGGCCCAGCATACAGTCCACGTTGGTGAATGTACCATGTGCATCTGAAAAGACTGTCTGCCTATTCTGTAGTTGCTGGGTGTAGTGTTCTGTGATATTTACTGGGTCAGTGTTTGAGAATGTTTTTCACATCTAAGTTTTCACATCAGTTAATTTTTGTCTTGCTCTATCAATTGCTGAAAATGGAGTGTTAAAAATCAATTATAATTGTCATCTTTTCTGCATTTACTTCTGTTGATTTTTGCTTCTATGCAATTTGAAACTCTGCTATTAGTGCACACACAATTATGATTTTTATTTCCTCTTGTTGCATTGACCTTTTGTTGTTATGAAATGTCCCTCATTATTCCTAGTAATAATTGTTTTTCTGAAAGTGACTTTGATATTGATCTAACTACTCCAGCTTTTTTTTGACTGGTGTTTGCGTGGTATGTATTATATTTATGGTATATATATACTATGGTATACACATACATACATACATACATACCGTGGTATATAATATATTTATATTATAAATAATATATTATTTTCAACTTTTATTTTTTTATATTTAAAGTCCACCTCTCCTACTCAATCATAAAAAAGGATGAGATTTTGGCATTTGGTACAACACGGATGGACTTGGAGGGCATAAGTCAGACAAGGAAAGACAAATATCATATGATTTCACTTGTACATGGAATCTAAAACCCAAAACTAATGAATAAGCAAACAAACAAAAAGCGGAATCAGATCTATAAATATAGAGAACATAATGGTGGTTTCCGGAGGGGAGGGGATGGGGGGATGGGTAAAATGGGTGAAGGGGAGTGAGAGATACAGGCTTCCAATTATGGAATGAACACCTCATGGGAGTAAAAGGTACATACAGCACAGGGAACAGAGCCAGTGATTCTGTAATAGGGTTGTGTAGTGACAGATGGTAGCTACTTTTGAGATGAGCATAATACCTAAAATTGTTGACTCACTATGTTGTGCTCCTGAAACTAAGGTACCGTTGTGTGTCAACCCCACTCAGAAAAGAAAATACATGATTCATCTTCCTCTTGATAAAAATCTTATAACTGAAAAAAAGAAGTGCCTCTCTTAAAGATAGCTTTTAAATATAGTCAATGAATTACTTGTTTCAGGTATTGTTTCTTTTCTTTTTTTTTAAAGATTTTATTTATTTATTTGACAGACAGAGATCACAAGTAGGCAGAGAGGCAGGCAGAGAGAGAGAGAGAGGAGGAAGCAGGCTCCCCGTGGAGCAGAGAGCCCGATGTGGGGCTCAATCCCAGGACCCTGGGATCATGACCTGAGCAGAAGGCAGAGGCTTTAACCCACTGAGCCAGCCAGGCGCCCCATCAGGTATTGTTTCTTTTAGTTCTGGAATTTACATTTTTTAAAGTAGTTTTTGTTTTCTATCTTGGATTTGCCATTCTTTTCATTCATTTCATTTTCATTCATTACTGGAAGATTGTGTCTATCTCATAAAGCATAGTTATCATACCCACTTTAAAATCCTTGTCTGCCAGTTTTAAGATCTGGGTCATCTCAGAGGTGGTCTTATCTTTTTTTTTTTTTTTTTTTCTTTTTCTTGAGAAGGTGTCACATTTTTCAGTTTCCTTACATGTTTAATAATTTTGAACTGTATCCAAGGCACTAGAAATGTTGTGGCGATTTTTGATTCTGGTATATTCCTCCAAAGAGTGTTTTATTTTATGTTTGTTCATTTGTTTGTTTTTAATTTTAGCAGCATTGAATTTGGTTTGACTAAAACTGCCAATTGGGTCTCTGGAGGACATTTCAAATCTCTGTTCGATTTTTTAAGCCTTACCTGTGCTGTTTGGGGTCTTCTCCGTGCATGGTTGGTTCCAGGATCAGCCCAATATTTGGGCCAAATGTATACATAAAATTTGAGTCTCCCCTTTTCTGGCTGTTTTATTTCTGGGGTCCCCACCCACCTCACTTTCCAGTGACAATGATTGCCCAAAACTCTGTCCCATGGTTCCTCAAGTCAAAAAGATGACAGATATTCTACTTATATTTGCTATCCTCAGACCTTTCTCTAAAAGCCAGTATGGTGACTAGAGGTATGTGTGTATGTATGGATGTTTCTTTGGTGTTGGGACTAGATGGGTGTGTTAGGGGGAGGGTGAGGACTGGAAGAAGGAATATGACAATGACAAGGGAAGGTGGGCAAAGGCTCCTGGAGTTGACGAGATGGGGAGACAGAGTATTTAGCTCCTCTCTCAATCTTAGCTTCTACTTTGCCAGAGCATCCCTCTCTCAAACTACATAGAATTTTGCCTGTGGGATCAGCTCTTCTTGTGGCAACGTGGGGATTTTGTGAAGGGTGTGCATTTGGAATGCATACTTATTTAGCCCAGGTTTGGGTTTTATTGTAGAGCAATTTGAGTGAATGAAACAAGCCCCTTTCCATGTCTGTTTTCTAGGCATATATCTATATAGTCTATGTTTTATAATTAGCATGACTCACAAAATAAAATATTAACTTTTATTCGATTTTTATAACAGATTTGATTATTTCATTGAAAATCTAGTATGTGTGAAAAGTAGTAAGTATTTGAGCATAGCTGTCTGAAATGTTAATAGTATTTTAGTGATGCGAAACTTGAATTTTATTTATTAACATGTATTTTAAAGTTTTTATTTAGATTCATCAGCTAACATACAGTGTTATATTAGTTTCAGGTGTGCAATATAGTGATTGATCACTTCCATACATCACCCAGTGCTCACCACAAGCTCATTCTATAATTCCCATCACCTAGCTCACCCATCAGTTTGTTCTCTGTAGTTAAGGTTTTAATTAAATGATTTATTTAAGGTTTTAATTAAATAATTTATAATTTATAATTTATAATTAATTAAATCAATTAAATCAATTAAATAATTAATTAAATAATTTTTGCCTGAATAATCCACTAGCATTATTCAGAAATAAAAAGTATAAACATTGGGATGCCTGGGTGGCTCAGTGGGTTAAAACCTCTGCCTTCGGCCCAGGTCATGATCCCAGGGTCCTGGGATCAAGCCCCGCATCAGGCCCTCTGCTCAGCAGGGAACCTGCTTCCCTTCCTCTCTGTCTGCCTACTTGTGATCTCTTTCAAATAAATAAATAAAATCTTTAAAAAAAAGTGTAAACATTAAGCAGAGCAAAGTCTAATTTCATTTTTGTCTTCTTTTTATCTAGCTCCCAATTCCCCTTAAGTAACTACTATTATTCGCCTTATGTGTCTTCTGGAGAGATTGGTGTGTGTGTATGCATGTGTGCCTGTGTGTGTGCATTCACTATTAAGTGCACACACACACACACACACACATATAGAGAAAGGGGACTTTGTTTTCCATTCTAGTTCCTGGTACTAAATTTGCATTTTAATAATGTACATGTAAGCATCATTCTTAATTCATTTTGTGGTATCTACAAGGCCTGGAGTTATTTTTAAATATCACATCATTGCATTATTGGATCTAGTGCTTTTAATCTTTTAACAGAGTTACATTAATGTGTTTTTATTGTTTTGTAGAAAGGATTCATTTTTGGAAAATGGCCTAGTTAAATATTTTACTGTTGGTAATTTGATTTTCTAAACCAAAGATTTTGTGATTGAGTCTTTTACTAGCTAAGCAACTAGATCAGGAATTGGAGTATAGGTATCTGATAGGAACTAACACTTGTGGTTGCTTAAACTTTTTTTTTCTCTCTTTAAGCTAGTGGAATATTCTTGAAGATACATGTGTTTCTTCAATATGTTTGCAAGTATTTTGAGAACTAGTGGCATTGCTTTTTAGTTTTGTTACATAATTAATTGTATTGCCATGGTAGTTTATTTCATCTTGAGCATTTTGCTTATTTTGTATTCTTGTATTCTAGGCAATGTAAAGAAACAAGTTTCCAAGAAAAAAACTTCAGATAAAAAAGGAAGACATCAAAGGGAGTGGCCTCAGTATTCTCCTCTTGAAGATATTAAGCAGCGGAAAGTACTAGATCTCAGAAGATGGTAATCTCTAAAAATTGACTTTTTTCCTTATCCACACAATACCATTGTCATACTTAATAAAATTAACAATATTATATTTCCATAGTACCTGATTCCCAGGCTAAATTTAGATTTCCACGCTTTTTCTGAAGTACCTTAACACTTGGTTGTTCATAGTGAGACCCAACCATGAACCACACCTTGTGTTTGCTTGTTGTGGCCTTAATGGCTCTCTTAATCTAGAATAGTCTCTACCTCACTTCTCTTACCAGTTCTGGTTGGTTTGTTTTGTTTTGTTTTAAGTCTAGAAGATTTTCTATCTTTCTTTTTTTTTTTTTTTTAAAGATTGTGGTTATTTTTTGACACAGAGAAAGACAGCGAGAGGGAACACAAGCAAGGGGAGTGGGAGAGGGAAAAGCAGGCTTCCCGCCGAGCGGGGAGCCTGATGCGGGACTCCGTCCCAGGACCCTGGGATCACTATCTGAGCCAAAGGCAGACGCTTAACCAACTGAGCCACCCAGGTGCCCAGGAAATTGACTTCTTAAAGAGACTTGGCCAAATAACTTGTAGAATGTCCTATCTTCTGGATTTGTCTAATTTTTTTCCCCTCGATAGTTGTCTAAATTACTTCTATAACCTCAGTATTTCCTGAAAGCTGGAAACTAGACATAAAGACTTGGTTTAGATTCTGGTTGAACATTCGCGGCAAGAATACTGCCTACGTGGGATCCTGTGGCCTCCATATTGCATCGCATCAGGAGGTACATAGTATCTGGTCATCCAGTATTAGATTCTAAAAGTGATTACTGGATTTCAGTGGTGACAGCCTAGCCCACACTGCCGAGTTTTTTTGATCCCCTTCTACAACTGTCATGTAATCAGTGGGGTGACAGTGGTATCATGCTAATGTCCTGTCCCCATTAACTTTCCACCGATTGGCTTTAGCCAAACCTGTTGACGATTATTCCCTGAATCCTTGTTGCAAAATGGTGATATTTCAAATTTCCATCATTTTTTTCTCCTTTTATTAGCTGATATTCTTCTAATAAGAAGAGCCTTCACCCACCAACTGGGGCTATTTGGTTACCTTAGAATATAGTTCCTATTCTAAAGAAAAAAATATTTAATTAATGATAGCTTTTAAATATTACTAGCCTATGATTTGAGGTCTGAAAAATTATTTGTATGAGATTTAAAAAATGTTAGATTTTATCACTTACTTAATGAGCTTTGGACCCTTTACTGTGGGTCGAGAATACAGAGAAGCACAAAACATGGTCCTTGTTTTCTCAAGGTTTAAAATCTAAGTGAGAAATGGGAACTAAGCAGAAAAGTATCAAATATCTCAGGCAATCTGTCAGATGGTGAGTCTGAATAAACTACCAGCATGAGAGGAGGTAATGAGGAACTTGATCTTAAGAGATGCTTCACTGAGGAGCTAGGTCTTCAGGGAGGAAATCTGAGGGGATGGAGGGTCCAAAGGTCTTTGAATGGATGGTAGGAAAGTGTCTTGCTTTTTTTTTTTTTTTTTAAAGATTTTTTTTTTTTTTTAACTTATTTGACAGACAGAGATCACAAGTAGGCAGAGGCAGGCAGAGAGAGAGGGGAGAAGCAGGCTCCCTGCTGAGCAGAGAGCCCGATGCAGGGCTTGATCCCAGGACCCTGAGATCATGACCTGAGCTGAAGGCAGAGGCTTTAACCCACTGAGCCACCCAGGCGCCCCAGTGTCTCGCTTTTTGATAATGAAGATCAGACAAGCTTGTCTGGAGTGAAGCTCAGAGAGCTAAGAAACTTGCCCAACATCATATGGTGAATAAGTAGATCTTGTATTGAAACTGAAGAGAGCCGGACTCCAATGTTCATGTTCTTTCTTTGTAACACCTGTCATGATCTATGTCTTGGACACCAGGATAAGGATTTAGCTTTTTTTTATTCTGATGTAGAGAGAAGCCATTGATGATTTCTTAACAAAAGGGCATTTTACAATAAACTGGTAGTAATAAGTCTGTAGAGTGTGTTGGAGAAAGACACTATAATCAAAAACAGTAATTTTAGCTTCTTTGTCCATTTTTGGTTCTAATCCCTTAGATTTAAGATATGTTTTAAGAACAAATTTGGATAATTGTATTTTTTTTAAAGATTTTATTTATTTATTTGACAAGGAGAGAGAGATCACAAGTAGAGAGGCAGGCAGAAACGGGGGGATGGCAGGCTCCCTGCTGAACAGAGAGCCCGATGTGGGGCTCCATCCCAGGACCCCGAGATCATGACCTGAGCCAAAGGCAGAGGCTTAACCCACTGAGCCACCCAGGTGCCCCTGGATAATTATCTTTTAATAGTATAACATGTGAAGCCATAAAGGCTTGGATGAGGAGGACAGACGGGAGAAATAACTTGAGGGGAAAAATTGCCAGGATGACAAGCTCATATTCCACTGAGAATATTACAAGATTAGGGTTGAAGTGGAAACACCCATAGGAAATAGTATCTCCCCCCATTTCATATATTGAAATCCTAACCCCCAAGGTTATTAGGAGGTGGGACCTTTGGGAAGTAATTAAGTCATGAGGGTGCAGCCCCTGTGAATGGAATTAGTGCCTTATAAGAAGACGGGAAGAGGGAACTTGCTTTCTCCTCTCTGTCTCTGCTTCATGATGGGAGGATACAATGAGAGGGTAGGCATATGCTAAACAGGAGGCAGTTTTCCATCAGACATTGGATTTGCTAGCATCTCAGCCTTGGACTTCTCAGCCTCCAGAACTGTGAGAAATAAATGTTGCTGAAGCTACCAGGTCTGTTGTAATTTATTATGGCAACCTGAGCTAAGGCACCATATGATCCAGTAATCCCAAATCTGGGTATATATCCAAAAGAATTGAAAGCAGGCCTTGAAGACCTATTTGCATACTGTCTTCATTGCAGCATTATTCACAATAGCGGAGAGGGGGAAGCAGCCCCAGTGTTCATCAATGAAGGAGTAAAGAAAACGTGCTATATACCTAGCATGGAATATTATTCCGGCTTAAAATAGAAGGAATTCTGACACATGCTACAACATAGATGAACTTTGAAGACATTATGCTAGAAGAAATAAGCTGGACACAAAAAGACCAGAAATGTGTGATTCACTTATAGGAGGTACTTAAAAGTCATCAAAATCATAAAGACAGCATGTAGAATGGTGGTTGCCAGTAACAAAAAAATAAATACTGTAGATTTCATTTATATGAAGTGTAAAGTAGTCAAACTCATAAAAATGGAAAGAAGAATGGTGGTTGTCAGGGCTGATAGGAGGGGGAAAAGGGTGTTGTCCAGTGGGTGTAGCGTTTCAGTCTTACAAGGTGAGAAAGTTCTAGAGATCTCTTTCACAACAATATGAAAATAGCTAACTTTACTCAACTGTACCCTTAAAAATGGTTAAGATGGTGAATTTTATGTTGTGTTTTTACCAAAATTATTTTAAATAGTCAACAAAAATGGGGGACAGATTTGACCATGGGGATCAAAGATAGGAGACAACTCTTCAGTGATAATCAGCTCTATTCAAGGACGAGTAAAAATCAGAGTAAGCAACTTGTTATATGTATATCAAAGTTGCAAATAAGCAAAACCAGGGACAACTGCAGGAGGCATATACATCTTTGGGAGCGTTAGTCTAGGAAGTAAAGTTAAAATTCAGAATAAGTCCTTTATATCAAAAAAGTGGTAACTTACACACTTTCTTGAAATGAAGTCAAAGAAGAGATTGTATGACAACAGAAGGAGATAATTGATGTGCCCTTGGAAAGAAGTAGAGGACAGAAAAAAAAAAAAAGTCATTGTAGAGGTGAAAACCACATTAGGAGCAAGGGAAAAAAACCCAACCCAGTGAAAAACATAATCAAGTCAATGGTGAGCCAGTGTGAGGAAATCGCACAAAACTCACATAGAAAAGAACAAAGACGTAAAAATGATTAAAGAACAGATAACTATTGGGGCTCCTGGCTGGCTCAGTCAGTGGAGCATGTGACTTTTGATATTGGGGTTGTGAGTTTGAGCACCACATTGTGTGTAGAGATTACTTAAAAAGAAAATCTTAAAAAAAAAACACAAAAAAGAGCAGATAAATATGGCTAACAGAGGTCCAGATAGCACTAACTGGTATTCTCGAGGAAGAGATCAGAACAAAAGAAAAAAAATAATTTGAAGACACAGTGGAAGGAATCTTCCCCAAATAAGGAAAGCCTGGAGTCTGCAGGTTTGAAAGGGTAAATTGGGAAGAAAAATTGATGGATGAGCACCAAGGCATGTTCTAGGGGAGTTACTGAAAGTCAAGCATAAGGAGTCCTGGGCTCCAGGTGCAAAACCAGTTGTACAAAGGGAAATTATCCCTTTGGTCTCTGTCTTCACCATGGTAGCACTGGCTACCAGGCTACAGTGGAATCATGTTTCTTGGGAGAGAAAAAGTAACCAAATGTCACATTCATGTTGTCATTCAAGTGTGGAAGCAACAGACTCCCATCACGTGAGAATTCAGTGACTACAATACTCATGAGCATGTAGCCATTCAACGAGGAATATAAACCACTCAAGGTATTGGAGGGGAAGAAAAGGAATGGAAAGCAGTAGGAAAAAAGTCATGTTGACTGCTAAGTCCATTTGTAGGAAATTGAGTTGCAGAACAGAATGTTGATGGGAGCTATGAATACCTCAGCACTTCCAGAAGTTAGCTTCAGAGTTTGAAACGAGAGTTTCTAGAATGAGAGTTCTGGAATGCTAACACTTTCTCAATCCAGGATCATTTCTGTGCAAATAGATAGAAACGTTCATAATGTGTTCATTCGTTTTTTTCTTTTGTGGATATAAACCAGTTTGTAGTCCTTCCTGGAGGATGATTAGTGTGTGCGTTTCCTCTGGCTGCCACAACAAAGGGCCATAAACTGGTGGCTTAGAACAGCAGAAAATCTCGTAGCTCTGAAGGTTGGAAGTCTGCAGTCAAGCTGTTGGCAAGGCCAGCCACATTCCCTCGGAAATCTGTGGGGTAGAATTTTCTGCTTCATCCTACCTCCCAGTGCTTCGATGGCAGCCCTTGGCATTCCTAGGCTTGCTGATGCAACACTTCCGCTTCCGTCTGTGTTTCCTCCCACTGTGTGTCTGGGTCTTCGTCCGGTGACATTCTTGTCTCTGTGAGTCCTTCTTCTCTTTTTATAAGAACACCAGTCATCTTGGATTAGGGGCCCACCCCTACTCCAGTGTGACTTACCTTAACTTGATTGCATCTGCAAAGACCCTGTTTCCAAATAAGGTTGTATTCATAGGTACCTGTGGTTAGGACTTCAGCATATCTTTTTAGGGAGGTGTAGTTCAATCCATGCAATTAGTGTATTATGGGGCTACATGATAACCATATAGTCGAGTGACCATAAACATCTTTTGTGTCTTAGTCTTAAAGGTCCTGGTTCAGTCTATAGATACAAGTTGAGTTGTTGATTGTATATGTGCCATTATGCACATTATATGTACCTATACAAACCTACATACATAGATCTGTAATTTTTATTTTTGTAATCAATTTTAAGGTAAGACTAAACTGTGTTTAGTGGTAAGTCTTATTTTTCCTTTTTGTTTTGGCCACTATTAGCACCTTTATTAGAAAGCAGTTGGGAGGTGCACCTGGCTGGCTCAGTCCATAGAACGTGTGACTCTTCATCTCGGGGTTTTGGGTTTGAGCCCCACATTGGGTGTAGAGATTCCTTAAAAAAAAAAAAAAATCTGGAGCACCTGGGTGACTCAGTCAGTTGGGCATCTGCCTTCCGCTCAGGTCATGATCCCAGGGTCCTGGGTTCGAGTCCCACATTGGGCTCCTTGCTCAGCAGGGAGCCTGCTTCTCCCTCTCCTTTTGCCCCTCCCCCTGCTCATGCTTGTGCTCTCTTTCTCTCTCTCTGTCAAATAAATAAAAATTTAAAAAAAAATCTAAAAAAAGAAGAAAGCAGTTGGGAAAAGGCAATTTGAAAGCCAATACTATTTCTTTTTTTCTGATTGAATGGTCTGCTTCTTTTCTCCTCTGTTCACATTAGCTGCAGTCGCTTCTCTTGATACATGACAATTTGGAACATTGTCTGGATTACTCAGTGCAACAAAATTGTGCCATGGAAGGCTTTTGTGTTACACTTTAAAATTCTCCCTGACGATGGAACCATTGCTTCTCATCCAGAAGTTTTAGTTGGACATAGTGTGTGATAAATGGATGTTTTTTAGTTTGAGTTGAAGAATCTGAAAAATTGGTGCATGGGACAGTACTTTGTTTTGTTTCCCCAGTATTTTTTTTTTCTCTAAAATTTTATTTGTCAGGGAGTGAGAACACAAGCAGAGAGAGCAGCAGGCAGAGGGAGAAGGAGAGGCAGGCTCCCCACTGCTCAGGGAGCTTGCCACTGGGCTCAATCCCAGGACCCTGGGATCATGACCTGAGCTGAGGGCAGCTGCTTAACTGACTGAGCCACCCAGGCACCCCTTGTTTTCCCAGTATTTTTGAAGTTGCAAATAATCATGTATATAGCTCAATTAGGAGCTTACACTGAAATTTTAGTAGTTGTTGTCTACATGTACATATCATTATTTTTTCCCCATCAGTTTAGATAACATCCACTTTAACTAGTGGTTAGTTAAACTTAGCTAACTTTATTAAACTGGATGGTTTATTGTTGTTATGCATTGATGATACATTTAATACATTTGAAAATATTTTAACTGAGTAAAGATTGTACATTGGCTTAGATGAGTGAAGTTCTCATCATGCTAATACATTTAACTGCCGTGAGTATTGTATTTCTACATGCATATTTTGTATTCATTCAAGCGAAGAAAACAGTCTTTTGTTCTCTCAGGTACTGCATAAGCCGCCCACAATATAAGACTTCTTGTGGTATCTCCTCATTAATTTCGTGTTGGAATTTTTTATATAGCACAATGGGAGCTGGAAAGTAAGTATGTTAATTTATTGGTATCCCTAAATTCCAGTTTCAGAAGTTATTTGGTATTGCTTTTTCTGTAATTAAAGATTTTTAAGAATAAGTTTTTCATACATCGAGAAAAAATTGCTACATTTTGTTATAAGCCTTTAGCTAAAAATAAGAAGCATGCCTTGTGACAAAATAAATATTAAGAATGTAGTTGACCCTTGAAAAACACAGGGGTTAGGGCAGTCTAAATTCCACATATAACTTTTGACTCCCCAGAAATCTAATGACCCATGGCCTCCTGTTGACCACAACCCTAACCAATAACATAAACAGTAGATGAACGCATGCCTTGAATGTTGCTTGTGTTATATACTGTATTCTTACAATAAAGTAAGCTGGAGAAAAAATGTTGTTAAGAATATGATAAGGAAGAGAAATGTATTTAAAGTACTACATTTTATTAAAAATCTGTATATAAGTGGACCCGTGCAGTTTAAACCCATGTTGTTCAAGGGACAACTGTATTCCTAAAATTGTTTGTAAATCGGGTGGACGTATCAGCCTTGAGACAGATTATATTTGCATATGACTGGAACTGTAAACTGAAAGGCCGTGTTTCTTTTGTAGTCTTCCAGCTATTACCCAGGAAGAAGCTTTACATATTTTGGGCTTTCAACCCCCATTTGAAGATATTAGGTTTGGCCCCTTCACTGGAAATACAACACTTATGAGGTATGACGTCCTCGCTTCGAGACAATACCTTCTTTCTAGTTCTGCAAAATAACAGTGCTGTAGATGTGTGTTGTTGGTAAAACCGTGGTTCCAGCTGCTGGGCCCCAGTCTCTAGTAGAGATGCCAGACTTGGATGCTGCCTGAATTTTGCTGGAATTGGAATAGTGGCAGCTGAGCTACAGAACTGTTATATGAGCAAATTTTCATATTTGTCATTTTTAGGTGGTTTAGACAAATTAATGACCACTTCCATGTAAAAGGATGCTCGTATGTTCTATACAAGCCTCATGGGAAGAATAAGACAGCTGGAGAAACTGGTAAGTAAATATGCAGAAGATTTTTACACACACACACACACGCACATGCACACGCTTTAGGATCCATCTCAAAGATTGGCTGATTTGGTTCATGGGGCATTATGCAAACCTTAAACACAGTCTGTTACTTTTATGTGTCTTTATCCAAGGGGGAACTCATACTAGAGATCTGTAGGATACTTCTCTTTACATGGGTGAATATTTTTAGCTCTTCTCATCTTTGCATGCAGAACTTTTAGAATTTAAAAGTGTGTCCTAAACACTACTTTGGTGCATTGCTTGAATTGTTTGGACCTATGGTGTGTGTACGTGCGTGCCTGTGTGTGTGTGCACATGTGAGTGCATGCCAATAAAATTGTTTCAGGAAGCAACATGGAATGTGCAGCTCCTCTTCCTAAAAAGGAATGCCAGGATTTTAGAATTTTTTTTTTAATTTTTTTTTTAAGATTCATTCATTTATTTGACAGACAGAAATCACAAGGATTTTAGAATATTTGATGTTAGGCCTGCATAGGAACATCTAACAACAGGACAATGGATTTTTTTTTTTTTAAGATTTTATTTATTTCTTTAACAGAGAGAGAGACAGCGAGAGAGGGAACATAAGCAGGGGGAGTGGGAGAGGGAGAAGCAGGCTTGCACTGAGCAGGGAGCCCGATGTGGGGCTCCATCCCAGGACCTGGGGATCACGACCTGAGCCGAAGGCAGACTCTTCACTGACTGAGCCACCCAGATGCCCCAGGACAATGGATTTTGAAAGTGACGTAGTTCTGTTACAGAATAGTCTTGGTTATAACAGAGAGTAATGGAATTGATCTTCAGGATTGTTTTAGTTATATGCTAATTATATTGACAGTCTCCATCTTTCACATTTCATCATAGACATTTGACTTTACTAACCAGAAAATTATAGTTAAAGAAAAAATTATTCTGACACTTGTTAAAATGATAAGGAAGTCTTCCTTCAAGACTGTCGTAATGGATTATTATCATGGGGGCAGAGATGGGATTCAACCCTGAGTACAACAAAGACTGCTGGGAATTTATTGTCAATTAGCAAAGTGAGGGGATGGTCAGCAGATGGGAGGTTACTGTAAGGGGACATGAAGGGGGGTTAGGAGGATTCTTGCTAACTGGTCTGAGGGGATTCTAATGGTAGGCAGGCCAAGGGCAGGCTACAGGCTTGGACACCAACAGCAGGGGATGAGGAAACTGGTCAGCGATGGCGGGTGAGAGAGTTTCTCTAAACCAGCTTAGAGGGATTCTTGCTGAAGCTGAACGAGCCAAGCATAGACGCAGAAGCCTGAGGTGGAGACGTCGTAGAGAAGGCGGCTCCAAGAAACCTAACCAGTCTGGTCAAAGTGAGGGGGTATGTGGTTTATCATGGCAAAGGACTGAACAGAGAGTAGGAAATAGTCTGTTGACCTGTAGCAGGTGTATCAAGTTGGTTCTGAGTCAGGCAGATTGGGAGTTGACTTGTCAGTTTCTACACACACCGGTTCTGTGACCTTGAACAAGGCATTTAGGACCACCTGCTGAGCCCAGTGTAGACCTTCATCTTTCCATATCTGTACCCATCCCATAGGGTCACTGTGAAGATAAAAAGAGACGTATTTGTAATATACCTAGCTCCTTGTCTGACACAGAGTCAGGACACAGTAAATGTTAGCTTTTATTCTTACTCCCTGAATTCTGTGCGTTTTCAAAGAACCTGTCCCTGTGGAAAAAGCAGCTTTTTAAATGAATGGTGTATTTTCTTTTTTTGTTTCTGGGTTTTTTTTGTGGGTGGGTTTTTTTTTTTTTTTTTTCCTGTTTCTAGTGAGACTGTCAGCACACCTCCCTCAGATACTGGTCAGACAATTAAAAATTATGAAAATAAACCTGGCGATTCACAGACCTGTACCCCTGGGGCTAATAATATATTATATGTTAATAATAATAAAAAAAACTATGAAAGGATATACTTTCCAGTTTGCTAATTTTCTCTTCCAATGTTGTCTAGTTGGCTTTTTAAAGAAATTGTCCATTGAATTTCAGTTTTTAAAAAAATTGTCATGTTTTTCATTCCAGAAATATCTAGTTCTTTTTCAAACCTGCTTAAAAAAATTTTTTTTAAACTTGAGGTATAACTGGCATATAACATGATATTAGTTCCGGCTCCATAACATAATAATGATTTGCTATTATATGCATTGCAAAATGACCAACACAATAGGTGTGGCTCACATCTGTCACCACACATAGTTACAGATTTCTTGTGATGAGGACTTTGAAGCTTTACTTCCTTTACAGCTTTCGACTCTACAATACAGCATCAGTAACCAGAGTCTCCTTGCTATACATTACATCCCCGTATCTGGCTGATTTTATAATCGGAAGTTTGTACCTTTAACTATCTTCACACATTTCACCTTCCCCATTTTATTTTATTTTTTTATTATTATTATTTTTAAAGATTTTATTTATTTATTTGACAGACAAAGATCAGGCAGGCAGAGAGAGGCAGGCAGAGAGACGGGGGAAGCAGGCTGAGCAGAGAGCCCGATGCGGGGCTCGATCCCAGGACTCTGGGACCATGACCTGAGCTGAAGGCAGAGGCTTTAACCCACTGAGCCACCCAGGTGCCCCCCCCCATTTTATTTTTTAAGGTCTCTTTTTCATACAATTTCAAGCCCCCTTTATTTTTTTGTTCCAAATACATCAAGCCTTTTTTCCCCCTGTATTTGTTCTAATATCGGAAATTTGTCTGATTCTACTTTCTCTTGTTTCTTTTGGATTTCACTTGAGATGATGTGTTTCCTTGTGTGTTTAATTTTTTTTAAAACTGTAATCTAGTTGGATCCACTTCTGTGGCAGTGTTTGGGGCTTGGTTTGAATTTAAGAATCTTGAGAGATTTGCATTTGGTTTTGCCCATTTCCTGGAGACCGGGACAATTTTTATTTAAACTCTCTAATTGAGGATTTTTTTTTTTAAGATTTTATTTATTTATTGGACAGACTGAGATCGCAAGTAGGCAGAGAGGCAGGCAGAGAGAGAGAGAGGGAAGCAGGCTCCCTGCTGGGCAGAGAGCCCGATGCGGGACTCGATCCCAGGACCCTGAGATCATGACCTGAGCCGAAGGCAGCAGCTTAACCCACTGAGCCACACAGGCGCCCTCTAATTGAGGATTTTTGTTGTGATGATACAGATGGCATCATTTTGAACTGGCTTATGATTTTGAATTCTTAGGGGAACTCTTTCCTCCACTATCAGGCCAAAATTTGGACCAGCACATTTCTTCCATCTCTGTTCTGTGTAGTCAGTTTATTTCTGGTTCACCTTTAAACTGCATCGTGTTGCCCTAGCTTTGCCTGGGCTCCCTCCTCTTGTCCTCTTGCAAGGGAAGGCAAATCTTACCTCCACCTGTCTTGGGTTTTCAGCGGAGACCTGTAACAAAAAGACAGATGAACAAGTTTATTGACATGTACAGCACGCTTCAGGTGGGAGAAACCTCAGTGAAAAGTAACTCAGCCTGGTGGCTTAGAACAGCTTACTTGGCATCTGCAACAAAGAACAATACATTTGTAGAGAAGCGAGGGGACATAGGGAGACTATTTTGGGAGCCCAGGGCTTCCCAGGGAAGGTTACTCATATGGGAGGGAACTAATGGAACAAGGTTGTTTGCAGATTCCTCCAGTGCCATATCTGGGCTAAGAGTTCTGTCTCCTGTAAAAGAATTTACATCCTGCCTTTAGGTAGGGAAGGGGAGGGTTGAGAAAGCTTTTCCTGCATTTGTGTCTTCTTAATTGTCTTCAGCTCAAAATAAGTTTTATGTCAGAGGCATATTTTGGGTGACAGGCCTATTTTGGTTTCCTTCCCGCTCTGTCCTGGGCACCCCCAGCCTTATTTCCTGCAGACCTCCTGCAGAAATCAGAGTAGAAGCTTACCTTCTATGGGGTTTAGCAGAAACCCTCAGCACAAAGGTCTTTGGAGGACCTCCACTTTTTTTTTTTTTTAAATTTTTTTAAAATTTTTTCAGCATAACAGTATTCATTATTTTTGCACCACACCCAGTGCTCCATGCAATCCGTGCCCTCTACAATACCCACCACCTGGTGCCCCCAACCTCCCACCCCCCACCCCTTCAAAATTCTCAGATCGTTTTTCAGAGTCCATAGTCTCTCATGGTTCACCTCCCCTTCCAATTTCTCTCAACTCCCTTCTCCTCTCCATCTCCCTTGTCCTCCATGCTATTTGTTATGCTCCACAAATAAGTGAAGCCATATGATAATTGACTCTCTCTGTTTGACTTATTTCACTCAGCATAATCTCTTCCAGCCCGTCCATGTTGCTACAAAACTTGGGTATTCATCCTTTCTTTTTTCTTTTTCTTTTTTTTTTTTTACAGCTTTATAAACATATATTTTTATCCCCAGGGGTACAGGTCTGCGAATCGCCAGGTTTACACACTTCACAGCACTCACCATAGCACATACCCTCCCTAATATCCATAACCCCACCCCCCTCTCCCAACCCCCTCCCCCCATCAACCCTCAGTTTGTTTTGTGAGATTAAGAGTCACTTATGGTTTGTCTCCCTCCTAATCCCATCTTGTTTCATTTACTCTTCTCCTACCCCCTCAACCCCCCATGTTGCATCTCCTCTCCCTCATATCAGGGAGATCATATGATAGTTGTCTTTCTCTGATTGACTTATTTCGCTAAGCATGATACCCTCTAGTTCCATCCACGTCGTCGCAAATGGCAAGATTTCATTTCTTTTGATGGCTGCATAGTATTCCATTGTGTATATATACCACTTCTTCTTTATCCATTCGTCTGTTGATGGACATCTAGGTTCTTTCCATAGTTTGGCTATTGTAGACATTGCTGCTATAAACATTCGGGTGCACGTGCCCCTTCGGATCACTACGTTTGTATCTTTAGGGTAAATACCCAGCAGTGCAATTGCAGGGTCATAGGGTAGTTCTATTTTCAACATTTTGACGAACCTCCATGCTGTTTTCCAGAGTGGTTGCACCAGCTTGCATTCCCACCAACAGTGTAGGAGGGTTCCCCTTTCTCCGCATCCTCGCCAGCATCTGTCATTTCCTGACTTGTTAATTTTAGCCATTCTGACTGGTGTGAGGTGATATCTCATGGTGGTTTTGATTTGTATTTCCCTGATGCCGAGTGATATGGAGCACTTTTTCATGTGTCTGTTGGCCATCTGGATGTCTTCTTTGCAGAAATGTCTGTTCACGTCCTCTGCCCATTTCTTGATTGGATTATTTGTTCTTTGGGTGTTGAGTTTGCTAAGTTCTTTATAGATTTTGGACACTAGCCCTTTATCTGATATGTCATTTGCAAATATCTTCTCCCATTCTGTCAGTTGTCTTTTGGTTTTGTTCACTGTTTCCTTTGCTGTGCAAAAGCTTTTGATCTTGATAAAATCCCAAAAGTTCATTTTTGCCCTTGCTTCCCTTGCCTTTGGTGATGTTCCTAGGAAGATGTTGCTGCGGCTGAGGACAAAGAGGTTGCTGCCTGTGTTCTCCTCAAGGATTTTGATGGATTCCTTTCTCACATTGAGATCCTTCATCCATTTTGAGTCTATTTTCGTGTGTGGTGTAAGGAAATGATCCAATTTCATTTTTCTGCATGTGGCTGTCCAATTTTCCCAACACCATTTATTGAAGAGGCTGTCTTTTTTCCATTGGACATTCTTTCCTGCTTTGTCAAAGATGAGTTGACCATAGAGTTGAGGGTCCATTTCTGGGCTCTCTATTCTGTTCCATTGATCTATGTGTCTGTTTTTGTGCCAGTACCATGCTGTCTTGATGATGACAGCTTTGTAATAGAGCTTGAAGTCCGGAATTGTGATGCCACCAACTTTGGCTTTCTTTTTCAATATTGCTTTGGCTATTCGAGGTCTTTTCTGGTTCCATATAAATTTTAGGATTATTTGTTCCATTTCTTTGAAAAAAAATGGATGGTACTTTGATAGGAATTGCATTAAATGTGTAGATTGCTTTAGGTAGCATAGACATTTTCACAATATTTATTCTTCCAATCCAGGAGCATGGAACATTTTTCCATTTCTTTGTGTCTTCCTCAATTTCTTTCATGAGTACTTTATAGTTTTCTGAGTATAGATTCTTAGTCTCTTTGGTTAGGTTTATTCCTAGGTATCTTATAGTTTTGGGTGCAATTGTAAATGGGATGGACTCCTTAATTTCTCTTTCTTCTGTCTTGTTGTTGGTGTAGAGGAATGCAACTGATTTCTGTGCATTGATTTTATATCCTGACACTTTACTGAATTCCTGTACAAGTTCTAGCAGTTTTGGAGTGGAGTCTTTTGGGTTTTCCACATATAGTATCATATCATCTGCGAAGAGTGATAGTTTGACTTCTTCTTTGCCGATTTGGATGCCTTTAATTTCCTTTTGTTGTCTGATTGCTGAGGCTAGGACTTCTAGTACTATGTTGAATAGCAGTGGTGATAACGGACATCCCTGTCGTGTTCCTGACCTTAGCGGAAAAGCTTTCAGTTTTTCTCCATTGAGAATGATATTTGCGGTGGGTTTTTCATAGATGGCTTTGATAATATTGAGGTATGTGCCGTCTATCCCTACACTTTGAAGAGTTTTGATCAGGAAGGGATGCTGTACTTTGTCAAATGCTTTTTCAGCATCTATGGAGAGTATCATATGGTTCTTGTTCTTTCTTTTATTAATGTGTTGTATCACATTGATTGATTTGCGGATGTTGAACCAACCTTGCAGCCCTGGAATAAATCCCACTTGGTCGTGGTGAATAATCCTTTTAATGTACTGTTGAATCCTATTGGCTAGTATTTTGGCGAGAATTTTTGCATCTGTGTTCATCAAGGATATTGGTCTGTAGTTCTCTTTTTTGTTGGGATCCTTGTCTGGTTTTGGGATCAAGGTGATGCTGGCCTCATAAAATGAGTTTGGAAGTTTTCCTTCTATTTCTATTTTTTGGAACAGTTTCAGGAGAATAGGAATTAGTTCTTCTTTAAATGTTTGGTAGAATTCCCCCGGGAAGCCGTCTGGCCCTGGGCTTTTGTTTGTTTGGAGATTTTTTTTTTTTTTTTAAAGATTTTTATTTATTTATTTGAGAGAGAGACAGTGAGAGAGAGCATGAGTGAGGAGAAGGTCAGAGGGAGAAGCAGACTCCCCATGGAGCCGGGAGCCCGATGCGGGGCTCGATCCCGGGACTCCGGGATCATGACCTGAGCCGAAGGCAGTCGTCCAACCAACTGAGCCACCCAGGCGTCCCATGGAGATTTTTGATGACTGTTTCAATCTCCTTACTGGTTATGGGTCTGTTGAGGCTTTCTGTTTCTTCCTGGTTCAGTTGTGGTAGTTTATATGTCTCTAGGAATGCATCCATTTCTTCCAGATTGTCAAATTTGTTGGCGTAGAGTTGCTCATAGTATGTTCTTATAATTGTCTGTATTTCTTTGGTGTTCGTTGTGATCTCTCCTCTTTCATTCATGATTTTATTTATTTGGGTCCTTTCTCTTTTCTTTTTGATAAGTCTGGCCAGGGGTAGGACCTCCACTTTTATTTCTTGTTTAATCTCTGGAAATCCTTGAGTTATATATTTTAACAGATCTTTTAAATATTTTGTCTAGTACTTTTGTTATGTCATTGGCAGGGTTTTTTAGGGTCTCTGTATCCCAAGGAAGAAAAACCATTTAAACCTGGATCATTTTAAAAACTCAATGTTTTATGTAATTGTATTTATTTTCACATTTATGTTCTGTTGTATGAAACAGCCCTAAACTCGGAATTCTTTAGACAACAACATACTATGAATACTGTGAATATTTCTGTGATTAAGCTTATGTATTATGATCAATGTCTATCTCTTTAAGCCACATTTATTTGTAGATATAAATATAGGAACTAAGCCAGTCACAGTTTAATTAGCAGTGGTACTGTTGCGGGATTTTGGGATTCTGGTCTCGCGGACTCGAAGAATGAATCTTGAGGCACAAAAGGGTGAAGTCAAGAGAAAGTTTATTAAGTGAAGGTGAGAGCAGAAAGGAAACAGAAAACTCCCTAGAGTGAGAGGGGTCCTGAATGTGTTGTCGCTGTGGGCTTTTGAGAACTGACTGGGAAGCTTGTGGCCTTGACATTCTTCTGCAATCTTGGTTTGTTCCCTTATCTTTTGTTCCTCTCTGTCTTGGCATCTCCACCTGCCAGGAATAGTTCTGGAGCCCAGTTAGGGGAGTCAGGGGCCTCCTGTCTCTCTTGCCTAGACCTCTACCCCTTCCCTATTCTTGGGATGGGACCTGTGGGCAGAAGGAGCTATCCTGGGATTGTGAGGGGTGACTGATTGTATACGTTTTAATTAGTGGGGGTTAGGAGTAGCACAAGTCTCCAAGATCTGGAAGCAAGGCTTTCCGGACCTTGAGTGGCCAGCGGCTGCCAAGATAAATAAAGTTCCATTTAACCATGAAGGCACTAAGGCAGCCCCGGGTTCTTTGAGGAAGGTCACGCTCTGCGTATTTCACGTGTCTATCAGTGGGCTGCAAACTGTTAAGGAGATTTTATTTTAAGCTACATTTCTTTTTTTTTTGTTTTTTTTAAAGATTTTATTTATTTATTTGACGGAGATCACAGGCAGGCAGAGAGGCAGGCAGAGAGAGAGGAGGAAGCAGGCTCCCTGCTGAGCAGAGAGCCCGATGCGGGGCTCGATCCCAGGACCCCGGAATTACCCAAGGCAGAGGCTTTAACCCACTGAGCCACCCAGGCGCCCCTTAAGCTACATTTCTTTTGCCTTTGTTTCTCATATCAGTACCAGTTATGGATATATAGAGAGTTTTCCATAAGCTATCATTCAGATTAGTGGATTGGCTTTCATTTGGTATATTGATTATTCCTGCTTTAATACCGAATGTTTTATACAGTTTTGGGGTTTTAAGGTCTTTGTCTGTTTTTGTTGTTGTTTGTTTATTTGTTTTTGTTTTTTAAAAAAATCAGCATTGACAAGTAAGGAGCATCTTTGGTAATCCTGCTGATTCCTTAATGTACTTTTTACTAGTATTTAATCATTTCTGTCTGTTAGCCCCAGACACATTTGCTTAGAATGTATATGTGTTTTGTTCTAGGAAAGAGACATCTTATACTTTATTTCTTCAAATTAAAGGAAAATAATATTAATTACATTGGTTCTAGATTTTTATCCTTGCCAGGTGTGTATTTTAGTTGACGGTGATGGTAGCTCATAGTATCAGCCTGCAGAACAAGATGCTCATCATTATCATGATTGTTTTATAGATCATATTGACCATTGTCATCTTGCTCATATATTAGCTTTTGAGGGTCATTTCATTTATTTTTAAATTTTTAAAAGACTATTTATTTATTTATTTGAGAGAGAAAGAGAGAGAATGTTTGACCTTGTGAGTGGTAGGTGGGGGGGTAGCAGGGGAAGAGAGATAAGCAGACTCCTTGCTGACCATGGAGACAGCCCCTGGGCTTGATTTCAGGACCCTGAGATCATGACCTGAGCTGAAATAGAGTCAGAGCTTAACGGACTAAGCCACCCAGGTGCCCCAGGTAATTTCACTTAATTGTAAGAGCATTTTGATATATTTTGCTTTATATTCCTACTTCTCAGTTTCTCAAAAATTAATTTTATAGTAATAAAACCATTGTTTAGTGGGAGTTTAGTGTGTGCTAGGCATCGTGCTGACTTACTTGCTTTAATTCTGTAGAAGTCCTGTACAGGTGGATCATTTCACCCTTTCCTGATGAGGAAGCAGACATGGCAAGTTCGATGAGCTGAACAGGGTTGCACAGCTAGTGAGTGGTACAATCAGGTGTCAGACCTGGTCGTCCTGATTTCACATCTCAAACCTAACCACTTGTTGTTCTGTGGGTCCCGGTATTGGCTTCTTTTAATGAACCTAGTGCATTTTAGAGCTCTTGTATAGTCGATATTGTTTATAATTAACATATGTCATTTTCAGCAATAAAATTATATACTGATAGAAACATTACTAAACATTTTTTTCCCCAAAATGCTCTATTTCTCCTTAGCACAGAATTTTTTTTTTCAATTTTCAGATTTTTAAAAGAGATTTCATTGATTTATTAGAGAGAGAGACAGAGATAGCAACAGAGATAGCAAAAGAGAGTGAGAAGCAGGCTCCCTGCTAAGCAGGGAGTGTGATGGGGCTCAATCCCAGGACCCCGGTGATCATGACCTGAGCTGAAGGCAAATGCTCAACTGACTGAGTCACTCAGGTGCCCCACATACTTTTCTTGTTAAAAAAGTATCGCCAGGATGACTATTATCGGCATCAGTGTTACTGGAATGTCATCTAGTCAGTGGGTTTGGGACACTTTTTGTGAAAGGAAATGGATACTTTTTAGAAGACCTTTATTTTATTTTATTTTTATTTATTTTTTAAAGATTATATTTAGTTATTTGATAGAGAGAGACAGAGGGACGGCATGAGCAGGGGGAGGGACAGAGGGAGAGGGACAAGCAGACTCCCTACTGAGTGGGGAGCGCAATGTGGGGCTTGATTCCAGGACCCTGAGATCATGACCAGAGCTGAGGTCAGATGCTTAAATGACTGAGCCACCTAGGTGCCCCAGACCTTGATTTTATTATAAGATTTCTGCATTTATTTTCATGGGGTAAGTAGAATGTTTTCCTGGCCCCAAAGATTTAAACATTCTCCAGTTATTACAAAGTGAAATTATGATTCTATTCATTAAAGCTCTTAAAAAATTTACACTGAAGATGGAATTTTGCTGGAGCAAGGGTGTCACGGCACAGTAAGTAGTAATGTGAGCCAGCACCTCCCCTGTAGGACACCCACCCTTCTCTGGTGACTGCGTGTATGACATGTGACCTTTCATGACATGCATGCTCAATCCATAGAATAAATATTAGTAAAACTTAATTTTTTCTAGTGTGACAATAAAGAAAAATAAATGTTCTAATATTTTGTTTCTGTGCCCCAAGGGGTCTTGTGTAACCACTTGGGTGTGGCCGTGCTGAGCATCATAAACCCAGAGCAGCAATTGGCAGAACTTTTCTATAAATAATTCAATAATTAATGGGAGGATGTCACATGGATGTGTCTGAGACAATGGAAAAGTGCTGTGATATACTCCTTGGGCTGCTGTCCCAAGACTGCATTATGTGTGGGACCCCCTAGGAGACATCAGCCTAAGACTCATGAGTCCTGTACTTGCTTGTCTTATTGCCTACCAATCAGAAGAGGATTTCATCAGAGAAGTTCATGCATTTTTGTTGTTTTACTGTCAGAAGCATCCAGGTAGATGGTCAGGATCTATGCAGAGAAGAGTCTGTAAAATTTAAGGAAATCAGGGAAGTCACCAAGACTCAGAAATTACAATATGAAAGAAAATATGATATCAGAAAGAATATGGTATCAAAGAAAATCGGAGTATAGCAGAAGCATCAGTTATATAAATTGAATTCCCAAAGTAAGAAAATGTAGTTACTTATTAATGGGATGTGGGAAAATACTAATAGGGCTCTGGAGACAGTCGATTTAGGAACCATCGTTCTGGAATTTTATTTTATTTTATTTTATTTTTTTTTAAAGATTTTATTTATTTATTTGACAGAGAGAGATCACAAGCAGGCAGAGAGGCAGGCAGAGAGACAGGAGGAAGCAGGCTCCCTGCTGAGCAGAGAGCCCGATGCGGGACTCGATCCCAGGATTCCGAGATCATGACCTGAGCCGAAGGCAGCGGCTTAACCCACTGAGCCACCCAGGCGCCCCCGTTCTGGAATTTTAAACATGTTTTGCTCAAATATCCTGTTCAACTTTAAGATTTTATGCCCTACTTTTTTTTTTTTTTTAAAGATTTTTATTTATTTATTTGAGAGAGAGAGAGAGAGAGTTCACCAGTGGGGGCAGGGAGAGGGGCAAAGGGAGAGAGACAAGCAGATTCCCTAGGCAGCAGGACGTGGGGCTCAGTCCCAGGACCCTGGGATTATGACCTGAGCTGAAGGCAGGTGCTTAACTGACTGAGTCACCTAGGTACCCCTAGATTAATTTTTTTGATCAGGTAGCCTAACAATTATACCAATGTTCATGTATTTATTTATTTATTTATTTATTTATTTATTTATTTGACAGAGAGATCACAAGCAGGCAGAGAGGCAGGCAGAGAGAGAGGAGGAAGCAGGCTCCCCGCTGAGCAGAGAGCTGGATGCGGGGCTCGATCCCAGGACCCTGAGATCATGACCTGAGCCGAAGGCAGCGGCCCAACCCACTGAGCCATCCAGGCGCCCCATGTATTTCATTTTTATTCTAGTATGTATTATACTTCTTAGTTTTGCTTAATCAATAATAGCTACCTCTACCCTTTCCCAATAGGATACATATATAACCTCACTGTGGCCACTGTTGTGAGCTTACCACAGTGCCTTAGCATGTCTCAGGTGGACTTTGCAGTAATAATCTGCTTTCCTCATCCCCTGGTTTCTCCATTTCTTATTAGACACCATGGCACTTCTCAACGTGCAGTGCTAGTAGATCCTTCTACTTCCGGAGCTCTCCAATGCTTGCTTAAAGCATAAAATCCTTAGCATCATTCAAAGCCAATGCAGATGGGCCTTCCACTGCTGTCCTACATGGACCAGTTGTATTTAAAATATGTCAAGGGAGGATGAGCCTTGCAGGATAATGTTATGTTTCTGGATTAAAGAATCTGGTTCTTGTCTTTGAAGGTGTAAAATACATTATGATACATTCTTCCAGAGTTCTCTATAGTTTCCTATAGATGATCAGGGTCTATAGAACAAACTTGCATTAAACAGACTCAAAGGATACCAGAATGTTTGTATATTAACTTCGAGTGAGGAATATATAACCAAAGGGACCAGAATTCTCTTGTTGGCGGCCCAGGAAGTGTGCTCCTCCTTGCTGTATAGCGGGCCAGCTGATTCTACTAGTTCTTTTCTCCTTGTGCACCATACAGTTCAGGCCCTGCCTGTGGTTGGAAGAGGTTGCTTTGTCCTGCAGGTTTTGGATTTTTGAGAAATACTCTGGTTTAGGCCAAGCATCGTGCTGAATTTCGTTTCTATCAGTAACACATTTTTGTGCTTTCTCCTGCCTAGTACTTCCTTGAATGATGACCTTAATGTATTAAATACTGTGTTTACTGTCTTTTATTTCAGAGGGGGATCTTTTTTGACCTTATCCTGAAATTCTGAGGGTGCCCTACGGTAGGATTTGCTATGCTGTCGTATACCCTATACTCTAAACTAACCTACTTGCTGTTCCCTGATTACATCCCTTCCCTGCGATGATTTCGTTTTCTCCTCCTGGCTTTTCCTCTGTCTGGATTGTTGAAATCCTACCACTTCCTTAAGTTCTGTCTTGAATGCCGCCCTTCTTGATTCTTCGGACCTGATGTGCTCTTTCTCCTATGAATTATATCCCTTTTCTGTGGTACTGTCCTATTATGCTCTGTAGTGAAGTTACTTGTTTTATCTTCTCGGAGGGTCGGTCAAGGTACTATGCGTGACTTGCCTCCTGTTTTCCTGCCATTCGTGGTATAGTTAGTAGGTGCTCACAGATTTCTTACTGCATTGAGTTAAATGGAATTTTCCTTTAACTCTAGACCAAGTCTCAAATGGGATCCTTAGACCAATATCAGCATCACCTGCCAACTTGTTAGACCTGCACATTCTTGGTCCCCACTCCAGACCTACTGGTAGGACACTCTGGGGTTGGGTATCAGCAATCAGTTGTTTAACAAGCCATGTGTGTCAGGTTGTAGTCTTTCTATCAAGAGATGGATCTTCCATTGATAGGAAAGTCAGTGATTTTCAAATTGCGCTCAGTTGAGCCATGGGAATTCCATGGCACTCTTGGTGCTGAGTGGAGAGTACTGGGCATCCAGATTCCCTACTCCCTTTTTGGCTGTGGCTTTTTGCCTTTTAATGCACTAGCCTGCCATATCAACTTTCCTTGCAGAAAGATTCTATAACCAAAAAAGTTTGAAAATTATTATTAAATTAGGGGTCATCAAACTATAGTCCTTTTTGTAAGCAAAGTTTGATTAGAGCACAGCCATAACCATTTGGTTACACATTGCCTGTGGCTGGCTGCATTCTACAATGGCAGAGGGGACTAGTATGGGGAATGCTCATGACCCACAAACCTCAAATACTTGCTCTCTGGCCCTTTAAGAAAAAATGTTGGTAATCCCTAATCTAAATCAATCAGAACCTTGAAGTAAAGAGCATGAACATCCCTGACTAGCACTAAGCCCATAATTTTTACTCCATAGAAACCACCCCCCCCACCTCATGTCTTCTTCTGGAAAATGAGGACATGGTCAAAGAGTGATTGTAGCACCTGTACTCTTGAAAAAAAAAAAAATGCAGCAGACAAAAAGAAGTGAAGGTTAATGAGAACAGATTTTCTTACCTATCTCATTTGCCCCTAAGATCTTGAATATATTCCAGGACATTAGAGTCATTACTCTTCACAGTCACACTAATGAAGTCAGGTGTTTTGTATCACATTTGACTTTAAAGAAGGAAAATGTGAAATACTTAAAGATATCCATTAAAAAGCTATAATAAAAATCCCTTTTATTATAAGCTTTAGTTATTTAGTAAAAGTTTTAGTTGGGAAAACTTTGTGTTTGACATTTTCACAATTTTAAAAAAGATTTTTAAGAGTTTTTTCTAAACCAGTTATATGTATAACCATTTTTGTAATTATTGAATTCGTTAGGAGTCCAAATGCTTACATTTACATTTGCTCACGATCCTGGAACCTGTCTACAATGACATTCAACTATGGTAATGACATAAGGATCCTCTTCTGAATTTTAGTTCATCCATTAGAGCTGCCCTTGGATGTTAGTTTTGTGTGTGTGTGTGTGTGTGTGTGTGTGTATTTTTTAAGATTTTCTTTATTTATTCATGAGAGACAGAGAGCCAGAGGCAGGGAGAGAAGCAGGCTCCCCGCAGAGCAGGAAGCCCGGTACAGGACTCGATCCCACAACCCTAGGATCACAACCCAAGCAGAAGGCCGACGCCCCATCGACTGAGTCACCCAGGTGCCCTGGATGTTCGTTTTTAAATTGCCGAGGGAAGTCAACCAAAAGCGGCAGAAAGATTTATCACTTGTCATTATGAAATAGAAATTTTAGTGGAAAAGTTCACCTTGCCATGCAGATAATGTCCTGGTGGTAGTCCATGAAGTAAAAGTCTATGGGGAAGACCTCGAGGAAGGCTTGGAGAAGGAATTGAAGCTAGAAATGTTATCCCCAAGCAGCTCACAAATCGTGGTGTCTGCAAGGGGTGGGGTGGCGTCCTGCTGCCTTAGTTTTGCTGCAGTCATTGACCTGCTGTTCTTATTGGTCTTCAGCTATGTCAGTGGCTGGAAGGTCAATCAGGGAAATCGTGAATTGCCACCTTTCATCGACTTCACCTATTTTTAGAATTTCTAGTTTTAACGGGCTATTTGTTCATGAATAATTCAGTTTCTTCCAGGAGATGCAACTTAATGGGTTTGAGTATCGAGTGCTGGTAAAAACTTATTGCTTATGGTAAGACTTTTGAAGTGACTTCACAACTAATAGAGCTGTGGGAAGTCTGAAAGGAGGAACGGTTATAAGAGGATTCTGTGGTATGAGCAGCCTGTCTGAGAGATGTTCTTATCTCATCACTTGGCTTACGAAAGCTGTCCCTCTAGTCTGGGTAGCTTCTGTAGAAAGACTAAAGTGTGTGTTGCATTTTATGTCTTATCTGGAGTTTATATTTACCCATCCACATCAGTGTACATACCACTGGAGCTGTGCAGGATGACCACTGTGGAATGGGAAGAACATCCTAGAATGCCAATATTTTAATTTAATACAAAAATTCTTACCTTTTGTATATCTTTTACGAAGTCATATTATACAGTAGTCTATATAGTCTGTGAACAAAAGTGTTTCTCATGGGCATGTCTCTTCAGAAATCTTGAGTGACAGAAGTGCACAACCAGAAAAGTTGAGACCATTGTTGTATACACCAGGTATTGGGTTTTATGTGGTAATTAAATCCTGTAGACAGGTATGTGCTATTAGAAGGTTTTGATAAACAAGGGCTTCATTCAGGTCTTTAGTTTGCTGCTCAGTTTATCTGAATTTCAGTTAAAAGGGTAAAACTGAAAGTACATGTATTAATATCTTTTGTATCTGTCAATAGTTTCTCACTCTTCCTCAGCAATGTCAGTGTGTTCCAAGTCACGTCTTACAGTCCTTAACTAGTTGTTCGTGTAAAGCATTGACAGTGTTTTATGGTTCTTCATTTGTTTGCTTTTGTTCTGTGTAGCTTCAGGGGCCTTGTCGAAGTTAACTCATGGATTGAAAGACGAATCGCTGGCTTATATCTATCATTGCCAAAATCATTATTTTTGTCCAATTGGCTTTGAAGCAACCCCTGTGAAAGCTAATAAAGCATTCAGGTAAGCATTTACATATCTTTTGTGGCTAATTCCCCAAGAAAATATGTGGTAGAAAGCATTTAAGAAATAGTTGCTCAGAAATTGGAAGATTTGGTCATTTGGTTTCTTTAGATCAAGTTAGACTGTTCTTTTTTTTAAAGGTAGACTCTTCATTTGTATTCCAGCTAATTCTTTTGCAGCGTGGCCTTTGGTTAGTTGTGCTTTTACATTATCCACTTAGATACTGTTGTTCAGACTCATAAAGGGAAAGACTTTTGAAAGACTCACTCTTAACGTTTATTGTGAAATGGTTGCATAGGACTTCACGTATTATGTTGTGGTGTTTTCATCCGTTGTGCCACATGGAAAATGAATTATGGAGTCTAATATCAAAAAATTGTCCCAACTGAGTCCATTAAGCAGCCTCTTCTTTCCTCATAGTGAAAAAACGTGGAATTTGTCAGTGTTCCCCCCTTTGTCCTGGGAGAGTGGCCTTGGTACTTCAGGAGGAGGAAGGGGCAGCACTGCTCTTTCAGTGAGACCTGAGGTCATCTGGGGGTAGGATGGGTTCTTTGAGGCTGGAGGCCATGCAGCATGATTCCCCTCTCAAGGCACTATGGGATTGCAGGATCCTGGGACAGGATCTTGAGACCTGTGAGAACCAGGAAGCTGAGCAGTGTATTTTTGTGAATGAGGAACAAGGGGGAAACTACTTGATCTCTCTAAATTCTGAAATGTTTTATTCATCTCTCTGGAGGTGAAGTATGTTGTTTCTTCTATGGTCTCATTCTACAACTTCACCTTACTCCTGACATCTATCAAATATAAAACGTGCAACAGTAGGTCCTCCTACTCTGTACCCATTAGGGTACACCTCTGTCTGTCCCTAACAATCACCTGGATACCTTTACAACTGGGCAAATCCCTCCCCTTGCTTGACTCCAGACTTACTTGGATTAGTTTCCAGAGGTGGGATTAGGGCATTGGTATACTTTAGGGTTTTATTTTTAGAATGCCTTTAAAAAAAAAAAATTATTTATTTATTTATTTGATAGACAGAGATCACAAGTAGGCAGAGAGGCAGGCAGAGAGAGAAGGGGAAGCAGGCTTTCTGCTGAGCAGAAAGCCCGATGCGGGACTTGATCCCAGGACCCTGGGATCATGACCTGAGCCAAAGGCAGCAGCTTAACCCAGTGAGCCACCCAGGTGCCCCTAGAATGCCTTTTGAAACTTTTTAAATGCACAGTGAAAGGAGATGAATGGCTGGAGAATGCTGGTAGCATGCTAGGATGTTTTTCTTCTTTTTAGATGCTTCGAGAGGAGGTATGTTCTTTTTTTTTTTTTCTAGTCCTATATTTTATAATAGAGATTAAAACCTAAGTGTAATTTATGCTTTCTCTTTAATGGCCTTAAGAAATTTGTTCAAACCTGAACTCCAGTATCTATTCTAGCATTAATGAATGTCATATTTGAATAAACATTAGTATATCTTTTATTAACATAGCTGTAGTGATATTTTCAAAGGAGTGAATGGCCTTTATTAAGCTTACTATGAATGAATTTTATATTTAGCAGGGGCCCCCTCTCACCACAAGAAGTAGAATATTGGATCTTAATTGGAGAATCAAGTAGAAAACATCCTGCTATTCACTGTAAAAAGTACGTTAATTTCCCATTTTCTCTTTAATTTAGGTAAGATTTAATATAGTGAAATGCACAGATCTTAATTGCATCATTAGGTGGATTTTGGTAACTGAATATACTTGTTTATCACCACCCCAGTCAAGATAAGGAAGATTTTCATTGCATTGAAAGTACCCTTATTCTCTTTTCCTGTTAGTCCCCAGAGACAACCTCTATCACTGTGGAATTGCTTTGCATGTTCTTGAAATTCACGTCAATGGAGTCGTCAATATTCTTTCTTGTCTGGCCTTGTGAGATTAACCACTTTGTCATGCATGTCATGCTTCTTTTTTTATTGCCGAGTGGTATTAGGTACCGTAAGTATACCATAGTTTGTTATCCGTGTCCCTGTTGATGACCATTTGGATTGTTTTGAGTGTGGTCTATTGTGGGTGAAGCTATTGGGAACATTAATGTACATGTCTTTAAAAAATTTTTGAGTAACAGCTTCATTGAAATAAAATTCACATACCATAAAGTGTGCCCTTTAAAAATATAAAAAATGTTCAATGGATTTTAATGTATTTAGAGTTGAGCATCAGTCCCCATGACCTAATTCCAGGACATTTTTATAACCCCCATAAGAAACCCCATACCCATTAGCAGTCACTCCCCAGCCCCCTCCCCTCAGCCTCTGATCTACTTTCTATCTCTGTGCATTTGCCTAATATGGACATTTCATATAAATGGAATCATAAAACGTGTGGCCTTTTGTGTTTTTTTGTTTTTTTTTTTTTTCACTCAGGATAATGTTTTCAATGTTCATCTGTGTTGTAGCGTGGACCAGAACTACATTCCTTTATACGGCCAAATAATTTTCTGCTGTATGGATATGCCACATTTTCTTGTGCAAGTTTTTTAAGGACATGTTTCTATGTTTTGTTTCTCTTGGGTAGATACCTAGGAGTGGAATTGCTGATTATAGGATGGATGCGTATTTAAGAAACTGGGAGAATGTCCTCCCGTGGGGTTGTACCATTTTATACTCCCACCAGCATTGTATGGACAGTCAGGTGGTTCTTCATATATTCAACAATATTTGATATTTTATTCCTTTTTTTTACCTTTTTAAAAAATTTTTCCCAGCTTTATTGAGGTATAATGCACAAATACAACTGTATATATTTAAAGTGTCCAATGTACTGATTTGACATTTATTTTGTGAAACGATTACTGCAATCAAGTCTTTTTTTTTTTTTTAAGATTTTATTTATTTATTTGACAGAGAGAGATCACAAGTAGGCAGAGAGGCAGGCAGAGAGAGAGGAGGAAGCAGGCTCCCTGCTGAGCAGAGAGCCCGATATGGGGCTCGATCCCAGGATCCTGAGATGATGACCTGAGCTGAAGGCAGAGGCTTAACCCACTGAGCCACCCAGGTGCCCCTGCAATCAAGTCTTAATTAACATATCCATCAGCTCACATAGTTACCTTTTCTGTGTATGTGGTGATAATACTTAAGATCTACTCTTTTAGTGAATTTCAAGTATATGGTACAGTATTAAGTATAGTCACCATGCTGTACAGATCCCTAAGTGTTTTAATGGTATTGTAAACTGTTTTTTAAAAAGTTTTATTTAAAAAAATGTGTCTATTTTCTAGTTTTATTGAGAAATAACTGGCAATTACCACTATATAAGCTAACAGTGTCCAGCATGATGGTTTGATTTACATATATTGTGAAATGATGGCCACAACAGGTTTAGTTAACAAGAAATCCTCCTTGTGATGAGAACTCTTGCGATCTACTCTCTTACCACTTCTCTATATATCATAGAGCAGTGTTTGTTGCAGTCACTATGTTGTACATTATATCCCTAGTACTTGTTTATCTTATAACTGGAAGTTTGCACCTTTTGGCATTTTCCTTCAAAAATTTCAGTTCCTAATTATTTTCTGGTAGTGTACAAAAATACAATTTGTTTATATACATAGGACCTGAATACTGCATTTTTATCAAACACATTAATTTCAATAGTAGTTTTATAATCCAAAGTAATTTGTAATTGTTTTGGATTTTCTATACAATCAGTCATGTTGTCTGTGAATAAATGCACGTTAACTTTTTTTTTTTTTAAGATTTATTTATTTCAGAGAGGGGGAGAGAGAGAGAGAGAGAGGAAAGTGTGAGCATGTAGGGGTGGAGGGAGGGGTGAAGGGAGAGGGAGAGGGGAAGCCGACTCGCCACTGAGCTGAGTGTGGAGCTGGAGGTGGGGCCATCACCTAACCAGGAGATCCTGACCTGAGCCAAAAGCAAGAGTGGAACACCCAACGACAGCCACCCAGGCACCCTCATGTAACTTAAATCTTTTGAAAACTTGACTTTAATTAAAAAGGAAATATGGACTGTTTCTACTCTAGCCTGCAGGATGTCATGTAACAGGTTGATACATATGTATTTCTTTGTGAAAGTAGCCATTTTAAAACCCAGAATCTTGGCAATAGTTGGTTAAACAGAAATGTCATAAAAAAAAAATTAAAGCTTAGTAGGTGGAACAACCTTGACAAGAGAATTATTGTCATGGTAATACTGTAGCAAATTGCTGATGTGCAAAGTTCCATTACAGGGGCACCTGGGTGGCTCCGTGGGTTAAGCGTCTAACTCTTGATTTCAGCTCAGGCTGTGATCTCGGGGTCATGACATCAAGTCCTGCATTGGGCTCTGCATTCAGTGCAGAGTCTGCTTGTCCCTCTGCCCAACTCAAATAAATAAGTCTCTTTCTCTCTCAAATAAATAAGTAAATAACATCTTCTAAAAAACATTCTATTACAGTGGTATTTTGTACTTAAAATGTGCTTTATCCTTCCTTTTTCACTATAGGTGGGCAGATATTGTTACTGATCTCAACACTCAAAATCCAGAATATCTAGACATCCGACACTTGGAGAGGGGGCTGCAGTACCGAAAAACAAAGAAGGTAAGAACACAATAGTATTTGAAGATATTTCCAAGCCAGCCAGTATGCAGTATACTATTCAGCACTCTTTAGGTTGTAAATAATGGAAATCCACTTCAGATTATCTTAGATAGAAAAGTGAGAATTACTTTTAGGACCCAGGAGAATCTTTAGAATGAAAAGCAAAGACTGTAGCCTGGATTCGTAACAGACTGGTATCAGCTTAAGGAATGTTATCAGAGGCCAAGGACCTAACTTGTCTCATTCTTTTGGGAGTTGCATGCTATTCTTATCTGATTATTTACTTCCAAAAGATCAGGAACTTCAACTTATATCTTGCTTTCAGATGAGCCGTCTAGACTGAGACTCACCTGCCTCTGGCCTAGTTTGAGTCAGGTGTTCACTCCTGACCCTGTGAACTGTGGCCAGGAAGCAGAGCCATGGGTGCACAAGGTAGCTGGGGGAAGTTCTCAAGGAAAGGTAGATTCTGCGGATTGATATGCCACTGATATGATACTACTAACATCAAGAATATAGAAGAGACAGGAAGAGGAATGATCTTGGTGTTTGAAGATTTTATTTACTTATTTATTTATTTGAGAGTGAGCCTAGTGTGAGAGAGAGTCGGGGAGGAAGGACAGAAGGAGAGAGAATCCCAAGTAAACTGCATTGAGTGCAGAGCCAGATGTGAGGCTCAATCTTACAACCCTGAGATCATGACCTGAGCTGAAATCAAGAGTTGGCTGCTTGATCGATTGAGCCACCTAGGCGCCCCAAATTTTGGAGTTTGGGTTAGGCAAATAGGGAGGTAACAGTGTGTGTGAGTGGTGGAGAGGCATATGGGGGGAACTGTTACATTTTTGTAAAGGCAGCTGGTCAAGAAAGATGTGTGTTAAGGCGATCTGGTGATGTCTGTTTTGAGGCAGGTGAAGGAGGAAAAATAAGGGAAATCATAGAAACCCACATTATAAGCATAATTCCTTTTCTTTTTTTTTTTTTAAGATTTTATTTATTTATTTGACAGACAGAGATCACAAGTAGGCAGAGAGGCAGGCAGAGAGGCAGAGAGAAAAGAGGAAGCAGGCTCGCCGCTGAGCAGAGAGCTGGATGCGGGGCTCGATCCCAGGACCCTGGGATCATGACCTGAGCCGAAGGCAGAGGCTTTAACCCACTGAGCCACCCAAGTGTCCCCCTTTTCTTAACCCAACTTTTTTTTCTTCTCAGGTTGGGGGAAATTTGCATTGCATCATAGCATTCCAGAGACTTAATTGGCAAAGATTTGGCCTTTGGAACTTTCCATTTGGAACGGTGAGACAAGAATCACAGCCTCCAACACATGCCCAGGGAATTGCCAAATCGGAGAGTGAAGATAATATCTCCAAGAAGCAGCATGGGCGTCTGGGTCGGTCTTTCAGTGCTAGTTTCCATCAGGACTCAGCATGGAAAAAGATGTCCAGTATCCATGAGAGAAGGAACAGTGGCTATCAGGGTTACAGTGATTATGATGGGAATGATTGACCATGCTGGGTACTGAACATTTTGTGTTACACACATGACTGGTCTATACAAGACTGCATTAAGACAGTAGAAGTTTTATTAAGTCTACCCTAAATAGGAACAGATCTTGTGGTATAAAACATACCCTTGTAGTTCTCCAGTAAATAAGCTTGTATATGATTATGATGGGAGATTTCAGATATATAAGCAGATAAGCACAGATTACTGTCCTTTTAAAATTAAGAGTATGAAAACATTATGGACAATTTTACAAAATCCAACAAATTGCATATAAAGAAATCAAACACAAATTTACTTAATAGCATCATGATTTGTAATACTTAAGCATGAAATTATTTCCTATGACTTAATCACCAGACATTTGTTGCAGATTGCTTTATTCCTAAACTCAAGATGTAAGGCACCATCTGCCCTTTTAAACAAAATTGGGGCTGTTGATTTCTAGTTTCCTCTCATGGTTAAAGCTCATTTAAAATTTTAGTGAATCTAGAATTCTTTTACTTGTACGCAGTATCTTACCTGCCTCATTTGTTTCCTGACTAACTTTCTCAGGATCCTCAATAAAGAGGCAAAAGAGAAGACTCAAGGAAGTCATCTTTTCTATTGGTGCATTGATTCAGGATATTCTTGACTTTTTTGACTTGGTATCTTAGTGTACAATATTGGCAAGATTTTCAGGTCTTGAGAGCTCTTTCTACAATGATCCTTGTTTTGGGATAGAATAAAAAAAACAAGTGGGATCCAAAGTTTCTACTTCCAAGGTAATCTGTGAAATGAGATCTTGTGATATTTGATTAGTCCCTCAGCGTGGAGTCCTATGTTGTTAACAGCATTAAAAATGCATTAGGAATGTTATGTCACTCAGAGCGCAAATATCCATATTCCCAACTCTGAGCTGCTTCTTTTAAAAATCTGTACAATTAGCTGTTTGAAGTGAGTGTTAAGTAGTTCCAAAAGAGTGGATTTCATGTATTTGAGCTCCTGTCTAGTTGATGTCAATTTTTCTTCTGTGGCCAACCTATGACTTGTTTCATTTCAGGGGCTGTTCCATGACTCAGATCAGTAACTTGATTATGACAAGGTGCTGAATATGTTGGTAACCATATTGCAATACACCTCAAGAAGAGGGTTCAGATTTTTATTTTTAAAATATTTTCATTTTCTTCTCTTTTGAATTTTATATCCATTTATCCACTCAGACATACCTAGCCTACAGACAGGGATATATATTATGAAATGGTCATTTTTCTGAAGAGAATATTTTGCGTGAAATGCAAAGGACTGAAAGAGATTTGTAGGTTGTTGATTTTGTTACTTCACACTGGAACTTTTAAGAAGTTTTCATCAAATAAAGTTTTGTTTTCTACTTTTAATAATGTGGATGTTTTGAACCTTTATTTTAGGTAGGGATTACCCTTGGAATTCTGTGTGAAGTATGTGACAACAGCGCTTGAGTAGTGTGTTATAAGAAACTATCATGTATCAGACTTTTATAATCAACGAAACAATATACATTATGACTATAATTTTAGATTCTGAAATAGAAAATTTAATTAGTTTGAACCAAACGAAGTTGTCATTTTTATAGGTCAAACATAGTTGAATATCAGCAATTTCATAGAGTTTAATGAAACATTTCAGAGAAGAGGCAGATAGGAAGAACCAAGAGGAAAGGAGACAAATGCAACATAAAGAATACAGTGACACCTAAGAAAGAGGATGAATTTATATGGATTGCCTATTGGCCATTAATAATTTTTACAAAAGTCTTGATATATATGATTACTTAATAACCTGACATATAAGTTCAGCTGTTATTAAGAGTAGAATGAGGTTTATAGAGACTAATTTTCCAAAAACTATGTGCAAGTTACTGCACACTTTTCTTCTAAGGTTAGTAACGTTCCTGTCATATTTGATTTTTTGGTCAACTCTTCTTAGGAGTTTCCGTAGAAGCAATGAAGGTTCAAATATTGGCTCTGTACTTGCTAGCTGTTTCACCTTGGGCAAGATTAATGTTTCTGTATTTATTTTCTCATTGGTAAGGTGGGGATAATAGCATATATTTTATAAACTGTTTTGAAGAATAAATAAGTTAATGTATGTACAGTGTTTAGAACGGTGCTTTCCAGATAGTGCTTGCTATTGTTACTCCAAAAGATGTGTATTTCTGTTCAGAATCTTGAGAGCTCTTTAAGCAGCATCTTAAGGATGCTGTAAGTCATATACACACACACCCCTTAGTTACTGTTCCTTCAAAAGAATATTTTGTATTTAAGACATGTTGCTCTGGTTTTAAAAGCACTCATAATGCTCAAATGCCTACACTGTCTGTTTTTACCCAGCTCGTAGGCATTAAAAAAAATGTTCATTTGGATCAAATCCTGAAACTATTCCTTTCCCCACTATTATGCTGGCCCATCATTAGGCCAGGTTGGTGCAGCAGCTAAAACACATCCAAACTTGCTTTTTCCCAGACACTGAAGGGGCGCAGGCAAGTTGCTCTGGGATCCATTGTTCGTGTATCAGTTTTACTCACAGCATTTTCTCCCTCAGTCATTCACTCAGCAAACTAGTTTGAACACCATTACCCATTAGGTGTTTCATATTAAATCACTGATCTCAGAACAACCCCAAGAAGAAGTTAGCATCTCCATTTTTTTTTTACAGACTCTCATTGGTGAAGAAACTTGCTTAGGATCATAGAAGAAACTTGCCATTATAACAAATACTACAGACTAGGGGGCTTAAAAAACTAATTTATTTTCTCACAGCTCTGGGGGCTGGAAGTCTGAGATCAGAATGTTGCCCGTTTGGTTTTTCCTGAGACTTTCTCCTTGGCTTGCAGATGGCCACCTTCTAGCTATGTCCCCACAGGGTCTTTCCTCTGTGCACACATCCCTCTGTGCGCCCAAATTTTCTCTCATAAGGAAAATAGATTGGGTCAGGTTCACCCTCACAGCCTCATTTTAAATTAATCAGTTTTAAAAGGCCCATCTCCTATCACCACGTTCTGAGGTGCTGGGGGTTAGGGCTTTAACATAGCAGTTTTGGAGCTGAATGCAATTGAGCCCACTAACACAGGGTTATTATGTGGCTCAGACAGGGTTTGGACCAATGGATACCTGACTTGGGAGGAAATTCTTTCAGGAGGGCGCTAGATACAAGGGACAGCTTTACACTAGAGGCTAAAAGAGGTCATTTAGGCAGTATTTGTGGAATACCTGCTAAGTGTCTGGAGTGTGCGTGCGTGTGTGTGTGTGTGTGTGTGTGTGTGTGTGTGTTGGGGGAACCGGCAAAAACTGAATAAGCAATTTTATTAAACTCTGTAAAATACAGCTAGTAACTATTTGTGGGAATTACTCCATTGATGGAGAAAATGCAAAACACTTTGTGCAATGGTTTTGCTAAAAATTATTTTTGATATTCTGTCATAAAGGGCTCCTTTAACAAAACCACCTCATTTAAATCAAACCTTTCCACTGAGCTTGAATTTCGTTTCAATACTTCAAATTAGAACCAGTGTGTATGATAAGGCTATCATTTAATGAATAGTAGTGATAAACGGTCTGCATACGTCACCTCCGATCCTAGCTGAAAGTCTGCCAAAACTGGTTTTGCGCTCAGTTTGCATAAGAAGAAACCAGTTCGGAACAAACGTTACTTGAACAATACTGATCACGAAGACGTGGTGGTGTGGCCGCCATCGGACTCTGAGCCTGAGCGTTCTAGGGCGCCTTCCCCAAAGCTACTCCGATAATTAAGTTTCTTGCCATTTCTGACTTACAAGCCGTGGAATCCTACATTTAGACGCCAGAGAAAACCAAACTATATCTCAAGAGTGAAGGCTTTTAAAAGTTGCTTAACTTAAAATGATGCCCTATTATCATCTAGCTCCTACAAGTTATCAGACAAAACACTAACTTAAAAACAGCTGCACAGGGGCGCCTGGGTGGCTCAGTGGGTTAAGCCGCTGCCTTCGGCTCAGGTCATGATCCCAGGTCCTGGGTTCGAGCCCCGCATCGGGCTTTCTGCTCAGCGGGAAGCCTGCTTCCTCCTCTCTCTCTGCCTGCCTCTCTGCCTGCTTGTGATTTCTCTCTGTCAAATAAATAAATAAAATCTTTAAAAAACAAAAAACAGCCGCACAGCATCCACCTTTCTGTTGCCGCCTCTACCTAAAACATTTGGTATTGAGAGTGCAGAAGTAGCGGCTGGTGGGGAGAGACTGAAACGCAGAAGAGACGCAGAAAACTGTCACCTCAGCAAGAAGGCTCTCTGCGTGTACTTCCGGCGTGTGGCTGCGACAGAAAGCCGGCGTGGAGAAAGCCCGGGAATAACAGGACACAGACGCACGGACCGACCCGCCCCCTCGCCTCGGGAATGGAAAGGCGCAGCCAATATACGTCACGCCGCGCGGCGGGACTTCCGTCTTGAGCCTCGTCTTTGACGGAAGCCCAGAGGCCCCATTTCGCGTGGGTTAACGCACTAACTCAAGAATCAGGCCGTGTCGGGGGGAACGTCTTCTGGCCGTTTATCTCGCCTGCGCTGTCCTCTCAGCCTGCTCTTCCGTTAAGAGTGTTTACATTTGGGCCAAAGCTTGGGCTTGAGGAGGACTCACTCCTTTCCGACGCCGGCCATTGTGTGGTCCTGCCTTTCTTCCGGGAGGCTGCGTCCGCCGCCGGGAAGTACCGTTCTCGCCGGTGCCGGTGTTCCCTGAAAAACCGCGTGTTCTGAATTAGTCTCCGCCTTCCCTGGGTGGGAGCAGGGGGAGCTCTGCGGGGCCCCGGCGGTGGTGCAGGCTGTGGTAGAATTGGAATAGAAGGCCCCGCGCGACCCCGCCCTCGACTGTCGCTGGGGACCTCATGGGGGTCCACGGGCTGTGGAAGCTGCTGGAGTGCTCCGGGCGGCAGGTGAGCCCGGAGACGCTGGAAGGGAAGATCCTCGCCGTGGGTATCCTTAACGTGTTCCTGGGCTCCGGGATTCGCGTCGGGTTTTTACTCCCTCGGGGCTTCCCTCTGGGCGCAGAATGGTGTTGGTCAGATGACAGTCCCACTGGGGGTGGTAAGAGCATCCCTTTCACGACGTCGTCTCTCTCTGAGTGTCTGCTGGTCCCCGCTTTGCAGTCACGCCGCGCTGGGTTGGAGTCCTCGGGTTTGATCACTTAGGGGCAGAGTTTTACGCCGCTCTGTGCTTTCGTTCCCTCGTCTGCAAAGTGGAGGTGATAATCGTAGCTACGCACAGGGTTGGTGTGAGGAATAAAGGAGTTATGTAAGGAAAAGGAGCTTCGCTGACATTGCACAGCCTCAAAGTATCGTCCCTCCTGGGAGGTCAGCACGGAGAAGGTGAAGCGGACTCCCAGCGGCAGTTTTGCCTGCTGCCCCGAGTCCTGCTCCGCTCAGGTTCGTTAGGAGGATAGCGTGGGCAGGTGTTTGACCTTTTTTCTTTTTAAAAAGTAATTTATTATTATTATTTTTTTTTATTGTGAGTTTTGGAGTAGGAAATTGATGTACCACACCGGAAAGATTTCAAAAGGTCCACAATGTTTCGTTTTGTTTCCTCCCAGCCTCTGGGATGGACTTTTAAAGGACTGTCATTTGTGTATGCGTCTGGCTGGTTTGGTGTTTTAGGAATTAAATGTTTTTCTTCTTTATCAAAATATGTGAATACTGCCTCTGCAATTTTGGTCATTTTTTATTCATTAAACCTTCTCCTCCATCACCTCCTCCTCCTTTTTTGAATGGCTGTTCTGTTCTGGAAGCTGGTGGTAGCTTAGGCCAGTTCCCTGCGCGCGCACCTGTGAGCCTAGGAGTTCATGAGCGAGGTGGAGAAGAGTGTCATGCAAATGATTGCTGTTGGTGGTAAATGCAGTTTAAGAATAGGTGGGATTTCTGCGGAGGGAGCCACTGAGAGAGGAACCATTATTTGGTATGGAGACAACTTATACATAATGGGACACTGGTCATTTTTCAAAGAAAGTTAACATGGTGATGGTATTTTCTTCGGTGTGAAGAATCTTGAAATACATCTATAGAGTTTTGGCTTGTTTGAAAGTTTTTATGCGTGATACCTTGTGTAGGGAGAGGAAAAGTGTGTGTGGGGGGGGGCGGGGCACATGTGCTATTGCTGCCCTCTAGTGGTTCTTCAAATCCCTGCTTTCTAAAGATTCCTTTTATAGACCTGTATGTGAAGGAAAGCCCAGTTTTCAGTAACAGCAACCCTTCAAACCTCAGCAAAGACTTAGGCATTTTATGTTGTAACCCCGATGAAGAATGAGTAATTTCTAAAATCTTTAAGATGATGCATGAAGTTCAGCATTCTAATTTTTTAGGAAGTTGTCCAAAGTAAGGAAGTTAAAGCATTTAATTTAAAATTTGGATTATCTATTTTTAGATGACTCAGGAGCTCTTTGGGGACATGAAGTAATTTTCATGAGGTTATTAAGTTTTTCTGAAAGAACAAATCATTTAAAGAGGATGTCAAAGATCTTCCAGTGATAATTACAATCTCATATGTATTTATCTGTATAAAATATATATGTAAAAATACTTGATTGCTGTTTTATAATTGGTTTTGCTTTGTTTCATTTTCATGGGAATTCGAATTCAAATATCTGATCTATATCCCATTTTTTGCCTTATTTGTTAAGAAATTATGCATTACATACTAGGTTCATAACTTACTCTTGGATCCCTAAAATGTATATTTTTAACCCATCTATAGGCGAGTGTCTTGTTTATTTATACAATCTAGGCCATCTAGTCTGGGACTCAGGATGGAGCCGTGGGTCAGCCTGCACACATGGGGAAGGTGTGGTGTGGGGTGCTGAGGTAGCCTGGGGAGCCAGTATAGCAGGAAGAGGGAAGGGGCCTCCAGGAGAACTCTGCTGAAGTCGCGCTTGAGTGGTGAGTTAGAGGAGGGGACGAAGAGACTGAGAGCGGGAAAACCAGTGTCACCACGTTCCTCTTATGGACAAATATGAAATAATTTGGTAAGAAGAACTTTTTACAAAAGTTAAATATAAGGAAGCTCCAAGGAAACATTAATTCCTTATAATTACAGAAGAGCTAACTATTGTTAATATTTTGGCATCTGAACTTCTAGTTTTTTGTATTTAACATATCACATGTTATAAAACGTAATTATGCATTCCATAGTTTTGTAACCTGTTTTGTGTCCCTTTAATATTTTGTGACTGTCTTTCTTATCACTGTAGATGATTCTGTAGCTTCCTTTTTTGAGGGCTATTTGATATTCCAGCAAATTGGTATATCACAATTTAGTTTAAGTAAAGACCTGTTGGAAAACTTTTACATTGTTTCTCATATTTTCATCACTGCAAACATTCTTAGAAGTAACTTTTTTTGTAAATTGGTGATGATTTTCTGATAATTGTCTGGAGATAGAAGTAGTAAAATAGAATGCTAGTTTTTACATTTTTTTTCTGTGAATTGCCAAATTAGTCACCAAAGAGTTGTGATAATTTGCTAAAATTCTGTAGAGCGTATTAGTTTTTTTAAAGAAGCAAGTGTTTGCAATTAGATTTTTTATTTTTATTTATTTATTTTTTTAAAGATTTTATTTATTTATTTGACAGACAAGTAGGCAGAGAGAGAGAGAGAGGAGGAGGCAGGCTCCCTGCTGAGCAGAGAGCCGTATTTGGGGCTTGATCCCAGGACCCTGGGATCATAACCTGAGTGGAAGGCATAGGCTTTAACCCACTGAGCCACCCAGGCGCCCCTGCAATTAGAGTTTTTAAAGGACACATCTGTTGATGTAACGCTGTAGTCTGTGAAATAGTTACAGGGATTCAAATAACGTTAACGGATTTTAGTCAGATTCCGTCAGGGCTTAACATTTTTCCAATTCCACATGAACTGTGATGAGGACTTAGTTTTAATGTTTAGATGATATCAGTTATTGGGAAGTTGAAATCACGGTGATGAGGGAAGAAATGCCAAAATAGTTTCCTTTAACAATTCTACCAGATATCAGCATTTGGTTAAACCAGGCACTGAGAGGAGTCCGGGATCGCCATGGAAACTCAATAGAAAACGCCCATCTTCTCACTTTGTTTCATCGGCTCTGCAAACTCTTATTTTTTCGAATTCGTCCTATTTTTGTGTTTGATGGGGATGCTCCACTGTTGAAGAAACAAACCTTGGTAAGAATCATGTTTGTTTGTTTATTTTTCTTTCTGCATTATTAGAAGGAAAGAAAACTTCATGTAGAATTTTAATTTTCTCTTTAGAATTTTGAAAGCCAAGACTTATTTTGACATATATCCAACTAAATTTCAACTTTTTTTAGGTTTATCTTCAACAGTCACACTTCTTCCTTTAAAAAAGGATTATTTGTGAGACTACGTCCTGGGTGCAATGATACAATTCAGCTTTTTTAAACTTTTTAAATTTTTTTATTTTATTTTTTTTTTAAGATTTTTTTTTTTTATTTATTTGAAACAGAGAGAGAGAGAGAGATCACAAGTATGCAGAGAGGCAGGCATAGAGAGAGAGAGGAGAAAGCAGGCTCCCCGCTGAGCAGAGAGCCCGATATGGGCCTCGATCCCAGGACCCTGAGATCATGACCTGAGCCGAAGGCAGAGGCTTAACCCACTGAGCCACCCAGGCGCCCAACTTTTTTTATTTTTAAAAAAGATTTTATTTATTTATTTGTCAGAGAGAGAGCGCGAGCAAGCGAGCGCATGCACATAAGCAGGCGGAGTGGCAGGCAGAGGCAGAGAGAGAAGCAGGCTCCCTGCCAAGCGAGGAGCCCGTGCGGGACTCCATCCCAGGACCCTGGGATTGTGACCTGAGCCAAAGGCAGTGGCTTAACCGACTGAGCCACCCAGGTGTTGCGATACAATTCAGCTTTTAATAGAACTACTGAAATTTTCTCTCTCTAATAAATAAAATCTTAAAAAAAAAGAAAAAAAATCCTACTAAAATTCTTAATATTCGGAGTTTTCCTTGTAGATATCTTCTTAGGTGTCCTATGTATGTTTCAGCCCTGCTGCTGAGCATGATAGCCTGTTGGGGAACATGCCTCCTTGAATCTGAGATCGTGGGTCTTCAGTGTTTAAAGAGTAATTGGATTTTATGTGGTGCTAGATGTGCTAACGTGGATTATTGAGGAAGGAAATTGTCCAGGATATAAAAGAGTAACATTGAATTTCTTTATTCTGAAAGTAGGTTAAAACAGTGTTGGAACAAAGTTGTGAACTTTGGAGTAATTGTGTACCCCCTCCAAGCGACAGCACCCATTTGGTTGTAGGACTGTTACGTGTTGAAAATGGCAGCCCATCACTTCATAGTCACAGACATTGTCTAATTAAGTAAGGATGTAGGGTAAAAGTAAGGATCGGTAAATGCTGGGGGACATTTGTTCCCTCAGGAAAAGGTCTAGACTTGCCTGTTGCAGTTTTGAATTATTAAAGGCACATTCTACCAGGTACTCCTTGGAAGGAATAGACAAGAAAAAAGAACTCCAGAATTTATTTATCAACAAGGAAACAACATCTCCCCACTTCCCCAGCCCCACCTAAAAGGTGTTAGCTAACATGACTGTAGTAATCATTTTGTGATATGTAAATGTACCAAAGCAACACGTTGTACACCTTAACATGTTGTACACAGTGTTATAGGTCAGTTATATCTTAATTTAAAAAAAAAAAAAGGAAAAGAATGTTTTGTTATTTCTTCCTTATATTCCACCATCAGCATGGAGAGGGTTTGATTTTTTCCTAAATGGACATTTCTTACAAGAAGACACTTCTAATACATTTAAGAATTTCTTTCTTTTTTTTTTTTTTTTAAAGATTTTATTTATTTGACAGAGAGAGAGAGAGAGATCACAAGTAGGCAGAGAGGCAGGCAGAGACAGAGAGGGGAGGAAGCAGGCTCCCTGCCGAGCAGAGAGCCCGATGCGGGGCTCGATCCCAGGACCTGGGATCATGACCTGAGCTGAAGGCAGAGGCCTTAACCCACTGAGCCACCCAGGTGCCCCTACATTTAAGAATTTCTTATGATATAATCTTAAATGTTGAGGGACATAGTGGCATATAAGTAATGTATTCTTTTATTTTTATTTTTATGTTTTGTGGGAGAGAGAGAGCTAGAGAAAGAGCAGGGGGAGGGACAGAGGCAGAGGGAAAGAGATTTTCAAGCAGACTCCCCGCCAAGCATGGAGCCCGACATAGGGCTTGGTCCCATGACCCATGAAATCATGACCTGAGCTGAAGTCAAGAATTGGATGCTTGACTGACTGAGCCACCCAGGTGCCCCAAGTAATGTACTTTTATAAAGACCAGTATCAGAAATTGGTTTTGGCACAGTAGTGACAATTTTAAAGAATACATTAATAATCCCTTTTAAGAAACATTTACTTAATTACATATTATTAAGTTATAGGCTTCTTGGGGACATGAAAGTCTATTTAAAAGAAACTGAAAGTAAATTAATAGTTTGTCAAATACTGTCCTAGCCCGTCCATTTAGTGGAGGTAGATGGAGACTCCATGTTCTTTACGTAGCAGAAACCTGCACATACCCACTGATATGACAGTTGGGAGGAAATACTAAAGCAGTCGTAGCCTGAAAACTCAGACAAACCAAATGCTATGGAAAAAAGTCACAGAAATGTTTTTAATATACTAATACCCTGAAACAATCCTGTGTCCTTTGTTTTCACAGGCTAAGAGAAGGCACAGAAAGGATTTGGCAGCCACTGACTCCAGAAAAACTACAGAGAAGCTTTTGAAAACATTTTTGAAAAGACAGGCTATCAAAACTGCCTTAAAAAGCAAAAGGCAAGAGGCAAATTCCATTAATTTTAAAGATTAAAAGCTTTTAACTTTTGCCTTGGGTTCTCGTGGTTCCCTTTCCCTGATTTTAACTCAGCAAAAAACACAGTCAGAGGGGTAAGTGGGCTGTCCATTTGACCCAGTTCTTGGAAGTTGTGCAAATTCCCTGTTCGGTGAGAGTCAGCTTAGATGCGGAGAGAGAAAAGCCGTAGTGTTATGTTGCCCACACTTTGTACTTTTCTAAGGTGGATCTCCCTGCCTGCAGTTGAGGCCCTGGCTGAGGTGCGGGGAGCCGCAGTGAGCTTCCTGTTTCTCTCGAGGCCTCGCTGGTTTCCCACAGCAGCGGCCTGGGCAGCCGGGGCAGCAGGGAGAAACCTGCTACAGCCCCGTGTTTTTCCCCTTCTCACCCCCTCAGCAGGGCTTGTGTAATGAGTGGGGGAGTCTTCCTCACTCAGCGTCCTGTTTCCCATCACCTCTGCTTACCTCTGTGTGTGCTTTTCAGAGGTGAAGCGCTCCCCAGTCTTACTCAAGTTCAAAGAGAAGATGACATCTATGTTTTGCCACCTTTACAAAAGGAAGAAAAAAACAGGTAAACGTTTAACTATTTAAAAAAGTAATTGTGTTTTCAGACAGATTCAGACCTATGTGTTTTTAGCTACATGGTAAGGCATGTGGGAATTAATGCATCTGCAAATGTAGTCTCGACACCTTTTAGAGTGTTTTTCAAACACTAAATTGTTTTGTAACTCACTTGTCCTTGTGTTTTGGTAGTTTGTGCTCTTTTGTCTCTTCATTCTGCAGACCCTGTGGTAGCACCATTCGTGTATGATTCCTGAAGCTAATGGATTTTCACGTTCCACCCGTTGCTTACACATGCTATCTCTGCCTGTTTCTTAGCCTATGTCTTCTGTCTCTCACCAGCACATGGCGAGACCACACACAACTTCCTCCTTGCTAAATCCAGGAGACACTTTGCAGACGTCAGCTTACTGTACTTTTTAGCTGCACATGACTCAGCACCTGCGTTATCCTGCTGTCTGGCTGTCTGGGAACCTCTCTGGCTGCTCTTTCTCAGGCTCCTCTGTGGACTCTTCTCTAGTTCGCTGTTCACTCTCAACTGCTTCTGTGGCTGAAATGCAGGCAAAGGGCCTGGCAATGTGTCTGTGCCCCCACTTGCCCACATTCCTTTCCCAGGGGCTCCTGAGACACCAAGTGGCTTCTGAATCAGGCCAGTTCTGCTTCATTTCATTGCTACCTTGAAGTACCATAAAGGCTTTCACACTTCTTTCTTTGTCTTTGTCTTTGCTTTTCCCCGTTTGCTGGAACTCCTACTCACAAAGTTCAGTCTCTGCTTTGTGGTGTAGAATCTGCTAAAACCCAAACCTGATAATGTCATTTCAGAGCTTGAAACACTTCCTAGCTTTTTACTTCTTTAGGATAAAATTCTTTAGGATAAAATTTTAGCCCCTTAATCACATGCTTCTCCAACCTTACCAGGCCCTCTTTATGTCATTATCAGGCCCTTTTTATGCCATCTCCAGGCAGGCTTTCTTTCTCTTGTTTCCAGATGTTTATAGAACACAGAGTTTCTGCTTGGAACACTTGTCTCCATGAACTTTCCCCAGACCCTACAACTAGACCTCTCTCTTATTTGCAGCTAAGTCCAAGCAGTGCAATTGCCAGAGATTCCAAGAAACTTTACGGACCTCCCCCTGCACCCCGATTAGAAAGGGGTGACTCCCCTTACTGCACTTTTAGCATTCTGATCCTCCCTTGTGGTGGATGTCATCAGATCATATTGTAATCGCTCCCTGGCACGCGTCCCCTCCCAACTGTGGGAATAATGACAGTGTGTTTCATAACATTTGATTCACCATCGTAGCCCCTAGAACTAGTGGCCCCTTGCCTCCAGAGATACTTTTATAAGTTGTCATTAAGTCATAGATACTGTAAATATATGCTTGACTTTCAGTTCAGAAGAAGAAGATGAAAGAGAATGGCAAGAAAGAATGAGTCAAAAACAGGCATTACAGGTACTTAACGTAATTTTTGAATTCAGAGTATATTGTTATTTGAAATGAACAACATGAAAATGAATAAATGTGGTATGAAGTTCCTGGTAAAAAACAGACACACACCTTCTTTATTGTGCTGTGTGTATATGTGTGTGCATGTGTATATATGTACAAATACCCAGGGACCCATACACATTTGTATGGCATTTGCCTTTGTGCGTGTCTAGATATCCAAAACAAGCCATCTTTCTTTTACAACCAACCAACTAAACAATAAGTAAGTATAAATAGTAATATGTACTTCTATAAAAATGCAGAAAACGTACCACCTATAAATAACTTCAAGTAACATTTTCATATGTATTAGCCCATTCTCCCCCCACCCCTTATGGTTGAATATCCATGTGTGTATTTTAGTACATGTATGCATGTCAGGTGTACATGTATGCATATATATGTAAATGTATGTCTGTGCTTCTGTTCCAGTTATCCATTGCTGTGTCACGTGGTGGCATGAAAATGGTTGTTATCATCCTCTCACTGTTCTGGGGATTGTTGGGCTCAGTGAGGCAGTCCTCTCTGCACGGCTCCCTTGTAAATGCAGGCCGATTGTAGCTTGGGCTGGAGTCCCCTCCAAGGCTTCCTTACTCCCATGTCTGGTGGTTGACACTGGTTGTCAGAACACCTGCCTGTGGCTTCTCCGTGTGGCTTGGGCTCACTCATGGCATGGTCTTGTGTTCCATGGACAGGCATCCCGAGAGCAGGTGCCGGGCGGGACCCCGTAGTCTTTTCTAGCCAGCTTCGGATGTAGCACAGACCCCCTTCCTATGTATTCTGTCTGTGAGAAGCTGGTCAGTGAGCCCAGCCCTTAATTAAGGGGGGGAGGGATTAGATGGAAAGAGGTGTCAGAGAACCTGTGGTCCTAAAACAACCACCACACATATTTTAATGAATGACATTTGTACAAATTGAGGTGGTACTGTAATATACAAGTTTTTAGAGTTTTTTTCAAGTTTTTTGAATAGTGGATGATATTCTTTGATTCCCAAGTTAACTGGTTTTTTTATGTTCCTAATTTGGTGCATCTGGAGAAAGACTTGAGCTCCAACCTCAAGATCCTTCAACTTGTAGAGGTTCTGCATTTTTAATTCAGGAAATGACAGCAATCATGGTAAAGACTGTGAACATGGTAAAGACTATGAACATTTTGGTCAGAAAGACCTGCATTTAAGTACAGGCTCTCCTGTGCACTAGCCATGTGATCTTAGACAAATTAACTTCTTAGGCTTTATTTCCCATCCCTACCTCCTTTTTTTGTGAAACAAAAATCATAATGATGCCTTCCTCAGAGGGCTTTTGGAACATTAAGGTGTTCCCTTCGTATAGGGAAAGCACGGGGTGTTCTGAGCATGACTGGCCTATCCTAAGTGCTGGAGGGTTTGCCCATATACATACAACATACCTACCTACAGGAAAGCAAATTGTATTACTAATGAAGAGTTTTAAAGTACTTTCAGTAATTAGTTAAAGTTTAGAAAAGGTTTATCCTTTTTTTTTTTTTTTAAGATTTTATTTATTTGACAGACAGAGATCACAAGTAGGCAGAAAGGCAGGCAGAGAGAGAGGGGGAAGCAGGCTCCCTGCTGAGCAGAGAACCCGATGCGGGGCTTGATCCCAGGACCCCGGGGTCACGACCTGAGCCGAAGACAGAGGCTTTAACCCACTGAGCCACCCAGGTGCCTGTTTATCCTTTTTCATGCCTGTGAATTTCTCACTTGTCTTCACTTTTGATTATAGGTTAAGAGTAAAACAAAACTCATTACAAGAATTACAGATATTTTTCAGATTCCTAAGGCTCATCCCTACCTTAGGGCTCTGGTACTTGCTGTTCCTGCAGCCTGGGATGTCGTGATCAGTCTCGCTGGTGTCTTTCAAGTCTCTGCTCACCGTCATTTTTTATTCTTATCAGATTAACCTGCTTTATTTTCTTGTTCATTTGTTTATTTATTTGGTTATTCTATGTCTTACTCTACCCCTAAGAGTAGGGACTTGATCTGGCACGATATCCTAGCACCTAGACCAGTGCCTGGCACATTAGGGGTGTCTGATAGGTGTTTTTTCTTTTGAGTGAGTCAGTGAATGGATGGCTATATTCCCTAATCTGCCTGTTTACTGATACCTGTTGCAGATTATGTACAACTGGGTTTAGTCTGTTTTAGATTTTGTAGAACTATCATAAGTTCAATAAACTTACATCAGCAGTAAATATCAGGGTAAATAGAGTAAGTGTACACAATGTAAATTTCATGGTTACGTTTTTACTCTTTGCAGGAAGAGTTCTTTCATAACCCTCATGCCATAGATATTGAGTCTGAAGACTTCAGCAGCCTGCCTCTTGAAATAAAGCACGAAATCTTGACTGACATGAAAGAATTTACCAAGCGAAGACGAACCTTATTTGAAGCAATGCCAGAGGTGAAATATACAACAGCACATTAATGCTTAGAATGCGCTTATGCTTAGAGCTTCAGCAAAATTTTTTATTAGAAAAAAGGAAATCGATAAGTATTACTTACATGGTCTCTGTTTTGAGTAAACGTCGTTTGTGTCTCAGAGATCCTGTGAAGCATCATATATTTGTAAGTTTGAACTTACTATGTTTCTTCAAAGAAGCCTTTCGACTTTCACTTGAGACCAGGTCTTGGGTTGCCTGGGTGGTTCATTCAGTTAAGGTTCTGACTCTTGATTTTAGCTCAGGTCATGATCTCGGGGTCATGGGATTGAGCCCCTGCTTCGGGCTCCATGCTTAGCGTGGAGTCTGCTTGAGATTCTTTCTCTCCCTCTCACTCTTCCCTTGCGTGTGTCTCTCTCTCTTTCCGAAATAAAGAAGTCTTAAAAAAAAAAATAAAAAACACTATAATAAAAAAACTCCTGTTCTGTGTTCTCATAACACCCTGAAATGTCTATGGTTCTTAGCATCCAGATGTGCCTGTTTTCCTCACTTCTGTATTTTCAGCACCTAGTTCAGTATCTTTCACATAGTAAGTGCTCAGTGTGTGCTTAGGGGTTCAATTCTTAGGTTAGTTCATGAAAGTTTTTTTAACCCATAATATACCTTGTCTGAAGATTACTAATAGTAATATAGACTCTAATCTAACTTAAAATTCCAGGTGTCTCTTTTTTGGGTGCAGACCTCGAAATGCAGTTGGACCATCACCTTCCCTCTTCCTCTTTCTAGACAGTGGCCATAGGGAATTGAGTGGTAAATTCTTCAACTTGGAGCATCTGCTGTTGGCTCTACAGCCACAGAAACTTGGAGCAGGTGGTGTGCAGAGTTGGGGTCAGGCCTTGTCTCCTGATCATGCTATACCATTAATTACTACTACTTTAAGTAGGTGAATGAGCTTTGTTTTCCTTTCTATTGCTACCACCTATTCTCATGCCATTCTCTAATTCACTGTAGGACAGAATATATGTTTTGTAGTAGCATTGTTCCTAATGAATGGATGTAGTGTTTTTTTCCTACAAACTTTTGAACGTTTCCTAAATTGATACCAAAATATGAAAAAGGCAGACAGGTCCTATTTCTTTCCCTATCAGTCCTTTGTTTTTCCACGAACAATGTGTGAATATAGGAAAATGCTAAGGTGCACAGAGTGATATAGGAAGGACAGAGGTAAATTCATTTTCATTTCAGGGGAAAAAAATCCAGGTTTAGTATGTATATCAGGCACTTTATTTCTTGAGTATGGAAGGCTCTCTGGCTGGCCTTTGAGGAAGTAGAATTTGGGTTATGTAAACAACATTGGGAAGGCATGGGAAGAAGGGAGATGGTCCCTAATGATTTGCTCCCTTTTCTCTTCCCATCACCATGGAGCTTGGGATCGGTAGATGGTAAGGAAGAGGGTAGTGTGGCTTAGCAGCCCATGGAACCTATAATTCTGATAGGGAAGGCAATGTCTGAGTCATTCATGTTGGACCTTTGTATCATCGTACACTGGGCAAATCAATATTGAGAATAGTAAGGATGGTAAGTAATAACTTATAGCAATAGAAACAGTGTAGGATTGGCAACCTGTTTTTGATTCCACGTCTACTACTTACTAGCCTTGTAACTCTAGTGAGGTTAGTTAACCTGTTTTTCTCAGCTTCTTCATTTGTAGACTGGAAATAATGACATATGTCTCATGGGGTGGTTGAAATGAAATGGGATAATACACATAAAAGCTCCTAGAAGAATGCCTTCATTGCAAATGCTTTATAAATGTTAATGATTATCATTAATAATTGTGATTGCTATGAATTATTAGGTGTCTTTATGGGTCAAGGACCGTGGTAGGCACTTTATTTGGATATATTTTTCTTAAGATTTATTTATTTATTAGAGAGTGCGTGTGGGAGAGCATGAGCGGGGGGAAGGGGCAGAGGGAGAGAATCCTCCAGCAGACTACCCGCCCCAAGTGTGGAGCTTGTCTAGATTTCACAACCCATGAAATCATGACTGGAGCTGAAACCAAGAATTGGATGCTCAACCGGCTGGACCACCAGGCGCCCCACTTTACTTGCATATTTACTTGCATTCCAGGAGGTTGTCTGTTTATTAAGCTGTAATCAAAATGTCACAGTCCCGGTATGCATTACTGCCTAATAAATGTTTTTTGAGTAAATGATTAAGTCACAAACATTATCCATGATTTCTTTTGCCTAAGTCTTTTTGTTTTAAAGGTTATTTTTTTAATAAGGCAGCTAGTTTTTTCCTAGTTTCAGATTTTACTGTTATAATATGAAAATGTCTCCAGTGGAAAAAAAATCAGTTGCTTTTTGTTCCTTCATCCTTTGGGAATGTTATCTATGTGGGAATATTATCTGTATTTAATACAAAAAAAATAATTTCATTTATTTTATTTTAGGAGTCTAATGACTTTTCACAATATCAGCTCAAAGGCTTGCTTAAAAAAAACTACCTAAACCAACACATAGAAAATGTCCAAAAGGAAATGAATCAGCAACAGTCAGGACAAATCCAAAGGCAATATGAAGAGGAAGGGGGCTTTTTGAAGGAGGTAGAGTCAAGGAGAGTAGTCTCTGAAGATACTTCACATTACATCTTAATAAGAGGTATTTAGTACCATCACTTACCTAATGGTTAAAAACCAAAAATAGGTTGTATCTCTGAATTCTAGGAGCTACCACCCTACTTATGTAATAATAAAGCTATATATATAGCTATTAATGGGTTACCTGCTGTTGTACCAACCCTCTTTGTTTTTATTATTTATTTAAAATTTATTTATTTATTTACTCCCAGTATAATTAACATATAGTGTTATATATGAGTTTCAAGTTTACAATATAATGATTCAACAATTCTGTACATTACTCAGTGCTCATGTACAAACCAACTTTAAAATTAAATAACAAATTAACTCTTAGTGCCGTTTAAAGGAAAATTTATAACTTCCTGCATGAGAACCAGTGTTCTTTTATTCATCTTACTAGAAGTATGTTGTTTCACTGTAAAACTACATAATGAGAAATGTTTTAATTTTTCTTAAGGTATTCAAGCTAAGAAAGTTGCAGAGGTGGGTTCAGAGTCTCTTCCTTCTTCCAGCAAAATGCGCAGCTGGTTGTCTGACGTGAAGTCATCTCCATGTGAGGCACTGAAGCCAGAGAAGGAGCCTGCCGCTACCCCTCCTTCTCCAAGAACTTCTCTGGCTATGCAGGCTGCCATGGTGGGAAGCAGCTCAGAAGAGGAGCAGGAGAGTGAGAATCAAAAGCAGTCTGATGTGAAGAATGCACCTGTGTCCCCGCTTACTCTCTTAGCTATTCAGAAGGTTCTCGACGATGATGAAGACATGGAAGCACATGCTGGAAATGACGTGCAGATAGGAGGGTCAGCAGTGAAAACGCTGCTTGGGAACAGTTGCCACGAAGAAGCTGTTGAAGGCCTTAAAGAAGGAGGTGGAGAAGGAATGCTGTTGCCAGCAGGACCCCATCTGACCCATGTGAACTCTGCTCATGAAACCAGCCCTGACACCGGCAGGAGGCTGGCAGACTCAGCTCATTTGTCCCTTCCCGTCTTCTGTCCAGGCAGTGAATCTAGTGTTCCAAAAGAAGAAATGTCACTTATTCGTGTGGTGAGTGAAGCCTTTCAGAAAAGCTGTGAGTCTACCGTTAAGGAGAGAAAAGACCCCATTCCTTCAGAAAGCACAGTGGTGATGCACAGCGATGCACCTGGGCTCCAGAGTGGGAGAGAACGGACACCAGTACCTTTGATGCGTTCAAGTTCTGTATCAAGGAATGAAACATACACCAAAGAGCCTGAGCTACAACCAGACCTTTGTCCATCAGGTGGCAAATATGATTCCTCTGTTCTTTCAACTGATGATGAAACAGAAGGTGAAAAAAATCATGTTTCTGAAATCATTGACACTGTCAGTTTGCAAGAAATGAGTAATACACAAAGTATCCCTTCAGAGATAATAAGTAACTTGGAAAATGCAGTATCCTTTAATTCTAAAGAGAATGAGAATTTCCTGAAAACCGTCCAAGAACATGAGACAATGGACTCTGTAGACCAGGACTTAATTTCAGTTCCAAAGTCCATGGAGCCAATGGAAATAGACTCTGAAGAAAGTGAATCTGATGGTAGGTGCTTGTGCTCTTCCAGAGATACAGAACTTCCTGTAGAGTTTCACATCTCCGGGAACGGAGATCCTGCAGTGTAGTCTAGTTCCCACTTTGTTCAGATGATGAACTAGGAGCCCAGAAAGGTGAAATGACTCTCCCAAGGGCACACAGCTGGTTCTTTGTGGTTTTTTTTAAAAGGGGGAAGTATCAGTTGGAAAAGGTAAAAGTGAGTCTTCTAGTTTTTTTAACTTTTTGTTTTGAAATAATTACAAATTATTTAATAAAGTTGAAAGAATATTACAGAACATTCTGGTTCCTTCACCCAGTACCTCAATGGTTAGCATTTCACCATGTTTTCTTTATCATAGCTCTTTATACATATTTATATACATGTACATGTTTACTGTATATTTGCATCTATACAGACTTTTTTTTTCTTTTTAAATATTCTATTTATTTATTTGGCAGACAGAGATCACAAGTAGGCAGAGAGGCAGGCAGAGAGAGAGAGAGGAGAAAACAGGCTCCTCTCAGAGCAGGGAGCCTGATGTGGGGCTCGATCCCAGGACCCTGGGATCATGTCCTGAGCTGAAGGCAGAGGCTTTAACCCACTGAGCCACTCAGGCACCCCACTATACAGACTTCTATATAGTCAATTCAGAGAATTATTCAGATTCTCATTATTCAGATTATTCTTATTTGTGAAATTGCCTACTTATTGAAATTTATTTATAACCCCAGAATCAATACTCAGAAGTAATATCTTTGTGGTCATTCATGGACCTGAGTAAAGTGGCTAGAAGCTTGAATTGCCAGTACTGCTCCCAGCTAAGGTTGAGCAAGGTGTCACTCTGCCTTGTGTTTTAGCTATCCCACTGAGGTGACCAGAAGGTGAATATGGGAGAGAGCAGTGCGGTCTAGATCAAGAAACTCTGGCTTGGGTTAATTGGATGGGGTTTGAATCCCAATTCTGTCACCTGTTGGTTGGTGGGGCAGCCTCAGGCAAGTCTCTTTAACACTCCCAAATCTCATTTTTTCCTTTATAAAATAAAGAAGTTAGAATTTACCAGGATGAGTTGTTTGTAGGATTTATGATTATGAATATATTTATTCTATGAACAAGGACGTATATGTGGATTCATTGTTCACAGTGACTTTATAGAACACACTGCTGTGAATAACAAGAATTGCTTGTACACACACACAAGCTAACTTTTTTCCTGATGTCTGCTGAGTTTCTTCATTCTAAAGTTGCCATTTCCTCTTTGTAATTAGTATTTTACGGAAAGGCTGTGTAAATATGTTGTTCCTGAGCAAACCTTTGTCCACTTATTTTAGCATTCATTGATGATTTTTACCTAAATAAATGATCACTATGGTGGTTGCCAAATGGCAGTTTTCTAGTTCCATTATTCCTTATATATTTTTCAGTTTACATCCTCTTATAAGGAAGTTCTTCCCCTCTTCCCTGTTTACTACTTTTTTATATCATGTGGATTCAGGAATTCGTATTTTATTTAGTGATTTATGATGCTTTTGTACTTTATGGTTGGAATTGCCCTGGCTTTGGTCAGTGGGGGCCCCTCTTCAGGCTGGCTTCTGGGACTTGACAATTCCCCCTTATATGTTGAGCATTTCTTTACTTTCTGGTCAAGATGTTCCAGATTTATCTTATTCTTGCCCTGCCCTGCCCTGTCCCTGGATCCAGCTCTAGTTCCCTGCAATAGAGCATGATGTTTAGAAACCAAGATCTGGTCCCTGAGTGTGCTCACTGGTACTGGGGTGTCATTGCTTCAGGCCCTCGCAGGGACAGAGCCAGGAAGTATATTTATGTATATACCCACAAACATGTGCACACACCCACCTGTATTTACTTCTCTACAAATACATATCTATGTATAAATGTTTCATATATAAAAATCTATTGAGTTTGTACTGATACTGATTCCAATCCAACATCACAGATTTCCTTTTAGCCTCCACTTTTGTTAAAATTTTCCTTCCTAACACTGAGAAACCTTACTACCATTGTCCTATCGACTTATTACTTATTCTTTCTTAATTTGTAACCATCTCCTGGTCCCATTGGTGTTCTCCTTGGTCCTGGCTATCTCCTTGGCCCCAGTCCCCACTCAGATCTCCAGCCCACTCTGTCCTGATTGCATCCTAAAATTCATGCTCCTCCACCTGAAGCAAAAGAAGGGAATCAGGGGCGCCTGGGTGGCTTAGTGGGTTAAAGCCTCTGCCTTTGGCTCAGGTCATGATCCCAGGGTCCTGGGATCGAGCCCCACATTGGGCTCTCTGCTCTGCAGGGAGCCTGCTTCCTCCTCTCTCTCTCTCTGCCTGCCTCTCTGCCTACTTGTGATCTCTGTCTGTCAAATAAATAAAATCTATAAAAAAAAAAAAGGGAATCAATTTTTTTTTTTTTTAAAGACAAGACAAGACACAGGAGAGGAGGGAAGGAAGGTGGAAAAGAAGAGCTATTTCTCCTGAGTACTTATTCAGATCCTTTACACTAATTCACCGCTTTATTCTTTGCTATGTTCATAGTAAAATAGCATGAGAACATAGAACAACCTACATGACTGTTTACATCCTCTGATAATTCTTTTTGAACTCTGAAACAATATTAGTTAACTTGTTGTATTTGTATAAAGCTTTTATGCAGATCTTTGAAAGCTTGCTTCCTAACTTTAAAGGTAGTGCCAGTTTAATGGAAAAGTCTTGACGTTACAGGCATTTATATTAAATTTATTTAATAATAATGTTTTACCCTTCCATGTTTTCTAGTAAATTCAGATCTTTTTGGGGTCAAACACTTTTCTCAGGGTACTTTGGAATGCTCTCAATGATTTGGGGATAATTTTAATGTTTCACTTATAAACAAAGTGACCTTGTTATTTTGGTACAGGAAGTTTCATCGAAGTACAGAGTATAATTAGTAATGATGAACTTCAAGCTGAATTACATGAAGCTTCTAAATCTCCCTCCACACAAGATGAAGAAGAACTGATAGGAACTAAGAAGGAAGAAGCCACTGGTGACTCTGAGGGCCTCCTAAGACACAGCTCTGGAAGAGAGGCTTTGGACGCGGAGCCACGTGAAGAAGCTGAAAAAGACACAGACAGTTCACTCAGTGAATGGCAAGATATTAATTTGGTAACAATATGAGATCAAGTCTTAACCTACTGCTAAAAAAGAGCCAAGTTAGATAGCTTCTGAGCTTTAAGGAGTTACTGGTTGAACATTTTTAGCTTTTTGCATGCTTTTTTTTTTCCTTAACTATTTTTTCATCATTATGGGGATTGGGAAGTCTACGATCAAGGTGCAGGCTAATTTGATTCCTGGTGAGAGCTCTCTGGCTTGCAGATGGCTGCCTTCCTGCCATCCTCAGGTGCTGGGGAGAGGGGGAGAGGGTAGGATGGGAAGGAAGGAGATATCTTTCTTTCATAAGTCTACAGTCCTTTTAGATTAGGGCTCCATCCTTATGACCTCATTTAACCTTAATTACTTCCTAAAGACACCATCTCCAGATGCAATCACATTTGGGGTTAGGGTTTTAACATAGAAATTTTGGGGGAACTCAATTCAATCCACAGAAAGAACCACATACAATACCACCTAAAAGCATAAAATACTTATATGTAGGGCTTACAACATATGTGAAAGATTTGTATTTCAAAACTATAAAACACTTGATGCTAGAAATCAGGGAGGACCTAAATAGATGTGGTTTTGGGTGGAAGATACAATATTAAGATATCAATTCTCCCCACACTGATCCATAGATTCATGGAATTCCAATAAAAAACCAATGATAGATATTAACAAGCTGATTCTAAAATTTACATGGAAAAGCAAGGAAGCTAGAGTAGTCAAAACAAATTTGAAAAAGAAAAAATTTAGAGAACTTATACTACCTGATATTGAGATTTACTATAAAGATAACAGTAATTAGGAGAGTATGATATTGACTAAAGGATGGATACATAGATCACTAGAACAAAATAAGAGTCCTGCAGCAGAAGCAAACAACAGTAATCAAGACAGTTTGCTCTTGGCATAAAGATAGACAAATAGATCAATAGAACATAATAGAAAGTACAGAAATGGATCCATGCATATATGGTGAACAAATTTTCAACAATGCTAGAAAGGCAGTTGAATGGAGGAAGGAGAGTCTTTGCCGTGGTGCTAGGAAAAAAGGCAACTTTGGTGCTGTGTATGATACACCAAAATCAACTCAAAACACATTACATACTGTAGTTTTACGTTAACTCTTGAAACAAGACAATAGGAGTGTGAATCTTCCAACTTTGTTTTTTCTCAAAGTTGTTTCACTTTTATAAATCCTCTGCATTTCCACATGAATTAATTAAGAATTAAATCTTAGCAACACTCTATCTTCTGATCCTTGAACACAGGATATATCCTGATTTATCCAGATCTTTTAAAATTTTCTCAGTGTTTTGCAGTTTTCAGTGTACAAATCTTACACATCCTTTGTCAGATTTATCTCCAAGTATTTAATATTTTTAAGACTATAGAAATTGACATTTTATTTTTTACAATTCATAGCTTTTCGTGTAATTCACAGAGTCATACAACTATCACAATCTTAGAACTTTTCCATCACCCGATAAAGAAGCCCGGTACCCATTAGCAGTCACTCCCTGTACCTTCCTCTCCACCTCTTCGACAACTCATCTTCTTTCTGTTTCTATGGATTTGTCTTTTCTGGACATTTCATATAAATGGGATAATACAACCTGTGGCCTTTTTTCCTGGCTCCTTCACTTAGAATGTTTTCAAGTCCATCCATGTTGTAGCATGTGTTAGTCCTTTATTTCTTTTTTTTTTTAAAGATTTTATTTATTTATTTGACAGACAGAGATCACAAGTAGGCAGAGAGGCAGACAGACAGAGAGAGAGGAGGAAGCAGGCTCCCTGCAGAGCACAGAGCCTGATGTGGGGCTCGATCCCAGGACACTGGGACCATGACCTGAGCCGAAGGCAGAGGCTTTAACCCACTGAGCCACCCAGGTGCCCCCCTTTATTTCTTTTTATTGCCAAATAGTATTCCATTGTATGGATAGGTACCATATTTGATTCAGTCATCATTTAATGGACATTTAGGTTGTTTATACTTTCTGGCTATTATGAATAATGTTGCTATTAACATCTATGTACAAGTTTTTGTGGGATGGACATATATCTTCATTTCTCTTTGGTATACACCTAGGAATAGAATTACTGGGTTACAGGTAGCTGTGTTTAACCTTTTGAGTCCCTCTCAGACTGTTTTCCAAAGTGGCTGCACCATTTCCACCAATAATAAGGGTTCCAATTTTTCACATTCTCATCAACACTTATTTGTATCTGTCCTTTTGATCTAGTCGCTCTAGTGGGTGGGAAGTGGTATCTCACTCTTTTTTTGTGTGTGTGTGTGTTTTTTTTTTTAAGATTTTATTTATTTGAGAGAGAGTGAGTGAGAGAAAGCATATGCAGGGGGAGCAGCTGGCAGAGGGAGAAGCAGGCTTCCTGCTGAGCAGGGAGCCCAGCCCCCATGACTCTGGGATCATGACTGAGCTGAAGGCAGATGATGCTTAATGGACTGAGCCACTCAGGTGTCCCTCACTCTGTGTTTTCTTAAATTCAATTTGTTTAAACTAAAACATGGGTGATTTTGTGAGGGAACTTTGAAGATACTATAGACTTGCTCAGAAATCCAAGTGGGAAATTTCATAAGGAGGAACGCTTATTTGGTAATTGAGTCAGACTAAATGCAGGCTTTTTGTAACAAATGAGTTCAACTGGATCATTAATATAATGATCTACAGATGAAATTTACTTTGCAGGAGGAGCTGGAAACTCTGGAAAGCAGCCTGTTAACACAGCAGAATTCGCTGGAAGCACAAAAACAGCAGCAAGAACGGATTGCTGCTACTGTGACGGGGCAGATGTTCCTGGAAAGCCAGGTAGGTGTACCAGCCAGGCCTCCTTTTGCAATTCCCACTGCTGGTTTTACTTAATCTGATTCCCCAACGGCATGTCTTCAGTGAAATGTGTGCAACACTGCTCCCATTTCTGGTCAAGGCCCATTTCCCACATTTCACGGGGGTCACAGCGTGTCTCTGACTCTCCAGGAACTTCTTCGCCTGTTTGGCATTCCCTACATCGAAGCTCCCATGGAAGCAGAGGCACAGTGCGCCATCCTGGATCTGACCGATCAGACTTCTGGAACAATCACTGATGATAGTGATATTTGGCTGTTTGGAGCGCGGCATGTCTATAAAAACTTTTTTAATAAAAACAAGTTTGTAGAGTATTACCAGTATGTGGACTTTCACAACCAACTGGGTAAGACTTCAGAGTATGATTACTTTATGAGATTTACCTTTAGAATTTGTATTATGAATTTTTTCCTTTCCAAGGAACTCATTTGATGTATTAATTGGGAAATGGTAGGTCTCTACCATTCTCATGTAAGTGATCTTTTGTTTCTAGAGAGGAATAGGATTTTTAAATTAGAATTAAGAAATTAAAACCCTAGAAATGTGTAGGGATTTCCTGCAGAATTAATTACCTGACCTGCTTAGACTTTGACCAGTTATCCTAGATCTCTGGAGTAAACCAAAGGTGGTGGAGAGAGGAGGCAGGTGGAGTCAGTCCTGCTGGAGTCACGAGCTCCATGGCCCCATGGTGGTGTTTATGGCAGTGGTTCTTTTTTTTCCCATTCATCTAACAAATACATATTGTGTGATTCCTGTATGCCAGTTCTCGTTCTTGGCAGTGGGGAAATGGGAGAATACAAGTCTTGTAGGAAAAGGAAATAATAAACATAATCCATGTAGAAAAAAAGCTGGAAAACAGGAGAGGGTGACCTGCAGTCACAGAAAGTGTGTGTGCTGTTGTATATGGAGCTGTGGTCAGGAAAGTCTTTACTAATAGGGCATTTTTGGGCTAGGGCCTAAGGAGAAGAGGTAATGAGTGTTGTACATACCCTAGGGATGAGCATGTCAGACAAAGGGCCTGGAGAGTGTAAAGGCCCAGAGGCAGAATTTTGCTTGGTGTGTTCTAATAAAAATTTAAAAAATATGAAATGTTTTTACTTTTCTAGGATTAGACCGAAACAAATTAATAAATTTGGCCTATTTGCTTGGAAGTGATTATACAGAAGGAATACCAACTGTAGGTTGTGTTACAGCCATGGAAATTCTCAATGAATTCCCTGGACCTGGCCTGGAACCTCTGCTTAAATTCTCGTAAGTTCTTTCTTCATTTCTTTAACTCAGATGTTTATGTAAATACCCAATTTAGGGTGCCTGGGTGGCACAGTCAGTTAAGTGTCTTACTTTTGGTTTTGGCTCAGTCATGGTCTTGGGGTTGTGGGATTAAGTCCACATTGGGCTTTGTGCTTAGTGCTCAGCATGGGGTTCTGCTTGGAATTCTCTTCTCCCTCTGCTCCTCTCCCTGGAACCGGCAGGCACACTCTATTGCTCTCTCTCTCTCTTTCTAGTAAATAAATAAATCTTTAAAAAAAATACCCAGTTTAAAACAGAACTATTACTTGCATCATGAACTGTCACAAATCACCAGAATTGATAGGGTTACCAAATTTGTTTTCCCTCTTCTAGACTTCAGTGAGATCAGAGACAATTTTTTTTTAGAGGCACTAGGCTTATCCTAGTTCAAGGGTACATAGACCGGTCTGTGGGATTTCATAGGCAAGTGGAAATCTCATTTCATTCATTCAGAGATTGAGTGAGTAACTGCTATGTGTCAGACGCCCTGCTAGGCCGGGGTAGGAAAGTTGACTAAGCCGTAGGCTGCATTCTCAAGGAGCTCCACGCTCGTGGGGAGCCAGAGAAGCAAACACATCCCTGTACTTCCATGTGTTGAGGGGCTGAAAGAGGGGCCAGAAGGGGCATGGAAATAGAACGTTAAGAACTTTACCTTGTGTCCTGCTGTCCCTTTGTTGCTGCATGTACTCGGATGTGTTTAGTGCTGGTGCATCCCACCCGAGCCCACCATTCCGCTGCCCTTGGGGTGCACTTCAGTTAGGAAGGTTCTGGGACAGTGGTATTCACGAGGATGTCTATGGAAGGAGTTCTGTCTTAAGGTTGGTCCTCCATGGCATTTAAAAAAATTGGAATGTAAGTCACCTACCATAAATTTCACAGTTCAGAGGTTTTTAGGCTACTCACAAGGTTTTGATGGCACTTTCTAACCACCGACTTGTCATGAGATACTCATTGATAGGAGTTGATTTAATGATTCTTTGAAGTTCTTTCCAGTTGTATCTCCTGTGTCTGAAAAATTCTCAGATGTTCTGGCATAAGAATCAGTTACTACAGTTAAAACTTAAATGCAGAAGTGGTCTTAATGTTTGCTCTTCTCCAGCTGCAGCACACATACCAATATATTTATTTTATGTTTTCTTTATCTCTTTCCTCATAATTTTCATAGTATTGAGGAAATAATACAGTGGCAGTAAGTTATTGGGTAGCTCGTAGGTCATGGTATTTAAATAACTTGAAAAGCTACAACTAACTTTATTGTATAAATAATAATAGAAAAATTATGAAATATGAATTAAAAAGATGGTTACAGTTAACATTTTGGTTTATATAATTTTAGACTTTTCTATGTATAGTGTACGCTTATATTAAACATATATATGTATATGTCTTTACTCATGCAAGTGTGTATTGTTTCTTTTTTTAAGAATGGGATGATGCCATATACTTTTTATGTTACCTGTAACTGATGTGGTGATAGAACAAGGCATACTACCAACAATGTATAGATGAGTAACAGTTTTGAATGACTCCATAGTAGTCTTTTGATGTATCATGATTAATTAGTCATATACCTATTGTTATTTCTGTTTTTTAAGTCTGAACAAACATGATTTGAGTGTCTTCAGAGACATATCTTTGGGTTCTTATCTGATTATTGTTTTAGGATAAATGTATTTAGATTTTCAATTTGATGTCCTAAATTTTCTTGTTTGTTGAAAATTTGCATTTCTGGTAGAGTGAATGCCTACTTATGCCATATTTCTTTTCTCTCAACAGTTGTTGCTCATTTGTTGTTAGTTGAGTGGTTTACATTTTAGCCGTTTCTGCTCTGGCTGTCCAGCTGGTGGCTGGCAGACAGGAGTAGCCGGAGCCGTGCATGGCTCGGGAACGTGAAGACAGATGCACAATTAGAGAGCAGGAAGAGAGGTGGAAGAGCAGTGAAATTGAGACTGTTTCCTTGCTTTCTTTTCTGCTTTCCCTTTCCCCTAGCTAGACTCTGGCTCGTCACCCCCCTTTTAGGTGGAGCTACGCTGGACCTGCCCGCTGAATTCAGCCCAGCTGTGTTTGGTTAGGCCTGCACAGTGCACTCGTCTGTGGAGCCTTCATTGTGAACTGACTACCGACATTTGAATTAGGGGAGATTTCATAGAACATTTTGGGCTCTCCTGGGGGAAATGAGATCGGAAAACACTGGGCCCAAATGCTCAGATAACCCTGAAAGAACTGGGACAGAACATAGTCACCCCACTGACTTGGCCAGGGCACAGATCCTTCAGTCCTAGCACAGTCGCTCCTACTCCCTGTCGTGTCCCCCACAGCTCAGCTGATCAGCAGATGCCATCTTTCATCTTTATGGCAGTGCCCGGCCCTCCTGCTGTGTGGAGGGGGAGACTCTCTCAGTGCGATGAATGCTGGGCATGTTATGCTGGTCGTCCTCGCTGACAATCCTGCTTGCTTGTCGCGAAGATGGAAATTCTAAGAGAGTAGGTGAGAATGATAGGTGTTCTGTTAGTGCGCTCCTGGAGACGGTATTGTAAAACTGATGGAAGATAGATCTGAGTTCCTTTTTGCCTTTTGATGCTGCCGTGAAGACTGCAGTTAGTCTTTTACAATGCTAGGTGGCGCTCCTGCATCGGTGAGGTGAGACCGAGCACATCTGAGTCTGTGTCCGATACCCCCAAGCACGTGAAGCAGAGCAACGAGAGAGAGAGAGAGAGAGAGAGAAGAGAGAGAGAGAGTTTTGTTCTTTTTAACGTTTCATGAATGCATTGATTAGTGAGGGTTTTCTTTGTTTTTAACTTTATGCTGTTCATTCTTCCTAATTGTATTAATTTTTCTGGTTATCTCTTGCCGCATTATAAGATACTTTAAACCTCAGTGGCTTCCAGCAGTCATTGGTTTTGCCTGTGAATCTGCAGTTTGGCGACGCTGCGTGGGCACGTCTCGTCAGGCTCCGTGTTTGTTGGGGGCAGCTCAGCTGGGCTAGAGGATCCGCTGGTGAGGGACCACGTGTCTGGCCAGGGGTGCTGACGTCAGCCCGGAGCTCAGCCAGAACTGTGGGCGGGGCCTCGGACCCCCTCCATCTGGACCCCCTCACCAGCTGGAGCTTCGTCACAGCGTGTCAGCTGCTTCCGAGGCAGATATTCTAAGGTTCTGGATGTGGAAACCGCAGGCTCTGAAGACCTGGCACAGCTTCCCTTCCTCCATCCCAGAGCCCACCCGGCTCAAGGGAGGGGACATGGGCCCCACTTCTGGATGGGAGGAGGAGCACAGAATGTGCGGCTATCTTTAATTTGTCATAGTAATTTCTGCTCACAATGGAAAAACTGAAAACATAATAAAATATAAAGAAGAAAATGAACAGTTGTATCCTTGCTTAGAACACTGCCTAACAGTAAAATAATAGTTGTCGTTGCTTTTATTATTTTAAATTGCTTTGTCTGTTTTTCTTTCTTTACATATGTGCATCTTCTCCAAAATTGAGATTTTACTTTCTGTAGAATCATGTTCTGCATTTTTAAGATATGACATGATGTTCTTGGTATTTTTACATATTATTAAATATTCTTGGGTCTATTATTGTAGTTGATTTGAGGTAAATGTTACAGATATTTGACCTCATTTTCCTGGTGAGAAAAGAGCCCCAGAGAAGTTGTGGGCTCTGAGGGTGATTCTCAGGGTCTGACCACGCCAGTGCCAGCTGTGAAATCTTGAGCAGATGGTGACTTGTGCTTGGGGTGGGTTTCTTTCTCTGTGGGGTGAGGCAGTGGTAGGACTGAGCTCGGGTGATGATCGGGGTGTATGACAGCTGACACGGAGCCAGGCGCAGAGTAAGCTCGCATTGGTGTTTGCCGTGGTTACTCTGTGGCTCATGGGATTTGTTCTGGGGCTTCAGTTTACACCTTCCAAGCATGGCCGTTGGTCTGTAGCACATCTGCCATAATGTCATGAAGTCTCGTCTCCTTTGCCTTATAGAGAGTGGTGGCATGAAGCTCAAAAAAATAAGAAGATAAGACCTAACCCCTATGATACCAAAGTGAAAAAAAAATTGCGCAAGCTGCAGCTCACACCTGGCTTTCCCAACCCAGCTGTTGCAGACGCTTACCTCAAACCTGTGGTGGATGAGTCTAGGGGGGCATTTCTGTGGGGGAAGCCGGATCTGGACAAAATTAGAGAGTATCCTTTTACTCCTTAAAGCATAAAGGAGCACTGAGCCAAATAATGTGTTTTGTTTGAATCATAGGGAACACTTGGATCGGTTTTTTCTTAATACTTTGTTTAAGATGCTCCTTTTTCTCTCTCCTTAGGGTTTTGTTTTGTTTTGGTGGTAAAATACACATAACAAAATTTGTCATTTTAACATTTTAAGTGTACCATTCCGTGGCATTAAATATTTTCATATTGTTGGGCAACATTCACCAGTCACTACATCCATCCGCATTCTTTTCATGTGAAAAGAACTGAAGCTCTAGACCCCTTGACAACAACTCCCCATCCCCTCCCCTCAGCCCTTGGCAACCACAAGTCTACTTTCTGTCTCCAAGGTTTTGAGGATTTGAGTACCTCATACCAGTAGAATCGTTCTGTATTGGTCCTTTTGTGTCAGGCTTATTCACTGAGCACAGTGTCCTCAAGGCTCATCCATGCTGTAGCACATGTCAGAATGTCCTTCCTTTTTAAGGCTGAATAATATTCAATTGTGTGGATATGCCCCATTTTGCTTATCCATTCATCTCTTGGTAGATACTTGGGTTGCTTCCATGTTTTAGCTATTATGAATAATCTCTTTAGGGGGGAGAGGATCTTTATTTGAAATAGGTAGTGATAAGCATGCATAGATAACAACCACTAATTATTACTCATTCTGAAAGGATAGAAGAGATGATTAGTTTTATTCTTTATTATTATTTATATGTTCCTTCATGCATATTTAAATCATCATTTCGATAGATACTTAAATGTTTGCAATCGTATTAGTCCTACTACAGTTTTTTTTTCTCTTGAAGTATGAATGTATGATATCTGAAACTTGTTTTTATTCTAGGTTAACCTTTTCTCAGAGTAACGCGTCTTTGATATCCAAAAATGAGAGTTGGATATGTCTTATCTTAGAGGACATTGAACAGGAGACACTGCCACAGGATTATGTTGCAGTAATTTGTCATTCTGTTCTCTTACCACTTTATTCTTTATAAATATGAAAATCTTTAGAGATACAGGGAATGGAATTATGGGTGAGTTTTTTGCACCTTTTTATATATCACTTGTTTAAATATCTTTAAAAACATGTAGAAGCCTTAACTGCCTGCATATTTTGTCAGCGTTATTTTGGGTGGAACAGGACGAAGACAGATGAGTCTCTGTTTCCAGTATTGAAGCAACTGAACGCCCAGCAGGTAATCAACTCTTTTCCTAAGTTCAGGGTGAGGAGTGAACATAGAAAGACCGCCAGTGGCAGCTATTAAAGATCCTTTACTCTTTTATTTTAGAGCATATAACATACATTTTAAAGTTATTACACTTTTAGATAAGAGAACAGAGGAAAACAGAAGAAGGGGAAATGGCACTTCATCTTCATTTCTCAATTTCACTCTTAGGGTTGGACTTCAGGATCTGTGAGTGTTTATTCTGACTTTGAAAAAACAGGCTAGTAATGGATTGCATACTGAGATGTTTATGGTTGACTATTTTAGTTTTTCAGAGCTATTTTCCTTTAAAAAAAGTTCAGGAAGTGTCCAGTCCAAAGCAAATCCTGATCATTAAATTCTCTTCAAGTGCAAATGCGCCTTCACTCTATAAATGAATTATCATCACTATGGCACATTGGCAGGAGAGATTTTTTTTTTTTTAAGATTTTATTTATTTATTTGACAGACAGAGATCACAATTAGGCAGAGAGGCAAGCAGAGAGAGAGGAAGGGCTGAGCAGAGAGCCTGATGCAGGGTTTGATCCCAGGACCCTGGGATCTTGACCTGAGCTGAAGGCAGAGGCTTTAACCCACTGACCCACCCAGGTGCCCTGAGGAGAGATTTTTGAGGAGAGGTGAGACCTTTGTATGGCTCTGTCCTGTGAGGTGTGTGTAGGTAATTGTGTCTTGCTTTATCTTTGAGTATGTTCCTACCCCAGGAACAAACTCCAAAATGTATGTACAGGTAAACCACTTAGTAGAAATCAGACCATATCCTATGAAGAACATATATTTAAACCTATTATCATTAGGTTTCGTTAATTTAGAAAAAATATAAATAAAACTGAGGTGGATGGCCTCTCTGAAAAAGTCTCCTTTGCTTATTTGATGACTTTCTATAATGTAGCCATTGTATGCCAATAGCCAAGGAAAGCTTATTGGCTTCGTGACTGATTACTCCTTAATTTCAGATAAGTTTTTTTGTAATATGTTTCTTCCTTTACATTAAAGAAGTTAATATAAATTTATTTCCCCAAAATTAGGAAGTGAAAAAAGTGAATTAAAATGATCCATTATTTACTTTTTCTGACACAGATATTAACATTTAGCTTTATTTTCTTTAATTTCCCCCCTGCTTTGCACATATATTTGTCATACATAAATACAATTTGATCTAACTCCCCCCTCGTACTTATTAACATAAGACTTTTTTTTCTGTATATTGCATGGTTCTCATAATTTCAAATGACCAGATTACATTGCATCAAAGAGATTTCACTTACAGGTTCAGTTCACTTAAGTGGACCCTTGATTTTCAGGTTTTCATACATAATGCTGTGATGAACATTAGGCATAAAACTTTCTTCACATATAACTATTATTTTAATAACATCTTGCTAAAAGTGGATTTGCTAAACAAAGGGCATGACCGTGTCCCAGTATGCAGTGCGGTTGTTTTCTCAACGTACCCACACGATGACCGTGTTTTTAAGAGAAGGGAAGAGTGGAATTTAGAAACAGACCCCATGAAATTGTGCTGCTCCAAAAGAAGATGGCACATTTGTCTACTGAAAAACACCTCACCGTCTCTCTGAGTGCCTGGGAAGGGGGTTCTTATTGGACATGTGGATGGAGGATTTCAAGTCTGGTCTAGGAAATAAAATTTATTTTCAGTAAATCCTGGGGGAGAGATCTGGCTTTTGAGAGATGAGGAATGCACATTCTCTGAGAGAGTTATCCAAAGCTAGTGACTCAAGGTGGAGAGCTCTTTGATATGCTTCAGAAAGTTGACTGACTGGCCTGACTTTTTTTTTTTTTATTATTTCATTTCTTTTTTTTTTTTTTTTTTAGACGCAGCTCCGAATTGATTCTTTCTTTAGATTAGCTCAACAGGAGAGACAAGATGCTAAGGGTATTAGGAGCCAGAGACTTAACAGAGCTGTGACATGTATGCTGAGAAAAGAGAGAGAAGCAGCAGCCAGCGAAATAGAAGCAGTGTCTGTTGCCATGGAGAATGATTTTGAGTTCCCTGATAAGGCAAAAGGAAAAACCCAGAAGAGAAGCATAGCAAACAAATGGAAAGAGTCATCAAGCCTGAAAAGAAAGAGGCTTTCAGATTCTAAGCAAGAGAGTAAATGTGGCGGATTTTTGGGGGGGGCCTGCCTCTCGCCGTCATCTGGGACCTCTTCAGGGGAGGACTGTGAGTGTGTGTCTTCAGTGAACGTGCCACAGGAGAGAGCGGCCCCAGAGATACCCGCTAGCCGCCCCGGTGTGCAGAGCACAGCGAGCCCTGCTCCTGCCAGGGACCAAGATGCCGGCAGCAGCAGCTCTAGTGATGACGACGGAGGGAGATTCGCACCAGTGCTGGTGACCGCCAGATCTGTGTTTGGGAGGAGAAAGGGGAAGCAGAGAGGTACAAGAGGAAGAAAGGGAAAAAGCCAATTAATTTAAAAATCACGTATTCTCCATCATCGGGTGCAACTTAACATCTCGTAATGAATTTGTTGTGAGGAAATACTACAATTAAAAGCATTTGCCCGATTTTTGTATTGTGTGTTTTTTTAAACTATGGATGCAAAACTTGACATTTATTTTCCCACGTGTTACACTTCTCTAGTGTTTTATGTGTCATTGACTATTTCCTTGTATTTAGTCTTTGCTGGTGTTTCTATTATCATACAACGTCTGATGCTTTCTGCATTAACAAAAAGAAAAAAGGATTTCTGTTGATCAGTAGTCACTGTCAATCAGCATTCCCTCTGACTTTCTGACCCAGATGAGAAGGGATATATCCAAATTTCTTATTCCGTAAGAGTGGCTGTTTCCCACATCTACATGAAGTCCTGCCCCCTGCTGCTTCCCAGTTTTCCTCAGGGTCCACTTAAAAGGACAGCAGGAGGGAAGCTCACTGCCACAACAGACTTTGAAGAGTATGTTTGCTGCGGTTATAGCAAGATAATTAGGAAACCTAGATGGGGTGCGTGATTTCCCCTGTGGGCATTAACCAAACACGGAACCTCTGTACCGTAATGTTTGTCTTTTAAAATGCTTTAGTTGTCACGAGCTGACTTCTGTGTAAATGGCTGTGGGGGGCTCAGGGCTGTGATCGAACCAGTGTAGGCGGGCCACTGTTAGGAGTGGCTTCCAGGGGTTGGTTATTGTTAACGGAGACGTTCGTTCTGAGTGGCCTAGCCTGGGTTAGTTTATTCTTCTTCCAGCTCCCGCTCTCAGAACAGCAATTCCCAAAGTTCTGATTGCTTACAGTTACGAACAGCCTGAGGAGATCGTTGCCAATTACCTTGAGCTTGGGTTCTTTGGCCTTCAGAGCGACTGTCTACCCAAGTCTGTGTCTTTTCTGACATCTTTGGTATTTCCATCTTTACTGACTTTCTTCCCTCCACCTCCAAATAATTGAAAATCTTCTGTACGCCCCCCTCCCCCCATGAGTACTAAATGCAGATACCTTTCAACAACCTTGGACTGACTGCTGGATGCCTTATTTTAGGCTTTCATTTATATTTACTTTTCAGCCCAACTTCTCAGATACTTGGTCTATAGCTGCGCTTTTCTTTGCTTTTTTATTTATTCTTTCCTAATTGGAAATATCTCCTCTGTTTGTACCAGTCTTCTCTAGCAGCTTGCTTCTAGAGTTGACAATGACTTCCATGTAAATAGACTCTGATCTTTTTTTAATGCTGCTTCTCTCTGGAGGTATTTGAAGCAGAACACTTTTCTTGGGGGGATGGAGTAGGGAGACATTAACTTTTTCATCTTATTCTCGTTTTTCAAAGCTACTTATAATTGGGAGTTTTCTGCATATATGTTTGTAAGTAATACTCTTGTTGAGATTGAATTGTGTTGCCTTTCGTAGACAGTTTACATTTGTTTTGCACTGCACTAGTTGGGTAAAGGCTAAGCTGCTTGTAGCAAAGAGATGTTCATATACAATGGTCTACATAAGCTGGACCGTTATTTATCTCTTATTCAACAGGCTGGCCAATCTGAGCTGGTTAGGCAGCTGTCCACCATGAGGTCATTCAGGGCCCCGAGTTCAGCCATCTTCTAGGCTGCTGTCTTGCTTGAATGGTCTCGGTCATTGCTGTATCTGCATTTCAACCTGCTGGAAGAGGAAAGAACCAAAGCCCTGGTGAGCACAATGTCCTTTGTTAAAAATCATTTCTCCTGTTGGACTGAACTGAGCATATTCTGCAGAGTATGCTAGGAATACACCGCAATGTAATTTCTACCTGGGCTATGTACCCAGGAAAAGGAAGAATGGATACACAGCTTATGCCATAAATATAGCACTTATAGAACATTTTGATATTTGTCCTTTTTTCTCTTAACCCTCTGACCAAGGCGTATCCTTTTTTACCATTGAAGAAACCAGCTTGGAGGTACTAACTGACTTAACCAAATTCACCCATCCAGTAGGAAAGTGTGACCTGAACCCAAATCTTTTTCTTTTTTTCCCCCTCAAATCTTCTTCTGTAATTCAGGGTGCAATTTTACCTATAAAATAGGTTGCCTGTTTAAAACTATCAGCAGCAAAGTAAATTTATCACTATTCAAAGAGAGTTGGGTACTCATGGGTACGATGTAGGATGATGCCCATCATACACTTTTTCTATACAATTATCTTTCAGCTTACTAATCTTTCTTCAGCTTTCTCTACCTTTGCTGTTAAACGCATCTGTTGGGTTCTTTATTTCATGTATTTTCAGTTCTATTCTCTTGACTAATTTTTATAGACTCGAGTTCTTTGGTGTAATTCTTGTCATCTACTCTTTCAGTATCTTCATCACAGTTACTTTAAAGTGTGTGTTAAACAATTCCAATATCTGGGTTACCTGTGGGTTTGTTTATGTTTTGTTTCTTTGTGTGGTTAGTAAACTCGGAGTGAATGCTGGACATTGTATATAAAAGATTGTAGCTATTTTGGATCTTCCTCTGCAGAGGATTCCAGAAGGTACTCTGCCAGGCAGCGGAGGCGAAGATCGCCTGACTGTAACCAGGACCGAGTGGGTTCCAGGCTGGCTGGCAGTCTTTGTAAGACTTCATGTTCCCGTTTCTTCCCCTTACTAAAAAAAGTAGTTTTTCAGGGGTACCAGCTGACAGCTGGGGTGTTTCTTACTTTGAACTTTGCTCTGCTTTCAGCTACTCTTCGTCGGAAAATCAGCCTCTTGGGTGCCTGGGTGGCTCAGTGGGTTGAGCCTCTGCCTTTGGCTCGGGTCATGATCCCAGGGTCCTGGGATCGAGCCCCACATCTGGCTCTCTGCTCAGTGGGGAGCCTGCTTCTCTGCCCTCTCTGCCTGCATCTCTGCCTACTTGTGATCTCTCTCTGTCAAATAAATAAATAGAATCTTAAAAAAAAAAAGAAAGAAAGAAAGAAAGAAAATCAGCCTCTTGCCCTAACATCTTACTGAGTAAATGTCTTAAGTGAGGAGTTGGTGCTGAGTGTGGGGTTTATTTCTCTCTGCTTCCTGGGATCTTGGGCTCCCAAATCCTGGCAGCCTTGCCAGCTCCAAACCCCATTCTTTGTCTTCCCAGTTCTCTGAGATCACCTGAAGTTCTGCTGGCATCCTTCCTTGTTGTCTTCCCTTTGGCTTCTCAACCTCTTTAAAAAAAAAAAAAAAATTACTTTTATTAACATATAATGTACTATTTTCCCCGGGGGTACAGGTCTGTGATCATCAGGCTTACACATTTCATAGCACTCACCATAGCACGTACCTTTCCCGGTGTCCATAACCCAGCCACCCTCCCAATACCCCTCACCCCCAGCAACCCTCAGCCTCTTTTTTTTAATCATTAATCAGCAAAAACATGGAATTCTTGGCTGCCTTGGCAGCTCTCTCCTGACCTCTAGTGTGTGTGTGTGTAATAGGCTTTTCTAGTTTTCAGAAGCAGAGGTGTGCTATAAGCTACTTACAGGTGGAGACAGAAGTCTCTATGTACTTTTCAAACAGTTCAGTGTAACTGAAATAATCATTGTCTTGTCAGTTTAAGTGATCGGTTTGGGGATTCTGCCTCTTAAGAAATCTAGCACTGAGGTTTCATGATCTTTTAAATAACTCCTTGAAAAAGACAGGTAATTTTAATTCACCAAATGATTCTTTATTCTTGTTTTAAAGAAAGCCAAAATAAAGAGAATGTACTCTGCCCAGAATTAACTGCCTATGAATAATAGTTTTCATTGTTTAGGATTTTACAGTTTGCAGAATGGTTTTGTTTGTTTGTTTGTTTGTTTTTTACTTACCATATTCCTTCCACAAATATATATTGAGTACCTTTTATATCCCTGTTTATAGATGAGGAGGCCAAGAAGCACATTAAGTAAATGCCTAAAATCACAAGCAAATTTAAAATCAGGCTCCCAGACTGCTAGGCCCATCCAATATGTTAACGTGACCTCAAGTCAACTTCGTCTAAAGTATTTCTTAGAAGCTGTACCTACCCTCCTCTAAGTTTATTTAACTTTACAGTATTGCTCAATTTTGTTACCTGTAATAAGTTCTTATTAAGGACATTCTCAGTGACCAGGGAGATTTATACGTGCTCTCAGATGCAGCCGTGCGTGTACACGTGCAAGTGTCCAGGTAACAGATACCCTCGGCCCAGTCCTAGTAGGAAGGAATTGTAATTTGATGCCTGTGCCCAGAGCACGACTGCACACATTTTCTAACTCTCTGGTGCAGCTGCCTGATTTTAAAAAATGATATTCACACCCAGACAGGTTACATAAAAAGTACACTGCCTCCATTTCACTGGACGTCATCGCTGTGGAGTCCTAAATAACTCTTGGCACTGAAGTTAAAAAAGGGGTCACTTTGCAGATAGTCTTCACTCTCTTGCAGGAGTGGTTTATATTCACTTGCTGGCTCTAGGTCTATTCAGGAGACACTCGCATCGAGCGGTCCCATTCTTCAGCCCCCTCGTTGACGGGCATTCCAGCTCCACTGCTGTGCACCCAGAGGCTGGGAAGCTGCAGCTGTCAGGATCCTAATCCCTCCTGCGAGGACTCGCTGCCAGCGTGTACAGTAGTAAACTGCAGGCATGCTTCGGGGCTGACCTTTCCAGCACCCTCTGAGGTCTCTCCAGCAAAACAAAAGTTGTGAATGATACTTTTTAAGCTTCTAGAAACTCAGCTAACCCATTTAGGTATATCCGGACTTAACATTTAAAAAATGTTGACCTTAAGGTAGACAGGTGTAATGAAGACTGCTTTTCTTTTTTTTTTTTCTTTGTTCCTTTCTGTATGTCTGTCTTTTTTTTCCGCCCAATGGAAGAGGAGCTAAATTGGGAACAAAAGGCGCGTGACCACGTTTGCTGTTGTTTAGCCAGTGACCTCAGGGACCGGATGTTACTGAACTTCACGCTTTCCTCACTCGTAAGCTGCAGGGGAAAACGATTTGTCTTCTGACTTACTGAGACATACCGCAAAGAACAATGCGGTGGCTGTGAAAAGTGTTCTGGGATCCTTGGAAGAAAGGAGTGCTATATAAATTCACGGTAGTACTGTGATTATTTATAATATGAACCAAAACTGAGGTGTAAATTATCAAATCGTTTTTTCCCAATGTTGGAATAACTGCTCATTTAAACTTACTTGCATGATATGCTTTATTTGAGAGGCACAAAATACTTTAATTTCTTCAGTTTAAATGTATTTGCTGAGATGGTATGGGTTCTTTAAAGGGAAAGCTCCTCAAAAGGCCATTTGGTGGTGGGGCTATTAGACACTGGGTACTTACTAATGATGTGCTGATAGAAACAAGTGAACTTTGCATGTATTTTAGATTAATCCTATGGTTTTTCACTACACTGAATGAAATTCATTTTCTCCCAATGTTTTAACACCTCTTAAATGTGGAGATTGCTATCTGACCAGTCATTATAAAGATGATGTCTTTCTTGGTGATAGCTGAGGTAGTCTAGAGTGAAGTAATGTCTTTGCTTCTTCCAGTAGCTTTTAAAACTTCTGACTCTGAAGCCTTTGTCTGAATTTTGATTTGTATTGGATAGCTTGTGTGTTGGGGGGGGGGGTCTATCTTAAATCATGATTAATAATATACAAAATTTTGATAGAATTTTCTATGCTATGTTTGATGTTACTTAAGCTTTATGAGGTAAATGTAAAAGCACCTAAAACATGCTTTTGAATTGATTATTACCATTTGATATCTTAATGTATTATTTGCCTAGTTTTCAAGAAATGATCAAGAAAACATCAATATATAGCCATCGATTAGTTCATTGCTTAATGGATCCAGGAGCTGAAAAAGGTAAATTATTTTATGTTTCTTTATATAATTTGACCAATTCTAAGAAGACAGACAACTAATAGAATATAAGTGCTTACCTTCTCAGTGTTCCCTAATGTCTTAAACAGAGCTAGGACTTATCAATTGCATATTGTATCTTGGTTTGTGTTTGCTAACCTGAAAATATCTATAATGTAAAATGTCTACTGCTATACCTATGGTCCTGATGGTATGTTAGAGATTATTTTGACCAACAAATTAAATATATAGACTTGCTAAGTGTGTAGAGTTTTTTTTTTAATATGAAAAAGAATAGATTCCCCCCCCCAAGTGCTATATACTACCTACATGACTGTGATTTCTAAAATATTTCTTTTTAGATAGGAAGGGAGATAAAAATAGTTTTGTGAAAAGCTACAAGTTTTTATGAATGCCTGCATTTAAGATGTTTTTAAACTATAAAAACGTTTTTAGCCTGTGTTTATGGTTCCTCTGAGGTATTAATAGAGACAAATATATAATGTGACTTGACCTTTTGGTATAAGGAGAATTTAAGTTTGAATTCTGCTCTAATTGTAGTTATTTGAAATTGACCTCCCATTTTTACATCATTTTTAATATTAAGAGTGACTTTGCATGGATTATGTAACTAGCCCCATTGTCTTGAGATAAAAAGTGCAGACACACACTGTTGATGTAGACCTGAAGAGCTAGTACTACGTTTTTGTAGAACATTTGTTGTACAAATTTAATTATCTTGGCTTCTTTCTTCTCCTCTCTCCTTTATCCACACATGGACATTTTCTAAGAAATACAGTCCTGGCTTTTTTTTTTTTTTTTTTCCCCTTCCTTCTTTAGGCATACCAGGTGGCCTCTACCTAGGTAAGCATATCTTTAGGCCAAGAGAGCTGGGAGTATGCCCAGTGTTGGCAGCCTACATGTCTTCAACACAATGGTTTTACTGTAGTGATTTTTGCAAACCTAAACATTTAAAGTCATAATCACTTAGAGAATCCAGCCATTTAGATGTTTTGAATGAAGATTCAGTTTCTGTGCAGTTTATGAATAAAATTTCACCATTATCATTATCATTAGTAACAATGCTTGATTTCAACTGTGCATACAATAATTTGGCAGATTACAAAGGAAATGGAAGAAGTTCAAGGTACGGTTGAAACAGAGCTATTATTAAAATATTTTATAACACAAGAAAACACACCCCATAATCATCTAGATAGCCAATTAAAGCTTTAAAAATATGTTTGCAGGCAGATTAAGTGTGTGCTGTTGGGGCAGGATCAGATGGCTTTTTGTTGGAAAGACTTCCACTAACCAGAGGAACACTCAGTTCTTCAGTGCTGAAGGCTATTGACCTTACCTCTCCTAACTATTATACTTAGTGTGTTGTGCTTGAAAAAGATGGGACAAACCTATAGCCCAGTTCTTCTATTTCCACCTTGGCCTGAAGGTCCAAGAATTATAGGACATCACTAAGTTACACACAGATTAAAGTTAGGACTAAGATACATACCAAATAGTCCTCTGTGTATAGTTTCTAAGGCTGCATTAAGAGTCTAAGCTTCTAAAACCTTATCCACATTAACTATTATGAGTATCTCGTGTTGCCCACAACACAAGTGACAGTTACTCTCTAGCCGTTAGCCCACAGAGCAGTGTTATAAAATAGCTCCACAGGGTCTGGGGCCCTGGAGCAGGTTCCTCCAAGCCCCGGGCTCAGTGATTTCTGTGCATGACTCCCAAATCTGCCCCTGCTTACTTAATGTCCTCCTTACTACCTTGTGTCTGTTCAGAGCCCTCTAGAAGCAGATATCCAAGTGGGATTAAATGTGCAGGAGATTTATGGGGGGAATGTTTTTGGATGATAAAGAAAGAAGGGACAGAAATGGGCGGGGAGAGCCATCAGATCACGGTGCAGGTCTGACACGTGAGAGAGGAGAGGGAGCGAGTCACCTGCTAGCTGCGTGTCATCTGTGAAATGGAGGGAAGTGGCATTAGCGGGCAGCCCCAGGGGAGGCAGGGCCTCTGAGGAGCCAAAGGGACAGAGCTGGAGACGTGGTGCAGCTGGAGACGTGGCGCAGCCCTTAATCTGAACGGCACACCTCTGTGGCCAGCACGTCATACCACAGAGTAACACACGTTAAAAAAAATAATTTCCCTTTGCAGATTTACACCCCTGCACAACCTATATATTCTGTCTCAGTTTATGGCAACTACATTTCTCTGGCTGCCCAGAAATCTAGAATCATCCTAGTCCCTCTTCCTCATACCATTCATCGTTCCATCCCATGTGTTTTTATCAACTCGTGTTTCCTGATCGCTCCTTCCCTCTGACAGCAGCGACTGCCTTCCTTCAGGTCTTTATTATCTCCTCTTGTGCCTGTTGTAAGTACCTCCTACCTACCTGGCTGCCCCGCTCGGGGTCAGCACCCTTTCTTTATCCTTTCTTTGTCTTCCTCTGTAGCTGCATGATCTTTTCTAAAATTCAAATCCTGTCACATTCGCCTTCTGCCTAAAATTCTTCTGTGCCTCATTATCTAATAGGACAAACTCAAGACTTTTTAGCATGACATAAGTATTTTACCTCATGCTACAAACCCCACTTATCCTACATTTTAGTTCTCAGAGTTATCCAAACTGGAAAACTGGTCAAGAGTCTTGTTGCCAATGGGCTTTTGCACGTGCTGTTTTCTCTGCACTAAGTGTCCTGTCCTCTCATTTGACTTGCAGACTCACCATCGTCAGGGCTCACATGATTCTTTCCTGAGCTCTCCAAGATGTGGAGCTTTCTCTTTCTTCTTTTGAGTCTATCTCATTGCTATCTATCTATGTTGCTCTATCTTTATATTCATAGTGCCCAGATACTGAATAAAATGAGTGAATAAATGAATTAGCTGTAACTGAGGCCTGTTGGCTAGACTTGCAACTTGTTCATTGATAATGATCTCACGTTTCTGGTTCCCAGTCAATTGGCTCTTCTCAGAATCTAGTATAACGTATTATTTAGGGATATCAGATGAAAATCTTCCTCAAGCATCTTTATACATCTTTACAGAGTTGGGTTATGAAGAAGAAACTTTATTTGAGTAGTTCTGTTGCTGTTTAAGGGACATATCAAACTATAGTCTGAGGCAATAATTTTAATGTGATAGTTGATGGACTACACGATGTCTAATTACTAATGTGAGACTCACTCATCAACACATGGTATGTGTTTAAAAAGTAACCTAAACAACTACCTACAAAGACTAATACATTTTCCACATACTGAGTAAATTCACTCTTAAATATATCAGTCTGCCTTAAAAGTCTTCAGAACACAAGTTTGAATGTCAAGTTTGCATGTCGATTGTTGCCCTGGAGGGGAGGTCTTACCACTACTTCACAGGCTCAGAAATTCATACTTGGCTTCTAGACCCAGTGCTGCTGCCTTAGTTCAGCTCTGGCATCTTTTGCCTGGACTATTGCAATAGTCTTCCAAGAGCTTCTAACGTAGCCTTTAGCTGCTGCTACCAGAGGTGAGGGCCTCAAGGACAAATTTGCTCAAGGACAAATTCCTGCCCAAACTCCTCACCTTAGAGAACAAAGGTCAACATTTGCTCTGTTTGTTCCCACAAATCCAATCCCAATCTGCTTCCTTAAGCTTATTTTCTACAACACCCCAACAGGTACCTTGTACACCAGCTCCGTGGGCTTTTTTTTTTTTTTTTTAAAGATTTTATTTATTTATTTGACAGATGGAGATCACAAGTAGGCAGAGAGGCAGGCAGAGAGAGGGGGGGAAGCAGGCTCCCTGCTGAGCAGAGAGCCCGATGTGGGGCTCGATCCCAGGACCCTGAGATCATGACCTGAGCCGAAGGCAGAGGCCTAACCCACTGAACCACCCAGGTGCCTCCATGGGCTTTTTGACCACTCCCCTGGCCCGTCTCCCCATGGGCAGGCAGTTCATCTCCCTTCTCCACCTGGCAACCTCCCTCTACCTTCCACATACTCAAATATCTCCTCCTTAAGAATGCTTCTCCTGATTCACCCACCAGTGGTGCTTCCCAAAGCACTTTAGAAATACTTCTCTTATTATGTTTATCATGCTTCTTTCACAGTTATTTAGGTGTCTGTCCCCACAACAATCCCAGCAGCAGACTTTGAGTACAACTCATTTTTTTTCTTTCCTATTTGCATCCTGAGCAGTCCAATAAAAGATGGATTGTCTTTCTTCTATAAATGTAACATCATCTGACCCACTTGATCAAAGAGACAGCCTCTGTATATTCTTGAAACTAAGCAGACCTCCAGGCAAAAAGTATTTGTGAACTCTTTTCAGAAATTAGTTTTAACATCAGGCTCAAGGCCTTGACATTGCTGAGGCATTCAGAATTCTATCTTTCAGGTTAGCCTGTGATCACTTACTAATCAGAAAATACCTTTAACATCTTTTTTTTTTTTTTTTTTAATCTCTAGCTATTTCTAAGAAGCACATGACATTCATCTTTGAATAGAAGATTCAGTTGAATGACAAGTCTCTTTCATTTAGTAAAGGGGATTTTACTTTAAATTTTGCTGACTGGTTTTCATGACAGCCCTCAAATGGAAGCTTAAATTCACCTGTCATAGCTATTAAAGACATTTTTTTTCCAGTGTATTTCTGTGATCTGACCCTTTCATTTATTATTGTTGTTATTGACCTTAAAGTATAGAAGAGAAGAATCTAGAGAGTGCTTCTGTTTTGGAAGGCTTGTGGCAATCTAGCCTCTGAAGTGAATTCACTGTTAGATTTTCATCCTAAGAAAAGCATCATCATAACATACCAGAATCCTGCTAATTTTCCCTTCATGCTTGAAATTGTTAATTCTCAGGAGAACAAGAACACCTGGTAGATTTTATTCACTATCAGCAAAGATTAGTAGCAGGAAAATGGTGTTAAATCTTTTTTGTATCAAAGAACATTAAAATAAGATGAGCTCAAAACAGCAACATAATTGTAATATTGTCTTGATTATGTTTTATTTACAGTTTGTTTTGAAATTTATGTTTTAATATCAAACTCATTAATAAAATAATGCTCTAAGATTATAGTAGATAGCTTTTATCTAAAGATACAGATATCAGCTTTCTGCTTTTCATATAAGAAAGTCAAGATTCAACATTTTGTGTGAAATTACTCAGCTTTAGTTACTTGTCTCAGGGCCTAAGTGTTAGGTAACAAGGACAGAATATGTGTGTGGAAAAAATATTCTTCAGAAATGCAAATTAGAATTCCATTGTATGATAATGCTATTAATTTTTGGAGGAAATTGTTCTTCAAATCTTAATGAAAGGTCAAAGAATATCTACTCATTCATTAATCTTCTCAAGATTCAATCACATATTCATTAAATAATTAAGCGTGTATTTTAAGAAACATATTCTTTGAATAATATTTGGGGACTAGATTTCTCCTTTTTATTATGAAGCTCACGTAAGGACCTATGGTGCATCTTACAGATCCATTTCAGAGGCGCTTGTAGAATATTGCTAAAACCTAATATTAAACACATCTTTTTTTTTTTTTAAAGATTTTATTTATTTATTTGACAGAGAGAGATCACAAGCAGGCAGAGAGGCAGGCAGAGAGACAGGAGGAAGCAGGCTCCCTGCTGAGCAGAGAGCCCGATGCGGGACTCGATCCCAGGACTCCGAGATCATGACCTGAGCCGAAGGCAGCGGCTTAACCCACTGAGCCACCCAGGCGCCCTAAACACATCTTTTGACATAACTAAATGACTACTGTTAAAATTGTTAAATAACCAACAATGTAAATAACTAACTACTGTTAAAACTGTTACCTCAAAATCTTTAAATCAAAGTTAATGGTGAAAAACAGCAAAGTTTTAAGAGAAATAACTGCACATGTGTATTTGCTTTTAAAATCCTACATGTTATATCTAGACAAATTATTTTAAGCAGCCAAGTTTGGTACATTTTGGTTTCCTGTTATAAATTATGCTATCTTTTTATCAGACTGACTTCTTCAGGAATGCCTGTAGTGTTTATATAGTATTTAAATGCAAAAGAAAATATTAATATGAAACATTATCAATTAAATTTTATTCAACCTGATAATATTTTCTGTACAATACATAGTCATCTTAGGTGTATAATTAATTTTGAATGACCACATTTGGATGGATAGAGTTTTGCTCTTTTAAGTGTATCTGCAATTAATAGTGGCTATTATTGTTTCATTAAATCTCTTCAAAGATCCTTATTGGGAGGATAGTATAAGTAATTTTTGATTATAATAATATATTCACACATATGTTTTAAAATCTTACTTCCTTATAAAGGTAAAGATGTGGCCATCCTAAAAAAATCTGGCTGGTCTTGTTTCTTTAGAGTAAAAAAACCCCAGGAATCATTTGTTATTATATGGTTGTTAGGACCATAGCACTAATCTGGTCCACTAACCTTTAGAAGAAACTGCAAAGTCAGAGACGTCAGACTGTAACTGTAAATATTCACTGGCAAAGTTTCTATGTCAAAGATTGGAACTTTAGGAGATGCTCCTGGGATTTAGTGTACTCTAACATCTATTAATCCCTGATACCTTGGGTGGCTTGTCAAAAAGTGCTCCACTTACCAAGAGTATGCAAGGAGGCCCAAGAGGGCACATTCAGCGAAAGGTCAAGGAAGCAATTACTGTTTCCTGCTTTTCCCTTAAGAACTTCCACAGCAAATGCTGCCCCCCTCCCCCACCCCATCTTAGCAAGGCCTGTGAATAGAATGAAACGAAAGTTCACCTTCCAGTAAGACACATTACCAATATTATTTGGTTCTTAGAGCTCTTCTGGCATGTGAATGGATGCCACGTGAAGAAGTACAGTGACATAGATTTGAAGAGGTGGCTCTTGCTGAAGATGATCAGTTTTTCATCTCTTTGTTTTCCTGTATCTCTGCCAAGAGTCAGTGTTTGTGCTGGTTGTGGAGCGGGTGTACACTGGCCCCTTCCTATGGCATGAAGTCAAGTTAGAGTTTTTTTGAGGAGTACCTTGTTCTGTGTGGATCCTTAGAAGGATGCTACAGAAGGATCACAGAATTTAGGACAGGAAATATATTTTTTTTAAGATTGTTTATTTATTTATTTGACAGAGAGAGAGGGAGCACAAGCCGAGGGAGAAGCAGGCTTCCCACTGAGCAAGGAGCCCGATGTGCACCTCGATCTCAGGACCCTGAGATCGTGACCTGAGCTGAAGGCAGACGCTTAACAACTAAGCCACCCAGGCGCCCAGGACAGGAAATCTTGTTGACAGGAAGTGCCCCCCCGGGACTGTGGCCTCTGAGTGTCAAACTTGATCTACCTCCATCTAGCCATTCTGCTCCCTGAATACTGGGGAATGATGTTATCGGAGCTCCTAGGACAGAGTTGGAAATAACATCTCTTAGGACTTAAGGACTTAAGACTGTCACTTCTACTTATTCTTACCTCAATGCTGTGGAAAAATCTGAAAGTCTCTTGAGGCTTTCCCATGCTCTTGAGTCCAGAATTTTTAAGACTGGAACTGGAGGGGCTCCTGGGTAGCTCAGTGGGTTAAGTCTCTGCCTTTGGCTCTGGTCATAGTCTCAGGGTCCTGGGATCAAGTCCTGCATCGGGCTCTCTGCTCTGCAGGGAGTCTGCTTCCCCTCTTTCTCTGCCTGCCTCTCTGCCTACTTGTGATCTCTCTCTCTGTCAAATAAATAAATAAAATCTTTAAAAAAAGACTGGCACTGGAGAAATATACAAAAATTTATATATAAATATAATATATATAGGATATATATTATATATATATATATTTCCCCTCCTACATTTTCCTCTATTCTAAAATTTTGGAACATGTTTTAAAAAATGAAAATTTGGTCACCTTGGAGCTTACTGTTAGGAGTAATAGACAAAAAAATCAGTGGTGTCAGATTTTGGCTTAGTATTGAGAAGAATTTTCAATAATCATTTTCTAAATGTACCTTGTGAAATAACATATTTATCCTCATTGGAAATATCCAAAGAGGCTGACCAAGCTGGATATGTACTTTACACCCAGCATGAACGTGAGGGGCAAGGGTAGACTAGAAGGTATCTGAAGGGTTTTCCATCTTGACATTCTAGGATTCTCTGACATTTTATTTTTGAGTGGTGCATCTATTTTAAAACTTTGAGTAATTGCAATATTGGAAACTGAAAGTTTTTGATTTTTGAGATTTAGGAAATAAGTTTTCTAGGAGGAGCTTTTCTTCCATGAAGACCAGAATGAGAAATTTTTGTATTGCTCCCAAATTTCTTGGAAATACTTGTATTTGTTATTTGTTTATTTACTTGCTTATTTTTGGATCTCAGGACTGAGGTGTGATTTAATCATCCCCATCAGGTCATGATGCACTCCCATCAGGCAAGACTCTACTGTTGTATGTATATCTGTCTGTATGTTCCTTCCTTCCTCCCTCTTCTTCCTTTCCTCCTTCCTTCCCCTCCCCTCCCTTGCCCTTCCCTACATCCTCTTTTAAGTATTGAGAACTATGCTGAAGAGAACTAGGCCTGGATTTAGTGCCAGGGTTGGGGAAGTGGCCATCAGGACTCTAGCCAGACTCAGAGAACAGAAACAAGACTTGAAGTCAGTGGGCTTTAAGGATTGGTATAAGAAGTACATAGCTTCTCTATTAATGCAAATCATAGATCAAAGGTTAAACTTAAGACACATTTCCTTCTTGAAGCCTTTCCTTATTGACCTTCACACTGCACATTCCCCCTTCTTTATTTAACTCTAGAATTTTCTTTTATTCTAGAGGCATAATCGACTAGTAAGAATTGTTTATATTTAAGATGCATGAATTATGTTTTGATATATATTGATAGCTGTATAGATACATAGAAATGAACATGGCAATCAAGCTAATTGACATTATCCATCACTTCACAGAGTTACTGTTTTCTTATTTTTGGGATGAGAACAATTAAGATTTATTCTCTTAGCAAATTTCAAGTATACATTATTATTAACTATAATCACCATGCTATGGATTGGATCTCCAGAACTTATTAATCTCACGTAAATGAAACCTTGCCCCCTTTGACCAGTATTTCTCCATTTCCTCCACCCTTGTCCCTGGCAACCACCATTCTACTCTCTGCTTCTATGAATAAGTATAGAATTTTCAATCTGGTACCTCACAATTCAGTCTTTTTGTTTGTATGGTGATCTTGTTATATTATTTAGTTTCATGACCAAGATATAATAAATTATAATAATGATAATGATTTACTGAGCTCCATGTAATAGCCAAGGTGCTAAGCACATTACATACAGCATCTTGTTTAAATCTTCCAGCACTATTTGGTGGAATTTCTTCTATCTTCCACATTTTACAAAGGAGTTAACAGAGACTTCGAGAAAGATGTGTATCTTGCTCCATAACTAGTTTGTAATTCTTAGAGACAACTAGGTTTTTAAAATTGCATTCTAGCTTTTTAGGAGTAGAGAAGAGGTTTTGGAACAATCAAAAAAGAACTCACATTTTGGCTCCTTCATTTATAAGTTACATGAGCTTGGTCAAATTAATAAGGCTCTCTGAATCTTAGTTTTTGTTACCTATAAAAGTGCAAATAATAATGCCTACCTCACAAAACTGTTAAAAAATTACATGAAATAAAATGAAATTACATATTGAAATGAATATGTAATAATGAAATATCATATACAATATATTTAACATGGTCTAGTGTGTTAACTATATACTCAGTAATTGGCAGTTTTGCTTATGAACTTGACTTGATGTCACAGATATTAAGATGCCATGAGTTGCCCCAAAGTAATAGTATAAAAAAAGTAATAATAAAATAATACAAAGGTATCATGTTGGATGGAATTAAATATCTTTAGCCTGGGTAAAGGTGGGTCATAAAGGGTTTACTGCAATACATTATTGACATAGCAGCTTACACTATGTAGTCAATGTGAACAGTCAAGATCTAATGTTCCATCATCAATCTTCCTCTTGTTCTAGATGAAGAGATTGGTAGCCCTTGAAATATGTTGCTTTTTTAAAAGGTATACCAGTTATAATTTTGCATAAATGGAAATCACTTTGGTGAAAATCAGAAAGCTGTGGGTTTTAGCTTGGAAGAAATGGATGCTTATAGTATGAGTTATTTTAAAATAGTTTACCTTACTCTTATGCTGCACCTAAAGTCAACGAATGTAACTTAGAATGAGTAGAAATGCTACATTTCCATCAGGTTCTTTTTTCCGGTTCTTGCCAACACAACCACAACCATTGACCTTTTCTTTTCCTTTCAGTGAAGAGAGATGATGACAAGAAGGTGGTTGCAGAGATCATGGCAAGATGTTTTGTTCCAAGCCTAATAACAACCACCCCCTGGGAGGAATTTCATTTTGTCGGTCATGAGATTCGGATTACCGAAGCCATGGATTGTTACGGTGCTGTTGTTTGGCCATCGGTATAATTTCACACAAAATCTTCTATATTTCAATAGTTTTCCAGTCAGTTTTGTTCCTTGTTGTGTACCATTTAGAAGGAAGAAATAGGTCCCATGGTTCTATTTTGTGAACTCAAATAATGCTAAAACTTGTAAGTCACAAAATTGGGAAAATGCTTCCACCAATTAATCCTATTTTTGACTTGTAGGGCTAATAGAGATTACTGTTTAAATCTCCAGTGTTTTGTGACTATGGGAGTTTAGAATAGCAAACGTTTTTATTTCCCGTTCAATTGGTTCCATTTGAGTTAAATAATTGTAATGAAATCTATCACTCAACATGCAGAATGTTCTACAAGGCCACCAATCCTTTACCAGTTGTCCTGAAGGGTGCAGAACCCCCCTTTCCTCCACTGTCTGCCCCAATCCCACACACTTCTTTTAAATGACTATTATTAGAAGTTGCTTTCTTTAAAGACAATCAAACTTAAGCAACTGAGTTCCATATTTTCTGTTTTCTTATCTCCCCACAATCCCCAAGGACTTTTTCTAGTCTAAATGTTCAACCTGTTGGAGGATGTGCTTCTGTTGATAATTTTCTGTAGTGGTGTGTACATACTCATGCATATATTCACATGTGTACACATGTCATAACATTAGTGTATATGATTTATCTAATAGACTTTAATTTTAGTTTCTGATATTACTTGCAAAGCACTACTCTTTTCTTTTTTAAAACTTTCATAGGCCCTTGTTCTATGCTATTTTCTGGAAACAAATGCAAAGCACTATAATATGGTTGACAAAAATGTGATTGAAATTGGAGCTGGAACAGGGCTAGTCTCCATCGTGGCAAGTTTACTTGGTAAGTAAGTATTTTTGATTGAATAGGGTCAGAGAATTCAATGATCAGATATCATTAGCTGCTTTTACTATCCAGTTTACTCTGACCTACGCCTATTTTTAACTCCTTAATTGTTTGAAGGGCTTCATCAGAAACACTACCAGTTTTGGTTTTTTTAATTTAAGATTATTTATTTGACACAGAGAGAGAGAGAGAGAGAGAGAGAGATCACAAGTAGGCAGAAAGGGAAGCAGAGGGGTGGGGGGAAGCAGGCTCCCCGCTGAGCAGAGAGCCCCATGGCTCTCTTCCAGGGACCTGGGATCTCCCAGGGATCTCTTTTTCAGGACCCTGAGATCATAACCTGAGCTGAAGGCAGAGGTTTAACCCACTGAGCCACCCAGATGCCCTGAAACACTACCAGTTTTAAAGTCACCTTACTGGCTTGTTTCAGAATTTTCTGTGACATCATATTAATTCTGCTCATGGAGCACCAAGTCATAAGTGTATTCTAATTGGAAGGTGCACTCAGGCCTCCTGGCTGCTTGAGGAGGCATGTGGGACACAAGGCCCAGGCAGAATCTACTGCTGCTGACTCTGGTGGTCTTTATTGAGATGTTTACCATATTTCAACATTCCCAGGTAGCTGTCCATTCCTTATAGGTTTTGAAGTCCTATGCTTTCATGAAAAATACCTATTAGAAGAGAGAAGGAGTATTACCAATCGTGTCTGCTTCTAGGCATTTTCCCTTGCACTTCTTTTCTTTCTTTCTTTTTTTTTTTAAAAGATTTTATTTATTTATTTGTCAGAGAGAGAGAGAGGGAGAGAGCAAGCACAGGCAGACAGAGTGGCAGGCAGAGGCAGAGGGAGAAACAGGCTCCCTGCTGAACAAGGAGCCCGATGTGGGACTCGATTCCAGGACCCTGGGATCATGACCTGAGCCAAAGGCAGCCGCTTAACCAACTGAGCCACCCAGGCGTCCCTCTTTTCTTTCTTTTTTAAAATTTTATTTTATATTATTATTATTTTTAAAAGATTTTATTTATTTATTTGACAGAGAGAGAGAGAGAGATCACAAGTAGGCAGAGAGGTAGGCAGAGAGAGAGGGGGAAGCAGGCTCCCCGCTGAGCAGAGAGCCCGATGTGGGGCTCAATCCCAGGACCCTGAGATCATGACCTGAGCCGAAGGCAGAGGCTTAACCCACTGAGCCAGCCAGGCGCCCCTTTATATTATTTTTATTTTATTTTATTTTTTTTTTAAATTTTTTAAGATTTTATTTATTTATTTGACAGACAGAGATCACAAGTAGGCAGAGAGGCAGGCAGAGAGAGAGGAGGAAGCAGGCTCCCCGCTGAGCAGAGAGTCTGATGTGGGGCTCGATCCCAGGACTCTGAGATCATGACCTGAGCCGAAGGCAGAGGCCTTAACCCACTGAGCCAGCCAGGCGCCCCTTTATATTATTTTTAAAAAGGATTTTACTTATTTACTTGAAAGAGTGAGAGAGCGAGCCAGCACAAGCAGGGGGAGCAGCAGGCAGAGGCAGAGGGAGAGGGAGAAGCAGACTCCCCGCTGAGTGGGGAGCCTGATGTGGGGCTTGATCCCAAGACCTTGGGATCATGACCTGAGCAAAAGGCAGACACTTAATCACCTGAGCCACCCAGGTTCCCTTTGCATTTCTTTTCTCGGTTCATCTCCATTCTTCTTTGGGGACCCCCTTCTTTTCTCACCAGCATTCCTTTTTCTCATGACACGTGTGACAGTCTCCACACATGCCTGAGCCTGCTTCACTTTGGTCTCACTCTGTTGTTGTTACCTCTTTCATTGCCTTAATTTAGCTGCCTTCTCTGACGTGTGCTGCCCAAATATGTCTTGATTCCCTTGGTCTTTAGAATTGCACACCTGTGGGGCACCTGGGTGGCTCAGTGGGTTAAAGCCTCTGCCTTCGGCTCGGGTCATGGTCCCAGGGTCCTGGGATCGAGCCCCACGTTGGGCTCTCTGCTCAGCAGGGAGCCTGCTTCCTCCTCTCTCTCTCTGCCTGCCTCTCTGCCTACTTGTGATCTCTGTCTGTAAAATGAATAAATAAAATCTTAAAAAAAAAAAAAGAACTGCACACCTGCCACTCTAAAATCTTGAGAGGAAATGAAGATTTAGCAATTTACAACTTTCTAAACACTGGGGAAATATGGGACTCTTGAAGTCCTCCCCCAATTTTTTTTTTTTTAATTGCTCCTTCCTGATATTGCTTCCTAAAGTCACCATTCCATTTGGTATGGGTAGTCGATGGCACCACTGGATTTATACCCGAAGGCTTCCTGATCAGGAGCACATTTGTGCTTTGGGAAGTCAATTGTTTCACTAAAAAGAATTGATCCTTTTAGGCTGCTTATATAACTTGACACAAATAATAAAAGATGGAGGCTCTGTTTAGTTAGTGTTCTACGACTCGTGGTGTTTACCTCTCTAGACACAAAGAACTTAATAGTCAGATAATTTATATTCACTGTGGACAGAAGGAATCTTCCTTATCTGGGGATTTTTAAAAGGATTTATTGAAAATGACAAACCCACCCACACTAGAATATGCCCTCCCACTTTAATATTTCCCACAAAATACAATCACAATGACCAGAGAAACTTGTCATCATGACAATGGAATGAATGGGTTCTTAACTGGTCTGGGCTGCACTAGACTTCTCCCAGTTCTGCTTTCCTGTTTCTTACCCCAGTCTATTTTTTTTTTAAGATTTTATTTATTTATTTGACAGACAGAGAGAGAGAGAGAGATCACAAGTAGGCAGAGAGGCAGGCAGAGAGGGAGGGGGAAGCAGGCTCCCTGCTGAGCAGAGAGCCCGATGCGGGGCTCGAACCCAGGACCCTGGGATCATGACCTGAGCCGAAGGCAGCGGCTCAACCCACTGAGCCACCAGGCGCCCCACCGCAGTCTATTCTTGCCTGATGACATGGAATTGGCCAATCCTAGATTTATTTACACAGTATTTTCAGGCACTGCCACAGCTCATAGTTTACTTTAAGGGCCAAATTTTATTGATTATTGGTTTCTACAACTTTGCCTCTTCCAATTTCTTCCTTCTACTATTCACTTTTAATTCAGAGATGGTTCATATCTTCTCCATCCAAGTAGTCTTTCCTGCATCTGTGGTCTTTGGCTGTAGGAACACTATGCTCACATGGTGGCTAGATTTTAAACATTTTTTGGTGGGAATATTCATACTTGTAAGGGGGTCAAGCTGAAAACTTGGACATAAATATGGATGTCACGACACTTCCAATGTGATTCTGTTGAAAAGCCCTCTTTCCACGCCATGCACCTCCTGTTCAACCACAGGATGCCCCGCGCAGTCTACACTCCCTTGGCCTTGTGTGACTCGGGCTCAGAATTCTTTTAGTGAAGAACAGGTGCATCTTTCAACAGTGACTTCTGATCGCTCCACAGAAGGTTCCAAATTTTTCTCTTTCTCTAGCATATTTTTCTGTTAGCAGGTAGTAGATAAGTAGCAAATAGCCACGGCAACAGTAATTGAACAAACAGAAAACCCAGGAGAACAGAAAAATGCAAGGGAGTTAAGAAGTGCTATGGGAATCTCAAATTTTTTTAAGGGGAGGCATAAAGTTGCCTTAGCGTCTGTTTTGAAGGGATTTTCCTCCTGTGTGTACTGACCAGTCTTTCCTTGGGGTTTGCCATTGTGCAGAATTGCAGATGCATGCTGGTTTGAAACCTGATTGCTTTACCTTATCCCTCAAGGGTTACTTTTCCTACTGTTCTTTGTTTCATAGGTGCACACGTGACTGCCACAGATTTACCTGAATTACTTGGAAACCTGCAATATAATATTTCCCGAAACACCAAAATGAAATGTAAGCATTTGCCTCAGGTTAAAGAACTCTCCTGGGGTGTAGCTTTAGATGAGAACTTCCCCAGTTCTTCCAACAATTTCGACTATATCCTGGCAGCTGACGTTGTCTACGCCCACCCTTTCCTGGAGGAACTCCTCATTACCTTTGACCATCTGTGCAAAGAATCTACCATCATCCTCTGGGTCATGAAGTTCAGGCTGGAGAAAGAAAATAAATTTGTAGATAGATTTAAGGAGTTGTTTGATCTGGAGGAGATTTCCAGTTTCCCTAGCCTGAATATCACGTTGTATAAAGCTATGAAGAAAAGTCGGAGGAGTGCGTGATACCCTCAAAGGAGGGCTTTGAAAGCAAAGGTGGTTTCTAGTAGAGTGTTCCTTTAAAGAAGATCCTGGATGATCTGACGTAGCACTGCCTTTCCCAAGTACCCCCTCCCACCCCCAAACTTGCCTCACCCCAGACAGGGAGTTTCCCAGATACAGCACCTGGTTCTGGAGGGCGGCCCAGTCACACCGTCTAGTGATTGATTAGGACAGGGCCTGCTTTCCTTATCCTTCTATAGCACCATTTATTATTATTGTTATCATTTTAATAAATGGTACTATTATTTTTAATGTATAACTATAGGATAATTTTTAATATCTCTAAAATGAACATTCTTACTGTTTTAAATGTAAGCTTCTCTGGTTCTCTCTTTAGGAATAAAGAAAGAGCTTATAATGGGATCTGCAAGTAAATCTGAAAAGGCAGATGCATAATGTGATGGCAAACGTGAGATTACATTTTGTGTTATTCATCAGTGCCAGTTTTTAGGTGGTCTGTTGTCTCTGCTTGGTGGGGCGGGCCTTGAGCACAACCTCTGAAATCAATCGCGCTTGTGGATTTGAGGTTATGGGCAAGGACATTTCACTCTAGTAAATGAAAAATGAATGGAAGCAAATGTAAACACAGTTGAGAGTTTGGAGGAGTTATTGTTTTCTTTTTAAGCCAAGTACAGTTACGTTGTATAACAGAAACAGAGATAAATATAAAAACTGTGGGTTGAAAATAAACATGAAAAGATTCAGTCCTCTAATCTCTAATAACCAGACATAGGACTGGTTTTAAAGTTGAAAGCTTTTGTGATGCACATATATAGACTGAGATATCTGAAATCGTGTGTGATTTTCTTCACATGGACCTTAGAGATTAGAACAAAGACCGAAGTAATTAAGTCAGTGCAAGGAGGGTAAAAAACAAGGATTGCGTCCCAGTGGTTCAGGCTCCGTCGGTGGGTGGCGAGTGTTCTTAGGCTGTCACAGGGCCCTGGGGCGGTGCTTATTCTCCTAAACCCAGCCCTGTGCTTTGCTGGATGTTCTCAGGACATCCCAGCACAACTGACAGAATGACTGCGCAGGTCCCGGGGTGTAAGGACGGTGCAGAGGTACGCCCAGCAGGTTTCGGGTTGTGCGGGCCCTCGGGCTGCCTTCCAGTGACTCCTGCATTTACGTGCTCTCTCCCAGTTTTCACAGCCCGTTGCTACAGGAAGGCATGTGATCCTACGACCTTTCTAAGAAGCTGAGGGAACATCCTTACCCCTACTTCACAACCAGCGCTGCTGGGGCTGAGGGGGTGGTGGCTTGTCCCGGGCCGTGGCCGCACAAGGCTTGTCTAAACCTGGGGCCTGTGTTCTTACCACCGCACTGCTTTTAGGCTTTTAAAGCAGCAGTTCTCAAGCTCTTTTGTAAATGAGTGAAGTCCTCTCTTCAAAAAGGGATCAATACCCACAAAGGAAAGCAAGTACATCAGAAGTGCGAATTGCGCTTCCTTACGCTTTCCCTCTTGTTTCTGGCTTTAACTGGGTGGTCAGGGCAGACGCGTTTGGAAGGTGACATGTAAGCAGAGCGGGAGGGAGATGAGGGGAGAAGCAGTGTGTATATCTAGGGAAGCGGGAAGCATGTTCCACGCAAAGGGGCAGCCGTGCCCCAGGAGCAGGCCAGTCGTCTAGCAGAAACAGCGAAGGCCAGTGTGTCTTGGAGCGGGGTGAGCAGGGGACACTGGTTCGTCTCAAAGGGGGCCAGGTCACATCTAATCTTTATTGCTATCCGGCTTCTTCAGAAGCAGACTCAGGTGGAATTTGGTTTTCCAGTCATTTATCAGAGAGGGAGTGCCTCTAGGATGGAGACCTGTGGGGAGGAGGGGGACAGAGGCAGAGGTCGAGCTGCAGTGCAGGTCCAACCACACAGGGCCCTGAACTGAGAGTGGCCTTTCTGAGTGGTCCTGTGTTGGGGTAAGCCTTCTGGCCTTGATGACCCATGTCACTCCATCCCTGGATATGGGCTGCCCCGGGAAGGCTCTGTGACCTTGCATGAGGTGACTCTTCAGTGGACGGTGTCTTGCAGCAGCCCGGTACTAAGTTTTTCTGAAGGGGATCTGGGCAGAGCATCACAGTGTGCACCACTGCCCCTAGGGCTATTGAAAGAACTTTGGCTTTTTCTCCTGCGAAGGGGAGAATCACCGGATGATTTGGAGTCGAGTGAAACAGTATCGCTCTGCGTGAGGACCTCTCTGGCTGCTGCTTTGAGAATACTTACAGAGGGCCAAAGGGACCAGTTAGGAGGTTGTGGCGGCTGTCCAGGTAGGTGAGGAGGAGCCTGCAGCAGGGAATGGGCGCTAGAGGTGGTGAGAAGTCGTCCTTTCTGCACACTTGGAAGCTAGAGCCAGCAGACCTTCCCGCCATATTGAGGAGTCAAGCCTGACTCTAAATTTGTGTTTGATCCCAGCTGCTGGATGTCAAGTTAGAGTCATTGGTGTAGAGAGGGTTTGTAAAGCTCATCGGGGGAGCAAGAGGAACAAGAATAAGTCGAGGATGGAGCCCCCAGGCTGGCCAGCATTAAGATCAGATGTGTGTATTTGAGACTTGTTTTTGAGGTTCTGCCCCTCACCCACAAGTTATGTTAATATCTGTTGACTTTTGAAAGATTTGAATTTACTACCACAATGGTTTTTGAACTGGTCGGTAGAGTTCTAAATTTCCCTACAGCTGACTCGGGGGTTTCTGGGGGTGTTTTAAGGGTAACGAGTGAATACGGGGGCTCCTCTGCTAAATGTTTGAATATCACTACTAAGCTATTTTTAGGTAGAATAGATAAAGTATCCTTCTTTTCAAAGACTGTGTTAGAACCAAACCAGCCATATGGTTCCTCCTTCTCTAGGTGTCAATCTGTCAAATACAAGGGTTTCCACAGCCATTGTTTTATTCTGTTTATAGCATTCATTTGCAGATTTTGACACCCACCCCCACGCACTGTATGCACATCTACTTTTATCTTTTTGCTGTAGGTTTGCCACATTTGTCTAGATTTAATTTCATAATAATTTAATTTCAAAAGATGTAATTTGAGTAGGCTTTTTTTTTTAATGGCTAGTTGATGCGTTAACTTTAGTGCAAGGGCGTTTACTATGAAATTTGCCTTTACTCTGCTTTTCTCTCTGTGTGTAGTGTGTGTGTTCTTTTTTTGACAAGTTAAACTATGCTACTGAGAACCTGTCCCAACTCCTGTAGTAACTTCCCAGATTTCTAATAGACTAAGCACACCGATTGTCAAGGGTTTTTTTTGTTTGTTTGTTTGTTTTTTAAAGATTTTATTTATTTATTTGAGAGAGAGAGAGTGACAGAGAGCATGAGAGGGGAGAAGGTCAGAGGGAGAAGCAGACTCCCTGCAGAGCTGGGAGCCCGATATGGGACTCGATCCCAGGACTATGGGATCACAGCCTGAGCCGCAGGCAGTCACTTAACCGACTGAGCCACCCAGGTGCCCTGTCAAGGTTTTAATAGAGGTTATCACAGAATAGTTTTTGCTTCACGGTAGACGTACCAACTTGCCAGTGATACTTTTAAAGTGTCCATGTTATAAACCTGTAACCATGAAAGTTGTGCCCCAGGCTGTATCAGTCGCCTCTAGGAAACTCAATACCGTATTAAGATCTTCTATCCTAGAATTTACTAATATATCCTATTTCACTTGTGCCAATTTTTGTCAACCAGAATTTTTCAAAAATTGGTTTTTATTCCATATTTACATTCTGTTTCTTTCTTGGGTAAAGAATTGTGACACTGGGTAACTTCCTATCAGATTTGGAGCCAGTAGTATAAATCCACTGTTGTGGAAGAAAAAAGAGAGGAAACATGACAGAATGTTCTTTTATTTATTTATTTTTTTTGAATCTTCTTTGATTTTTTGAAGAGCATGGTGTTCTCTGTAAATGCCTGGTGTTTAGAGACAGAGACCATCTCCCACTTGTTTTAAACAGTGCTGTTGTTGTGCGGACAGATACATAATTTCTGAATATCCTTTGGATCTAAAATATGTCCACTGGGTAGGACTTTCATACAAGAAAAGATTTACACATATGAATTTTGAAGGCAAACTGGGAACCTTGGAGTCTAGAAATAAAAAGTATTTGATCTACATAAGGATTCTTATTGAGAAGCTTAGAAGGAAATTAATGTATTGTGCCTCCTCTTTCAACTCCATTTTAACTTGGTTTTCAATGAAGTCTGCATGTAGAGGAAAAAAGTTGTCAAATATGTGCATTTCTTTCTCCACTGAAGTGTAAGGCAATAATAAGAAACAAATTTGGGCCTGGAACAGACAAATAATTTCACAAAGTGTAGGGGATCGGGGCAAAGTAAATTTAAAAACCATGGACATTTGTGAGTATGTTTGTGTATCTAGTTCTTTAGGTTTTCTTTATGAAGCCTAGAGATAGTTCACAAATGATTTCTACAACCAGGTTTTTGATATTTTTGAGTTTGTGATGTGACATTCAGTCTAGAATATTTACCCGCAAGCCCAGTTTCAATGTCTCCTCTTCTTCCAAGTTCCACACGAGGTCAAAGACAGTGTCCCGTATTCTTATGGGGCTGTATTAATGGGGCAGTTGTGTCCTCAATGGCTTTAGCTAGTATCAGTTAATTCCTATTAATTCCTTTATGAAGAGGGCGCAGGCTGGACACTGGTGTGTCCTTGGCTCACGTATGGCTGTGTAATGCTTAGATTGCTGGGCATACACTGCTGGGTGTCTATTCTACCCAACTAACCTTTGGCCTCTGTCTTGCACAGTGCTTTGATTGGCACAGCTCAGAGAGGCAGGACATTGTTTCTCCTCAGTTCTCCTAGTTTCCTTGATTTGAAGGCAGTTGTCTTGCCCTGAAATCCAATCAAGTTTTAGAATTGTACTTGAACATCTAGGAATTCAAAAGCATCATTAAAAATGAAAACAGATGTCCAGGTCAGTTTTATGATAAATGACATTAATAGAAAAAAAAATAGAAGAATACGGTATATCTGCTGTTAACATGTTATCATACCAAAAAATATTGTTTGGTGTCCCAAACAAAAGCACAGCCAAATAAAATTTAAACAGTCTCTTAAAAAATGTTTTAATAGTCAGATGTTATTTTGTCATGCCACAAATACAGGACACAAGGCTTCTGAAAATTATTTATTTGGTAAATGCTAGATTTTTAGTTTAGGATTTGAGAATTTTCATATTTTCATTGTCCATAATTTTAATTTATGAGTAACCCCTTACCTTCACTGGATTTGTGTGTGTGTGTGTGTGTGTGTGTGTGTGTGTGTGATGATTTAATTTGGGTTTTCTTATCTAGTGCCATGATTTAATTTGGGTTTCTTATCTCTTTCTGTGTTTCCTTTGTTGGAAGAATATAAATCATGATAGTAAAGGTTGTCTCTTTGTCACAAACCATCATAAATAAGCCCAAAGAACAGGCCATAAAGATGTAAGAAATTCTTAGATTAAAAAACATGAGTAATGTTTTCTACCCACCTGGTGTTCAGAGGTAAAAGTACACTTCGCATCTAGTAAATTATTAACACTTTTCTAACCAAAGATTTCCTCCTTCCTTAGGATCTCTGTGATTTATAGGTAGTCAATTTAAGAATTAGATGTCAAACATGATAAACAGATTTCATAATCATGTATTAAAAAGAGGAATTGAGGACTAATTATACAAAGGTTATAATTATTTATAATACAATTACTATTTTTAAAAGATTATTTTAGAGAGAGAGAGAGCATGTGCAAGGGGGGAGGGGCAGAGGGAGAAAGTCACAAGCAGACTCCCCACTGAGTATGGAACCCAATGAGGGGCTCGATCCCACAACCTATGAGATCGCAACCTGAGCCAAAAACAAGAGTCAGATGCTAAATGACTGAGCTACCCAGGTGCCCCTATTATACAATTATTATAATAAATGCATATAATAAGAGTATACAACATTCTTGGGGTGGGGAGGACAAACTGCTACTGTGGGGTGGGAACAGATTCTCTATTTTTGAAAGAATTCAAGGAGGGTTAAAGACAATTATAAGAAGGCAAAATAGCTAATGCAACTACTTCACTTTATTTGGATTTTATTCTTCTCTAGGAAGACATCTGATGGCTGTCATTCATTCGCTTATCAATTCGGTATTTGTTGAAAACCCACAATATGCCAAGGAGGGGCTGTAGACACACAGTGAATGAGGGTCATGGGCCGTTCCTCCTGGAGACCTCCGGTTAGGTGTGATGCACTGACGGAGAAATCGGTGTGTGGTGGGGGAAGCGAACCACCCCGATAGGAGAGGACCTAATCCACCACCAGGGAGTCAGCGAGGGCTTCTGGAGAAGACAACTGCATAGCTTCACAAAGGAGTTGGAGAGAAGGAAGCGGGGACACATCCTGGGCAGAAGGAACATCATGTGGGAAGCTTTAGAGACAGTGAAATACTCGCTGGACAAATGGTCGCCTCTCCTGCCCCTCGACAAAATAACTGCATTTATGTTTCTGGCTGTGTTTTAGACAGTTTACATGTGGCATCTCACTGGATACCTTTAATGTCCTAGAGGTATTAGCCCAATTTACATACGAAGAAACCGAGTCTCAGTGGGGGTGAACAGCTTCTCAGAGGTTATAGCTGCATCCCATCCCGTGGCACCAAAGCTCCTGCTCTCTTCAGGGTACTGCTTCATGCCCCCTTTCCACTCTCAGTGCTGCAAGAAAATCCTGAATTTTAATTTTAGCCTAGCGAATTCGGAGCAATCCAATTTACTGAATATTGTCTTTATTTATCTCCTGAGCACAAATTAGCTTTAGTGGAACACTACCGAGATGAACTCCCTTTCCCAATACATCAAGAAGAGTCTGATTTTATAAATGTATTTGTATAGCCAGCAAATAATTTCTTCTTTGCAAGGAATATTGATCAAATATTACATTAATTAAAGATATGTAGTGTGGGGGTTAGAAAAGACCCTCTTGGGCACCTGGGTGGCTCAGCCGGTTAAGCTTCTGCCTTTGGCTCAGGTCACGATCCAGAGTCCTGGAATCGAGTTCCACATCAGGCTCCCTGCTCAGCGGGGAGCCTGCTTCTCCCTCTGCCTGCCGTTCCCCTGCTTGTGTGCTCTCTTTCTCTGACAAATAAATAAATACAATCTTAAAAAAAAAAAAGGACCCTCTTTTATAAAAGGTAGCTTGGAGCAGGAAGCAAAAGGTGTTCTTTTTCTTGCAAGATGGCACAGGCCGAATGAAGGTGCCCTCGGGTGACTTTTCAGCAGGAGAGGCCAAGGGGGTGGGGCTGAACTTTAAAACATCATCCGATCTGTCCATCTGTGACGCTGGTGTTTACAGGCCTGTTACTAGGTGGTGACGCTCACTGCATCAGCATAGAGCTAAAGCCCTGGGGTGATGTGAGCACACCAGTTCCCAGAAACCACCTCTCAGCAATCTTTCAAGGTGAGGCCAGGCTTGACTCAGGCAGTGGAGCCTTTTAAAGCCAAAGAGAGGGCAAAGGGACTCTGACAGGGAGACTGGAAGTTTACCAGCATCTCCATGGCAAAGTGCTTGTCTCAGTGGAAATGGCCCGAGGTTCATCGGATGACAGGCACCTCAGTTCTGGGAGCCTGAGATTGCTGACCCAGCCTCACACCCTGGCTGGAGGCCTGGACAGGGGCTGGGACACGAGCCGCTGCGGTTCAGTGTGTGCTTCCCTGATGTCAGAGGCGAGGGCACGCTCCCAGAGGCAGTCGTGTGAGCTCGAGGACCGTGCTGAGTGCTACTGACGAGTGATGTGAGCCAGGGTAGCCGCAGAACGTTCCCGGGTCCAGAGGAGGGAAAATGATATATCCGAGCGTTCTGGTGGGTAGGGGCTTCCGGGGCAGTCAGTTTCAAGGGCAGGATGGTAGGAACAGAAGCTCTAGGGAGCAAACCTTAGGTTATTGAGGAAGAGGAATCGCAGGATACTTTTGCCTCTGGTAGTCTTTCTGCTGGGTGTAGTCCTGGTTGATGGTTACAGCGGCCGGTACGCACTGATGCCTGCTGACGGACGGACGTCTCTAGAAAGCAAGTGGCTGGACGAGGAGTCTGACCGATGCAAGGAGTTGAGGCCGGCATCTGAGGACATTTCAGCTTGGGTGCTGACATAAGCTACCGCAGATCAAAAGCTGGCTTTGGTTCCATCCCGTTCTAACAAGTAGCTGAAAAGTTAAGGGTTCGGAAGCCATTCCTCCAAAGCTTCCAGAACAAAAGCTGAGTCTGAAATTGCCCAAGATTGCCACTGGGAGGCCCCAGTACTCTGTAAAATGAACATTCCCTGCCAAATAAAGAAGTGAAAATAAAAGAAATGATTTAAACAAGTGAATTGAATTATGAAAGATTATATGCAAATGCATTAAGAGCGGCAAGGGGTAAATACACAACAGTATAATGTGATAAATATGTGGTGCCATCCTCCTTAATTAGGGATTGTTTACATTCCACCCTTCGCCTCAGCGCTGTGCACAGTTAGGAAACAAACTCCCCAAGGAAAGGAAAGGAAGGGCTGGCTTCCAGGTCTTCGAATGCCATACAGGTGTTCACTGGGCTGCGTGTGCGTGCACTTGTGTGAGGGGGCGGGAGGAGAGGGCGGAGGAGAAGAGTACGAGGATGGGGAGAGGCAGCTAAAAGAAACTGGGCCACAGTGGGAAGACAGGTGCCAGTTCTTGTAGCCCGAGGAGAGGAAACACCTGGCCAGACTTGCCAGATTTTGATTTCATTTTGGTTCTCCAGCCTGCATGCATCTGTATCACCTGGTGAGCTGATCACAACTAGCTGGGCTCTGAGTTTCTGATTCAGTGGATTTGGAATGGGGCTGGATAACTTGCATTTCTTTTTTTCTTTTTCCCTTTTTTAAAAAAATATTTATTTATTTATTTAAGAGAGAAGGAGAGAGAGAGAGAGAGAGAAGGAGAGAGTGGGGGATGGGCAGAGGGAGAGCATCCCAAGCAGATTCCCCATTGAATGCGGAGCCCAATGAAGGGCTTGATGTCATAAGCCTGAGATCATAATCTGAGCTGAAATCACGAGTCAAACACTTACCCAACTGAGCCACCCAGGTGACCCTCCCCCCCATAACCTGCATTTCTAACAGCTTCCGAGGTGATGCTGATGCTCCTGGTCTGGGGACCCTACTCTGAGAATCACTGTTGTCATACATTATACTGCAACATTTGGAGTTCTTCATCTGAGACTAGGGCCTTTTGACATATGAGGGCGATACCTCCATCTAGTTGTTCTGTGTATCCTCTATTCAACTCGTCTTCTGTGTCTGGTGATTCACATCTTATAATGCACCCTCTTCCTGGAATGAATCCTCTTCCCCATGAAGCCCTCCATGAACCCCCTAGGTAAATCCCTAGAGGCTACCTCCTTTCTAAGTTGTTGGGAGGACACATTTATTCAACATTACAAATTACAGACTAACCTTTTTTGCTTGTGCTTAATGTTCTTTTATGTTGATGCACCATTTATGTCCATTTTGAGTTGCACACTTTAGGCATAGTTATGAATAGACGGAAGTAAAGAGGGAATGAGAAAAATGACACAGATTATTTCACAGTCAAAGACTAAAGGGATATTTCTTGAAATTCTAGCTTGGGGACTCTGAATATAAAATGCTTGTAAGCTATTAAAGAACAGACAGTGACAATGTTTAATTTTATTGCTGCCGCATGTAATAGCTCCATATTCAGATGGGCTTTTAATTAAACGATGTGTTGATGCTCTCATACTAGAGATTTGACTCCCAACCCTTATATTGTCTTTACAGGGGAGGTTCCATATACACAAATAGTGATAGCACTTGGGGCAGGGTCTGTGGTGGTGCTAAGCAGTTTGTCAGGGGAAGGTTAGGGTGGGGAGAGCTCAGCCAAGAAGAGTTCTTGATCTCATCATTGTAGGAGTGTACCTCGCAGGGGTACCTGGGTGATTCAGTCAATTAAAGTCTGCCTTTGGCTCAGATCATGATCCCGGGATCCTGGAATTGAGCTCTGCATTGGGCTCCCTGTTGAGTGGGGCGTCTGCTTCTCCCTCTTCCCTCTGGGCCTTCCCCTACTGGTGCATTCTCTCTGCCTCTCTATCTTGAATAAATAAATACAATCTTAAAAAGAAGTGTACCTAGTTAAGCACCCCTTTGGTCCATAAATCTACCATTACCAGCTTCTGGATAAGGTAGATGTTGGCATTGGTCAGATTTTTTTTTTTTTTAAACCACAAGTGAATTATTCTGGTAGTAGGGTATAGTTTTTTTCTTCCCAAATTTGTGATGAATTAGAGTCCTATTCTTCCATGAAATTGGCATACTAATACCTCCAACTAGATAATGTCCATAAAATAACTTGAAAAACTTCATTGTCACCGTTGTAAAAAAAATTTAAAAATAAAAGCAATCAGAACATTCTGGAAGTGGGGGTGGAAAGAAGTGTATTTTCTCTTTCCTAATATGAGCACATGCTTGTCATGTTGAAATACGCCTGCTCAGAGCAGTAGTGCTCAACCTTGGTTGTCAGTCAGAAATGTTTCCTTGGCCCTACCTCAACCCACTGGGTAAGACCCCTCAGGGGTTGAGGTGGGTGCATTTTGGTGTAGAAATCTGTATTTTTTTAAAAACCCTCCCATGAGATCCTGTTAATTGGCCATTTGGGGGGAACTCTTGGTTTAGTGTAGTGACTGTCATGCCCAGATTGTCCCTCTTTGGCTCTTCCTGCACTCTTCATGGCTTTCAAGTTACTGAATCACTTATCAATTTCAACTTTTCTCATTGCATGTAATTGCTAAATAGAGAATTTTCCACCCGAAAGCCTCTAACTGTATTGAAACCAACCCCAGACATATCCTAAGATACATTTCCCCTGGAGCTCAGTCAATACAGATTAATTAATTGTTTCTTCATGAATGAAAACATACTACCTCACCTCAGCACTGGAATATTAATTGATCTAACCAATAGAAATTGGAATATTGCCAGGTTAAACAAAAACTACATCCTTGCTCAATGAACCACAACACCACCATTTTCTAAGATCCCAAGTTCAGTCTCCCAGAACAGGGGTTCTGCTTTTCACAAAGCTGTGGACAGGTGTTACGTAGAACAGGGATTGAGATGTGTCAAGCTAAAGGGAAAAATCAAAAGTAACTGCATTAAGCCCTAAGGGTGGGAGCTCTCCCAGGTTCTCTGGGCTTTCAGCAACATTTATTATTTCTACTCTGTGTCAGTAAGTTGGATGGAGAAAAAAAACCTGACAACAATGCCTAACTTCGTAAAAAAATAACATTACATAAAATGGCATGTAATTTGTACAGAGCACATGAGATGTCTCTGTATTATTTCTTACAACTTCCTGTGAATCCATAATTTTCTCAAAATAAAAAGTTAAAAGAGACATATGTTAAGGTGTATTTATTTATACATGCGCGATGCACACAAAAGTTTTTGTCCTCTCCCTCCTCCATCCACCTTCTTCTGTAATGTGGAAGGCTATGATGTGGTGGAAAGTCTCCAAACAGTGCAATGCTCAGGCACCGGGGTATTGAGCGGCATATGAGCTGTCTAATAATAACAACTGCCTTATATTGAGTTTCCTTGGGCCAGAGACCTTGCTAAGCTCTTTATATTCATTATCCCACTTAATCCTTACAACAATCTTGTAGCTAAATAGTATTATCCTATTTTACAGATGAGGAAATTAAAGTTTAGTGACCTTAAGAGACTTGCTTAGGTCACAAAAGTCTACGAATTGTAGAGTAGGGATTTGAACTTAAGTCAAATATTGAAGCCTATGCGTTCACAGTTTTATCTCCTACCCCATCTGTAAGGTAATGGTAATCATACCCACTGGCATCAAATCAAGTGTTTTTGGTTTATTGAACTGCTTTAGAAGAAACTATTGATTCCAGAATGATTCAGAATTCTCCTGCAAAACAATTTTTTTATAAGTATATTATGAACTAACCAAGTATATGAACTATTAGAAACTTGGAATTTCAAGCTACCTTGGAGGTTAGGAGTATGACCTCTTATTTAGTGCAAAATAGTCTTCTAAAGTATTGCTAGAAGATGGTGAAGGGAAATTTTTTCAGGGAGGGGACCCTGATCTCTGACAAGGCAGTATATTCTAATTATAAGAACATACTTCCTTATATGGAGCTTAAATCTGCTTGCCTCTTATATCCAACAAAAAAAGTAAGCCTTTCCTAAACAAAATAAAACTTTTCTCCACAATTGTAATGAGAAGAGTATTAGACAGTCTGTTTTTTTCAGGCTAAACACCTGTAGTCCTTTTTCAATCGTCTGTCATTAGACATTACTTTGAGAATTTTCAGTATATCCCTTAGGGCATACTCCAGTCACTCAATACCTCCTTTTAAATTGTGGTCCCCCAAACCTGAGGCAGAGCTACAGGGTGGCCTGACCAAGACAGAGAGCACTTTTTCCAGACATATTTAATATTTTACCAATGGCATATAAGCAGTGGCTGAAATTCACAGAAATGGTAGGGATGGAGAACTCTTGCTTCTAGGAATCTGACTTCAGTCTGTAGGAAATAACAGTCCTGGAATGCACTGGTGTTCATGCCTGTGTCTACCCAAGAGAGTATGATATCTGGGATTTCCTGTGGAAATTCCTAACCTCTATATACTCAAAGAATCACTTGCTTTGCAAGATCAGGGTCCAGTGTTTCCCTTTGAGTAACTGATGACATTACCCAAACCCATGCAGGAGTTGAGTAATAGGTGGGAGGGAGTGGTTATTGTCCTGGAGGAGCTGGGAAATTTCAAATACCTCCCTGAACTTGGCTCTCGACTGAAGGGTTAAGAAGAGATAGAACCCTTATACTTGACATGAAGCATTTTTCCTATCTGTGTAAATATATTCAGGGAATTTGAAAGCCACATTCAATATTTTCTTAAAACTATTTGTTTTCTTCAGGAAGCTCAAGTCACAGTCATAAACCTGCTTTGGAACTTTCCTTTTAAAAAGTCCTACTTAACATTCAACACAGACTCATTTCAAAATAGCATAGAGCCAAAAATGGTCATAGTGACCACTAGAGTTGGCATATATATGTCAACTTTTCATTTGAGTTGAATTTTCTAGGTCTGTTTATATCCTACTAGGGAATATACATGAAGCATAATATTGGTGTGAGGCCAGGGTTCCCAGGGGTCTGTGATCCATGGATGGAGAAAAAGAACCTGACAACAATGCCTACCATTGTTGTTGTTGTTGCAGATACCTCTTGTAGCTGTATTTCTTTTTTTTTTATTATATTTAAATTTTATTTTTTATATATATTTTTATCCCCAGGGGTACAGGTCTGCGAATCGCCAGGTTTACACACTTCACAGCACTCACCATAGCACATACCCTCCCCCATATCCATTACCCCACTCCCCCTCTCCAAACCCCCCTCCCCCCATCAACCCTCAGTTTGTTTTGTGAGATTAAGAGTCACTTATGGTTTGTCTCCCTCCCAATCCCATCTTGTTTCATTTACTCTTCTCCTACCCCCTTAACCCCCCATGTTGCATCTCCTCTCCCTCATATCAGGGAGATCATATGATAGTTGTCTTTCTCCGATTGACTTACTTCGCTAAGCATGATACCCTCTAGTTCCATCCACGTTGTCGCAAATGGCAAGATTTCATTTCTTTTGATGGCTGCATAGTATTCCATTGTGTATATATACCACATCTTCTTTATCCATTCGTCTGTAGATGGACATCTAGGTTCTTTCCATAGTTTGGCTATTGTAGACATTGCTGCTATAAACATTCGGGTGCACGTGCCCCTTCGGATCACTACGTTTGTATCTTTAGGGTAAATACCCAGCAGTGCAATTGCAGGATCATAGGGTAGTTCTATTTTCAACATTTTGAGGAACTTCCATGCTGTTTTCCAGAGTGGTTGCATCAGCTTGCATTCCCACCAACAGTGTAAGAGGGTTCCCCTTTCTCCGCATCCTCGCCAGCATCTGTCATTTCCTGACTTGTTAATTTTAGCCATTCTGACTGGTGTGAGGTGATATCTCATTGTGGTTTTGATTTGTATTTCCCTGATGCCGAGTGATATGGAGCACTTTTTCATGTGTCTGTTGGCCATCTGGATGTCTTCTTTGCAGAAATGTCTGTTCATGTCCTCTGCCCATTTCTTGATTGGATTATTTGTTCTTTGGGTGTTGAGTTTGCTAAGTTCTTTATAGATTTTGGACACTAGCCCTTTATCTGATATGTCATTTGCAAATATCTTCTCCCATTCTGTCAGTTGTCTTTTGGTTTTGTTAACTGTTTCCTTTGCTGTGCAAAAGCTTTTGATCTTGATAAAATCCCAAAAGTTCATTTTTGCCCTTGCTTCCCTTGCCTTTGGTGATGTTCCTAGGAAGATATTGCTGCGGCTGAGGCGAAGAGTTTGCTGCCTGTGTTCTCCTCAAGGATTTTGATGGATTCCTTTCTCACATTGAGATCCTTCATCCATTTTGAGTCTATTTTCGTGTGTGGTGTAAGGAAATGATCCAATTTCATTTTTCTGCATGTGGCTGTCCAATTTTCCCAACACCATTTATTGAAGAGGCTGTCTTTTTTCCATTGGACATTCTTTCCTGCTTTGTCGAAGATGAGTTGACCATAGAGTTGAGGGTCCATTTCTGGGCTCTCTATTCTGTTCCATTGATCTATGTGTCTGTTTTTGTGCCAGTACCATGCTGTCTTGATGATGACAGCTTTGTAATAGAGCTTGAAGTCCGGAATTGTGATGCCACCAACTTTGGCTTTCTTTTTCAATATTGCTTTGGCTATTCGAGGTCTTTTCTGGTTCCATATAAATTTTAGGATTATTTGTTCCATTTCTTTGAAAAAAATGGATGGTACTTTGATAGGAATTGCACTAAATGTGTAGATAGCTTTAGGTAGCATAGACATTTTCACAATATTTATTCTTCCAATCCAGGAGCATGGAACATTTTTCCATTTCTTTGTGTCTTCCTCAATTTCTTTCATGAGTACTTTATAGTTTTCTGAGTATAGATTCTTAGTCTCTTTGGTTAGGTTTATTCCTAGGTATCTTATAGTTTTGGGTGCAATTGCAAATGGGATGGACTCCTTAATTTCTCTTTCTTCTGTCTTGTTGTTGGTGTAGAGAAATGCAACCGATTTCTGTGCATTGATTTTATATCCTGACACTTTACTGAATTCCTGTACAAGTTCTAGCAGTTTTGGAGTGGAGTCTTTTGGGTTTTCCACATATAGTATCATATCATCTGCAAAGAGTGATAGTTTGACTTCTTCTTTGCTGATTTGGATGCCTTTAATTTCCTTTTGTTGTCTGATTAATGAGGCTAGGACTTCTAGTACTATGTTGAATAGCAGTGGTGATAACGGACATCCCTGTCGTGTTCCTGACCTTAGCGGAAAAGCTTTCAGTTTTTCTCCATTGAGAATGATATTTGCGGTGGGTTTTTCATAGATGGCTTTGATAATATTGAGGTATGTGCCGTCTATCCCTACACTTTGAAGAGTTTTGATCAGGAAGGGATGCTGTACTTTGTCAAATGCTTTTTCAGCATCTATGGAGAGTATCATATGGTTCTTGTTCTTTCTTTTATTAATGTGTTGTATCACATTGATTGATTTGCGGATGTTGAACCAACCTTGCAGCCCTGGAATAAATCCCACTTGGTCGTGGTGAATAATCCTTTTAATGTACTGTTGAATCCTATTGGCTAGTATTTTGGCGAGAATTTTTGCATCTGTGTTCATCAAGGATATTGGTCTGTAGTTCTCTTTTTTGTTGGGATCCTTGTCTGGTTTTGGGATCAAGGTGATGCTGGCCTCATAAAATGAGTTTGGAAGTTTTCCTTCTATTTCTATTTTTTGGAACAGTTTCAGGAGAATAGGAATTAGTTCTTCTTTAAATGTTTGGTAGAATTCCCCCGGGAAGCCATCTGGCCCTGGGCTTTTGTTTGTTTGGAGATTTTTGATGACTGTTTCAATCTCCTTATTGGTTATGGGTCTGTTCAGGCTTTCCATTTCTTCCTGGTTCAGTTGTGGTAGTTTATATGTCTCTAGGAATGCATCCATTTCTTCCAGATTGTCAAATTTGTTGGCGTAGAGTTGCTCATAGTATGTTCTTATAATTGTCTGTATTTCTTTGGTGTTCGTTGTGATCTCTCCTTTTTCATTCATGATTTTATTTATTTGGGTCCTCTTTTCTTTTTGATAAGCCTGGCCAGGGGTTTATCAATCTTATTAATTCTTTCAAAGAACCAGCTCCTAGTTTTGTTGATTTGTTTTATTGTTTTTTTGGTTTCTATTTCATTGATTTCTGCTCTTATCTTTATGATTTCTCTTCTCCTGCTGGGTTTAGGGTTTCTTTCTTGTTCTTTCTCCAGCTCCTTTAGGTGTAGGGTTAGGTTGTGTACCTGAGACCTTTCTTGTTTCTTGAGAAAGGCTTGTACCGCTATATATTTTCCTCTCAGGACTGCCTTTGTTGTGTCCCACAGATTCTGAACCGTTGTGTTTTCATTATCATTTGTTTCCATAAATTTTTTCAATTCTTCTTTAATTTCCTGGTTGACCCATTCATTCTTTAGAAGGATGCTGTTTAGTCTCCATGTATTTGGGTTCTTTCCAAATTTCCTCTTGTGATTGAGTTCTAGCTTCAGAGCATTGTGGTCTGAAAATATGCAGGGAATGATCCCAATCTTTTGATAACGGTTCAGACCTGATTTAGGACCAAGAATGTGATCTATTCTGGAGAATGTTCCATGTGCACTAGAGAAGAATGTGTATTCTGTTGCTTTGGGATGAAATGTTCTGAATATATCTGTGATGTCCATCTGGTCCAGTGTGTCATTTAAGGCCTTGATTTCCTTGTTGATCTTTTGCTTTGATGATCTGTCCATTCCAGTGAGGGGAGTGTTAAAATCCCCTACTATTTTTGTATTATTGTCGATGTGTTTCTTTGATTTTGTTATTAATTGGTTTATATAGTTGGCTGCTCCCACGTTAGGGGCATAGATATTTAAAATTGTTAGATCTTCTTGTTGGACAGTTCCTTTGAGTATGATATAGTGTCCTTCCTCATCTCTTATTATAGTCTTTGGCTTAAAATCTAATTCATCTGATATAAGGATTGCCACTCCTGCTTTCTTCTGATGTCCATTAGCATGGTAAATTCTTTTCCACCCCCTCACTTTAAACCTGGAGGTGTCTTCGGGTTTAAGATGAGTTTCTTGTAGGCAACATATAGATGGGTTTTGTTTTTTTATCCATTCTGATACCCTGTGTCTTTTGATTGGGGCATTTAGCCCATTCACATTCAGGGTAAGTATTGAGAGATATGAATTTAGTGCCATTGTATTGCCTTTAAGGTGACTGTTATTGTATATTGTCTCTGTTTCTTTCTGATCTACTACTTTTAGGGTCTCTCTTTGCTTAGAGGACCCCTTTCAATATTTCCTGTAGAGCTGGTTTGGTGTTTGCAAATTCTTTCAGTTTTTGTTTGTCCTGGAAGCTTTTAATCTCTCCTTCTATTTTCAATGATAGCCTAGCTGGATATAGTATTCTTGGCTGCATGTTTTTCTCATTTAGTACTCTGAATATATCATGCCAGCTCTTTCTGGCCTGCCTGCCAGGTCTCTGTGGATAAGTCTGCTGCCAATCTAATATTTTTACCATTGTACGTTACAGACTTCTTTTCCCGGGCTGCTTTCAGGATCTTTTCTTTGTCACTAAGACTTGTCAATTTTACTATTAGGTGATGGGGTGTGGACCTATTCTTATTGATTTTGAGGGGGTTCTCTGAACCTCCTGGATTTTGATGCTTGTTCCCTTTGCCATATTGGGGAAATTCTCTCCAATATACCTTCTGCTCCCCTCTCTGTTTCCTCTTCTTCTGGAATCCCAATTATGCTAATGTTGTTTCATCTTATGGTGTCACTTATCTCTCGAATTCTCCCCTCGTGGTCCAGTAGCTGTTTGTCCCTCTTTTGCTCAGCTTCTTTATTCTCTGTCATTTGGTCTTCTATATCGCTAATTCTTTCTTCTGCCTCATTTATCCTAGCAGTGAGAGCCTCCATTTTTTATTGCACCTCATTAGTAGCTTTTTTGATTTCAACTTGGTTAGATTTTAGTTCTTTTATTTCTCCAGAAAGGGCTTTTATATCTCCCGAGAGGGTTGCTTTAATATCTTCCATGCCTTTTTCAAGCCCGGCTAGAACCTTGAGAATCGTCATTCTGAACTCTATATCTGACATGTTACCAATGTCTGTATTGATTAGGTCCCTAGCCTTTGGTACTGCTTCTTGTTCTTTTTTTTGTTGTGAATTTTTCCGCCTTGTCATTTTGTCCAGGTAAGAGTATATGAAGGAGCAAGTAAAATACTAAAAGGGTGGCAACAACCCCAGGAAAATATGCTTTAGCCAAATCAGAAGAGATCCCAAATCTTGAGGGGGGAGAAAGGGGATAAAAAGGGGTTCAGAAAGAAAAAAAAAAAACTATTAAAAAAATAAAGCCGATAAAGAAAAAATATAAAAAGGAAAAAAATATATATATATTAGATAAAGTATTTAAAAAAACGTTAAAAAAGAAAACAGTAAAAGTTAAAAAAATTTAGCAGAAGAAGAGAAAAAAAAATTGAAAAAGAAAAAAAAATTAAATTAACTGCAAGGCTAAAGAATCATGGGGAGAAAGCCATGAGTTCCGTGCTTTGCTTTCTTCTCCTCTGGAATTCCACCGCTCTCCTTGGTATTGAACCTGCACTCCTGGGTAGGTGAACTTGGTCTTGGCTGGGTTTCCCGTAGATCTTCTGGGGGAGGGGCCCGTTGTAGTGATTCTCAAGCGTCTTTGCCCCAGGCGGAGTTGCACCGCCCTTACCCGGGGCCCATGCTGAGTCATCCGCTCGGGTTTGCTTTCGGGAGCTTTTGTTCCCTGAGCGCTTTCCGTAGAGTCCGGAGGACGGGAATGAAGATGGCGGCCTCCCGGTGTCCGGCCCGGAGGAGCCCAGAGCCCGGGGCCCCACTCCTCAGTGCGCCCTCAGAGAACAGCGCCCAATGACTCCCGTCACCCTGGCCTCCGGCCGCGCTCCGAGCTGACCGAGCCTGCGACCGGTTCAAGGCAACCCTGAGCTGAGAGTCACTCCTCCGCTCTGTCTCTGCAGCCGGCTTCCCCATTCTAATACCGGTAAGCTCTGCGACACTCAGACACCCCCGATCCTTCTGTGACCCTGCGGGACCTGAGGCCGCGCTGACCCCGCGTGGGCTTCACCCCAGTTAAGCCTCTGGAGTGATGTCCCTCAGCGGAACAGACTTTTAAAAGTCCTGATTTTGCTCCGTTGCTCCGCCGCTCGCCGGGAGCCGGCCCCTCCCCCCGCGGTCTATCTTCCCGTCGCTTTGGATTCACTTCTCCAGTCCTACCTTTCAGATAGTGGTTGATTTTCTGTTTCTAGAATTGCTGTTCTTCTTCTCTTCAATCTCCCGTTGGATTTGTAGGTGTTTGCAATCTTTAGATAAGCTATTTAGCTGATCTCCCGCTACCTGAAGTCGTCTCAGCTGCTACTTCTCCGCCATCTTGACTCCTTGTAGCTGTATTTCTATTGACAGTGTAGCTTCCCAGCAGAGCCTAGGTCCCCATGATGTCCTTGGGGAGAAACTTTTCTTTCTTTCTTTCTTTTTTTTTTTTTAAACTAACATATAATGTATTATTTGTTCCAGTGGTACAGGTCTGTGAATCATCAGGCTTACACATTTCATAGCACTCACCATAGCACATACCCTCCCCATTGTCCGTCAGTCCACCACCCTATCCCTACCCCCACCCTCCCAGCAACCCTCAGTTTGTTTAGTGAGATTAAGAGTCTCTTATGGTTTGTATCCCTCCTGATCCCGTGTTGTTTCCTTTTTTCCCTCTCTACCCCCCACAACCCCTGGCTCTGCCTCTCAAATTCCTCATGTCAGAGAGACCATATGATAATTTTGTTTCTCTGATTGACTTATTTCGCTTAGCATGATACCCTCTAGTTCCATCCACATTGTTGGAAATGGCAAGGTTTCATTTCTTTTTCATGTCTGCATACTATTCCATTGCATACACACACACACACACACACACACACACACACACACACACATATATAATATATCACATCTTTATCCATTCATCTGCTTGTTGATGGACATCTAGCTTCCTTCCACACTTTGGCTATTGTGGCTATAGTTTCCATAGTTTGGCTATTGTGGACATTGCTGCTATGAACATTCGGGTGCATGTGCCCCTTCGGATCACTACATTTGTATCTTTAGGGTAAATACCCAGTAGTGCAATTGCTGGGTCGTAGGGTAGCTCTATTTCCAACTTTCTGAGGAACCTCCATACTGTTTTCCAGAGTTGTTGCACCAGCTTGCATTCCTACCAACAGTGTAGGAGGGTTCCCCTTTCTCCACATCCTCGCCAATACCTGTCATTTCCTGACTTCTTAATTTTAGCCATTCTGACTGGTGTGAGGTGGTATCTCATTGTGGTTTTGATGTGTATATTTCCCTGATGCAGAGTGATGTTGAGCACTCTTTCGTGTGTCTTTGGCCATGTGGATATCTTCTTTGCAGAGATGTCTGTTCATGACTTCTGCTCATTTTTTAGTTGGATTATTTGTTCTTTGGGTGTTGAGTTTGATAAGTTCTTTATAGATTTTAGATACTAGCCCTTTATCTGATATATCATTTGCGAATGTCTTCTCCCATTCTGCCAGTTGTCTTTTGGTTTTGTTGACTGTTTTCTTTGCTGTGCAAAAGTTTAGATCTTGGTGAAGTCTCAATAGTTCATTTTTTGCCCTTGCTTCCCTTGCCTTTGGCAATGTTTCTAGGAAGAAGTTGCTGTGGCTGAGGTCAAAGAGGTTGTTGCCTGTGTTCTCTTCAAGGATTTTGATGGTTTCCTGTCTCACATTGAGGTCTTTCATGCATTTGAGTCTATTTTTGTGTGTGGTGTAAGGAAATGATCCAGTTTCATTCTTTTGCATGTGGCTGTCCAATTTTCCCAATACCATTTCTTGAAGAGACTGTCATTTTTCCATCGGACATTCTTTCCTGCTTTGTCAAAGATTAGTTGGCCATAGAGTTGAGGATCTATTTCTGGGCTCTCTATTCTATTCCCTTGATCTATGTGTCTGTTTTTGTGCCAGTACCATACTGTCTTATTGATTGCAGCTTTGTTTTTTTTTTTTTTAAGATTTTATTTATTTATTTGAGAGAGAGACAGTGAGAGAGAGCATGAGCGAGGAGAAGGTCAGAGAGAGAAGCAGACTCCCCACGGAGCCGGGAGCCGATGCGGGACTCGATCCCGGGACTCCAGGATCATGACCTGAGCCGAAGGCAGTTGTCCAACCAACTGAGCCACCCAGGCGTCCCTTGATTGCAGCTTTGTAATAGAACTTGAAGTCTGGAATTGTGATGCCACCAACTTTGGCTTTCTTTTTCAACATTCCTCTGGTTACTTGGGGTCTTTTATGGTTCCATATAAATTTTAGGATTATTTGTTCTATTTCTTTGAAAAAATGATGGTATTTTGATAGGGATTATGTTAAATGTGTAGATTACTTTAGGTAGCATACACATTTTCACAATATTAGTTCTTCTAATCCATGAGCATGCAATATTTTTCCATTTCTTTGTGTCTTCCTCAATTTCTTCATAAGTACTTTATAGCTTTCTGAGTACAGATTCTTTGCCTTTTTGGTTAGGTTTATTCCTAGGTATCTTATGGTTTTGGGTGCAATTGTAAATGGGATCGACTCCTTAATCTCTCTTTCTTCTGTCTTGCTATTGGTGTATGGAAATGCAACTGATATCTGTGCATTGGTTTTATATCCTGACACTTTACTGAATTCCTGCATGAGTTCTAGAAGTTTTGGAGTGAAGTCTTTTGGGTTTTCCACATAAAGTATCATATCATCTGCAAAGAGTGATAGTTTGACTTCTTTGCCTATTCAGATGCTTTTTATTTCTTTTTGTTGTCTGATTGCTGAGGCTAGGACTTCTAGTACTATGTTGAATTGCAGTGGTGATAGTGGACATCCCTGCCATGGGTGGGGAAAAGCTCTGGTTTTCCCCATTGAGAATGATACTTGCTGTGGGTTTTTCATAGATGGCTTTGATGATATTGAGATATGCCTACACTGTGAAGAGTTTTGATCAAGAAAGGATGCTGTACTTTGTCAAATGCTTTTTCAGCATCTATTGAGAATATCATATGGGTCTTGTTCTTACTTTTATTAATGTATTGTATCACATTGATTGATTTGTGGATGTTGAACCAAACTTGCAGCCCTGGAATAAATCCCACTTGGTTGTGGTGAATAATCCTTTTAATGTACTGTTGGATCCTATTGACTAGTATCTTGATGAGAATTTTTGCATCTGTGTTCATCAAGGATATTGGTCTGTAATTCTCCTTTTTCATGGGGTCTTTGTATGGTTTGGGGATCAAGGTAATGCTGGTCTCATAAAATGAGTTTGGAAGTATTCCTTCCATTTCTATATTTTGGAGTAGTTTCAGGAGAATAGGTATTAATTCTTCTTTTAATGTTTGGTAGATTTCCCCTGGGAAGCTTTCTGGCCCTGGGCTCTTGTTTGTTGGGAGATTTTTTTTTTTTTAAAGATTTTATTTATTTATTTGACAGACAGAGATCACAAGCAGGCAGAGAGAGAGAGGGAAGCAGGCTCCCCACTGAGCAGAGAGCCCAATGCGGGGCTTGATCCCAGGACCCTGGGATCATGACCCGAGCCGAAGGCAGAGGCTTTAACCCACTGAGCCACCCAGGCGCCCCTGTTGGGAGATTTTTGATGACTGATTCAATCTTCTTACTGGTTATGGGTCTGTTCAGGTTTTCTATTTCTTCCTGGTTCAGTTGTGGTAGTTTATATGTCTCTAGGAATCCATTTCTTCCAGATTGTCAAATTTTCTGGTGTATAGTTGCTCATAATATATTCTTATAATTATTTGTATTTCTTTGGCATTGGCTGTGATCTCTCCTCTTTCATTCATGATTTTATTTATTTGGGTCCTTTCTCTTTTCTTTTCTTTTTTTTTTTTTTTTTAAGATTTTATTTATTTATTTGACAGAGAGAGAGATCACAAGTAGACAGAGAGACAGGCAGAGAGAGAGGGGGAAGCAGGCTTCCCGCTGAGCAGAGAGCCCGATATGGGGCTCGATCCCAGGCGCCCGAGATCATGACCTGAGCCTGTGGCAGAGCCTTAACGCCTGAGCCACCCAGGCGCCCCTCTCTTTTCTTTTTGATAGGTCTGGCCAAAGGGTTTATCAATCTTATTAATTTTCTCAAAGAACCAGCTCTTAGTTTGATTGGTTTGTTTTACTGTTCTTTTGGTTTCTATTTCACTGATTTCTACTCTGCTCTTTATTCTTTCTCTTCTCCTGCTGGGTTTAGGCTTTCTTTGCTGTTCCTTTAGGTGTAGGGTTAGATTGTGTAGTTGAGACCTTTCTTGTTTCTTGAGAAAGGCTTGTATTGCTCTATACTTTCTTCTCAGGACTGCCTTTGCTATGTCCCATAGATTTTGAACAGTTGTGTTTCCATTTTTATTTGTTTCTATAAATTCTTTAATTCTTCTTTAATTTCCTGTTGACCCAGTCATTCTTCAGTAGGATGCTCTTTAGCCTCCATGTATTTGAGTTCTTTCCAACTTTCCTCTTGTGATGTTCTAGCTTCAGAGCATTGTGGTCTGAAAATATGCAGGGAATGATCCCAATATTTTGGTACCAGTTGAGACCTGATTTGTGACCCAGGATGTGATCTATTCTAGAGAATGTTTCATGTGCACTAGAGAAGAATGGTATTCTCTTGTTTTGGGATGGAATGTTCTAAATATATCTGTGATGTCCATCTGGTCCAGTGTGTCATTTAAGGCCTTTATTTCCTTGTTGATCTTTTGCTTAGATGATCTATTTCAGGGTGGGGAGTGTTAAAGTCTCCTACAATTACTGTATTATTGTTGATGGGTTTCTTTGATTTTGTTATTAATTGGTTTATATTATTGGCTTCTCCCATGTTAGCGGCATAGATATTTAAAATTGTTAGATCTTCTTGTTGGACATACCCTTTAAGTACAATATAGTGTCCTTCCTCATCTCTCATTATAGTCTTTGGCTTAAAATCTAATTTATCTGATATAAGGATTGGCACTCCAGCTTTCTTTTGATATCCATTAGCATGGTAAATTGTTTTCCATCCCCTCACTTTAAGTCTGGAGGTGTCTTTGGGTCCAAAATGAGTTTCTTGGAGACAGCATATTGATGAGTCTTGTTTTTTTATCTATTCTGGTACCCTGTCTTTTGATTGGGGCATTTAGCCCATTCACATTCAGGGCAACTATTGAAAGATATGAATTTAGTGCCTTTGTATTGTCTGTAAGGTGACTGTTACTGTATATTGTCTCTGTTCCTTTCTGGATTTATTATGCCAGTCCTTTTTGGCCTGCCACATCTCTGTGGATAGGTCTGCTGCCAGTCTAATATTTCTACTGTTTTATGTTACAAACCTCTTGTCCCATGCTGCTTTCAGGATTTTCTCTTTGTCACTGAGACTTGTAAGTTTTACTATTAGATGATGGGGTATGGACTTATTTTTATTGATTTTGAGGGAGGTTCTCTGTGCCTCCTGGATTTTCATGCTTGTTCACTTCGCCAAATTAGGAAATTCTCTGCTATAAATTTGCTTCAATATACCTTCTGTCCCTCTCTCTCTCTCTCTTCTTCTGGGATCCCAATGATTGTAATATTGTTTCATCTTATGGTATCACTAATCTCTCAAATTCTCCCTTCGTGGTCCAGTAGTTATTTGTCTCTCTTTTGGTCAGCTTCTTCATTCTCTATCATTTGGTCTTTTATATCACAAATTCTTTCTTCTGCCTCATTTATTCTAGCAGTAAGAACCTCCATTTTGATTGCACCTCATTAATACCTTTTTTGATTTCAACTTGGTTAGATTTAGTTCTTTTATTTCTCCAGAAAAGAATTCTCTAATATCTTCCTTGTTTTTTTTGAGCCCACCTAGCACCTTGATAATTGTCATTCTGTCCATATTGATTAGGTCCCTAGCCATTAGTACTGCCTCTCTCTCTCTTTTTTGGGTGAGTTTTCCACCTTGTCATTTTATCCAGATAAGAATAGATGAATGAGAGAACAAAATACTAAAAGGGTAGCAACAACTCCAGAAAAATATACACTAACCAAATCAGAAGAGACCTGAAACCAGGGGGAGAAGAAAGGGGGGAAAAACATATGTATGTGTGTGTGTGTGTGTCTATGTGTGTATACACACATACACACACACACACACACACACACACACACATTAGATTAGACTGGTGAATAGAACAGAGCCACATACTTGATTTTGGGTGTATTTTGGTCTGTTAGAAGAAATTACTTCCCAAAATTTTGAAGAAAGAAAAACATATACAAAAATAAGGGTAAACATGATGAAGGGATGGATATGACTATAAAGATGAAAATTAAAAAAAGATTCTAAAAAAGGAATGATAAGATAAGAAGTTGGTTGAAAAAAGAAAAAAAAGGAGAGAATGTGATCAGGCTGGAGACTAGAACAAAGCTATGCACAAGATTTAGGGTATATTTTGATCTATTAGAAGAAGTTGTATCCCAAATTTTAAAGAAAAAACAAAAACCTATATGTATACAAGAAATAAGGTTAAATACAATGAAGGGATAAAATATGACTATAACAATGAAAATTTAAAAAGATGTTTAAAAAGGTATTGATAAGACAAAATAGTTAAAAAAATTAAAATAGGAAAGAGGAAAAATTTTAAAAATAAGAAAAAAATAAAGTTTAAAAAATTTAACTTTGAAAGACTAAAAGGATCATGGGAAAAAGCCATGAATTCTATGTGTTACTTTCCCCTAGGTCTGGAGTTCTGCAGTTCTTGTTGATCGGTGACCTTGGTCTTGGCTGGATGTTCTTGCTGATCTTCTGGGGGAGGGGCCTGTTGCAGTGATTCTCAAATGTCTTTGCCCTAGGCGGAGTTGCACCACCCTTGCCAGGGGCCGGGCTAAGTAATCTGCTCAGTTGGGAGCTTTTGTTCCCTGAATGCTTTCCATAGGTAGAGGTCTGGAGGATGGGAATGAAAGCCTCCCAATCTCTGGCCCTGTAGGAGCTGAGAGCTTGGAGCCCCACTCCTCAGTGAACCCTCAGAGAAAAGCAGCCAACCCCTCCTGTCTCCCTGGTCTCTGGCCACGCTCCATGCTCACTCAGCCTGTGACCAAGCATTTCTATCTCTTGTGCATGGCCCCGTTTGGAGTCTCCAAACCCAGCAGATTCCTGCCATATCCCTGTGCCACTCCTCCTGAAGGAGGAAGGAGGGGGTCTCCCCAAATCTGCTGCTTGTGGGGTCCCTGCTCAAAAAGCAGTGTTCCCACTGTGCCTTGGATCATGATTTGAGGTACCCTGAGATGAGAGCCCACTCCTCGGCTCTGTCTCTGTAGTTGGCTTCCCCACTATGATACCTGGGAGCTCTGCCACACTCAGACATCCCTAGTCTTTCTGTGACCCCACAGGTCCTGAGAACACACTATCTCTGTGAGGGCTCCACCCCCACCACTTAGCCTCTGGAGTAACGTCCCACAGTGAAGACGACTTCTAAAAGTTCTGATTTTGTGCTCTGCTGCTCTACTGCTTGCCAGGTGCTGGCTCTTCTGCCCGTGGTCTATCTTCCCGTATGTAGCCTCTGATTCACTTCTCCGCACATTCTGCCTTGCAGAAAGTGGTGGCTTTTCAGTTCCTAGGATTGCTGCTCTTTCCTTTTATCTCCTGTTGAGTTTGTAGGTGTTCAGAATGGTTTGAAATCTATCTAGCTGAACTCCTGGGACCTGATAAAATCTCAGTCTCCTACTCCTCCACCATCTTGCTCCTTCCGAGATCAACTTTTGTTTTCTTTCTACAGTTCCTTCTAAAGAAATTATTTGTCTTTTTTTTAAAAGATTTAATTTATTTATTTGACAGACAAAGATCATAGGTCATTGGAGAGACAGGCAGAGAGAGAGAGGAGGAAGCAGGCTCCCTGATGAGCAGAGAGCCTGATGTGGGACTCGATCCCAGGACCCTGAGCTGAAGGCAGAGGCTTTAACCCACTGAGCCACCAAGGTGCCACAGAAATATTTGTCTTGATAGATCATCTTACCACATCATCTTGTTTTAAACTATTTTAAGCCTCTCATGGAAATAGGCACGTACAAGTACAATGCCTCGAAGCTACTTAATTTTCTCACAATGCTCAGGATAAAATGAAAATGGGTACTTGGGTGAAAAATCTTTAATAGACATAAGTCTTCTCCTTTGTCTTGGTCAGTGTCTGCACACATGGTGTTTTCTTTTTTATTAGGAGAGAGGTGGTTGTTACATCACATGACCTCTCCATTTTTTATTTTCCTTTTTAAAATGAATTCTCCAGGCTTTTGGGCCTTATGATTTTGACGTTTTCCAGCTTTGCTATTGACTTAAAAAGACAGTTCTGTTAGAATTCTTCTTTCTGGGGCACCTGGGTGGCTCAGTCGTTAAGCGTCTGCCTTCGGCTCAGGTCATGACCCCAGGGTCCTGGGATGGAGCCCCGCATCAGGCTCCCTGCTCAGCAGGGAACTTGCTCCCCCTGCTTGTGTTTCCTCTCTCTCTGTGTCTCTCTCTGTCAAATAAATAAAAATCTTAAAAAAAAAAAAAAAGAATTCTTGTTTCTATTTACTGAAGAAATACACAGAGACAGTAATAAGCTGATTTGGGATTTTAATAGACTCACAGCAATACAAGCAGGTAGCTGTGATTTGGTGTTAGATAATCTGCTGTCTCAGGAGTTAGAGCCTTTAAGTGTTTCATGCAGGGCTCAGGAAGAGTCAATTGTTTGCCACTAGCAAATCCTGTCCAGGCAGCACCGAGTCAGAAGACGGTGTCCACGGTCCGCTGCTAGAGAGGGTTCTGTAGGCTGCTCAGTGTGGTACCTCTCGCTTCTGTTTCCTTCAAAGTCTCATAAGAGAGTTCATCGGAAAAGCTCTTCTTGAAAACAAAGGCGAAATACAAATGCCGGGCACCATTCTTACGGGATTAAAATTCACTCATGCTTCAGATCATCTTTCGTGTGTTTTCAGAGTAAATTGGAGGGAAAAAAGAAGGTAGCTTTGCAGAGGCAGAGTAGATTATGAATAGTTGATTAGATCAACTGTCCTGATAGGTGTTACCAAGACAATCAGGAAAATTATGCTCTTCACTGAAAGCACAAGTAAAACAATTCAGTAGTTAAGTTTCTTTGAATTACAAATCTAAGTCAACAAAAGTAAAAATGAAGATTTTCTTTGCAAACAGGGATTTACCCCCACATATGCATTCCTCAGTGAACTATATCTTTAGAAAAGAGGACAAGGATATATGATTTTGCATGAGAGCAGCATAAATGAATTACATGAATTTCAGAACCTTATTCAAATGTTTTCTGACTTCCCTGTGTGTACATTTATAACGTGAATTTTGTTAACAGACATTTTAGCCTTAATTTCCTGGGACTATGAAGAAAAGAAAGAGTAGGAACAGAACATAAAACCTTTGCTGGAACCAGCTAGGAAGTAGTAATAATTTTCCCACCTAGTTTTGACAAAGATTTAAAACCAAATAAAATAACTTATCATGCAAAACCATACTTAAGTGGTTTATATCTTAAAAAAAAAACACCTTTTCCTTTTGGAATGGAGTATAACTCCTGCATAGTGAAGGACTTGTTAACTTCAGAGTCAGTGGTAAATTTATCTGGTTTTGAGTATTTAAAATGCCTGAGGGGAAGCTTGGGAAAATGTGATTTTCAGATACAATTTGCAACAGGGAGGAGACTATTTGCATAGCTGTGTCCATCCATCTGTCCAAGTATAGGAAAGTGTGTGCTCTGGGCGCCAAAGGCAAAATGAATAATGGACAGGCTTGGATCCCTGAAGGTAGGGGGCAGAGGAGGCAAAGACAGTCTGCAAGGCTGAGGGAGGGGCTCAACGTGGACCTCTGTAGTCTGTCTCATATGCACATCGAGTGTGGTTCACTTCTCTATCCTTTGTTCATTGTTTCTGGACCATGGGTGGTGGCATGGGCTTCTGATCTCCAACTTTAATAGGAAAACTAATGCATACTCTTCTCAGATGAGATAAATTTGAGATTGCATTTAAAAATCAGGAGGTTAGGAGTGACGAACACTAGGTTTTATTACGGAAATGCATTTTATTTCAAATGTTGCGTTTGCTTTCTTATAAACCATAGGCACCTGAAGCACAAACTGTACCTTTCCTAAAATATAATATTTTAAGATAATACTCCCTTTGATCTCTATGAGGCTCATCTGGGTTAAAGTACTTTTTGCTGTTTTCTGGCACTGATAGGAAACATGCCATTTGCTCATGCCTTTAAAGATATAGTCCTTCAACATAGTGATGGAAATTTTGAGACTATTTTGAAGGCCAAGTGCCTCTTTTTTGGAGTTAAAAATAGAGGCTCTGGTCTTCTTCTGGTAAGCATATCTTCAATCACCTCATTGTCCCTCTAGAAACCTCAGGATTCTCTTCTAGTCCATCTTCTTTCTTGTGGGGCATTTAATCATCAAGGCGCATCAATTTTACCTCCAAAATTTTGCCCTTAAAATAGCCAGCAGTCTCCCTGACTTTTTTCTTCTTCTACCCCAAATGATTTCCTCAACTGTGTTGTTTTTATTTTTTTTTTTTTTAAAGATTTTATTTTATTTATTTGACAGAGAGAGATCACAAGTAGGCAGAGAGGCAGGCAGAGAGAGAGGGGGAAGCAGACTCCCCGCTGAGCAGAGAGCCCGATGCGGGGCTCGATCCCAGGACCCTGAGATCATGACCTGAGCCGAAGGCAGCGGCTTAACCCACTGAGCCACCCAGGCGCCCCTTTAAAGAACAGAATCTTACAGGGGCATCTGGGTGGCTCAGTTAAGCGCCCAACTCTTGATTTCAGCTCAGGCACGCTTTCAGGGTCATGAGATTGAGCCCTGTGTCAGGCCCCATGCTCAGCGGGGAGTTGGCTGGAGATGATCTCTTCCTCTCCCTCTTCCCCTCACCCCTACTCGTGCACACACACACACACACCATCTCTAAAGTAAGTAAATCTTAAAAAAAAAAAAATCCCAGAATCTTATAGTATCTCTCTGCAAACATTTATTTATTCAGAACATCCAGAAGGATATGCAGGGAGTGAACGGGGAGCAAAAGGAACACTGATCAAACTGGGTGAATTGTCCTTCAGCCGATCTGATCAGGTCACTTCCCTACCTAGTTCTTTTGTGCACCTGCTGCTTATAGTCCAGACTCATTTCTAAGTAGCACGCGGGCCCCCGTCAGACTTTCCCATGCACACTCTTCTTGTCTCCGCCATGTTCCTTTCCCTTTCCTTTCTCCACTTCTGCCTCCTTTCTTCTCTACCCTGTTCCCTTTCCCTCATGGACCTGACACCCAACTGCTTGCACTTCCCAGGGTCACATGATCTCTCACAGTCCTTTCCTTGCTCTTCTGCCTGCCCTCAACCCAGAACATGGTTCCCCTTCCCATCTTGGTCTCCTGCTCCCGCTCTAAAACCCAGCTCAAGTGTCCCTCCTGCATCAGCTCCCCAGAGCTGGTGCTTCTCTCGGTCTTCTCTCTGTCTGCTGGTGCAGCCGAGAATAGATATGCCACTTGCTTTGTCATTATTTGTTGATGTCTCTACTCTCTCAAATGACCTGAATGCTAAACTGGGGCAGAGTTTATGCTTTTCGTCATTGTGCCCAAGTGCCTAGCGCAGGGTCTGCCACATCGTAAGTGTTAATAAATGTTTGTTGATTGAATAAATGAAAGCATGCCACCTCTCTAGCTAGTGCCACACACTTTTCATTTTGCTTCAGGCACTTTAATTCTGGACTTTGGCCAAGAGCATCAGTTTGGCTGAATGGAATGAAGTCAGTTAGTTGCCATAAAATTTACTCCCTTTCTAGATTTTTAAGTGACCGTCCAGTTATGTATCCATTCTTTCATATCACCAACAGTATTGAACATTTCTACGTTCTGGTGGTTTGCCATACTTTGAGAATAGAACGATGTTCAGACCAGGTACCTCATTGACTTCATTTTGGATTGTTTCTAGGAAGAGAACAGAAGACTAAGTGGAACAAATTTGTTTCCTTCCGAGCTTCTTCTGGCAGTTTCATGTTTGGGCTAATCTTCCAATTCCAACAAACACTTGAGTGAGTTGAGGACTGGGCTGGTTGACATACTGATCTAATTATAAATGATCCTGATAGGTTCCTATTGGGTTTGGCTCACGTCTAAACTCAGGCATCTCTGCAGGGCTGAATTATTTCTAGGTCAACCATTTCTTGGTTCTTTTCTCCAAATGAACACTTAAAAAGTTAGATAAGAAGTATTTCCTAGGTAATGCAAAAATGGGAAGTGCATAATTTTTGTTGAATTTCAGATTCCTTTTTAGGAAGACAGAAGGGCATTGACTTTTGTATGCCAATATTCCCGTTTACTTGTGATGTTGTTAATCAAATGCTCACTCCTTTTTCTATATTCCTGTCTGCTCGGCCTTCAGAATAGTGCTGGCATCTAAGTTAAGTGAACGGGAGGAGCAAGTTTTATAAAGTGGCTGAGCGCCAACATTCCTTTGCCTTCTGTTGTCTTGTAAGTGATGCCAAGTCATGTGGTGGCTACTTGTAGCAGAGGAAAAGATTATTAATTGTTCCCTGACAATTCTCTCAAGGATTTCTCAAACCACTGACTTAAAGTAGCTACGGTAAAGAGAGTGGAATGACAAACACAAAGGCACTTAGTGGAATTACTATTCTATAAAGAGAAAGTTTTGCACTGGCCTTATTTTACTTATTTTCATCTCATCCCCTGCATCTCTCATGAAGTAGATAGGATGAATATATAGAGAAGCAAAGCTAAGACAAATGACATCTCTTCCCAGACCCCGAGTGACCTGAGTACACAGTAATGAGCATAAACAGTGTGGGTTCAGTGGTAAGGGGGAGGAAAATGCTGACAGAGCACTTGCTTTGATTGGATTTATAAGACTACAGGAAGAAACTGAAAGCAAGAGGGAGAGATAGGAAGGGGTGAGGTAACATGGGGTGGAGAGGGGACCCCTATTTATGGCTGTTCAGTGGTCATCACTCAGCAGCTTTGTTTTGGCCACTCAGTGAACTGACCTTCCCCAATAGTCTTGTTTGGCAGCCTCAGAGAATAAATTCCTCCTTAATCCACCTCCTAGGCTGGCAGAGGTAGCAGGAAGAGAGCAGCTCCGCACAGAACCAATAAGTTCACTTCCAGAGGCGAAAGGGTAATGCCTTCTGCCTGCTCACTCCATCACTGACCTTTCCATTCGACTGCTGCTCAGGGTACCAATTAGTGCTAATTGCTACCGTTGGTGGTGAAAGATTCGCGACAAGTCTCTGCTAAGAAGAGGGCTAAGACCCCTGACTCATTTTGTATAGAGTATGCCCATGAGAGGAGGTACTTTGGGATAATACAGCAATAAGGCTGGGCTGGGGGAAAGGAGATCATTACCAAGAGCACAGTGGTTTTCAACAGGCCTGTCTCATTATAGTACACGAACAGCTACTGAAATCACACTTTAATTAATTTTCCCAGAAAGAGGAATTTTTGCTACTTCTTATACAGGTCTGACTTGGATGTAGAAGGACCCAAAAGTATCCCCAAAGTAAGAGTCAATCTAATTATGTCTGGGGCAAAAATTCAGGGCCTCAACTCTGCCTAGCAAAGCAGCAGGAGATCTTTATGCCCAGCAAAATAAATGTTTAACAGACTTGCTATAATGTGTCAAAGTTCCCTGAATAAAGCTGAGTGAGTAAGCATTGCTTTTAAGATCTTTCAATTTGATGGATAAGAAAATATCAGTGTAGGGAAGTAGGTCTCCTTATATCATTGCAATTAGCCACATTATTGCAAGTGGAAAATCCTCTCAAAGGGGATTGGTGGCCCTGATGTCATATTTTTAAATTAATATAAGAAGAGCTGCTTTGTATTAGCCAAGAAAAAGTGGAGAGTTTTCAGATTTGACCATTATACTGCTGAAAAAGGCAGTTTGTTTCATATATATATATATATATATATGTATATATATATATATATATCCAAGCAAGCTTCAACAATTGCCAACTACCAGTTATAAATAGCTTTCCCATTTGAAACAAAGCCTCATCTTTCAAATTGCTACTTTCTTAACGAAAGAAAAAAAAATGTTGAACTTCTTTGGGCTCATACCAGCTGTTCCAGATGTTATGTGATTACACATCTAGGACCAAATTCTGAACTAAAAATGTATATAGGAGGTTGACTTCCCAATCCCTTGAGTAAAGTAACATCACAAATGATCACACTTACCCCATAGTTATGTTCTAGAAGTGTTAGTGATCTGTAAGGTGGAGGATAACTTGATACTCACATTTGTCATGAAACATGTTTTAATTAGTAATAAATTCCACTGATAAGATTATAACCTAATCTATTAATGTAGTTCAGACTTGGTTTTACTTACAGTGAAAAATAATAAGAGATCATATTGACTTTTTATTTGAAAAAAAAAAAAGAACTAAATTGAAAAACAGATGCTTTTAAAAGTGGGACTGGAAAGAATTTGATTAGAGATTGAGAAGTTAGAAGACTGGGGGATTTTCTGGGGAGATCAGGGTGTACCTTCAGAGGCCAGACCCTGGGACAACCCAGACAGTTCCTAGGATGGCCACCAGATGGCGGTATGAGACCAGAACTTTGCGTGTAAACAGTGATGCTAGCGAGGTCAGCGCCAGTGGCAGCAACAGCAGTTTTAGGACAGGTTGGGATCCGGCAGAAAGTATGCATGTGCTGAACATCTCCTCCAACAGTTCTCCACCTGAGACGTGGATCAGCCAGTGTGAGAGATTTTTAGAAGTGCAACTCAGATGAGGGCATTTTCTTGCTCAAAACTCTGCAATGGCTTCCCAGCACCGGTGGGATAAACCCCAGACTCCTTACCCTGGTTTACAAAGGGCTACAAGATATGGCCCCAGCCTTATCAGTCCTCTAATCTGACTAGCTTCTGCTCTTTTTGAAAGAAGAGAACTTGCTCCCTAAGAACCTTTGTATCCATTGTCCTGTTTGCCTAGATGTTGTTATTTATATCTTTGAGTAGCTGGTCCTTCTTTTCTTTGAAATCTCAGCTCAGGGGCACTGTGGAGTAAGTCCATTCAGTCTGAAGTGTTAACCCAATGACTTTCCAAAATGCCTCAATTTAGTTTGATTCTCTAAGTCTTAATCATAATTTATTTCTTCTCTTCCTCCCTGCCTTGCTCCTCTGTTATTTCCTTCCTTACCTGATAGATGATCTACATATTGTCAGTTCCTCCCCACTGGAATGCAAACTCTGTAAGAGCAGGAACTTTGTATCATTCATTGCCATTTATCTCCTCTTTAGAACAGTGGCTGTTCTCGCAGAGAGAATGAATGAATGGATGCCTGTTGGAGATATTTATAAGCTAGCCATTTATAGGCCAAGGAGAAGTAGCATTTGGAGTAAAATTTACCATAATTGACTTAACTTTCAGTTTTTTTCATCTACATTTTGCTTTTACATTTTAAAGTTTTTTTTCATTTACATTTTGTTTTATTCCATCAAACATTTACTGAGCAGACCTTGCGATAGGCACTAGGGAAAATCCAGAGCTGAGTGCTAGTAAAAATAGTTATGTTTTTGGAGTGTAGAGCTTTCTACATATTATTTCATTTGCTACTTGCAACACTACTGTGGGACAGGTGCTTTACCCCTTCATTCCATCTCACCAAGTAGGAATTTGAATTTAGTTAAATAATTCATGAAACTCAAGGTTTATGCCTATTCAGTTATGGAACTAGGACTCAAACCTGTTAGAAAACAGTATATCCTGAGGAGTGAACAAAGAAGACAAGCAGTGGGCTCCAACTCCACACACATAAGGTGCTGGAAGTACCAAACAGCAACTATGCCAGAGTTAAAGGCCTAAAACTCGTGATGAAAATGAGAACAGTACTTTCAAAATGGTCCAGAAATATTTGACAAAGAACTAAATAGAATTTCTTAAAATGAAAGAACATAGTTTACCAAGATAAAAATCTCAGCAGGTAAGAGAAATAAAGTCCAGTAGAGCTAAAGAAATGTAGGGATCCAATGAAGAGAGGATTCGTGAACTAGAAGCTTGATATGAGGAAGTTATCAGGGACGCCACACAGAGAGTAAGAGGTGAAGTTACGCTAAGAGGGAGTGTAGAGGTGTGGGCTACGGAATGGGAAGGTCCAGCGTATTTCTAATAAAAATTCCCTAGTGAAAGAAGAGAAATGAGGGGGAAGGAGATATTTGCGGATTTGATGACTGAAACTTTGGAAGAATCGACTAAAGACATGTATCTTCAGATTAAGAAATTCAGTGTGTACTGAGCTGAATAACGGAACGATATTTTTAAAGTGCTGAGGGAAAATAATGGTTAGCAACAACTCTGTACTCAAATTATATCTCAAAGGATGGGGCAAAATAAAGATATTTAGAGGTAGAGAAACACTGAGTAGTTTCTTGGTTTCCTCTCAGGTCATGGTCAAAGTTTGAGATTGAGCCTCATGTCAGGCTGCAAGCTCAGTGGGGAGTCTGTGTGCGATTGTCTCTCCGCCCTCCTCCCCTTCCCCACCTCTGCCAAGGCGCTTACTCCCCATCCCCACCATCACAGAAAAAAGAGAAAGAAAAAAGCTTATATGTATAAGCAACAAACACGGCAATGAATTTGAAGGGTAGAGAATTCAGGATGGATTGAAATTACTGCACAGTCATAACCTTAAAGGTGGGGAGAGAGTGTCTGGACATAAATCATTCCAATGTTGTCTGAAGTTGGAGATATTGATTATCTTTGGACCTTAAATACACTTTTGACTCTGCTGAGGTAGCAAATAAGCCCTGAAATTTCAAGGTGATTTCCAGTGAGGTGATGACTCAGTAGGCTGCCTTCCTCGACTTGGGGACAGCCCTGCATTCAGCACATGGCTTCTCTGCACACTGGGAAAGGGAAAGTGGCTGGGGTGTCACGCGGATGAGTGTGGCCAGGCCTGGAAGTGGTCCGCCTCACATCCGCCTCACATGTTGTCCGGATATCATTCCTGTTTATTCCAGTTAACTGCCCTGTTTTTGTGTACCCAGAAGGAGGGACCAGGTTTTCGAAAATACCAAAACACTAAACACTAAAAGAAAAGAAATTGAACTTGTAACTTCCAAGTAGAGGAGAGAAAAGGAATAAATAAACCTTGACGAGAACAATAAAAAGCAGGAAAGAAGGAAAAATGTAGAAAAAAGATGAAAAGAGAGCGGACAGTGAGATGGCGGAAGTGAGCACAGTAAGTATAATTACATTACATCTACCACTTATTATTCAGAGATTATCAGAATGGATTAAAAATTCTTGACAGGTGGGGCACCCGGGTGACTCGGTCCGTTGAGCATCTGACTCTTGATTTCCGCTCAGGTCATGACTTCAGGGTCATGCGATCGAGCCCCACGCCAGGCTGAGCTGCGTGCGGAGTCTCTCTCTCCCCCTCTGCCCCTCCTCCACTCATGCTCTTGTTCACGCTCTCAAATAAATAAATAAATATTAAAAAAATTCTTTACAGTCAAAAGGCAAAACTAAAACACCAAGCCAGCTGTGTATAATTTGTAAGGGACATGTCTAAACATAAGGGCACAACAATTGGAAATTAAAGGGTACCAGCTAAATACTAACGGAAAGAAAGCCACTTTAACTATATTAATAACAATCAACATGGGCCTTAAGGCAAAAAGCATTGTTAGGGCTAAAGAGGATTACTACATTTTGATAAAAGGGAACAATTCAGGAGGAAAATACAAGAATTTAACAACTCTAAACTTGTAAATCACCTAGTAATGTAGCTTATATTTCAACAGCAAAAACAGACAGAATTACAAGGCAAAATTGACACATCCAGCATCATAGTGGGGGATTGGTAGCACACTCCTGTCCGTAATTGCTAGATCATACAATATACAAATAGGTAAGGTTATAGTGGATTTGAGCAGCAAGCTAAAAATCTTGATCTAACGTCCCTGCTCCCAGTATAAATAACTCAAATCAGGGAAGACTCTGCAATCATTTCTCCAAGAAATGAACGTGGTCTAGACAAAAGCAATATTACTGGGTTCAGAGGACAGAAACGGGGTTCAGATAATAGGATTTGCTACTTACTGAGCATGAGCGCTAGAGGAGAGAATGTGGAGGTGAAAACCAGCCAGGAGGGCAAGAAATGTTTACGGCAGAAAGCAGCCAGGGGAATGTTTGGGCAGAGGGGAGGGGATGAGTTCTGGTGAGATCTCTCACGTTTATGGTGCATTTCTAATATTCTAGAATTCTATTTCTAGTATTCTAAGCTGAATGTGAGCGCCCATGCTTGTTTTCTTTGAGTCCTATTCTGGCCCATCTGGCGTTGGATATGATAATAACATTGTAGACTCACCTGGGTTTGATAGACATTTGTTTGTGGAACTGTCACTTGATCAGTCAGATGGCATTTAGGGGCTCATATCGAAGCAGCTGATTTCATTAGGCACAGTTTGTTATTAACTGATTAAAGCCCTTCGGTAGGTAAGAGCCTTTCCTTTCAAGTGAGTTAGAGAGGTTCACGATCGCTCCTTAGGGCGATCTCCATATTGAATCAGACATAATAATAGCCATCATTTGTAAGCACTGAGAACATGTGAATTTTTCCATATATTCTATCTATTTTGATTTTCACAGCAAGGATAGGATGTGGTTTTGTTTTTATACCCATTTTGCAGATGAGAAAATTGAAGATCAAGTCGCACAACTGTATCCTCTGACTTTGAAGTCTCCTGCTGGTTTTGTGATTTGCCTTTGCAGGGTGCCTTGTCAGTTGGAAAGGCTGAGTGAGAAAAGAGGCATCTTTTGTTTTTCCTCGGGGGTCAGTGCAGAGTACTACACATCTTATCTCTCGTGCCTGGCTTGGTGCTTTAGGGCCTCTATTTTCTAGGAAGTTTTGAGCCTGAAGCCCATGAATAGGTTTACAGGTGTGTTTGCTTTCTATCCACCAATTTTCTATGCCTCTTTACCTCCTTCCTTCCTTCCACCACATCTTCTTATATTGTGTTGGGGACAAAGAAAAAAACTATAATTCCGGAGTGGGTTCTGTTCTTTGACTGGAGCTCTGACCAATGGTATCTATGTGCGATATCCTGGAGAGAGTGTCTACAACTTTTGTTGATTCTCAGAAGAGTCCAGAACCTACCAAAATTGAGAACTGTTATAGAGAGAGAAGGGAAGAGTAGGAAAAAAATGAGACTAAGTTTCTCAATGGTCAACCAAAGGGAAAATGCCCCTAATATCCTATGCAATTTTTTTCTATCTCTGGAATGAAATACAGATGGTACAAATCAAGCTTCCAAAGGATGAAAATAATTGTAATATTCCTAACATTTCTTCATTTCTTTGTAGTTTTCAAAAGTCATTTACCTCCACTGAAACAAACATAGATAGTTGGCTAAGAAAACTTTGACAGAGACTCCTGCCTCTTTATGCCTCAGGCCTTAATGCTTCTTCTTTCCTCTGAAATGTTCTCCTCTCACATTCCGCTTGCCAAAATCATTCTCATGCTCAAGACTGAGATGCAATGTTCCTTCTCTGTGAAGATGGCTCTTAGCTCACCCCCTAGTCAGATGTAATCGCTTTCCGGTCTTCCTACCCAGGCTGGCTTTTCCCTGAGCACCAAAACTAGACTTTCCATCTTCAAAAAACTTTCTGTACCACCTAGCATGATGTCTAGCACAAAAGAAGTTAATGTGTTTTATTTTTTCAAATTGTATTTAAGTAAATATCAACAATAAAGTGCATGATACTTAAAAGTTTTTTCACTCAAAGATTCCTGAAAAAGCACACATGAGACATGAGGGAATGGTTGAAAGGAAGAATAAAAGGTGGTTTCCCTTGAGATTTGACGTGTGGTAGCTGGTGGGGACCCCAGTGTGTGCTTCTGGTGCATGGTTTTGGAAAACAGTCGCTGAGTCTACCTACCCATTCTTTCTCTGACCTTAGGTTTTTCTTTCCGGATAAGACCTGAATACAGGAAACTCTTGCTGGTAATAGAGAATTTTCTTACTATGCACTTATAATCAGTAAATACCATAAATAAATAAATAAGTGTTATAAAAACAGAGCAGTGTCAGGGGCTTTGGGAATTCGGGGTTAAGAGTGGTACATGCATGTTTTAAATAGAGGGGTCAGGAGAGACCCCACTGAGGTGGAGACCGTCGTGGGAAAATGTGGGGTGAACGAGCCATATGTGTTACCTGCATTCCTGGCAGAGGGAACAGCCAAGGCTAGGTCCTAGGGAAGGACTATTGCAGGAGGTTCAAAGGTATAGCAGCCGGTAGGACTGGAGCGAGCGAGGGGGTGCGTCATAGGGGATGAAGGTGAAGGAGTTAGGAAGGGAGGAGGTCTGTAGGGCACCATAGGCCATTGAGGACTTCAGCTTTTTCTCTGGATGAGAGAAGGAGCCATTGGAGGGTTTTGGGGCAGAGGATGAATATAATTCGGCTCAGTTGTTTCCGAGGCTCCCTGGCTGCTGTGTTGAGAGTCGATGAGTGAGCGGGGGGGGGGGGGGGGGGGGGGGGGGCGCAGAGGGGAGATGCTGTGGTGAGCCGCAGGAGGCGGAGGGGGGAGCATGGGCCCTGTGAGAAGTGGGTCGATAGACATTACCCCAGGCTTGCATCAGAACTGTGCAGGGAATGGCGCTTTTCTAATCCTAATAAAATGTGGCCTGAATCATATGACCCGGGAATGTTCTGGAAATGCTTCTATGAAAGTCTTAATATGGGGAATAATTTGGGAGGCTTTTTGGGTAATGACAATGCATAAGCTCCATTCAGACTGAAATCTTGCTTTGTTTTACATGAGCCTTCTTCTTATTAAAGAACTACTGCTGAGTCACCCGACATACTAGAAATTCAGTCATTTTGGCTGCATTTCCATATGCTCTGTGGAAGGAATCCTACCTGAATTTGGTCAAGAAGCATCCTATCTGAGTAATTTATTAGAGGATTTTGAAGGAGTTTAGATGTTAGGAGACAATATTTGGGCTTTTCAAAAAGTTGTGGACAATGTTTTGTACAAAAAGCCATTAAAAATAGATGTACCTTGGGCAGGAAATTTTTTACAAATTAGAAGAAGAGTAGAAGAAATGAGTCCCGCCCCTCCTCCGACTAAGAAATCAAAACAGTAAGATTCTCAGTAATTTCCAGAAGCTTATGGTAAGGGCTCCCACCCCACTCTACCCTCAGTTCTGAAGCCTGCATGGAAGGATTCTCAGAGCAAATCCGATAATGTCTGTTCCCTCTAAAATCCCTTCATGGTTTTTCATGACAAAACCACGCCTTCCTGACAAAATTCAAATCCTTTAGGCGCGACCTTGTCTACTTTGTCCTCCGCCCTTCTCTTCCCACTTCCTTCCTTGACCTCGGTGCCCTCGTCAGAAGGACTATCTCTGGTTCCCTGTGGGTCTCAAGCGTGATCACAGCACTGTGCCCTCACACCTGCGGCTGCTTTCTCTTGTGGGGTCCGCTGACTTGCCCCATCAGTTCCCACTCATCCTCAGTATCGCAGCCTGGGAGACGCTGATTCCAGGAAGTCCGCCCTGACTCCACTTTTGAATTCAGTGCCATTTCTGGGTGTTTCTATGGCATTTTGTGTTCATTGCACTTCTCACAAGAGATTGTTTTGTTACTGTTGAAAAAAATAGTTTTAAGAAATTCCCTCAATAATTTTAAACTTTAATGAGTCCCTGGTATATTGGACATACTTCATACCTGTTTGATGAAAGAACAAACTCAGGCCTTGCGGTGTACATTCCCGGGTACCACTGCCAGCCACATCTGTGTTTTGAGGACTTTGGGCCGGGCTGTTTATGTGTAGTCTATGTTGCACTATTTTGTGACCACAGCAGAGTTTCTCAGTAACCGTGTTACCTTGTATTGTATTCTGTTAACAATTCCATTTCTCTGTTTTTTTTTTTTTCCCTTCTCTCATCTTCATTTAGAATGTAAATATTTTACAAAACAGATGATGACAAAAACATCTCAAGTTTGTACTATAGGAAAGGAATGAAACTGACCTGGGTTTAGCCATAAAGAATGCTTGAGAGCCAGCATCCGGAGTTTTTCTTCAGTGACCCGATTTAAATCACTTCGGAAGAAGAGAAGGAAAGAAGTAAGTCTCTTTTTCATTCTGCCTCTTTGTAGATAATTACTGAGCGCCTGGGCCTCAGGACTCAGTATCACTGCCATAAGGGCATTTTGAGATTGAATTTCATTGATGTGTTTTTTACCATCACAAGATGCCTTGGAAATGATCTGTGTGTTGTGCTGTCTTCTGGAGCAAATTGGCCGATAGCCCTCTCACTGTGTACGACCGGAGAAATCAGGAGTGCTTTGGCTCATGGCTTCCTGCTTCCTTCCACTGCTCGCGGTGTGTTTCAGACCCTCACGCCCTCTTGACTGGCTGGCTGCAATCCCTCCCTGACTTCCCGAGGTGACAGCATCCCTATGGGAGAGAGGCCGAGGGCCCTGGTGGCAGCTAGAGACTAACAGTGCTGGAGAGACAGTCTCATGTCAAGTAAGCTGAGGTCAGCACAGGTCTTGCTGGAGAGAAGGTGGGCAGGCCATGCTGGGAATCAGACAGGCAGGTCTGGTCTGGCATTAGCCAGCATTGTGGACCTGAAACTTGATAGGCAGGTGGGCAGAGAGCTCCAACAGGCATGGAATAGCAGGAAGAATATGCAGAGAGAATAGTAGCTTTGAAAGGGAGCCCCTGTAGACGAAGGCCTTTCATCCAGGGCAATTGGGATCTATTCCGTTGGCTCTGTCCCAGGTGGAGATGTACTGATGGTAAAGCTCCCTTATCTGCTAGGGAGAATCCAGTTCCCTTAAAAGGAAAGGCTTCTCCTTATCTAGTTCTGTGTCTTCAGTAACTGAATAAGGGGGAGGAGTGCAGAGCCGGCCTTGGGATTCTCCCAGGGATGTTGTCCTAGCGGATGTCTCTGGATTAGCTCTGGGAACTGGAGAGACGCTGAGATTGGATGAGGGGAGCAGTCCTTTCATTTTTCCTCTGTTGGGCTCCTCCTTCTGAGAGCAAGTCACCATATGGAGCTAAAGGGGAAGATTTGGCCTAGGACATCCTGATATGCCCCATTTCCCAGTTTTCTATAGCTCATCCTATGCCCTCAGGTCTCTTCTGCATATCATCATCAGATAAAGCTTCCTGAAATGTGGTCTTCATGATCTCGATGAAACTTTAATGACTTCTCATTTCTGTGTGATAGATTCCAGCCCCCTTAGGTTGATATTTAAGAACCTTTACTATCTGGCCCCAACCGACCTCATTAGCCCCCACACAGATCTGGGGCCCAGTGAAGCAAGTGTGCTCACTGTTCTTTGACTACTCCATAGCAATTTCTATCTTTATGAGTTATTCCTTTTGCTGTCTCCCACTAAGAATGCCTTCCTTCACTCCCTCTACCTACACGAAATTCTAAAAGAAACCCTTTTATGGAACCTGGCCTGTTCCATACAGTCTTCTCTGACTACTCTTCAACCTCAGACCAGTGGTGTTCTTGGATTTCTTTCCATAATATCGAACTGGGTTTAGTGATTTCTGGGGAGAGAGAAAGCAAAATATAAAAGGACGGTGTGGAAGAAATGTAGTTTCCTGAAGTAAGTGATCTAGTCTTCCTCCAAGAAACAAGGACTTTTGAACATGCATCTTTTGCTTTGGCTTATTGAATATCAGATGGCTCTGTCTCTCCACGTGGCACTTGTTCAAGATCCACTGGGGATATTTTTGCACCATTGACTTTGAACAGACTTCAAGGGCTCATGTGGTAGAACATTCTCAAGGCATGTTCTCGGTCTGGAGTCCAGGACATTCTTGGTGACTTGCGGCTATCAGTTTTCTTTCTAAGTTTGCAGGCACAACTTACTAAATTCTGGTCTCAAAGGTGTTCCTGGGACACTTACCCATCGGTGGGATGGTACATATGACAGCCCGATAACTAGAGAAAAATTTGGACAGTCCCTTCTTTAAACTCTGAAATTGCTAGCTTGAAAAAGACCCCAGATAGAAGGTCTTGGGGGTGTGGGCCAGGAAAGTGGGTTAGCTCTGTGGAATAAAGTCCTCATGAGAACACGAAGATAAAATTTAGATCTCTAGGCATCTTTGCAATCCACGCTTTGTAAATGCAGATCCCGTATAGGAATCCTGGGAATTGATTAACTTTCCACAATCCTAAGACAGATGGACTTTGTCTGGAGGGGTCAGAAGCATCCAAATAGTCCTGAAGGCATCGTATAAATGCTTGCCTTAATGCAGCAAATGTTCCGTGGGTAATATCTTCCTGCGGAGTTACATCAAATGGAAATTGAGCTGCGCACTTTCTTAGCATCTTAGGCTACGATACTCTACGTCTTTAACTCAAAACTCTTTAAGCTACAATGGAGCATCCTTAATGGATCATTTGGCATATGTGGTGATGCTTACATGAAACAAACTTCTAAAAAATTTAAACTAAACCTTTTAGAAGTCCCCACTAGGGAGCACAGTTGTATTGAAAGGTAATATAATTTGTGACATCAGAAGCCTTTTGTTAGTCTCTTTTAGAAAGCATTCTTCTTTTTATTTCCTCGACTTCATTTTCTTTCTTTTTTTTTTTTAAGGAAAATTTATTATTTAATTAAATGAAACATTTTCAGATGCATTTATTTTTCCAGAAATCCCATAGAAAGCTATAATAGGCTCTTGTGGTTCTCATCCAGCCCAGGTTACATACAAATTATATTTTATCCAGGTTTTCTTGCCCCTTATTTTTATGCATAAAGTTACATTTAGGCAGGGGTAATGGTGTGGTGGGGGAGACATATGTAGTGCATTCAAATTAATTTGCATTTTAAAGAAGTGTTCAGTGGCTGAAAGAGATTTTCATTTGAAAGAGATTTTTATTCTAACACTGTTAACTACAATAATTAGTTTTTAATAAACTCTGGTCCTGACATATTATTAATTAGTATGACGAATTTAAAAGTCAGCCTTTTGTGTTATATACATGTATATACACATTTATTTTATTCTGATGAAACTGCATATTCTCTCTTTCATTATTTTGAGTAGGGGTCGGTAGTTTGCAATACAAATCTAAAAGAATTTAGCAAGCAAATTGTTATTTCTATTTGTATGAATGAGGTTTGATGACCCTTATGCCATGCAGGCTTAAGTTGAAGACAGTATACCTGGAATGTTCCTGTAAAAATTTTAATGATCCATTTAGGTGATTGTAGCTGCAATTATAAGGAATATTGTAGTTCATTTTTCATTTGCTCATATATATACAGCAATTTATTTTATATACAATCTGGACACATAACTCAATAATTATGACATCGTTACCCAAAAATATCTGGGCAATATGAATTAAAAAATGTTCGTAATAACCTTGTATTTCTTTCTGAAGAACCTATAAAAAGGAATGATTGCGTTTCAGAGAGACAAAGGATAATCATACAGCCCTGAGGGGGACAAATCTCTTCTCTTGGCTTTGCATGGGACTCATCCATCTGTTGCTTTTCTCCTCCCCTGTCTGCTAAAGCAAACCAAGAGACCCAAACTTAATTTCTGTTCAGTACTTACCCCCTTTAGGCTGAACCCCATAACTTCTTATGTAAGACTCAGTCCAATTAACCCCGGGGGCAGGACTGGACTTCTTCTTTAGGGCAAGTTATCGGGTTAAGATTCCAGAGTCGGAGACCTCGGTGATCCTCTGAATATCTTTTAGTAAGTAAGTATGACTCGCCTTAAGCCTGGAGCCCGGAGCAGCTTTTCTTGGTAAAGAGCTGATTCTTTAGTGGCTGCAGCCATTATTTTGTTTACCTAGCGCTCGACTAATGCTTACTCTTTGACAGACGCATGCGAAATGCCTCACACACAATGAACTCATTTCGTCCTCACAAGGACACAAAGGTATCGCGACTATTCCCATTTTACAGATGAGTAAGTAGCATGCCTGAGGTCACAAAGCTGGAAGGGGGCAAAGCCAGGATGAGAACACGCCAGTATCTGAGCTACCGTCTTGGCTGACATTCTATCGTTCTGAGCTCTGCGGTCGCCTTCCGAAAACTAACTGGTTGCTGGTGTCTCCGCTCCAGTCCTGGAGGGTGCTCCTTCAGACTCATTCTGCTCGCCCACGAGAAGACCCACAAATTCATGTGACACCGCTACCTCCCCCACTTTGCACCTTACAATCCAGCCCCAGTGAGCATCTCACTGTCCCTTAACCCCGTGGACTTTCTCAGACCTCTGTGCCTCTATACTTCTCCTTACCTCCCTCCTACAGCCTTTCCCCTCCTTATTCGTAAGATGCCCCACGAGGCATCTTTTAAGCTGTTACTCACTTGTCACCTCCTCTGACCTTTCCCACCTTTCACAGGACTTAGACACCAGTGCTGTGTACACACATACACACGCCTGCAGCCCCTCGCTCCAACACGTCCCATCTGGTGACGGCCTCTTGTTCTGCCGTCAGCCTGGCTTGAGTCCTGTTAGATTGCGTCTAGGCTTGGGGTCCAGTGCAATAAGTGCTGGAGGCCAGTAACTCTGGGTCATAAGTGTGGGGCCCAGTGAAACCCTAGAGAATCCCTAAAAAGCCGGCCACCCCTTGAACAATGGCTTGTTACCATTCCGTGCCTGGCAAAGTCCATCTCGGATGGGTCTGCCGATTAGGTGAAACAGCTCTCACAACTGTAGTAAATTCTTCTGGAACGCAGTCTTCCAAACATAGATGTATACACGAGAAAGGCCTCAGTGTGCTAACTTTGAAAGGCACTGGCATTTATGGGAATCTGACCAAAAGACTGAAAACAAAAGCAAAAACACACAAGACCCAAAACATTCCACTGAGAGAATATTGATTTTATACTAAGTGTGCTTCTCATGTCCTCATGGACACATAATATTCGTATTTCCATATGGTCTGGAAATACTAAATAGTTAATAGCTTCCTCAGCAATTTGTTTCTTGTTATGACTTCTCCAGGAACCTGCACTAGGTTTGGCAAAGCGAAATAACAATGTGTTTCTATAATCGTAACAATCTACAATGGTTCTTTAGTTAGCCTGGTTTTGATATTTGAAAAGTAGAGATATTAATTTCACATGCAAACAGAGGATAAGAAAATGTCAAAAAAAAAAGTTTATAAGTCAAATATGTGTTATAACAAGGTTGTTAATGTTTTAAAGGATTCTTTCAGGAAGTACCCTTAAGTATACTTAGCGTTACTAATTCATCTTTTTTTATTGAGATATAATTGACATACATTATATTAGTTGCAGGTGTGCAACGCAATGATTCAATATTTGTATATATTGCAAAATGATCACCGCAAGGAGTCTAGTTAACATCCATCACCACACATAGTTATGATTTTTTTTTCTTATTATGAGAACTGTTAAGATTTCCCTTCTCAGCAACTTTCAAATATGCAACACAGTATTATTGACTACAGTCACCATGCTACACGTTACATCCCCAAGACTTATTTATTTTATAATTGGAAGGCTGTACCTTTGGACTCTCTTCACTTTTTTGCCCAATCCCTTCCTCTCTCCTCTGGCAACCACCAGTTTGTTCTCTGTATCTATGAGTTTGCTTTTAATTGTTTGTTTTTTAATATTCCACAGATAAGTAAAATCATGTGGTATTTGTCTTTATCTTATTTCACTTAGCATAAAACCCTCTTGGCCCATCCATGTTCTTGCAAATGGCAAGGTTTCATTCTTTTTTGTGGCTGACTAGTTGTGTATCTCTACCACATTTTCTTTATCCATTAATCCACTGATGAAATTTTAGGATTGCTTCCATGTCTTGCCTATTGTAAATTAAGGCTGCAGTAAACATGGGGGTGCTCCTGACTCCTTAATATGTTGTAGTTACCTTTTACTTTATTAGGAAATAAGTCATAAAAAACTTAATAATTGTAAGAGAAGGAAGGGAAAGAAAATATTTTGGGTCAAATAAACCACCAGTGTGGAAAATCGTGCCCTAAGTGGAACCTGTTGGTGTGCATCAAAGATTTCTTCAGGTCGAGCAGAAGGAACAGGTGCTGAGAAATGGGGGAGAAGCTTGAGTATCTCCATTAGCAGGTCCTTCAGGTCTCATTGGATGATTTCCAAATAACTGAAACAACATGAAAGTTTCTCTCCTCCTCCAGGCAGTGTGGGGCTCCAGTTTGAGAAAAAACAAAGAGAATAAACAAGTGATCAAGTGTAAACTTTCCAAGGAATGTTTGGATATTCATCTGTCAAAAAGCTACCTGTAGCTGGAGACATTTGGATTTTATCCTTTATCACTTGGTAGGTGCTGTTGAACCCAGCTCCTTTGTCTCTTTGTCTCTTTTGGTCATTGTGTTAAGTGTTCACTTGTCGATCCTGGAGGTTTTGATGAGGTGAGGTTTGTACAGTGATTTGAAAAGTAGAGTGAACACATTACTTTAAAATCAAGTCCTCTGTTACTGGTTGACTTTTAACTTTTACCTTGAATCACTTCCCTATTGAATTGAATATCAACTTTCGTGAACAGCCGAAATGAAGCAAAAAGGCACCTATATACCCCACGTTCCTTCCTCTGGAGAAAGAAGCACCCTCACTCTGGTGACAGATACGGTATTCACAAAGGGGTTCATGCCTTCTATGTCATTTGCTAAAGTTCTTGAGAGCGAAATTTATTTAAAAGCCTTTGTAAATATTCCTCTTCTATATGATAAAGTCTTTGCAGGCAATAAAAAGGTCTGAAATCTATTTACTGGCACTTGTAAATTAGAAATTTTGCACGTGTAATAAAAGCAACCATGCAAGAAACCACCACTGATCTCAACTTGAATTATTTCATCCAGTTCCTACCTGGAAGGCTTTTTTTTTTTCCTTCTCCAGTGCAATTAATTAAGCAAACGGGACCAACGTTGGTACTTTTGACAGCTTATAAGAACAAAGGCTCTTGCGATGGAGCTTTCATGGGTCTCATAAGTAGACAGCCCTCATAAATCCTGCATAACAGATCTTTTGATTCTCCCTCAAAAGACTTATCCTATTCCAATTGGTACTCATCACCACAGGAGGCTTGCTACTTGCAAATTTTTCTATTGCTGTTTTCATTTCCTCTCCAGTAATAGAGGCAATCAGTTTCTCATTATCCAGAAGATCCAGTTTTGGCATTTTAATTTTAGCCAGAATTTTCATAATCTCTCTGTTATCAGCTGCTAACTCTGATGCAAATATCGGTTTGGAGAATTTAAAAAAAAGGAACCTTTTTACATCACAGCTAGCTAATGATCAAACATAGACCTACTGAGGTAAAAAACTATGGTCTTTGTGATTCTGATTCTTATTAGTATATTAGTTACTCTTCACTTATTTATAAAATTTGGTAAGGATTTGTTAAGAAAATTGTAGCCTATAATAATGCTAACCTTTAACATTTGTTGAATTTCAGCTTTGGGCCTAGAGCCACATTTGGTGTTAGGATCATAGAGAACAGGTCTGTTTCCAGTGGGAAAAAAATTAATGCTTTTCAGCAAGAGAGGAATTTTACCAATGTGCAGCATAGTTGGGCACCAACTATGGGTGCACTGGACTCCAGTAATTTTGTGCCAGACCCCAAACCCCATCCCTCATCATTGACCTTATGTGTTTTGAAGACTAAGATTTTATGAAGAGATAATATATATGAAAAACAAACAAAAACAAGAGGAAAAGCTCATGTGATTTATAATTTATTAGATACACTGTACCAAAATGTAGAAATGGCTTCCTTGTGATAGAATAGAATTCTTTGAAAGGAACTTTAGAAAACATCCAGATGTAGTCTTTGATATCCATTTGGCATTCAGTAGCCAGAGGTCCAAATTTAAGCTTACTTTTTATTTATTTATTTATTTATTTATTTATTTAAAAGATTTTATTTATTTATTTGACAGACAGAGATCACAAGTAGGCAGAGAGGCAGGCAGAGAGAGAGGAGGAAGCAGGCTCCCTGCTGAGCCGAGAGCCCGATGACGGGCTCGATCCCAGGACCCTGAGATCATGACCTGAGCCGAAGGCAGAGGCTTTGACACACTGAGCCACCCAGGTGCCCCTTAAGCTTACTTAAAAAAAAAAAAAAAATTATTTATTTATTTATTTTAGAGAGAGAGCGTGCACACACATGTATGTGTGCATGTAGTGTGGGGGGAGGGGCAAATGGAGAAGTAGAGAGAGAATCTTAAGCAGGCTCCACGCCCAGTGTGGAGCCCAACATGGGGCTCGATCTCATAACCCTGAGATCATGACTTGGACCACAATCAGGACTCAGATGCTTAACCGAATGAGCCACCCAGGCACCCTCAGCTTACTTTTTAAATACTAATTTATGTGAATGTGTTTGAGTTCCTGTATGCTTTATGCAAGGAAATGTATTTTTATTTATTATTTATTTTTAAAGATTTTATTTATTTATTTGACAGATAGAGATCACAAGTAGGCAGAGAGGCAGGCAGAGAGAGAAGGGAAGCAGGCTCCCTGCTGAGCAGAGAGCCTGATGCGGGGCTTGATCCCTGGACCCTGAGATCATGACCTGAGCCGAAGGCAGAGGCTTAATCCACTGAGCCACCCAGGTGTCCCAGGGAAATTTAGTTTTATAATTTCCTCTGTCTTATTAATTTGGTTTCTAACGATTCAGCGTTCATTTTTTGCACCTGTGTTCCTATGGTGTCTCAGCTTTAGGAGAGTGTCTCTCAGATTCTGAAGGCTGAGCTTTGAACATGTCATTCAGGTTAGTGGGACACCAGCCTATGGGCTTGGGACTGGGCAGGAGGCACTCTCATGCTCTCTGTTGGAATCCGTGACTCTGATTAGTCAGGGAGGAAGTGAGGGGAGGCTGTAGTTTTTAGGGAAAGCAAACAGTCTCCCTTGCCCCCTTGATGGCTGCAGCTGCTTCATCTCGAGTCAGCAGGATATAACAACAACACAAGGAAATATATTTCATGTGAGAGGAGAGAGACTGTCACCATTTGGGTCGCCTCCTGGTTTTCTGCCTGTGATTAAGGTCAAGGTGCCAATTCTTTTCCCATTTTGCTGATTCTTGCTGCAGAGTCCTGGATGATCCTCACCGGAGTGAACAGGGACATCGTCATCTGGGAAAGAGAGTTCTAATGGAGGCGGGAGGTGGTGGTGGAGTATGGGAACAAGGAGTGTGGCCCAGAACAGCTGGGGTGAATCGTAGAACAAGCAGCCAGAAATTAACAACACAGGAAACAACAAATGTTGATAAGGATACAGAGAATGGGGAACCCTCTTGCACTGTTGGTGGGAATGCACACTATAGCCACTCTGGAGAACAGTATGGAGTTTCCCCCAAAAGTTAAAAATAGAATCACCCGGGGCGCCTGGGTGGCTCAGTGGGTTAAAGCCTCTGCTTTCAGTTCGGGTCATGATTCCAGGGTCATGGGATCGAGCCCCGCATGGGGCTCTCTGCTCAGCGGGGAGCCTGCTTCCTCCTCTCTCTCTGCCTGCTTCTCTGCCTACTTGTGATCTCTGTCTGTCAAATAAATAAATAAGATCTTAAAAAAAAAATAGAATCACCCTATAACCCAGCAATTGCACTACCAGGTAGTTACCCAAAAGTTACAGAAATAATGATTCAAAGGGGTAATGTTTACAGCATCATTATCAACAATAGCCAAATTATGGAATGAGCCCAAATGTCCATTGACTGATGAATGGATAAAGATGTGGTACACACACACACACACATGCACGCACACGCACACAGGAATATTACTTATCAAAAGGAACAAAATCTTGCAATTTACAATGATGTGGAAGGAGCTAGAGTGTATTCTGTTAAGCAAAATAAGTCAGAGAAAGACAAATACCATATGATTTCACTCATGGGTGAATTTAAGAAACAAAACAGATGAACATATGGGAAGGGGAAAAAAGGGAGGCAAATCATAAAAGACTCTTAACTATAGAGAACAAACTGGGGGTCGATTGGAAGCAACTGAACTTAGAAAGTGGGACCAAAAAAATATGAAAGACTGACTCTGAAGTCTTGAACTTAGGGAGCAGGGAGGTGGCTTTGCCATGAACAGAGGGAAGGGAGGAAGCAAGTGCATTCATTGAGTTAGCATGAGACGAGATTTCGAACCGGGGAGCATGCATTCCAGCTTAACCCAGATAGAGAAACATGTCGACTTCTGGACTGGACTCGTCCCTGGCAGGACCACTAAGATCATAGCACCTCAAAAGGCATTGGTCATTTCGGTGTTCAGCAAGGACTATTTTTTTCTCCAATAGGAACTTAGTATTTAGAATGATTTCAGATTTATAGAAAATTGGGAAGATAATGTAGAGGTTTTCCAATACTCCCCACACAATTTCTCCAATTATTTACTTCTTAAGTTTGTATGATACATGTGTTAAAATTAATGAATCAACAATGATACATTATATTTGCTAAATACCAAAATTTATTCAGATATCCTTAGTTTTCACCTAATCCTTTTTCTGTGCCAAGATCTCATCTAAGATGCCACATCATATTTAGTTGTCATCTTTCCTCAGGCTCCTCTTGGGGTTGTGATGGTTTCTCAGATTTTCCTTGTTTTTGAGGACCTTGATAGTTTTGAGAAGTACTGGTCCAGTACTCATCTCAGGATTTTTGTGATGTTTTCCTCATGGTTGGACTGGGGTTATGGATGTTTGGAACAAGATCACAGAGGTGGAATGCCCTTTTCACCGTATCGTATCAAGACTACACACCATCAACATGACTCATTACTATTGATGCTGACCTTGATCACTTGGCTGAGGTAGAGCTGGTCAAGTTTCTCCCTTTCTGTACTATAGTCTTTGGAAAGAAGTCACTATGCTTAGTCCACAGTTGAGGCATTGGGGGGTGGGTGTAAAATTCCAAAGAATTTGGAATTCTTTGCACAGGATATTTTTCTCTTCTTCCCATTTATTAATTGATTTAATCATTTAATCTTTATATCTGTATGGTCTCAAGAATATTTATTTTATAATTTGGCTTATGATCCAATACTACTTTACTCATTTTCCTGTTTAGATTGCTTTAGCTTTGGCAACTGGGAGCTCTTTCATTTGGCTTCTGTTGCAGCAAGGCGTACTCTCAAGCACACATTATATGTGGGTGCTGAGCTCTGTGCTAGCAGGAGGTCTGGGAGGCTGCCCAGACAAGCCCTGAGATCAGTCATGGGGCAGCAGAGGTTAGGAGATCCCAGGGTTCTGGACACTCAGCAGGAAACTTGGGGTTACTCTGTAGTGATTGAAAGATCCTTTGTATTCTTAAGTGTGAGAGTGACATGAGGAATAGCATATTGGAAGATACTTTGGATGCTCCACAAATTGCATAGTTTCATGCATTCATTCATTTAGGAAATGCATTCATTCATTTAGGAATTCAAATAGGAAACCCTATTCTGCCACCTGCTTGGGAGTGAGGGTGGAACATGATGGGAAAGAAGATAAACACCTACTGAGCATCTACCTGGCACAGGGCCTTTCACACACTGAATTTCTCTTTGTTCTCACAACAACCTGGTGAGATAAATACTGTTTCAGTGTTTTACAGGTGAAAACACTGAGTTCAGAGAGATTCAGTCACTGGCTTAAGGCCACACAGCTTGTAAGTGGCAGAGCTGGGATTTAAACTCAGATTTGTGTTACTCCACATGAAGTTGATTAAGAAGGCCACCAGTTTTTTGCTACTTCCTTCATGGAGAAGTAGAGTCTAACTGGTCTCCTGGAATCTGGACTGATGTTTTTGACTGAGTTACACTTACCTGAATTCAGTAGAAAGGACATTCTGGAAGTTATAAGGCTAGATCAGAAGAAGCCTAAAGCTTTCTCCCAGGCCTCTTGGAATGCATGTTTTTGGGGAAGCCTGCTGGCACACGAGAAGTCCAACTGCTCTGAGACTGCCATGCTGTGATGTAACCTAGGGTACCCATAGAGAGGCCTGCCCACTCCCCATTTTCCCAGCAATCTTTTTTTTTTTTTATAATTTTTTTTTTTATTTTTTTATTTCCCAGCAATCTTATCCCAGAAACCTGAAATGTGAGTGAGGAGGTCGTCTGATGATTCAAGTTCCAGCCAGCATCTCACTGCAATTTCCTGAGAGCTCCAGAGCAAGAACCACCCACCTGAGCCCTGTTAACCCTCCGAACCACAAGAAGTAAGAGTACATTGTTGTTTGAAATGTCATTTGCAGCAAGATGTAATTGGCACATCAACAAACAAAGGTCTTTTCTCTCTGTACTGCCTAGCATCCAGTAGTGCCTACGTTCTGACAAGATCCTGGACTGAGGCAAAGAACATGAGAGGCCATTACCCCAAATGCATGGGGGGCCTGTTTGGCTCTGCATGCTTGGGGACAAGGAGAAGATGCACATCTGAGAGCCATGTTAAGAGCATAGGTTAGAATAAAGCAGAGCATAGTAGAGGAGAATTGTATTAGATCTTGTCAGGGGAAAAGATGGTGACTTCCTCAGATCACCTTGAACTGGCAGTTCAACTTTATGTCTCTGAGATGTCTGACTTTGAGCAAACTACTTTAACTCTCTGAGCCTGAGCTTCCTTATCTTTAAAACTTGGATGAGGGGCGCCTGGGTGGCTCAGTGGGTTAAGCCGCTGCCTTCGGCTCAGGTCATGATCCCAGGTTCTGGGTTCGAGCCCCACATCGGGCTTACTGCTCAGCGGGGAGCCTGCTTCCTCCTCTCTCTCTGCCTGCCTCTCTGCTTACTTGTGATTTCTCTCTGTCAAATAAATAAAATCTAAAAAAAAAAAACAAAAAAAAAACAAAAAACTTGGATGATCTGACGATAATAATATGAGATACAATGAGGTAGTAGCAGGTACTCAATAAATGTGTTCCTTTGTTTTTTTAAGCAAGTCTCTTTTATGGCACTTGTTGCTTTAGATTAGAATTGTTTATTTTCTAGTCTATCTCCAAAACAGACTTGTAGATTCTTTGGGGGAAATGAGGTTATATTATATATGTTGGGTCTTGGTGACTAGGATAGTAAGCAGAGTGGAGATTCAAATAATTGTTGAATGAAAGAAGGAAGTGGTATCAATGAGCAAAGCTTCATTGTGGTAGAGGCATAAAAGAGGATAGCTGGCCTTCTGATTTGGGTAGGAGGTCAGAAGTAACATTGGTTAGCAGGAGAAACCAAGACAGAAAGAATTATAAATAAAATAAGGAGTAGATCAGCAGTGACAAATGCAAACTAGGTCAGGTAAAAAGTTCCAGTGGAGTGTTAATAAGACCCAGAGAAGGTGTACAAGGAAGAAATGGGTTCTGAAGAGCAGAGGCAGCATAGGAGTTGGGAGGGTTGATGGAGATACACAAACTCACATAACAGAGTATATATTCTGTCCTCTGAGAAGTATAGTCAGAGGAAGGTAGACATATTAATTTACACAACTCCTAAAAAATTCTTGTCTACTCACTCAATCACTAAACATTTGTGATTCATCTAGTATACTCCAGGAACTGTGTTAGGCATGGTAAACATTGTGGTGATCCAAACAGGTAAAATGTGTCTCTCTCATCAAGTTTATGGGTAAAAGAGAAGACAGACATTGACCAAATCAGGAACTAAATATATACGTAATTATTAACTGAAGTAAGTCCTGTGAAGAGAAAGTATAGAGGCTGCTTGTTTTTCTCTAATGTCCATTCTGCCTGTCTTTGTTAACAGTGTTTGAGTTTTGGTTGGGAAACCACCAAATACTGACCATCTCTTATAGCTTGTCCACATGACTAAAGTTCTGGCCAGTGGGATAGAAACAGGAAGAATTTTTTTTTAACCACTTTTGGGGTGTGTCCTAAAAGGGAATCATGTATATTCCCTGGCCCTTTCCTCCTTCCTGCTGGCTGGAAATGATGAGATATGAAATGAAGCCTTCGATCCCAAGATGGAAGCTGTAGTTTGAAGGTGGCAGGATCTCCCTTAAAGCCTTGGGTTCGTGGATTATAATTACAGAAAATGAACTTTCATCTTATTTAAACCATTGTTTCTTGGACTCCCTTTTTTATTACAACATAGCCAGGGCCTTATTACAGGAAACTAAGAAGGGGGAGGGGAGAGGGAAACCCAGTTGAAATGGGAGAGGAGGGGCAGGGAAGGAGTATCTGTGAAGCAGAATGATGGAGAGTAAGAGTGCTCCAGGTAGAAGGATCAGCATGTATGAAGCCCCTGAAGTGGATAAGTACTTGATAAATTTGAAAACCAAACTCATCGATAGAGAGAACAAAATGGTGGTTGCTGGGGGTGGGGGTGTGTGTGAGATGGGTGAAGGAGGTCAAGAGGTATAAACTTTCAGTTATAAAATAAATGTCATGGGGTTGGAATGTACAGCACGGGGACTATAAGTCAATAAAATTGTAGTGCATATTTGAAAGTTGCCAAGAGAATAAATCTAAAAAGTTCTCATCATGAGAAAAAAAATTATAACTTTGGTGACAGATGATCCCTAAACTTATTGTGGAAATAATTTCACAGTGTATACAAATATGGAATCACTATATCATACACCTGACATCGACAGAATGTTATACATAAATGATACTTTAAAAATGCCAGAGGAAAAAAGATGCTTTACAGGAGACCTCCTAGGAGGATCTGTACCAACCAAGATCATATGGTTGGCTCAAAGGATACAGAATAATATCTGGCCATGTCATGTTCAGTCATATTCAGATCATGTTTAATTAATAAAATAAAACATTTTTTTTGGAGGGAAAAAAGAAAATGGCTTGATATATGTGAAGAACAGAAAGAGTGAGTATGGAATGTGGGGAGAAATGACCAGAGGTAATCCTAAATGAAATTTAGGAGATCATTGAAGGGTTTTAAGTGCTGAGAATATAATATAATATATTGGTCTCCTTTATGTTTCTGGCTCTGTTGGAATGATTGGCTAGATGGGGGCGAGCACAGATGCTTGGCTGGAGATGGTGGACACTAGGTTTGGAGGTGGAGAAGGAAATACAGAGAAGTGATGGGTTTGAGTAGGATTTTGAAGGTAAAATTACCAGATCCATTTGAGGTATAGGATGTGTGTCATTGAGAGGAAAAACGTTTTCAAGATGATCCCAGGTTTGGAGAGGAAGACAAGAGGAAGAAGAGAATTGACAGAGTAAGACCAAATGTTCATTTTCTTTTGAATGCGGTATGTTGGAAAGAAACATAAAGCCAACATTCAAATCCCATCATCCTGTGTGATTTTGGGAACATTACAATTTTTTCATAGAAAAAAAAAGTTTAGAGGTTAAGAAACAGAAACCCAACATTTTGAACTTAAAATCGATGGAGGTAATATGCTATAGTAGAAACACAGTAGGCTATGGAGACAAATGGTGTTACATTACTTCCTTATTAGGTGACCTTGACAAGGTCACTTAAAATCTTAGAACCTCAGAGTTCTCATGCAAAAAAAAAATCTTGTCATAGGGACTTAAAATAATTTTTATAATACACCTAGCATTGTGTCTAGCATAGGTGATGAATAAATGTATGCTCTCTTTGTATTGCTTCAAGTTGTTTTCTAGTTGAAACTTACACTGAATGCCCAATATATCTGGAGATCAGATAACTTAGACATTTATTTTCATACAAAAACTCAGAAAAAAGAGAGGCTGGGGGACAAATCCAGGCTACTTTGTCTGGACCACTGTAGTCATTTCATGTCCCGTGTCCTTCCTCAGTCTGTATTCTCAAACTGAGAGATGAGTTTTCAGAGAACATTGAACTTGGACCCTGTGACTCATTGGTTAGCATGTTCTGTGGTACACTTTAAAAAAAAAAAAGATTTATTTATTTATTTGAGAGAGAGAACAAGTGGGGGAGGGTCAGAGGGGAGAGAGAATCCTCAAGCAGACTCCCCACTGAGCACGGAGTCTGATGTGGGGCTGGATTCCAGAACCCTGAGATCATGGCTTGAGCTGTAACCAAGAGTCTGATGCTCAGCCTTTTGAGCCACCGAGGTGCTCCTGTTGTGCACTTTTCCAGAAGGTAAAAGTAGTCTTCCAGAAAAGTTATTATCAGGCTCTTACAGTGAGAGCTGAATGCAACTTCATCAGATACCATCAGTTTTTAGACTTTTCTTTTAGAGAAACTCCACCCAGCCTCCTGAACCCCGGGGACACTTGCTCAATGTACTGTGGGGAAGTGGTCCGAGCCTAAAGCAATAATACGACTTTCAAAATAAAATGACTAAATAATTAACAAGTGTACGTACTCCATGGTGAAATTTGGTGAGAGTATTAGGATTAGTACTTTGCAAAATGCCTAAGGTGTATCATGGTTATTTGATGAAAGTGGTTGGTCATCACTGTGATTTTAAAATCCATCCAGTGACCTGGAAATTCTGAAGGATGGTTTTAAAAGAGAATTTTTTCTCCTTTGTCATCTCAGAGTGTGTTGGATTGTGCAGAATGGATTCCTTCTGTAAAATTACCCATGGGAGATGTCCTTCATCTTAGTGTGACAGGGAAAATAGGGGTGGACCATGAGGTTACTGGACATTTATTTGGAGCTGGGTGAAAGAGCCTGCCCCGTTGGCACTTTGGAAAGATGAGGAGATGGTATGCAGTTTAGATTGAAACTTTTAGAAGCTCAACACAGGAAGTTGGCATGGTGGGAATTTGGCTACATAATGGTGTAATTTGATCCTAGGGAAACAGGGATTTGTGTTTTACAGAGTTTTGTCTCTATCAGATTATTATAATGAGTTCCTTCAACTTCTCCTGAGGCATTATTCTTACACCTATTAATGGTGGGGCTTGAGTTTTCAATATGCCACTTTCCACCATATATCTCATTTCCAGTGCTAGGTTTTAAAAATTCTTTTTTTTTTTTTAAAGATTTTATTTATTTATTTGACAGAGAGATCACAAGTAGATGGAGAGGCAGGCAGAGAGAGAGAGAGAGAGAGGGAAGCAGGCTCCCTGCTGAGCAGAGAGCCCGATGCGGGACTCAATCCCAGGACCCTGAGATCACGACCCGAGCCGAAGGCAGCGGCTCAACCCACTGAGCCATCCAGGCGCCCCGGTTTTAAAAATTCTCAAGCAGTAAGCTTGACATTCTTTTAAAAAAATTTTTATTTAATTTTTTTCAGTGTTCCAGAATTAATTGTTTATGCACCACACCCAGTGCTCCAAACAATATGTGCCCTCCATAATACCTACCACCAGGCTCACCCAACCCTCACCCCATCCCCTCCAAAACCCTCAGTTTGTTTCTCAGAGTCCACAGTCTCTCATGGTTTGTCTCCTCCTCTGATTTTCCCCAACTCACTTCTCTCCATCTCCCAGTGTCCTCTGTGTTATTCCTTATGCTCCACAAGTAAGTGAAACCATATGATACTTGACTCTCTCTGCTTGATTTATTTCACTCAGCATAATCTCCTCCAGTCCCATCCATGTTGATATAAAAGTTGGGTATTCACCCTTTCTGATGGAGGCATCATACTCCATAGTATATATAGACCACATCTTCCTTATCCATTCATCCGTTGAAGGGCATCTTGGTTCTTTCCACAGTTTGGTGACTGTGGCCATTGTTGCTATGAACATTGGGGTACCCTATGGCTCCTTTTTTCACTACATCTTACCTTTGGGGTAAATACCCAGTAGTGCAATTGCAGGGTCACAGTGTAGCTCTATCTTTAATTTCTTCAGGAATCTCCACACTGTTTTCCAAAGTGGCTGCACCAACTTGCATTCCCACCAACAGTGTAAGAGTGTTCCCCTTTCTCCACATCCTCTCCAACACTTGTTGATTTTGGCCATTCTAACTGGTGTAAGGTGGTATCTCAATGTGGTTTTGATTTGAATCTCCCTAATGGCTAATGATGATGAACATTTTTTCATGTGTCTGTTAGCCACTTGTATGTCTTCTTTGGAGAAAGGTCTGTTCATGTCTTCTGCCCATTTTTTGATGTGATTATCTGTTTTGTGTGTGTTGAGTTTGAAGAGTTCTTTATAGATCTTGAATATCAGCCCTTTGTCTGTAGTGTCATTTGTGAATATCTTCTCCCATTCCATGGGTTGCCTCTTTGTTTTGTTGACTGTTTCCTTTGCTATGCAGAAGCTCTTGACCCTCAACTCTATGGTCAAATAATCTTCGACAAAGCACGAAAAAATATACAGTACAAAAAAGACAGTTTCTTCAATAAATGGTGCTGGGAAAATTGGACAGCTATGTGTGAAAGAATGAAACTTGACCATTCTCTTACACCATACACAAAGATAAACTCAAAATGGATAAAAGACCTCAACGTGAGGCAGGAATCTATCAAAATCGTAGAGGAGAACATAGGCAGTAACCTCTTCGACATCGGCCACAGCAACTTCTTTCAGGATATGTCTCCAAAGGCAAAGGAAACAAAACCAAAAATGAACTTTTGGGACTTCATCAAGATCAAAAGCTCAATATTCTATGCCCATACCTATACATAGTTACTTGTGGAGGGTGATGCAAGGAGCAAAAACTGTTTGCTATTTTTAATTTTTTTTTAAAAAGAGAAGCTTAACAAATGAGAGAATAGAAACAAAATTAAATAATCCTGAAAAGAAATTCTATTCTTCTATCCTTTGGACATATTTGTTATTATTTTTTTTTTACAAGTAGATCATCTATAGGTTAAAACAATTATGAACCTTGGAATTTATCCAGTTGTGTAGTGGGTAATTACAAAATTGCTTTGTTTAATTATGTGGTATTTTATAGGAGGGCATTTTTAACCTTTGTCACTAGCACCAAATGGAAGGAGACCTAGCTCTTCATAATAAGTATCATAATTCTAATTGCATCTAAGGTTTATTTAGAAGCAGTTTTTTTTTAAAAGACATGTTTTAATTTGTGTGTGTGTGTGTGTGTGTTTAAGTAGGTAAAATTTGCTGAAGTAAATTGGTTTGTGGCAACAAAAGTAACACAGGAATAACTGCTTGTTAATAGCCTGCTCCACTATTCAAATTTCCTAAGCCCAGCTCTGGCTAACACAGTACTGATTCATTTCTGAAACACGAGGCACAGCCTTATATAATCAAGTGGCTCATTAGAGAAGATCAGAGGATTTCAAAGTACACTTTATAAATCAGAACTAATGTCCTGTATTTAGAAAGGAGATCAAAGTGGACATCTTATCCAGAAGATCCTTTGCATAAATTATCCTTCTTTGTTATTATCAGAAGCGACTTTCATTGACATTTGCTGTTAAGTCTATGTATGTACTGAAGATAGATTAAACAGTCGAACCAGCACATTTATTCATCCAACATGATTATTGGGTGACTGATATGCAAGGTAGTATAAACCCAACCCTGTGTATAGCACTGAAGCCCAAGGGCAGGAGAGGGTAGATGACTTAGTTCAGACAGAGAGCAAGTTCCCTCTTCCTCTGCCTTTTTGTTCTATTCACACTCTTGACAAATTGGCTGGTCCCCACTTGCATTGGTGAGGATAATCTTTACTTGGTCTACTGATTCAAATGCTAATCTCTTCCAGAAACACCCTCACAGAAAAACCCAGAAATAATGTGTTACTAGCTATGTGGGCATTCCTTAGCCCAGTGAAGTGGATATATAAAATAAACCATTACAGAAAGTAGAGACCTGAATTTATAGTTCTACTTATTAGCTACATGAATTTGGATGTCACTTGCCTTTTGGAATCTTAATTTTCTCATTTTTTTTTAAGATTTTATTTATTTATTTGACAGACAGAGATCACAAGCAGGCAGAGAGGCAGGCAGAGAGAGAGAGGGGGAAGCAGGCTCCCGCTGAGCAGACAGCCTGATATGGGGCTCGATCCCAGGACCCTGGGATCATGACCTGAGCCGAAGGCAGAGGCTTTAACCCACTGAGCCACCCAGGCGCCCCAGTTTTCTCATTTCTAAAAGGATATAAAATTAACTTCTTGCTGCATTGTCAGAATAAAATAGTGTATGCTGTAATAACAAGGAAACTCAGAAATCTCAGTGACTTAAAACAATAAAAATTGAATGTTTCCTAACATTTTAGTCCAATTTAGTTTTGGGGGTGGCAGTGAGGCAGGGTGGGGATAGATGCTCTATGTAGGATGATTGTTAGGGATTCCATCTTGGGATGCCATTGTCCTTAATATTTGGTCCCCATATTCACTGCAGAAGGGAAGGGAGAGGAAGAGAGATCTTTTCAGTACCAGGCTCAGAAATCTGTTCTCATTCCATTGGTCAGAATCAGTCATGTGGCTCCGCCTAGGTCTTGGGGGCTTACAAATCAGTGGTGTGCCCAAGAGGAAAAGGAAATGTTGTAGGGGAGTACACAACAGTGCTCTGTGAATCTCTGGTGTTATTATGAAGATAATATATGTGGAAAGGCTAGGGTAATATATATATATGAAATAGTATATGTGGAGAGGCTGGGGTAATGTAAATCACTCCTCAGTGTATTAGTTTTTTAGGACTGGAAAGATATATTTGGCCCAGGATAGCAAGATCCTTAAATTATTGTCATTTAAGGAATTTATCATTTACTCCATAGGTTAGGGGGTGCAACTAAAAGCTTTTGAAGAAGGAAGTTACTTAAACTAATTTGTGCATTAGGAGGATTGAACAACTGTCTGTTGGCTGGGGATTCTGGAGAAAACTGTAGATAGTAGTCTTCTTTGGTAGTTGAGGAGCTATAGGGCCTGGAAAAAGTTTGGGTAGAAGTAATGTAAGGGGAGTAAGAAGCATTACACTGGACTACAGTATTTTATTAGTTCCTGTATCTGTGATATCTTCTGCAGGACCACATAATATGTGGTAAATAAATGTTGCTGAATGAATGAATAATGACTCAATGAATGGATGAGTAAATGAATTCCATTCTGTAGTCCAGTTAATTAAAAATCCAGTATAGTTAACATAGAATGTTATGTATTAATTTCAGGTGCACGATATAGTGATTCAATAATTCTATACATTATTCAGTGCTCATCATGACAAATATATCCTTAATCCCTTTCACCTATTTCACCCATCCCCCTACCCACCTTCCCTCTGGTAAACATCAATTTGTTCTCTAGAGTTTAAAGTCTGTTTTTTGGTTTGTTTTTTTTTTTCCTTGTTCATTTGTTTCTTAAATTTCACATATAAGTGGAATCTTATGGTATTTTCCTTTCTCTGACTAGATGACTAGATGACTTATCTCATCTAGCATTATACCATCTAGATCCATACATGTTGTTGCAAATGGCAAGATTTCATTCTTTTTTAATGACTAAGTAATATTCCATTGTGTCTATCATCTATCATCTACCTATTTATATCACATCATTTCTTCTTTATCCATCCATCTATTGACAGACACTTGGCTTGCTTCCAAATCTTGGTTATTGCAAATAATGTTGTAATAAACGTAGAAGTACATATATCTTTTTGAATTCATATTTAAATTTTCTTTAGGTAGGGACTCCTGGGTGGCTCAGTTGGTTAAGCGGCTGCCTTCGGCTCAGGTCATGATCCCAGCGTTCTGGGATCGAGTCCCACATCAGGATCCTTGCTCAGCAGGGAGCCTGCTTCTCCCTCTGCCTCTGCCTGCCACTCTGTCTGCCTGTCCTCACTCTCTCCAACAAATAAATAAATAAAATCTTAAAAATTATTTTTTCCTTTGGGTAAATAAATACCCATTAGTGGAATTACTGGATCATATGGTAATCCTATTTTTAACTTTTTAAGAAACCTCCACACTGTTTTCCACAGTCACTACACCAGTTTGCATTCTCACCAACAGTGCACATACTTTCCTTTTTTTCCACATCCTTGCCAACACCTGTTGTTTCTTATGTTTTTGATGGTAGCCATTCTGACAGGTATGAGGTGATCTTTCATTGTGGATTTGATTTGTATTTCCCTGATGATTAGTGAGGTTGAGCATATTTTCATGTGTCTGTTGGTCATCAGTATGTCAACTTGGGAGAAATGTTTGTTCGTGTCTTCTGCCTAATCTTTAATTGGATTATTTGTTTTTTGGTGTTGAGTTGTATAAATTCTTCATATATGTTGGATACTAACCCTTCATCAGATACATCTTTGCAAATATCTTCTCCCATCCAGTAGGTTATTTTTTAGTTTTACTGATGTTTCCTTTGCTGTGCAGAAGCTTTTTATCTTGATAAAGTCCCAATAGTTTATTTTTGCTTTTGTTTCCCTTGCCTCAGGAGACATATCTAGAAAAATGTTGCTGTGGCTGATGTCAGAGAAATTACTGCCTGTCCTCTCTTCTAAGATTTTTATGGTTTCTGACATTATATTTAAGTTCTTAATTTATTTTGAGATTATTCTTGTATATGGTGGGATAAAGTGGTCCAGTTTAATTTTCTTGCATATTTCTGTCCTGTTTTCTCAACACTATTTGTTGTAGAGACTGTATCTTTCCCATTGCATATTCTTTCCTCCTTTGATGAAATTGGCCACATATTCATGGGTTTGTTTCTGGGCTTTCTATTTTGTTCCATTGATCTGTGTGCCTATTTTTGTGACAGTGCCACACTGTTTTGATTACTATAGCTTTGTAGTATATCTTGAAATCTGGGATGGTGATACCTCCAGTTTTGTTCTTTTTCAAGATTGCTTTGGCCAGTGTACTGTTGGATTTCATTTGCTAATATTTTGTCGAGGATTTTTCCATTGATGTTTACCAGACATATTGGCCTGCAGTTCTCTCTCATTCTCTCTTTTTGTAGTATCTTTATCTGTTATTCATTTATTAATTTATATAAGATTTTATTTATTTATTTATTTATTTATTTATTTATTTATTTTAAAGATTTTATTTATTTATTTGACAGAGAGAAATCACAAGTAGGCAGAGAGGCAGGCAGAGAGAGAGGAGGAAGCAGGCTCCCTGCTGAGCAGAAAGCCCGATGTGGGGCTCGAACCCAGGACCTGGGATCATGACCTGAGCTGAAGGCAGTGGCTTAACCCACTGAGCCACCCAGGCGCCCCCAGATTTTATTTATTTGAGAGTGAAAGAGAGACAGAGATAGTGACAGAGATAGCAACAGAGTCAGCACAAGAAAGCACAAGTGGGAAGGAGTGGGAGAAGCAGGCTCCCTGCTGAACATGGAGCAAGACTCAATCCCAGGACCCTGGGATCATGACCTGAGCCAAAGGTAGATGCTTAACTGACTGAGCCATCCAGGTGCCCTTTTACCTGGCTTTAGTGTTGGGGTAATGCTGACCTCATAGAATGACTTTGGAAACTTTTCTTCCTCTTGTATTTTTGGGAATAGTTTTAGAAGAATAGGTATTAACTATTCTTTAAATGTTTGGTAGAATTCACCAGTGAATTCACCAGAAGCTGTCTGGTAATGGACTTTTGTTTCTTGGGAGTTTCTTGATTACTGATTCAATTTCATTGCTGGTCTATTCAAATTTTTTATTTCTTCCTGATTCAGTTTTGGGAGGTTGTATATTTCTAGGAATTTATCTATTTCTTCTAAGTGTCCAATTTGTTGGAATATAATTTTCATAATATTCTCCTATAATCCTTTGTATATCTGTGGGTTTGGTTGTTATTTCTCCTCTTTTGTTTCTGATTTTATCTCTCCTTTTTTTAAATGAGTCTAGCTAAAGGTTTATCAGTTTTGTTGATCTTTTGAAAGAACCATCTCCTGGTTTCATTCTATTATTTTTTTAGTTTCTATTTTGTTTATTTCTGCTTTAATTTTAAAAACTTTCATCTTTCTACCAGTTTTCATTTTTTTCCCCCTTCTTTTTCTAGCTCCTTTAGGTATAGAGTTATATTGCTTCTTTGAGATTTTTCTTGCTTCTTGAGGTAGGCCTGTATTGCTATAAACTTCCTCTTAAAACAGCTCTTACTACATCCAAAGATTTCATTTTCATTTGTCTCTATGTATTTTTTTTTAATTTCCTGTTTGATTTCTTGGTTGACCCATTCATTGTTCAGTAGCATGTTATTTAACCTTCATGTATTTGTGTTCTTTCTATACTTTTTTTTCTGGTGATTGATTTCTTGTTTTAGAGTGTTTTGTTCAGAAAAAAATGTAGGTGCTGACTTCAGTCTTTTTGAATTTTTCAAGACTTGTGTTGTTGTCTAATATGTGATTTATTCTGGAGAATGTTCCATGTACAGTTGAAAAGAATGTGTATTCTGTTGTTTTAGGATGGAAGGCTGTGGATTTTCTGTTAGATCTATCTGGTCCAATTTGCCAATTTGTCAAAGCCACTGTTTCCTTATTGATTTTCTATTTGGATGACCATTGATGTAAGTGGGGTAGTGAAGTCCCTTACTATTATCACATTACTATCAATTACTGCCTTTATGTTTGTAATTAGCTGCTTTATATATTTGGGTGCTCCCATGATGATACATACATATTTATAATTATTATATCTTCTTATTGGATTATTCCCTTTTTGATTATACTGTGTTCTTATTTGTCTCTTTTTATAGTCTTCATTTTAAGGTTTATTTTGTCCAATATAAGTATTGCTATGCCGGCATTCTTTTTACTTCCATTTGCATGATAAATGTTCTTCTGTCCCTTCACTTTCAATCTGCAGTGTTGTTAGGTGTGAAAAGAGTCCCTTGTAAGGAGCATATAGATGGGGTCTTGCTTTTTTAAACATTGTGTCACCCTAGATCTTTTGATTGGAGCATTTAGTTCATTTATATTGAAAGTAATTTTTTTGGAAGTAATTATTGATAGGGATGTACTTATTGCCATTCCTTTTTTTTTGGTTTTATTTTGGGGAGGGTAGTTCTTTCTTTTCTTTTCTTTTTTTCCCTTTTCTGTTCCTTTCTTCTCTTACTGTCTTCTCTCATGGTTTGCTGGCCTTTATCAGTGATATACTTGGTACCTTTCTCTCTAATTTTTGCATATCTGTTACTGGCTTTTGATATGTAGTTACCATCAGCTTTGTATATAACATCTTTTATGCATATTGGGATCTATATAAAGTTGATGGTCACTTAAGTTTGAACCCATTCTTTACTCCTCCCTTCCCCAAACATACATTTTATGTATGTGGTGTCATGCTTTATATACTTTTTTTGTGTGTGAATCCTTTGATTTTTATAGATAGGCTTATTTTTACTGCTTTTGTGCTTCCTACTTTTCTTACTCTTATTATGGCCTCTCCTTTCCAATCAGAGTCCCCTTTAACATTTTTTTTTTTTTTAAAGATTTTATTTATTTATTTGACAGAGAGAAATCACAAGTAGGCAGAGAGGCAGGTAGAGAGAGAGGAGGAAGCAGGCTCCCTGCCAAGCAGAAAGCCCGATGCGGGGCTTGAACCCAGGACCTGGGATCATGACCTGAGCCGAAGGCAGTGGCTTAACCCACTGAGCCACCCAGGCGCCCCTCCCTTTAACATTTCTTATAAGACTGGCTCAGTGGTCATGAATTCCTTTAATTTTGTTTGTCGGGGAAATTCTTTATCTCTCCTTCTATTTTCAATGATAGACTTATTGGATAGAGTGTTCTTGGTTGTGGGCTCTCCCCCTTACCCAGCCAACACTTTGAATATATCATGCCTTCTGGCCTACAAAGTTTCTGCTGAAGAATCAGCTGATAGTCTTTTGGGGTTTCCCATGTATGTAACTTTTTTCTTTTGTTTTGCTGCTTTTAAAATTCTCTCCTTATCACTAATTTTTGGCATTTTAATTAATATATGTCTTGATGTGGTCCTCCTTGGGTTGATTTTGTTGAGGGCTTTCTGTGCTTCCTGGATCTGGATTTCTATTTCCTTCTTCAGATTTAGGAAGTTTTCAGCTATTATTTCTTCATATAAATTTTTTGCCTCCACCCATCTTCTAGGATCACTATAACATGAATGTTATTATGCTTGATGTTGTCACTGAATTCCATAAGTGTATTTTTATTTTTTTCTTCTTATATTTTCCATTACTCTGTCCTCCAGGTCACTGATCTATTCTTCTGCCTCTTCTAGTCTATTATTTATTCCATCTAGTGTATTTTTAATTTCATTTATTGAATTCTTCATCCCTGACTGGTTCTTATGTTATCTATCTTTTTGCTAGGGGTCTTACTGAGGTCCTCCATTCTTTTCTCAAGTCTAGTGAGTATCTTTATGATCATTACTTTAAATTCTCTATCAGGCATATTATTTGTTTCTGTGTTGCTATGATTTTGTCCTGTTCTTTCATCTGGGACATATTCTTCTGTCTCCTCATTTTGTCTAAGTCTCTGTGTCTGTTTCTCTGTATTAGAAAAATCAACTATGTCTCTTGCTCTTGATGGCCTTACAAAGAAGAGGTCCTCTTATGCCTTGCAGTGTGATGTCCTCTGTTAACCAGAATCTGGTGCTTCAGGTTTGTCTCCTGTGTGTATTGCGTGCGCCCTGCTGTTGTGGATGAGCTGCTTTCCTCTTTATCCCAGTCCTCTGCAATGGCTCTCTTTGCCTGTGTTGTTAGTGGGCCAGTCTGGGACCACATTGGGTTTGAGTTGAGTCAGGCAGGTGTTTGCCAGAGATGCAGTAACACAGAACTGCAAGGTGCTTTCCCTGTGCTGTCCCCTGAGAACCTTTCATTGGGAGGCCAGTCTACATTTAGACCAGATGTCTGTCTCACAGCCCCCTGGTGGGACCTCAGTCAGACCTCTGTGTGTGGTTTTCTTTCCCTCCTCCTGGAACAAGAGTCACTTTGGAGTGGTGCTGGCCCCTGTTGGGGTTGCTTACATACTGCCAGGCTTGTGGCACTGTGCTCTGAATAGGTTTTGGCCACATGCATATTGGAGGTGGCAGGTCTGTAAGAGAACCCCAGTGCTGGGGCCTGTGGTGCCAGCAAGTTGTGGGCTTGTGGAAAGGAAAATGCTATGGGCTGAGGCGGGCCAGGTTGGAGGGGTTGGGTCTGCAGAACCTATGTGGGGAATGGGATACATGGTGTTAGCAAAGTTTGTGTGGTCCCTGTGGGAGGGGACCTGGGGCAGAGGCCTGGCTGATGGGGGATTGTCCGTAGGAGAATGTGGGCCTGGGTTGGGCTATTAGCAAATTAGGTTGCCAGTATAAGGGCTGACTAGTTCTGGCTGGTGTCTGTGTGTCAGTGCTGGGTATAGGGAAGGGAAATGGCTCTCATCAGCTCCTTTGTGCCTGGAGAAGTCTCCCAAGATCCCTGCCCCTCCAGGAAATGCTCTGATATTAGTAAACAAATCTCCTTTCTGTATACCTGCATTTTTCAAACTGCTGCTTCTCTGCCGTATCTCTGTAGGGCTCTTTGTTGTACTGTCTCTTTAAGGGTGGGTACTCAGGTTCTTCTCTCCCTCCAGGCTCTTCCAGGAGCCTGCTGATTTTTAAAGTTCCAGGTGCCAAGACCTGCTGATTGTAAGAACTCTTGAAATTCCAGCCCCTCTAGTTTTCAATGCCAAATGTTATGGGGTTTGTTTTCCCTGTGTCTGGGGCGCATGGGTGTCTGTTTCTTTCCCTCTCCACCCTGTCACTTCTCCCTCCTGCAGACAGTCCTGTGAAGCCCGTTAGCTCCGACTGGGCCTCTATCCTTCTTACCCTTTGAAATGTGGCCTGTTCTTCTTTTTTTCTTTTTTGTCTTAAAATTTTTTTAAAAAAATTTAATTAGTCAACATATAGTACATCATTAGTTTCAGATGTAGTGTTCAGTGATTCATCATTTGCATACAACACCCAGCACGCATCACAACATGTGCCCTCCTTTATGTCCATCACCCAGTTACACAACTCCTCCTTCCCTTCCACAACCCTCAGTTTGTTTCTCAGAGATAAGAGTTTCTCACAGTTTGTCTACCTCTCTGGTTTATTCCCATTCATTTTCCTTCCCTTCCCCTATGATTCTCTGTGCTATTTCTTATATTCCTCACATGAGTGAAACCATATGGTGATTGTCTTTCTCTGATTGGCTTATTTCACTTAGCATAATATCCTCCAGTTCTATTCACATGGATGTAAATGGTAGTTATTCATCACTCATTCAGTCAAGAAATGGGCAGAAGACCTGAATAGACATTTCCTCCAAGAAGACCTACAAATGGGCCAACAGACACATGAAAAAACGTTCCACATCAGTGTGAACTATTCTCTACATTTAGCTGTGGAGAGTTTGTTCTGCCAGTCCTTGGGTTTTCTTTGGATTATTTACACTGATGTTGGTGTCATCCATTTGTATCTGTGGGACAAGGTGAGCTTAGGATACTCCTATTCTGCCATCTTCCCCAGAATCTAGGACAGTTAATTTTGTATAGGACTGTCTTTTCATATAGATCATATATTCATTAAGTTGGGAATTGCTGCTTTTCATCTTTCTGTAGGGCAGATGTGAGCCTAATAAGCCCAATAATTTAGGGATATGTGTGGCAGTGAGTCCTCATACATGCATGCTGGTGCAGAGGGCTTTTCCACTGAGGATTATCCTGGCTACACCAAAACGAACACTCACACAAATGAAGAATCTAGGCCCATGAACCAGAGAGACATGGAAGTCATTTGGAGATGGGGACAGAAAAGTCACCTATGTGGTTTAAAATCTTTTCTTGATTTCGGTATAAATTTCTAACTTCTTGGCATGACCTTTAAATAACAAAATACTACTTTGTTAAAATCCAGAGGATTAGGGGCACCTGGGTGACAGGTTGGTTGAGTTGGTTGAGCATTTGACTCTTGATTTTGGCTCTGTTCATGACTGCAGGGCCTTGGGATTGAACCCTGTGTTAGGCTCTGTGTTCTGTGTGGAGTCTGCTTGCCCTTCTCCCTCTGTGTCTTCCCCACTCATGCTTGCTCACTCTCTTTTTCTCAAAATAAATAAATCAAATCTTAAAAAGCCCACAACCCCCTTCAAAATTCATAAAATCCAGGGGGCTATATGAAATAAATGCTACTTACCATAAGAAGCTCAAAAAATTGAAATAAATGAACATTGTAATATTAATGATTTCACTAAAAAACCATAATGATGAACATTTATGTTTCAACTTAAACATATAACTTATATAAGCAGAATATAATCTATGTTCACTATATTGTTTTATTTAATTTTTCATGTAACCCTCAGGATATTAGTAATTTAGTTGTTATGTCTGATAAACCATTTAGACATTTCTTTTGTTTATCTCTTTTACTAATGAAGTTTTTAATCCATTTGGATAAAATGGATTGGTGGTAGAGAATTTTGTAGAAATCAGCAAATGTACTTAAAATTGTATAATATTAGTTATATCAACTAAAAGGTGAAAAGCTCATTTACTTATTTAATAAATATTGATTGACTTTTCTGTATGATAGCTCCATACTAGGGGTGATTCAAGGATGAATTTGTAGACAGCAGAGAGCCAACATGTTGAATCTTTGCCATGCAATAGATGATGAAAAACCTTCCAATTATATTTAGCTAAGAGAGCTTTTCAATGTGAAAAATAGCAATTTTCCCTACAACTTTAAGGAAATGATGCTTACATTTATATTGTAGTGTGTGCTTGTAGCAATGGTTAAACCATTGTTTCAGCTATGAAGTGGTCAATAATCAGAGGGTTATCAACTTTGTTTTACTTGGTTTCCTAATCCCTTTAGTTTTAGGTTGAAAGAATTTGCATAGGTATTTCTGAAATGTATATTTATGATATAATACACATAACTTGATATATATAGCATATCTGTCCATGCTGAAATAGTGCAAGTATGTTATGCTCCATTTTCAGTGACCTGGAGCATAATAAAACCTCAAGTGCATTCTTTTGGCAAACTAGATAAGGTTTGAATTATATAAGGTAGGTCTCAAATATGCATATTGGACATATATATATGGTGTGAATTGATCTTGGAATAGTCAACTAGAGATGAGTAAGTATGACCAAAATACTTAAATATCCCTGTGTAATTAATAGCATGATTTATTAATTTGTAGGCCATTGGAGCAGAGAACAGATGCACTTAAGCCTTTACAGAATTTCACCTTTTTTTAGGTTATGAAAGATTAGGACCACAGAATCCTAATCCCGTAGACACATTTTAAAGCAAATCAAACCAAAGATTAGTTTTATTCAATTATCATTTCATTTGTTTGCTTATAATGCCATAGTGATTTTTTAATGTGTTATACAAACATTACTCATATCAGGAGGAACAGAATAATGATTATGGGAAACGTTAATCAGAGTTCCTCAAACAAAGGAGATCTGATCAGATTAGCAGGGCCTACCCTGTATGCTAACTTTCCCCTTTGGTGATTCAAAATTTTTTTCTATATTGAAGTATTGAGAAGGGCTTCAGTGAAAACAAAAACAAAAGCAAAAACACCAAAACCTATCAAAGTTTGCTTGCAGTTCAGAATCTAGGGAAATGTTATTTCCCTAAATTGTGTAGGGAAAGACTGTTTTTATTGGCACAGCAATTAACATGACACAGAATAGTTTTTCTTCATCAGTTTTGCTGAGAAGTACTGTATAAACTAGTTCAAAGACTATGGTTAATAGTATTAAAAGTTTTATCTCAAAGTGGACCTTAAGACTAAATTAATCTGCTGATTTAGTTTCATCACTGTGTGTAAAACCCTTGATGGTGACCTGGTCAACCTGTTCTTCTTGAATTTTCCTAAATGCACTACGTGTTTATATACCCTTTTGCCCTTCCATATGGTCTTTAATTTGTGTTCTAGAATGCCCTGGAGGTTAACTTACACAAAACCTACATGTTTTAGCTCAAGTGGGTGTTGGGACCCTGAAATAATTCTCTGACCCCATCTAAATGTCAAGAACTCTGAAGGCTCTTTGATTTTATCCTACTTTCAAGCTAACATGTTAATTCACCATGGTTTCATGAATCTGATAGAAAGCACGACACTCCTGGGTAAGAGACCCAGGATTTTATTACTCCCCACAGAGAAAGCAGCATGCACTTCATGCTCATGTCACCTACTTTTACCCCCCTTCCCCCAATCACCATGGGGCAACACATGGTCCTAGATGCTGCATATGTACTGGGTTTGCTTCAGGCTGAGGACACCTGACCTTAGAAAGCCTCTTTTCAATAAATGGAATGCCAGAAAACCTGCCCAACTTTTGCCCAGGAGGGAGACACTATTTTTGTTCTACTGCACAACCAATATTTCCCTCTGCTCTAGAAGGAGACATTATTTCTCTCTTTCAAGGTTGTTCACTGTATAAACATCTTTGAAAAGAGAGGAAAGGTTGTCAGTGCCTCTGTGCAGAAGATGTGCACAAATGAGACTCATGCAGACACAGCACTAAAATCTGTGTCACCACTTATGTGCTGTCCCTTGAATTGCTGTAACCTCTTCCACATGTGATTATAGCGCTTCTTGAACTGCTCTATGTGCTACTTTTGTTTACTTGTGTTTACTTCTGTATTTACCACACCCACCTGGGTGTCAGGTACAGAGCAGGCATTTGGCACAGATTTTGATATACAGGCTGGTGTCCCTGAAATATTTTCTGAGTAGGTCTTTACATATATTGCCCCTGTTATTCTAGGAGAAGGGACAGATAAACAGAGTAAGCAGGATTCACTAAAAGTCTCAAATGGCTTTAGTCACTCAGGGGGAGGTTTTCTTTTAATATATAACAGTAGTACTGTGGCAGCTTTGGGGAGAGGTTGTAGGACTTAGCAATCAATAGCTATTAAGACGGAGTGGGACCCCAGTGACTGGAGTGCTGGCAGTCAAACAAGAAGCAGGTCAGGACAGTGGTGTCAATCAGCCACAGCACCAGGGACAGAGCCTCAGCACCAGATAAGCAAGACTTCAGGCCATGCCACACCTGCATAGAATCTCAAAAGACGTTTAGGAGTTTTCTGGATACAAAGATGGGAAGGAGAATCACATGTGGGAAAGAGTAGAGATAGAAATGTTGTGTGTTGGGGAAACCCCAGGGAATTATATATATATATTTTATATATATTTATATATATATAAAGAGTTGGGGGGTAATTCAACAGGGGACTAACCAGAGCCTAAGAGGTGTAGGTCACCTGACAGCACTTCCGAAGAGAGAAAGTATCATCTGAGTTCAGCAACTATTTGTCATGAGCCCAAAGAGAGATGAATGAAATTGGGAATAAGTGTTTAGAAACTGTCAAAGCAATTTGAGGGAGCATTTATGCCTCTTAATCTAATAAATAGATCTAATAATAGAAATCTTGGGCTTGTACTTTGTGTTTGTTTTTTACATGAAAGTTTTCCAATAATTAGTTTTTATTGTGTTTTGCAAAGATATGTTCTATTATTGATTTTTGGTTAGGAAATACACTGATTTTTTTTTAAGATTTTATGTATTTATTTGACAGACAGAGATCACAAGTAGGCAGAGAGGCAGGCAGAGAGAGAGAGGGGAGGAAGCAGGCTCCCCGCCGAGCAGAGAGCCCCCTGGGATCATGACCCAAGCCGAAGGCAGAGGCTTTAACCCACTAAGCCACACAGGCGCCCTAGGAAATACACTGATTCTCAATCCCAAATAGTTTGGGAAGACAGGGATAGGTGAAGCTTTTAGTAGGGATAAGTCATCTGGGCCTTTTTCTCTTGCCCTGGGTTCTCTGGCGGGGGGTAGGAGAGGATGGATTCGAGGAGGCCACGCTAGAGGCTGGGTTTCAGTTAGGTGCTGATGGTGCTTGTGCCCCAGGGGATGGTAAAGATCTGGACCAAGGGAGTGGCAAGCATAGTTGATGAGAAAAGGACTGGGCCAAGGGGACAGTAGGAATGGCTAACCCTTATTAAAGCCCTTGGTAGGTACCAGGCATAGACTAAGTGCTTTTTGTAGGTTTTTTCATTTAATCCTCCAACACCTCATGAGGCAGCACTGTGGTCATTGATCCCATTTTACAGATGAATAAACTAAGAGAAACTGCAGAGCTCGTGTATGGCCACATGGTCAGGAAGTGCTGGAGAGGAGACTTGAATCCATGTAGTCCAGTAAGCTTGAGCCCTGTGTTATTCCACCACGCCAAAAACTCGAGATGAATCATTGGAGTGGGGTGGCTGGGTGCACTGAGGAGGAGAGCTCAGGTGTGTGGTCTGACTGACCTGGTTGTGGGTGCTGACAAGCCTAGTGCAGGGGTCGGAGGAAGAAGAGCAGCTCTGGCAAAAGGCTGGAAAGGTGAGACGTTCATCCATAGCATGCTGAATAAGACTGCAGAAACGGAATGAACTGAATTTGATTATTAAAAGCCTTTTCAAAATTAAGATAGTTATAGAGGACTGTGATATAAGCCCTTTGCTTTAGGTGGGCAGGCTGAATACAAATGAATAAAGCAAAAGGAACATTTGAAATGTTCACAATGTTTCCAAGAACCAGGACCATTGGGAACATGTCAAGAGAGAAATTCCTAGAGGGGAGTAGGCTTTGCTTAGGGAGGGGGTAGAGAGTATGAAAAAATTATTGAATGCCTACTGTGTGTTACAGTACATTATCTTTTTAATCTCCATAAAAATCCTATGGAATATTTATTATTATTTTTATTGCCAAGAGGAGGAAACCATCCTTGCTGTCCCATTCTAGTTGGAGTCCAGAGAGCCATGGAAAACAGGCCCAGCCCAGCTGGCTAGATCCTGACCAACCAGTGTCTGCTTGCTTTTGTCATCTCAGCTGACGCCCACTAACTTCACAAAGCAGGAGCACCTACCTGGAGGACTGGAAGCTGACTGCAAACGTGTGAGTAGTTCCAGCCCCATCTCCCTGAAGAATCCCAGCTGACCCCATCTGAAATTTCTGAACCGCAGAATACTGACCTAAGTAGATGGTGGTTTTGAGCAACAATATTTTGGGGTGGTTTGTCATGTACCAACAGGTCACTAACGCAGAAAGTCATCTTGTAATTGGGGTAGTGGAAGACTGCACACTTCAGAATGAATGCAATCGCCAAAGGAGAGAATTATTATAATTCAAGTGATTCATTTTGTTAAGTTTCTTTCATAGATTTTTTGTTTGTTTGTTTACTTGAAAAGAACCCCAAACTCCCAGAAAAGTTGCAAGGATGGTACAAAGAATCTCTTCTTCTTTTTCTTTTTTTAAAACATCAAATCTTTAGACTCTATTCAGGTTTTCCAGTTTTCCCCGTAATGCCTGTTAGACAAAAGCTGTCTAGTTTAGAATCACATGTTGACTCTGGTTGTCTTGGCTCTGTTCTCTCCTTCCTTCTGGAGCCAGTTTTCACCCTTTCTTTGGCTTTGATAACTTTGACTCCTGGAGGATTGCAAGGCAGCTTTTTCGTAATATGTTCCTCTATGTGAGCTTGTCCCATGCTTCTCCTCAGATTCAGGTTACACACTGCAGGGAAGAGGATCGTGGAAGGGGTGCTGTCTGCTCGTTGCATCTTACAAAAGCTGTGAATGATTTGTAATGTTCCATTACTGATAATATTCACAGTGATCAGTTGATTAATATTGTGTCTGCCAACTTTCCCCACTGTCAAGTTACTGTTTTGCCTTTTGTAAAGAATAAGTACTTTGGGCAGGTAATTTGAAATCATGGAAATAACCCATTCCTTACCAAACTTTTCCTCATTGTCTTAACTTTATATCAGTATGAACTCATGGGTTTCCTCTTTTATTGAGAGAGTTATAATCTGGTATTATCATTATTTATTTTGATGCTCAAATTGTCTCTGATTTGGCTGGTAGTAGCTCAGGCAAGCTTCCTTGTGGTCTTTTGATCTGGCCCCAGCATTCTGAGTGCTCCATTGCTCACTAGTCTGGTAAGATAGCAGAGGCTCACCTTATAATTTCCTGGGCCCTGCCCTAGAATTAGTCATTACTTCAAGGAGCCCTGGGTTTTGTTTTTCTTTCTTAGTGGAGAATGGTATGTTATTTATTTATTCATTTAAGGATTTGTTTATTTATTTTAGAGAGAGAGAGAGGACATGAGTTGTGGGAGGGGCAGAAAGACAGGGAGAGAGAGAATCTCAAGCAGACTCCCTGCTGAGTGCAGAGCCCAATGCAGGGCTTGATCTCATGACCCTGAGATCATGACCTGAGCTGAAATCAAGAGTCAGAAGCTTAACGGACTGAGCCACCCAGGCGCCCCTGGAGAATGGTATTTAGAAATCAGGATCTGGGTGCCAGGTGGGCTCATTGCCACTGGACTCTTACTCCTGTGAGCTATCTCAATGGTTAGAACTAGGGAATGTATACATACACACACACACACACATGCACACACATATACACACATGTGCACACACCCCCCCCCCCCTATACATTTTCATCTATATTGTAAAATCCATCTTCATATACGGAAAACATGAGTTAATATTTCCACTTCCAGTCCCACACTAGTGTTCATTTCAGTTTTCTCCCTTTGTGTGTTTGTAATCCCCTTCTCCAACAGTGAGAAACCCAGCTCCCCTAACTCTTAGTACATCAGTGTGTGGATCGACCCCTCGGTACAGAATGATCTCCATCACCCCTGCAGGTTCCTTCCCCATGGCCCACTCCCACATCTGCGCTGACCCACTCCTCCTGGGTAAGCACTCTTCTTCCTGACTCTGCTGAGGCTTTGACAGTTCACTTCAGGCCACCGAAGTCCTGTCTCGTCCCCCTCTTTGTAGTTTCTCGCCTTGCTCTGCCCCAGCTAATGACTTCAGGAATGAACTGCTTGGGAAGTGAAGAGGAAGAAGAAGAACAAGCTGGAAGGAATGGCCATGATAGGAATTGGAAAATCCTTCCCATGATGGTGCTTATGTGGAAGAGTGCAGTGCTGACCTCCATTGCAATGAAGCTCACAGTTGAAGGTCCAGAATAAACTTGCTAATAGTAGCAGCAATTTTGAATAGCAATATCCCAAACAAATGCAAATACTATGTCCTAGGCTTTAAATAAGAGATACATTACATTAACCATTTGTCAAACAGAATTAGAATATTGTCCAAACTCACATATAGGACAAAAATCAGAGGTTCGTTGGCTATATTCCAACCCCTGATGACTGCCTTTTGGGTAGGAAATGCAGTGTAGGGTCATCTGGTGTTCCCCCAGTGACCTCAGAGAGATCCCACCTTTGATCTGGACTGTCTCCTACTTCTTCTCCCACCCCTGTTAAACACAGATCAAAAAGAACGCTAGGACATCATAGAAGGGTTGAAAGCTAAGCTATTTTGCCAGGTGGTTTTCAAAGGTAAACACTCTTCCAATTTCAGGAAACTGATTTTTTTTTTTTTTTTTCTGTAAATGCTTCTTGAGGTAAATAGTTTCCAGAAATGGAGGTGGGGAAATGGCATTGATCAGGGAGGTGGGAACTGTTTTCCCCTGTAAGATTTCTATCATCTCTTTGGCTTTTGTCCCATATCTTGCCTGAATGGCTTGTTGCCTTATTGACTCTTTGCTGGTATAATTTGCATACATTTTCAGGTATCTCATTAAGCATTTCTGGGCTGCTGACATCCTTTGTCAATACATGACACTTTTATTATTGAGTACTCCAGAGAATTTAGTAATGTTTTAGAGGATTGGTTTAGTGTTGAAAATGCTGCCACAGTCTCCTTATCTGATCAAAGAGGAGTGTGTGCAAGGATAGAGAGTGCACTGGGAATGAGAGATGGTTTACATGATTCTTCATGCTCGTTTTGGAATAAAGGGCCATTTTAAGTAGACAATATGGGTCTTTATTACTTGGAGCTTGGCACACTAAAAAAGAAACAGCATAGTGTGTGTATATGGGGAGGGGAGGAAGGAGGAGGAGAGAGGGATTGTCAGTTTGTGGTTTACTAATGGAGTTAACTTAAGAGCACTTCACCATACTCATATATTCTTGTTTTCACTCCCAAACATCTGTCCATTTTTGTTTTGTTCTCTTTATCTTACCTTAAATTAAGAAAAAGCAGGAGAGTTTGAGATAATTAATTTTCAGTTAATGTCTACATCTTGGAAACATATTCCACTGTTCTCTGGCTGTCTCATGATTGGATTCCAGTAATTACATTCAGGCATTTTGAGCTAGAGATAGAAGTTAGCTGAGTGTTTGGTCCCAGGCTGTCTGCATCACTCCATGTCTTCTTCAATGCATTCCAACTGCAGTCACTTTCCTCTAAATGTAACTCACAGAAAGCCAATAATATCCTCAATAAAAGGGTTAATGATATTTCCTTCTCCTCTGGGGCCCTGAGATTTTGCTGAATCTTTTCTCAAGACCGTGGAAATCCTATTGATGGTAAAAATAGAGAACGCTGAGACTTTCAGTGCTCACCCTGTCTCTGATCATGGATGATGGCCGGTACCATATTCCCGCCTGGACCCCATCTGATTGCCACTGGAAATCTATTCCCATCAAACCCTGGATATGAACTAAGGATGGATGTCCCTGTCAGGGCTGCCCAATGAAGAGTCAAATCCAACCTGCATTTTTCCAGGTAGCCAAACATTTCTGGGGTTCAGTTCACAGGCAGATATTTTTTCCTCTGTTGAATTAAAATTGTGGGTAGGGGCAGGAAAATTAAAGCCACTCAGAGAGAGAGTGGAGGACTTCGCTACTAGTGTAACTTCATAGGTAAGATAAATCACTCCATTCCTGCCCAGAAAAGATTAAAGGCAATAACTGGGCAAGGGGGGAGCTGTATCTTTCCAAAATGTTTCGGGAATAAGTAAAACATACACTTTACTCCCATGTTTTTTGCCCTGTTTTTCACTGCCCTCCAACAGTGCTTCTCGAACTTTCATGTGCACACAAATTGCCTTGTTAAACTGTAACTTCTTATCTATGAGGTCTGGGATGAGGCCCAGGATTCTGAATTTCTAGCAAGCTCCTAGATGATGCTGGTGTTATGGACCATGCTTGAAGTAGAAGAAGCTAGGGCGGGGGTTCTCAAAGCATGGTCTTAGACCAGCAGCATCAGCATCAGCTAGCAATGTATTAGAAATGGAAATTCAAGGACCCTAGCCCAGACCGACTACAATAGATGGAATGGACCACCAAAGATGTCCACCCTCTCATCCATGGATCCTGGGACTGTATCACACACAAGAGGAACTTTGCATGTGCAATTCAATTTTATGAACTTTTAAGATAGGAAGATTATTCTGGATTATCCAGTGGACCCAGTCTAATCACAATGAGTTCTTAAAAGCAGAGAGGTTTCTCTGGCTGAAGTTAGAGAGATTCAGTAGAAGGGAAAGTCAGAGAGGTTCAGAGTGTGAGAGGGACTGGCCTTGCTGGAGTGGCCTGCGAGGAAAGCACAGGAGCGAATGCAGGCATCCTCTAAGGTAAAGCTTAGCCCTTGATTGACCCCCAGCAAGGCCACGTGGACATGATTCCTACAACCACAAGGAACTGAATTTGGCCCATAACGTGAATGACCTATAACCCAGGTTCTTTCCTGAGGCCCCAAGACAGAATTCAGTCCTGCCATCACTTGATTTCAGCCCTCAGAGACCCTAAACAGGGGACCCACTTGAGCTGTGCTGATTCACAGATCTGTGACTAACAAACTTGTGTTTTTTTTTTTTTTTTTTTTTTTATAAACTTGTATTTTAAAGTCACTGGGTTTATGGTAATTTGTTACAGCAGCAATAGGAAAGAAATACATTGACTGAATCAGGAATTCTGATCATAGGGTCCAACAATGTGTTTTAACAAGCTCTGCAGGTCGTTCTGATGCATGCACTCTCATGTAGAGAACCCAACCTGAATGGTTGCATCACTGGCCAATCTTCCTAACATCCCTGATCTTATTTCCTCATTTGTAAAATGGGGTTAACAAAACAAAATGTTGATGTGAGAGCTTTGTTCAGAATTTCTGGTAGAGTATTTAACAGTTCTTATTAGAGTAGGTCCTCAAATGTTACCTTCTTTCCTTCCTCCCATTTCCTTCCATGGACCCACTAAATGCAAACAGTATTGATGATTCTGGTGTCAGCTTTCTGGGGCTCAGGGCTTGGAACTTGACCTTGATTGTCATTGTGTAAATAGGAGCTGGAAAGGAAAACCAGAATCACAGGAAGGAGATGCAGGTCTAATTTATAAGCAATTGCCTTACTCAGCTTAATTGCTACTCTTCAAAAAGAGAACAATGAACAGGCTTCCCTTGTTTTTAGAAAAAAATTCAGCGCTATTCAAATCTCGATATAGAACATTTGATTCTAAACATGACCTTTTGATCATAGCAAGAGTGTAAGTTGGTTCTTCCCATCATGCAGTCTTTGCTGTGGGACCACGATGGCTAAAACACGTTTACGTTCTGTACATTCTTAAAAATGCAGTGTACTAATTCTAATTTGCTAGCCTACTGGAGTGTTCTAATGCTCATTAATTAAAAAAAAAACTTCAAGCGTATTTTCTTTCATTTGTGTCCACCTCTAAGCTGAAAATATTTGCTAATTCTTTGTCTTTTATCCACTCTGTATGGTGAGCTGCTTCTTTGGATGATTACATATTCTTTTCCTCCGTGATCGCTACAGCCTTTCCTTTCTGACCATCAATCACTGTGTGATGAAATTTGTTGATTGGGTTTATTTTGCAAATGATGCAGTTTGCAAAGTCCCAGGTTCATAGTCATTTTCCATTGCTGTCTAGACGAAACTAAAACTCTCAATCAATCAACACTTCTAGATTAATTTTTCCCTCTCTGTGAAATAAAAAAAGTGAATTAAGAGTTAAATTAGGCTTCCTGGCTTATGTATTTATTAATCAATCAACCTTCCACATAATACTAAATTAATGTTTATGGTACAATATCTGCATACCGATTTCTGTGTCTGCCAGCTTGAAAATAGTGCTGTGCTGAAGCAAGATTCTATCTGCTGTGAACATTTTTATAATGAGCTGCAGCCCTGGAAACATTGAAACCCATTTAAAAAGTGACCTGAATAATCTCTCAGAGAAAATTAAATGGGTGAAAGATCATGAATAAAAAGTAAATATATATTTAAATAGCATCAAGATGGCGTCTTTTCTTTACTGTGCATTTCTTGGTTTTACTAACATAACACTGCAGCTGAGTAATTTGGGGGAATAGTTGGAGGGATTCTATGACTTACAGATGCTTTACCTTTAAATATATGGATAACCCGAAACTTTCTCCACATCACATTTCTTATTATTACATGTATTAAATATTGTTAGTGCCCAGAGAATGATGCTAAATACCCTTTTATAGTTAACTTGTTGCCTTTCTCTAACAATGATGTATAGAGTGTAGGTTAATTACCTCAAGTGTGGTTCTCAGACAAGAAGCATTGACATCACCTAAGAACTTGTTAGCACTGCTGGGTCTCTGATTCCAAATCTTCTGAACCAGAATCTGCATTTTAACAAAACCCTGGGGCAATTTGCCTATACATCAAAATGTGAAAACTGCTGGGGGATGTGGGGTGTGGGCACTGTGAGGGTGTGGAGGATAGAGGTGGTGAAAGATAATTCTGGACAGAAATGTGCTTCTCACCTGCTTGCCATCAAGTAGGGAGAGGTTTGGAAGGAATCTCTTATGTTCTCTTGCCTTTTTATCTTGGCGTTCAGTAGAATGCACGTGTTCAACAATTGTGTCGATTTGACAGTTTAGTTTATGATTATGCACTCACAGAACAAGTCTATAGGGCTTGCTTGCATTCTTTTCTCTAACATAGTGTCTTCTGAGTTTCAGCATGACCTTGAATAAGAAGCAATGTGGATAGTGGAAAACCCAAAGGTTTTGTGGCTACATAGAGACAGACTTTAACTCTAACCCTGACAATGTTATTAGTTGTGTTGATAGTTTCTTTATGTGTGAAATAAGCACAATGGCTGTGCCATCACGGATGGTTTGCATGAGATGATGCACAGGAAACTCTGTGTTCAGTGACCAGAAGCAAGGAGGAGTCTAACAAGGGTGTCTTCTTCTTTCATGCTGATTGTTCACTGGTCCATCCATCCATCCATCCATCTATCCATCCAATCCCAGTTATGTGTACATGTGTATAAATCAGTCTCTATATCCATCCATCCATCTGTCTATCTATCATCTTTTTTTTCTACATATCTCTTCTTTTTGTCTTCTACCAGTAATCATTTCCTGTCTTTCCATCAGGCCACCTCCATTATTTCTACTCTCTTTCCTACCTGGGAAAAGTGAAGACATAGAGGCAAATCAGGTTCTTGGGAAGAAATGTTCCAAACAGCTGAGCTCACAAAGTATTGCATGCTGTTGCATTAATATTATGTGTGCATTATGTCTAGCTTCATGGGCCTCTAACTTCTTCTCTCCTAGAAGATGATTGGCACTTCCCAGAGTTCATCTTATTCCTTCCATCATGTTCTTAGGAATCTTTTGGCAGAATAAAATGGGCACCCATGTGGCTTAGATGTTGGCAGGCATGTGTCCCTCCCAGCTTGCTCCCCATTCCCTATGAACATCTGGAATAGCGCTGGGTGCTCCCATAGATAGCAGTGAGGAAGGTGAAGATTTGATGGCATTTAGGTTCTGAACACAACCTAGATAATATCAGACTTCCATTTCTCCCTTTACTGCTCTGAGGGTGTGAGGAGGAATGAGGGGGATTGCATATCTGTGCTTATATTCTCAGAGGGAAGGCCCTTGAGCCCCTGTGTCTTCAGGTAATCAGTATCAGGATCCTGACATTGAGAGAACAAGATACTGAGAGTGATCTTTCAATATGAACTGGAATTATTCCCCACTGAGCCAAACTGCTCATTTATCTTGTACGTGACAAAATCTGCTCTAGCATATGGTTTCACCTTTGATAGGGAAAAAAAGTCATTTTAATTGCTAGTTAAGACTGCTGGGTTACTTTAATTTGCAGACTCTTTATTAACTGTGATCTATTTCATTTAAAGCAGCAATAAATGAGATTTGGCGATAGCCTCCCAATTATTAAATTTCACAGGCTTTGTTAGAAGACTTGGGGTCACCCTTTGAGATGCTGAGCTATTTCCATTTAATATCTCAGTGTATTTGAACTACAGGCAGAGCCCTGATACATAGTAGGTTCTTAATAAATGTTTGAACACTGGAAAAGGAAGATATGCTTGTCTCCCATTTCCTTTAAGACTCTTGTTCTCATAGTTTGTGGGTAGGGCATGATTTCTCCTCATTAAATCTCTCAAATTGAGACATATGTGGCAAGCAGTTGCTTAAAATATCTGCTTCAGGTATTGATAGCTGTACATTTGCTTATAGTGAGTCAATCCAGCCAGTTTCCTTACTCTGGTTTTACTTAGATGAAGGCAAGCTGAAGCAGTAGCTTCTTCACATAGTACGCCAGTTGTGAGAGGGAGCCTGAATGACAGCTTTTAGCCTGTGGGATGGAAGTTCTATTAAACTCTTTTAGAAGAGAGACAGCATATTCTGATGAAGAGGATGGAATACCAGAATCCTGGAGACCTGCGTTCTTATCACAATTCTACTGTTCACTGAATTGTGACCTTGAGCAGGTCCCTTCTCTCTCTAGATCTCAGTTATTTCACTTGCCAAATGTGCGGCTGGAGATGACTACCTTGTTCAGGTTCTAAGCACTGTCACTGCCATTCATGCCCCACTCAGGTATCAGAACCTGGATTCTCATTTGCTTTTATTTCTAACTTGCTGTTTAACTCAGGCCAGGTGGTCTAGGTCTTCGTTTCTCTGCATGTCACTGTAGTTTTGTGAGAGAAATCCTGGGTTTAGCCTGTAAGTCACTGCACACATTTTTAGAGAAATGATGAGAATATTTATTTATTTATTTAAGATATGATGAGAATCTTAAAGGTGGTGTGTCCACATGTCATTCCGGTCACCAAAAACAGAAGGCACCCCACCTCCTTGGGATGACTTGGAGATGTTGGCCAAACATAGGACATTGTGCTGACATGTTTTGACATGCATGTGCCCTTGGGTCCTGGAGGTACCTTAGCCCATCACCTCAATCAAGGACATGGGACTGTCATAGTGTTTAGTTTCTCAGCTTGGTCCCCCTTTGCTGTCAGTTGTCACTTCTTATGCTGTTGTTTACTAGGGGGAAAGCAGGTAGCTAAACTTGAAATCAATGACCCTAAATTTGTTCATCAAACTAGGCCTGCAGTTCTCCCTTGAGGGTACCTTAATTTCTTCCTCTTGAGAGTAAATTACATAGGTTTACTGAACAATAATTTCCTTCGTAACAACTTATTTGGTTGATGGAAGGGACGTGAAGGTCTAGAGTTGCCAGACATCAAAGTAGAAGTTGGGGAGGTGGGGTTCTTATATATGACTGTATGCAAATATACAATGAGTAATATATTGTGTTCGGTATCAAAGAGTGCCATATTTTAAAAATCTTTTAAGCTCTGTGATTCAGTGTCAGAGCACTTAGCTGAGTGTCCTCATGTGTAGTGGACAGCTAATAAATTTTGTGAAAATGCAGTCTGCACTTGATCATGTGGATTATAGATCTCAACTCACATGTATCTGATGGGGATTTAAGTTTCTAAGGTATTATGAAGGGAGATATATATGTCCAGAGACTCCTCCGACCTCCCTGTGTTGTGGGTACAAATGTGAACACTTTAATGTGAATACAGACCCAAATTTCACTTGTCCCAAGATGCTCACACAGGACTTTGACTATTTCAGAAATTCCCCAGATGTGCTTAGAAGTGTGTCTATTGCTGCCAGATGCTAATGCAACCCCTCCACTTTAACAAGGCAGCCTTTGGGCTTTGCTTTATTTGCAGATCGGAATTCTGGGGTGATGGGAGCCACATTTCATTTTATTGTGAAGTAGAGAATGACAGCTCTCAACTGGCTTCTGGATCACACTTACCCCATCTTTATCATCATCATTGTCATTTCTGGAAGGAGGAAAAGGTGTATTTTCCTAAGCAGTGTAGTTTTCGAGAAACAGTTTTTTTCTGTTTCCTTCCTTCCCCACAACAGTGCTTTCTTTCTGCAGGCCTCAGTCCAACTGAAAACACTCTGATGCTGAGGCTTTCCTTCAGGTCATGCACACCCTGCCTGCCTCCTCTTCTCTTTGGTGAGGTCGCTAAGAGGCAGCACCTTAGTGGCTCTTGCAAATAGGCTCCTGATGGGCTCACCATACCAGTTCACTGAATGTGTCCAGACACTTTTGTCTGTTACCTTAGGTTCCTGCTGAGACCCAAAATATATGGAGTATCGAGCATGCTGGATATTGTACCCTTCACGTAGGAGCCATCTAGTAGGTGACTGACCCATCTACTAGGTGACCTAGCCATCAAAGTCTAGCCATGAGTAGCCTTTGATGATGCAGGCTTTGAAGGATGGTTTGTGTAGTATGTAGACCTTTATTTAACCTTTGCTGTGTTATGTAATGCTGCCTGCCTCTTGGTGAGTTCATGCCTTTAAAAGTCCTTTATTAATAGATGGGGAGAAACAGGGAAAGAAAGCAACTTAAATAATATTTTAACAAGGGGCGCCTGGGTGGCTCAGTGGGTTAAGCCGCTGCCTTCGGCTCAGGTCATGATTCCAGGTCCTGGGTTCGAGCCCCACATCGGGCTTTCTGCTCAGCAGGGAGCCTGCTTCCTCCTCTCTCTCTGCCTGCCTCTCTGCTTACTTGTGATTTCTCTCTGTCAAATAAATAAATAAAAAAATCTTTAAAAAAATAATATTTTAACAAGACTTATAGGGAAGGAAGAGGATAAAATGATTAAATGAAATGAAATGTTTGAAATTGGTAGCAGATCTCAATTACCAATTGATCCCTAGTTTCCCTTGAGTGCAGGGCTAATAGCAGATACAATATATGTGCTTTTGTGTCCACATACACACCAGGTTCCAAGTAGAGCGTGTTCTTTTCATTCTACCTGGAATATGGTGGAAAGATCAAAGACCAACTCCTGTTGTTTTTTTCATTCCTCAATAGCTGCTGAGAAACTGCCTCTGTTATGTTTGCATTTTGTAGAATAGACATAAAATTTCAAAAGAAAAGCCAAGATGTTCATGGAAAAGGTCTCTGTGAATGTGTGTATGTGTGTATTCTGTTTTCCATGGCTGTCATCTGCTTTGCAAAGATGTTCTTAAAATGTACTGACAAATCCAAGGCATTACCCGTGATACACTTAGGCACTTAGCCTTGAGCCCTACTCAGAATGGCCTTCTCAAATCCAATAAATGGAGCTCTATGACTATTTTATTACATGCCGTGATGCTCACAGTTATAAGTGGTTACCCTGAACTTTGGCCCCTTTTTGGTTTTCGAAGTAATGATTCAATGAACTTGAAGTGACGTCTATAGAAGAAGGCTGCTCTAACCTGCTCTTGAATGATTTACCTTTGTACAGTGTCCTGAATAGGAGTAAAAACTTATTCCACAAAATGGATATATTTCTGTTTTAGCTAGTAGAGAAGAAAGGGGAGGGTAGAAGAATAAAATTTAGAGGAATCATATTTCAAATAACATGTTTTGGTTCTCATGAAAACACTAGGTTTTTCTGTGATGGTAAGAGGGCTCCCTAAAGACACCACCCTGAAAACATGTGATTTTTATGGATCTTTATCAATCAATCAATCAATCAATCACTCAAATAGCCGACCAACTAATCAGTTAGCAATCAGTAAGTGTGTTTGAGTACCTATTATTTACCTGACTGTTGGATTTTATTGATGAATGAATAAATTTTTTTATCTGACAAATATTTATTGACAGCCTTCTTTGTTTTGATAAGACAAAGCTAGGTATTGTCAAGACAACAGGGCATAAACATAACCCTCAGGAAGATCGTAGTTTATTAACACCATGCATGCATGGCTTAAATACTAGAAGTATAGCAAGAGAAATATTCTATGGCATTGTGAAATTCATTCATTCATTCATTCACTCATTCAACTTCTACAATATTCTAGCCATTGTGTTAGAAATTGCGTCTGGAAATAAATGATAAACAAGACAGAACTAGCAACTTCCCTTTTGGAACTTATATTTTCATGTGGGAGAAAGACATGGAAGGAAGGGAAGAAGGAAGACAGGCAGGCATGAGATAAATAAATTTATTTAAATAATGAAGGAATGTATATCACAAAACTGTGATAGGTACTATGATGGAAATCACGAGGATTTATGATAATTTATAGGAAACGTTCCTACAGGTCCTTAGAGGTACTCCTACAATGACGCAAATAACTTAGCTTTGAGCAATCAAGTATCCGTATGCCAGGTAATGTGTTCAGCTATGAGTGGGACCACAAGATCTCAAGGAATGCTAAGTCCATTGAAGTCTCTAGGTATGACTGCACACAACTGGATTGTATAGTGGGAAGGGTGCTAGGAGTCAGTTAATCTGGTCTTCAGTGTCGGCCTAATGACATCATTTAATTTAACATTTAACCTCTCTAGGTTTCAGTTTTCTCACTAATAGACGGAAAGAGTTGGATCGGGTCATCTGTAAAGCCCTATCCAACTGTAGATTTCAACATTCCCAGTAGGATAAATAATTCCCCACTTCTCTGCAAAAGGGCCAATTTCTACACAGAGACAAAACATGCACATGTGCCTGGTAAAGCTTAGCGCACTATACAATGTAGTTGCTGAAAGAATAAGGCTAGAGGGATTCATATGCGTGTGCTCAGACATATAACAGGATTCGGAGGCACACATAGTTCACCAAAGGTATGCCTGCTCCAAAGACCATGTCCTTTCATGGGTCATCGGTCTGCCCACTTTTTAAAGGTTTGATAAAGGAACCACCTGTGTTTTTCTCACATTTATGTATTTACCCAAATTGGAAAAGATAACCATCGATGTCCCAGGGCAGGAGTAGAAAGAACAGAAGTCAGGACCAAAGTTTCAAGCTGTGGTGGGTTGAGCACTGGGGCAGGAATTCAAATACTTAGTTTCCAGTCTAGGTTTTGCCACTCTCCAGCCTTCACTCAATGAGCAGGATACTAAATCTTTCACCAGTACCATCTGCATGTAGGTGAGGTCAAGGTTGCCCTGAATTAGTGGAGTTCCAACTTCATGTGTAGCATCAGATACTCTTTCCAGTCAGGTCATACATGGAACCCCAGCATGCCTCACAGATAGAAGTGAAATCACACTGGTTGAGGGAGACATTGAGGAACTGTGGCCACCCTAACTGGACCTTTTGCTCTCACTCCTAAAGCAGCTGTGAGTCAGGAAGCCAGGGCTTCTGGAAGTTCAGTTGGGAAGCTACCGGCCTAAAGGACATCTGTGTTGCCTTGATGACAGTCTGGCAATTTCATGCCTGGTCCTCTTGCCAGCTCACACACTTACTTTTCTCTTGTTTGTACTAACTTACTAAACAAAAGGGTATGGGGCATAGAAGGGGATTTCTTGAATGGTTTCTGAGCTCTGGTGGCTTTTGTGTGTTGACTGCTGTTCTCCACCTCACTCCTTCCATGTTCTGGCCACTTCTTTAACTGAAAGCTGGCTGGCATTTAAGGCAATCTGGAGGGTTAATTATGGTCTATGCCAGTGACTTAATCCTGCATTAGGTAAAGATGCTGTACAGACTGTGGAACACTTGACTTATGCAAATATGACCTTACACAGATTGTTCTAGGAGGCCCATAATGACATCTTCGAGATGGAAAATTTCATTCTGCTGTGTGCAGCGGATGGCTGCAAAGCCAGGGTGCCGGGCAGGCAGCAGCCACTACGAGGGGAGGGCCCTTTGACTGGACTTTCCTGTTGTTCTGTTTTCCCCATGGATTTTTGTTAGGGCTGCATGTGTCCCTTCAGTATCATTTGTATTATTACCACTTTTATGACATTCTAACTGTGATTGAATGGAAACCAAGCAATAGCAAAGGGTCCATTAGAAGGAAAAAAAAAAAATGAAAGTTTAAAGAGGCTGAAAAGTGCCAAAGCCTTTATTCCATTGTGTAGGGATTTCCTTTGGCTGCCTCAACAATGAAAATTATTTTGCATGAAAGCACATGCATAAAAGTGCACATAAAATTTTCTATACATGGTGTAATGCTTAAAAAGCTAGGTCCCAGAACTAGACAGATGGGACTCTGAATTTTGTCTCTTCTTAGTTTTGTGACCTTTGTCAAATGGCTTAGTGTCTCCCAGCCTCAGTTTCTCATCTATAAAATGGGTGTGATGACACCAGGTTTTTATCACATTGTCTTAGAGATTAAACAAGGTAATATATATGAAATGCTTCCCTTCCTACCTGGTACTTACAAAGTCCTACAATTCACTATTAGATTTCATTTTTCATCCACATTATTGGTAACATTCCATTTCATAGAGAGCTCCTGCTTTGGTGTTACTATGGAGTTTTGTGTTTTTTTTTTTCTGAGTACTTAAAAAGGCAGAATCTACGTGGAAAAGTTAGTACTAATGCAAATGAAGCATGAAATTTAAGAAGGTATGGGATACAAATGACAAAACAAGGACTTGTAAACTGATGGAAAGGGAAAGTGCAAGCTTTTTAATGCAATGCTCTGCTCAACCATGGGTGGTTTGATGAATTTAAAATTTGCACCCATATTCAAAATGCAAAAATGAGAGGTTGGGGAGGCTTAGCATCATGATAAAAGCAACAAAAATTATTCCAAAAGATTGTGAATAGTTATTAGGAAACAAGGATATCGTGCACAGCAAATTTTTTTTTTTTTAAGATTTTATTTATTTGTCAGAGAGAGAGAGGAGAGCGAGCGAGCACAGGCAGACAGAATGGCAGGCAGAGGCAGAGGGAGAAGCAGGCTCCCCGCCAAGCAAGGAGCCCGATGTGGGACTCGATCCCAGGACCCTGGGATCATGACCTGAGCCGAAGGCAGCTGCTTAACCAACTGAGCCACCCAGGCGTCCCCACAGCAAATTTTTATTGTGAATAAAATTGGGTTCTTTTAGGGAATGATATCAAAAAGAATGTTTTAAAGGAAGGAAAAACATTGTCAGGATTGAAGACCACAAAAGCTAGTCTTGCATTTTTTTTTTCTTTAAGGCTTAATGTGTTAGCTAAAGCTAATGCAAGTACTTGCTTATCACTTAGAACCCACACATGTACTTAAAGGCCTTGGCTAGGCAGCATATGCATCAGTATTTCAGCCAAAAGTGCATTGCAGGCCGGCCTAGGAGTAGAACCAGGGGTGTGGCTGTGGGCCAATGTGACTGAACACAGGACAGGGCTGGAAGATGACGTTTTCATCATCTGAGTCTTTGGCACCGGAATAACCATCAGTCCTAATGGCTTAGTGTTGCCTGAGGCTCTCTTTCCATTATGTGAGTTTATATTTTTCATTTTCCTGACTTTCAGATGCTTATAGGTTCTTGCAAACTGACTGATTTCATTCCTGTTTAGTGCATACTTCCTTGGAGTACACCTGGATCGTTTTGAGAGAGACCTTACTTAGGTTACTAAAATCAAATTTTTATTTATTTATGTTTTGCCAAAAGAACTCACTTTTGTCTAAAGTTGGGCCTGCAGGGCCTCCCCACTTGTAAGCTGATGCTGTCTGGCCAGGTAAATCATGCATTTGCCTGACTCTGATCACCTGGGACTTCAGTCCCTCTGCCTTGCCCGAAGCCTAGAACAGAGAAGGTACTCAAACACATACTCTTTGGGTAAATGTGAAAAAAGGGGCTATGATCAAACATACATCTTTCCCAGTAAAATCCTCTCATGGTTAAATGCTGAAGAGTGAAATGTGAGACATGTGACAGAAATGGCAAACCCATTTGTTGACCGCTCACTGCATGGCATGGCATTAAGTTTTCTATTCACATAATTCCCATGGCGACCACAGCAGGTTGGTACGACGATTTCCATTTTACAGATGAGCAATAGTATTTTAAAATTTGGAGAACACCCAGAAAGATAACGGTATTTTTGCAATTGAGCTCACACATTGGAGGTTCCAGAATGGGTTTGGTGACTGTCATTATGCTTCCTTCCTTGCCCCTGGATCTGACAGACGTAGAATAGATTGTCATAGTCACTAGCTGGCTGAGCTTTTCTCTCAGAACTTAGGTCTATTTGGCCACTAATTCGTGGCTTTACTCTGGATGACGTGGTTATTTTAGGTTTTTCTATAGCTGATAGCTGTTTTTCAAAATGAGTTTAGTTTATCCAGACGCATTTCTCATTCTTAGTATGTTTCCTTGTTCAATTTCAACCATTCCACACTGATGTACTGCTGAACTTGGATGAATCAGATGTTCTCTTGGGATGAGAATTTTGTCTCTTGTTCCTTAAGCAATGCCCCTGAGCGCCTCCTGACCCTTTCATGGTCAAAAATGCATCTTGGCATCCTGGAATGATGCTCAGAGGCAGGGAGGGAAGATTATTCAGTTTCAGTGGGAATATCTCTCTCTTATCTTCTCTCTCTAGGTTATGTATCTGGGAGTACTAGTCCCATTAGTAATAAAAAAAAATCAATCGCGCTAAAAACAGTTGTGGTCAGAATAACTCTAAGGAACAATCCTTCAAGAAATGCCACTGCATGTCAAAACGCAGAGTCTACTAATAGGGCAGTCATTTACTCCTAAAGTATTCGAATCTACCTTATATCTTCCAGCCATATGTAAATAGAAAGTCCTTTCCTCCTAATTTTAAATCAGAAATTGTTATTTAAAGATCGTTAAAAAAAAGTAAGCTCAAGCTTATTTGCTGTCCTTAATTTTATGCAGATTTTTAGTGCTTTATGAAAATTGCTCTGAACAATGGGTCTGTGAAGGAAATTCAGGAACAGATGTTCTGGGTAAGTTCAGAGACATTAGATTTCTAGAAAACATGTTTCAAACAGTTGGCTCAGGCATAGGCACACCTTTTAATTACACTGAGCTTATGATAGGTCAACCTTTCAGGGTTTATCTGAATTGTGTGTTAACCTTGAGCACTGTCATCACGCTAAGGGCAATCACTGACCTTGAAAGAAGAGAGTTAATCATGAAAAGCAATTCAGCAATTGGCCGTGTCACTAAATAACTGAGAGAGGGCAGAGACAGAGACAGAGAGAGAAAGAGACAGAGAAATAGTATGGTTTAAAAATGTGAAGCTAATGATTCTGTATAAATATTCCCTGTGCTTTGTTTCTTTTGAAGTTGGGATGGGCGTGCACTGAGCCATCCATATTTTCCTTTCAGATTTCCTTGGGCTTTTTTAGGAACTCTGTGGCTGTATCTTTGTGTAGGGTAAACCGGCTTGTGTGGGGATGAAAGTTGCCAATGTTGTGCCTCCTGCCCACTAGACAGCAAATGTGTGTAGAACTGACTTAGCTCTATTTCACTGGGCTCAGGATCGAGGGGCGTGTGTTGTTGGTTCCATCATAACTGGGGATCTCAACTCTACGTAGCAACTTACGATATGACTTCTTTGTTTGTTTATTTTTTTTAAACTTAAAAAACCCCAAAGTTTCTTTCTTAGTTTCTCTTGGATGAGGCAATTATCCGTAATGTAAAAAGAGAATTCTTCAGGGCACAAAATGATGTTTTTCATCTTCCTCTCAGTACTGAGAAGTACTCTTTGTTGTTAAAACTGTGTGTTCTGCCAATGGACCTTAATGTTGTGTAAAGTCCCAGGTCTCTGGAAAGCCATCTCCCAGTATGTGTTGGGGTGGGAGGGCAGGCAGAGGAGGCAGAGGCTACCAGCACGCCAGGTGTGGTTCGCTTCCCCACATGCCCTTCAGTCTTGGTTCCTCTGTCTGCTGCAAGTGCCTGCGGGAGCGCGCCTCATCCCCACCTCACCTCTGACATGGCATCTGTGAAGAGGGACTTGTAAGAATTCCTGCCAAGTAAGCTACAGAATGTAAAGTGGTGTATGAATATGTAATAGCAGCCATTATCAGTTGATGCCCCTGTCTTTGGAAAAGAATCATTTCATTCACTGTGGAGAGAATGAGGGGCAATTTGAAATGGCCTGAGGTAAGTGGCATTTCATATATTGCCAATCAAATTAACCTTGAACCTTTTTCTGCTACTTAAAATTCTTGTTTTTTTTCTTCTTTCTCCATCACTGGAAATTAAGATGATGCGTATAAAACCACTTTTCACTCTACAATATTGCACTGTCTCCTCCTTTCCCTCCCTGGGGAGGAGAGAGATGAACAGTTCTGTATGTCAGTCAAATTGATGGAGACCTAGAGTGGGGAAAGTGGGGCTGTCACTGAGGCTGGGAGAGCCTATGCGGTGTCCCGTCCTCCGCTTCTCTCCTAAGCACCAGATCTGCAGATGCCGCTGATCTGAGCTGGGATGTGTGATCCTCGATCACAGCTGCCTGAACGAGCACAGAATTCCACAGGAGCGTGCATCCGGGGCTGTTGTCTTCTGATTCTCACTCAGGGTTTGCATCTGTAATGGAGAGGGGTCTCCTTGGAGCTCCTGGCTGATTTTCTCTGTCTGAGCAAAAAGCAGCCATTGTGTGAATGAATGTATTCAGTAGGAGGCTATTCATGCCTGCACTTTGTATGAGCAGTTAGGAATCATGTACATTTTCAATAACATCGCAGGTATCTTCCCCAACCCTGATGATCTGTATCTTCTCAGGTACAACAGGCATATCAGAAGTCTACCCTCTTTAGATGGGACACATCTTACCCCAACATAGCCATTCTGCTGGTTTGCATTATAGTTTTATCCCAATTCTACTGTCCACTTTCCAACCCCTAGACCTTTATTGATGCTGTTCCCACAGAATCGCCTGTCCCTGTTCCTCAATCTCTCTGCCATTTTCTTTTTTTTTTTTTTTAAAGGTTTTATTTATTCATTTGACAGAGAGAGAGAGAGAGAGAGATCACAAGTAGGCAGAGAGGCAGGCAGAGAGAGGAGGAAGCAGGCTCACTGCCGAGCAGGGAGCCGGATGCGGGGCTCGATCCCAGGACCCTGAGATCATGACCTGAGCCGAAGGCAGAGGCTTAACCCACTGAGCCACCCAGGCGCCCCTCTCTGCCATTTTCTAACCTCATTATACGACTCCCCAAAACATTTCCAGCACTAGCTATGAACCAGTGCCAATTCTTCTCTTAGTTGCCGCCCCCCACCATGGAAATGATTTCTTCCTTCTTTTGAACTGTAATAACACTTTGTCTCTACTTTATAGCAGTAATTAGATCATGCTTGGTACTATATCTCCACGATTTCTGTTAAGATCTATGCAGGCAAGAACGATCTTTGGTTGTTTGTGTGTTTTGCACACTGTAGCAGAAGAATTTAAGAAGACTCACAAGAGTTTATAGAAAAAGAAAAGAAATTAAAAATAGATACGAAAAATGAAGCCAAGAATTTTCTTTGTACCTTGAGAATTTCCAGTGCCTTTCAAGTGGAGTGGTGGGGATATTGTGAGCTGCTGGGATGGAGATATTCTCCAGCTTCTGCAGCCCAGTGCAGTGGAGCTGCTGGCGGACAGCCAGAGTCTTCTCAAGCATACCAGGGTGTGGACAACGTGTTCTGTCACTGTTTATCTTTGTTCAATCCAACTTATAGCTATTTCTGAGCAAATTGATATAATGAACATTAAATAAGTTACTTTTACTTGTAGGATCTGCCTCTGCTGAGGTAGAATGAAGTGGGGTGAGTAAAACAAAATGAGTCAGTGAGTCTTGATCTTGGTGTTGGCTAAAGTGATACACTGATTGTCAGACAAGAGCCAATTCTTGTTTGAGGAATAGTTTGGACAACTCCAAAAAGGCAAAAGGCACCACCAAAAAAGACTGTGTGTGTGTGTGTGTGTGTGTGTGTGTGTGTGTGTGTGTGTTAGCTGGATTAGAAGTGTCAGGTTGAAGCTTTCTGAGAAACAGTATATTTACTGGTTATTCTCACCAAGTCTGAGGAACATCAGAATGAGGAAGGTAGATGAGATGATTTTAAGATTATACATGTACTTATTATGTCATTTTTCTTTCTCTCTAAATATTAACCCATGGTAACTTAGGGTGATCAAATAATTTGTTTTCTAAACAGATAATTTTTGAGGTGAAAGATGACACTATTATTATTCAGGACTGCAGATATGATCCCAGGCAAGTCAAGATATCTGGTCCCCTTCTGAGAGCGACTGATCTCTTTGTGCCGCAATCAACAGATCAATGGGATGTTGAAGTTCTTCTCAACCTAAAAATATTTTAGGTATATCGTTTCTACAAAGCCTGATTAAAAAAAAAAAACAGCCTCAGAATCACATCTGTTATTCTATATGTTAGGTACACATGGTTGCTTTCCCATGGTGTTTTTCACACACCCACAGGAAACTCGTATTACCACACTGTTTCCTTGTATTTCCTCTGCCACTTTTGTCTTCCTCTTGACTTCCACCCGAATTATCTTTGTGTGATTGTTTCTCTGCTGTCCTAGCTCTTCACATTTTCATTTCAGGAGGTCGTATTATGAGCATGGCTTTAATCTATGGCTATGCTGTTACTGTCGTTCTTTGGCCGGTTAAAATTCAATAGGGCTTAAGGTGAGATTGATTAACACAGCCAAGATGCTGGATGTGGAAGAGCCTATTTTTGCTGCCCATAGGGAAAATTAGTAACGACAGTGCATTAGAGTCCATTAGTTTGGTTTGGATAGAATATGCTGCTTTGAGAGTGACAATTTGAATGGCAGGTATATCTACTGAAAAAAAACAAAAAGCAAAGTTTTACCTTAAAGCTTTGTCCACACTGACCAAGAGAAATACAGTGTTATTTATCTGGAAAATCCAGGCTGAAAATTTTACTACCAAGGTCTAAAATTATACTGTCTTGAATCACCCGTATGGACGGCTAACGTTGATTAAATTCTCTGAATTATTGCCTAAATCTTTATTTCATTTATCTAGTATAGAAAATAATGCAAGGTGCTCTATAGTCTGATGTTTGGCAGTGGGAATGTTGTTACTCAAAAGGCTTTCAGTCTCTTAAAATTCTCCGTCTACTTCAAGAGCAGAGGGTAGAAATAGAGGTAATCAAAAACCTTAGGCTGAAGTTTGGAAACTAAGAAAATGACACTTAAAAAAAAATCCTTATTAGACCTTTAAACTGAAAAAATGTTATTTTAACATTTGAAAGCAAGCTGGAAACAGCTGAAACTCAGGAACTCACTGTTTTTTTGTTGTTGTTGTCACTGTTGCTTAGGAAAGGGGAGGCAGCTGAGTTGATGTCTTACATGTCAGGAATGCATAATAGTGCCACATAAACAGCATATTCCTTGTTTTACAATATATAATAACCTGTAAATGGATACTGATTTACTATAAAAACAATTATCCCTGTACAAAAGGTCTCAATAGGTTTATTGTGGTTGCCTCAGATCAAGGATCAAATCTAGTTGCATAAGAGGTAGGTACGGTTTGCCTACTTAGGCTATTACTGCCCGAATCTGTGCTGCCCTGACGGCTGAACATTGGTTGATAATAGACACTTTGGAAATATGTCAAAAGAAGCAGAGAGATGGCTCTGACACCATGTCGTCTTACCAGTGGCAAAGACAAGGGCTGGCAGGAAGAATCCTTCCCTTTATACACTTCTGTGTGGAGAGCTCCAACAAAGCATAATGCTTTTGTGCTTTCATTTTTAAAAGCCAAATGCTCTGAACATTTTATGCTCAATTCATAATCAGTTTTCACATTTTCCATTACTCAGAGGAAGGGGGAAGCCTGGATTTTAGTTACAAACAATCAAAAATGGTTATTCACTTTTCATATGTTGCTGTTGATTCTCAGTTAATATTGTACAGCGAACGGACACCACAGCAAGGGGGCTGGAAGGGGTCTAGGGAATGATGTCAGCTCACAAACAATGTGGAAGAGGAAAGTTTCTGTCTTCAGTTGGAAAAAAAAATTGGTGAGCACTTTGTTATTCAGTGAGGAATACAGTTGTCTCTTGATTTCCATGCCTCTAAGTTCCTACCTTGCTTTGGACAAGGACTAACATTGAAATGGTGATATTTTAATTCCATTTACCTCATTTGCTTGGTAAATTTGAATACGCTAATTATTTCTCTCTGAGCAGTTTTCTCCTTTTGTCAAAGTTATGAAAGAATTAAGGAATTGAGGAATTTGAGAGGTGGGGGAGGTTGTGGGGGGACAGGAGGGGCAAAAAAATGAAACAAAATGGGACCAGGGAGGGAGAGAAACCATAAGAGACTCTTAATCTCAGGAAACAAACTGAGGATTGCTGGAGGAGGCGGGAAGGATAGGGTGGCTGGGTTATGGACATTAGGGAGAGTATGTGCTACGGTGAGTGCTGTGAATTGTGTAAGACTGAGGATTCACAGACCTGTACCCCTGAAGCAAATAATACATTATATGTTAATACAATTAAAAAAAGAATTAAGTGTTTCTTATACTGTGTCTTGCTTCTTCAGTTATATATAACTCCTTATTAAAATCAGAACAACAAACACAAATAGGTTTTCAAGTAAAGAAAGAAGCTTTAGATTAGAATCTAACTGGTTGTTCTCTCAACAAATATTTACCTTGTCTCTCTGTGTGTGTGTGTGTGTGTTCCTAACTTCTTTTATTTTTTTTTTATTTATTTTATTTTTTTTTAAATTTTTTTATTTTTTTCAGCATAACAGTATTCATTATTTTTGCACCACACCCAGTGCTCCATGCAATCCGTGCCCTCTACAATACCCACCACCTGGTGCCCCCAACCTCCCACCCCCCACCCCTTCAAAATTCTCAGATCGTTTTTCAGAGTCCATAGTCTCTCATGGTTCACCTCCCCTTCCAATTTCCCTCAACTCCCTTCTCCTCTCCATCTCACCTTGTCCTCCATGCTATTTGTTATGCTCCACAAATAAGCGAAACCATATGATAATTGACTCTCTCTGCTTGACTTATTTCACTCAGCATAATCTCTTCCAGTCCCGTCCATGTTGCTACAAAACTTGGGGATTCATCCTTTCTTTCTTTTTTTTTTTTTTTTACAGCTTTATAAACATATATTTTTATCCCCAGGGGTACAGGTCTGCGAATCGCCAGGTTTACACACTTCACAACACTCACCATAGCACATACCCTCCCCGATATCCATAACCCCACCCCCTCTCCCAACCCCCTCCCCCCATCAACCCTCAGTTTGTTTTGTGAGATTAAGAGTCACTTATGGTTTGTCTCCCTCCCAATCCCATCTTGTTTCATTTACTCTTCTCCTACCCCCTCGACCCCCCATGTTGCATCTCCTCTCCCTCATATCAGGGAGATCATATGATAGTTGTCTTTCTCTGATTGACTTATTTCGCTAAGCATGATACCCTCTAGTTCCATCCACGTTGTCGCAAATGGCAAGATTTCATTTCTTTTGATGGCTGCATAGTATTCCATTGTGTATATATACCACATCTTCTTTATCTATTCGTCTGTAGATGGACATCTAGGTTCTTTCCATAGTTTGGCTATTGTAGACATTGCTGCTATAAACATTCGGGTGCACGTGCCCCTTCGGATCACTACGTTTGTATCTTTAGGGTAAATACCCAGCAGTGCAATTGCAGGGTCATAGGGTAGTTCTATTTTCAACATTTTGAGGAACCTCCATGCTGTTTTCCAGAGTGGTTGCACCAGCTTGCATTCCCACCAACAGTGTAGGAGGGTTCCCCTTTCTCCGCATCCTCGCCAGCATCTGTCATTTCCTGACTTGTTAATTTTAGCCATTCTGACTGGTGTGAGGTGATATCTCATGGTGGTTTTGATTTGTATTTCCCTGATGCCGAGTGATATGGAGCACTTTTTCATGTGTCTGTTGGCCATCTGGATGTCTTCTTTGCAGAAATGTCTGTTCATGTCCTCTGCCCATTTCTTGATTGGATTATTTGTTCTTTGGGTGTTGAGTTTGCTAAGTTCTTTATAGATTTTGGACACTAGCCCTTTATCTGATATGTCATTTGCAAATATCTTCTCCCATTCTGTCAGTTGTCTTTTGGTTTTGTTAACTGTTTCCTTTGCTGTGCAAAAGCTTTTGATCTTGATAAAATCCCAAAAGTTCATTTTTGTCCTTGCTTCCCTTGCCTTTGGTGATGTTCCTAGGAAGATGTTGCTGCGGCTGAGGTCGAAGAGGTTGCTGCCTGTGTTCTCCTCGAGGATTTTGATGGATTCCTTTCTCACATTGAGATCCTTCATCCATTTTGAGTCTATTTTCGTGTGTGGTGTAAGGAAATGATCCAATTTCATTTTTCTGCATGTGGCTGTCCAATTTTCCCAACACCATTTATTGAAGAGGCTGTCTTTTTTCCATTGGACATTCTTTCCTGCTTTGTCAAAGATGAGTTGACCATAGAGTTGAGGGTCTATTTCTGGGCTCTCTATTCTGTTCCATTGATCTATGTGTCTGTTTTTGTGCCAGTACCATGCTGTCTTGATGATGACAGCTTTGTAATAGAGCTTGAAGTCCGGAATTGTGATGCCACCAACTTTGGCTTTCTTTTTCAATATTGCTTTGGCTATTCGAGGTCTTTTCTGGTTCCATATAAATTTTAGGATTCTTTGTTCCATTTCTTTGAAAAAAATGGATGGTAATTTGATAGGAATTGCATTAAATGTGTAGATTGCTTTAGGTAGCATAGACATTTTCACAATATTTATTCTTCCAGTCCAGGAGCATGGAACATTTTTCCATTTCTTTGTGTCTTCCTCAATTTCTTTCATGAGTACTTTATAGTTTTCTGAGTATAGATTCTTAGTCTCTTTGGTTAGGTTTATTCCTAGGTATCTTATAGTTTTGGGTGCAATTGCAAATGGGATGGACTCCTTAATTTCTCTTTCTTCTGTCTTGTTGTTGGTGTAGAGAAATGCAACTGATTTCTGTGCATTGATTTTATATCCTGACACTTTACTGAATTCCTGTACAAGTTCTAGCAGTTTTGGAGTGGAGTCTTTTGGGTTTTCCACATAGAGTATCATATCATCTGCGAAGAGTGATAGTTTGACTTCTTCTTTGCCGATTTGGATGCCTTTAATTTCCTTTTGTTGTCTGATTGCTGAGGCTAGGACTTCTAGTACTATGTTGAATAGCAGTGGTGATAACGGACATCCCTGCCGTGTTCCTGACCTTAGCGGAAAAGCTTTCAGTCTTTCTCCATTGAGAATGATATTTGCGGTGGGTTTTTCATAGATGGCTTTGATAATATTGAGGTATGTGCCGTCTATCCCTACACTTTGAAGAGTTTTGATCAGGAAGGGATGCTGTACTTTGTCAAATGCTTTTTCAGCATCTATGGAGAGTATCATATGGTTCTTGTTCTTTCTTTTATTAATGTGTTGTATCACATTGATTGATTTGCGGATGTTGAACCAGCCTTGCAGCCCTGGAATAAATCCCACTTGGTCGTGGTGAATAATCCTTTTAACGTACTGTTGAATCCTATTGGCTAGTATTTTGGCGAGAATTTTTGCATCTGTGTTCATCAAGGATATTGGTCTGTAGTTCTCTTTTTTGTTGGGATCCTTGTCTGGTTTTGGGATCAAGGTGATGCTGGCCTCATAAAATGAGTTTGGAAGTTTTCCTTCTATTGCTATTTTTTGGAACAGTTTCAGGAGAATAGGAATTAGTTCTTCTTTAAATGTTTGGTAGAATTCCCCGGGGAAGCCGTCTGGCCCTGGGCTTTTGTTTGTTTGGAGATTTTTGATGACTGTTTCAATCTCCTTACTGGTTATGGGTCTGTTCAGGCTTTCTATTTCTTCCTGGTTCAGTTGTGGTAGTTTATATGTCTCTAGGAATGCATCCATTTCTTCCAGATTGTCAAATTTGTTGGCGTAGAGTTGCTCATAGTATGTTCTTATAATTGTCTGTATTTCTTTGGTGTTCGTTGTGATCTCTCCTCTTTCATTCATGATTTTATTTATTTGGGTCCTCTCTCTTTTCTTTTTGATAAGTCTGGCCAGGGGTTTATCAATCTTATTAATTCTTTCAAAGAACCAGCTCCTAGTTTCGTTGATTTGTTCTATTGTTTTTTTGGTTTCTATTTCATTGATTTCTGCTCTGATCTTTATGATTTCTCTTCTCCTGCTGGGTGTAGGGTTTCTTTCTTGTTCTTTCTCCAGCTCCTTTAGGTGTAGGGTTAGGTTGTGTACCTGAGACCTTTCTTGTTTCTTGAGAAAGGCTTGTACCGCTATATATTTTCCTCTCAGGACTGCCTTTGTTGTGTCCCACAGATTCTGAACTGTTGTGTTTTCATTATCATTTGTTTCCATAAATTTTTTCAATTCTTCTTTGATTTCCTGGTTGACCCATTCATTCTTTAGAACGATGCTGTTTAGTCTCCATGTATTTGGGTTCTTTCCAAATTTCCTCTTGTTATTGAGTTCTAGCTTTAGAGCATTGTGGTCTGAAAATATGCAGGGAATGATCCCAATCTTTTGATATCGGTTGAGACTTGATTTAGGACCAAGAATGTGATCTATTCTGGAGAATGTTCCATGTGCACTAGAGAAGAATGTGTATTCTGTTGCTTTGGGATGAAATGTTCTGAATATATCTGTGATGTCCATCTGGTCCAGTGTGTCATTTAAGGCCTTGATTTCCTTGTTGATCTTTTGCTTGGATGATCTGTCCATTTCAGTGAGGGGAGTGTTAAAATCCCCTACTATTATTGTATTCTTGTCGATGTGTTTCTTTGATTTTGTTATTAATTGGTTTATATAGTTGGCTGCTCCCATGTTAGGGGCATAGATATTTAAAATTGTTAGATCTTCTTGTTGGACAGTTCCTTTGAGTATGATATAGTGTCCCTCCTCATCTCTTATTATAGTCTTTGGCTTAAAATCTAATTGATCTGATATAAGGATTGCCACTCCTGCTTTCTTCTGATGTCCATTAGCATGGTAAATTCTTTTCCACCCCCTCACTTTAAACCTGGAGGTGTCTTCAGGTGTAAGATGAGTTTCTTGTAGGCAACATATAGATGGTTTTTGTTTTTTTATCCATTATGATACCCTGTGTCTTTTGATTGGGGCATTTAGCCCATTAACATTCAGGGTAAGTATTGAGAGATATGAATTTAGTGCCATTGTATTGCCTGTAAGGTGACTGTTATTGTATATTGTCTCTGTTTCTTTCTGATCTACTACTTTGAGGGTCTCTCTTTGCTTAGAGGACCCCTTTCACTATTTCCTGTAGAGCTGGTTTGGTATTTGCAAATTCTTTCAGTTTTTGTTTGTCCTGGAAGCTTTTAATCTCTCCGTCTATTTTCAATGATAGCCTAGCTGGATATAGTATTCTTGGCTGCATGTTTTTCTCATTTAGTACTCTGAATATATCATGCCAGCTCTTTCTGGCCTGCCAGGTCTCTGTGGATAAGTCTGCTGCCAATCTAATATTTTTACCATTGTACGTTACAGACTTCTTTTCCCGGGCTGCTTTCAGGATCTTTTCTTTGTCACTAAGACTTGTCAATTTTACTATTAGGTGACGGGGTGTAGACCTATTCTTATTGATTTTGAGGGGGGTTCTCTGAACCTCCTGGATTTTGATGCTTGTTCCCTTTGCCATATTGGGGAAATTCTCTCCAATAATTCTCTCCAATATACCTTCTGCTCCCCTCTCTGTTTCCTCTTCTTCTGGAATCCCAATTATTCTAATGTTGTTTCGTCTTATGGTGTCACTTATCTCTCGAATTCTCCCCTCGTGGTCCAGTAGCTGTTTGTCCCTCTTTTGCTCAGCTTCTTTATTCTCTGTCATTTGGTCTTCTGTATCGCTAATTCTTTCTTCTGCCTCATTTATCCTAGCAGTGAGAGCCTCCATTTTTGATTGCACCTCATTAATAGCTTTTTTGATTTCAACTTGGTTAGATTTTAGTTCTTTTATTTCTCCAGAAAGGGCTTTTATATCTCCCGAGAGGGTTGCTTTAATATCTTCCATGCCTTTTTCAAGCCCGGCTAGAACCTTGAGAATCGTCATTCTGAACTCTATATCTGACATATTACCAATGTCTGTATTGATTAGGTCCCTAGCCTTTGGTATTGCCTCTTGTTCTTTTTTTTGTTGTGAATTTTTCCGCCTTGTCATTTTGTCCAGATAAGAGTTTATGAAGGAGCAAGTAAAATACTAAAAGGGTGGCAACAACCCCAGGAAAATATGCTTTAGCCAAATCAGAAGAGATCCTGAATTGTGAGGGGGGAGAAAGGGGATAAAAAGGGGTTCAGAAAGAAAGAAAAAAAAAACTATTAAAAAAAAGAAAGCCGATAAAGAAAAAATATAAAAAGAGGAAAAAAAAATATATATATTAGATAAACTATTTAAAAAATGTTAAAAAAAGAAAACGGTAAAAGTTAAAAAAAATTTAGCAGAAGAAGAGAAAAAGAAAAAAAAATTGAAAAAGAAAAAAAAATTAAATTAACTGCAAGGCTAAAAAATCATGGGGAGAAAGCCATGAGTTCCGTGCTTTGCTTTCTTCTCCTCTGGAATTCCGCCGTTCTCCTTGGTAGGTGAACTTGGTCCTGGCTGGGTTTCCCGTAGATCTTCTGGGGGAGGGGCCCGTTGTAGTGATTCTCAAGCGTCTTTGCCCCAGGCGGAGTTGCACCGCCCTTACCCGGGGCCGCGCTGAGTCATCCGCTCGGGTTCGCTTTCGGGAGCTTTTGTTCCCTGAGCGCTTTCCGTAGAGTCCGGAGGACGGGAATGAAGATGGCGGCCTCCCGGTCTCCGGCCCGGAGGAGCCGAGAGCCCGGGGCCCCACTCCTCAGTGCGCCCTCAGAGAACAGCGCCCAGTGACTCCCGCCACCCTGGCCTCCGGCCGCGCTCCGAGCTGACCGAGCCTGCGACCGGTTCAAGGCAACCCCGAGCTGAGAGTCACTCCTCGGCTCTGTCTCTGCAGCCGGCTTCCCCGTTCTAATACCGGTAAGCTCTGCGACACTGAGACACCCCCGATCCTTCTGCGACCCTGCGGGACCTGAGGCCGCGCTGACCCCGCCTGGGCTTCACCCCAGTTAAGCCTCTGGAGCGATGTCCCTCAGGGGAACAGACTTAAAAGTCCTGATTTTGCTCCGTTGCTCCGCCGCTCGCCGGGAGCCGGCCCCTCCCCCCTCGGTCTATCTTCCCGTCGCTTTGGATTCACTTCTCCGCCAGTCCTACCTTGCAGAAAGTGGTTGATTTTCTGTTTCTAGAGTTGCTGTTCTTCTTCTCTTCGATCTCCCGTTGGATTTGTAGGTGTTTGCAATCTTTAGATAAGCTATTTAGCTGATCTCCCGCTACCCGAAGTAGTCTCAGCCTGCTACTTCTCCGCCATCTTGACTCCTCCCCCTAACTTCTTTTATAAGAGGAAAAATTTGGAGCCAATTCTTCAAGGAGCTTAACCTTTAATAAGGGAAAAACTTGTGCAACTTATATATATCTCTATAATAGAGATATGAAATTCTACAAGACAGATATGGATCCAAATTACATGATTTTAGATACATTTCTAGGCAGGTGGGCCAGGAGTCGTACCATCGCTTCTGCTTCATTCTGTTTGTTGGAAGTGAGCCACTAAGTCAATTCTAAATACAAGAGGAGAGAAATTGGGTCCCACCTCTCAAAGGGAGGAATGTCAAAGAATTTGTGGACATGTTTCTAAAACGTTCACAAAGAGATTGAGGAAGACGACGAGAGAGCATCCAACCTGAGGGAGGGAGCAGATCATGGCAAAGGTCAAAATTTAGAGATCTATGCAGAGAACACGAGTTTTAAACTAAAATTATTTGGGAAACAAGATAGGAAATGCAGATGGAAGGTATTTTAGATACCATAGGGTGGGCTGGGAATCATGGAAGGCCTTTGAGCAGGGTAAGAAGCACGATTACAGCTCTGTTTTGGGGAGATCTGTCTAGCAGCAAGAGTGAAGGTTTGGGCTCACAGTGAGTCAGAAAGAGGGGAGCAAATTAGGAGACCATTCTGTTTATCCAGGGGAATGGATGTAGAAGGAGATAGTTGGAAGATGGTTCTAAAGCAAATGCTATTCTCTTTCTTCTTTTAGACTCTGCACAGTACCAAAACTAAAAAGTTTAGTACTTTTTATGTGTCTGATCCAACTGTGAATGGAATCTGCCTGTGTTTTAGATGCTGCTCCTTCTGGAGCTTTCACCAGGTCAGTGAGCGGAGCTGTGAGCTTGGTGCACGGCAGCAATTCTTTCTTTGGGGATCGAGAGCAGTTTGTCCCTAGGATGGCAATTGCACCTAATGCCCACAGGGCATATTCCTAATTGAGTCTGTCTCTTAACTGTGGGAAGAGCCTGACATTATGGCTAGACTAAAACCATCCTAAATTGGAATTCTTCATGGCAAAATGACTACACTTTTCTCCTTTGGTTACCAACATTTCTGTTACCAAAATTTTTATTATTCTTCCATAAGCACTTAAAATGTTCATGTGCTTGACTTGTATATTCATATACTTCACTTGCAATATAGAAATTGTCTGGGCTTCTCGAAGGTGTCCATTCTGTCACAAAGGCAACCCAGGGCACTAAAGTGGCAAGTGCACAATTAGAGTCAGAGTTCCAATACTGATGCTTTGACTTACCCTGCTGCTCTTTAGGGAATCCAATAATTCCAGACTGTAGGCAACTTTTCTCTCTCTCTCTCTACCTCTCTCTCGATTTATATGAATTTTTGAGTCTCCAAGGGTCTACCATTTAGTAGTTTTCCTAACTGTGGGTTGAGTACTAGTTCGTTCTCTCACCAACTTGACTATAAACTCACAGAATGTATGGACCCATATTTTGGGTATTCTTCTATGTGGGAGTGATGGGTTTGTGCCTATACATGAGGAGTTTCACTACATTCTCAGTTGAAGACTACCCTTAGATGAGACTGGCTCCATTTTCTTTATCTTTTCAACACATACATCCTCCACATAAATATCTTACTCTCTCCCTTTGTACCTCTAAATCCAAATTGCACTTTAAAGCAAGGGTTGTAATTTATTTCACCTGCCCACCCTCTTCTTTATCTTGGCTGCCTTTTTGACCCTATGTAATAATTAGGTGAAAACTTGAATTAACCTTTAATGTCCTCAATGTCCACTTACATATGGATTAATCTAAACTGCGATAACGTGCTGTTCTGCAAATATCTGTGATTCTGAATATTTGGTTGTTTTTCTACATTGTTAATTGTTAATGTTACCTGGGAGGTAATGAAATGTAATTTATTGTCCATTAAGTAGAGCTTCCAATAGTATCTTAGGTGATTTGTAAGGTATGTGCCAAGGTTTAGCAGTGAAACAAAACCCTTTATTCATACTGCTTTTTGTTACTGCTTATCACAGGTAGAGTATTCTGAAGGCCTCAGAACATCTTCCAGCTCCTGGAATATCAATAGGTACCAATTGGAGATGAGGGGATTATGATGTAGGCAGACCTTTCTATGTAATTATATAGGTAAGATATATGGTTTGCAGGAGACCACGAATAACAGCCCTATTCTGAGGGGGTCAGAGAGCTGCCTAGCATAACCCTTTCATTTCACATGTGAAAAGAGTTGAGTTGCAGAGATATGGTGTGGTTTCTCAAGGGTGTCAAGTCCTAGCAGATCATCCATGACTAAACCCAACCTTTCTGGGTCATGTGTTCTATCTAATAGAAATAAAAGAACCTCTCACTTGTCAAAAAATTCCTCCAACTCCCTTCTCCCTAAAGCCAACAATCCAACACCAACTGAACCCAAGATGAGAAATCTTCACTTGCTAGTTTCTTTTCTTTTTCTTCTGGAGAGTCTCTTTTCTCTTCCAAGTCATCATGTTCACAGAAGTGGTAGAACAGGGAGAAAGTGGCCCTTTTCTACCTTTATGTCCTTTTCTTACCTTTCATGCTGAAAGTAATGAATATCGATTACCACTTACTATGTAATCTTATAAGAAACTGTCTATAATAATACAGAGTGGAGTAATGAACATAAGCACTTCAATTAGCATCAGAAACATAGAAATTTCTTTCATGTATACGAACACATAAAATGCATTTTCAAAATGTTAAGCATTTTGGACAGTGTGCTGATTCCATAATAATTCTATTTTTTAAAAAAATAATTCTAGAGGGCACCAGAGTGGCTCAGTTGGTTAAGTGACTGCCTTTGGCTCAGGTCATGATCCTGGGGTCATGGGATCGAGTCCCACATCGGGCTCCCTGCTCAGTGGGGAGCCTGCTTCTCCCTCTCTCTCTGCTGCTCCTCCCCCTGCTTGTGCTCTCCCTCTTGCTCTCTGTCAAATAAATAAATAATCATGCTTAGTGAAATAAGTCAATCGGAGAAAGACAACTATCATATGATCTCCCTGATATGAGGGAGAGGAGATACAACATGGGGGGTTAAGGGGGTAGGAGAAGAATAAATGTAACAAGATGGGATTGGGAGGGAGACAAACCATAAGTGACTCTTAATCTCACAAAACAAACTGAGGGTTGGTGGGGGGAGGGGGGTTGGGAGAGGGGGGGTGGGGTTATGGATATTGGGGAGGGTATGTGCTATGGTGAGTGCTGTGAAGTGTGTAAACCTGGAGATTCGCAGACCTGTACCCCTGGGGATAAAAATATATGTTTATAAAAAATAAAATAAAAAAAATCTTAAAAAAATAATTCTAGAGGTAGTGTAAAAGCATCTATAGAAAATTTGGACTTTCAGGATGTTCTCAAAGAAGGAGGAAAAGGAGGAGAAGAGAAGGAAGAGGAGGGGAAGGAGAAGAAGAAGGAGGAGGAGAAGAAAGGGAAGGAGAAGGAGGAGGAGGAGGAGGAGGAGGAGGAGGAGAAGAAGAAGAAGAAGAAGAAGAAGGAGGAGGAGGAGGAGGAGGAGGAGGAGGAGGAAGGAGGAGGAAGAGGAAGGAGGAGGAAGGAGGAGGAAGAGGAGGAGGAGGAAGAGGAGGAGGAGGAAGAGGAGGAGGAGGAGAAAGAGAACAAGAAGAAGGAGGAGAAGGAGGAGGAGGAGGAGGAGAAGGGGAAGAAGGAGGAGAGGAAGGGGAAGAAGGAGGAGAGGCAGGGGAAGAAGGAGGAGAGGAAGAAGGAGGAGAGGAAGAAGGAGAGGAAGGAGAAGAAAGGAGAAGAAAGGAGAAGAAGGAGAAGAAGAAGAAGAAGAAGAAGAAGAAGAAGAAGAAGAAGAAGCAGAAGAAGGAGGAGGAGGAGGAGGAGGAGAAGAAGAAGAAGGAGGAGGAGGAGGAGAAGGAGAAGAAGAAGAAGGGGAGGAGGAGGAGGAGGAGAAAGGGGAGGAGGAAGAGGAGAAGAGGAAAGGGAAAAAGAAGAAGTGGGGGGGTAGAAGGAAGAAGAAGAGAGGAAAAGGAAGAAGAAGAGAGGAAAAAGAAGAAGAAGAAGAAGAGAGTGCTTGAATGATTGTTAAAGTGACAAGCAAACATTTTTATATAAATTGGGCCACAAGTGGATGGTCATATTATTAGTGTATTAGGGTCAATTATAAATAACATAATTTATGAACTTTAATTGTGCCTTAAACTAATATTATTCAATCATGAATTATTTGGAGATCCCAGTGGTGGAAAGTTGAAATGAGCACATCTGAGAAATTGGGAAGTCAGTTGGACATTGCACATGGAGGATAGGGGATGGCTATACTGGTTAGTAGTTGAAAATAGAAATTTCTGATTGGAAACTGACAAGTTTGACCATTATTGTTTGAGGAGGGGCAGCAATCAGATACTATGGGTGTGGAGATCCTCGCAGGCTAGAGGAATATGGGTTATAGAGTACTTGTGGTGGGCAACTAGATGGTCCCTGATGTTATTGAGGAGACATATGGACTTGAAGCAGGAGAAGTAGAATACTGGTGAAATCATGGCTCTAATCATTTCACAAGTGCTGATAAGGCCTGCTAATCATGAATTTACCTCTCTAATGCCTAAAAGAGAACTTGGCACACAGTAGGTATTCAATAAATATTTAAAGACTAAATAGAGCATTTGTTGTAGCATTATGAAAGGCCAGAGATTCTGATAATTTTATAGAGGTGGAAGAGCAAATTTTCAAATATGAACAATACATAATTGTTCAAATAGGAACAATATACAAAGTCAAAAGAGTATCATAATTTGAAGGTTGCCAAGATGATACATTTAACCGTATTTCCATAGGAGCTGATGGTATTTGAGGGTAACAGCATTGGAGGCTTCCCATCGGAGGGAAGAAAATATTTGGGAGTCTGAGAAGTAAAGCACCCTCAAGCAGTTGTGTCTCCTCCTTGCATCAGTTCTGGACCCATTTAGATACATTTTTATCCTTCAGCAGAGTCTCAGAGCTAAAGACCTTGAGGTTCTTTTAAGATTCATTTTCTATGGAGCAGTAACCTCTAGCACAGTGATCACGTTCCAAGAAATGCTTAATATTTAACGTGCTGCTGCTTTCCTTAATCATCTTTCAATATTGGAGTCTTGTGCTTTATCAGATAAGCCATTTCAGCCCATGGCAGGTGATATTGTTTAATCCAATCACAAAGCGTCCATCTCTGGTGATATGTCTTCAGTACTGATTCATTCCACCAAATTCAAATGCCTCATTTCTTGCTCAGGAAGGAAGCTGGAACAAGGTTACAAGGTGTATATTGATTTGATATTGCATCCTGAAATTCTGAGATTCAGTCTCTGATAGCACTGCTGTGGCTCGTGTCCTATGGTTGGTTATGTACCAGTATGGTGTGGCCATTTGCAAATGTCTTCAGGCTCCTTAGAAGAACTCATGAAATGTTCCACTTAAAAAATTATTTGAAGTAATGTGTAAAACAGACCTCACTACTCTATCCCTGATCCTTATCCTATTACTGAATCTGTCCCCTGGGGTGGGGATTGAGGATGGAGTCAGGGATGGAGGGGAGCTCAATTCCTGTTATTTACATTATTGAGTAAAAAAAGAAATAGTGCTTTTAACATTTTGTTATGCTCATTTTTATGCAACTGCACAAATGTGGAAACATTGAAATGCTTGTGTCAGATTGTCCATATCAGAGCATTCTGCTTCGTCTCTAGATAAAGATAGATTAAAAAATATCCTCTTGACTTTCTTTAGGGTAAGAAAGGTTCTAGGACCAGTCCCTGCTTTTGCTCTGTTTTATGGAGACTCTATAGTTTACTTTGATCCAGAACTCATATTCTTGCTAGTGCTGACTTGGGTACCAGGCTGTCACATATCACTTAGTCATTCTGTCTTAAGCTGGGTTGGCTCCCCTGATACACAGTCTAGGTTACTACCTCAACATCACGTTCTCCATTGCAGATGGTTTTGAGCTCCTGACTCAGCCGTATGAGGAAAGAGTCAGGCCATGTTGGTAGCAAACTATATCCTCTAGTGTCTTGCTAGAGTTAGTCTATCATGTAAGTATTAATAATGTCACTCTATGACATGGCTACATGATTGGTTATGGTTCTACCAATGTTATCTCATTACATGTAGGTGGAGTGGCTGCTGTGAGGGCATTGAGCTCTCTCCACTGGAAGCATCTGTACTTGGTAAATTATACCAATTGACAAGTTTTTATTTGTAAATAAAACACAGAATTATATCTGAGACATACTAATGATAACCATAACAATTAGAGTGTTTCCTTATCATTCATCATACATAAGTGATAGGGGAGTTGGCAGGATCCTAATTAACGTATTCCATCACTTCCAGTCTTCAAGGGGTGGGTTACTCTCACTCTCATCCTGCCGGTAGTGATATGGCAAAGCCCTCTGGAAGAGACTGTCAGATCTGGACCCTTAGTTCTTTCTTTAGCACCAACCAAACAGAGATGATTAATTTATACTCTACTTGATAGGAGTATCTAACTACATGATAGGAACATCCAAGTCAAGTTTGGAGAGTCAGATGAGGCACTGTGACAGCTGGCACAAAGAAATAATTTTGTTACTTTTTTTTCTTTTTTACTTTTTGGTGATCATTTCATTTTCTATTTTCCCCAGCTTTATTGAAGTATAATTGACAAATAAAAATGTCTATGTTTAAAGTGTACATGTGATGATTTGATTCATGCACACATTGTGAAATGATCACCACAATCAAGCTAATTAACACTTGTATCACCTCACAGAGGTGTGCCGTTTTTTTTTTTTTTCTTTTTTGTGGTGAGAAGATGTAAGATCTACTCTCTTAGCAAATTTCTGGTATGCAATACATTATTGACTACTGTCCTAGTTTTGGACATTAGATCTTCAGAACTTACTCATGCTATATAATTGAAACTTTGTACTCCTTGACCCATATCACTCCATTTCCGTTTACTCTCAGCCTTTGGCCAGCACTGTTTTATCCCTGATATTATGAGTTTGACTTTTTGGATTCCACATATAAGTGAAATCATGCATTATTTGTCTTTCTGTGTAGGCTTATTTCACTTAGCATAATGTTCTCCAGCTTCAGCCATGCTAACCTAAATAGCAGGATTTCCTTATTTTTAAGACGGGATTAAAAACTTAGTGACCTTTATCCATCATCTGTTGACAAACACTTAGGTTCTTTCCATATCTTGGTCATTGTGAATAGTACTACAATGAAGGTAGGAGTGAATGTATCTCTACTGATTTCATTTGTTTTGAACACATACCCAAAGTTGGATTGTTGGATCTTGTGATAGTTCTACTTCTAATATTTTGAGGAATCTTGTTTTGTGTAATGACTGTCCCACCAACAGTACACAACATGTTTCTTTGTGTCCTTGCCAACACTTATCTGTCTTTTAGATAATTGTCATTTAACAGGTGTAAGTTGATCTCTCAATGTGATTTTGATTTGTATTTTTCTGATGATTATTGATGTTGAGCACCTTTCATATACCCGTTGGCCATTTGTATGTCTTCTTTAGAGAACTGTCTATGCAGATATTTTGCCCATTTTTTAATAGAATTTTTTTTTTCTATTGAGTTGAGTTCCTTTTGTAGTTTGGAATTAACCCTTTATCCAGATGTATGGTTTGCAAATATTTTCTCCCATTCTGTAAGACAGGTTGTCCCTTGATTGTTGTTTCCTTTGCTGTGCAGAAGCTTTTGAGTTTGATGAAATCTCACTTGTCTATGTTTGCTTTTGTTACTTGTGCTTTTGGGATCATATCCAAAAAAATCATTGTCTAGACCAATGCCAGGAAGCCTTTTCTCTATGTTTTTTTTTTTTTTCCCTAGTAGTTTTATAGTCTTGGGTCTTACATTTAAGTCTTTAATAAACTTTTAAATTTTTTTTTTAAGATTTTATTTATTTATTTGACAGAGAGAGATCACAAGTAGATGGAGAGGCAGGCAGAGAGAGAGAGAGAGAGAGAAGCAGGCTCCCTGCTGAGCAGAGAGCCCGATGCGGGACTCCATCCCAGGACCCTGAGATCATGACCTGAGCCGAAGGCAGCAGCTTAACTCACTGAGCCACCCAGGTGCCCTTTAATAAACTTTTAGTTAATTTTTGTATATGGTGTAAGTTAAGGGACCAATTTCATTCTTCTACATGTGGATATCCATTTCCATTATTGAAGAGACTTCCCTTTCCCCATTGTGGGTTTTGTTGCCCTTGTTAAAGATCAGTAGACAGTAAATGTGTAAATTGTGTATGTGTATGGTGTGAATTAAGGGTCTAAATTTATTGTCACATGGTTGTTCCAGTACTATTTGTTGAAAAGACTGTTCTTTCCCCAATGAACTGGGTTGGAATCTTTGTCAAGAATCAATTGACCATAAGTGTTAGGGTTTATTTCTGGATTCTCACTTCTGTTGCATTGAACTATTTGCATATCTTTGTTCTGGATATGTTTTCATGTTAGCCTTTAATCAGAAATGTGTTATTACCAGTTAGTAACTGTTTCCAAGATTTGTGACATTTTCTCTCTTGAATAGGCACTCATATCTTTTTGTATTTTTGTTTTCTTCTTCTAATAGCAGGAAAAATCCCACAACAAAATCCTTTAGAATTCTCCCTCATGAACTCATGGTATAACACTTTCTCATTTCCTATTAAACGCATGCATACGTACATTTTGAAAGGAGAAAGACATAGATATCCTGATTTGGGTTCAGTGGAATGATAAGGGATTGATCTAGCAGTTTGGGGAATGCCCTGACCAGTTAAAACAGCTGATATCCTGTTGGGACATCTTAGCTGGTTGAGGATGGAGATTAAAACCTCTGAGGTATTTGTAGATTTTCTTTTAAAATCATTCATACATTTTTCCATTATGCTTACATTTTTGCTCAAGTTTTGAAAAGTTGCCTTAAGACAAATTCCCAGAATTTGAAATACCAAACCTAAGGAGGATAAATATTTCATTATGTCAATGTGAAAATAAACATTTATTTTTCTGGCTCAAATGAGCCAGCACATATACAATGTATTATAAAAAATAAAGAGGGGCACCTGGGTGGCTCAGTGGGTTAAGCCTCTGCCTTCGGCTCGGGTCATGATCCTAGGGTCCTGGGATCGAGCCCCACGTAGGGCTCTCTGCTCAGCAGGAAGCCTGCTTCCCCTCCTCTCTCTCTCTCTCTCTGCCTGCTACTCTGCCTACTTGTGATCTCTCTCTCTGTCGAATAAATAAATAAAATATTTAAAAAACAAACAAACAAAAAAAGAGATAGCTATGGATATGGAAAATATAATGCAATTGACATTGTGTATATTAATTACATTACATGCAAATTATAATATATGACCATAAGGTAATGAGATTGATATAATAAACATTTTAGTCTTTGGTACTTATTTTCACATGTTTTCTAGATCAGGGTATATCTTATATGTGGAATGGATTTTAGCTGATAACAGTAAAGCTTGCAATGTTCTCACCCACTTTGTGTAGTTGTCTTCATTAATTGGTATGGATTTTCAATGAATATTTGTTCAATGAATATTTGTTGAATGGACACTGTGTTTTGGGTCCATCTTGGAAGGTTGGGAATACATCTGTGAATACAACCAGGATCCTACACTCATAGAATTAACACCCTAGCAGGAATGACAGATGACAGTAACAAATATATGTGTTATAGTGATAAGGGCTACAAGGATATCCAAAGCAGGGAGGGTAAGGCAGAGAGAGTAATAGAATAAAGGTTGCAGGTGGATAGTTTAGGGAGGTAGCCAGAAAAGGTCTTTTAAAGGAACATTTGGGTGGAGATTTGGATGAAAGGATGAAAGGATGAGCTGAGTGTGAATAGCTGGGAGTAGAATATTGTAGTTTGAGTACCATATGCCAGTAGTTGGATATGAGGTTACAAAGATGGGCAGTGGATGGGTCATGCATGTTGTTGTTGGTCATGATTAAGAGTTTTTCTTATGAGAGTAATAGAAAGACACAGAGGATTTGGTGGGCTCAAGAGTGACATAATATTATTTGAGCTTTAAAAAGTTGCTCTGGGCACTGGATTATTTTGTCTGAAGGTGGATAAAAGTGGCAGAAAATCTAGTTAGGAGACTATTTCATGGCCCAGGTGAGAGGAGTTGGTATCTTGGAGTAGGATGGTAGATATGATAAGAAAAAAATTGGTTTTTGGTTAGATCTTGAAGGAAGAGCCAACAGGATTTGCTGAGGGGTTGGATGTGGAGCTTGAGAGATAAGACAGCAGGTTTTCGGCCTCAGCAACTCTGGGGTTGATGGCACCATTTCCTGAGATCTGAAAGATGGAGGAGAAGCGTATTTGGAGGCAGAAATAAAGAGGTAAGGAACATTGTTTTGAATGCACGAAGTGTGAGATACTACTCAGGAAAAAAAAATCAAGTTTAATAATGTGCTCAGAAGGAGCTAATGCTCTGTTGATAGAGTTTTTGAAGAATTACTCAGTGGTGGGATTCCATTCTCAATAAATTGTTTATTTGAAACGCCGTTTATCCTATTTAAAAGGTTAGTATACTTTTTATCCTGTCAGATTACAGACTCATTTGTTTATTGTACATTTTGGTTTAATAGTATGCTAGCTGCTTGTTTAAAAAAACTACAAGTCTGGTTTTCTTGGGTCAGTGCTTTTCATGAGGAATATGTGGATTTAGGATATGTTGATGTTATCTTAATCTCCCTTTATCCTCTTCAGTCCCTTGGAAAACAGTAATCTGGAATCAATGATGGATATATGTGGTGTTTATTGACTTTTCCTCAGGCTTTGATTTTGTAGGTTTCGGTTTTGGACTAAACAGCATGAACTGCATGAATATAAACCCACAGTTGTATTCACACACGTTAAGGAATCCTGCCAGATGGAAATGTAAAAAAATTTTTTATGTGTGTTTAAAAAGAATGTTTTCTGGTGTCTTTTCAATTAGTTTCTTAAAGAGCATATATCCCTTTTGAGGGGGTTGGATAACTTCCCCTTTCCTGTAGAAGACAGAAAGCCTTGCATAGCATTAGGCTTTTATTATCTTGAACTGAGGGTACCCTGGGAAGGTACATAATGACCTAAAGCTAATTACAACTAGGAAGAAGGGCCACAGATCCATATTCTAAAACCAAAGTTACTATTTTGAGTACTCACTTTCCAACATTTAATTGACCTGCAGAAAATAATCCAACAAGAATCTCATACACTAGAGTATTCACTTTATAACTTGTTTAGGAGGATGCTTCTTATTGCTCTAAGTGAGGTGTTGTCTGGGTGCACTGTTGACATTTTTCTTTGAGCACAGTGGGTATTTATACCCACTCTGAAAGCTTTCTAGCCCGAAATGTTGTAAGCAGGAGAAGGGAGTAGAACTTTTGGTTCTGGGATACTCATTTATTTTTACGATTCATAATAATCCTTTAAGGAGACTCTCAGTCCTGCCTGCAGTTATGCCTCAGCTCATCTCCTCAGAGAGAAGCAATGGTTTTCTCGTCAAACGTGGATCCTTGTTAGGCTCTACAGTTTTCAGAAGGAATGTCAGCTTTACCCCCAGCATGATTGGGAAGGCATATGGGTTTGTACCTAAGGAACAACAGAGACTGACTGCCTTGATATTTTTTAGAAATTCAACTGGGGGATTTTGAAGACTCTGTAGCCCATCTGTTCCTTTTGATATTCTAAAATCTACCAGGTTAAGTGACATCCACTGCGAGCTGGGTACCTAGACCTCCTAGTCCTAGCCCTCAGCAGAACTGCTTTGCTATAATTTTGGTATGATCCTCTTAGCCTATCATGATGCCCAACATGACAGAGAGCCGTTTGAAACTCCCAGTTATTTCAACAGTAAGGATGTAGCTGAATATTCTGCTCAAGATGACACTGTGACACAAAGCCTTTTCCATGTCCCCATGTTCTTCCCAGATCCCCAGTGACAAAAATTTTTCCCCAATTTCTCAGTAGATGGAATAGATTTTCAGGTTACAATCTGTTGTCATCCAAATACCTTCAGTTCTCCAATTCTATTCAGTTAAAAAATATTTTTTCTCAGACATTCTCTCTGCCATTACTTACTGATGTGGGTTTTTTCCCTCCCATTTTGTTGCTGTACTTGGGAGAGAGCAGGGGTCCTTTATTTCTTTTCCTCACTTCTAAGATTCAGGCGAGAATGATTGCATTTTCTCAATTATTGTTAAAAATGTCTTAGATAAATTGGTAAATTGTTTTTTTTTTTGCTGCTGTTTTAATTTTCATTTCTTTGATTAATTACTGAGGTTGATTTTTTCATATATGTATAAACCACTATATGTCCTCATCTGTGTCTGTCACGTTCATGGACCATTTATCTACCAGATCTTAGTGTATTTTATTAAATAACCTCATCATATATCAAGGAGCTTATCTTTGGTGCAACATAAATATATAAATATTTCACTTTGTTTTGTATCATCTGATAAGCTTGCATTTTGAGAAATAGAAGGTTTGCGTTTTCATGCAGTTAATTCAGTCTATCTTTTCCTTTGTGATTTCTTCCATTGCTTTTATGCTAGTTATCTTTTCATGCAACTTTAAAAAAATTTACTCCTTGAGGGTTTGGACACGGTGGTATACAATTTTTCTAGGTTTGTTCCATAAATAGGCCTCGTATAGTGCTTAAGGCACAGAAATGCACAATAAATATTTGTTGATATATTGATAAGTTTTACTTAAGTTATGAAGCTTACATTTCCTACAAAGTTATACTGCAGATTTTAACAGAAACACATTATATTTATTTGCATCAGCATTTCCTTTTGGACACTTATAGAGAATATAAAAAAAGTCATGCTTTTGGGCAGCATTAGCAGAAAGCTGCTGCCTTATCAATATTCTTGGTTGAGTAGAGGGAGAACTCTTTATCATATCTTTCAATTTGCCTGGCTTACCAAAAATCACATCTCCCTTGTGTGGAGGCTCTTGAGTCCAGCTTTACCATGTGAAGCACCTGGCACAGAGATAGAGAAGGATTAAACTGTAACATGATTTCATCTCCAGTGAATAGATTTCTATCAATTTTTTGTGCACGACTGAAGTATTTTTGAGCCAGTTGGTATTACATTTGGGGTCCCAGAAGACTAACTCTGGTAGAGGAGAGAAATCCTAAAGTTGGACAGAAGACTCAAGTTTTAACCGAACTATGAGTCATGGGGGTGGGAGTGTGGGGAGGCAGGAAAGAACCAATCCCCAAGAATCCAGAGGCAGAAGAGGGAAAAATGTATCTTGCAATGAAAAACAATCACCTCACTGTTGTTTTTCTTTACTTCAGTGTCTCGTTTACTGTGAAGAAAACGGAAGTTTTAGAGAAAGCAGAGTCACTACCTCTTGTCACATCCTAACTAACTGAGCCACCCAGGCATCCTTCCTCTTGTCACATCTTAATGAAGTGTGTTGACAGAGGAAACTGACACACACGTTTTGATAACTATACATATATGGCAAAATCAATACATCATTTCCCTACTATCAATTAGTTGATCATAATAATCTTTAAGTCTGAGAAACGACTCCATATGAAATGGAGAGAAGTTCTTACGGGTACCCTGTCTTGCCCTCAGCTTCCGTACATGTCTGAGTCTGGGCCTCTTACCAGCTGCCCTCAGCTCCCCTTCCTAGGCCAATGCTACAGCAAGAAACGGTGTCTTCTTCCACTCAGTGTAAGTACCTTGTGTCACGATTTTAATCCTTACATTCTTCCTAACTTTTGAATGATGTCTTGCTTCCAGAATTCACCCTAACTGGGATTTGATCTTTGGTTTTCCTTTGCAGTCTCAGGGCTATCTTGCCGACTGCCATCTCAGACCCTACCTCTTGTTTGAGTCTCACAGTCCAAGGTAACGGGGAAGGAAGGCTGGGTTTTCTTAATGTCTTGTGGTTGTCCTGGGGCCTCAGAGATGGCACCATCAGGCAGCCTCTGATTCTTTGGTGCTCCGTAGTCTTGACTCCCATTCACAGGAGGGGGCTGGGTTGAAACTGTCCAAGGGCAAAGGAGATACCCTTTTCATCAAAAGTGTGTTGACTGATCCCTTGTTCTCATGTCCTACAGTGGTTAATTACAAAATAGCAGTGGTTCCTCGTGTGGTCCAGATTTTGGCCGCTTCCACAGATATTGCCTCATGATGGATTGCTGTGGGTTGCCATGCGCCTTCTGGTGGAGTCATTGCTATCAACCAGAACCCAGCAGATTTTGCATCAACTGTCTCACTGCAGACACAGAGACCCTAATCTCTGCATCTACTCTCTTAAAAATGAGTTTGTGTCAGTCCATACGGTGTACCAGATTTTCAGAGTGATGAGCAACAGTTAGGGTTACTTTCTTGAGCTGGACCTTTAGGGGAGATCTGGGATGTGGGCTTCTGGAGAGTGGCTTGTGTTGGAGCAGAATGGCTAGCTCTGTGGTCCCAGTAGAGGAATTATTCAAGGCCATTCTGTGACATGAATGGATATGAGCTTCTTTTTGAATTTTTTAAAATTTTATTTATTTATTTTCTTTCCCAGCTTTACTGAGGTAGGGTTGTAAAAATAAGAACTGTATAGATTTAGGTTGTATAACATTTTTTTAAATGTACACAGCATGATGATTTGATATATGTATACATTGTAAAAGGATCACCACAATCAAGTTAATTAACCTGTCCATCATCTCACATAGTTACGCTTTGTGTGTGTGTGGTGAGAACGCCAGATTTACTCTTTTAGCAAAGTTCAAATATATAATATGGTATGATTAACTATAATTGCTACACAGTACATTAGATCCCTAGAACTTATAACTGGAAGTTTGAGCTTCTGAAGCTTTATCCCTTCCCCCAACCACTGGAGGACAGAGTTGTGGCTGGTAACATGCATTTCTCAGGGGGCTTCTTCTAATTTCCCCATCTGTCAGGCAAGGCTGGGAGGGAGGCTTAGTGGCTGGTAGAGCCCAGTCTGAAAATCCTAAACCCTGTATTAATTTCTCCCAAAAGGTAACCCCATAAACAGTAGGAAATTGCTTACCTTTCAAGGCTGCTTTTGAGACAGAGAGGCTAGTCCGTGGACAGCTGACATTCAGTGACAGCGTACCCACACCATTGCAGGGAGCTAGAGCCAACTGGACAGCACAGTTCACAACAAAAGAGGACAACCCTTCCTATTGCTTTGAGTTTCCAACCTCTACACTGGGTGTAATAGTGTTGCCCCAAAACTCACGTCTACCTGGAAGCTGTGAGTGGAACTTTATTTGGAAATGGATCTTTGCAGACATAATCAAATTAAGATGAGGCCATTCTTTGATGAGGCTGGGTACTAAATCCAGTATGACTGTTGCCCTTATGAGAAGAGGGAAATCTAGACACACAGGGAGAATGCCATGTGCAGTGGAGGCAGAGATCGGAAGAGAGGCACCTGCCAATCAACAAACGCCAAAGATTGCTGGGAGCCATAAGAAGCTGGAAGAAGCAGGGAAAGATTCTTTTCTAGAGCCTTCAGGGAAGCGTGATCATGCTGACAGCGTGATTTCAGACTTTTGGCCTCCAGAACTGTGAAGAATAAATATCTGTCATTTAAAGCCCCTCAGCTTGTGGCAATTTGTTGTGGCAGCCCTAGGAAATGAATGCAGCCTCCCTCAGCAGATGCTTATCTGGAAAAATATGGTTATTCAGTTCAACTGCAGGGAACAAAAGCCATTCATGTGGTTGGCACAATCAGCTGCGGCTTCACACAAGTAGCCCCTGGTGAGGGGCATAATTCTGGCAAGGCCTGCTCCGCAAGGTGGGTAATTATAACCTGGCCAGTTGTGTGGCCACTTATGTATTCAAGGCCATTGGACATTCATGGCCATGTGGAGTTCTGTCAACCCTATGTTACGGCAAATTGACGATGTTGGATTGTATATACCACTTTTAATACCTGTGTTGAGGATAAGGGGCTGTAATGAGGAAATCTGATTTCCTAAGTATGTCTAGAATATTGTCAATCTGGACTTTTTCCTCTGTTCTATCCCTCTTATGTGTATAGTTAAATAATAGTTTATTCACTTTCCCTCCATGGTTTTAACACCCTAGTGTACTGTGCCTACCATTGTGTTTCTTGTCCTAGAAAAATTCTGCAGGAGGGTGGAAAGCAGAAGCTGTCTGCAAAATTCCTGGGATTTTTTGTTTGTTTGTTTCTAAGAGCCAAAGTCCCCAGGGGGATGGACTGTCTTACAGAATGCAGCTGAGTGCCTTGGAAAAAATATGACCAGAGAAGAATTTTCCCCAGACTACAAGAAGTTCCTGAAGCTGGTGGGCGAGAAGGGCAGTAGGAGCTTTCATGATCCCCTGAGTAGCACTTAGAGGATGTCTTCTAAAAGAAATGGCTGCCTGCTGTGTTTTGGCAGAGAAAACTCATAAACAGCTTCCTCTGTGTCCCTGCCCCAGGTGGTCACAGAAGCTGTGGAAGTCTGTTGGAGAACCATGCAGAAATGAAGGGCACTTCTCAGCTGGATTCCTGGGAGAGACACTGACCCACGCACAGCTTTGGACTTCCAGGAGGAACCCAGGAATGACTGAGGTTTCCTCCAAGTATGGAAGAGGGTAGGCTCACAACTGCTATTAAATTGATTGATAGAGAATGAAGGTATGTGCCATTTTTGCACTGTTGGTTTTGTGGACCGAAATTCATACCCCCCACATGGTGTGTTTTTCTGGTGGAAGTTGATACCTACTCAGAAGATACACTTCATTTGCAGTGTCCATCAGCTACAGCAGCTGCATTCTGTGAGTGCTTCCACACCCCCTACTGTGTGCCCAGTTTCAAACAGCAAAACCTGTTGGTCTCTTGATGGTGCAGGGCCCTGTTTGAGGTCTCCCATATTTGCATTTGTTGTTTACCATCCCCCAACCATTAAAAAAAAAACGGCCCAAATCAGCACATAAAATGTGTGTTTGATAAAACCTTATTATGGTAATACCTTTGAATTGTTGACCTGTTTACCACAAAATAAGCTGTTAACACCCATTTCTTCTTCCTACTTTATAACACTATCAAGATCCTGGAGGGCAGCCAGTGTCTGGGTGAAATACAGTATCTTAGAAGGATCTGGAAGACCATTAGGGAAGACCCAGTACATGAAGTGGGCCAGGCCATGGAGTCATGTCTGGTTCTTTTCTCAGTACATCAATACCAGCTGCTTAAGCCAAAGCTTTAGGGTGTTCTCTGGGACCCATAACAATAGAAGGAGATCACCTCTGTGGACTGTAGATTTCAATTGCTCTCATTATCCACTCTATCTGCTTTCTCTTCCCCTTGGCAAAGACAGGTCCAGCCTAGGGTAGAGTCCCAGGTCTTCCTGAGGTTCCAGAGGAAACGCTCAATTGACCTTCGAGTATGCTCAAATAAACAGTATTTGAATCATTTTTGCTCTGGTTTTGGAATGCATCTAGAGTCTAAACGGTGTTAATAATTTATTTTTCTGGAGAAGAATGCTTAAGAGTAGGACAATGGCTTACAGAAAGATCCTTGCTGAAAGTTAACAAAGGCTTCCTTCTGTTGAAGCTTGAGAGCCAAAAACATTAATTCTGTTCTCCTCAGTACGTCTGTCACCTTAGCACTTAGATGATTTATGTAAAAGCCTTTTGTTTTTTCTCATAATATCACAGAACTTTAAACCCAAAAAGAAAAAAGAAAAACAAGGATACTTCTTGTTGCGATGCAAGAACACCCAGCCTGCCTCCACAACCTTCACCCAAATGAGATTTTTTTTTTCTTTTAATAAAGCATATGTGCTTTCCCAGTCTTTCAAAAGACCAAAAAAGTATGGGTGTTCCCTTGGGTAAACTTTCTGTTAGAAAAGCAAATAATTGAAGGAAGCCTCTGATTTGAGAAAAGATTTTGTAAATACTTCCCAGAAAGACCTGCCTTACTGGGGAGAGAACTGAAATGTGAAATTTTGAGGTGAAGGAGAGCATTGTTTGTCTGCTGAGTGTTCTGACAGAAATATCTGTCTCATCTGAGTCTGTGTTGGGTAACTCCTGTCTGCTGGGTGAGGTAGAGGTTCGAAATGCCACTTGGGATAGTTGGTAGGCTTGTCTATGCCTCCTCTCTATCATTACTAGGATCTGAATCCTGCCTGGGAAGTTCATTTTCCTTCTACTTAACAGTTATTTATTGAGCAGCTACTTGTTCCAAGTTTTAGTGTAGTTGAAAATTTTGAAGGGAAGGCTTTTTTTCTCATTACAGTTTATGAGCGGGTATAAAGTGAGTGTGAAAATAGTGCAGATGTTTAAAACCAAATTACCAAATCTGAGATAAGAAAGTTGTTAAGAATCGAATGGACACTTTGTTCAATAGCCTGCCAGGATCCTCAGGTGAAGTATATGAATAGATTTAAGGGTTAATACACACTGAAAAAATAACATTGGATTACATAGAGATAAAATGATCGATCATGGAGTAAGAGACCCAACAATTTCCAAAGCTTCTAGTGGTCAGCCTCTCTCTAGCACCATGACTGACAAGCATCTGTTTTGAGGTGTGTGAGATGTTCATAAGTTCATGCTCATTTTTCTCTATAATGAGTGCAGAATTTAGCACATAATCTGTGGTTGGCCATATGCAGACAGTTTACTTTAAGCCAGGTATAAAGACCAAGTTTAAATATTGCTAAAGAAATCATTTGTTGGTTTCTGTCTGTTCTTTAAGTTCTGAAAGTCTCTTGATAACAACTTGGAGTCAGAGATTCCGGATATAAAGAGGATGAGGGTCGTTAGTAGCTCTTACGGGCCATAGAAGCATCCCAGATTGCATGAGGGACATTTACTTGGCCTTTCTTGCCTTTGTAGACAAGTCTCAGAAGATCTTGGTTTTAAAGGCGTCCAGTCTGGCAAGGTTCATTCTCTATTCCCCTGCTAATGCTTGTTGAAGACCACTGCGAAGTTCCCAACCTGCAGACAATCTTGAGGGGGCAGAGCTAGGTAAAGAATTTGGGAGTGGATTCCCACTCTCCTTATACCTCTTTACTTATCTCTGTTCTTAGAGATAAGCCCATAGTCTGTCAGGCAGCATCTGGTTTCTTCACCTTTCCTTATGAAATGGGAGGCCATAGAGATTCTCACTCTATGAGTCATGTTGGCCAGTGCTCTTTAGTCGAAAGATGTTGACTTCCTGATAAGCAGGCAACTTAATTGTTCAATTTGGACTTCCTGTTTCACATTTATGATCATATGAGCAAATTTAATATACTAGTGTTTGTTCCTAAGGAGGAATATATAATATTAAGTGTCTATGGGATGAAATGTGTGGGAAGCAATGTAAGTTATGGGGTCAAAATCAATGGACCAGAAACCATAACACTCACCTCTTTGCCTCCTGCTGCTCTTCTGCTAGGGACTCTTGAGAGTGATAAGAAAGGGTAGGGTGATCTTGTCCGTGGAAAATAGCCAAACTAGAAGTGAGCCGACTGATGAGAAAGACCAGGGTCAGCAACTGCTTTACAACAAGAAAACACTTCATGCTACTGAAGCTCTTCATTGAAGCCTCAGAGTTTAAAAGGCCATTCCTGTATTCCTTTACTCCGTGACTAATAGAAGAATGACACGTGGTTACATAAAAAGAGAAAGATGGGAGTGGTGGGAAAAACCCTGAGATTGGGAATAAAAATCTGAGTGTCAATCTCTCCTTTGTCACTTGCTGATTGTATGTTCTTGGGGAGTCACATCACCTCATATGTACTCAGTTTTCTTCTCTGTGAAATGAAGGTTTTAATAATGTTCACTTTATAAGATTTTTTAAAGTGATAAATTACAAGTATAGCGTTTTGTAAAATAGAATGTCTTCTAAAGTATTAGCTATTCTTATTTTTCAATAATAATATTAATAAAACCTGATCAAGAGAGTCTTTGAGATAGACCTAGTCTTGTTGATGAATGGAAGTATCCTCTTAGGGAGCTATTTTGTTTAGACCAAACATAAACGTCAACATCCATTTCTTGAGATGTTAATCTCCTTCACTTGTCAGCCTCATGCAAAGCTCAGTTTAATGTAGATGTCACACTGACTGTGTATAGTGAGTGCAAGAGCAGGTTTTTTCAGGCAGCCATAATATAACCACAAGTATTCATCTTGATCAGGATCATTTATGCACATTAAAACCAGGACAAACCTAATATATGAATTAAGAAAGATCTCCAGTGTAGGAGTTGGTATGTCCAAATTAATGTAAAGATAAACTGCTATGTGAAACCATATTCCAGAACTGCTGGCAAGTATATATAGTTCCAAGATAAGGGGATCTCTGCCTGGTTTGGATGAGTCCTCAGGTGGTTGACCTCAGTCTGAAGTTTAGGTAACTTGGAGGATATGACATTTCAGCAGTTGGATTTTACAAGGTCAGTCTTCATGTAGGACACCTGCTTTACTTAAATGAGAAACATTTTCAATGTCATTAGATGTTCAACCATATTTTTTTTTAAGATTTTGTTTATTTATTTGACAGACAGAGATCACAAGTAGACAGAGAGGCAGGCAGAGATAGAGGAGGAAGCAGGTTCCCTGCTGGGCAGAAAGCCCGATGTGGGGCTCGATCCCAGGACCCTCGGATCATGACCTGAGCCAAAGGCAGAGGCTTTAACCCACTAAACCACACAGGCGCCCCATGTCCAACCATATTTCATGTTTAGTTCCCTCAGCTACTAGCCAGGCTCACCTTTTGGTAAATAGGATAAATAAGGAAACCCCTTTTTCTTATGTATCCTAGGTCTCGACATATGTATTAGTGATCAGGTAGATTTCAGGGTCTGCATAAGAATTTATTTTTATATGTCTTTATTCGGTTTGGATAACCCTGGTGAAAACCACTAAACACCCAAGAACCAGGATTCATCCTTTAAAATATCAGTGTGTGTCTTCATTTGCCATCAGTGTCCCATATTGTTACTCCCACAGAATAATCTGTTAATAAGAACAAACTGTGGTCTTAGAATGGGTTAAAGTAAAACATGTTGCATGTGACATGGACGCCCGACTAAATAATTTAATAACTTCCTTCTTTTAACACATGGAGCTAATTGTGCGTCTTCTTGAGAGAAAGTTTGTTTTCTTTAGCTAGGCTTCTGTGTTTGGCTTTAGCATTTCTGTCACCAGCAGTAGCCCCCCTACCCCCAACCATTAAGCAGAAACCCCAGCCACGGCACTCAACAAAGAAGTGGCAAGCCTCCAAGAAATAGATTTCCCACAAATACACAGCTGAGAACATTAAAAATTGGGTAGGTCTGGTTTATGTTTGGTTCACCTCCAATGTCTCACGTACAACTTCTGAGTTGAATGAACCAGTGACAATTCAGTCAAATCACTCAGGAACTCTGGAATTACTGTTCTTACATCCACCACTCAGCTTTTGTCTTATGCGATAGCCTCAGGTTTGCTGACAGAGTACATCAAAGAATGGGGACCAGGCTGAGGACAGTTTGTACTGTCTTTAATCATTTGGTAAAAGCTCAGGAGGATTTGTTCAAATTCAGCTAAGAAAAATCCTCCACTTCACCACGTTCAGACGATATGAGAACCAGATGGGTTTCCACACGCCGCCTGATTGCTACTGTCCGATGTAGACAATCGGAATTCTGCACATCTGTGCCATGACATCAGGGAATGCCGCAGCCCTTCATTCTGCTTGGTAGACCACACTAGAGCAGTTTTTTTTCTAGTTCATGTGGGAACAAAACCATCATTCAGAAGGCACCTTGTCCTAGCCATTTGTAAATTAATTTGTTAATGAAACATTACATCAGGGTAGCACTTTATAGTTTACAAAGTGCTTTCATTTCCTCACTTAATCCTTAAAATAACCTTGAGAAATAGGCAGGGCTGTTGAAAGAGGCTAAACAGTTGAGGAGAAAATCCAAGTGCTACTATTCCTGTCTTTAAATGTTTGGTTTTAACTTATATACAGATTAATGTAGAATCATAGCAAAGAATAAAATATGTACGAGCCCCCTCTCCCTCCAAATATGTTTCTCCCTAAGGGAAATAGCCTTTTCTATACATCATTTAGGGAGCACTGGATTTTTAGACTTTCACATTGCTGCCCAGAACTTAAGGAATGACTTTGTCCCCTGGGAGTGGGGGATGATGGGGTGGATGTTTGGGGGAAGAATTTGAATGGCAAGTTTTTAATCTTAAAATATCATATTGGTTTTGAGAAATGTTTACCTGTTTATTTTTGCCACACAATTCTGAGCAAAGTTGCTGTACCAGGAAGATATTCCATACTTATATGAAACTGTGTCTCCCAGTTTAAGAAACTTGGGTTGTTTAGCACATAATATTTGTCCAAACAAGAACAAGTTTTCATACAGTACAAAGGGTCAGCTAACAATATTGGAATAGTATTGGGACGGATTTTCCCTCAGATTGGGTCTTCAGCGAGCCTTTGTAGTTAAGATGACCACGCTGATACTATGGCTACTGGAGTAATGGCGAGCTGGCCTCTCCATAGGGAGAAACTACATATTCTGTAGGCTCTGTTGATTGGATGCAGTTGTCCCGAGTCAGGGGCCTGAACTAGGCCTTGCAGTGGCTCGTCACAAGCAGATGTGGTATAACAGGGCACCTCTTCTCTCAATTCTTAGAGTGCAGAACTAAGTCCAAATTTCTTTACAAGGATAACAAAAGTCTTCATCATCTGCCTTTCTCCCATGTGCCTATTTTCATCTTCTGCCACTTGAGTTTTTCTCTCCTCCCATACCCGAGTTCCTGCAGTCTCTGGACACATGAGGATCTCTCAGGTTTCTGCACTTTTGCACATTTGCACATAGTATTCTCTCGAGCACTCTCTTGCCCTGCTAATGAGAATGGCAAACTCTTCACCCTTCAAGTGTTGCCTCAAGCATGACTTCTTCCTGTTATTTCTCTTCCTAACGCCCTGAAGCAGTCTGAGGTGTCCTTCTTTTATGTCTCTGCTACACTTGCACACCTCCCTATGGTCCCACACATCACATTTTCATTGCTTGTTGGTCTGTCTCCTTAGTAGATTATTAAGTATTTGAAAACAGAAGCTCTCTATCGTGGTGCCTGGCAGAGAGCATGTACTCCAGTAGTTGTTGAAGGAATGAATGACCATGTGATTTTGCAGTAGTCATTTCAAAGTGACCTTGTGGAGGTCACCCTAAAATAGCAGAAAAGAATGATATATACTTTGCTTTTCCTCTCAAAGTTGGAATTATATTACTCATTTTGAAAATTATTATCTGAATATCACAGTCTTAAAAAGTGATTTGGCTGCACTATTGGGGTCCACTAGAAGGAATATTTTGATCAGATGCCTCTAAGAATGTCACATAAAGATAGAAGGAGATAAATGTCTTTACAAAACAAGTTTTAGCAAATCGTAATATGCTCACTAAGTTATCACCTAACTTATCAATTAGGTGGCTTCATTGATAATAGGATTTATAGGTTAAGATAGAGAGAGCAAATTGTAGGAAATATAGTGTCCTATAAATAATATGGGTCATTTTCCCTAGATTATTTCTTCACTATGTTTTTGTTGGTAAGAATGGAACTAATTTCTCTCAATTCTTCTAAGATATATTATCTACTCACCTCTCCCCTATCCATTCTTCCACTCATGTATTATCCATCTATCCATCCATCCATCCATCCATCCCTGCCTCCCTCCCTCCATCCAACCATCCAATAAATGACATAAAATATCTATTCTGGGAAAGCCTTAAATATCAGGAATAGACTGGATATCAGGAATAATCATTTGATTATAAAGTTAAAAATAGGGAGACATCTTACATCATTGGGTAAAATGGTGTACATATTTTTAGAAAGTAGATTAGCCATTATAGTATTTCTATTTTCCAGGGCTTCTGTGAGGATTCAAGACTTAACACACTGAATAGTATAGCTTGGGGTTCTCAGAAGAAAGATGCCAGTGGAACAAAGAACACCACAATTAATGCTCTGAGTAACTTACAGTTATGACCCTAAAGCAAAAGCTAAAGCTGATAATTCAAGTCTGGAGTACTGAACTCCATAATGACGATCCTCTAGAGAGGAAGAAATGGAAGCCAAGTTGTGCCAAAAATGATTTATTCTAAATAAAAAAAAGAAAATTATTTTTGACTGTAATAGTTTCTTTCTGTCTGTCCCTAAGAATGGGGATGGTTGAGCATTATTGGTTGGCAGGGAGAAACTGAAGCAAGCTGCTGAATTTACAAGTTGCTTTTCAAAAAAGTTTTACAGCCCAGGGAATTGGAGTAGTTTGTCTACTATTCACGGTCACTGTTGGAACTTGCATACTTAGAAATGCTGGGAAAAGGTGAGGAAATGAAGTAGTCTTTTAGGCTCAGGTTCAGGAAAGAAATCTACCCAGACTCTGGATGTAATGTCTGATAGGAAACCGTGTATTCCCTCGCTGCTTGTGGAAATGCCACTTGATAATGAGTTTTGACCTAATTTCTTTCTTCATTGCAGCATAGTAATTTAAATCATTGGAGACACATCCTGAAACCTTTTTAAAAAAGTTATTCTGGGGGGCGCCTGGGTGGCTCAGTGGGTTAAGCCGCTGCCTTCGGCTCGGGTCATGATCTCGGAGTCTTGGGATCGAGCCCCGCATCGGGCTCTCTGCTCTCTCGGGGAGCCTGCTTCCTCCTCTCTCTCTGCCTGCCTCTCTGCCTGCTTGTGATCTCTCTGTCAAATTAAAAAAAAAAAAAAAGTTATTCTGGGTCATGATCCCAGGGTCCTGGGATGGAGCTCTGCATCAGGGGCTCTTCTCAGCAGGAGGCCTGGTCCCCCCCCCCCCGCCCCCAACCCCTCTGCCTGCCTCTCTGCCTACTCATTATCTCTCTCTCTCTCTCTCTGACAAATAAATAAATAAAATCTTAAAAAAAGTTATTCTGGGTTAAACAAAGATAGGCTTCTTAATCCAACCTAATTTTATACAGCATCCCATTCTCAGTATATTGTATTTGAGATTACTGTGGTCTTGACTCACAAAATATTAAAGCTTAGACCAGTTGTCTTTTAGAGTTTTCCTGAGACTCATTCCTGGATATGTTATACAGTCATGAAAATTCTATTACCATATTATTTGCAGACCATTTTTATGTATTCACCTAGATTGATTTTTATTTTCCCTCAGGTTCCTCTCACGTTAAAATGTGATCAATAGGATTCTTAAGGCAGTTATTTTCTGACTGAAATTTGTTGATGTTTTAATCCTTCCTTCCTTCTTTCCTTCCTTCCTTCTTTTCTCCATCCATCCATCCATCCATCCATCCATTTATTCTGGTGTTGGTTTTTTTTTTTTTTCCCCTTTTCCCAAATAACAGAAGAGGAACAGGTTAGAAACACTGAGCATTCACATAGGGAGAGAAAATAAACTTTTTACCCATTTGTGTTTTTTATAAGCCATTTTTTGGAATGTGCAATGAGATTCCCATTTATGTGCGGGCAGCAACATCAAATTTTATAAGGAGTCTCCAGTTTTAATTTGGATTCATTTGGAAGGAAGAATTTGAAACAATGGAAAGAGAACAGATGGGGAAATGTCTTTAGAACTAGTGGGATCCAGTGAAGAATGAATGATTGGACTTGTAGGCAGATGAGAGTTTAGGGCTGGCACTAACCCTTTTATCAGTATGGGTAGTTGAGTCTCAACCTCTGAACCTCTTCTCCCTTATCTGTAAAATGGAAGTGGTAATTAAATGGGCCAGAGAGAAGACCTCAGAAATGTTTCCCCGTTTGCAGGTAGATAAGATGATGAATCAGATTGCTTTCACATTGATTTACTACCAAGCTAGCAAAAAAAAGAAAAAGGAGCAGAGGATATATGCAGTCCTTTGAAGGTCCCTGCTGCCTACATCATGTGAGCAATCCCCCTTTCACTAAGGCTAGCAGTGTGAGGGGGCGGCTTCCCTAATGCCCTTTTTTTCTTGTCTTTTAACTTAGCTCTCCAGCTCCTTCTGATCTATTCCTCGGCCACTACTACTCACATGGTCAATGTCAGAGTTGCCTAGAGTTGCTCCTGCATGATGATCTGGCACAATTTGACAACCTTATGTTCCCATGGCTTCCATTGCCACCTACATCCAGAAAATACTCAAATTTATCTTTAGTCTATCTCTTGATCCTTGGTGTCACACTGGACACTTCTACTTAAATATCCCATAGGAAACCTGAAATCATTCAGTCCAACTCAATCACCAACAGTCCAGACTCAATCATGATGGAGCCATCAATTGCTCCATTCTTGGAAGCCACAAGTTTGGAAATTACCCTGCGTTCCTCACTGCTCTGTCCTGGTTCAGGCTATCTCTGTTTTCACACTAGCTCTTTCTCGAATTCCTCCTGTATTGTTGCTGCAGTAATATTTGAAATATTCAGATTAAATGGAATGATTTCTTTGTCCAAAATGCTACTATGACTCTCTACTACCTTAGGGACAAAGTCCAGATTCCAGACCCTCTGTAGTTGGACTGCTGCCTGCTGTCTTGTTATTGTCACCTGATACCCAGTGTATAGCAAATGGTTCTGTCCATGGACGATGAACCCAGTTCCCTGGGCTCAGCATTTTCTCCCTCACTTTTGTGGCTTCCTTCCTCTTGTTCCCTCTGCCTTAAATGCCCTTCTCTCTTTTACTCCCCTGGCCAAATTCCTCTTGTCTTCAAAACTCACTCCATGGTGTCTTCCTTGTTTTCCAGATTCTTCTTGGCTGGAATCCTATTTTCCTACCATGCTCTTGAAATACCTCTCTCAAAGCATTTGCCCCACTGTCTTTTTTTTTTTTTTTTTTAAATACAGAAAGGCAGACTGCTGCATACATTGCATCATTTGGATGTATCTGGAGCCTTGGAAGCTTGACTACCCTACATTCTCCTACAAATAGACTTTGAGAGGTTCATTGGAGGTTCTAGCAAGAGAGTGCAGCTACTTGAAATACCCTTACTGAAAAATGGTCCTCCTCTATTAGGGAAAGTTATTCTCTTTGACCAGGCATGGGAGGGATGCACACAGAGTGGTGAGGGAGGAAGGGGACACCTGCCTTGCCAGCCAGACCAGCCAAATCAACCCCGGTGATCAGTGTGGTGATAGGCGCTGCAGCCAGATCTCCCTCACATCCTGCCTCACTGTCTTGTATGTGCTGGTTAATTTTTTTTTCTCTCTCCCTAGATTCTCAGTGAGAACCTTGACAACTCATTCATCCCGAGTCCCAGGCTTATTGCCTGGTACATCGTAGGAGCTAAATAATGTTTTTTAAAAAAGTGAATGTGTTTAATAAAATATCATCCTGACACATCGCTTGCATTGTTGTTTTGCAACTGTGTCACTATTAACATTTCATTTAGGATAAGGTTGTGTACCCAACTACACCGAAAAGTCTATGTGAGAAATAACTATGGGTTGTCATTTGTCATAGGCCCTCATCATGTGCCAAGCAGGCTCTTGATTTTTCTTTCTGGCAAATGAGTGGATGTTAGGTGACTTAGAAAGAAGCAAATAGACAATATCACAAGCTGGTCTGAAGCTTTGGCAAGCCACTGTCACTCTCCTCTCTCATTGCTGCTTCAAATGAGGCCGACTTTAAAGGAAAGTCACCTCTATTTATGCTCCAGCTCCTCTACCAAGGAAGCTGCAGGAGTAGATGGAGTAACGGATGGATTAGGACTGTAGACAATAAACAGGAGGAGCGGAAACAGAGCATGCTAGCCTAGGCCTTGCTGCCTCCAGCATTGATTATTAAGAAAACATAGGAGCATTATCATTTCCAAATGGGTAGTTGAGCGTAAGTGAAGGGGAGCAGGTCCTCCCGAGGTGTGTCTATCTGGCTTTATGTGGCTCAGTTTGATCAAGTTGTGGAGAGGATGTGGTGGCAAGAAAAAAGGCTGCCTGTAGGGCTGAATCCTGCAGGAAGCTGTGCAGGCCGTTACCCAGAGCCCAGACAGCACAGATAATTCACGTGGTAGGGACTGTTTCCATAGATCTTTTCAAACGCAATTAGATGGATCTGAAATAGAATTTGAAGCTCGCACAACATTTTGACATCAGAAAACCATGAATAAATAAAATTACAAAATCAAAATGCAATTCAAAAGGATTCCATGTGATAATGCCCTTTTCAATAAACGCTGCAGAAAGAAAACTGTGATAAACCATATCATTTCAATTTTCTCCTCAGGGATTTTATATCCATATGCTTTTATGTGGAAAAATTTGATTTTAAAAAAAGGCTCTGCCACCATGACTCCTGACTCCCTGATAGGTGTTCACCATGGGACCAGGTGTGGAGGGGCTGCAGGGGACCTTTGTGAGGCTGGCTGCATTTCCTGACGACATTTTCTGGGGCCAGAACAGTTCTGCCATTCACTGCTCCCTCAAAGGACTGACAGTTGCCTAACGTTCACCCTCCGGGGAGCATTTCCTTAAGTTAAGTTATATTTCTGGGAAGTTCAAGTTAAATTACAAAATGCTATGAGAGACAAACAGTACACTAATCCAAGAGGCATAAAGACCTTAATGCAAAATTTTCTAAAATTTGTATTTTACAAACTTTGCAAACACAGGGTTAAATAGGAACAAATTCTTTTCAACTTGCTTCTCCTCCTCTTCCTCCTCTACCCCTCACTTCTTCCTCCTCCTCCTCTACCCTCTCCTCTTGCTCCTCTTCCTCCTCCTCTTCCTCCTCTTCTCCTTTACCCTCCCCTCCTCTTCTTCCTCTTCCTCCTTTTTTATCCTCTCCTCCCTTTCCTCTTTCTTCTCCCCGACCTCTACCCTTTTACCCTTCCCTCCTCCTCCTCTTCAGCCTCTTCTTCTTCCTCCTTTACAATATACTCCTCTTCTTCAACCTCTTCTTCCTCCTCCTTTACTCTCTCCTCCCCCCTCTTCCTCCTCCTTCTCCACATCTTTCTCTTTCTTCTTCTTCTTCTTCTTTTAAAGCTATAAATTTCCCAAAGGCTTTAATATATGTAGAGTGAATCTCCAAGAAAGGAACATAGTCAACAAAATTTCCAGAAATTTCTTGAACTCGATAAGCTTTTTGTTTGTTTGTTCAGAGAAACACAGCTTGGGAAATTCTGTCTTTGTAACAATTAGGTTGTCACACTTGGAAGCTGAGAGAGGAGATGTGGTAAATGAAGGCTCTGCTGTCAAGTGAAGGAGGTCCGGGGTGCTGCATGCATGGCGGCTGCAAAGGGTAGGCCTGAGTGTGTCTGTAGCAAGGAGGCCTGGGAGATTGGTAGGGGCACAGAGGAGGGTTTTGAGGGCTAAGAAGGTAAGCTTTGCTTTGCTTCTAATTTTACCTTCTGAGGAAGGCCAGAGGGAGGGGCAGGTTGGAGGGAACAGGAGGCACTATTGGTTCTGGACTTCAGTTTCAGATCTGCTTTTGATGTCAACTCAGTAACTGTGTGAGAAAACTCATCTGAGATGAACTCGGTTCTGGATGAATTTGGGACTCCAAATCAATTGTCCTCTTGGATGGGTGATTGGCCTGGAGCTTCTCAGGAATTTTTAAGCCCAGGGGGGCCTCATCCAGTTCTTCTGGGGTGGCTTTGGGTTCCTAATGTCACCTCCAGAATTATAGGTTGGAAAGAAAAGAGCAGGTAGCGTGACATGTTGAGAAGATCATTTTTTCAGGGTTTAGAAAGGACAGATTCTGAAACCTGGACTCGTGCTTTAGTCTGAACTCTTCCACTTACCCAAGAGATGGCCTTGCGAAATTCCTTGCACTCTCTTACCTCAGTTCTTTGGTGAAATATGACTTCAATAGTTTCATCTGTCAGATAAAAACACCACACTCGATGATCTGTAAAATGATTTCTAGTTCTAATGTCTTGAGTTAGATTTCATGTATCTATGTCTACTATAAGTATGTGTGTGTGTACATATGTGTTTATGTATGCATATGTATATATACATACATAAGAATAAAGAGTTCACCAAATTTTTAGTAATGAAGAAATGATAATGTAATTCCTTTTCTTTGTTGAATATAACATTTTCTTCTGCTTCCATCTTAGACATATTTTGAATGCAATAAAAATGCAGACTCTCAGAAAGAAAGCACAAAACTTTTAGGATTTAAATGTTTTACTTTTAAGTTCATTCTTTGAATAACTGATGGATAGCTCAATAATGACATTCCGGGTTATGATTCTTAAGGTTTCTCATAAAAAAGTGCTTAATTTTTAAAGGTTAGTTGCTCTGCTGACCATGAATACTTATTCATAATGGTCGTGTGTCTCAGCATCCTAATTGTTATGTTTGCTTGATAATACTTTTGCAGGGTTCCAAGTATTCGAATACTCATGTACAAATAAACTTTTGAGATGAAGAAGGGAGTGTTTAGATATTCCTATTTTACTAGATGTGGAAGCAGGGGCATGTAGCATGTAACTCTGAAGTTAGACATAGGGCTTGTAATTAAGCCAAATTGAGCCTAGTTCTAGCCTCCTAATCTTTGACCAGGCCATGAATAAAGACTTAGTGCTCTATGAAATAATGAAGAGGAATATTATTATCATAATAATGCTTGAGTTTCTTATTTTGAGCAATTCAACCTGCTCATTTCAAACCCCTTTTGTACTTTAAAGAAAATACGAAGACAAGAGCCAAATTTAGGATTCAAGCTGATTCTTCCCTCCCTTTGTTTCCTATCATTGGATACTTTTGTGCATGTCTTAGAAATTGCCCATTGGATTCATTCTCTTCCTCTCAGTGCTATTTTCCAGTCATTGTTTTTATCAGACTATATATGGATTTTAGAAATAGTTTCATGGCTTTCCTCTCTGCTTTCAGCCTCATTCCTTTCTGTCCACCCTGCACACCATTACCAAGATAATATTCCAAAGACACCCCTTTAATTTTGCCTCTCCTATCAGGAAACTACAGCTAAATCTCTCTGTCCAATTTTTGAGGCTTTCCATATTTGGAACTTGTTTTATTCAGCATGGATTGCCACAGGAAAATATTGTAAGCTGGGCAGCTTAAACAACAGAGCTTCTGTTCAGAGTTCTGGGGGCTGGAAGACAAGGTGAAGGTTCCATCAAGAGAGGTTTTATTCTGAGGTCTCTTCTGTTGTCTTTTAAACTGAGGTTTCTTCTGTGGTTCTCTTTCTCTGAGTGCTCACATGACCTCTTTGTGTTCATGTGGGCAGAGAACAAATTCTCTGTGTCTCTTCTTATAAAGTTACTAATCCTGTTAGACCAGAGTCCCACCATCTTGACCTCTTTGACCTTAACTACCTCCCAAAACTCCATCTCCAAATACCATTACACTGGGATTTGAGCTTCAACATATGCCTTTTGGGAGGATGCCAACATTCAGTCCTTGGTAGGGCTCCTTCAGTCTCTTCAGCCTTACTTCTGCTTCTCCTGAGGTGTACCCTCACCTCCAGTTCCCTCAGTTCTAACACCTAGTGATTTTATCTGTATGCACCTGTATCTGTTTGCCCCTCAGCCCTCTTCCTTCTCTACCCCCTTCCTATTCTTCTCATCCAGAAGACTTTCTTCTTCCCTTGTACTTTCTCAAATTGTACACATCCTTCAAAGTCTACCTCAAGTTGCACCTGCCCCAAGAACACTTTTCAATCTTCTACAATTCATACAGTATCCTTTTTCTCTGAACTCTTATAGTCACAGCATAATTTAGCACTTAGTCATTCTCTAATTCTTTTATAATAGTAGTGAAATATCTTATTGGGATTAATACTGTACAGGGTACTTACATATCTATAGTTTTATGTGGTTCTTTCAAAAACCAAGGGAGATAGAAATTATTGTAATTTCTATTTTACACGCAAGAAGATTGAGGCTCAGTGAGGTTAAATGGCTTACCACTGGTTAGAAAGCCAGTAAGTCAGGAATGAAATGCTATTTTGTGCCTCTTAAGATTCATGGTCTCTCTACTCATTGTTTACTCCATTTTATGAATCTTTATTTGAGTTTTCTTCTTTCTTACCCATTCAAACTTAGGGTATCATGTTGTGTTTATGAATCTACAAGCTGAATTTTACTCTTTTTCTGGGGGAAAATTAACTTCCATGAAAGATATCAGAGTTAATTTCAATTAAGATTCTTTCCACTAAATCATAAATTAGGTATTTCTCTGATAAATAGTAGTCTCTCCATTTAATAAATGAAGAAATGGACAGAAAAAGGACTTAATCTCTGCATACTATCTACTGGATTAGGCAATTCCTCATTATTTTTTTCCAAGTAAAAAGTGTTAATGAGAAGCTCTTGGCTAAGACAACACAGATTCAACAAAGCAATATATCACTTTTGTTTTGCTATAATTGCAACATGTAGATCTAACTTCTCCAGTGTGTGATCTCAGAATATTTTGGCCTCCCACACAGAAGATGAACTCTGAGGTTATAGCCATTAGATGGGGGTGAGGGGGTGTGAAATAATTTAAGGGTGGAAGCCCACCAATCACACCTGACCCCAATCCATCCAGACATTAGTGCAGAGAAACCACTTACAAATTCCTTTAGAGTGATACCAAATCAGAAACATTTAACATGCACTGAAAAAGCCAAGTTAAGAATCAAGTTCAGACATGCAGAGGTGTGATATCTGCAACCAGAGCCAAGTTCGAAAAGGGTTAGTCCTTTCAATGGCCAAATTAAACAAGACACAATTGAGGGTAACTCTTCCCTCTGGGCACTTATAAACCTGCATGTGGGAACTTTTGAAAATGAAGTTAGTGCTGATTGTGTCTTATTTTGCTTGGCCATTGAGTGGTCTAACCCTTTAGGAATTTGGCTCTGGCTGGAGATATCACACTTTTATGTGTCTGACCTCCAATTCCCCCCCCCTCCAAAAAATCCTTTTTTTGGTGTATATATATAGAATTTTAAAAATCAGATACGGTGTTAGATTTTTAAGTTTAATAAAAATGAAAGATAAAAGCCCAATATGGAAAAGAACAGAATGTGCTGAAATAACAATGTAATTAGACTACCAAGGACATACTGTTTTATTTTTTTTTTCCTGGTCTCCTTTATAGTTAAGAGACAAGTAGCATAGTATTGGGTAAGGTCAATAATGAAGCTACTTGTGAGAATTCCTGACCCCAGCCTCACTGATTCACTGCTGATATACAGTGAAGCAAGTGTGCTTAAAAGGGGACAGCTGAGTAGGGAGACAGAAGAAGACACGTTTGAGAGTCATGCAGTAGACAGATAATGCAGTAGAGTTCAAAGATGGCTCCCGTTCAGCTTCCTCAGTGTTTGAAGCTAACAGATTGTATGTCATTGCTGAAAAGCTGGCAGTTCCTGGGGCTGCACACATAGGTGGGAATGAGGATGTTGAGAACCTGATGAAAAAAATGCTTTCAAGGGTGTTTTCCTACCAAGATGTTCTATGTCATACCTGTCAGCAATCTTCCTCTGCTTTGAAGTTGTAAATTTAAATAGCTACTCAACAATGCGCTGTTAGCTGCATAGATTATCAAGGAAAATTTTCATGGCATTTGATTAACTTGTAAATTTTTGTTGCAATGCAATAAAGAAGGCATCTTTACTGAAATCCCTTAAGTACCCAATTGTGAGCCGTTATCCCAAGTGACCTCATACCGAGATACATTTTTTATAGAAAATGGTATTTTTGAGCCAATAACCAAGTCATTATACTTTACCCTTATTTTAACAAGACATTCAGTTGAAAGGAACACAAAGCTTACTAAGTTAAGGTATATATTTACCTCATTTGTTTTCTGGAGTTAGGTCCTGCAAATTGCTCTTTCCCTTTTAACATCTATGTTTCTCATCATTACTGGGCCTACATGAGAAAAAGTCTGAGCTGCTTTTCATGGTCTGATTTAAGATTTTATCCTGGGGTTGATTATGACACAAAACTGGTGAAATGGTATTTTTTACTGTCAGACATTAGGCAAGATTCAATGCTCAGGAGAGGGCGCTATAAATATGTGCATTTGACTCTTTGCTCAGCCTTCTGACCATTGTGTAACTAAGGGTAATTCTCTTAAAAATTTGTTGGCACTTTTTATTTGGCTGTTTCATGCTGAGGTAAATGTTGGCAAATGAACAAACAGCTTCTGTTCCAGCTTCCCCATGGTTCTGTTCCAGGTCATTCCCAGGATTCTGGCATAATTTGAGAAGTTTCTGCTAGTCTCCACCATTTCTGGCCAAGGAGACCTTTGGGAGGCCTGTGTAGAATGGTAACTGCTCTGCTGATCCACGTCTGTTGGATGACTAACTTGGAAACTTATTTTTCTCTGTGCGAATTTCCTGGATCTGTCTACTACTGAAATTCCTAGACAAATGACACCAATTTATGACTTGACCAGTCATTGTTTTGTGTGTGTGTGTGTGTGTGTGTGTGCGCGCGCCGCGCACACGTGTGCACGTGTGTGTGTGTTTTCCTTAAGAAACGGGACTAGTTTTGTTAAGCAACTGTTAAATTAGTCTTAGTCTATATTCTCCAGGACTAACTTCTAAAAATCGAAGATCCCTCTGAAGTGGCTTACACTGCTAAATGACTAACCCTTTATTTTTTCTTTCCACAAAGCCCACACAATTTTTCTAGTACTGTTTAATGGTTTTATAACTTTGTATAATTGGTTTTTCTTCATAGCAAAACTGTTGGTGTGCCAAAATGTACACTAGTAGAGAATGATAGTGTACCGGAAAGAGCTTCATGTAGAGAGATGAAAAATTAAAGGAAATTTTATGCATTCATCAGGTATTAATTATACAGCTGCTCTGTGTAAGGTGCATAGTAAATGCATATTTACATTTATATTTTCGAGTAGTCTGGCTATTGCATGACATTGATTGGAATGTACTTTATTCAAGTGAACATTGTGACTGAAACTATGTATAATAGGATTTCATAGGAGAAATGAATCTGTTGCTTGAATTTGAGAAAAGCAGTCTCAATTTGGCAGAGATAGAGTAGAAAGAACGTTTTCCTAGGAGGGGGATGATGACAAAAAATAGTGAAATAAAAGTTTTAAAGGGGTAAATCAAGTATGCCTTTGTGGTACAGAACTATGACTAACTGACTTCAGTGAAGGTAATATAGTTGATGTCTTGGAAGTTGGGGAGGATTAGAGAATGGCAGAGAGGGGCTCCTATGGAGCACCTTCAATGACCATGGGCAGGAAGCTCAGTTGACCATATTGTTGCAAGGTTGATTTTAAACTCTTTCCTTTCAGTTCAGATTGATTTTCATAAGTGGCAGTGTGTTACTCTTTGATTTGTTAATCAAGTCATCTTAATTAAGTATTGCAAATATAAAAGACAAAATGGAAGATTCTGAAGTAAAGCAATTGAACTACTCCCAATGCCTAGCACACTGCCTGGGATATCACATTTGCTCAATAACTAAGTAATGTTTAGATGAATGAGAGCTCAGGAGTAAGTTCACCTCCTGGGCATGAGCATTTGTCACACACACTGAATAATTACTACTCTATATTCTGTAATCCCACTCTTAATCAATTCATAGAAACTCAGAAACTTTTCTAAATAGAAACACTCCATCTGAGTGGTGATAAACAAGATGTTAAAGTCTGTATAATGGAAAACAAATTATGCATAGGAACTGTGGGCAATGGCTTAGAAAGAAAAAAAATTCTGACCATTTTTAGCCCACTCCTGCTTCTTTAATTGTTTTGGTATGTGAGAATCAGAGAGTCACTCAGGCATGCAAATATTAGCATCCCAGAGGACTGCCACTTGGCTGCCCACATCCATTTTGTGTGTACCTTTACACTGCAGAAACACTCCAATAGCACAAAACAAACAAATGTTGTTAGGTTTGAAATGACTGAATGTGGTTTTGAACCTCTTCACTGAAGCAGGTGTCATGGGTTAAAGACTTTGACCAAGACAGCACTGAACCATAATATCATCTCCAGAACCCAGCATATTGTTCATAACTGAGGTTGGATGCTCATCAACGATTACAAAGTGATATTTGACAGTAAAGACGTTTGCAGTATCCTTTGTTTGGGGTTTTAGGAGTGAGCATATATATTATAAATGTTTCCTTCCTTTCATTTTTATTGCCTTCCCATACTTTCCTTCTATGAGTCTGGAAGAAAAACTTTAGTAAAATATAGTGATAAGAGTCAGTGAATTTCTGCAGAGATGTTAATGGGACAGTCAAAATTTCTTACATGAAGAGTTGTCTCTCACCACAGACATGGCCATTCTTTGGGTTATGGTTGAGAGGAGACTGCTGGCAACACCACAACCTTGACGATACCGAAAACAATACTGAAAACAGCTGATGATACTAGCTGTCACAGATGAACCAGCTGAGGTTGGTGGAGGGTGAACAACAAAGCCAATGTCCCACTGCTGCTGCCAGAAGTAACACAGTGATAATCTGATTCCAGTTCTTTGAACTCTAGACCACTATGTTGCCTTTATGAAACAGATATCTGAGCGCCCTCCTATTTCTTGGCATATGTAAGATATTGCTTGTCTTGGTGGTTGAGTCATATAGTATAGGACATAGCCCAGCTCTTAAGAAGCTGGTTCTATTGCCAAGGACACAAGAAATGTCTATACATGCACTAACTAAAATGAAAGGCTGTAAGCAAGATGTGAAGACTTAACACGAGGACACCATAAGAAAGTGGAGGCGAGATGTAAAGGGATAGGTAGGCATTTTAACAGGTAGGCCCGTGTTTTTGGCCCAAATCACTTGTCCTTTGCAATATAAAACACAGTATCATTCCACCAGGACAAACACACCTACCTGAGGAGAAAAAACATAGCACTTGCATGAATGCCACAGCTCTGCGGCATTACTGAGGACTCTAATATGATGGAGGTGGAGACTCCACAGAAGTGGGGCTTGAAGGATGGGTGAAGTCTGCATAGGTAGTGAGGCCAGAGGAAGATATTGGAGGTGACAGGAATGGTTCACATGGAGGTGTGGAATTAAGTAGCTATGAGGAGGGATTGTGAAATGTTGAGTGGACTGACCTTTCTGGAGAATAAGTTTTCTGCTGGGAAAATGCTAGAAGATAAGACTAGAAATTTGTAATGACCCACAGGGAGCACCTGGCAGGAAGAGGCAGCAGAATGCAGAGGAAGGAGAAGATATACACAGTTCACCTCACAGGATGGCCTGGGGGTGGCTCTGTTCACGTATTAATGTTTTTGTTGGGATCCTTCCTCAAAAACTCTTATTTTATTATTAAGCACCAAAGCCAAATGAATGCTGAAATAATTATCTGAAAAAACAGGGGATAAAGATTGGGGAATTAGTTCCATAAACAACAGGGTATTTCCTGAGGCCAAAACATGTGAGCTATTTCCTTTATTATTTTTAATACTCTACTAAATGCCTGCTAGACTTTGGAGGGTCAAAAAATAAACTTGATTCTTCAGTCATTCTTCTTATCTTTGAAACTTATCTGATAAGAGCATTTTCAACTTTTGAGTTGCAGGAATAAGCATCCTTAATAAAATTTTATGGTGCTTTCTTTGATATCTGATTTCTATCTCTGTTTATTGTCTTTCTTTTGACATTACTATTACTGAATGCTTTTAAAAAACAGGTTGCACAGATTTGTTGTTCTTAAGTCCATAGAAAGCCATCAAATTAAATAAACGTCTCTACACATGTATTATACAAGAACAGAAATAGATTTATATATATTTTTTCCCATTTTAACATGACCACTGATAAATAGTAAGCCAATTTTGGCTTTTTACGAAGTAATAATGAAAAAGTAAATTATTCTGCTTCTAATTTTGATTTTTCACTTGTCTACTCTTCTTCCTGGCTATAAATATAAGCATTTAGAAAGCTCTACTTATAAAGGTTCTCTTGGGTTATATGCTTCACATTAATCAATTGGTGTAGAAGGTGCTGTTTTCTCTCCTTTCAGGAGCCTTTTGTGTGTAGATTTTGTTCTGCTTTACATTTTATTTCTTTTTTATTCTTCACAGGAACTATACAAAAGTAAAATGAAGTGTGTAGAGAGTTAAAGAAATGCCTCATCCTTTAAATCATTATAGTCAGTCAAGCAAAGACCTTAAGACATAGCGTCCATCTTCCAGGACTATGTAAATCTAGCTGAGGGAAAAAGACAAATGTGTAAGAAATAGTGAAGTGTCAATGCAGATTAGAATGCCGAAATTTATTACTGTTGTATATGGAATGTTATGGGAATTCAGAGAAGATGGATGGCTAATGGGGGACACAAGTCATTCTAGACACCTATTCAGGAGGTAATAGGGCAAACCTTGCATGTGTGAAAAGAGGGAGGGGTGCTTGCAGAGCTAGAGAAACTTGATTCTGGAAAGAAAGCTACTTGAGAAAGTGCAGTAGTTTGGACACAGTAGACAAAGTTGGAGTCAGACTGTAGACAGATTTGAAGTCTGAGTTGAGACATATCAGGACAGGGGTGACCATTATGACCTAAATACCTAAGGCACATTTTCTGATAGATCATTTACCCATTATCCATCCATTCATCCCTTCACAGAACAAATAGTGCTTGACTCCTATTTGTTGGACATGCTGTCAAGTGTTGCATGGACGGGGTTTTGGAGGGAAAAGAAGCTGGAGGAAGGGAAACCAAGACGCTAAGGTAATTGGCCAGATATGAGAAAATTAAGGACAGTGTTCAAATATGGTGGTGGAACCGAAGAGGAGGAACTAGATTTAGGAGGTTTCTTGCATCAATACTAAACCTGTCATTGCAACTAATTGGCTCTAGGGGAGAAAGGAAAGGGAAAGGTAGATTCTCAAGTGGGGCTGACTTGGAGAATGCTACTGACAGAAAGAATGGGGTTAGGTGAATGGATTAACTTTAGTAGGAAGAGCACAGACCTCACTTTAAAGAGGTTGTGCCCTTCATGCTATTAGAGATCTAGGACTGGAGCTCAAATTAGAGTTCAGGGTTTGAAATATAGGTATTAGAATCATCACCTCTGTAAACTTAGAGCCATTACATTTAACTTAATGAGACATAGTACTTATTTAGTGTAGTTGAAGATCATAGTTGAAGAGCCAAGAAATACATTTTGGAGATGGCCACAGCTGGTATAGGGGACCATAGAAAGATGAAGAGAAGACTCATAAGGAACAGAGTGATTGGAGGAAATGGGGAAAGAAAGAGCTTCCCATATCAATATTTTCAGCAATAGGTTTTCGTAGACTTTTATTTAACAAACATCGTTGCGCACCTATTAAGAGCTAAGAGCTATTTTAGGTGCTAAGGCTCCGTAGTTTTGAGTTTGAACATCCCTGACCTCATGGAGGGTATGCATTGATGGGGGAGTGTAAGAGAGATTGAACATGCTAATGCCATGCAGTATAATCATAGACATTTTAAAGAACTGATATGTAATATGTTATGAAGATTCAAAATATGGGTGCAACCTCCAAATAGTATAAAAGATATTTTTAAACAGAACATTTTCCCCCTTCAGGTTTACAATTCAGTAATTGCAATGACAATAAAATAGAGTCATAAAATAGAGATAAGATGGAGCGTGGAACAAGCAGAACTTCAGGATTATGACGGATGTACATCATCGTTAGAGTACAATTTCTTTACAAGTCTATAAAATGCTCAAGTCCTTGAAAAAGGGAGTTGCAGAAGAGGTGGGGTAGGGACTAGGTACTGAAGGGATATTACTTTGAGAAGGAAGCTGCTGACTAGATTTTAACTACAAGACAGGCCTTTTCTGAATTGTCAGAGCAGAACGTCATAAACAATAGGAAGGAACCGTCAGGAGACAACAACACATACTAAAGTTATGATCAAAAGCTCTCTCCTTTGCAAATATGTATCTTGCCTTTACAAAGATAGTATTGTCTCTCATGGACGACATCTTCCCCATAAATATCAGGATCTTGTTTGTACTAATTAGGCACATGAAATGCATAATCAGACAGTTTGCCCTTTGGTAGCTACAGTAATTTCTTGTAGGTCCTTCCAAGGATTTTGTAATTCAGTTAAGTGTGAGATATCTGCTGTAGATAAATGCTTGTTTATCTATCCAGGAAACACTGGGTATAAACAAGGAGGTATAACTGTTAAGTGAGCTGGTGATATCTATGTGTGGAGCCAAGGTATATTTTATTAGTCATGAAATAATATGTTGTGGGACTAACGGTTTTGAAACACAGAAGTAAGAAGTCTTTTTCCAGGTGGTATGGAAAAGGAATGAAGTCACTTTGAATCTCTTAAAGATCTATAATACTTTAAAATAACCATTATTCAATGAATATTCATCAAACCCTAACTCTTGATGAGGCTTGGAGAAGGAGAAAGAAAACTAACCAAACAAGTCTTTGGGAAGTGCCAAATGATAGTGCAGATCATAAGAACTGTGAGAGGATAGAGTAATAAGGAAATAATCAAGTCTGAAAATTAAATGATTTTCACCATCTTAGTTGATGTGATGAGTGTTATGTAAGATGTCAGTTCATGGTGGGCAAGTGCTTTTATTCTCACCTCCTCAGGCTCTAAGTAGATAGAGAATTCTCCCAAAGGGCAGCTGGATTTAAGAGCAGTTTCAAACAGTGGACCTTGTCTAATGGCCTGCAGGAGGCATGACTGGTTTGAGGAAAATTTTCAGGTTTAACAGGAGAATGCCCAGGCAAAGAAGAAAGGACCATTTCTAGTGTGACTGGAGAGGTGGGGGCTAGAAGTGTGGGAAGACAATGTATGGGGCATTTAGACACCAGAAGGTAGCAAAGCTCTTTGTAATGTTGGTGAGTTATTCATGGCCCCTTTTATATCATGAGAATTAACACCTGGGTTATAGACTTAATCCTATTTTATCACTTCAACATTTTGTAGACTATTGACACAGAACCTTAAAAGTTTCTGACATGGGGCGACTGGGTGGCTCAGTGGATTAAAGCCTCTCCCTTTAGCTCAGGTCATGATCCCAGGGTCTTGGGATTGAGGCTCGTATCAGGCTCTCTGCTCAGTGGGGAGCCTGCTTCCCTCTCTCTGCCTGCCTCACTGCCTACTTGTGATCTCTGTCTGTCAAATAAATAAATAAATAAATAAATAAATAAATAAATAAAATCTTAAAAAAAAAGTCTCTGACATAAGGAATACATGACTTTGGGATTCTAGTGAGGTCTGATGAATGAATATAACATTTAAGCACATTCCTAAGAATCTACTTGATAAACCAGGTAGACTTACTCTTAATAGGTTGTTCTGGTTGGCTGAATTAATAATGAATGCTTAAAATCACACCTAATACGTATTTACACCATAGTCAAAGAATAGTCTGAATGATGACTCCATGGGCAGTTGGAAACCCAACATAATAAATATGTATCTAAAAGCTTTAAAAATGACTACTGCATGCTAGAATTATGTAGCTTTGATCTTTGTTTTCTATCCTTCCAATTCCACCTGATTGCTATATGGCAGGATTTCATTTTTGTTATAGCAAATAATAAATAGTGTAATTATCCTTTAAAATTTTTAATAATCTAGGGAGAATTAACAAAAATTATGATCATGCCAGGTACAAAGTGAAATATTATAACACATAACTTGGGAATAACTGCTTGGAAATAATTTAAAAATATTTCCTATTCCCTATATCTACAACTTCTATTTATTACTTTCAGATTTAAGTTTATGGGGAAGATTCTTTTGGCTTGAAAATGAACAATATTTTTCATAATCTGACTCAGGGCCAATGTATTCAATTTCACAAGTATGTATTGAGCTGCTTTTGTGATAAGAGATATGGCAAATTGAATGTTATAGTCATTGCTTTTATGGAACTTGCCACCTTGTGTCCCAAGCAAAACTTACATCAAGAAACTCTCTTGATGGTTCCCTACAACCATTAGCCTTCTCTTGTCCACCATCACTGCTTCCTCAGATGCTTGACTTTTTACCCACGGCATCTCCAGTTATAGTAATCACCAGGTCTAGAAGTTAGGAATGCTTATAGTTGAGACATATGGTTGTGTTTGCTTGTCTGTGTATTTTATTTCCAGAAAGGGAATCATTCCTTAGCTTCCCTACCATCTTTATAATACTGACCAGATTTTTATTTATTTATTTAGTTATTTATTCTTAAAAGATTTTATTTATTTATTTGACAGACGGAGATCACAAGTAGGCAGAGAGGCAGGCAGAGAGAGAGGGGGAAGCAGGCTCCCTGCTGAGCAGAGAGCCCGATGTGGAACTCGATCCCAGGACCCTGAGATCATGACCTGAGCCAAAGGCAGAGGCTTAATCCACTGAGCCACCCAGGTGCCCCCTGACCAGATTTGTAAATGCAATCCTTAGGAAGTTAAAAAAAGGTTAGAACACTAGAATTAAAAAAAAAAAAACTAGATTGCATAACCTCTAAATAATTTTTAAAACCTCTGTATACCTTGTACATTTTTAGGTGACATTTGGCATTTCTCATAATAACATTAAATAGACGCAAATTCAATTTCTGACAATAGTTACAAATACAATTTTGAAAATACTGAAAACTTTAATTAAATTGTCACATCACTTTTAAATATATCTAATGTATCTAATCTAAGCTTCATACCTTATAGGTATGATACCCAATTGTCCAATTTAAAAAAAACATGGACAAATTCTGCTTTCATATTTGGTAATTTCACATTATTTTTCTTCCTACTTGAATTTATATTACAATTCCATCTCCACTGTAGAGTCTTAGTCTAAGTAACACATTTATGAAATATTAAAAATTCCACATATGTGGACAAATATTACCTAGTGTAGTACTGTGGTCAATACAGTACATGAAATAGAGCCAAATTTTTCAGGTTCAAACCAAGTTCTACACTTGCCACCTGTGTGATATGGAGAAAGTTCCTTAACTCTCTGTGCCTAAGTTTTATCATGTATTTTCTTCCCCTTTTTTGTTTCTCTAGGTTTAAGTGCTGATCAACCTTGTTTCACGTAAAGAGGTAGATGACAATGGAAGGACTTTTGGTATCTATAGCCCCTCAAATTTGAACTTCTTCCAAGTTAAATGCCAAAAAGTCACAGTGGTCTATCCTCAAAACACTTTTTTTTTTTTTTTTTAAATGCAAGAGTTGACAACTCAGTGAGAATCTTTTACAGTTTTGCTGCAAGAAAAGAATTGAAAATACCTGTTTCTCAAAATGTTTCTGGAACTTGAGCTTTTAATTTCTAAGAAGTATACGAACAAAGTCTTTAGTAGACTTGTCTGACAGCTCTTAGAGCCTGTTACTCTTTCACTTAGAGGCTCCAAATTTTACTCGGTGTTCTCAGAGAGTCAGGAAAAATGTAGTAAATTCCCTTGCTACATCTTGGACAATAACATTTTAAGCCAGCTTTATTAATGGTATAATTTACATGGCACAAAACACACCAATTTAAAATGTACCGTTCTAGGGGGGCCTGGGTGGCTCAGTGGTTAAAGCCTCTGCCTTCGGCTCAGGTCATGATCTCCGGGTCCTGGGATCGAGTCCCGCATCGGGATCTCTGCTCAGCAGGGAGCCTGCCTCCTCCTCCTGTCTCTCTCTGCCTGCCTCTCTGCCTACTTGTGATCTGTCTGTCAAATAAATAAAAAAATCTTAAAAAAAAGGAAAAAAATTCTTAAAAAAAATGTACCGTTCTATGCATTTTGACAAGTGCTTGAAATGGTGTAACCACCACCAAAGTCGTGATTTAGAGCATTTCCATCACCCCAAATGTTCCCTTGTGCCTCTTAGAGTCAAGGCCCGTTGCAAGTTCCTGGCCCCTGAGCTTTGTCTTACTGTGCTCTACTTCTAGGAACTGCATAAATACCTAAGAGTGAGATTGCTGTTATGTGGTTAGTGGATGCTTAACTTTATAAGAAGCTGCAAAATAGTTTGGAAAGTGACCATACCACCTGCAAACTATGGGAGTTACTGTTTATATTCTCACCAGTACTTGCTATCATTACTAATTTTTCATTTTAGCTATTTTATGGGTATTTAAGTAGTACCTTATTGAGGTATTGCATTTATCTAGCTATTAATGATGTTGAGCATCTTTTCCTGTATTCATTTGCCATGGCCACGTGCTTATTTGCTTTACAGTCATTCTTTGCTTGTTTGTTCATTTTTTTTTTTTTTTGCTCATTCAAAAAATTGACTTACCTTCTTATTTTCGGGTTGTTACGAGTCTTTATATATTCTAGGTCAATTATTTTTAAAATATGGTTTTTGTATTATTACATGTTTTTAATATATATTTTTAAACCTTGGAGCTGCAGATTTAGCTCATCTAATTTATGAAAAGTGTCCTTCATATGTCCTAACTAGCAAAACAGGGGCTTTTGTTAAACCAATCAGCCAAATCAGACTTTCTGTCAGAAAAAAAAAATCCAACTTCATTTTTTAATTCTAACTAATATATCAACATGGGTTTGGATTATCCTCAAGAGAGGTTTTTTTGGCGGGGGGTGTGTAAAACGTTGGGGATGGAAATGCTAGCATGTTCATGGAGATTTTTCTTCACTCCCACTCTAGAGTATTTCTACATTAAAATATTCCAACACAGGTAAAAAATACCCTGTTCCTCTTAAAAATAGAGCTTCCCTATGACCCTGCAATTGCACTACTGGGTATTTACCCCAAAGATACAGATGTAGTGAAAAGAAGGGCCATCTGTACCCCAATGTTCATAGCAGCAATGGCCACGGTCGCCAAACTGTGGAAAGAACCAAGATGCCCTTCAACAGACAAATGGATAAGGAAGATGTGGTCCATATACACTATGGAGTCTTATGCCTCCATCAGAAAGGATGAATACCCAACTTTTGTAGCAACATGGACGGGACTGGAAGAGACTATGCTGAGTGAAATTAAGTCAAGCAGAGAGAGTCAATTATCATATGGTTTCACTTATTTGTGAAGCGTAAGAAATAACATGATGGGGACATGGGGAGATGGAGAGGAGAAGGGAGTTGAGGGAAATTGGAGGGGGAGATGAACCATGAGAGACTGTGGGCTCTGAAAAACAATCTGAGGGTTTTGAAGGGGCGGGGGCTGGGAAGTTGGGCTAGCCTGGTGGTGGGTATTGTGGAGGGCATGTATTGCATGGAGCACTGGGTGTTGTGCATAAGCACTGAATTCTAGTACACTGAAAAGTAATTAAAAAAACAAAAAATATACAAACAAAAAAAATATGAAAAAAAAAATACCCTGTTCCCAAAGTCTTAAACAGATATGTATGTAATCAATTAAAAAGATAAGAAACCTTTCACAGACACTATTATTTTGAATTATTCCTTTAGCTGGTGCTCGAGTCTTGTCTTTTCCTCTGGGCCTCTCCACCATAGTAGATGAGGGGTGGCTAGAATAGGCTTTTCCTTTCAACGGGAGAGCCCTGCCAAGAAAGGGGAGGTGGGGAGGGGGAACCTAGGGCAAGTGCAGCCCTGGGGCATCTCAAGCAGGGGAGTTTGGGGAAAGCACACATATGGAAATTGAAGAAATGGAAACTGATTCCCTATCCATGCCTGCATACCCCTTGGACAATTTCAAGAACTCCCAGGAGTATCCATAATATAGTATAAAGACTCTGGTGCTAAACTAATGTGGTCTTTGAAGAGGCAAACGCGTGAGAGGCAATGGGTTGTCAAATATTCCAAAGAAAGATAAATTGTTTCCTGCTGGAAGGGAGTCAAGTTTCCTAGAGGGACAACAGAGTGATGTCTTTGAGGAGTCAGATGGGGCTCATATCCAGAATTTCTTCAATCCAGTTGATGAGAGATTTTAATGCACTGCTACCATAATTGAAGTCTCTTTCTCTGTGTCTCTCTAAATATTTATGTTCTCTCTTTTGCTATATACATATCCATATATATTCATATTCATGTTTATACATTACGCTATGTATATAAATGTAAAATTTTCATAAAAGGTGATAGTAGTCTTATTTATCAGTACATGTAATACTTTTATTATTATTTTAAATAGTTGTCATTGTCACACTGTTTTTAAGTCTTTGATTAATGTTCCCCCAGTATGATTTGCTTGGGGACAACCTCAATCTGTATCTGTGGGAGACCCAATTATTAGAATATTTAATTACGATTTTCTTTCAGGCACTTCTCAGAGAACAATCTAATATTAGAGAAACCCCACCTTATTTATATCTCTACAATTGAACAATGAAGAAATCTTGACAGTTGTCACAAAGACTCGCATAGACCAAACATTACAAAAATTATTTTCATTTATTTAAGCCTTTAAAATAAAATATTCATTTAATATGATACTCGCAGAGGCAATAAAATACATAATTTAGTCGGCTTTTCAAACTCATTGAAAAATACAGAGCTGTCATTTTGCAAAGCTCAGCTATTTTTCTTCCCTCGAGCATATCAGGGAAAAAACCACAACTCACAAGATACCATTCCATGTGAGAAAGCCAAGTTTTGCCTCACATATCTGGGTCCTATAGGGAGGAAAAGCCTGCTCGCTTCAGCCGCCGGCATCCGGATCCTCGACTCTGGGTATGTTGAAGTGATCATCTGAATTCACTGTGTGGCTTCAGTACACCTGCTTCTTTTCTGTTTGATGAGGAAAGCACAGGAGGTACTTAACAGACAGTCCCAGGGTCTTTCTCATGCACCCTCAGAAGCGTATTCTTTGAAACTCCCTAATGGAAAATCTGTATCATCTCTTCCCTACTGGCCTTTAATAAAAATCTTTAGTCCCTTTTAATATATTTGTCTAATGATGAAAAAAAAATAGGAGCTTTATTCAATTGTAAATGTGACCCTCCTATAAAAAGGCATAAGTATTACAATTTTAAAAGCATATTCCCTCACCGTCCATTGAAAGCTCAGAGGTGATCTTCGTGTTCTTTGAATGCTGAGGAACACCAGCAGGATCTGAACTCACCTCAATAAAACGCAAAAGGCCCTTTGGAACCCAAACACTCGAAAGGAAATCTATGAGGCAGGGAAAATGTCTAAATGGAAAACAGAACTAAACCACTGTGATCTGAGTTAAGAATGGGCCCGCTTTTGCTGCAGAATGAAGGAAAAGAAATTCAATTAGATCCAACACAGGGCCAGTTGTTTCCCCCTTGACACAGAACCCCGCTGCCATTGATCAAATCCTCCCTGCTTCCTCTTGTGACACCTACTCACAGCGCGCAGACAACCCACTTGGCAGTGCCCACCCTACTTCTGGGCCCTGGGCATGTCCTCTTCTTCAAAAACTGTTTAATACCCACTTCCCTCGTGGCTCCTTGATTTCATTCTTTTTATTGGTAACATCTAACTCACCCTTATCATGCATTTCAAGTGGGCCTTTATTATCGGTGTTTTTCCTTGCATTTCCCATCATCTCCCATGTAACTGAGCTCACTCACTAGAGTAGGGGTGATTTTTGCAGGACCTCTGCAGTCTTTGAGCCTCCTGGCCCCTCCCCGCTCCATGATGCTTACTGTGGGGCCTTCCCGTGAGCTGAATAGACCTGCCTCCTACAAGCAAACCTTGAAGAAGCCCCTTTCTAGGGCTTGAAGAGCTCTTTGCCAAATTTAAGACATAGGAAAGAATTCTGCTTTTCCTAAAAAAAACTAGTGGTGTCATTGGACTCCTGAGGCAAAGCAACCCATGTATAAGGTCACTGATGAGTATGGGCCTGATTCTAATTTGGTGATTGAATTCTATTTAGTAATTCTTTTCTCTTATTTTTGTTTTTGGGTTATCCCTGGAGAAGACTGACTTTTTTTTTTTTAAATACAGGAAGTCAGGTATTTGTCCATGTTACATTACAAAGTTATATAAATAAATAGGTTACAACATTTTCAAAGTAGTAATTAATATGTCAGTGGAAGATGTTCATTTCAATCTTTTTACAATCATAAATACTGAAGAAAATCTTGATCATTTTATAATAATAACAACAATTCATTGCATCTATATTAAGATACGAAAGGTCAGGTTACAAGATTCTAGTTAAGAATCTGTTCAGGAGTTAGGACGTTCTCAGTGTTACCAATGTCAGTTTTAGTTGGAGGTCCGAGGATATTTCTTGGGCATATTTCAAAGACCGTATATATATATGTATATATATATATATAAATATTTGTCACATTAAGGATTTGGACCACCAGTCACTCGGTACCAAAACCAATGTATGGATTCAACTGGAGTTTAAATTTTCACTTTAACTTTTTCCTGCCAAATATCTCATCAAAACAAATAAATCTTGTTAACAGAAGCATGTACTTTTAGAATTCTTCTCTTTTGTCCAGTCGGTGTCTACCTTCCATCTGGTTGAAATCCTTCATTCACCTTATGGAGCGATGACTCGGAGACCATTTCATTGTCTTTGTTCTCTGAAAATTCCACATTATTTTTTCCATGACATTTTTTGTATGCCACATACACTAGAAAGTAATACACAGGAGGTTAGTGGAGTTTCATAACAATTAGCTGCAAGCTTTTTTTTGGGCAGTGATTACAATCTATGGCTCAAAATCAGCTTGCACTTTCTGTAGGCTGCATGTTGCTTAGAGAAAGTGGAAGACATTCTTTAATTCTGCAGCCAGCCATGGTGGGAGGGATGGTTATATTTCCTAGCAAGGGGAGGTGAGCAGTGTATGTGTGTATACACATGCAACATGCCCATGAATGGGGTGGTGGAAAGGGGTGAATCAGCCCATGTGGTTGCAATTTTGAGCCATATTTTCTATATAAGTTTTATCTGTAATAAGAGTACTATTTTTAAATCTACACAGTTGATTTTTCTTCTACTTCTCAATTAGTTCCAAAGTCAACAGAGGGAGAGAAAGTATTATTTATAGGAACTTCACACTTAAAATAGGTATAATAATATTGTCTATCTCAGAGGGTAATTGTGAACCTTCAAAAAAAATAATATAGTAAGATGCCTAGTATGGCCCTGGGAGAGTAGTTACTGCTCAGGAAATGTTACCTCTCATGATACACAGCTGAGAGAGACAAGGATCTGCTTCAAAGATCTTAATATGTCACGATCCATGTCTCCTTACTGGTCCCTTTAGCAATATATTAATTTTGAAGCCACTGAGCTATTGAGTCTATTGAACTGAGCTTGTGGTTAATTAAAATAGTCCAGCAGTTTTATTATAAATTGTTTTCAGCTGGGACTTCTTCAACACACACCACCTATTTTATTTAACCAAATTGTTTATTCTCTTCTTTCCTTCTTCCTTTTCTTCCCCTCTCTCTCTCCCTCCTTTCCTCCCCTTCCCCTTCCTTCCTTCCTCCCTCTGTCCCTCCCTCCTTTCCTTGTTTCCCTTTGTTCTCTCCTTTCTTCAGTCCTTCCTCTCTTCCTCCCTCTGTCCTTCCATTCCTCTTTTCCTTATTCCAGAAAAATTAAAGCTTCTAATCCTTTTACCAAAATATGTTTCCAGGCACTGCATGTAATTAATAATGATGACTTCCTCATTTTTATTTTACTGATAAAAATGTGGGGAAGTATAAGACCAATACCAGTACCTGCTTTCCCATCATTCCTTTGGCTTATTTATGAGTCTCTTTTGAGTTAGTTATTCAACTAGCAAATTCACTGAATTGTTCTATCAACCAGTCTGCTTTCTCTGGCTTTCTAGTAGACATCATTAGCTAATTATTTGGAAAAATCTCAAGGTGTACCAAATTGGGTGTATGTCTATCATATATGACAACAAGGTAATTAGACCATGGACTCCTGTCTCCTGTGTGAGTGATAGATCAGTGGAAAGTTTCAAATAGATCCGGAGAGTCTTATATGAGAAGGAAAACTCTTCTTTGAGAATAGTGTTCCGGACAGTAGCACAGAGAAGAGTTAGTGCCCACGGGCAAGTGCAATACCTATTGGGGTGAACAAAGCCAAACCAGACACAAACAACACTGGACCACTGGGCATTCTACAACTTAACACTGCCATTATTTGTGTCTTTCACCTTCACTATATAACCCTCCTTAAAAATCAATGAGCTTAAGGTATCAGTCTCTTTATTTAGAAAAAAAAAAGTAGAGTTTAAAAATAGAGGTTAAACATATCAGTCCCTGGAGAACAAAATGCAAGGCAAGCTTTAACTAGGTGAAGGCCAGCAGGTGGCAGGTGCTGAGGACTAGAGCTGGAAGCTACGGTAGAGGAAAATGAACAACCAGGTTAGTTATCCCTAGGACTTGAAATAAGGATGTGTTTGCTTTGACTGTTTCAATTATATGGACATTACGCAGTCTAGGCACACATGAACATGCACACATATCTGTCTTCCAGTATAACTTAGCCTGATAGATATCCCTTGTATACCACTGTTTTGGATAAATAGCCTATATTTACAAAGCATATCAAGATGATGATCTGGAAAAAATGCCCAGCTTGGGGTTTCTGGAAGCATGTAGAAAGACACACAATAAAATTCTCCTAACAGGTTAATATGTCTCCCTAATTATTGAGGAAAGGAAAGCTGATGGAGAGAATTGACTTCTATTATCATTTAAAAGTAATAACTGTATAGAGTATATAAATATAAGAATACATAAATATATAAAATATATAAAAATAAATAAATACTCTTTACTAGAACCTTCTGATAAAATTGCAATCTTCTTGGGACGTCATGGTAACATAGATGGCTTTTCCCATCCATTTTTTTTTTTTTTTACGACAGAAGAAGGGAGTTTAACTTATGTCATCCACTGCCACAAAATATTATTTAAAAAAAAAATGCCATGTTAGCCCCCTGAGGCTTTCTCAAAGAGGAACATCATCAGCAACACGTGATTCGCATTACTCCTTACTTCCTAGGAATATTGCTGCGAAGGCAAGCTGGAAGATGCTGTAGATGAGCGGGAAGGTAAACACGATGTTGAGTTCCTCCTGGGTGAAGGAGAGCTGCACGATGGTGGAGCACAGCTGAGTGTTCTGCATCCCTGTTTCCAAAGCAACTGTCCGGCACCTATGAGACGCGTTAAGAGGAGTTACCCTTTTGTTGTCAGTAGTTTTTACTTTGTTATTGAATAATGCTGGAAGCAGATATAATGTGGGAGCGCCTGGGTGGCTCCATTGGTTAAGCCCCCAACTCTTGATTTCAGTTCAGGTCATGATCTCAGGGTCGGACATTGAGCCCCATAGGGCTCCACGCTGGTTGTGGAGACTGCTGGAGATTCTCTCCCTCTTTCTCTGTTCCTGCCCCTCTTTCCACTTTGCACACTTGAGTGTGTGCTCTCTCTCTCTCTCAAAAAAAAGCAGACATAATGAGAACAAGTACATATATGTGTATATATTCATACCTGCTTTAAATGTATATATTTATTCAACATGTACTTTTACTTAAGCTACGTAGATATATAACTTCTTAATACTTCTTAATATATATTATTATATACTATATAAATATTCTCTCTATATACATAGATAATATCTGGTCCTAGTTACAATTTCTTCTTTTTAAAGATTTACCCTTCCTTTTGACAGAGAGAGAGCGTGTGCATGAGAGTGGGTGGGAGAGAGGCAGAAGGAGAGGGAGACAAGCAGACTTCCTGCAGAGCAGGAATCCCCATGTGGGCTTGATCCCAGGATCCTGAGATCATGACCTGAACCGAAATCGAGAGTGGGATGTTTACCCAACGGAGCCACCCAACTGTGCCAACCCAATTCACCTTTTATGATTGTTATGATATTGAGAAAATGGATATAAAACTCTACAAAAGTTAAAAAAGCATATGCAAATAAAACCATTCTTGTTACTGTTTTCTCATTAAAAAAAAAATTTAAAGACAATTTTTTTTTCTGTCCAGACAAACAAAGAACACCGACTCGCTTACTTAGTCCCCTGAGCAGTGGAATAGATCTATATTTGTGTCTGTATATTATATATCTGTGTGTATCTTTGTATCTGTATGTATGTGTGTATATGTATGTATATATACTTATATATAAAGACTATTTATATTATGGCATGATCTTTATTAGTAGGCAATATATTCAATATAAATAAAATTACATTTTAAATAATACATATACATTTAAAGCAGACATTTATAAGTTAAAAATACAGATATGAAAAGAGCAGGATCATTTATATTAGTGTTCCATAAATTCAAAGTGGGCTCATTTCACTCTTTTCGATTATGTCCTTGGTAACTGTGCAGAGCACAGAGCAGGAGCTGAGAAAACACTCAAGATAGAGTATTTGTTAGAGTTCTTTCAGTTTTAAGTTGGAATTGTTTTTCTGACTAAATCTTGATTAAAAAAAAAAAAAAGTCTACCAGGTAGATGTTATTGCCCCATTCTGCAGATGAGAAAAGTCAGAGGAAGAGTGACTGCCTGTCCTGAGGTCCCAAGGTCAGTAACTGGTAGGCCCAGGTCAGCTTGACGACATATACGTAACACTCTCCACTACCCAGTGCTGCTCATCTCCCAACCTCATACATGCTCCGACGCTGACACCTGCTTTTTTTTCTCCCCATGGATTCAGATGGGCTGGTAGGAGAGGAAAGGTTTCTACTTGGGACCAGACTCATACATGCTAACCCCAGTTCTAACATCAGTGCCTTGGGATGATGAGTACATCCTGCCGCTGGCTGGAGGAGCCCTTGCGAGTGACAAGGCCAGCCCGAGTGCTTTTGCTGAAGTTACTCTGTTTGGAAAATAAGAGTGTGAGACATTGAAAGGGTCAATCCGCATTGTGTGGGGAATGGTCCCCAAGGATTTGAGCAACAGAGAGGCTGTCAGTATTTTCTTTCTGGGGGGCTTATATAATTTAGAAATGAATGATTCTATATCATGACATATTCGGAAGTGGGGTGAATGTTATTAAGGGTGAAAAATTTTGAATTTTTATCAGTATTTACAGCTGTTATGGGTTGAATTGTTTCCTCCCAAATGGATATGCTGAAGTCCTAATGCCCAGGACCTCAGAATGTGGACTTATTTGGAAATATAGTTATCACAGATATGCTTAGTTAAGGTAAAGTAATTAGGGTGGGCCCTAATCCAGTATGACTGGTGTCCTCATCATAAGGGGACATTTGAATACAGAAACATTCATAGAAGAAAGACAATGTGAAAACAGCCATCTATAAGCCAAGGAGACAGGCCTGGGACAGATTCCCCCTCACAGCCCTCAGAAGGAACCATCCTTCTGGCTTGCTGATCTTTGGACTTCTGACCTCCAATACTAAGTGAAAATAGACTTCTGTTGTTTAAACCACCCTGTCTGGGGTACTTCCTTACAGCAGCCCTGACAAATGCATACTACAACTCTTACAGAAGAAAACTTCCAGTCTGATTTACCAAACACCATACCTGTGCCAGGGTTGACCAGATATTCTAGCCAGTAAAAACCCTAGAGAGTATCCGGCCAAAGGAAATAGCGTTCCTATGATCCACAGTTTGGGAGCGATGATCCAGGCACTCTGGTATAGGATTCCTCCAACGACAGCTATGAGCACAATAAGGATTGCGCCTGTGATGGACCCGATCTGGAAGCAAGACACAAGCAGACCCAACAGCTGAGACAGTGAAGTTGTGCTGTGTATTCCCCTCCTGATGACTGTGGTCAGTTTACCAGAAACTGCGGTGTTTGTCCTATGTTCTCATTTTTTAGAAAATAGCAAGACCTCTAATGTCCATGCTCCATTAGCCTGAAGAAGATGTTCTAGCTTGGAAATTATCCTTCTTGGAGAGGAAGAAAGCCAAGTCAGCAAGAACTGGAAGACCTGGCCTCCAGATTCAACTCCTCCTGCTCTCCTTCCTTTGGTAAGTCACACAACTTCTACTAGTCCTGCTTTCTTCATCTGTAACTGAAGATAAAATGTTGCCCTAGATACTTTTCATGATGATTATAGTGAGAAAAGGGATATAAAACTCTACAAAACTTGAAAAAGCATATGCAAACAAACTACTGTTATTCTGTTTTCTCCTTTTCACATTAAAAAAAATTGAGATTATATATATATATGTGTATATATATATATATATATATATATTTTTTTTTTTTTGGTCCAGAGGAACAAAGAACACTGGCTAGCTTATTTTGTCTCCTGATCAATGGGATATATGTATGCCTGCATCTACATCTATCTATACCTTTATCTGTATTAATATCTGGATATTTATATCCTCTGTGTCTTTATCTTATCCACATCCATCTCACCTAGGTAGAATACAGCTGGTGAAGGGGAATGCATGGTTACTGATTACTAATGGGTACTAACGTCTACCAGTTGCCAGGTGCTGAACTGGCCATATGGATTCAGAGATAAGAAACAGATGATCTATTTTCAAACAGCTCTCTTGGTCTATTTTATAATACAGACCCACAGAACAGAGATCAGAGCCAAGTGCCATGGGAGTACAAGGTAGAGTAAAAGCAGGAGGCAGTCTTTGAGTTGAGTATCTCAAAGTGGGCATAGTATTCTGCCCTGTAGTGGGATCAGGAAGGGCGTTCTAGAAGAGTGGATGGCATATCTAACAACATCAAGTCCCCCTAGATGGAGGATTATAATATAATGAGAAAACTGATTCAGAATTCACCAGAACCAATTTGGAATTCACACTGTGGAGCATTTGATTTTCCAGCCTATGGCATGGGACACTTACCTTAAGTATGATCTTGGCTTTATGGGGCCATTTGTGATTAACAAACATTCCAATGGAAACAGGAACAACAAGAGCGACCAAAGATGTACCTAAATATGACAGAAGAGACATTTCATCAGCAGAACACAGAGCACAGGACAGAGGAAAAGAAAAGAGTAGCAGCTTGAAGAAAGCTTGGTGGGTGTCCCTTCTTGAACACCCAAAACAGACTCAAGCAAAACAACAATAAACTCTCCGTCTTTACCCACTTCAGTAAATAATTTCATACTGCTGATACAGCCTTGATAATAGGGATGATATAAATCCTTTTTGGTGCTCTTTATACTGACACTTTTTTTAGTTTCAATTTATTGGAATCTTGGCTTCTTTGCTCTTCGGATCTTTATATCCTAGGAAAAATACCTCTTTAAACTTTGTGTAAATGTTGATGTTTGTGGGGGTACACACAGATATTATACATCCCCCTGTTACTTCCCCATAGTAGAGATAAAACAAAAAGTTCAGAATTCTCCAGGCATTCCATGGGCTAATGACTTCTGGCTCAGACTGAGCTCGGTTATTCAAATCTACGGCAGAGAGGTGAGAGAAGAGGTTGAAAAAGCGTGCTTTAAATTTTCTGTGAGATAATATATTTGGCGACCTCTCAAGTAATTATAATTCTTTGCAGAAACGTGCTCACCCAGCCAGATAAAAGAGTCGTACTTCAATTTCTCTGTGTTAGATTTACTGCTGTTCCCATGACATGTGGTTTGTTCCTCCATGTTACTTAACACTCATTGGTCCAATCACTGCTTTTATATAATATAGTACCAACAACTTCGAACTTCTGATGGGCTGTTTCTTTTTCAAATATCCTTTTAAAGCAGTAGGGGAAAGTGGAATTGAATAACGAAATTTCGAAAGTGGTTTTTACTTAGCATTCGAGTAGATTCATTGAGGACTGGAAAATGGATTCTAGATTTCAGGGCTGTAAATATGAATTTAAAATGAGCACAACAGTGATGAAAACATAATTTCTTTGTAGCCTTCTGGTCTTCCTGGCAATATAAAGGTCAGCAGTTACTTTTTCCCAGAAATTACGCAAAGGGATTAAGTCATGGCCAGGAGTACCTACAGCAGGAAAAAAGAAAGATGGGAGGACAGGATGGGAGAAAATGGTGGAACACAGGGTATGGAAAAGAGTTGTTGATAAACAGGCTGGTGAGAGCTCCCAGAAAAAATCCCCTTTGGGAGGAAGGAGACTTCCTCCCTGGGGTGTCCAGACTATTCTCTAAATTATGTGAAGTTTGTAGGCCTTAAATTAAAACCATCTTGATATGTATTGATTGTAGTGTGGTAACTTAAATTGGTGCAAATGCTGTGCTTGGAATGTCAGTGTGGTTAGGTTTGGGTACTGTATACTTTAAATGTGTTGGCTCTGTGAGGGGAAGGACCCTCTCCCCCTGCCTCACCATGGTCGGGCCCCTCATGCTGAGTCTTTATATCCTCCCTAAGGCTATAGGATCTCCAGCCTAAGGCTATAGGATAAGCCTGCAAGCAGGACCACCTGCCAAATCATGTTTCCTCTCCTCACCAGAGGAGGCCAGGGACAGTTTTTCCCGGACTAGAAGTTGACTGGAAAAGACACTCTTTGCCCTTCCTTGCACTCGGAGTGTGCGGCTCCCACCTGAAGAGGTGGGTTGGTGTGACTCTTGACTCCCCCGTGGGGTAAAGATTCTCTGTTCTTCTCAGGGCTGTTTTCCCTCTTCTTTAAGTGCCTGCACCACCCCACCCCACCTCCGCCCCGTGTCAAAGGCCTGTTCAGTTAGACCGGAAAGCACTGCTTGCGGTTGCATCACCTGAACCATAATTTGGCCTTGATCGAGTTCACAGTGCACATATAGGAGGAAGGAAAGGTGGATAAAAGCGAGAGGCGGACAGTCATAGTGGGGTCGTGGAGCCAGGTTGACTCAGAGTGGAACCCTACAGACCGTGGGAGGGTGCAAAGCGCCCAGCCCCTCTGTGCTCTGATTTCCCCGTTTGTGAAGTGGGTAGAGTTACGTCTAGCTTCCGCTGCTGCTGTGGGAATTAGGTGATGAGGCAGGTGCACAGTGCACAGTGCACGGCGCTGGACACCATCCAAGAGACGGCGGAGTGGGAGGCAGGAATGGCAACCGGTAGCAGGTCTTTTCAGTGGGGCCAACTGTGGGGCCGCCCTCCTGCACCTCCACGTGCCCATGGGAGGGCTCAGCGAGGGTGTTTTCCCTTCAGAGCGAGTGGACATCGTGGGGATCCTGGGTTTGGGGTCCTGCCCACAGACAGCATGCGCGGCCCAGGGGCACTTCCAGCTCCCTGCTCATGTGGGACAAATGAAACCTTTACCCCGGGCCTTAGCTCCCTTCTCTAGAAAGTGTTGAGAACAACTTGTGAAGTAATCAGGTTGCTTGTTTTCTTAAAGGTCTAGACAAAGCAATAGCAGGAAGGTTAAGTTGGAAAACAAGCCTGGGCAAAATGGTGAATGAGCAGAGTTAATATTTTTGTTTCTTCAAATTCATTATTATTATTATTATTTTAATATTTTCCTCTTCTTTTCTCTTTTTTTTTCTATTTTCTTTTCTTTTTGCCCTGACCTCTTTTCTGATGACTTTTACCTCCACTGAGATGCTAATTACTCTTTTTTATCTTCTCTTTCTTTCAAAATTTCACATTAAAGGGTGTGGTATAAGTCATTCATACTATAGTTCAAATTATTCAATATTACCATGGAATGTTTTCCAGATGGGAATGGATATCTAGAGGAGAATATTTTAAAGCTTAAAGTATTTTTTTAAAAGATTTTATTTATTTATTTGACACAGAGAGACACATATTTATATATTTGACAGAGGGAGACACAGTGAGAGAGGGAACATGAGCAGGGGGAATGAGAGAGGGAGAAGCAGGCTTCCCACTGAGCAGACCCTGGGATCATCACCCCAGATGAAGGCAGACGCTTAACTACTGAGCCACCCAGTCACCCCAAGCTTAAAGTATTTTTTAAAACAATAAGTATTACAGAATTAAACTCCTTACTCAGCAGACAGGTTCTTTGGGAGACCTACAATGCACATCATGCAAACAGTCTACATTGTTTGAGTTGAAGGAAGATGCTCTCCTGGGGAGTAGACTGAGAGTTAAGGACTGTGAGGCTTAGGAGGTGATGATTCTGCAGGGTCACCCTAAAACCTGTTTGTGGGTGATTATTTCTGGTATGATGGAGTTGCCCAGATCAGTAAAAAGACCTTGTGCAGAGAAATCCCATATTGAGGAAGATATGCCAATACAGGTCGTCCCTGATTAGTATTTTCAAAGGTTGCTCAAATTGAGTTGTGTAGGCCCCAATCCCATTTTTATCATGGAAACAATCTTTTGTAGAAACAAAGGATTTTCGATACAGCTGTCCAGCTTCCCATGCCATCAGGAATTCCTTTACAAATATCCTTCTGAGTCATGACTTAGCTTCGCTTACACTAAGCTCCCTTCAGTGGACACCCACACCTCCCGAGGCAGCCGGTCAGCTGAATAATGACTATGCAGTGTGCCATGTACCTGGCAATATGTACTATCTCACCTGTATCTCATCTTTTATGACTACAGCTCTGTGGGAGATGCCTGGTTTGGGAGGGCTTGGGAAGTGGTTCATCTTACCCTTGATCCCATGTAACACAAATGACTTAATTTCCCACTGTCATCTGTTGTCCCAGAAACAGAAAAACAGCCCCTTTGGGGTGGGGGTAAACATCTGGGAGCAACATGAGTGGAGACAGGATCATGACTAGCAGACTTGACTCCTGTGCTATGGTAAACACCAGTCACCTTTCCCTCTTCATAGTGGCTCACAGTCAAGTGTTATCTACAGTATGTTTCATCTGGTAGTTTCCAAGTGCCACACTCATGATTGCTTACTAGGTGCCCTAATTTCAAATCATTGGTAGATTTTTTTTTTTTTTTAATATTTCTTCTATCTGAATGTCTGGGAGCAAACTCATGTTCCCACGAGCTAATTGTACTATGGGTTATGTAAAGGACAGAGCCTCTTGTGTCCAGCCATCTTGGCTTCCTGAGGTCCAGCCAGCTAAGCCTTAAGTCAGCCCCTCACCTGATGATTTCGATGGAGGAAAAGCAAGTTTTCCCGTGGGGTCAAGGTTTGGCATTTGGATTCTGTCAACTTGCATTGAAACACGGCGTGAGTTGTAATGAAATCCCAATAGGGCTGGTGCAAGCTGGGTCTGAGCCTGGCCTGAAGATAAACAGAATAGGAGGGGGATAGTCATGACTTACTTACCTATGTTATTAAAGGGAATGACGATCGTCCCAGAGTTGACCCACATTTTGGTATAGATATAGAGGCACAGCGGCATCATTCCCAGGGCAAGCAGCGTGGAGCATGTGGTCATGCTGATGCTGAAAGGAAATGGGCAGGTTGATTCATCCACCTGGGCTTTCTAGGGGGAGAGCTTGCTTCATGGTGCAATTTGGGATGAGGAAGTCTCACAAAAGGTGCTCTGACAGCAGCAGCATCTAGGCTATGGATGGATACAGACATGTGCCCATCTCTGTGCAGGTCCCAGCCTTGGGCAAAATGCTGAGATCTGGATTTGTTTTTCTACTTTGTCTTGGGTCTTTCCTCCCTCCCCATGGGTTCTCAAGGATCAATCTCAAGGTTCTCGAGATAGTTAATGGCTGTTTTAATTTATTATTTAGGAAGGTGCAAAGTGCTTGGACACTCCACCGTTTGGACTTCCCGTCAGAGAAGAGCAAACACATCTATACCAGCCAAGACTTTAGGGGCTTTGCTGTGTCTGTCTGTACTGAGACGAGTTGAGTCTCCCTGGACCTTTGGAGGAGAACACATACCCGAGAGGGAGCCTCAGTGTCTTTTTTGAAAGCAGACAGATTATTTTCCCAATGCCTGTGGCTTGAGAAAGAAAGAGGAAGCTGAGCAGGCAGGGGAGGCCTGGATTCTATTTTCCACTAAGAAATTTACCAAACGTGTGTCCAGAAAAACCAGGATTTGGTACTGTTCCTCCTGAGAGCTTCTGTGTTTCAGTGAGTGGACCTGGCTGGGTCAGCGGACTTTGGCTTTTGACATGGAAGAATACATGGAATGGCGCTATTTTCAGCAATGTGACAGTGAACGGAAGAGAGGTTTTTGGGCAGTGGGTCTTCCTGGTCCTAAGGGCCATGAGCCCAGAGGCACATTCTCTTCCTGGGATACTGAACTGTTAAATCTCTGGGCCAGACATTAAAGCCAGACACTGGCTGGGTTGGAAGCAGGCATGGCCACTTACTACACAAGTACTATATTCTTTGGGTAATTTACTTGACTTCCTTTTGCCAGCTTCCTTATCTGTGAAATGAAGATAAAATTGTCGCCACCTCATAGGCTGTGAGGACTAATGACCCAATGAGTCCAGTACTTAGAGTAATGCAAGGCTTTTATTAAAATTCAGTTACTGTGTAGCCATCCAGCCATTGTGTGTATGCATGTGTGTGCGTGTGCATGTGTGTGTGGGTGTGGGGGGTGCTTCTGGCATAATACAGAATCAGGAAACTGGAGAAATTTTTCTGAAAGTTCTTTCTCCAAAAGTTGTAGCATTGGAGACTATCAGAGTAGTAATTTCTTAAAAGTATCATATGTGGACTTAAAGGAAATGTGAAATTATTTATATCACCTGTGCCCTCCCATTCCCCTGCCCTCCACAAACACCAACAACCACACTACACAAGTGTTAAGGGAAACAGCTGGAGGTAAGGAATTTCATTTTAACGTATGAAGCAGTTTTGGCACGAAAATAAGCGTTGTGGCAATAATTTTATCAGGGGCTTAACTTCCTTAATAACCATTAAAAAAAACCTGTAGATGATCTCACTTAAAATGTGTTTAAAGATTTTAGGAAAAAAAAAATACTTGTCTTAGTGCAGCTAAAATAATATAACACCAACCAGTGCTAAGGATGTACGTAAAACATTTCCAAGAAGTTCCATCTATTTATGGTGACAGGTTAACTTAATTGAGATACAAAAAAGGGATGCTAAGGCAGAATCCAAAACCAGAATAATACTTTTCAGGAACAGTCCTACTTATCATTAAAATACTGGAGTTTATAAACTCTCTCCCTTCCTTTGACATTATCTTTCTTATTTTTATTTACGTATTTTTTAAGGATTTTGTTTATGACAGAGAGAGACACAGCAAGAGAGAGAACACAAGCAGGGGTAGTGAGAGAGGGAGAAGCAGGCTTCCCGTGGCACAGGAAGCCTGAAGCAGGCTTGATCCCAGGATCCTGGGGTCATGACCTGAGTCAAAGGCAGATGCTTAACGACTGAGCCACCCAGAAGCCCTCTTTTTTATCTTTTATTTAAAAAACAAATTAGAATGGACTTAAGATTATGGCCATAATGAAGTCACTTTTATTTCAGCAAGTCTGGTGTACTCTCCAGTGTGAAGAGGACAGGAGAGGGGTGCACGAAAGAAAGTGTTTTCTACCTGGATCGTAGAGCAAAAAGGCGGCCAAGAATTTTTGTTTTAAACTATGAGGACAGCATTTCAAAGGAAGTCTGTTTCTTTCTTTGTTTTTTTCTTTCAAATTTCTTTGGGAAAGCTTCAATTTTGAATTATTGCTAAGACAATTTGTGAAGTTGTATCATGGTTTTGAGTTTGACAAGAATAGTTTCTTAAAGAACATGAGAAAGGACAAGTCAACAGTTGGAGAAGGGAATGGTCTAGCTTTAGTGGGCCACATTGACCGTGAGGCATTGCAGAGGTACAGGAGACTAGATGGCCCAGAAGTTGATGCCATTTAAACTAATATGAGAACAATATCAAGCCACTCAAAATGAGATGAAAAACAATTCATAGGTAATAGTTTTAGGGAGCAAGATAGGGGAATAGATTAGCAAAAGAAAATCATTTTACTTGAATGAAATCTGAAATTTTATAAGAAGCATAGGTGTCAACATAGAAATTTTTATTGGAATGAGGAAAAACATAAGAGAAGCAAACATATCTCTTGTCTTTAATTTTTGGGTTTAGCTCTATTAAAGGTTTTCTTTTTAGAAATAAAAACAATAAATGAGAATTCAGTAAATGTGAGGAATTTGGTGACGTTAGTGATGAGGAATGCCAAGACTGTTATCATATTAGAAGCGAAATACCAAATTTGAAAGATCAAAGTGTATACAGATAGTGCTAGATATTGGGGATGTGGTAAGATTTAGAAACAATGTTGAACAAAGGTTAAGAGTCTGGGTAGGGATAACTGGATAAGTCTGGATCCAAATTATAATTTTGACATGTACTGCCTTTGTGACTTTGGTGAAGGTTATGAGCCTTAATTTTATCATCTGTCAAAGGCAGAAAATCATAGTATTATCTCAAGAGGATTATCTTGAGGGTTGAGTACACCAATGTATATGGAATACTGGTACTGTGCATGACTCCTAACAGTGACTGGTCAATGCTAGCTAGTAAAATAAAAATAAATACTACATGAGAGAAATAAAGTTTGGTTACTTATCAGGAAAAACAGAAAAAGTCGAATACTCTTAGGTTAGCTCTTAGAGTAGAGAGGAGCTGGACATCTATGTGGTTTCAGTGGGAGAGATTGCTTCACATTTATGAAAAGCCAGAAATGTGGGGATCTTGAACAACTGAATTAACCATGAAAACTGATCTGGAAGATGAAAAAATGCAACAGTCTTTAGCCAGAGAACAAAGGACGTGGAAGAAAAATCTAGGCAGTATTAATATTAGAAAATAGCTAAAGGGAACGTAGCTAACAGATGGCAGTGGAGGAAAGGACGCATGAGCAGGGATTCCCCAAAGATGAAGTAAAAAAAGGGAAAATAAGAGGAAAAATTCCTTGCATGGTGTGACTGAGGTCATTGCTGAGAAAGGAGGCTTGAAAATGGGGGATCTCTGGGAATACAGCAGGCACAAAGGAGGCAGACCTCTCTGTGTCCCCTGAACTCTGGGTCCTGCCCCCAGCAGATTCACCTGAAAATGTCACCTTCATTTCTCCCAGAAACATTTTGTGCATAGGATACGCAGAGCCCAGCTAGAACTGGTGAAAATACCTGTACGCTAATCAGATTCTTGCAACAATTTTCTAGGCTGGAGAGATCTGAGAAGGAGCTGAAATATCACTTGCTCTATTTCAATGAGTGCGGTCCATAATTTCGTTAGGGATGGCCATCTGCTTTTGCTGTTGTTGTGTTGTTGATGTTTATTCTTTTTCACTACAGATTGCAAAATGTAATGGTGTCCTAGGTTCAGATGAGGAGGGATGAGGAGGACAGGAGGAAACAAGGGTGTGAAGAGGGGACAATGGGGTGACGAGGGATGGGAGTGGAAGTGAGAGGGGGAATAGGGTGAGGGGTGATGGGATTGGGGGTGAGAGGCTCTGGGGGGAGATGATTTGGTTTCTTCTCCCAGAAACCACAACCAGGAAAGTTGATATAGATGGAGTAGTTTTGCGGCACTGTGTGGTATCTGTCCGAGCAACTAGTAGGCAGTACAGATACCTGTTGGCCTAAACAATCCTATCTTGGCCGCCATTGCGGGAGTTCCCAGTTTAAGTGGAGAAGGTGAAGTTCTCAGAGGACAGAATCGACTCCAAAAGAATGGAAGGTGTTGGAAAACTGTTTCCCAATAGCTGAGGTGATAATCTCTTAATTTGCTTTAAAGAAATATGTGAACAGTTTTTCCTTTAACATATATGATGCATAATGTCATCATCTTACATAGTGGCATTATTTAACTCCTTTCAATGATCATGAGCCATCATGAGAGGCGTCATGATGTGCTCTGCTAAAATATAGCAATGTCCTCTGGATGGTTGTGTTTACAGAACCGTTGGGCTCTAGATGAAGTGATGCAGAGGCTGCTGTGTCTTGTGAGTTGCCTTCATTGCTTTGCAGGCATTTTTTGGTCTTCTCTCTTGAGGTCAGGCTTTCTGGGTCACTTGCTGGTGTGGGACATAGGCCTGCCCCTCTGGTGCCTCGTTCCCTGCTCCCGTCTCTTATTTTCACTTATTTCACTGCTGGGAAATAGCACGATAGAGCTCTAGGACTAGGAGATGAAGAAGGTCCTGTGTAAGGAACATTTGTTAGATTAAACTGGATTTATTTTGGCTGTGTAGAGTCTTTTCCTGGGTCTTGGTTGAGTTCTGGATAGGTGGAATTGTCGGCAAGGTGACTGCTGGCCTGGAGAGCCATTGGTGTTATTTTGTTATTGCAAGACAAGGGGGATCTGTGGAGTACACATTTTCTAGAACGAAAATTAAAAATTCCAGTGTCGTATGTCCCATTCAGGGATAATTCTGACTTGTTGAACCTTTCGTATACACTGATTCAGCTGGACGTTTTCTACTGAGCTTTCAAATTCTACTTTGGTTAGGTTTTTTTAAAAAATATTTTTATTTTTTTGAGGAATTGTTATATAAGGTAGATAGGATTACATAATCATCTGTTTCAAGACCAGTAAGATTTCCTTAAGACCACAGAAAAGTGTAAGTTGGAGCTTTTAGATTAGGTCCCTACAGTTTTAGCCTGCAGAAAGAAATCTGTTTCAACAGCCAAATAACCCAGCATCGTGCATACTTTTCCATCTTACAAAAACGATTACACATGTGGCATTATCTTGAGGTAGAAGACTCTCCCATTTTGCTCAAGAGTTACAAATATTATGTAAAAGCTGGTCAGCGGGTGTCAAAGTTCCATATTCAATTCAGGTCACTCCCCTGGCTGTAGTGGGTGCTGGCTTTGAGAATTGTCACTTCTGTGTGCTCATGTCCAGAACAAACTAAGTTGAAGTCTAAAAGGACCTTATTGCTATGTGGTGGTTCACAGATTAACTAAACCTGAACAACAGTTGCCATCCTTTGTTCTTTACAGGACTTCCTTAGGGGGGGAAAATATCTTGCAAGGGGGATATGGTATTTCCTTAAGTGAAAAATATGTGAAGTGCAGACACATCATTTGTGTGGCTTTTCTGAAGCTTTGGGAGGATCAGCCCCAGCTGAGATGAGATGGCAGGCTCCCAGTTGCTCAGTAGGCACTGGATTAACATGGAATACAGTTTTATACTTTGCAGCGGTTACATTTCTATACTTTAAGCTTCTCTCTTCTGAGCAGAGTAGCTGGTGATTAACAGAGCTGATTACCTACCGTATAGTATTTAATAAGCACTCGTTACATTAACACCTGGCTGCTTTGCAGAAATGCATACCTTTCCCAGGAAATGAGGAATTGTCAGGGAAGGAAAAAGACATTTCTCTATTCAACTAGAAAGCACTAACTTTCTTGGTCTCATCACATTAATGCTTCATCTTACTTCCATTAGTTTTTTTTTTTTTTTTTTTTTTTCCTCAGTGCTAGTTCAGACTGGCATGGGAAGAATTGGGCAAACATTGCAATTTAGATTACTCTGTGGGAAGCAGAGAAACCATTTTCTGTTTATTTTATAGTAAGGTAAGCATAATTAAAAAAAAAAGCTGCTGTAGGTTTTTTTTTTTTTTTTTTTTCTTTCTTTAAATGCCAGCAGAATGAGGCAAATGTACAGATTCTTCCTTAGGTTTTATACCAGGAAAACGTTTCTTCAAAGATCTGGCTGGATTTGTGGAGTTGACCATTGTCTCAGCACAGATTCTACTGTTTAATGAACAATTTGATTTCGTGATTGCATTCGGAGCTTCTCATCACCACAGAGAAAAGCTGTTTTGTTTTGTTTTGCTGGTAACAACAAGGAAAACTTTCTCAGGTACATGTGTGGCTCGGAAAGAATCTCTTTTTTGAAAAACTTTGGATCTTTTCCCAAAGATAAACAGCAGTTATCCAAATGCCTGTGAGCTGAGTTAGATTAAAAAGCACAAGTACAAAGTATAACCCCCAAATTCCAACAGCTAAGCAGTTGTACAGGAAGGCGACTGAATCCATTTAGTCTCTTCTGTTTAATTCCTCAGTTCTACCCTAGTTCAGTGGCAGATCAGATGGACATCACAGAGACATAGGCTTCTGAAAAGATTAATTCATAATATGATCACAGTATGCAGAGCTTTAGATATCTTACCTCAAGTCCATGTCGCCATCAACCCAATAGGCCAAGATATTGGAGGTGGTTCCTCCGGGACAGCATCCCATGATGAGTACCACCACGGCTTGGAGGGGGAGGATGTCGAAGGCCACTGATAGGATGAATCCTGTGAGGGGCATGATTCCAAACTGACAGAGGAAGCCGACACATATGCCCCACGGCCGCTTTATGTGTCCTAGGAATTTCTTGATTTCCACATTACATCCCATGGAGAACATCACCATAGCCAAGAGGACGGTCAAGACAGTACTCAGTACCACACTGAGAATGTCATTGAAGTTTTTCTTCGTTACCACACAGGACATGCCATTGCACACAGTTGCACTGGCCGGACAGCCCGTTGAATTATTCATTGCTGGATTTGCTGCTCAGATGGTCACAGAAGTCCGCAGAAGCACCAATCTTCTGCTTCTCGCTAGATAAATAATGCCTAATCCAACCACGTCAAACTTTTAAACCCTTCTTAAACATGTGTCACTTGGTTTTCTCTTTCAGAAGCCACCTGGAAGGGGCAATAAATGCTAGTATGTCAGTTTTCAGAGGTAACATTACAACACAGCACAAGTTATGAATCATACAGTTCCTGCCAAATTATTGGTCCGGTTGGAGAATTGTAATTAATCATTTATTGGCATGATAATGAACCATGCCGTAGAAAAAGAGCCGTGTTAATGTTTAATGCCGGGGAGGTTTGTTAAATAATGTCAGTTAAGTGACACTGAGAAACAACTCAGGAAATGACAGAACATTGGAGGGTTAAGCCAGTACCTTGTTCACTCACCGCTCTTTGAATGGGGGGTGGTGCTGGGTCCTGAAATGTTGAGTGTCCTATGCCAAGTTAAATTGCAAATTAGTGTCAGGCTCTGAATTGGGACCCAGACCTCCAGTGTCCACCCCCAAATCGTCTTCCTACCGTATCAATCAGTCTGCTCCTACCGGTCTATAGTGTTCATAAAGTATATGTAAGTTTGAGAAACACGTAGGGTCTTGATGCAAACCTCTGGGAGAGGAACATGCAGGAGGGTAGAATGTTTTCTATCTTGTCTGGTGGGGAGGGTGCTGACTAGTGGAGTCACCCTCAATTACACAAGCGGCTATGTGTGTGTCGTCATGGTAACAGAGTGCTGTTTGAGATAGAGACAATACAATTATTTAGAGGGATGAACCTCAGAGGATTAGGTCAGAGTGACAGGAGCTCTTTGTGCTTGGAGTCAGGAATTGAAATCAGATTTTTTATTTGTGGTGGGGGTAGTGGTTGGAGGTTCCAAGGGAGGTTGATTTTTGTAAATGGCAAATAGTCAACCTCATTGTAGGCAGAAAACTGTACTCGGTATGTAAAGAAGATTAAAAAAAAAAAGGTAGAGGAGAGATTGTTCTTGTTCTCAGGAGTTATAATCCAATTATTCAGCCAAGATGCAGCGTAAGAATAAAACCGAGTATTTCGATCAGGATTCTCAGTTTATAGGACGAATTCTAATTGGTTGTTTACATTAATCATGTTAAATCAAGTAGGATGAGCATGCCCGTTTTACAGATGAGGACTTGAGGGTCAGGAAATGAAGTGCTTTAGTCAATGTCACCCAGCTGACAGCTGGACCCCGTGAAACTCAGTCTGGCTTGGTGAAAATTAGAAGTACCTGAGAACAGAACTTCTCAAAACACGTGAATCGTCCAGGGATCTTGTTACACTGCAGAATCTGATTCTGGAAGCCTATGGTGGGCCCCAGCATGTCTGCATTTCCAGCATGCTCAGAGCTCATGGTAATGATGCCGATCTAGGGGACCACACCGTGAGTATCAAGGCCATAGAACACTGACGTCAGGGTGACGACCATGGCATTGAAGCTGGTGGAAATTGAGCTTCCTGCTTACAACTGAGAACAGCATTTACAGAGTAACTCAATATGGGGAATTACCTTTTTCATACTGTGAGTAAACATGGGCAGTGAGCACCAAGCAGAGGAGTCAGCTGTGTCCGATGTCTCCCATCCCCACTCCCCCACCCCTCGACCCCGCCCAGCGCTGGGGGCCTAGTGATGCTGTCCCTTTAATCTGGGATTGTGCTACTGGGAAAACATTGTGCAATGTTCCTAAGGGGTGACAGTGATTCACCCTCATTGTTGGTGCAGCTCCTGTCCCAGGAGAGCCCCTCTTCAGCTGTCATGCTTCATGGCTGCCTTTGCTGGCATGGGTGGGTTGCCATTAGCTCTGTCTGACTTCATGCCAGTTCCTGCGAAATCCTCCCGTCTCTGTCATTACCCTTTCTGCTCCCACAACTAAATGATTAGCTAGATAATTCCCATAAGGACTCCCCCGCCACTCCCACACATGGAATGACTTGGCCCTGGCCTGCCAGGCCCCGGCAAGCATCTTCTGGGACTGACCTCTGACCCACGTTCTGGTGAACGTTCCCTCTGCTGCTGCACCCTGGCACCTGTCAGTCCTGGCCCACTGCAATGGTGATGGGCTTTCAAAGCAGCTGCCCTGCTTTAACCTCAACCATCACTTGAAAGTCAGAGAGCTCGCTTAGGACCTACCCACCAACAGCCTCTTTCACTTCCCTGGGTCTGGCCTGCAAGGGGAAACAAGGCTTTTGGATTGGCCGGTGATTTGGCTTGGTCCCTGGGTGGGCTTCCTGTTCTGGGCTCTGCTTACTGCTGGCTGCCAGGTGAAATCTGTACTTAGCCTTTTGTCCACACTGCTGGAAGCCAAGGAGAGAAAGTGAAGAGAGGAGAAAGCAGGTTCAGAACAAAGCTGTCCTCAAATTTCAGACACTTGCTAAGGAGATTTGAGGCTCCCAGGGGCAGAACGCTTTGCATATAGACAACTTGCAAATGAGCAGTCTGTTTGACTAGACAGAATGCTACAGTTCTGGTTAAAAAAATGTGCCAATGCATTTCTAATTTTCACATTGTTTTTACATAAATTTGCACATTAGGCTTGAGAGGCCTCATATTCAAGTATTGGAGTGATTCACAATTAATTAGTACCCTTAACTTCAGCTGCATTCAAATTCAGGCATCAGACCAGGATAAATGGAAAATATCTAAATATGTAAAAATCATCCTTTTTAATTACAACACAGAATCAGGGAACAGATGCACACCTGAGTGCACTGTCAGGAAAATGGGGCTTGATTTCCACTGTCATCCTCCTCAATCTTTTCTGCTCATTTTCTGCATGCACTGAGCTCAGGTACAGACCATCTTTAAGAAGCCAGCAGCAGGTTCCTGCTTCTGGCCTCCTGGTCGGAGACGCAGCAGGTCTTGGGTCCATTCAATTGCTTGGGCTTCCATTTGGTGTCTGTGGATCACACTGGAGTAGTGAAGGTTTAACAGCTTTCCAAGCAATGTCCTTGGCCTGAAGATCACTCGTGAAAGACAAGCTTTCTGTTTCCTATTGTGGCTCTCTATTCAGATCAACAGTCATTGGGGATTTGAGTGATTCTGTTGAATAGCTCCCCCAGGCTGAGATGAACTCCCTTACTCCTCTCTCCCGTTCCTTCCCACACTCTGAACTTTTATGGAGCCTGCAAGTCCTATAGTCAGTGGCGTCTCCACTGGCCCTCTTGGAGGCAAAAATACCCTGGAGAGTATAGATCAGGACCAGACTAGCTATCCATTCATTGAGTGGGATCAAAGGCTCCGCCAGGTGCCCCTGTTGTATGTCAATCATGTCAGGAGGTTCGTGTTCAGTGGCACTTTGTAAAACAAAGTTCAGGGTAATAATCTCTTTAATAAAACCTATGCTGTCTAAAACTGCAACAGCGGGGTTCCGGTAAAAGATCTCTCCAAGTGGCAGGACAGCTGATTAAGCAGATGAAGCAACAGTGGGATATGCCCTTTGGTCGTGCTTCCTTTCTCAGATTTTATCCCTTTATTTCTCCTTGGAGGACCATACCTTCACCGCCTCTTCCCCATCTCTGTGTACTGTACCTCCTTTTAAACTTCCAGCTCGAGGGAACACTCAAACAAACAAACAAATGGACAGACAACCCTTCCTTGTTTTCCTCCACACTTCTGAGACAGGTTGGGCTTTTCAAAGGGAACTTCAGTAAAGACTAAGAGAGCAGAAAACAAAATCAACAAAAGGGAAGAGAGCCTACCATGAGCAAGTTGTCTGGACTTTTGAGAACACAAGCCTGGTGCAGAGGCTGGGGAGAGTTGGGGACTGAGGCAGGAAAGGCGATCAAGGGCAGTTTCTCAAGACATCTGAACCATGGGTGGAGGAATTTGGACTTCCTCCTGTGTAGAGTATTTGAGCGCAGCAATGGAATTGAGGAGTAGAATTAGATTTGAGATGCTAATTAAAATTAAAAACAGAGAATGCTTGATAACCAGTACCTTGTTAAGACAGGAGTCAAAGATATATTTAAATATCAAGTTACAATTTGATAAACATGCCTCATCCTTGATGACACACAAGAAAACAAGGTTGAGGTAAGAAGGATTAAGGCCGGTCCTTGAGCTACTTTTGGGACATTTGGGGGTAGAGCTAACTCATTAAGGAAGTAAGTAATTTATCGTATAAATTTCACTTTATAATTTTTACAACTGATAAATACTTATTACAAAAATTTTACTTAATGAAAAACAGATTTGAAGAAGGAAGTAAAAAAAAATGCCCAAATTATTGGGCAGTTTGTTAATACTAAGGGATCATTGGTCCAAATGTGTCCTTTTGCAGATAAATTAAGGGAATGAAAAGGTCTTTCTGTCAGCATAAGGTGACAAGCTTGCGACAGTGCCATCACATCTGTATGCTCTGGTAAAAATTAGATGTATTAAAATTACGGTATATGAATTTAAAAGAAAAATATCGAATAAAGGAATGATATAGCTTCAGATAAATATTGAGAGGGTGTTATGGAAAACACAAGATGTTGAATGCATTTAAAAACATATACTGAATTTTATGCAGTGTTAACTCCCTAGCATACAAGGGAAGAAAATGGACATTCTCACATTTCTTCCCTGTCTGCCTTCTAGCTTCCAAATTGTTTGAATTCATATATGTTGAGCACCTGCTCTGAACCAGAAACTCTTAGGTGTTGGGATACATCTGTGAATGAAATAGATTCTTGCCTTTGTGGAACTTACAGTCTATTCAGAGGGAGACAGGAAATAAATAATGAAGGCAAACATAATAATAATTTAGTAAATAAAAAATAAGCAGAAATAGAAAAACAAAGAGTTCGAAGGACTAGGTGTGCCCTGTGTGGGAATGGCAGAAGAAAGTTGGAGTCCAACCATTCGTTACAAAGGCAAGGTGGGAGAAAAGGGTGAGTGGAGTTCGTCAGGTGTCTGAGGTAACCATTCTAGGCACAGGGAAGCTAGAGTGAATCCCTAAGGAATGCCTGGTATGTCCAGAAACCCTGGGGAGGCTGGCTAGGCTGGAAGGGAGTTGACGAAGAGCAGAGTAATGGAAGAGGAGAGAAAGTGTACAAGATGGAAGATCACATAGATCTCTTGTAGGCCATTATGAGGATGTTGGCCAATACCTAATGTGGAATGGGAGCTATTATTAGTGTTCTTTTTCTCATTGCAGTCATTATAGTATTTACATTCTGCTTTGTAACTATAATCTTCACAGATATTTAGTCTTTAAGAATGAATTTAATGCTGAATATCAATCCTTCTGGATGATCTGGAAGGGAGCTGTGAGAAGCCTTAGCCGCCTGGAGAGGCCTTCATCTCGAAGGTTGCTAGTCCTAAAAGGCTGAGCCTAAAACTGGCACAGTACCATTGCTGCCGAAGATTCCAGGTAGAAGGAAGAAAACTCCCATCTTTCTTTGTAGAAAATGAAAAAAAAAATCATAGCCAATTTTAATTCACCAGAGTTGACTTCTCTATTATTTTTGAGTTCTCTTATGTTTTTTTTCTTAATTTTAATTTTAAATTTTGATTGTGTGTATTCCACAGACTAGTTTTATCTAGAAGGACTTTAGGAGTTTGCATTCCCTGTGCTTTTCTATTTATGAATGTGTGTTTTTTTGGCCTTCCTACTGGAAAGTAAAATATTCTTATTTCACATTACTTCTTAGATCTTTATGGACATTACTATATTATCTTCTGGCATTGAATGTTGCCATAGAGAAGTTTCAGGCCAGATTATTTTTTTCTTCAGTGTGTTTTTCTTTTTTTCCTGCCTGAGTACTTCAAGAATTTATTCTTTGATTTTGAAGTTCAGGAATTCAATCAGAACATGACTCTGGTTTGGTCATACTATACTGACATGTCTTAGAACATTATATGCTCTGTGTGTTTAGATTCAAATACTCTTCTTTGATTAGGAAGTTTTCTTATATTTTATCTTTGGATACTTTCTCTGTTTCATATGTTAGCTTTTATATTTAAGGAAAGATCAGTTATTTAATTTGGAGTAACTATGTTGATCCCTCCTTTCTGTTATCTATCTCTAGTTTTTAAAAATACCTTTTTCTCCTTTCTTTTCATTTATCGTGATATTGCTTGTCTTTTATAGATCTGTTTGATTCCTTGTCATTTCCAAATTATTTTTTACCATGGAAATGATATATTTGTCCTTAAATTGTTTATTTATCAAAGTCTGTACTTTTAACATTTAATCTGTTGAATTTTATTTCATTGAATTTATTTTTAATTATTCTAAAATGGGAAGTGCTCACACCGAACTTTCTTCTATTCTTTGAGTTAGATTTTCTTCCAGACTGGGTTCTTTATCTATGTCTTACATGCATTGCTCTTTCCCTTTCTCTTCTTCTCTTTTCCTTTGATCCTATATTTTCCTGTCTTCTTTCTTCCTCTCATCAACACTCTTAACATTTTCATGTGTAATAAATTCTGTCTACTTTTTATTTTTTATTTATTTATTTTTTTTTTAAAGATTTTATTTATTTATTTGACAGAGAGAGATCACAAGTAGACGGAGAGGCAGGCAGAGAGAGAGAGAGAGGGAAGCAGGCTTCTCGCGGAGCAGAGAGCCCGATGCGGGACTCGATCCCAGGACCCTGGGATCATGACCTGAGCCGAAGGCAGCGGCTTAACCAACTGAGCCACCCAGGGGTCCCTCTGTCTACTTTTTAGATTTTGCTAAATACCTTTGCCAAAATTTGTTTCACCTATTGAGAAAAGTGTGTTCTACCCTTGAACTGTGGATTGTTCTCCAGCATATTGAGAGTGTATATACTAAAATTCACACACTGACCACTGACGCAGCCCGAGAGTTTCACATCCTCATATTCACTTCTTTCTCTTGATTTAAAAAAAAAAAAATCTGAAGGTAAAAAAATATAAGGATATCACCTCAGCTTGCTTGGTTCCATGTATTGGACTATTAGTGACCAATTTTAGGATATTGCCTCCTCATTATCAGAGAACGGATAGCTGTTGGGGAACAGGTTTAGGAGCCCTGCTACAACAGGATCTAGGGTCTTCTTTTCCTCACCTTGGAGCCTACATGTTGAAATCTTACCTTTGGCTTATGTATCTCCACTTCTTTGTTTCCAGATTTATTTATTTATTTATTTATTTATTTAGGTGGGGAGTGTTGGACCTTACTATATTTTGAGGCAAAAGGAGACATTTTGAGGTCTATTCCTAGGCATCATTACTTTTCCTCTTGAATATGGGTCACATTTTCTTGTTTCTTCATGTATCTAGGCTTTGTTTTCTTCAGCATATGCTGGACATTGTACACTGTATGTTGAGAGACCCTAACTGAGGAATCATCTTCTGAAGAGCGGCAGCTCATACAGTTGACCAAAATGGCAGTTGACTCAATGGGGAGTGAAATTACTGGCTTATTACATTGAACTTGTATTGGCTTTTCACTCTGCAGGAATGAGACTTTTGGTTTTGCACTTAGTCTAGTTTTATGGTTAGATTCTTAGTCCTGAGTCATAGATTTTATTTATTTATTTATTTTTATTTCTTTATTTTTATTTTTACTTTTTTAGCATTAAGTGTGTATACACACACACACACACACACACACATTGTGTTTTGTTAGTCACAATATAGTACATCATTAATTTTTGATGTAGTGTTCCATGATTCATTGTTTGTGTATTTTATTCTTGTGGCATGGCCCTTCTTTCATGAAAAGCCTGAGGTGTTTACAATACCTCTCTAATTTGTAAGAATTCAAATCCGATATTGTGTCTTCTCTGGTGGGCAGGAGTTGAAATCTATGATCAGCTCTTTCAGACTTCCAGCTCTTTCGTTCTGCTTTACTCTTTGGAGTCTCTCTTGCTCATGAGCTCCTCAGGGGTCAGCAAAGGATTTAGGGAAAATTATACGCAAAACTGGGGAATGTCCCCATCTCTTCCTTCTTCCTGGGGTTTCTCTCTTTATTTTTAGATTCTCTGGCAGTTGCAGACTTCTTTCTCTGTCATCTCAAGCTTGTGTGGCTTTTTACTTTAATTCCACCATACCACACTGCATGGACTGATGGCTGCCTTGAAGGGACGAGCTTTGTAATCATAGATCTCACTCAGAGCGGTTCTCTTTTATCAAGGATCAAGTACCTTCTAGTTTTGTTCTGCCTTTTGTTCATTACCTTCAAGTTGTTCTTTTTAATATTTTTCCCAGAATTTATAATTGATATCTGTAAGAGGATGAATTCACCGTAAGCCCGTGTCACTACCAGAAACGGTAGTCTGTGATTCCATTTATTTATCTATTTATTTATTTTTATTATGTTATGCCAGTCACCATGCAGTACATCATTAGTTTTTGATGTAGTGTTTCATGATTCACTGATTGTGTATAATACCCATTGCTCCATGCAATACGTGCCTTCCTTAATACTCATCACCTGGCTCACCCGTCCCCCTACCCTCTTCCCTTCTAAAACCCTCAGTTTGTTTCCCAGAATCCACAGTCTCTCATGGTTTGTCTCCGCCTCTGACTACCCCCCTCTTCATTTTTCCCTTCCTTCTCCTAATGTCCTCCATGCTATTCCTTATGTTTCCCCAAAAAGTGAAACCATGATTCCGTTTATTAAAAAAAATCCAAACCATACTATGGTCTTTAGGGAGGCATACTTGGGTGGCAGAACATTAAAGAGAAACAAAGATGTGATTACCTTGAAAGTGAAGGTCTACTCTGCAGAAAGGTAGGGAGTAGTGGTTGGGAAGGTCCATAAACAGGCTCCTGGGTGCTGGTGATATTGTATTTCTTAACCTGAGCAGTAATTTATGGATGTTCACCAAACATAATTGCATTGGGGTTTAGTGCATCAACATATGAATATGAAAGGACCAAACCTTTCAGTCCATCATAATACAAAGGCATAGATTGGTGAAAGTAAAAGGTGGAAGATATATTAGACTACCAAGTATAAGAAAGCTCGTGTGGCTCTATTAATATCATTTACACTGAACTTAAGAAAAGGAGCAATATTATTAATAAAGAAAATATTTCATAATCATAAAGATTTTATTTATTTTGGAGATGTAACAATCCTGAATGTGTATACACCTACTAACGGAACTTCAAAATGTATGAAATAAATATAGAACTAAAGGAAGAAATCCAGAAATACTTAGTGATTTTAAGCTCTCTCTCAGTAATTAATTGATAGAACATGAAAAGTTAAGTAAGGTTGTGGAAGATTTAAATAACACTATCAGCCACATTCATCTAATTGGCATTTTAAAAACCCTGTACCCATAACAATAGAATACATGTTTTTATTTCCTTGTGCACTGGAACAGTCACAGGATAGATCAGGTAACAGGTCAAAAGATACATTGATAAATGTAAGAAGATCAAACCTTCTGTAGTATGTGATCTAACCACAGGATATCAATTATAAGTAAGTACCAATAGAAGAACTGGAAACATTTCAAAAATTTAGAAGTTAAAGAAAATTCTAAATTATGATGGGTCAAGGAAGAAACCACAGGAAATATTTAAAGCATTTTGAAATGTATGCAATTGAAAACACGCAATATCAGACTCCACAAAACAGTGGCGTTACTAGTTTCAAATGCTTGCAACAAAGAGGAAAAGTTTAATGATCCAAATTTTAATCTTAAGAAGACAAAAAAGCAAAATACTCTAAGTACTAACAAGATATTTATGAAAGAGAATAAAACATTAGGGAAAGTTAAATTTGTGTTTTGAAAAGATCAGTGAAATTGATAAATGGCTAGAATGTCTGATCGTGTTAGAAAAAAAGCTTGATGATAAGCATCAGGAATAAAAGATACAATATCACTATTAATCCATGGAGATTACAGGGATAATGATAAACAAATATGAAAAATTTTATGCCAATAAATTAGACAACTTTGATGAAGTGGACACATTCCTTAAACAGCACCATTCACCAAAACTAATGCAGGGAAAAATAGAAAATACTGATAGTTCCATAGCTACTAAAGGAATTACATTTGTAATTAAAATCTTCTCACAGAGAAAACTCCAGGCCCAAATGGCTTCACTGATGAATTATTTTAAATACTTAAAGAAACACTCTCCAAATACATTTTATGAGGCAAGAATGAAAGCGGCTATAATTTTCCTATTTTGTATATTTTCTTCTGATTCTCCATTTTACTTCTGTGCCCTTTCCTTGTCTCTTGAGATAGACATATAACCCTTCTTTTCCAATACACACATTTTTACATCTTTAGTTGCATTCCACAAATCTTGATATGTTGATTTCTAATATCAATGAATTAAACATTTTTTTCAATTTTTGTCTTAATTTTTTCTTTGAAAACAGATTTATTTAGAGGTACGTCATAGTACTTTTCAATATGTTCAATGTCTTCCTCAATTTTGACAAAGTATCAGTTACAGTTTTGGTGACTATTACTTCTGTCCTATATTTTTGCTCAGACACAAATTACATGTACTGTAGGCTTCTCATTGTGACTTCTGACTTGCTCAATCTCTCATGTTATTTTCCACAGTATTTTCTTTATCCTCTATTTTTCAATCTTTTCTTCTGGACTATCTACCAGTTCACCAATACTCTTTGCATTTAGTTGTCTTAATTCTGCAAAACTATTCATATTTTTCTAATTTTAGTCATCATACCTTTTATTTCTGGAATTTTCATTGTTTTGAGATTGTCTAGTTTTCTGATGATAGTTATCAATTTTGATTGCATCTTATTGAAAACAGTAGAAATACTTTAAAAAAATACATAAACTAATATCTGGACCACTATAGATTTGATTCTATTGCTTTTTTTCTGCTCTCCACCCCTCTACCCCCCACTGGGTTTCATTTGGGTTGTCCTGCATCTTGGTTATTTTTTATGATGTGCTGGACTCCAGTCTGTATTCTCTCCCTCGAAATCTGTGGATCATGCAGCTAATTCCTTTGACTCTCCTCCAGAATTGTATAGCATGCCCCCAACACGCTTGCTTAACCTCCTTTTACCTCTATATTTCCTCTTTTATTGGCTTCGATATTTTCAAGTTTTTATATTTTCAAGTTTTTAAAAAGGTGTTTACACCTATTTTAATCTCACTGGAGTGTTGGCTGAAGTTGCTCATTTTGTGATAGTAATTTTGTGGTACTTTTACGTTGATAAATTATCAAATATTTCTTTAGTCTTCCTTTTTGTTCTTCTCTTTTATTGGTTGATATTTATATGTGAATTCATTTCTGTCAATGAATTCATCAATTTGGAATTGGAATTCATGTGCAAACTTTGTTTTTAAAATACTGTGGCATGGAGCACTGGGTATTATGCACAAACAATGAATCATGGAACGCTACATTAAAAACTAATGAAGTACTGTAGGGTGACTCACATAACGTAATAAAATAAAAAAAATAAAATAAAGTGGCAGCTTGTTGTACCAGCATGTCCCACCTCAGACCTACACTATGATTTATCGTTATCGCTGTCTGCTATCTTTCACTCTTGTAACTGTAGTTTGCTTCATGCTCGTGTAGTTGCTAAATATTATAACCATGACTGTATTTAGATTTTACTTTATCCTATCCTCCTTATTTGACGGAATTGGATATGGCGATTGAATACCTTGAGAAGATTACATTTTATCTTTTCAAACTACCCTTCGCTCATCCTCAAAAATGAGCTCCCACACGAAGCCTATTTTCAGCCCCACAATTGACAGGTAAGAGGGGTTGGGACTGGAAACTTCTCACTTTTGTTAGAAGTTGACTGTTTTTGTCTTCTTATTGTATAATCTATCAGTAAACTCATCAATAAAATATGCTGATACGAATGACCCACAGCGAGAAACCATAATTCTCAAGGTTCCTACAAGGAAACATTAGAGAAGCAAAGAGGAATGTGATATGTAATTTAATGCCATGGAGAGCAAACATTTTAATTTTTATGCATTAACTGTACTCAGTGTTGTCACTATTGCTAACCCTTCTGGCATTTGGGACATGTTAATTGAACCTAATTACAGAGTGACTGGAGCTGATGATACGGTGTGAGGAGGCCTCGTTAAAAAACATTGTTGAGTTCTGGTAAAATGTATACTTTCAAAAATCAATGGATGTCAATTCCCATAAAGAGATGTGGAGGCACCCCGGCATACTCACACATGGGCTTAATTTTCCTGTGGCATATCTTGTTTCTACAAGCAGAAAATCTCATTGATTTGGAAGTCGTCCATCAGAACGCCCTTCCCTGTTCCTGAGGACTTAATAGAAAGAGCAGAGCTTCTCAGATGTGGTAAGAACTCCAGAAATCTGTGCCACATCTTGAAGAATATTACTTTGGAATTTTGGACTGTCTGGAAAGTTGCTACAGCATCAATAAATGTTTAAATATTTGACTATAATTTATTCCAACTGTTTCACTGAGGATTATCTTAACATTTGATAATTATTGAGGGGAGCATTTTGGATTTTTCTTGCATGTGTGGCAGGATAATTTTTGAGATATTACTTTTTTTCTGTTTTTGCTGTAAGAATTCGATCTTCATTCCAAGCTGCTGGTCACTTTTTGGGTTTCTAATCGTCAGGAAGTGGTAGAGTACTTGCCCGGTTAAGCAAAAACAGGTGTGATGAGCACTGGGTGTTATACATAACTAATGAATCATTGAATACCACATCAAAAACTAATGATGTAATATATGTTGGATAACTGAACATATTAAAAACAAACAAACAAACAAACAGGGGTGATATCCATGGCAAAAGAAAGGTAAAATAAATGGCTTGGGCCAATTTTTGTCTATGGATCTTACCTTTTACCTTATTTTCTCAAAGCAAGTATTTGGCCTACAAAGTTTCTTTTTTTGATTTGCTTTTCCCTTGGGCTCATCCGTTTTTTTTTGAAGAACCCGAGGGCAAAGATTAGATTAGTTGTATATCAGAATGGGACTGAGTTGTATAGTTTAAGGGTTATGGGACAAAATGTTAAAGAAATATAATGTGATTTTGTGTATCCTTGTGTTTTTTTTGTGTGTATGACTTCCCCAGGCCTTTTCAGGGTTGCTGGTAGATATTCTTGATACCTGGTCAAAACGAGAATTCAGAATCCTGGTCATTCCTATCTATCCCAGAAAATGAGATAAAAGCTGCAGTCAGTGACAGATATCTGTTACAAAATTCAGCCAGAGAGGTCAGAACTATTTATAATCTGAGTTTCTGGCATGCCTGGGTTTTTGATTCGGAACTTTACCTAGCCTACCTTCGTCTAGCATCCCTACTGATGACCTCATCTGTTTCCCTGCCAGTTGGTCACTCCAACACCTCTACCGCTATCCCATGAGATCAACTCACTGTGGTGCCTTATAAGAAGTTGAGGATTAAGATCTGAGTCACTCTAGGAACCCCTTAAGCAGAATTAAATTCATATTAAGGGACAAATGACTGATTTTGTATTTATTCCTGAAAGTTGCCCCTAAAAAGGGAGAGGAAGAGACATTCTCATTCAGGGATAGTGGGTGGGGATGGTGGACAGGATTCTTTCACTGACTGGGGAGGGTTGAAGAGTGTCAAAGCCATGTCTGTCCTGGTTGGTGCTGTCCCTCCCATCCAGCCCTGCCCATCATAGCTTGGAACTATTGAAGTTATTTCTTCATTTTTATTGGGTACCTGGGTTTAATTATTGTGTTCATTTCCCAACTTAAGCTTTTATCCTGTTCCATTCTGGTTTCTGTCCTTTATCTCAGGCTGAGACAAGTTGTATCTTTATAGCGTGTGGTAGATCTTCCTACTCAGCTCCATTCTTTACAGTGGTTGGAAGATAGACAGACAGACAGAGAGACAGATATCCTTTGCTTCTACATGGAAGTTAGGTATCGAAAATAAACCTATGCTGGGTTTCAGCTGCTCACGGAGTATGCCTCTGGTGGAGAATATTGGAGAGCTCTTTATAGTCGCACGAGCTAACTCATCTTAACTTCTCTCTGTCCTGGTTCTGTTTTTCTGGAACATCCTAATACATGAGTCAAGTCTTCATTAGGCTTCATTAGGCCCTGGTTTTTCAGAGTTCTACCTAGAAACGTCAAAACTTGCCTTTTCCTGATAGGTTTATTCAGTAACATAATTCACAGGAGACACCTGAATTTGAGATTTTAGGTGGGCACTACCTAATTCTGTAAGTTACATTCATAAATTACTATACTGCATAAATAACAAATTTATACACATTTCACATCAAATACCCCAAAGAATACTTCTTTTTTTTACTAAAAATATCTATGTTACTTTCTCCAAAGAAGAGGGGAAGGAGATTATTCATTTGAAATAGAAACTGTGTTTGTGTTCCTGATAGGTTTTCTTGAGATAAACAGGAACTCCTTAATTATTAGAGGAATCTGTATAGACACCATCCTAAGAGAGTAAGAAAAGAATAACTGGTCTGGGTTTTATCTTTGGAGGACCGTGTAGAGCAGGGCAGAAGAGACTTGCTCTCAGTATTGGTACTAATCTGTGTAGGAGGAGTCAGAGGAAGGTTGTCGCCAGATGTCCCTGCCTAGTATTAGGTGTGTCTTCCCAGGAGCCAGAGTTGGAAGGACTGGCAATTGAAAAGAACACATAGCAAATAGTTAAAAAAGGGAAGCCTGGGGATTTCCAGAAAATTCAAAATAGAACTACCATATAATTCAGCAATCCCACTTCTGAGTGTATATCCAAAAGAACTGAAAACGGGATCTCAAAAATGGATTTGCACATCCATGCTCATTGCAGCATATTCACAACAGCTGAGAGGTGAAATCAAACCATCCATCAGTGATGGACATTTAGTTTGATTTCACCTCTCAGCTAGAGAAAAGATGGCCTATATGTACAATGTAATATTATTCAGCCTCAGAAGAGAAAGAAATTCCTTCACATGCTGCAACATGGAGGAGGCTTGAGGACATTAGGGTAAGTGAAATAAGCCAGTCATAAAAAGACAAATCCTGTATGGTTCTTACATGAAGTGTCTGAACTAGTCAACCCTTGTCAAGGGAAAATAGAATGGAGGTTGCCAGAGGCTGAGGAAAGAGGAAGAGGGGGATTGGTGTTCAGTGAGTGCAGGGTTTCAGTTTTGCAAAATGAGAAGCTTCTAGAGAGCTATAGTTGACACTAACGTACCTGTAGTTAACACTAAGGTACTGTTCACTTAAAAACTAGACAAAATGGTAAATTTCATGTTATGTGTTCTTTACCATGACTGAAAAAAAAAGAAGTCTCTGATCACATGGCTTTTTCTCGGCTCCAGAGAGTGGTGAAGACACTTCCTTCTCTCCTTGAGAACTCTGCACTCTTCCCACTGACCTGCTTACACACATCTGTGCTCAGCCTTGCCCTCATTTCACACCAGTGTTCCTGCCTGTGGTTCTCAGTTCACCCTGTTGGGCTTCCTCAGTGGCCCAAATTCTTTCCAAGTCTTAGAAGACAAAATTGCTGGAAGTTAAAAGAAAAGTTTGTTGTGGGACAGGTCCCTTTCAAAGTCCCTGCCCAATCTTGGCTCTGTTCTCTTGTTGTCAGTAGGTCAATCTCAGTGATGGTTTTTGATGGAAACATAGGTACAAACTGCTTGGTGATACAATATAGTCACTTGCACTTGGGCCAGTGCTACCTAGATGGGGAGAAGATGCTGGAGAGTATATTAAAACTTGGGGGTGGTAAACTCAATAACCTTTAAAGTTCTTTCAACCTTTGAGATTCTATTATTCCCCTAAACCGATTTATCTTTTATTGTTATAAACACAGGCTTTTGTGACATGTTTACTCACAATGTCTCTGTTTGACATTTTATATTTTTCCAAATGTCACAGCATTATCAATTATATATGAAGCTCCCATTAATTTATATGGCAGAAAATTTGTCCAAAGTAAGAGAATTTCATATATTTTTGAGATTCTGAATTTTTGGATTTATATTAAGTACTGAATATAATTTACTATGATAACTTCCCATTTCGGCACTGTCTACTGACTCAGAAAGTAAAAGAGGTCATAGACAACATTTTAGTTCACAGATTTACAAAAAAAATATTACAGAAGTTTTAGCTTTGGTATTAGAATGCCATGTAGGGGGGCGCCTGGGTGGCTCAGTGGGTTAAAGCCTCTGCCTTTGGCTCAGGTCATGATCTCGGAGTCCTGGGATAGAGCCCCACATCGGGCTCTCTGCTCAGCAGGGAGCCTGCTTCCTCCTCTCTCTCTGCCTGCCTCTCTGCCTACTTATAATCTCTGTCTGTCAAATAAATAAATAAAATCTTAAAAAAAAAAGAATGCCATGTAGGGACAAACAGCTCTTCTCAATAATTTTACTTATTTTAACATCATAATCTATTAGTAATAATTACACTGAGTACACTGCACTAAACTAAGTGGGATATAAACACTGAGACCAGGCCACAACAGCCTCTGTTATTTGTAGAGGGAGGTGATTTCCTGAAGACAAAAACCTCTGCATCCCACGTAGCTGAAATTTAAATAAGAACATATTTGCTTGAAGTCCCAGTCATCAAGAAGAGGGAAGGGACAGTCTCCTTTTTAGAAAGTTTGGGTTTGCATGCTTCCAAATTAATCTCTCAAGTTTTAAGTATCTTCATTTTATGCAAATGGAAAAATGGTTATTTTTAACATTCATTAAATAGGCTGCTCAAGTTCACATTTTAGAAGTCATAAGATTTAGAGCATTCAGTACACTTAAGTTTGTATTTTTACAAGTCAGGTAACAAGGTTATAATACTCCATCCTAAGTATGTCTCTTGGCACCATGTTTGATTTTCTCTAAATTTTCTGCATGTTGAAGAATGTTGAAGAATTATTTTGTTGAATTATTTTGTTGAATTTTGTTGAATAATTCAACATGAATTATACATGTTAAAGAATGATTTTGTTTTTTCTAACCAAATGATAACTAACCTTCAGTTAAACAGTTCCTTGAAAAGGCTTTCATGACTCTGCTTCCTTAGATGGATCAAATCTGCTGTTGTCCAGTAGTAACTGGGGATGTGCACAGTGCTTGCTCTTGAATCCAGGCTCTAGACTGTAGCACAGACCAGGACTGGGGTAGATAACAATGAAGGGAAAGGTCGTGAACTACCTTACGCTTTCATTATGTGAGTTGGCACTGTGTTAGCTTCCTTTTTAAAATTTCTTCTCTTACGTTGTATTGGAGCCTAAGTGGTTCATTTGTGGATCTTTAGAAACAGAAAAAGGATTATTCTTTCCAAAAATAAAAATTTTAAAAAAAGAACAAATAAAGTGTCCACAGAAAATTCCAGAAGCTTGTTTACTCTTAATTTTTAAAATCACCTCCATCATAGTGGCAACACGGCGTTCTGAAGCCAGTCGCCTGGGTCTAAATCTCAGCTTCACCTTTATTATTTGTGTGATTTGGGGGCAAGTTAATGAACCGTTTTGTGTCTTTGTTTCCTCTTCCATAAAGTGGGATATGAAGAGTACCTCGCTCATTGAGACAGTGCAAGGATTCAGTGACTGTGAAGTACATGAAGTGGTGCCTGGCACATTTAGTACGTTGGAAAATGCACGATTTCTCACTGTGGTTGGAGTGAAACAAACCAAACTCAATCTTGTGGTTATCTTTCTAAAAATTCCAAAGAAGAGCAAATGAATGGGAAAAAGGGCTTCATTGCACAGAACAAATATAAGTACCGACTATAAGCAAAGTATGACGCCAGGCAGAGGGTGAGAAGTAATAGATATAGTTCCCAGGGTTAATATGAGGCAGTACGAGATAGGCGATGAAAGGGACAGATAACCTGCAACCCTACAAGGAGGCTTGTGTATGGATTTTCCGTGGCACCTTGTGCATCTCTCTCTCATGACACTTGTTCCTCGGGTCATTATTGCCTACCTTCAAGGCTATCCTCTGCCTGTGAGCTATGGACTTCATTTGTTTCTTTGTTTGTTTGTTTTTATCCCTAGTACCTAATACAGTTTCTGGAGGAAAATAGGTGTTCAATACATATTTGATTGGGGAGTAATGAATAAATGCATGAATCCTTTCAAAACAGGATGGATATGAAAGCATTCATGGAAGAAATGGGATTTAATCTGGGCTTGAATGATAGGAGAATTCACCTAAGAGCGGTGCTGTCAGATAAAATACAGCAGGTCCCATTCAGTTTGAACTTCAGATAAACCACAAATAACATTCCAGTGTAAGTATGGCCCATGTGATATTTGGGACATACTTATATTAAAAAAAAATGGTTCATTGTTTAAATTTGAATTTCAGATAAACAATGAATCTTTTTTAGAACCTATTTCTGAATATTGCATGCATGGAATATACTTATTACTAAAAAAAATTGTTATTTACTGAAATTCAAACTGAGCTGGATACCCTGTATTTTTATTCGCAAAATCTGGCAATCCTAATATGAGGAATAGAAAATAGAAGGATTTTAAGTTAAAGGAATGGCAAAAGAAAAAGAGGGAGGCATTTTGCTTGTAAGAAAATTTGAGTCTTTGAGTAGGACTATCTGAATGGAGAATTGTGATAGAGGATGGCGCCTAAAATAGTTCCTTTTCCTTGCTGATTTTCTTTAAAAATGTGCATTTTGGTTTCTGAACACCCTTCACCTAAACTTGTTCTTCCCCGGCCCTCTCCTCCACCCCCCACCCCTACCCCCACCAGCTTGCAAATGCTATATAAGGTGGAGGACAAAGGGTTTCTATGACACCTAGCTCTTTGGTCGTTGAACCTGAAAGGATACCTTACATGTCACTGACTGTAGCACAGAGAGGTACATGGCTATGTCTTCAGGAAATAAGCAAGTTACAATAAACCTCCATTTAGACATTTCAAGTGGTTTTATTGGAGCTCTTTAACGTAGAAATCGACCGTATTGCTTTCTTTAGATAGACTCAACCCTGGACTTTGACAGGCGCTATGTAAGTTAGATGGAAGTCTTCCCTTTGCTTTTTCAATTTGCTTATTATAGGAGACAGCTTGAGCTCACTCTCCCAAGGTCAGCATTTCTCCCTTCCTCCCTCCTACCTTTCCTCTTTTCCTTCCTTCCTTTCTTTCTTTCTTTTTCTTTCTTTCTTTCTTTCTTTCTTTCTTTCTTTCTTTCTTTCTTTCTTTCTTCCTTTCTCCTTTTTTTCAACTAGTTCAGTGATTCAATGTCTTTTGAAGAATCAGGAAATAAAAAATATTGATAGTTTTTGTCTTTATCACACTGTCTGTATTAAGTATCATCTGTTTATTATAATATGCTGGGCTCTGATGAACCTTATGAAAGTTCATTTAAGCAAAAATAGTATAACCTTCTAGGTGCTCCTGTTGAGAAACAAGATGACACCTTTGAGATGGCTCAAATGAAGATTCCTTTGCTTTGTAATTAATGTGTCGATTACAAAGTCACTGTACCCAGCTGGCCTTGTTAAAGTCATTCTTCTCATCTTTTCCACCTTCCTACTTTCTTTTATTTTTATTTATTTATTTATTTTTAAGATTTTATTTATTTATTTGATGGACAGAGATCACAAGCAGGCAGAGAGGCAGGCAGAAGCAGGCTCCCTGCTGAGCAGAGAGCCTGATGTGGGCCTTGATCGATCCCAGGACCCTGAGATCATGACCTGAGGTGAAGGCAGAGGCTCAACCCACTGATCCACCCAGCACCCCTCTTTTACTTTTTTAAAGATTTATTTATTTGAGAGAGAGAAGGAGAGAGAGTGCACACATGCACGAGCAGGGGGAGGGTAAAGGGAGAGGGGGAGGTGATCTCCAGCAGACTCCTTACTGAGCTGAATGCCGAGCTCCATACATAGCCCTGAAATCATGACCTGAGCCAAAATCAAGAACCGGATACTAAAACACTGAGCTAGTGCCCATCCACCTTCCTGCTTTTTGATCTTAAGGCATTTAAGAGGCACAGATCCAGAGACAAGAAACCAGAGAGACTGAGAAGCCAGGCTCAGGGAAGACAAGGAGATAAGATTTATTTTCTATTAGCTTCCAGAACTTCTTCCTGTGAAGCCTAATTTTATTATTGTACATTCGTGAAGTGAATTGTTTACAATGAAAAAAGTGAGAGAAAGCTGACTTTCATGGGGATGGAAAACTAGAGATAAACCAAAGGATAATTGAGAAGTACAGTCTCAAAGGATAATAATATAAACTAGCTTTTATTTTTTTAATCATTTTTTAAAATTTATTTTCAACATAACAGTATTCATTGTTTTTTGTACCACACCCAGTGCTCCATGCAATCTGTGCCCTCTCTAATACCCACCACCTGGTTCCCCCAACCTCCCACCCCCCCACCTCTTCAAACCCTTCAGATTGTTTTTCAGAATCCATAGTCTCTCATTGTTCACCTCCCCTTCCAATTTCCCCCAACTCCCTTCTTCTAACTCTCCATGTCCTCCATGCTATTTGTTATGCTCCACAAATAAGTGAAACCATATGAAAATTGACTCTCTCTGCTTGACTTATTTCACTCAGCATAATCTCTTCCAGTCCCGTCCATGTTGCTACAAAAGTTGGGGATTCATCCTTTCTGATGGAGGCATCATACTCCATAGTGTATATGGACCACATCTTCCTTATCCATTTGTCCGTTGAAGGGCATCTTGGTTCTTTCCACAGTTTGGCGACCGTGGCCATTGCTGCTATAAACATTGGGGTACAGATGGCCCTTCTTTTCACTACATCTGTATCTTTGGGGTAAATACCCAGTAGTGCAATTGCAGGGTCATAGGGAAGCTCTATTTTTAATTTCTTGAGGAATCTCCACACTGTTCTCCAAAGTGGCTGCACCAACTTGCATTCCCACCAACAGTGTAAGAGGGTTCCCCTTTCTCCACATCCCCTCCAACACATGTTGTTTCCTGTCTTGCTAATTTTGGCCATTCTAACTGGTATAAGGTGATATCTCAATGTGGTTTTAATTTGAATCTCCCTGATGGCTAGTGATGATGAACATTTTTTCATGTGTCTGATAGCCATTTGTATGTCTTCATTGGAGAAGTGTCTGTTCATATCTTCTGCCCATTTTTTGATATGATTATCTGTTTTGTGTGTGTTGAGTTTGAGGAGTTCTTTGTAGATCCTGGATATCAATCTTTTGTCTGTACTGTCATTTGCAAATATCTTCTCCCATTCCGTGGGTTTCTTCTTTGTTTTCTTGACTGTTTCCTTTGCTGTGCAGAAGCTTTTGATTTTGATGAAGTCCCAAAAGTTTATTTTGGCTTCTGTTTCCTTTGTCTTTGGAGACATATCTTGAAAGAAGTTGCTGTGGCTGATATCGAAGAGGTTACTACCTATGTTCTCCTCTAGGATTCTGATGGATTCCTGTCTCATGTTGAGGTCTTTTATCCATTTTGAGTTTATCTTTGTGTACGGTGTAAGAGAATGGTCGAGTTTCATTCTTCTACATATCTATCTATGAAAAACCCACAGCAAATATCATCCTCAATGGGAAAAAGCTTGCAGCCTTCCCGTTGAGATCAGGAACATGACAAGGATGCTCACTCTCACCACTCTTATTCAACATAGTATTAGAAGTCCTAGCAACAGCAATCAGATAACAAAGAGAAATAAAAGGTATCCAAATTGGCAATGAAGAAGTCAAACTCTCTCTCTTCGCAGATGACATGATTCTTTATATGGAAAACCGAAAGACTCCACCCCCAAACTACTAGACCTCATACAGCAATTCAGTAACGTGGCAGGATACAAAGTCAATGTACAGAAATCAGTGGCTTTCTTATACACTAACAATGAAAATACAGAAAGGGAAATTAGAGAATTGATTCCATTTACTATAGCACCAAGAACCATAAGATACCTGGGAATAAACCTAACCAAAGAGGTAAAGGATCTGTACTTGAGGAACTACAGAACACTCATGAAAGAAATTGAAGAAGACACAAAAAGATGGAAGACCATTCCATGCTCTTGGATCGGAAGAATAAACATTGTTAAAATTTCTATACTGCCTAGAGCAATCTATACTTTTAATGCCATTCCAATCAAAATTCCACTGGTATTCTTCAAAGAGCTGGAGCAAATAATCCAAAAATTTGTATGGAACCAGAAGAGACCCCGAATCGCTAAGGAAATGTTGAAAAACAAAAATAAAACTGGGGGCATCACGTTATCTGATTTCAAGCTTTACTACAAAGCTGTGATCACCAAGACAGCATGGTACTGGCATAAAAACAGACACATTGACCAGTGGAACAGAGTAGAAAGCCCAGATATGGACCCTCAACTCTATGGTCAGTAAATCTTCGACAAAACAGGAAAAAATATACAGTGAAAAAAAGACAGTCTCTTCAATAAATGGTGCTGGGAAAACTGGGCAGCTATATGTAGAAGAATAAACTAGCTTTTAAAATTTCATTTTATTCCTGCAGAGCCATAGCCTCATTCAGTATGCAGGTTATCTGAGAACATGAGATGCTTTTGGACTTTCCCCTGAAAATTTAAAAAACATGGAGATTAAATACAAGGCCTGATTCTCCATTTTTTGTTGCTCTTTCTGCTTTTTTGGGTTTCGGCAGCTACACAGCATATTGAGAATACTGTTCACTGCCAGTAACAGGAACAAAACAGGGGAAAAGCAATATTAAGTTGATACAGTCAGTAATATTTACAAAATAAAACAAAATACATTTAAATAAGTATAAAGTAAATCAAAGGATATTTATCCACAATGCAATCTTTAATTCAACATGAAAAATATTTACTCAGTGCTTTCAGCATGCCAAGCTGTGTTTTAGGCCTGGCAGGGGATACAACGATACAGTCTCTACCCTCAAGGTGAATACGCCTTGATGGTGGCAAAGGAAACAATTCAATATGTGAATGATTATAACATAGAGTAGAATGGAATAAGGGCCCAAGGACAGGTACACCCATGGTGCTAGGAGAGGTTAGGTGGAGAGAGATTACATCTTGTTGCAAGAGTGGGAGGATGCGGTGATTGTGCTCAGGGAGGAAGTAAAATCCAATATGGAAAAGGAACAAGGCTGGGGGAGAGATGGGGAAAGAACTTTCTTGTGGAAATAAGATCACAAGTCATTGAGAAAGATCACTGGGGAACATCAAATAACTCAACCTTGCTGGAGTGTGTTATGTGTGTGGATCATCAGAGGAGATCAGGCCAGAAAGGTAGGTTGAGGCTAATCTGTGAAGGCCTTCGAAGGAAGGAGGCGGGTGGTAGTAGTCATGGAGAGCCGAGAATGTATGGTGTGCGGGTGCCTGCTGCTGGCTTTCAAGGAAGCTTGGCTGGGCTCAGCCAGTCAACTCGTTGCTGCTTCTAGGAGTATCTCATTTCTTTTCCAAAAGTTTCCTCCATTCTGGGCTTTCTGAAAAGCAAGAAAGTGGAACAGGAGTTCCATGAGCACGTGCCAAGGCTGCTCCAGTTGGTGGCAGATCTAGTTGGTGGAATCCAGTTGGTGGCAAATTTTCTTTCTATTTGAATGTCATGACTGTAACATTCAAAAATATTATTTCTCATTCTTTAAACTGCAAAGTGATGGAAGAAAGACTGAGTTCAAACAAGCTCCCAAGACGCACCTGTGCTGATTTGCTTCGTGCCTGCTCAGGATGCCCTCCCAGGATGCACTGGAGCTGGTACTTCTCGTGCACAGGCACCTGCACATCTTTGTTTAGTCAACTTCAGGAAAGGTGTTATGAAGGAGGCATTGGAGGACGGGTATTGCATGAAGTTACTCAAGATAGAAGAGATCCGAGCCAGAGGATAAGTACAAAACCATGTCTATGGAGAGTTTGAGAAGTGGGACCACAGAAGTTAAGCTTGTCATCATGCCAGGGTGCCGGAGAGGATGGAAAGTCTAAAAAGTCAAGAGTGAGCTAATGGTGGGGATATTATCAATGAGAGATGATGTAATGAGATAAGAGTGTCCAGAATCGGGACCCCTGGCATATGGCCCTATTGGGTAATAGGGCCTATTGCTGACCTTTGGCTAAGACTTATTTAATGTTCACTATACAATATTGAAGTCTCAGATATTGTAACCTGATTTTTTTTTCTCTCTCTCTGAGGCTGTCTTCAACCCAAAAATGTCATGGGTCTATGCTTGTCTCAGTTCAGTGTGCTTTTCAATGTACTGACACTTAAGTTCCTTCAGCACCCCTATTATAGCCTCACTCCATAGGTGAGGAGATGGCGGCAGAAGGAGGTGAAGTGACTTGCTCAAGTTCAGAGCCTGGAAGTGGTCAATCTGGAATTCAGCTTACAAAGAACTTTATAGGAAAAAAGGCAATTATGTAGGTAAGTAGTCTAGGAGGTTTAAAAAATAATAAAGCCAACGTTTCAATATTAAAGTCATAGACATTCAGGTAAAAATTACACATGGATCTCATCAAGGACCCATTTTATTAACATAAATGAATTCGATTAGGAATTTGCAAGATTAAGATTCAGTCTTGGAAACAGATTTTTCTTTTAATCAAACTAGATGCACAAGCATGTTAAAATTGGTGTAGGGGGTCTTTTGTGTAAATGTGTTTGACCCTGTGACTTTGTTGGGCTTGCTACTTTGATTGAAGTCATGCTGAGGCCATAATAATACAAAGATATTTTTTCCCTCTTTCGGTTTCCGGACTGCTTGACTTTGCCTGCAGCTCTGTAACGGGAACAAATGCAATTGTCTCTTCAACAAATGGGCTCAGCTACTGGGCATTTGTTTGGCAGGACGTTCAGGATGTCAGACTCATCAAGTGTGGGGCCCTTGCACATCAGTCTGAATCAGCTCTCTAAGGGCGAAGCACTCATTAAAGAAATGGGTGCCAAAGACAGCTGGGGCATAACTGTGCTTTGGGAGCTGCACAGAACCAGGGGGAGGGAAACTGCTCCTCTGTGACTATAAAGGGATCCCCGGTGTCTGAGAAAAGTAACTGTGGAGTAGTTTCCTTGTTCTTTTAGAGAAAGAGTTGGACTCTCTCCCTGATAAGCCAGACTGGTACTTTGCGCTAACCTCCAAAGGGGCCATGAGTGTCAAGTTCTCTGCCAGAGTGTCATCTGATAGAGATAACTGCACATGATAACAGTATATCTACAGTGTTCCTTCATAAACTAGGCTCTGGGTAAACATGCTTTTTCAATGCGTTTTCATTTAACATTGACCTTTTACAGAAAAGCTACTGCTTTGAACAAAGAAGTGTCTTCCAGTACTGACAGGTGGAGTCTAGCTCCAAGCCGGCTGTGGAAGCCCATTTGCCTTCTTCTCTAACCTGTGAGTAGAGATCCTTAAGGTGAGTTGGGTCTATCCTCAAGACGGTGAATTACCAGGCAAATTTCCAGGGACATCAAATTTGTATTATTTCTTTCCCTTTAAGAACTACAAGTCCCTTCCAAAGCTGTGATAATTTCTGACTCTTCTTATGGAGCATGGCTGTCTTTTCTTTTTCTCTACTTCCTTCTCCCGCTTGAACTTTGCATATAACTTATCTCATTGCTGCTGTCCTCCTTTGAGAGTGAATGACTTTTATGAGGAATCCACAGGGGCCATTGGATTGGTGGAGGTGGCGTGCAGGAAGTGAATGGTAAACAGTAACCTACATCCCAGAAATGGAAGGTATGGTTGGCCCAAAGTTGAAGCTTATGTAAATTAAGTGAGCATGATGAATATGAAACGGTTTAAGCAATTTATTATGAATAAGGCTGTTCTCAAAAGCCCAGAAAGAGAAAGATATGCCACTACCCTCCCTCCATCCATATCCTTGGTTCTGGAAACCTTTCCAGTGCAATGCTTTAGCATCATGTACCTTAGGTTACAGATGGGACATGAGCTGAAAATGATTGGTGTAGTGAACAACATTGTTTCTTGACCTGATGGCACATCGCTTATCATTATCACTGTGGCAAGTCTTCCTGTTTTCTTCATTATAATAGGAAGTGCAGTTCGTTCTTATTTATTTAGGGAATGAATATTCATTTTTGGGTACACTAATCTCTTTTCTTCTTCTAGTTGACCTATTTTGATGATTGTTTATTAGCATTTCATCTATAAAAATGGTAGTAGAAATAGAAAGGGATCAAATTTTAGTTATTTAAGTGTGGTAGGTGTTGTGGCAAAGAGAAAGGGTTTTGGAAAACAGGTTGGAGTTATTAGATTGTTAGTTTCAGTTATGTTATCACCTGTCATCACAAATAATTAAGTCAACTGTACACAGGAACTTAATACGACAGAAACATTTTTAGTGAGTGTCTACTCACAAGGCTTATCATTCTTGCATGTAAGATATGCATTTTAAATGATAATAATAATAATATTAATACTCCATCTAAAGTTCTAGTCATAATCAGCAATTAAAATTTATTTTCAGTTAAAAGGTTAATCCAACAGCTGAAGGCATATAGCTTGAAGTATGAAACTTATGACATAAGCCACTATCTCTTTGGATATACAGGGTAATAATGTCACTAAAACCACAGTGTGAAAAGAGATTCATGTTTCACCAAAGTTAAAGGCAAAGGGATAGACTAAGTATGAAAAGAAGACAGTTAAGCTGAAAAATGCTCAAATTGACATGTTTTTTTTTGACATGTTATTATTTTTATATATTTTGTACCAATAAAATATCAGATGAAAGAGACAAGTTATTTTCTACCGTTTAGGGCCAGAGTGGAGCAAGAAAATCAGGTTATATGTTCTAAGGCCTACGTGATCATAGCTGCAGTGACTCCAACGGCCATTGTCAAGAACTATTGGCTGATTGGTGGTTGGTATAGATTTTTTGGTTTTGTTTTGATTTAGAAAGGAACATTTATTGAACATCTACTGTGCCAAGTAGTACACCAAAGTGATTTTTCATCTGCTAAATTATTTGATTCTTTTAATAACCTTGCAATTACTTACAAATGAGAACATTTATTTTTGTTAACAGTCACTAATAGATGCAGTCAATGTTCTTGGTAGATGCAGTCAGATTGGCCAGACGTTGGGATATTGATTATAACATGGAGATACGGATCTGAGGAAACAAACAATATACTCAGATTGTAACTGAACCAATGTTAGTTTGCTTCTTGAGGAGTCAGAAGCTGCACCAGGTGGAGTTGTCACACAAAGTGAACTTTACTTGCAAAAAATAAGGAGATCACAGGGAATAGCTTCCAAAATCATGACTCCCCAAACAAGGGAGGACAGGTTCTTTTTATTTAGGGTTAGGATGAATATTTAGATAGGGAAGACTTGTCATTGTAGGTGGGCAGAAGGTCATGCATGTACCTTATGGAAACATGCCTATCCACACATTGTATGTTATGTAAATGAGGCTTGTGTTCTTCCTTGGGTGGAGATTTTAGTATTATAATGAGGTCAAGGTAGTTGCTAATCATTCTAGAGGTCACTCCATTTATACTGACAGGAGTTGGGGTTAAGCTCAAACTGGTCAGTGTGGTCTGGGCCCATTGGAGGTCTCTTCAGAGCAATCACTATAGCTCGGAAGTGGTTTCACTTTCCATTTGCCCAAGTTAAGAGAGAAACTGGCAAGAAGAGCCTAAGGAAAAATGTGGGACCAAGGTTGGGGAGTACAAGCAGGTGGTCAGTAAAGGTCAGGTCTTGGGGTCTAGCTGGTGATAAGAAGACTTCAGAGTGCTTTCCTTGACATTATAGTTAAATCTAAAACCATGTGTGAACCATTTTTGATAGTACAATACAATAAGACGGTAGTTGGCGACGATCATTAGTTTACTGATTTTGTAGGATTATTAGCATCACTCTGTTTCACCTACAGACTCTATCCCTAGCAATCTCACCTGTAAATATTTATTCTAGGAAACTAAGGAAACCAGGTGTGGTGATTTAAAAATCTTCCCACAAATTCTTTGACACTTTTTTCTTCAAAAAGTAAAAGAATTTTGTTTCTCTTGGGTGTGGGCCAGACTTAGTGAGTGAGGTGAAAATAGTGGTGTGTGACTTCAAAGATTATGTGATGAAAGGAATTATAACTTTCTCGTTGCTCTCTCTTGGATTACTTACACTAGAGAAAGCTGGTGGCCACATTTTGAGAACACTTAAGCAGTCCTATGGAAAGATCCATGTGGCCTAAGGAACTAAGGCCTTATAAGGCCAAGAGTCAGTGAGAAACGAGGCCTCTTGCCAACAGCCATGTGAGGGTGCCATCCTGAAAGAAGATTCTCCAGCCCCTGTCAAGCCTTCAGATGATTGCAGCCATGGATCATATCTGGACTGCAACCTCTTGAGCCAGAGCCACCCAGCTAAGTCATTTCTGAATTCTTTACCTACAGAAACCATGAGAAAATAAATGTTTATTGTTCTTAGCCACTAAGTGTAGGATAATTTGTTATACAACAAAAACTAATTAATATACCAAGAAAGAAGATACATGTGTCAGCACCAATTAATCTGTATTATTGAAAGGAAACAAGTTGTTTTAGCCTAAGAAAACAGAGCCTAAAGTCAAGATTGCATGCTTTTATTATATTGGAGACACAATCTTGAAGCCAGAGTGAAGGAAAAAGAAAAGTGAGGTGAGGAAGACAGGAAAAAATTCAAAGTGGTGCTTAACAAAGTTGGCCTCAGTTTCTGGGGACAATGTAGTTGATTGCTGAGTCCTAGGAGGTGTCTTCAGAAGGGTGGGGAGGTGATATGACACCACTGTGCCTTAGAGCAATCAAGTGGGGAGGAAGGGAGAGGAATTTATCTGCTAGCTTCCTCCTGTCTGCCTTAGGTCAAAGTACTCCCATGGGGCATTAACCCTTTACACTCCTCAGTAATATCATTTTGTCCCTCTGGACCACTGCTGAGAAAGCTAGACTCTCCAAGGGTCTTGTCATGTTGGCTGTGGGTACTGGGACTGTGTAGTTCTTGGAATGGTGAATGCACAGAAGCCATGGCAAAGCCTGATTCCGGTGATCTGAAGAGGCTGAGAATGTTGTTGGAGTTTAGAGACAGGAAGAAATGACTATAGAAATGCGAGTCTCTGCTAGAACCATTTTGGCTAGGAGATGAAGCAAGGAGCAGAGACCCAGGGGCAGATAGAGCTGAGTGGATGTGGGAGATGTATAAACTGGTCTAGTATCCAAATAAAGACATACCATATTCGTGTATGAGGACAGAGCATTGTCAGAGGACATAAGATTATCCTTGCAGAAGCAATAACTTGCAGCAGGTAGGAGTTTAGGTTCTAGGGTTTGAATCTATGCTTCAAACCTATGCTAGGGTTTGCTCCTATGCTTCCTAGTTAGGTGACCTTGCATACACTGATAACCTTTATGACCCTCAGTTTTCTCATCTTTAAAATAGAGATAATAATAATACTCACCACCTCAGGAAGTTTAGATGTGTTAATAGACATATAATATTTGCAATTGTGTCTGACATAGAGTAGGTGCTAGATAAGCATTTGCTCTTCCTGATATTACTGCCTACCAGGAGCTTATGTATCTGAAGAACAGACAGACAACAGCAGAAAACATGAAACTAGTAAGTAAGGGGACAAAAACCCTTACAGTGACTAGAGATCAAAGCCAAATTAAGACTTTTGCATGTAAAAAGCATGTATGTAATTAGAATGGCAAATTAACCACTGCATGCTTCTCTTAATTTGTATTTGGGAATGAAAATGTGGTGGATTCCTATGGCTCTTTCTGATTCTGTCATGACTGATTGGTTGAGGGTATAAAAATGTAACACATTTGTTAGCTACTACCTATGTGCCAGGAATTGTCACATGCTGATGTGTATAGGCTGGTCAAGGGGGAAAGTCCACATCTTCTATGCTCTATTACTAATCTAGTTGGACTTGGAATATGGTCTAGTTAAAAATCCCCAAATCAAAAATCAAGTAAAGAAATAAATCGGAATCAGGGTAGAGTTCCCAGATCAGCCTTAATCCACATAGGTCTACATCAGAAGGAAGCAAGGGCAATGATGAAGGAACACAGTCAGTAAAAAAGAAACTGGAGTCAGTCCTCCAGTCACACCTGGAAAGCTGGCAGCCCAGGGTCAAGAGTGAAGAAGAAACCTTATATATCCATTCAACAAGTATTTCATGCTAATGCTCATTCCATACCAGGCATTTTGCTGGATTCAGTTTCTACAAATAGGAAAGACAAAAATTCTCCACCCTACTGTGGTCTGGTGGGATGTTGAAGATTAATTTTAAAAATGGTTCTATTTCAATGACAAGGTTTATAATAATTGTGTATACAAGTGTGCATAGAAGTGACATAGGACTCCCCTTCCTCTGTAATCAGCTACGACACTGGTCAATATGTGGGAAATACTGTTTTCAGATATTTGACAATAGGCAGCGCAGTCTGAAGAAGGAAGGCTTACAATGTGAATCTTATAGTTGTCCCAGATTCCTGCCTGAGAGTACTTTCCGGACCTCAGTGCAGGGAGAGGGAACACAACCAGAACATACCCAATGTGCTGACCTAAGACAGAGGAGGCGATAGCTAGAATGTGAAGAGCAGAGTGCTGTAGAAGGAAACTGCTGGGAGGAAGAGCTCTAGAAGTCTGTACATAGGTCTGCCCTTGATCTTTGGCTGACCACTAAGCCGCATAGGCAAAGGATGAAACTCCACAAGGCTGGGCCAAGGATAACCAGGATGAGACTGTGAATGAATAATTCCCAGAGCTGACACAGCACTAAAAGACACTGATTTTCTGACAAGTCAGAAGGAATACCTAAGGCATTCAGTCAAGATTCCAGAAGGTCATGCATGACTTAGCAGAGACTCTAAGAGTTCGTGCCTCAGGCCTTAGAGATAAAATAGCCCCAGAATTAGGATTATTCTGAATCTACAGTATTGGAACCCAAAAACAAGTATCTAGAGGATTAAACTGCTATTTAAGTGCCTGCCCAAGCAAACATGGTCCTGCTTAAGGAAGACAACAAAATACTCTAACATAAGATTCACAAAACCCACCATCCAGTGAAAAATTGTTAGTATGAAGAGAGGAAAAAAAAATGTGACCCATAATTAGGTGGGAGAAGTCAATAGAAATAGTTCTAGAAATGACAGAGATGATGGAAGTAACAGATGGGAGCTTTAAAGCCAGTATCAGAAATATGCTCCAGGACTTAAAAGAAAACATGAACACAACAAGAACAGAAATTAAAGATTGAAGAGGAACCGAGTGTAATTAGAAAGCTGAAATATACAATAGCCAAAATACAAAATGAACTAGATGGGCTTGCTAGCTGGTTGGACACTGCAGAAATAAAGGTCAGAGACCTTGAAAACAGCCCTATAAACTACCCACATGAAGCACGGAAGATGACGATTTCAGGAATTATCACAAATCTGTGAGATACACAGCAATACTGTACCCATTTTGCAGGTGAGGAAGCTGAGGCATGAGGCTATGAAGAGCGTTGGAAAAGGTCACACAGTTGTCAAGTGTGGGGTCAAGGAATATGCTGAGGGGCAAGAGGGAGGGAATGTGGACCCTTTGGAGGAGGTAAGTGCTGCCTGGCCCGAGTCTGGGGAGCTCTCTTCCTCCTCTGGGAAGAAAAGAGTGGTGTTCAGGCACGGGAAGAAGCATGAAAATGTTGGAGGCCTTTTTTCCTGTATTTTAGTTTCCCCAGATAGAAAACCATGCAGATTTCGTAGAAAACCAGGCAGGTTTTAGCCATCTCAGAAAATATTCCGTTTCTTTTTCTCACTCCTGTTGTGATGTGAGCCTTTTTTTTTTTTTTGTAAGATTTTATTTATTTATTTGAGAGAGAGAGAGAGCACAAGCAGGGGGAATGGTGGGGTGAGTGAGAAGCAGGGGAGAAGCAGACTCCCTCCTGATCAGGGAGCCCTGTGTAACTCGGGGCAAGATCCCAGGACCCCAGGACCCCAAGATCATGACCTGAGCCCAAGGCAGATGCTCAATGGACTAAGCCACTCAGGCGTCCCTGGTGATGTGAACCTTGACTATTCTCTCCAAATTCTCTCCAAATTCCTTCACTGAGCCCAGCATGCCTGGTGCGGGGCAGAGCCACCTTCTTTGCCAGCCGTGCTCTCCGTGTACTTGCTGGAGTGTGCCTTGTGCCCTACATCTGGCTCAACTTGTACAAATATTCTCACACAGCAGGTTAAATATTGAAGAATTTCCATGCTTAGCCTGCTTCCCGGAACCCATAGGAGAAGAAATATCTTTTACATGGGATTTTTTCTCTATTTTTTTCCCCTCAGCTCAAAATTTATAAAATTTCAAAATCAGACATAACATCATAGTTTTAAGATCTTCATTCTGAGTTACTCAGAATACATAAAATCTATTATCTCTTGCTACAGACAGATTTATGCCCCCCAAACTCATATGTTGAAGGCCCAACTCCGAGTGTGACTCTGTGTGGAGAGGGTGCCTTTAGGAAGTAATGAAAATTCAATGAGGTCATGAGGATGGGGCCCTGATCTGATGGGATTGTTGTCCTTATAAGAAGAGACACCAGAGAGCTCTACCCCTCTCCCTTTCTCTCTCTGTAACCCTGGGAAATGGAGATCCTCCCCCGCCTAATAGCTAGAATAATATATATAGATATATAATCTATATCTGTTATATATCTTTATCTATCTATCTATCTATATAATATGTGAATAGTATTATACCTATCAGTTTCTATAAGGAGAAACCGAGGGTCAGGGTGGCTCCCTAACTAGTGGACGAGTAAGTGGCAGAGGAGGTGTGCGGCAGCCCAAGGCCGGTGCTTTGAGCCAACACGTTATACTGCATCCCAGCCATGAATCCGAATTTTGGAAGCACGGTTTCATTATTTGCCGTTTATCTGCAGCTGCCAGCCCAGCATAACTCTCCTTCATCCTGCTCTGTGTCTGAACATCTGGGGGGGCCCGCGGAGGCCTGTGAAGACTGATGCCATTGATACATGTCATCTCCTCCCAGCACCAGTTGGCCAGGCTTCCCGGGACGCGCGGGATGCCGGCGGCCCCTGCCAGTCCCCTGACGGAGCGGTGAGCGGCGTGAGACAGCCGTTTGCTTCAAATCTGATCTCAGTGCCACCGGTGCTTTGTCATCTGTCTAAACCCAGTGCTGCTTTGTTAGTCCGACTGTCATTTGCTGTGGGCTGAGACACACACCACACGGTTACCTGGTGGCTTCAAGGGGTGGTGGGAATAGGTAGTGTTCTCTGGGTGGCACTGAAGACGGTAGAGACCACAGAGAGACAGTGAGCCGCCCCCATGGAGGCAAAAGGGGAAAAATGGGAGGAGATGAAGTGAGCTGCCTTTGAAAGAGCAGAGACTTAAAGTCTCTGCTTAAAGCCTTAAAGTTAGCTGGGCATCCATGGTCTTCCAAAAATCGCATGCAAATGGGTGTGGGTAAGTACCTATGGAGTACAGTTTTAACCATTATTTTATTTTTATTATTTTTTTAAAGATTTTATTTATTTGTTTGAGAGAGAGACAGTGAGAGCGAGCATGAGAGAGGAGAAGGTCAGAGGGAGAAGCAGACTCCCCGTAGAGCTGGGAGCCTGATACGGGACTCGATCCGGGGACTGCTGGGATCATGACCTGAGCCAAAGGCAGTCACCCAACCAACTGAGCCACCCAGGCGCCCAAACATTGTTTTATTTTTTAAAGCTGTTTGTGACTTATATAAGGTAAGGAACTCCTGCTTCAGCAAGAAGACCATCCATTCTTTGCTTGTCTCAAGTGAATTCAGGTTTTACTTGTTGAACCAAAGCAGTTACTAGTCCCAAGGGCAGACATTTAGAGACACGCAGGTGCCATTCCTGTTGGAACCAGAAAAGGCTAAAATTTAATACTAGAAGAAGTGAAAACACGAGCCAGCAGAATTCCGGCCCTCTGATGATTTACATCCTGGGCTGTCAGCCCCTATGGGGCAAAATCTGAGACCCACTGCAAGATTCTACCTTTGCTATCTTTATATAACTATATGCTATAGATATATAAATAGCATATATATATTCATACTCATCATATACACACATACATGCATACACACATGTTCACACACATATCGCACACACAAACATGTACAGATACACATACACACATAGACGCATACACGCATATTTACACATATATCACATATATACACAACATATGTATATACAAATACACACGGCTGTGCATGCATACACACGTACACACATGCACACATATACACACATATATACTCACATACACACGTAGACACACGTAGACACACACACACATTAAGCACACATTCCCGAGTGTACGGATATTCCTGTGCGTGTGGATGTGTGCAGAGACACTCCTACAGGACACGTACTATGTATCTAGGCTTCTCTCCCACTTCTCCCTGGCATACCACATACCACCTTGTGACATGACGGTCAGGTGAGCTGACTGCAGTGTCCTGACAAAGGACAAGGATGTGAACTGACTGGCTCGAAGTTCCCCCTCACGTCTGGGAGCCTCCGTGGCCTCTGTCGTTGAAGTTCGTCCTCTCCCAGGTAGGGTCAGCCCTCCCGGAGCAGAGCCAGTGGTGGGATTAACGTGGGATGACACAGGAAGTGAAGGGGCTTCCGCTCGGCCGGCGCGTGAGCTCGCGTTGCGCATCGTAGGGAACTTACTTCTCCTCAGGACCATCTTTAACTTTGGCAATATGTCCTAAAGACGCCTTACAAGGGCAATCAAGACTTAGCCAGGGGGCTAAGTGGGAGGAAGTTATAATGTACAAGGTGAGTCTTTTGAGACTCTGAAAAACCCATTAACGGAGAAGTTATTAATGTCTTTTTTTATGCGGGTATAGTGCAGAGGCAGACCCCGAAGAAACCAATCCACATTATGAAACGTTTTACAGAAATCCATTTTTAAAAATAGGAGAATGCTCTAAATGGAGTCTGGAGGTGGGAACTGGATACGTGCCTGGCCTCCTGGGCCAGCTGCGGATTTTCTAAAGAATAAAGGGAAATTCTCCTTAGCCTTCACTTTGAGACAAAGAAATAGAATGAAATCTCCTACTGTAAAATTTGATTATCTTTTCTATTTTTCTTGCTCTCATATTTAATTTTCTTCCTTTCTCACTTGTACTCCCCCTCCCCAAATCTAATATCTTCAGGCCTCTGTTAACTTGAATTTAACTTTAAAAATATCAAATTATTAAACCTTCATTAGGCATAGATGTGATATACAGTTAAGCGAGTTCCTCTAAGAATGGTGGAATAATCTTACCCCCGTAGAATACAAGGGTAGGTTTTTCATCATGACTATAAAGCCTCTGAACTATTATCAGAGGGAATGAATAAACTTAGAAATGTTTTCTTCTGTAGAGGTGACAGATTTGCATTCACTTTCATTAGTCCAAGAGCTCATTGTAAACAGAAACTGTGACTCATTCATCTTTACATCCCTTCCTCATAGTACAGACCAGGTACACAGTAAATGATCAGAAAATGCTTGTCAGGTGAATAAATTCTAAGTTCATTAAAACTACAGCTCAACCCTGACAGTAGAGACTTCCTTCTAGATGCCAGACTCTCTGGCAGAGCTGGGTCTTCAGAGATGAGTAAGATGTGGTTCTTACATTCAGTGACCTTAGATTCTGCTGGGGTCATGGAAAGAGGGGCATTTCTGCCAGTGGCGAGGTCAGGGAAATACCAGTGAATGGTTGCCAGGTAGACAAAGAGGAAAGGCATTCTGGAGAGAAGGTGACAGACAGGGTCAAAGCCAGGAAGGGATGAGGCTGCTGCCCGTGGTGCATAGACACCTGACCAGCCTACGTTTCTCCTGCCCACTGCAAGGGAGCTGGCGGAGGCTAATGCTGGAGCCCAAGTGTGTGGGGGTCAGAGTGGAGGAATGGAGGATCCATGAATCGCGCCCTGACGCCCCAGCAGGTTCTGACTAGATCTTTTTATGCTCTTGAAACACATCTTCTTAAACAATAAGATGCACACAGACACCAAGAAGTGCATGAAACAATGGAATCAGACATTCAGCAACTGCAAAAATGTTTCCTGAATCCAGTTCTTTTAATTCCTAGGGTATAGTGGTAAGAAGAAAGAAAAGTATTATAACCAAAGGAACACCAAGTAGAATTTTAAAAATCTGCACTTGAATTTGGTCCCTGTTGGTCCCATTGTCACTGCATTCTTTTGTGCATCCATAATATCTTTAAAGGCAAACCCAGAGGGACATATTTTAGGTAAAAAGCCTGTTAGTGACTCAGTAGATGATGAGTTTGTGATGACTCACCACTGCCCACTCCCCCTGAACAGTTTTCTGGCTGCTGGTTTAGGGATGTAAGGGGGGGTATTCAGGCAAAAGTTTAGCCTTCTTTATGGTCTTTGATAAAGCACTATTTTTACTTTTTAAGAGAGAGTGTTGGAATAAGTGATCCTTTTATTTTATTTTTTATTTTTGTTAATTTATTTTTTAAAGATTTTGTTTATTTGCCAGAGGGAGGGGGAGAGAGAGAGAGAGAGAGAGAGTGAGCAAGCGCATAAGCATGGGGAGAAGCAGGCAGAGGGAGAAGCAGGCTCCCTGCCAAGCAAGGAGCCCAAAGCGGGACTTGATCCTAGGACCCTGGGATCATGACCTGAGCTGAAGGCAGATGCTTAATGATTGAACCACCCAGGCATCTCATTTTATTTTATTTTTTAAAAGATTATTTATTTACTTATTCATTGGAGAGAGAGAGAGAGAGCTGGAATGGGGAGGTGGGGAAAAGGGAGGGACAAGCATACTCTGCTGAGCATGGAACCCCACACAGGGCTCGATCTCACAACCCTGAGATCATGACCTGAGCCAAAACCAAGAGTCAGAGGCTAACCAAGTGAGCCACCAGGTGCCCCAAAGACATCTGAAAAATGTGTTTTAACTTCTTAAAAAATAATCACACCCGGCATGGGGCTCGAATGCACAACCCTGAGATTAAGAATTTCCTGGTCTTCTAACTGAACCGGCCAGGTACCCCATAAGTGATCCCTTTAGTTCTCCGATTCTCAGACAGTGGCAATTTCTTATTTGATCCTTATTTTTCATCAAAGAATAACCTTTACCTTTTCTTTTTATCTGGAAGTTAATTTGTCTTCTACCGTTTTTTCCCTCCCTTCTTTTTCTTTGCTTTTCCTTTTTTTCCCCTTAATTTTCTTTTCTTGAGACAGAAAAAAAAAATAAAGAGACACTTCCCTTTGGTGACAACTGAAGTTAAAATACAGATATGAGAACGATAACCTTTAATAGTCTGAGCTGTGCTGGAGAGTTTAAAGAGGATGTTTTTGACTCAACTGAATTTTAAACTTACTGAGGTGGGTTTTAACCTTTTATTGAGAATCTGATAAAAACAGTTTCCACCTCTGCTCAACCCCCGCCCCCCCATTTTGCATCTAGTAACAGGAAACCATCTTTCTCCCAAAACCCACTTGGGGAGCTTGGGTTGGGAATGCTTTGCATACACAGGAATCCAAGGTGGACCAGGGACGGGCGTTTGTCCACACACATGTTGAGTTCATTTTAAGCACAACCGCTGTTTCTTTTCTTTCTTTTGCTTTTTCTAACTCCCCTCCATAACATGCAACCCTCACATGGGGGCAATTCACAGTTTTGCCAGGTGGCTAGTTGGACGCAGCACGTGTGTCGTCTTGTGTGCTCCTTGGAGAAGGGCCATGGTCCCCGCTGCGGGCCACTCAGCTGGGAAAGGCCTCTTGCAGATTTCAAGCTGCAGGGAAAATGCAAACCAGGCTTCTGGGTTCCGAAATAGTAATAAAACTTGGCCAGGAGTGCAGCTGTGGGTAGGTCCCCCCATTGAAAACCTTTTTACTTTATGAGATATCCTAAATTGTCTGCTCTGAGTTTTATAGGATAAGTCAGAAATCTCAGATTCTACTTACTGTGTAGAAAAGACGGGGACTGAGCTCAGGTGGACGCTTGGTGGCTGTCTCTAGCACAGTGGGGATTCCTTACACGGTAGGGAGTGCTCTGGGCAGATAAAGTTTGTGAACTCTGGATTTAGGGAGGGGGAGTTGAACAGCAGTCTGTGTGGGAGGAATACACATGACAGAAGTGTGCCTGCATGTGTGTGAAGCGTATGTGTGTGACTTGTTCCCCAGCCAGGCTCTCTCTGTGGCTAAGGTTCATCATATTTCAATCTTCAAGAAAAGAACGAGAACTTAAGACATTAAAACAGTACCCAGTGTTACTCAAACATCTGGTTCAGCAGGGTGACTTTTAGGAGGTAAATATTGCTTTCTTAAGAACTAAACAGTTTCATTTTGCGACTTCAAGATGTCAGCAATGAGGGGCCCTGTTCGTATTGTATCTCTTAATGCTTGAAATAATGCACACAGAAAACAAAGTACTTTTTGTTGAAAGGACATCCTTGTAAATACTATACATCGTGAGGTTTGGGGGTACCCCTCAAGGGTTCCACACTGTAATGATTGCAAGAAGATTCTCTTTTCATTTTTCACCCTGGTGAATGGTATGATTTGCATGAATTCTGCAACTTGTAGTTTTTGATTTTGAAATGGGACAAGAGTTCTCACATACCGACATGTGTGAGAAGGGGGAACATCTTCAGAGGTCAAGTGCACCCCTGTTGTTTGGGCTGCCAAGGAGGCCCCATAGTGATGATCGCCTGGACTCTGGATGATTGAGGAACTTAAGGTGGTTCTTTGAGACTTCCTGCCATTCCACCTGCAAGTCTGGATGGAGGGATCATTGATCTGATTGATCAAAGATTCTCCTCTTGGTGACTTCCTTCAATCCCAAATCATTACCACATTTGGTCTGAGCACTGCCATACTAGCAATGCAGTGGGAAATACAGCAGAGTGGAAAATGAGGTCATTTTCTCTTGCTCGTGCTTTGTTCATTCTCCCAAGATGGCTCTTGCTGGTAAGCACTGTTAGTAGAACTAGGAGATGTGTTCGTTTCCTCTTGCTGCTGTAACAAATGACAGTACGCTTAATGAGGTCAAATGAGGAACAGATGTGGACTTTGGTAAGGAGGCACTCTATTTGAAAGGATTATTGCAAGAGAGGTGGAGTGACTATTGCCATAGGGAGAACATTCTCTCCCTGAGATCTGTAAGCATCTCCAAGGTCAGGCAGCAAAAGGCTTCTCTTTCATAAGAATGAGTGAATAAGGCTATTGGTAGAAGCAGGCATGTGCAGTGGGATGACAGGACAGTAGATCAGAGAGTGTTTTATCCTGAGGTTGGCCTATTCTTAAGATAGGACATTAAGGAGGGGCTCTGGCTGAGGCTGGGTCAAGTTCAGGGACGTGGAGGAAGGAGAGAAAGAGGACGGAGAGAAAGTTAACTGATGTTTAGTCAACATGGATTTTATTCTAATTGTCAATGTGGACAAAACAGTCCACTCAATCATGTATGAGGCAAAGAACAGGGATTTGGAAGGTCCATGTCTGGCCCTGTCTCAGGTAAATAAGAAGGGCATCCTTGTGTCTAATCTAAGTCACTTGGGGAAGAGGGGTTCTTTGCTGTTTCCCAAAGCACATAATACCAATATGAGTTTTTCAGTTGGCTGTTTTTCAGGGTGACAGGGCTTAGGTAAAATTCAAAGTTGTCAGGGTCTTAAAATAATGCAAATGTATCATCTTACCTTCAGGAAGATGGAAGTCTGACATGGGTATCATTGGATTAAAGTCATGGTGTTGACAGGCTTGTGTTCCCTTCTGGAGGCTTTAGGGGAGGATATACTCTCTTGAACTTTTTAGCTTCTAGAGGCTGTAGCATTCCTTGGATTGTGGCTCCTTCCAGTCTCCAAAGCCAGCAATGGATGGTAGAGTTGTCCTCATGTTGCCTCACCTTGACACCGACCTTCCTGGCTTGCTCTTCCACAACATAATCCAGGATAATCTTCCTATCTTGAAGTCAGTTGATTAGTATCTTAATTCAGTCTGCAACCTTAATTCCCTCATGCCACATAAAGTAACATATTCCCCCGGTTCCAGGAAAACAGACCTGGACATCTGTGGGATTATAATTTGCCTAGCACTATACATCTCTTGAATAATTCATGGAAGGTACAAAAAGACCTATTTTCCCAAATACTACTTTTTTGAGTACTTACAATTTTTTTTTTTGACTTAAGGCAACAGCTCTCAGACTTTTTTCATCTTGGGTCCTTTCTACATTCTTAAAATTCTTAAAGACGCCAAAGAACTTTAGTTTAGCTGGGCTCCATCTATTGATATGTACTACATTAGGAATTAAAACGGAGAAAATTTAAATACACTTATTTATTAATTCATTTTAAGTGTCCATAACAAAATGTATTGCATGTTAACATGAATAACATTTTAATTAAAAATAAACATATTTTCTAAAACAAAATTTTAGTGAAAAAAGTGGCCTTGCTTCATATTCTTATAAATCTCTTTGGTTTGACAGAAGACAGTTGAGTCTCATATTTGATTCTTCATTCAATTTCTTGCAAGATGCTGTTTTGGTTGAAGTATATGAATAATATCCAGCCTCACACAGATATATAGTTGGAAAATGGGGGGGGGAGGGATGTTTCAATTACAGATAATTGTGGGTATACGTCTTTAATACAACATCAGAATTTGACAAGTGAGACAGGTGGTGGTTTTTAAAAGGTTAATTGCAATGTGGAATATAAAAACACATCAAATAACTTTTTATAATCTATTACTCTAATGTCCAATGGTTTGTATTTTGAATAGATCTTACTCATGCATGGTTTTATAATCCCATTCATGATAATTTGGAAAATATTGATCCATAGAGTTATGAAGATCATCTAATTAATGAATTTTTAGTATATCAAAACCCACATTTATTAATATCACTGTTAATTTTATCAGAAAAAAACTAAGTTTTAGGGATGCCTGTGTGACTCGGTTGGTTAAATGTCTGCCTTCGGCTCAGGTCATTATCCCGGGGTCCTGGGATTGGATCCTGCATCCAGATCCTTGCTCAGCAGGGAGCCTGCTTCTCCCACTGCCTGCCACTCCCCCTACTTGTGCTGTCTCTCTCTCTGACAAATAAGTAAATAAAATCTCAGAAAAAAAGAGAAATGGTCCATTATTAAAAAAACAACTATGTTTTGAAAAACTCATATAGACAATATGAGGTTTCTAAGTTTTTATTTTTTTCTTGAAAGCTCAAATTTTATTATTGGCAACAAATCTGCCTTTTCCCCTGTGTGGGCATTTGCACTAATAGTGCAAAAGCAGAAGTGGATAAAACTGCTGGTGCCTGCCCATGAATCATGGCCGTGATCGCAAACTGGACTGACAGTCATGGCGTTCTTCCCCACTCCATGCAGCAGAAGTAAAGAAATAAAATCAGTTTCCCTTAAGCAGGTTCATGATGAAATAGCAAAAATTATTATTTTTATTAAATCTCCATCCTTTAGTACATGTTTTTAGAACCATTCATTAGTAATGAAATGACAAGTATGTATATTGAGTTCTGCTATAGACCAAAATTTGATGGTCATCTCCAAGAAAAGACCTTGCGCTGTTGTTTGAATTGTGAGAATCTTTTTGGTGGACTTGAGAAAATGGTGGACAAACTATGGTTTTTTAGACTTGGGTATTGGCAGATATTTTCTTAAAAATGAGCTCAATAGGTCAGTCATTTCAAGGAAGATAATCAACACTGAGAAAGGCAAATATTTCAGCATTATTTAAAAAATGGTTTGGCCATATGGACCACTGAAAGTTCTTGGGGACTTCTAGGGTTGCTGAACATACTCTTGGAGGACCTTTTTATTTTTATCTATAGAAGGAGATGAACAGTATGACCTTTGCTTACCTTAGTACAACTCCATTTATCAGATTATCTAGTTACCAGATTGTCTTTGTCATGAGAGAACCAGGCAAGACATAGGCAGGTTATGGTTAGGAAATTGGAATAAGAAAAGTTTGGAGAATGAATGGGACCCAAGAGAGCAAAATAGAAAGGCCCAAGTTATCTGTCACTGTAAAGATACTCTAAGAAGCTAGGAACCAGCCTAAAGGCAGCTGGTTCCTTGTGAAATTGAAAGGGGTAAGGAAACTCATGACACTTTGCATGGCCTTTTGCTGAACTTTTTGGGACACTTGTTTCTTCATAGAGTGGAGAGAACAAGGTCTATTTCATAGTCTGATTGTCAGCATTCAGTGAAGGAGTGAGGATAACTTGACACGCTCAGGGTGGGCACTCAGTGATGGAACTGTTACCAGTATGACTTCCTGAGCTTGTACTCAGCTTCTTTGCTCTCCAGATCTTTGTGCAGACAGTGCTCACTGTTGTTCTGAGACCTGTGGTGTTTAGAACCCACATGTGCCAGACCAACCATCCCTTCTTCTTCCTGGACCCCAGATCTTCATCACACTGTGGGTTTGTCTCATTCTAGCTCACTCCTTATTACGTCCGTCCCAGGAGACTCCTGGTCTGGAGACATATACTCTTTGGTGTTCCTTTGAGGGGGGTTCACCCCCTGGATCAAGGGCAGTGCACCCTTCTGGACTAGCAGAACTTCGTCTTTCCAGTTAGCCAGTGGCTTGGAGAAGCCAGGATCTTCCCATGTCAAGGTGATTTGTACTTTTCAGATGTAGGGTCAGAAGTCCCTTTTTAGTGACTATCATTTATGATAGAATTTAATCTTGAAGCTATATTCTCCTCATGAAGGAAGTATTAGTCACATTTTAGAGATTGCTTATAACGATGTCACAATTCTACTAACTACCAAAGGGCCAAGTGATTTGCAGGTGCTGTCTCATTTAATCTTCCCTGAGCCTCTCCAGGGAGCTGTGGTGATGCCCTTTTAATGGAGGCTGGTGTTCTGTGGGAGGGTGGACAGGATAGACCTATACCACTAGTTTTGAGGGAAGTTGGATTTCCGATCCAGGTTTGCCTCATTTTTACAACACACTGTCCCCTTTTCCAAAGATATTCCTGTTGCTATGATTTTCTTCAACTGCTTAGTACAGTCACAATTAAAATTCAAGCTTCCTTCCATGGAGTGCTTCTCATTTTTGTTGGAGTCCAGGCTTCCTGACATGACTTTTGGCCAGAGATGAACTTGACTATCAGTTAAGTTTTTTCGCAGTTTGGGGAGACATCCTTCAAACTCTGTTGCCCTCACAGCATGGTGTCTGTCCCTGCCTGGGCAGCTCAGCTTCATTTGTCCTTTGGGTGCATCTGGGGGCGGAGGCAGGGTGGTCTTGGTGGCACTCTCAGGGCTGACTCCCTGCCGGCGTCCGAGCTTCCAGATACCACGGCTGCTCAGCTTGCCTGTGCGGAGCCAGCAGTGGTGAGGCCATAGTCAGCTCTGGGGTCCTACCTGGTGCTGGCCCTTGACCAGGGTTCAGGACATGTGGAATTTTGGAGGGGCCATAGTCAGGTTGCTGGTTGGCAAGGAGAAGGGTTGCACTTGTACTACGTGGTGAAAACATTGCTGGCTGCATTTCTGCACTGAAGCTCCTCTGAAAGTTTGGGTTTTCCTAATAAAAATAACTCCTGGAGGGGCGCCTGGGTGGCTTAGTGGGTTAAGCCTCTGCCTTAGGCTCAGGTCATGATCTCAGGGTCCTGGGATCGAGCCCCGCCTCAGGCTCTCTGCTCAGTGGGGAGCCCACTTCCCCCTCTCTCTCTGCCAGCCTCTCTGCCTATTTGTGATCTCTGTCTGTCAAATAAATAAATTCCGGAAAAAAAAAATAACTCCTGGGGCCAGGGATGCCTTCCTTCTTCTGCACTCTCAATGGCACCCGCTTGGTCGCTGACGGTATGGCTGTGCACCACTGACGTTGCCAGGCTTAGCCGCATTGTTGACGTGCTGTGGCCCATCCATCCCGAAGTCAGACTACCCACTTCCAGCAATAAATACAGTGCAGCCCCGAGGGAGTTCATTTATTCCAGCAGCCAGGTGTTCAGGCCTCAATACCTCTTCCCGAACTAGAAAAGTAATGTTTTCCTATTTGTCCCTCTTCAACTAATCCGAAATTCTCCAGGCATTATCTGTAACTGCTGAGTCTTAATGCTGCCTTTCAAACTTTAATCAGCTACACGAGGCAGATGTGCTCGTCTCCTGTGAATTTCTCATCACTTATAAGTGCCAGTTTGTAGTTTTAATATCATCTCAAATGTCAGGGTTCTGGCATGATTCTAATTTTAGTTCCTTTCTATCTTTCCTCCATTGTTTATAGAAACGGCATAAACACCTCCCCAACCCCGCATTTGGTAGGGGCATGCAAAGCATCTGGTCACATGTGCCTTGGAGTTCTGAGTTCATCTGGTTCCTTGAAGATGTTTTTAACTTTCTTTTTAATCTCAAGGGAGATTACCTTATAGACAGGAGATGTTTAGTTGGTTCCTACGAGCAGCTGTTGGAAGAGCAGGATACGCTCTTTGTACAGACTTTCATGCTTTTGGTTCCTCGGCACTGTCGACTCATGCATATTATTAAACCGTAATTAATGAGCTGTTGGGCTTATTGAAGGTTGTAGTTTGCCTGTAATTTGGCTTCATCAAATAGCATTTTCCTTCCCCTTGGAGCATGAGTCCAGGATGGTCTGGCGGTTCTGGGATGTTCCCTGTCTTAGCCTCCTCCCATCATTTTCCTCCCATCCTTACCCTATGGTTTTTGTCTCCCTCTCTACACCTCGTGGTTGTGAGACAGAGGTCCAGCTCTGCCCCAGCTTCATATTCGTGCTTCAGGCTGGGGGAAGTGGGAGAGCCAGCAGCCTGCCTCCGGCAGAGACTCTATCTGTCCTTTTTGGGGAGGGGGTGGCACCTCCAGGAGTTTCTGTCTCCTCACACGGGGCCAGAGCTCTCTCATGACTCTGTTTCTCACCTCTATAGCCGCTACTCATGCATGGGAAGCTGTGAGACTATTTCCAGCAGCACGGGTTGCTGCCCTGAACAAGACTGGGATTCTTTAGGAAGCAATGGGAGGGATACTGGTGTACAATCTGCCTAAGATATCCATCTCAACTTAATCCCCTCCTGAGCCTAATGATCAATCTTTCTTTCATCTGGCCCCGCCTTTGGGTAGTTTTGGTATTCTCGTTTCTGATATATGCTTCCCTAGACTCTCAGTGTTTTTCTCATTAACCTTACGCCATTTCTCACTCTGATTCCTTAACTTGGTACAAATTCTCAAGTATCTTGACTCCATCTTTGAGGTGCGTGGTGCATATCCTGAGCTATATCCGTGGTTCTTCGGTCTGGGAAGAAGACACATTCCAGGCTTGTCTCATACCCAAAAGCCTCCTTCTTTTCCTGTCCATGTTTCCATATTGAACCTCAATATATGAATTTTTATGGGATCTAGCCCCTTGGAACCTCAGCCCTCTTACCACCCATTCTGAAGTCAGCTGTGTTCTTTGGACCATTGCAAAGTTATATATCCCATGACCTTTAAATACCTCCGAGAAAGTCTCAAAAGCTTTAAGCAGTGGTCCTCCCTAGAGACCACAAAAGGAGGAACTCATGCCAGGTGTTTTCTATATTATGTGTGTAAACTCTGAGCACACTCTAGACATGTGCCCTGGACTTAATGTATTTGAATTGTCAGGAGGACCTGGGAGAGGCTCCAATTGAGGATTTGTCCTCTGGTCATTGCTGCTATTCTGTTATCACCCGGGTCAGGGAAGGCTGATGCAATTATTTGGACAGGAAATCTGAATTAGAAATTTTCTCTCCAAGTAGGATGACTGCTGGGTAGAAACTTTGGATTCTGGAGCTAGAAGGGGACCTGGACACCATTGGTCAAATGTCTGTGTTTTACAAATGAGGATGCCTTGCTTTAAGGAGAATGAGCTACTAGAAGTCATACTGGAAATTGGGCAGGTTTAGGCTTAGAATCAAAGTGTTTTTCTGCCTGGTCACAGGATTTTGCCCTTACATTATTTTTTTAGGGGACAGGCATCGTCCTTCTACCCTGTCCCTTTCACTTAGGAATGCTGGAACAACCAAAAGACTGACTAGCTGAAGGAGCATCAGGTACTAACAGGTTGAATCGAAACAGTTTTGTGAAGACATTAAAGGATCTCAGTTATAACTTACATTTTTTATCATGTTGAGCCCCTTAGTCTCCCCTCCTTCTGCAGGTACAGTATTTTGTTACTATGTGTTACATCATGGCAGTTGCTTTATATAATTAACTTGGAAGGGGAAAAAAAAGATGTTGATTTCAAAGGAAAGTCAGAAATGTGTTTAATTCACCTTAGTGACTTACTTTATTTAGTGCAAAATCTTCCATATACAGAGAGATCAATCACATCACAGATTTTCTTAATTGCACTTTACTCTTGAGTGCAATTAAAAGCATTGGTGCTGCCCTGTTTAATGCTTATAGTCTAAGACTTCATTAGCAGTTACTCTGGATTGGAGTCCTATGCTTGAGAAAGTGCTTTTCAAAGATACAGAGACCTGGGTCCCACTTTCCTTTCCTACACCCTTTAGATTCTGGATTAATTGGTCTCAAGTATGTGCTGGGCATTAGAATTATTAGAAGATAATGAAGCAAATAGTAAGAACAACAAGACAAACTCCCCAGGTGATGCCAAAGTACAGTCAGGGAAGAGATGCACATTTTCATGTGTTTATCAAAACATTACTTAGATTTAAGGGATCAATTTTCATGACTTTAATATGTATTTTATTTTTCTATGTGAAATTCTAGATTATTTGGTCTAATAAATCTGAATACAGACTTGTGCTATCTGTAGTAAATGTAGATATTGTGCTCAGTGGTATCTCTCCTGCAATCACGGTTCACTGTAACTGCTTTTTAGGGCAGATGACTCAATCAGACTTTATGGAGGGAAAGCTGGACTGAGAGCATAAGTAGAAAAAAGGTGGTGCGATTTCATGTGTCATTAAATGATTCAAATCATTATTTAACAAAAATAATTAGTTCTCGGCAGATAATGATAGTTTTTCCTCAATATCCATTCTCCCTTCTTCTTTAATCATAGAACTTCCAAATGCTAGCTGGGAACATAATTTCCCAGGATAAAGATGAAATTCCCTAATCTCTTTCACAGCTGTTATGGCCATATAATTAAATTCCAGCCAAAGTGCTGTGAACAGAGTGGTAGAGGCATCTTCCAGTAAAGATCCTTAAAGGGAGGGAGAATACACTTCTGCCCTTTCCTCTCTCCTTCTGACTCCTTCCTTCTGGACGTGTTGTTAGAGCTGAGGCAGCCATCTTGATCCACAGGGTATCTGCTGTGTGGCAAGAATGGCCGAGATCCCACAGGTTGTGGAACCATCATACGTTGTCTACCTGAGAGAGAATAAATTACTTCTTGCTTCAGCCACTGTTATTTTGTGTTTTCTGTCTCATTAAGCTCAAACCAAATTCCTTGCCCATTCTGAATTATAGCTGGATGTGTCACTGTTGATGAGGAGAGAAGCGTAGTGAACAGAGGGTCTAAGTCTCTAACGGTATTCTGAAAATACTAGGGACTAAGAAAACCTATTTGATGCTGTTGATACTCTTTCAGAGTATTGATCTTTCATCCATTCTCTGGTCTGTTTTAATTATATTTTGGCTTCACTAGTTGTCTTAATATTTCCTTTTTCAATTTTGGTGAGTTCTAATCAAAGTTGGCAAAACCAGGAGGCAAAAGAGGTGATAAAGTCTGCTTTCTCGAGTAGGTGGAATTACTTCCCAAAAGTCTCAGATACCACTGCCTCCAGGCCGACACCTGTCATATGGGTTCTAAGCACAGTGTGTCTTCTCAAGAATGAAATTACTAGTCGAATGGGTTACTCCTGAAGACTAACAGAAATTATCTTTCAATCCAGATCCAGCATGTGAGTTCAGTGAATAAACACCGAGATTTTGGTCTGTGATGTCTGTGATTGCATAGTGGCTTTGATAAATTAAGAACTGTGTCTTGAAACCAAAAGTACATATGTAGGGACCAGCATCAAACCCAGCTAAAGGATATTGAAATGACCTAGAAACTCTATGGTTCGATTAGTCAAAATGATAGTGCATTATCAGGTGAGAACCAGTCACTCCCTGTCACTGCACAGAAATCAAGTGGCTGTGACATGGTTAGAGAGGCACTACCAGTGAGAGAGAGGGAATGTGGTCTTTCACACCATTTGGGTAATTATTCAAGCTATCCACCTACTCACCCCCACAGGCCACCATGGGACTCTGTACATGTCATATGCTCAATTAGTGTAAAAGCACTGGATGAATTAATGTATTAGAGAAAATGTTAGTCTCAGAATTTAGAAAGAGGTTGAAATCAACAGTGTTCAGTGTGAACAAAAAAAATGCATTGAGGGTTAAGAAGAATAGGTTATATAAGAAATTGAAAGATTTCACAATTTGAGAGAAAGGAAGTTGAAGACAGGATCATGGTTACAAAGCATCTGTTGACATGAAGACCCGAACAAAATTGTATGAATTAAGATGTGTTGCAGATTTCCTGATTTACACAGAACAAGGTAAATAGGAAGAGTGCATATGGTGGATGAAAAAAACAATAAGAAAAGGATTTTACTGTGGATTGATTCCAGAAACTTAAAGTGGTTAATCAAATTATTCCAATAACAAATGATTCACAGTATTTTGACTGACTCAAACCTGTCGCTGAGGTAAACAGTTTATCACAGAGAATAGTTAGTAGCAGAAACTATTTCACTGAACTCACTAGCTCTGTCTAGCTCAAGTGTTACAAATACATAGGAAACTGCACAATTCTTCTAATTTTTAGGTACTGAAAGTCAGAGTAATGATTAATTAGATTGGGAATTTGTCTCTGTAGTAAAAGATGATCTTGACAATAGAGGGGAAATAATGGAGTTTCTATTCTAAGAAACATTCTCCCCAAAGCAATCTTGCCGTTACTAGGACTGGGTAAGCAAATTTTGAAGGTATTCCCTTTAGATTCCTAAAGAATAGTGAACTTGTGAAAATGAAGAAATCTCAGTTTTAAACACTAAAATAAGGAAGAGATAAGGGTAATAGTCTTTATGAGATGCAAACCCATCAATGACACCTTCAGTTTTATTTTAGTGAAGGGAAGGGAGGATTTTCTTGCCTGTGTCTACCCAGGCACAGAGAGCAAAATACATTGAGTTAATTATGTAAGTCATATATATTTGAAAGCCTGTTTGGGGCCCATAATTTAGTTGGACTGCCACTCAGATCCTCTGCATACTTTCCATTTTAAAATTTTATTTCCCTGTGTAATTGGAGACTATAAATAATGACAACAAACTGATTTATTTGTTTTTCAAAATAGGCAAAATCAATGATCACATTCTGCACTGGTAGATGTGAATTGATGAGTAACTATCTGGTGGGTTTCCTTCATGTGAACAATTGAATGGATGACAGCATCTTTGAACTTTTCTCTCCTTTTTTTTTTATTCTTTTAAAGATTTTATTTATTTATTTGACAGACAGAGATCACAAGGAGGCAAAGAGGCAGGCAGAGAAAAGGGGATGGGAAACAGGCCCCCTGCTGAGCAGAGAGCCCAATGCGGGGCTTGATCCCGGGACCCTGGGATCATGACCTGAACCGAAGGCAGAGGCTTAACCCACTGAGCCACCCAGGCATCCCTTCTCTCCTTTTTAAATCCAGATGACAGAAGTCTCTCTCGAGTCTAGGCAAAGTCATAGACACTACACCCTCCCCTCATTTTAAAAACTCAAATGATACAGTTCCTTCTCAACTCATTCTATGTTACCCAAATCGTCAGGCTATACGCAGAAACTTTGACAGGTATTTCAAACGTGTATTATTTCATATTTGTATGTATGTAAAGGCTTGCTTTCCTCATTGAAGAGTCTAAATAATTTGTAGAATTTTCAAATATGTTCTAAGCAATCAAGTATTCCCATTCTTTACATCTTAACATACTCTTAGAATAAGCTGGGTGATTTTCTTCATAGACCACTTTATTGAAACAAGAGAAGTAAAAATATACCATCAAGCTTGACTAAGGATGTAGAGATTTAAAATTCATGGTAGACCATCACTACTCTTAAAAATGGTTTCGGTGCATATGGGCTCCCCTATACTTAGACAATAATTGTGGGAACTTGAATGGTGACATTGTATGGCAAGAGAATCCTTCATAACTAGAAGTCCATTAGAGGTGATCTCTTTCAAGCTCTCATCCTATTTAAGATTAATTAAAAGTAGTTTATATTATTATATCATATTATAAAAATTTTGAGAAGCACAGAAAAATATAAAGAAGAAAACACCATAGAAGTGTCACCGTTTTTGAGATTCTTTCTCCCTCTTCTTCTGCATCGTCCCCTCCTCTCCCTACAAAATAAGTAAATAAGTCTTAAAAAATCTACAAACTTTACTGCAAGGTTATTATTGGTATATTGAAAAAGCTATTGATTTTTGTGGATTTGCCTTATGTGTACCCACTTTGCTGAACTTCATCATGAATTAGGAGAGGTTTTTCAGCTTCTTTATGTAGACTTTCTAGATGTACAGCCACATTTGTCATTAATAATGACACTATTATCTCTTCCTAATTATTGTCATCTGTCTTTAAATTCATAGTAGCATACAGAACAATGCTAAAAAAGAGGGATGATTATACCCTTCCTTTAATGAGGTCGACTCTCATTGACTTAATAATGGCAATGGCTTTTGGTATGAAATTGTTGCTGGGTCCCATGTTTTTAATTCCTAGATTTTTTAATGCTTATAAAATCAAGAATAATGGCTAAGCTTTATTAAATATTTTCTTAACCCCAAGTCGAGGCAACCACAAGGTTTCCCGCACTTGAGTTAATAATATCATTTCGAGGCTGAAACTTTTATTAAAGCATCCAGGCATTTGCTCTTGATTTTAGTGGATCATAAATTGGCTAGTATTTCCGTTAGGACTTCATATATACATACAGCAATCTATGAGAATGAGCTCTAGATTCTGTTTTGTTTCTTATCAAACTTTGAGATTAGGATTATAGTGGATCTGTAAAATGAGTTGCTCAGCTTACTTTTTTCCCTAGATGTTGAAAGGGCATATAAATAGGTAGAATAATCTAACATGTTAAAGTTTGAAGTAACTTGCCACGTGCCCAGAGACGTATTTGGAAGTGGTCTTTTCCCTGTGCATTCTTTGTTTATAGATATATGTTTGTTTTCTACTTCCTTTTAATTGATTTTGGCTATTTTATATTGCTCCAGGGAAATGTCCCTTTCTTTGAAATATATCAAATAATTAGCATGAAATTATACCAAGTATTCCATATTAAAAGTTATTTTAACTTTTTCTTTACTAATTTTGATTTTTTCTTAATTTGGTGTTTCTGTTATTTAATTTATTCCCTAAGAAGCAATCTCTGTATTAGTTAAATATTAATATTACATTTTCCTACACTTATTTTTAAATTCTTTTCTATAATGCACAATGTATTATATTCTGGTTAACATAATTTTAATATTTTATTTTTTAAATTTTTCTACTTTTAAAATTTTTTTTAAAAAGATTTTATTTATTTATTTGACAGAGAGAGATCACAAGTAGGCAGAGAGGCAGGCAGAGAGGAGGAAGCAGGCTTCCCGCTGAGCAGAGAGCCCGATGTGGGGCTCGATCCCAGGACCCTGGGATCATGACCCGAGCCAAAAGCAGAGGCTTTAACCTACTGAGCCACCCAGGCACCTAATTTTAATATTTTAAATGACTACTTAAGTTATAGTGATTTCTTCATTTAAAAAATATAATATTCTGGGGCGCCTGGGTGGCTCAGTTGGTTAAGCGACTGCCTTCAGCTCAGGTCATGATCTGGAGTCCAAAGATTTAGTCCTGCATGGGGCTCTCCACTCAGTGGGGAATCTGCTTCTTCCTCTGGCCCTCCCCTCGCCATGCTCTCTCTCTCTCACTCTTTCTCTCAAATAAATAAATAAAATCTTAAAAAAAAATAACATTCTAAGCTCTGAAATATTTTGTGGCCTCATAATTTTATTTTACAGTATTTTTCTCTCCTTTTTGTTCTATTGTTAAATATTTGAATAGTTTTGTAATAGTCAAGGAATTTTTTGTATTACATGAACAAATTAATTTATTATATAGTTTTATAATCAGAAAATCTGGCTTCTGTAATTTCTACTTTTATAACTATGGGCTAGATTTTTTGGCCAAGTTTAGGATCAATTTTCCAAATTTCTATTGATGATTTTTTTTTGAAGACTTATTTATTTATTTTAGGAGAACCTGGATGGCTCCATGGGTTAAAGCCTCTGCCTTCGGCTCGGGTCATGATCTCAGGGTCCTGGGATTGAGCCCCGCATTGGACTCTCTGCTCAGTGGGGAGCCTGCTTCCCACCCCCTCTCTGCCTGCCTCTCTGCCTACTTGTGATCTCTGTCTGTCAAATAAAAAAATCTTAAAAAAAACCCACTTATTTATTTATTTTAGGTAGAGTGTGTATGAGTGTGGGGAGGGGCAGAGGGAGAAGGAGAAAATCTCAAGCAGACACTGTGTGAAGTTCAACATAGGACTTGATCTCACAACCATCAGATCATGACCTGAGCCGAAACTAAGAGTCAGACGCTCAACACACTGAGCCACCTGGGGGCCCCAATATAAAATTTTTAAGTCACTAGTAAGCTGACATGCTTGATAACTCTTTGTTTTTTGCTTCTCCTTTTTACATTCTTGACTATTTTGTAGAACTTTTGAAACATTAAATGAATTAATGGCATGGCTCCTGGCATATCATAAGCTCTCAGTAGACGTAGAGGGGACAACACATAGTAATGGGTGAATGTGAACTTTAAGTCCAACTTTCTGAGTTAAAATACTGGC